>NC_080614.1:1228750-2457500 GCF_027887145.1 Ammospiza caudacuta | reverse complement strand
AAGACAACTTGCCCTGTTTGAGCTATCTGACAAGTTAACAAGCTACAGATAAGTTTTGTGAGATGTGAGATGCCCTGCTACAGGAGAAAAAGCAGAAAACCCAAGTTTTCTGGAGTTCATGTTGTTGTTGAGCCTGAGGATGGGGGTTCCCCATGCTGCAATGGTGAAAAGTGACAGGCCCTACCAGCCCCAGGTGAGAAGCTGGGATACCCCTCAAGTCTTGGCAGTACCAAACTCCCCTGGCAAATAATCAGTTGAAATTCTCATTTTTTGGCAAAACTATTTATTGGGGAATCAATGTGAGAAACATAGCCGGTAGCACCTGGCACAGTATGTTCTACTGCAGCCCTGACTGTGGTCTCCACCAGCAAGGCGCTGGGTTTTGGTGGTTGGGGTGCTTGAGGGTGAGGAAGAAGAAGGTCTCTTGCAAGCTCTGGACTGCTGGAGTGTATGCAAGGGTTGCTGTGGGATCTCAGTGGTGCTGGGAGTGCCACTGGCTCTGTGGTAGGAAGAGCATGCTGAGTACTGCAGGGGCATCCCAGCCCAGCCTCTGGAGCCCATTCTCCAAATCCCTGGAGGCTTGGGGTTGCGCCACATCACCAGAGCTCTCTGTGGTGGGGAACAGGGCAGAAAGCATCGGGACAGGGTGAATGTTACCTCCTTTTTTGTGGGAACCTCAGGCACCCGGGGACATGTGGCACCAGGAAACCCAAGTATGTAAGGGACCCCAAGCACCCTTTGTCCCAGACTCCCCATTGCCAGGAGCCCCCTCCCTGTACCTTGGCACAGGATGAGCTGTAACATCTTCCAGGCAGGTTCTGTTCCATGATGCCACCAACTGGGCTGCCATACCAGTGGCTGTACCGTTTCATTTTGCTGGGAGACCATGGCACAGCCAAGTGACCCTTGGTGGGCTCCATCTGGGGACACCGGTGATGCTGACAGTATTGGCTTCCACAGTGGACGAGATTGGGGGCTTGACAGATGTCCTGCTGACATTTGTCACCAGTGTCCCCAGCTGGCTCAGCCAGGCTGAGCCCATCCATCTGAGCAGTGGCTTTCTGGATGCCTCCCTGGCTGGCAGGGATGAAGGCACCTTTCTCTGTGCCTGGGAAGATCTTGATTATGCTGGAATCCTTACAGGATGCCCTCAGGTCTTCCTGACTGAGCTGGTAGTACTGGGTGGCCTTAAAGCTGGGCTTCACCTCCTTCATGGAGATGAAGGGATGATGAAGGGCAGCACTGGGTGTGATTCGCTCATGCGAGTCCCAAGTGAGCATCCTCTTGACCAGCTCCACCATCCTGTACAGATCACAGTGCTTGGCTAGCTCCTCCTGATCAGGATCAGGCCTCGGGCATACATTCACCACTGCCAACTGATCCAGTGAGGAAAAGATATGCTCCCTCCTCTCCATTGGCTTTGCCATCACCTTCCCTGGCGGTTTGAGCTGCCAGGTACCAGTGGAACATGGCGCACGTTGGAAGAAGGACTGTGTCTTTTGGGCAGCACAGAGCAGCTCACCCCGGGGTAGCCCCAAGGTAGAGCAGATGTAGCATACCTGGTCGTATTCATCATTGCCAGGGTAGAGCGGCCAACCCAAGTGAAGCTCGGCCATCACACAGCCCAAAGACCAGATGTCCACCTTCTCACAGAAGGGCAACCCCAGCAAGATCTCTGGTGCCCGGTAGAAGCGAGTTTGGATATAGGGCTCCTGGACATGGCAGACCTCAGGGAGGAGGATAGCCGAACCAAAGTCAACAAGCTTGATGCGGAATGGATAGCGTGCATGGTCCACTAGCATGATGTTCTCTGGCTTAAGGTCAGCATGGATGATGGAGAGCTCCTTCAGCTTGACCAGTGCCACCAGCACCTGTGCTGTGATGGTTCGGATGTGTCGGACTGGCAGTGGTGAGAAGTTGTTTTGCTTTTGGAAGTCAAAGAGGTTTTGCTGCAGCAGCTCGAAGACCAGGTAGGTCCAGACTGTGTCACTGAAGGACTCGAGGAAATGAATGATGTGAGAGTCCTTTGTGTCCCCCTCCCGCAAAGCCTGCAGCAGCCTCAGTTCATTCTTCACTATTTGGCCATCGTGATCACAGTTCTTCAGGATCTTGATAGCCACCATCTCCCCAGTGCTCCTGCACTGCCCCTGGATCACCTGTCCAAAAGTCCCCTTCCCCACCATGGCCATTATGTCATAGCACTCGGCACCTACCACTAGTGTCACCATGGTGGGATGGCTCTTCACCAGGGGCTCAGGATCCTCCAGCTCAGCATCCAGTGGGGACTGGAGACACCCAACTGTCCCAACGCAGCCTCACAACACTGTAGGTTCCAACATCACCATGACAACACATGATGTCACAACAGAAGCAACCTGGGTGGAGGAACCCCCTCAAACCAACACTGCCCCCCCGAATCCAGCTCTGTTGTCCCCAAATTCATCTTCAAACCCAATAACACATTCCTGGTCCCCCCAGAAAGGATCCCAGCCCCCCGAAAACTAATTTTCAACCCCCTAACCCCTTTCCCTGGTCCAACAAAATCCATCCAAGTCTTCCATGACCCATACACAGTCTCCCCAAACCAATTTCTAGTCGTCTAAACACAGTCCCTTGTTCCCCAAAACCCATTAAAGCCCCCCAAGATCTATCCCAATCTATCCCCCAATTCCCCGAAACCCATCCAAGGCCCCCAAAACTCTCCTAGTCTCCCAAACCCAACTGAGCACCCCATGATACATCCCCAAACTCCAGATCTCCAGCCCAACATAACACACCCTAGGCCCCCCAAACCCAGCCCTAGCCCCTTGAAATCCACTTCTGTTTCCCCAAAACATAGCCTAACTCTGCCCCCCCGCCCCTGCTTATTGCCAGCCCCAAGAAAACCTGTCTCTGGCTTCCCAACTCCATGCCCAGACTGCACAGACATTCTCATTACTTTTTTGGGCGTTAACATTTATTTCAGCCAAGCCAAGTGCAAGGAGCCATTAAACACCTCCCCTGCTTGAAAGTATACACAAAATCTTTGAACAGCCACCATAAAAGATGGTTTTAGGGGAGTAAATGAGTTAAAGACGGTTTGGGGCAGTGATGCTCCACTACTCCATCAACATTTTAAGGGATTGCCAAAGATTCCCATGCTTGGTGGGGGGTTCATTGCTCACCAAAGAGTTGGGAGCTCAGTGCCAGCTTATGCAGCTGAAACTTAAGAGTTCCCTCACCCCTGAGTTTCCCCAGACTGAAACATGGGGTGACTTCCATCATCACTGGCTGCAGGTTGAACTGGGGGCCCCTGGGGAAGAGCTCAACATTTGGCAACAACCTCTTCTTCCCCTTGTGCTGGGTGAGGGGGGGCTCTGGTGGGGACCTTCCCAGAGGAGAAACCCATGCTGGGCACCTACTGCCAACACTGGACTTTGCCCTCTGCAGCCCTGTTGAAATGGGGCTGGAAGTTCTCCACCTGTTTGGTTTCTCCTTTCACCTTCAGTTTTACCACTGCTGCTTTCTTCATACTGCCCATCCTCATCCTCCCCTCACCTTCCAACCCACTCCTAACCGAAACTACACCAAATTTTTGCAATTTGATTCTCAATCAGCATCCCAGAGTTGTATCCTTCCTGGTGGTCTCCTTCATTGTTCCATCCATCCTCAGTGGTGCAAATTCAATACTGGCAGCTTCAACACCTGCATGCTTGGTGGGTTTTGGTATCCTCTGCCTGGCTGGATCCTCTGGGTTTTGCACTGAGACAGTGCAACCCACAGTGGAGACAGTGAACCACTGGGTCAATGGCTGCACTCACTCATCTCCCATTATTCCCCTGGTTTTCAGTTTGAACTGGATTGTGCCAGGAGACTGTGACTTCTTCCTTCCTGCTGTGGCAATGATTAAGCTCCCAGGTTTTTCCCTATGTCTCATTATTTTGGGGTCCTGTTATGATCTGGTTTAAACCCAGAAGAGCAAAGAAAACTAAGTCTCTGTGTATAAAATGGAAAGAATTTGAAGGTTCAAAATATACCCAAAAATGAGATTAAAACCAAATGGGGTTAGATGTTGGTGCCAAAAAATCTATATGTTTTATTTAATAGTAGAAGAGGAAAGGAAGGAAGGAAGTGGCAGAAGGGAGGAAGTGGCAGAAGGAACTGTGCCACACCACAATGAAAAGTATGGAATCCATTGCATTAACATACATACACACGTACATTTTGGGCAGGTGGGAATTCCCATGTGCCTCCCTTGCAGGAGGTCACTGTCCCTTGCAACATTGTGAATTTGTTGCATCATCTGCAGTGTTCTGGTGCAGGGTCTGGGGACCCCTTGGGGGTGCCTTTGATGGACCATGGCACTCCTTGTGCTGTGGATAAGCTTTGCCTGGGACAAAGGGCCCCTGCATCTTGGGGTCCTAGTAGAGGGTGGGTGATAACTGCCTCAAACCAGAGGAATTTTCATCACACACCTAAAGCCTTTTTCCCCCCACCCTTTGGTGTGAGGACCTGTGGGAACCTGGCAGCTGATAGCCCTGGGGCTTTGGTCTCCACCCTGAAGGGGTTAAGCTTGACCCCTGTGTGAATGTGTCGCTGTAGGGCGCGACACAGTACAGTAATACACAACTCCATCAGAAGGGTGAAAGAGAGATTTTATTAAACCAACGTAACTTTTAGAGTTCCTCCAGATATTGACACCTCTCTAACACATATACAGTGCCCATTGGTCATTAAAGAGAAACAAAGTTCTCAGCAGACACCCAGAGAGCCACGTCACTCTTGAGCCAGCCAGAGTCCGTATCTCCCAACTTTCTCTCCTTCTCTGGTCTCTGTGGTAATGACCTTGGTGTTCCTTCAGGAGAGATACAGGGCTTCTCCTTATCTTCAGGAGGCCCTGCTGGCTCCCAGGGACAACACAGAATGTCTTTCCAACAATTCCCCCTTTTTGTATTTGACCAGCAAATACAACTGCTAAGGACTTCTGCAGGGCGCTTGCAAAAATCCAAGCAGATAGAGGATCCATTCTTCATTCACTTACAGATAACCAACTTCTACCAACTCCACAACACACACCCTCACAATCGTAAGGTTCATATACAAACAAAACACATAAAGACAGATATTCAAATACCGTTACAGACCTCGCAATTTCCAGATAGCACATTTGTAGCAGAATGACACTTTCACCTCCAATCAAATAACTTTCTCCCACATAGAGTCAGAGACCAAGTCATCTGCCTAGTCACCACTCAGAACTAAGTAGCATCCACTTAACCTTGCAACTGGTTGCTGCTATCATAATGGGCAACCAACCTAGTTGCTCGAAGTGTGGACTTCAGCTACTAGTTCAGCCCCTATGCAAAAGCAACACTTCTCCCTTAGGTACATCAAATTCCCCTATTTTGGGACCATCGGTGCTCTGCAAAAGGAGATGGTACAAGGCACACTTTTCAGTACTACCAACCTCTCTAAGAGAATTCAAGAAAAGGAAGCAAAAGTGATGTCCGCTAACTTGACTTTTGGAATTTCGATGTAAGCCTATAACTTCCCTTACTCTGTCTTGAATTACCATCTTTACCACACAGTCCTTGAGGGTCTATGCTTCCATCTACCTAATAACCAATACAATTACCTATTCATTTTGTTCCCACTGTGGAACCATTCATCCTGTCCTTTTCTGTGTGCTCCAGATAAGGTTTGACACAACAGGCAGAGACCGTCGAGGGCCATTTTCTGTTAAAACACATGCATCTCCTTTTCCCCATGTTACTAATTCTACTGGGCCAGTCCATTTTCCTGTAATTAAATCTTTTACCCAAACCTTAATAGCATTCTTAAAGTTTGGCTGTTTTGAATTCAAAGACAAAAAATGGTAGAATATAGGAGAGACTTGTAAGTCAGGTAAAGGACACAAAAAGTTTAAGACATAAATGGCTTTGTCTAATCTCACTGGAGGTGATTCCTTCTGCATTTCCCATTTTTGTTTTTGCACCTGGCGCTTCAACACACCATGAGCACGCTCAATAATTGCTTGGCCTGTCGAAGCATGAGGGATACCTGTAGAATGACCAACACCCCAAGCATGAAAAAACACTTGCCATTTCTTTGAAACATACACCAGGCCATTATCTGTCTTTACATGTGATGGAACACCTAAGATGGAAAAGGTGTGGCAAAAATGACGAATAACATCCCGAGATGTTTCACCTGCCAACGCTGAGGCAACCACGGCGTGAGAAAAGGTGTCAATTGTGATATGAACATACTTTAAACGGCCAAATTCAGGCATTTTTGTAACATCTGTTTGCCATTCTTGCAGAGGGAGTAAGCCTCTAGGATTAGTGCTGTAATATTGTGAGACATGAGACAAATGACAATCAGGGCAAGAAGAAATAATTGACTTTGCTTCACTGTGTGATAATATAAATTGCTGCCATAGTGCCTGAGCACCCTGATGAAAAAATTGGTGAGATAGAGCAGCTTGCTGTTCACATCAGGCACAGTTTTTACTGCTGAGGCAGCCACGAGGGAATCCACATAGGCATTACCTTCCACAAAGAATCCAGGTAGCGATGTATGGCTACAAATATGCATAATAAAATAAGAATGCTTTCAGTTACGAATAACAGTCCACAATTTAAACAACATGACAAATAATGGTTTCTCCTTTACATTATACAACACATCTTGATCCAACTGCTTTACTAAATTAGCAACATAAACAGAATCAGCAACTGTATTTACAGAACTAGGAAATAAGGTAAATGCCAAAAGTACGGCACAAAGTTCAATTAACTGAGGAGACCCTTGTTGAACCATTACTTCATGTTCCCAGTGGTCATCTTTCTTCCAGGCTACAGCAGCCTTTCCAGTTCTTCCAGATCCATCCGTAAAAACTGTTGTGCCTTCTACTGAAGAGCAAAGTTGTTTTCCCTGAAAAGGAATCTCCTTAGTGAAATTCAAAATAAGATGAGATGGTAAATGATATGCTATTTGACCTGTTAAGGAAGATAAAGCAGATTGTAGCTTGTGATTGTTTTGAAAACACCACTCAAAATACCATTGTTGTACCAGTGTGACAATAGTTACAGGATCACAACCTAGGATTTCATGGCAGCGTCTGCGACCTTTGATAATGATGTCTGCAAAAAGCTCATACAGACCTGGAGCGGTTTTTCGTGACCTGAAAGACAAAAATACCCACTCCAAAATATGCAATTTATCTTCCCATTTGTCATTCCATTGACACAACAATCCAGATGGTATTTCATTATCTCTCAAAATCAACAATTGCACACCAACAGAAACATCTATCCCTGGTGATGTTAAGGCCAATTCAACTCCTACAGCTTTTTTTGCTGCAGCAGTCAAATGTCTCTCATCGGTAGAAGAAGTTATCCCTGATAATAAGTCATACAAAGGTTGCAGTTGATGATAGGTTATCCCCAAGTATGGCTAAGCCAACCTATTGCACCAACCAATTTCTGCATGTCAACAGCAGTTTTAAGATCAATGTCCAATTTTATAGGTTGAGGCACAATCTGTGTATTGGTTATTATCAACCCCAAATATTTCCACGGCATCTGTCTTTGGACTTTCTCTGGGGCGATAACCAAACCAAAGGCCTCTAAATTTTTCACAGCACATTTTTCAAGAGCCAACAATTGTTGTTTATTTTCAGAAGCCAACAAGATATCATCCATACAATGATAGCAATAACAGTTGCTAAATTGCTCTCGGACCTTAGATAAAGCCTGTGCCACAAACCACTGACAAATACTCAGAGAATTTCTCATTCCTTGAGGCAAAACAGTCCACTGATATCTTTGGTCCGGTTCCTCATGATTTAAAGAAGGCGCCGTAAAGGCGAATTTTTCCTTATCCTGATCAGCCAATGGAATTGTAAAAAAGCAATCTTTCAAATCAATGATAATTATTTCCCATCCTTGTGGAATCGTTGTAGGTGTTGGGAGACCTGATTGTAAAGCACCCATTGCGGCCATCACCGCGTTTATCCGCTGCAAATCGTGCAGAAGTCTCCACTTACCAGATTTCTTCTTTATTACAAACACAGGTCTATTCCATGGGCTAAATGAGTTTTCAATATGTCCAGCTAGTAATTGTTCTTCCACTAAGCTTCACAGGGCAAGAAGCTTTTCAGTAGGCAGGGGCCACTGCTCAATCCAGGCAGGCTCATCTGTCAGCCATGTCAAGGACACAACTGGATGTTTAAAGCCCTGCATCCCAGTGGCCCCCACTAAAAATCCATGGTAATTTTAACACCCCATTGAGTTAAACAATCACGTCCCCATAAATTAGGCTGAACATTAGTAACATATGGTCTAATGTCAGCTTGTTGACCTTCCAGATGTGTTACAGTGATCGCGACTGCAGATAAAGCACCAGCAATTGACCCACCTAACCCAAGAACTCCAAAGGTTGATTGAGTGAGGGGCCATGTTGGAGGCTAAACAAGCTGTGAAACTATAGTTACATCTGCTCCTGTGTCAAGTAGACCTGAGATTGTTGTAGTTTCTGGGTGATATCCCTTAGCAGTGACCAAACATTGTATTTCTGGAAGCTCATTGGTCACCTTTTGAGTCCAGAGAACCTGAGGTGGTCCTGTAGATCTAAAACCTCCAGTGCCACAACTCCGGTCCACTACAGGTGGAACACAACTCATAAAAGGAAAAGTTGAGCAATACAAATACCTTTTTGAATGACAACAGGAGGTTCACTAACAGACACCATCTGAATTTGTCCCACATAATCAGAATTAATAAGACCCAAATGAACATGAATATCTTCAATAGTGCTACTAGATCTTCCCATCAAAAAAGCACTCAAACCTTGACCTATAGGACCATAAGCATCAAGAGGCACTTTACATATATCTCTTGTCAGAATAGTCACTGTGTCAGCTACCGGTTTATCAATCCCTGCCAAGCCTCTTGTGGCCCCTGTGTCTCGGTCACAAATGGAGAGCTTTGCAGTGCTGGCAGGGCTCGTGATTGCCGTCCGGGTATTTGTGTCTTCACGCGCCCCTTCGCATTCTGCCTCCAGTTTCCCTGCGCTTGTTGACCACCTGAAAAAGATCTTAACTTACAAAATTTAGCAATATGGCCAAAGTTACCACATCGATGACAAGGCACTTTACTGGTCCAAACTACCCTAGAGTGTGCACATCACCCAGCAGTTTGAGGGCATTGGGTCTTCACATGTCATGATTCTTCACAAGCAGAACATCTGGGTGAGGACTTCATGACTCTTGCCAAAGCAGCAATTTTATGCTCAACCGAACCAACCTTTGAGCAAGCAACTACAAGATCAGACAGCAAAGGTTCTGCTGGTAAAGAATCAATAATTCTCCTACAATTGTAATTCTCATTTTCTCGTGCTAGCTGTCTGCATAAAATTTGCCTCAACTTATCATCCTCAACTTGCTTCTCAAGGGCTGCAGCAGCCCTCTCCACAAACTGCAGAAAAGGTTCCTTCACCCCTTGCTGGATGGTAATATACCTTGTTTTAGGAGCTGCCATCTCCATTGTTTTAAGTAAGGCACTCATACCCGGCTGCTGGGCCTGTGCCAGAACCAGGGGGTCCCATCTTGCCTGTAAATACAGGTTAGAGAATGGTCCATTGCCCAGCAAGGCATCAACTCCCACAGCATGACGTGGATCGTGCTGAGGTAACTGCATATTGTCCAATGCTACTCTTTCAGCCATTTGTTTCCAGGTAGCTTGAGACACACCATACTGCACTGGCTGAAACAGAATCCTAGAAAGGTGAACAATATCATAAGGGGCGAGTACATCAGCATTTAAAACATGAATCACTTGCATCACCTGTGAAGAGTCAATGCCATACTGATCTACTTTGGACTGAAGGTCCTGTACAACCCTCCATGCAAAAACCTGATGGCTGTCTTGTCCTGAATTAGGAGCAGCTTTGAAAACAGGAAAAGCCACAGGCCCACCAGAAGCAGCAGCAGCAGCAGCAGCCATCCCCATCCTTCTAGGTGGACCTATTTTCTCTAACAAATTGCAATCCCCTACTTCAACTGCTTTCATTCTTACGTGCTCCCAAAAATGCAAAGGGTGTCAAGGAGTCACAGCCACCTGGCAGGGAGGCAAGAGTCCAAGAAACAGCATCCTGTGTCTTTTTAGATGTACTTATAACCGGCAGTTCATCGTCAGAGCTGTCACTAGACAAGGCAGGACACCATGTTAAAGATTGCATTTGTTGGACTAGTTCGGGAAGGAGGGGGGCAGACGGCTCACCGGGGGTTGGAGCGGAGGCAGAGTGCTCGAAGCGGGGCAGAGAGGGGGTGGCTGGCTCAAGGGAACATGAGGAGCAGGCAGAGTGCTCGAAGCGGGGCAGAGAGGGGGTGGCTGGCTCAAGGGAAAGCGGGGGGAGGAACAGCCGGCCGAGGGACGGGCACGGCACGGGCAGCTGAGCCGCGGAAGGTGCGGGGGGAGCAGCGACCCAGCCTGTGTTTCACTCCGCTTCTTCTGTAACTTCATTTTTGCTAGTTGCTGTGCAGGCGTGAGATATTTTGGTCTAGCACTCAGTTCAGCTAACTGTTGAGCAGGCGAAGTATACACAGGTTTAACGTAGTCTTTAGGAGATAAATACCGAGGAACAGTCCCAGCCTGCCGTTTAATTCTCACGATAGCAAACCCTGGGGGAAGCTCCACAGCAGCTGCAGCAGCCTCCTCAGGAGACGATACATCGACAGGCTCAAGCTCACCTTCCTCCTGTTCCCCTACTCCAGTTTCTTGCTCCAATTCCTGCTCCTCCAATTCCTCCTCTCTCTCTTGTTCTGCTTTCCATTCCTTCAATGCCTCGTACAACAGCCTCCAAGTAGCAGCCAAATCAACAACAGTCTTATCCCCCTTAGATATCACTTCCCACAGTCGCTTCCCAACTTTTTTCCATGCCCAGACACTGAAGGCAGTGTCGGCATCAGCCTCAAAGTCCTGTGATTTGCACCACATCAGTAAACTGCAAAGCGCATAATCAGAAGTTTCAACCCTTTGTCTTTTCAATAAAGTTTTCCACATGGACAAAACAGTAATTTCCTCCTTTGATAAATTATTTCCCATTATTTTTCCCAATCGCTCACCTCGAATCAGATGTCTGAATTAGGTCCGGACCTTCGCAGCGTCCCTGCTGCCTTCACTCAGACTTTTTAGGGTGCCCTTCAACTTTTTTTTTTTTTTTCCCTTTTACAGTCCGTTGTAATCACGGAGGACGGCCACCAGATGTCGCTGTAGTTGTGTATTACAGTACAGTAATACACAACTCCATCAGAAGGGTGAAAGAGAGATTTTATTAAACCAACGTAACCTTTAGAGTTCCTCCAGATATTGACACCTCTCTAACACATATACAGTGCCCATTGGTCATAAAAGAGAAACAAAGTTCTCAGCAGACACCCAGAGAGCCACGTCACTCTTGAGCCAGCCAGAGTCCGTATCTCCCAACTTTCTCTCCTTCTCTGGTCTCTGTGGTAACGACCTTGGTGTTCCTTCAGGAGAGATATAGGGCTTCTCCTTATCTTCAGGAGGCCCTGCTGGCTCCCAGGGACAACACAGAATGTCTTTCCTACATGAATGTATTCTTTTCTTCCCAGACCTGAGTTTACTTTGTCTTTTTCCATCCGTGAATAGTTCAGTGCCCCAGTCAGACAGCCTATTCAGGCTGTGGTGGTCTTCTTTGCAGCTTTTGTAATGCATTTTGGTATAATAGGCAAAAGTTATCCATGAAAATGTTTAAGTCATAAACTATAACATTTCAGTCTCCAACAGGTTGCCCCAATCCAGATAGCAGGGTTGGATCTCTCACATTTTGGCAACTTCACCCACCCCACCCAGCTCTGGCCAGACCCAGTGAGCAGTTTAGGCAGTACTGGCCCATCATAAGCAAAGTGATATTGTTCTGCTTACAGAAAGGGAGCAGAGTTTTAGCACTCTGTGGATGTGACCAAGTTGTTATTCTATGTCATGTACGTCATCACTAGTTCTGGCAGGAAAACCTGGGCACCCTAACTGGAACTCAGCCATCTTCCCCTCGTTCTGCGAAGGTGTCAGCATCAACCTCTATGGCCTCAGTTCCTCTGCCATCTCACTGGTCCCCTCTCCCATTTTTCCTCCACAGTGCAGCCGCAGACCATAGTGCTGAAATGGACAGCATAGAAAACACTAATTGACTGTAGTGCCGAACTGACAGCACTGTCAGGGAGGCTATATTGCAGGAAAGGACTGGCACGGGAGACCCCACAATGCTGTATAAGCACCAGAGGCATCCATGCAAAACTGAGCTCAGCAGAGTGGCAATGCAACCCCTACTTGGATGACCTGGCTTCCAGGGGGTTTATTTTGTCACTGTTTTTCGTTATTTCAGGCTAGGTAAGCAGGAAATATTAGCCACAGGAGCTTCCCTGTCATCTTGCTTTAGTTCCTGATGACCACATGGGTGTTGTGTGGGAATGCTTGCCATATTAGTCATGTGGACACAATATATACAAGTATCTACCATCTTTTTTTTTGTTCCCAGTGGTAAACACCTTTCTGTGGGTGAAACACCTTATCTTTTTGTATACTTTTGCTATTAATACTGTCATTGTTATTATTGTGAGAAACAACTGCTCACTTTAAAAAATTTAAAGAGTTTATTAAACCTTAAAAAAAAATACAAGAAAAGGACTAAATAGGGGAAAACAGCAGCGCTGGGAACTGCCCTTGTGGCTGCCTACCATGTGGCTGGCTCATCTTCAAGATGTATGCTCAGTCTTTTATAGCCCTGGGCGGGGGGGTTGCATCAGCCAGCCCTGGCCCCTCCCAAAGTCTGTCAGGCAGCTCTTTGCCATTTATCAGTGGAACCTGCTTTCTTGTAACTGGATTGGAGGGTCAGGGGTTGTCAGGCTGTGCCTGCCTAGCAACAAGCTTTTCCATTCCCAACTGCCCCATGCAAGGGGCACATGGGCACACCTTCTTTCTACTGGTCCTAGTCAACCCTGGCTGTCTGATGGCAACAATAAGGGGGAGGGGCTAGGGAACTATGAGGAGAACACATTTAAACTACAATAACATAACTATACATCACTAAAGCTTTTCTTAATATTCACGCACTATTCATCCCTTAATTGTGAGAGCCATTCTTCTCATTATCCATCATAGATAATGGATAATCCATAAACAAACCTCCCTTTTCTTTTTTGTAAGTTATTTGGCTCGAGCAATTAACAAATTTTTTTTTTTATGAACTACTCCTGTTTTTTTCTTAAGTCAAGTTTGATTATGGATTAGTTATAATAGTATCTGTTGATATGGGTGGGGATAGTGGAAAAGGGTTTTAAGCAAAATGATTGGTGGAGTTTGAGAACAAAGGTCCAGTATGGCTTTTACCCCCACCTCCCATGCCTACAGGATTGCTGCCTGCAGCTGGGTTATAATCTTCTCGATGGTGAGTACATGGGCCAACTTGGTCTTGGTCTCAGTTCCCACCATACTTTAGTTTTAAGTGAATCCTTATAACACTTTACACTGTTCCTCCCCTTAACAGATACTTGTAATTTTCATAGGATGATTATATTAATGACTAATACAATTTAAATTCTCCATTATAAATGTTACTTAAGCAGTTATTTAAACCATGGAGAGTAGTCCTGTGAGGCTTTCACTTGTCTTTCACAAAGTATAGCAACAGGGGAATAATGCTAATCTATCAATATGCAAGAATGAGTTTACTCATTTACAAGTTTTAACAAGTCTACAGCAAAATTAAGGCACAAGGTAAGAACATAAACTAAGTTGAACTCTACATATTCTGACATAGTGTACACAGGGAGTTGGGGCTACTGTGATCAGTAGAGCTCAGTAGTGACACATATACGTAGACACACACAAACACACACGTTCGTTTTCTCAGGTGGGACAGCAGCCAGAGGCACAGAGATGTGCATCCAGAGCCGTGTTTATGGGCGTGCTTAGCCCATGTCTGCACGTAGGGGTATTTGCAGAGCTAGTAGACACACTTGTTTACTGGTATAGAACCTTGGTTCTATAGGTACAGTGGTACCTATCAGCAGCATACACTTGCATACACACACACACAGAGCTGTGCACCCTCTACTTGCACACGCCAGCACACATGTGCCACAAAGATACTCACTTATGTACACTCTCTACTAATGCACATATGCTCACAAACACGAGACTTGCTCATATGTAGAACTTGTGTGTCACAGACATTTCTCCACAGACATCCTTTCTTTCGGATTTCTGTGTCTTCGGGAGGCCAGAGGCCTCCGAAGACAAGGTAAACAATTATTATCAGCTGCTGGGGAATGCAACAGGGGCACCTATTTTGATTGGTGATTGGTTCATGTTTTATGTTTATAATTAAGGGCCAATCACCAGTGCAAGCCAGGGGACTGAGTCCTTGGCCACAGCTTTGTTGTGGATTCTTTTCTATCTATGTCTAGCTAGCCTAGCTGCTCTGCAAAACCTCTCTCCTTATTCTTTCTAGTATAACTATAATGTATTATATCATATATTAATAAATCAAGCCTTCTGATTCAAGAAACAAGATTCACCGTCTCTCTCTCACCAGCTGCGCCCACTCAGGCGCGGTAATACTTGTGTACATTAACATAGGCATATAAATCTGTGCACACTAATATGTGTAATGTCATCAACACACATATCTTACACAGGGCTATGCTCACACTTGTAGAGCCTGTGCACATTCACAAACACAGGGCTGTACACCAATTTAGTCATACCTAAGAAGGGGTAACTTAACACTTATGTATATAGTAATGCACACATCACGTGTACACCTTGGTACTTGTGTGTGTGCACCCGGCACACACAGGTATCGCATGTGCAGAGTCACACACCTTGGTACACATGTACACATAGATATACACTGGTACATACTTGTAAAGCATTCCCCAGAGCTCTTCTGGAAAGAGAGCAGTAGGACATCTACTATTTGTTACGCCCTGTCACTTCCAGGCAGTATTTCACCCACTGTACCTTTGGTGTGGGACCAGACAGTGTTGTTTTAAAGGAAAGGTTAAAGAAAAGTTGTGTTGGATTCTTGCCTCTGGCCTCTTACCCTACAACGGCAGGAGGGCACAAAAATTGAGCACTTTCTGTTGTTTCGTCTTTCCTAGAGGCTTGATCAGCACTAAGGAGAGGTCATTTATTTAGATTGTGGAGATTTGGACAAGTACTTCTCTTACAAAGAACAAGTATAAAATAATTGGCTTATCTCTTTTATAAGGAAAAGAGGTTTCTCCTTTGAAGTGAATACAAACTAGAACCAGAAAGAAGGGCATGGAAAAGAGAGAACAAGGCATAGAACTGGTTATCACCTATTCTCAGGATGATGCAAAGACTGAGGCACTTTCCAGTAGATGAGACTGAAGGCTTTGAAATTAAGAGGTGCCAAATTTCCAAATACTCTCAGTGTTCCCACGGCATACATTACTCTGTCTCATCCAGTACCTCTATTCATTTCAGCCAAGTACAGATTTCTTGCATCATTTCTGAAGATGGAAATACAAAGAGAGATTGGGAGAGGGCTTTGTAGCCCACTGTCTGCCAGTGCAATTGGAAAAAAGCAAAGGTCCTAGCTGCTGGCAGAATTAGTTTTGGAGAAATCCAGTAAACTTTGCAAATTCCTAGCTTGGCACCAAATGGTCTGCCTGGTTGGGTGGCCGCAAACAGACGCCATTATCCATGGGGAAAAAAAGTCATATCCCTAGGATCCGAGTATCACCACAGACATGGCATTTGTGGGTCTAAGGACTTGCAGGCTCCTAGTTGCCGGCAGCTTTAGTTTTGGAGAAATCCAGCAAAGTTTGCAAATTTCTCACTTGGAACTGCACTGTTGGCCAGGGCGAGTGGCCGCAAACGAAGTGTATTTCCCATGGGAAAAAGAAGTAATTTCCCCAAGGTCTGGGTACCAGATTAAAAGTGGCATTTGGAGCTCAAAGCACTTGCAGGGTCCTATGTACTGGCAGCTTTAGTTTTGGAGAAATCTAGCAAAGTTTACAAATTTTTCGCTTGGAATCGCACTGTCTGCCCAGCCGAGAGGCCGCAAAGGGAGGCCATTTTCCATAGGAAAAAGACATCATTTCATCTGTGTTTGTATTTCAGACTAAAGGTGGCATTTGGGGCTCTAAGAACTTGCAGGGTCCTCGATGCTGGCAGCTTTAGTTTTGAAGAAATCCAGCAAAGTTTGCATATTTCAAGCTTGACATCGCAGCGTCTGCCAGGGCAACTGGAAAAAAATGGAGTCCATATGTCATAGGCAAAAGAAGTCATTTCCCCAGTGTCTAGGTCTCACCTCAGAGGTGGCTTTTGAGGCTCTAAGGACTTGCAGGGTTGTAGTTGCTGGCAGCTTTAGTTTTGGAGAAATCCAGCAAAGTTTGCAAATTACTCGCTAGGCACCGCACTCACG
The DNA here is from genome assembly GCF_027887145.1 of Ammospiza caudacuta. Lineage (NCBI taxonomy): Eukaryota > Metazoa > Chordata > Aves > Passeriformes > Passerellidae > Ammospiza > Ammospiza caudacuta. Next base: position 2,441,042 of record NC_080614.1, on the reverse strand, counting down.
GCCAGGCCAAGTGGCAACAAACCAAGGCCATTTCCCATGGGAAAAATAAGTCTTTTCCTTAGTTGTGCGTGTCAGATTCAAGGTTGTGTTTCAGGCTCTAAGGACTTGCAGGGTTTTAGTTGCTGGCAGCTTTAGTTTTGGAGAAATCCAGCAAAGTTTGCAAATTTCTCACTTGGAACTACACTGTTGGCCATGGCGAGTGGCCGCAAACAAAGAGTATTTCCCATGAGAAAAAGAAGTAATTTCCCCCAGGGTCTGGGTACCAGATGAAAGGTGGCCTTAGGGGCTCTAATGATTTGCAGGGTCCTGGTTGCTGGCAGCTTTAGTTTTGGAGAAATTCCGCAAAGTTTGCCAATTTCAAGTTTGGAATCGCACTGTCTGCCCGGGCAACTGGAAAAAAATGGAGGCCATATGTTATAGGCAAAAGAAGGCATTTCCCACTGTCTGGGTATCACGTCAGAGGTGGCTTTTGGGGCTCTAAGGACTTACAGGGTTCTAGTTTCTGTCAGATTTAGTTTTGGAGAAATCTAGCAAAGTTTGCAAATTTCGAGCTAAGCGCAATCCTGTGCCCAAGGTCAAATGGCTGCAAAACAGAGGCCATTTAACATGGGAAAAAGAAGTCACTTCCTCAGGGTCTGGGGATAAGATTAAAGGCAACGTTTGGGGCTCTAAGGACTTGCAGGGTCTTAGTTGCTGGCAGTTTTCGTTTTGGAGAAATCCAGCAAAGTTTACCAATTTCAAGCTTGGCAGCGCACAGTCTGCCATGATGATAGGCTGCAAAGGGAGGCCATTTTCTGTGGGAAAAAGAAGTAATTTCAACTGTGTTTGTCTTTAAGACTAAAGGTGGCCTTTGGGGCTCTAAGGACTGGCAGGGTACTAGTTGATGGCAGCTTTAGTTTTGGAGAAATCCAGCGAAGTTTGCCAATTTCTAACCAGGCGTGGCCCTAGTGGCCAGGGCGAGATGCTGCAAACAAAGGTGATTTTCTGTGGGAAAAAGAAGTCTTTTTTCCCAGGGTCTAGGTGTCAGATGAAAGGTGACGTTTGCGGCTCTAAGGATTTGCAGGGTCATAGTTGCTGGCAGCTTTAGTTTTGGAGAAATCCAGCAAAGTTTTCCAATTTCTAACCTAGTGCCACCCTAGCGGCCAGAGCGAGTGGCCTCAAACAGAGGCCATTTTCCATGTGGAAATGAAGTAGTTTCCCCAGTGTCTGGGTATCAGATGAAATGTGGCTTTTGGTGCTCTAAAACCTTTCAGGGTCCTTGTTGCTGGCTGCTTCAGTTTTGGAGAAATCCAGGAAAGTTTGCTAATTTCTAAACTGGCACGGCCCTGTCGGTCTGGTTGAGATGATGCAAACAAAGGCCATTTTCTGTGGGAAAAACAAGTCCTTTTCCCAGGTACTGGGAATCAGTTGAAAGGTGACATTTGGGGCTCTAAGGACTTGCAGGGTCCTAGTTGCTGGCAGCTTTAGTTATGGAGAAATCCAACAAGGCTTGTCCATTTCCACCTTGGCACCACCCTGTCGGCAAGGGTGAGTTGCTGCAATTGGAGTCCATTCTTCATGGGAAAAATGAGTCCTTTCCTCAGGGTCTAGGTATCAATTCAAAGGTGGCCTTTGGAGCTCTAAGGACATGCACCGTCCTAGTGGCTGGCAGCTTTAGTTTTGAAGAAATCCACAAAGTTTTCCAATTTCCAACCTGGCGCCGCCATGTCGGTCAGAGCGAGTGGCCTCAAACGGAGGCCATTTTCCATGTGGAAAAGAAGTAGTTTCCGCAGTGTCTGGGGAATCAGTTGAAAGGTGGCATTTGGTGCTCTAAAACCTTGCAGGGTCCTAGTTGCTGGCTGCTTTAGTTTTAGAGAAATCCAGCAAAGTTTGTTAATTTCTAAATGGGTGCGGCCCTGTCGGTCAGGGCGAGATGCTGCAAAGGCCATTTTCAGTGGGAAAAAGAAGTCGTTTCCCCAGGTACTGGGAATCCGTTGAAAGGTGACTTTTGGGGCTCTAAGGACTTGCAGTGTCATATTTGTTGTCAGCTTACGTTATAGAGAAATCCAAGAAAGTTTGCCAGTTTGGAGCTTGGCACTGCACTGTTGACGTGGGCCAGAAGCCACAAAATGGAGGCATTTTTCCATGGGAAAAAGAAGTCATTTATCCAGGGACTGGATATCAGTTCAAAGGTGACATTTGGGGCTCTAAGGACTTGCAGAGTCCTATTTGCTGGCAGCTATAGTTATGGAGAAATCCAACAAGGCTTGTACATTTCCACCTTGGCACCGCCCTGTCAGCAAGGGTGACTTGCTTCAAACGGAGTCCATTTTCCATGGGAAAAATAAGTCTTTTCCCCAGGGTCTGGGTACCAGATGAAAGGTGGCCTTAGGGGCTCCAATGACTTGCAGGGTCCTCGTTGCTGGCAGCTTTAGTTTTGGAGAAATCCAGAGAAGTTTGCCAATTTCTAACCAGGCGCTGCCCTGTAGGTCTGGGCGAGATGCTGCAAACAGAGTCCATTTCCCATGAGAAAAAGAAGTCCTTTTTCCCAGGGTCTTGGTAGCAGATGAAAAGTGACATTTGGGGCTCTAAGGACTTGAGGGTCCTCATTGCTGGCAGCTTCAGTTTTGGAGAAATCCAGCAAAGTTTGCAATTTCTAACCTGGTGCTGCCCAGGTTAGAATGAAATCCATTTTCCATGTGGAAAAGAAGACCTTTGCTCACACTCTGGGTATCAGTTAAGGGATGAATTTTAGGGCTCTATATATTTGCATGGTCCTAGTTGCTGGCAGCTTTAGTTATGGAGAAATTCAGCAAAGTTTGCAGTTTTCTAAGCAGGCACCGCTCTGTCAGTCAGGGCGAGATGCTGCAAATGGAGGCCATTTCCCAAGGGAAAAAGAAGTCCTTTCCTCATGGACTGGGTATCAGTTGAGGGGAGACTTTTGGGGCTCTAAAGACTTGCAGGGTTGTATTTGCTGGCCGTTTTTGTTTTAGAGAAATCCAGCAAAGTTTGCCAATTTCTAGCCAAACACTGACCAGTTAGCCAGACTGGCCTCAGACTTGAGGCCATTTTCCGTGTGGAAATAATTTTCCCAGGGTCTGGGTATCAGTTGAAAGGTTTTCTTTGGTGCTACAAAGCCTTGGAGGGTCCCTGTTGCTGGCAAATTTAGTTTTGGAGAAATCCAGAAACACTTGCCAATTTCTTACAGGGCACCGCCCTTTCTCTGCTGAACGACCTCCGGGATCGGCGTGTAGCTTCCAAGAGCTTGTTATCTTCATCTTTGGTGTCTCTTGTTGTGTGCATCTTAGCAATAAGATTTTCCACTATGTCTGGCAAGGGGAAACTGTGCCAGCACAGAAAACATCTCCCATCGTGTTCTAGAAGTTGCAGAGAGGTCTGCAGAGTGTTTTGCAAGAAGCAAAAGAAAGTTGTCCAAAATGCCTTCCATTCGAATGTTCATGTGAATGGAAAAGGCAGGAGAGTGGTAAGGACCTGTCTTCTATCAGCTGGCAAGCTGTGCACACAATCCCAGTGTTGTGCAGCTTTGTTCTTCGCCTTTCGGAAGCTGCCGCTCTCTCCGGCTCTTCTGATGCGACTCTTAACCAGACAATATCTCTGGGAAAATCTGCAGTGGCAGAAAGCAAGCCCTTCCTGGGAAATCTACTGAACCCGTTCAGAAGTTACTCCCATTCACTGTTGCTAACCTCTGCTGTCTAGCTGTCAGATATATTTGGGACCATGTTGAAATAATTCTAAACAATGTACTGATGCTGCACTATTGAGTAAAAATAGGTCTTTTCCATAGGTGTCAGGGAAAAATATTTCTATTGGTAAAAATGACAGAAAACAATACCAGCATGGCGGAAAAAAAATTACAATAGAATGAAGATGCCCAGAATTCTTATTTTGAAGTTACAGAGAGTCAATATTTTCTAAAGAAGGTTGTGAAACTTATTAAGAAGTAGGAGTACATTCTACGTGACTGGTGCACAAGTTCATGTTTCCAACTTACAAAAAACATATTATTGAAAGAAAAATGTTCTGCCTTGTAGAAAAGTAGCCCATTTTATCAAAGGTAGGATTAGATCGAGTATTCCTACAAGACAGTAGTAGTACTACGAAAAGCCTTTTGGCATCTATTGAACTACAGGAAACTTGAGAAAGCAGAAGAGTGTCTTTCCCTGCTGCAAGCTGTACTTCCTATTTGCTAAGTGCTGCTTCAACATTGTTGAAAGAAAACTTGTCAAAATAAGACTATTGTATACAAGCAATTGTAACTATCCATTCTGTTCCAGCTAATTTAACCTAGCAAGTATGAGTCACACACTCTAGGTGAATATTCTAATGCATAGATGGAGTATGGCATCACTAATAAATGGGGACTCTGGACAAAGGAGCAAATGCAGATGAATTTCAGGGAAGGAAATTAGTGGAGAGCTAACTGCAGTCCCTCGACTTCACAAGAAATGGTGTCCGGTAATCCCAACCAGAAAGAAATAGAACTCCATTTTCAAATGGGTTGCCATCTATAGTCCTCTCTTCTTCCTGTATGAAGGAACTGTGTTTTGAATCAATCTTCAAGATGGGATGGCTAAAGACCTCAGATGCGTCAATTTTTTTTTTCCAGAAGCAACTATCTCAAAACCTCTTTAAAGGTGACTTTTCCCCTTAAGATGTCATATTTTAAAAGAACACCTTTTCATTTAACAGGGTATTTCAAACATCATTTATGAATTTAGACTAAAAGTAACACTTTTCCTAGTAGTCTTTCATTTTTTGCAGCTCAGTGCTAACATAGGCAGCAAAGAAGAGAACAGACCACAGCTCTTTCTGGAGCATCCTGAACAAATGCCCTTGCTTATGTTCTAATCATTCACTTCACCAAAATACCTAATGATGAAGAAAAGGTTGTTTACATGGCAATGAATGGGTGTGATTTCTCAAGTAGAATTTATGTAGATAGAATATCATGTAGATGATACTTGGCAAACAGCAAATGAAGGGGTTTTCTTCAGCTCTCAGACTGATGTTACGTGTGGGTAATTAAAAGAAAAGATAACAAGAAGGATATTTTTAACATGTGAATTTAATTACACCTCTACCATGGACATCTGAATCTTATGAATAGACAGTGTCTGATTTAGAAAAAAATAAAGAATTATCACAGTTTAAAGAAAGATAGGATCATAAACCCTTTGCTGATGGAATGTAGCCCATTCATCGGTTGAAATGAAGCAGGTAGACAGGACATATGAAATATTTTTTTTGTGGATCAAACATTTATTTTCAAAAGTGATGCTGACAGATGGTGAACTCACCTACTTAGATATTGCCAGTAGACAAGGTTGCATAACTTGCTCCATTAAGTTATGCCTTGGAATGATCATCCAAGGGGATTTTCCCTGCATCTGTGAAAATGTGCCTACCTTTTTCACAATATTTTTGCAGCAGCATTGTTAGGCCTGATCAGCTGGTATGGAGGGTGAATTAGCAGCAGCAGCAAGGTGACTGGCCAGGAGAATTTGCTTCAATGGATTTTGATCTCCTGGATATTTTGAAGATCTGCTTCAGCCCTGTTTGTCAAACAACACCTTTAAAGGGTGCTAAACAATTGTTCAGGCCATGGATCACATGAAGAAATATTTTCTGGTGTCCGTACTGGGCCATATGCTCTTTCTTCTCTCCCTCAACTTCTCCCTCACCTCTCATCTCTTTCACATGCGCTATCTTCAAGGTCCACAGGCTACTTTTCACAGAATCTTCAGGCCTGATGCAGTAAGAATGATAAATAGAACAGAGCTGGGATCTATTTTCCAGTTTGGATAAAATGATTTCTGCACACAAATCCAAGGAGAAGGCGTTCCCCCGATGCCCAGAAAAACTTTCACTCCTGCTAGTGTTCTACGTCAACCGCAACTTAGTCTGAAAGAAAAGCTTTTTCTCTGAGAGCATCTGAGAGGTTTGCATGAAGCACTGATATCTGACATATGCAATTTTGAATAGGAGAGGAAAAAGAAAATGGCAAGAAGTTTTTAATTTTACTGGTTTCAATTTTAAATTCCATGCACTTTTTCAAAACTTGTCAGCTCAAATGCCCATCAACATCTTTTAGTCATCTGTAAGTCAGTATTCATATAAAATGTGCTTCAAATCAAAAGAATTTCAAATTTGCACTCCAAGTTTCTATGCCTAGATTTATGATTTCCTACACATATTAGATGAAAGGAAGGCCTTTTTTACTGTGGGAGTGCTGGAACACTGGGACAGGTTGCCCAGGGAAGTTGTGGGTGTCCCATCCCTGAAAGTATTCAAGGTCAGCTTGGACGGGGCTTGGAGCAGCAACAAAGGAGAAGCTTGATGGTAGAGAAACAAAGTTGGACTATAGAAGAAACTGGGATTGAAGTATAGGAGCAAGTTTTCTCTCAGCTCTTGGGGTAATTTCAAAGTTGTACAAAATGACATTTATCTGTGCTACTCACTACTGTAACAGAAAGGTTCATGAAAACTGTACAGAAGGTTGCAAATTTTAAAAGAGATAAGAATTACAGCATAAAATCCATGGGATGGCTTACAACAGGAGACACTCTCTAAGAGAAAATCTCTGTATTTCAGCACTTCATCATGGTAAGATTTCATGAAGTGCCAAAGAAGGCGGCAAAATATCATTCGGGACGTTATTTCCTGGAATTCAGCCTGGCCATTAGTAGGAACTGGGTTTGAACACATCATGTAGATATACCACACACACTTTCCCTTCACTGAAAAATGACTGTTTACAACGAAGAAGCAATTGACGATCAAAATTGATTGAAAGCATCTTAAACATGTCAAGTATTTCATTGTAGATGATCTGTGATCCAAATGCTTCTTCCACCTTCGAGAGGGACAGAACAATTCTTCCATATCATGATGGTTTAAAATTACATCAACCAATGTTTTGTGCTGAAGAGATATCATCTATTTTTTTCTATTTTTGGAAGAAAATATTCCTAGACGTACAACAGGTGAGAACTAAGTAATTTTAAAGAAGCAAATGACATGAAAATATTCTGTAAATAGAATGAAATGAAAAGCTGTGTTTTAAATAGGAGCTAAATATTAAACAGAATTTCTGTACCAGGCATTTGAATTACTGCACCAGCTCTTTTGCCCATCAAGAGAGGCATTGAGCATTTCAGTCTTTTCCAAGGTGTTCATGATCTGCTATGCTGATCTCTGTGTGTGCCTAGGTGTGTGTGGAAGGGGGGGCATGTGAAGGGGAGTGTGTATGTTTGCTTTACAATTGTTGTGGCAGATTCATGCCTCAGCTCCACATTTTGTTTTAGAAAGGTCACACAGAGTGGATATGAAGTTTACTATCACCAAGAGATCAATTCCCAAATCATCCATTTGACTCTACCTTATAAATCATGTGCTTTGTTGCATATTTTATCAAATCTACTTTCAAGCCAGATGGAGGAAGGAGGATGTGGGAATCCCTCCACCGTCTTGCAACTTTTATGCAAGTAGGTTTTCAAGAAAATCATCATTTCTCTTTGAAATATGTCTGGAACAGGCATGATGGTAGTGTCAACCTGTTGGAGTTTTTGTTGCTGGGAGAAGTTGTACAAAAGGATTGGTTTTTACATTGACCGGTTACTGAATCAAGCGCAGGAATACATTGGAAATTCAACTGGGGCTTCCTTTCCCCAGCAGACCACTTCTAGAACGAGCTTGTACAATGAAGCTGACGCTTCTGCTCTCTTTTTGTTTCTTTCCTATTTTCTTGGCTTCTTTGCCACTATGTAGACAAATTTGGAACTTTTTTCCCAACTAAAATTGTTTCAAATAGTCTGATTGTGATCATACATTTTTACAAGGAATTTTTAAAATCTTTCCTCGAGTTAAGAAAGTCAAGGACTTAGGTCTTTTTCTTCCCTTATAATATTGCAATGAAATTGATAAGTAAAGACCAACTCTTTATTTTTGTTTTTAACCCAAGTAGATAATTCCCATCCATTCATCCATTTGGTGGACCAATAGTTGCCATGCTGATGGAAGTTGTCACTTCTTAACAATAGGCATTCTGTGACTATGTTGACAGCACTTTGGGTGAAGATCCTAACTGGTCTTGGATACACATAGGGAGAAATTTGCTCAGCCAGTGTCAGTCTTAAGCATGCGTATCAGAAGATCTTCCTAGAGCTGGGAATTTTCCCATGAAAGGGATTCAGTTAGGGAAGAGACACTCGTCCCAGAGTTTTACATTCTTCTTGAACACTGCTTAAGGAACTTAGATGCCGTGTCCATTTGGATCTCTGTCTGCACAGAACTTTGTCATGCCAGTGCTTGAAATGCATCTTGAAGAGAATTCACTAGCACAGAATGAATGAGAGTGGAAGGGGTTGGTGGGGCTAACCAGGCCCAACCCCCCTGCCTAAACCAGGATACCTAGAGCCTCTTGCCCAGGATTCTATCTGGGTGTACTTTTAATGTCTTCAAAGATCCAGGCTCCACAATCTTTCTGGGCAGTCTGTGCCGTGGTTCAGTCACCCTCACAGTAAAGAATCATTTACTGATGTTCAAAGGCAATCTCCTGTATTTCAGTGTGTGCCCACTGCCTCTTGTTTTTTTCACTCAGCATCACTGAAAAGACACTGATTCCCTCCCCTTTGCACTATTGCTTCCATATGGATGCGTGCTGCCATGTAGAGATATGTCAAAAACCTCCCTGAAGCCCAGGCAGATAATATTCCCTTCATCTACCAGTCAAGTTGATTCATCAGAGGAGTTTAAAAAGTTCTTCAGCATAAAGTTCCCCTGGTAAATCTATGCGTATGGCATTATTTTGTCCTCCTTCATGTGCCTGGCAAGGCTTTCCAGCAATATCTGCTTCATCAACTTCCTGGGGATAAAAAAGAGGCTGGCTGGTTTGTACTTTCCCAAGTCCTCCTAGCTGCCTTTTTTGAAGATGGGTGACACTTGCTTTCATCCAGTCTTTGGGCACTTTCCTCAGTCACCATGATCCATCAAACATGATTAGGAGTGGCCTCAGAAGAACATCTGCTAACCCCCTTGAGACCTGTGGCTCCATCGCAACGGCGCCTGTGGACTTCATGGAATACGTACCAATTCAGTGACTGTGCCCATAAAAGTTTGCATGGGATAACAGGACATATTAACAGCTGCCTGAAGAGTGAGTGAAAAGCTATGGAAGCAATCCAAAAGGACAAAGACTAGAGTTCCCTTTTAAGACAAAGCACCCTATATTGGAGCTGAGCAGCTTTAGATCTAGGGAAGCTTCCCCTCTGAGAGGATGCAGAAAACATTCTTTTACCTTATCCAGTAATAAAATGGATTGACCATTCACTTGCAATACACAAAATTAAATTATTTCCAAAATTGTTGCCGCCTAACTAGACAATCATGTACTGGCTGGGTATTCCCCTAAGAGATGACAGCACCCGCTTGATGTCTCTTATGCCTACAGACTATTCGAATTAGGTCATCTGAATGGGGATTTCTGGTCTTTGAACTTTCTTTCTGATGAATTTGGAATATTTACTGCAGCAAGCACCTGAAGATGAAAACTTCGTTTCCCATCAGTGCACTTGAACATCCATGGCTGTAATGCCATTGTTTCTCACCAAGTGAGTCAAGAATTTATGACTACAAAGAGGATCAGCTCCAAAAGGAAAGATAAAGGCTGCATAATATTCTCTCTTGGTAAAGCATTTACCTCAAATGAAGGGACTAAATTCTAATCACTCGCTGGCCTAAAGCTTCAAGGAGGGAGAGAGGGACCAGGTTTACTTCCACTGCCTTCTCTTTGTCACCTCAGGGTTTAATAGGGGTATGCAGACATTCGAAAAGGTAGCTCTGCTGACTTAATAAAATTTAGTCTTAAAAAATAACTTTTTAGCAATTGAAATGAAAAGAACAAATAAAATGCAACTAATTCCACGGAAGATTGAAATTATTATTTCTTCATTTTGCAACTGAGGATGTATATTGTGTAAGTTTGTCTTGTGTTGTTCTAGGGGTTTTCTAACTGGCACACCTTTCTTTATGAATGGACTGTCTTTTCCTAAGTACTTTCATATGGAGGAACATGCTTCTGATAAGAAGAGCACTAGGATGTCTTTACTTGACCTTTTATTTTTATGGATGCTTGATCCTCTGAAATGAACGTTTTTTTAAAATTGAAATGTGTTACTATTGTTCCCATGGGAGAAGCCTAAGACTCTTCTGGTCACAGCTGTCACCAGTCAGCTATTCTCCTATCTGCCTTGAATGAGTTGAATGTTCTGGTCTAAAAGTAGCGCCTTCTATGTAGCCATGCTCTTAGGTGCCAGTGTCATCTTGAATCCAAACACCTTCCTGCAAGGGGCTGCTGGTTCTGTAGTCAACTAAGGGGAAAAATCGGTCCATCCATGCTTCCTGATTTAAAATATCAAGGTATATAAAGGTATGGTGTCCCTAAACGATTCTCTGCAGTTGAACACTACTTATCTTTGCCGTGTTTCTTCAACTCACTTGCAAGTCATTCATGCGGTAGCTTATTGTGAGAATTGCTTGGTTTGAAGATGACTAAAAGGGGTATGAGAATACTTTTGTGCCTCTGCTGTAAGGACACTTTTCAGATCCATACAAACTTCCTGCAAATACAAAAACATGCATCTTGTATTGTCCTAGGTTACGGTACAAAAATGCATTCTGTTCCCACCCTCAAGAGCTGCTGAAACCAGGAGGGGCATCGTTTTTTCCTTATCTCCTGTTAATGGGCCCATCAATGTCTTGCCACATGATTCAGAGGTGACTCCCTCCGGGAGCCGTTTCTGTTCACCGGGTAATCAAGGACCCACCGCAGGACTCAGAGTGATATCAGCGCATTGCCAGATGCTCCGCCCAGGGGAGAGGAGCTAAGCATCCCCAGCGGGATATAATCTTGGTTTTGGACACCACAGGCAGTCTTTGCACTGGATTCCCAGAGGAATGACCACCCTCACCCACTGGTCTTCCAGAGGACAAGAGCTTCCAGATGGTTTCTACAGGATCACCACTTCAATAAGGCCATTTCATCTGGACTGCTGCCACCACCCTAACTAGCAGGGTGTCACGCTGTATTCTGTCAGTGGTTTTTCTTTTGTATTATTGCATGGACTTGGGGTTTTTTCCCCTTTTCCAAATAAATTGTATTTATGACTTGGAGTCTTGCTGTGGTGCTGGATTTCTTCAGCCCGACTAGCTCCTGACACCAACAGCGAGAGTGGGCTGCCCCCAGAAAGCTGTGGAATCCAGGGTGCAGCTGTAGGGCACAGCTGCTCTGTGGCACAGCTGGACTGCACTGGGGATAGGACTGCACCGAGGGCAGGGACGAGGAACAGGGAGAGGTTTTCTGTATGTTTTCCAAAGGAGTTTCTTCCCCGCAGGGTCAGGGACAGCAAGACACTGACTCAAAGGCATCCCTCAACTTAGAAATGGGGCGAGGTCCCAGGGGAGGATACAATCTTGAACACACTGGGAGAAACTGGGGGTGGACCACAAGGCAGGAAATATAATGTTTAAACCAATAGGGGACTACAGGGGAGGAGGAGAACTTAAACAAACCAATGGGGTTTTGAAGGATATAAAATTGATAAGGAAGTTTCTAGAGAAAGGGACAGGCTTGAGGAGGGATTGACATTCAGTGGGAGGAGGAACAGGGTACAAAAGGGCAGGTCTTTGGGGAGGTGGACAGCTAGGGCAAAAACTAAAAACACAGGGGGGAAAGGAACAATCCATTAATAATAAAATATGCTACAACAGCACAATAGAGGAAGTATTCTAAAACTGACTACTAGAACTGCATTACAGTCAAACACACTGCAACAGCGTCTCTGGCTGGTTTTGCTTTCAAACCAGAAGAGGTGCAGAGCGAAAAATTTGCAAACTTAAGAGTTAACTGCCTGCAGTTTTGATTTTCTTCTTAAATATATCACCAAGGCGCTACCAGCTTCTCTAATTGGATTAGCAGCATGTCTTTTCTTAGTGCCAAGCAGGGATTCACTTTGCCAGGCATGGAGGAAGCTTCTAGGAGCTTTTCACAAAAAATCACTTCTGTGGCTGGCTTCTTCCCTCCCCACCAAAAACCAAGCCATGCAAAAACAACACCTTAACTAATCCGTAGTACTTAGTACGCATCCAATAATTCCTTTTAAACAATACTTTACATTTTTTACCAAATGCACTGAAAATAAATGGATCAACAATATTGATCAAAATAGTTCCAGTTCAATAGAAATATTGGGTCATGCAACGCTGGTTGACATAGCTACTTTTTGTACAATCAACAGAAGCTTTTCTCACCTCTAAAGAAATGTTTCCTGATGGTTTGGATCAGAAGATCCAGTACTGCCATCCTGAGATTTTTGTTTTTAAGGCCATAAGCTGTGCTTAGTGTTTTGGGTGTGTTCTTTGTTGCGCCTTGCATATGTTTTGGATAGAAAGCCAGTAGAGATGATGTCCTTGCTGCAGTAGCCATGCTAAATAAGGCAGAGTGTCTGGCTGATGTACTGGGGCTGCAGACTATCCACCAGTCACCCAGGGCGGTGGGGATCTGTGGAGAGTTTTTGTGCAGACATGGCCTGAGGAAAAAGCCATGATCACATACAGCTGGTTAAGCAGTAAAAAAGCAGCTGTAAGCAGCAAGTTCTCAGCCTTTTTCCTTACGAGAAAAACAACAACACTGCATCCTTGAGCAAATAACGAGAAGAACACGGTGAAAAACATGGTGTCCTTGAATGTAGTCAACAGCAGGATGTAAAAACAAGTATTAGCCTCAACAAGAAAACCACAGGTATTAGCAACAAAGGAGGGGCTGGTGTGTAATCTGTAACCAATGATGAGCTCAGGTTTTGCAATGTGTATGAGCTTCATTAACCCTACTTGTGGTAGCTAGGGAAGAGACGCTGTGGAAGATTGTCGCGATGTGACGGAAAGGCAGGACCCTCTGTTTCCCGTAGATAAGACCCCCAGGTACTCATAGATAAGAAACTAGCAATAGGAATGTGGCCCCACTAACAATAAGAATGCTGTCCCACTGAAGTCAGCAACTTTCTATCCCTTACCCAGCACTTTTCCACTCCTTACCCAGTACTTTTCCATTCCCTAACCATAGATAAGAAAGACAAACCCCTTTTTGACATAGAGACCCCCAAGACTATAAGACCCCAGAAGAAGAAGTAATAAATGCCTTTTGACCGTCCACCACATTGGTGTCTGCGTGTGTCACTGGCCCGAGCGGCCCTGGAGAGAGAGGGCTGCCGAGCTGTTCCTCAGAACCTGGTCGCCTGCCTTGGTATAGAAGGCAACACCTACTATAGAAGTGTGTGAGCTGGATCAATAAATCTGAGACCGATGATCATCAATAGGATGCGCTCGTCTCCCCTCACTTCTGTCAGGACACTTTGGGAGGACACTGCAGGGACACTTCGGAGCCACCTCGGGGACACTTTGGGGACATCTTGGGGACATTTTGGGATCCCCCTGGGAACCCTTGGGGACGCCTTGGGGACACCTCAGGATACCCTGAGGACACCCTGGGGACACTTTGGGGACATCTTGGGGACATCCCTGAGACACCTCGGGGACACCTTGGGGACACCTTGGGACAGCTCTGGGACACTCTGGGGACATTTCAGGGCCACTCTCAGGGGCCATCATGGGGACACCTTGGGGACATGGGGACATCCCTGAGACACCTTGGGGACACTTTGGGGACTCCTCGGGGACATCCTGGGGGGCCATCGTGGGGACACCCTGGGGACACCCCAGAACCCCCCTGGGGACACCTCAGGCACACTTTGAGCACACCTTGGGGACATCTTGGGGACACCCTGAGAGCACTTTGGGGACACTTTGGAGCCACCTTGGGGACACCAGAGAGACACCTTGGGGACACTTTGGTGACATTTTAGGACCCCCTGTGGCGCCACCCTGGGGCCAGTTCAGGAACACCTTGGGGACACTTTGAGGCCACCCTGGGGACATTGTGGGAATCCCAGGGGGACATCATGGGGACACCGTGGGGACACCCTGGGGTCATTTCAGGGACACTTTAGGGACATCCTGGGGACACCCAGAGAGCACTTCGGGGACACTTGGGAGCCACTGAAGGGACATCTTGGGGTGACCCTGGGGACATCCCTGAGACACCTTGGGGACACCTCAGGAACTCCCTGGGGTCATTTCAGGGACATGTTGGGGACATTGTGGGGACATTCTGGGAACCCCAAACCCTGGGGTCACTTTGGGAGCTGTCGTGGGGACACCAACGGGCCACATCAGGAGGCCCCTGGGGACACTTTGGGGACACCTGAAGGGTCACTTTGGGGACACCCTAAGGCCACCTTGGGGACACTTTTGGGGACACTTCAGAGCCACCACTCTGGGGACACTTTGGGGACACCTTGAGGGGACCTTGGGGACGTTCTGAGAACCCCAGGGGGACACTGTCAGGACACCCTGGGGACACTTTGGGGACACCTCAGGATGCCCCGTGCGGACCCCCAGGGGACACCTTGGGGACACTTCAGGGCCACCATCATGGGGACACCCTGAGAGCACTTTGGGGACACCCTGGGGACACCCTGGGGACACTTTGGGGACATTTGAGGGAGATATGGGAGTGACGCTGGGGACGCTTTGGGGACATCTCAGGGGCCATCGCAGGGACCCCCTGGGGACACCTGAAGGACACTGTGGGGACACCCTGAGAGCACTTCGGGGACATCTTGGGGACATTTTGGGGACCTCAATGGAGCATCATGGGGACACCTTGGGGACACCTCAGGACCCCCCTGGGGGCCCTTTGTGGCCATTTGGGGCCATTTTGGGGCCATTTAGGACATTTTGGGGCCATTTGGGGACATTTTGGGGTGATTTTGGGCCATTTGGGACATTCTGGGGCCATTTGGGGCCATTCTGGGTCCCCTCCATTGAGCACAGTCAGGCCACGCCCCTTTCCCCACACCATTTTATTCCCAACCAATCAGAACCTTCAGAGTGCCTCAGATGGGCGGAGCCTCCTCGGCTCACTCCTCCCCCTTTCCAACGGTGGGTGGGGCCTCCTCGGGGGTGGGCGTGGCCTGCAGGGCATGGGCAGCGGCTCTCCAGCACTGCAGCCAATGGGAGAAGGGGGCGTGGCCAGGGGGCGTGGCCAGGACCCACTCAGCCGGCTGGGCCAACCTGGGGAGAGGAGAAGGGTTTAGGGAAAGGGGGCGGAGCTTGGGAGGAGCTACGCCCCCCATTCCAGGCCCCTCCCCTTCCAGGCCCCACCCCCTCTCTCACCATTGGCTGATGAGCTCCTGGAGGCGGGGCCAGTCCCTGATTCGCTGCTCGCAGCCTTCTCTGACCAATCGCAGCTGGGGAAGCAGCTCGGCCACGCCCCCGGTGGGGGGGCGGGGCCGGCGGCTCTGGCTCCGCCCCCAGGGCAGTCCCCGCCCCCTGGCGCAGATGCAGCGCCCCCTGGCAGAGCTGCTGATGCAAAATGGCCGCCTGGGACAGCAGCGAGCCCTGACGGACACAAGGGGGCGGGGTCAAGCTTGGCCACGCCCCCAGACCCCGCAGGACACGCCCAGAATTGGCGGGACCCTCCCCCACCTTTTCAGCCCCATTTAAGTCCCACCCCTCAAGCCTTTGCCCCACCCTTTAGGCCCCTCCCACTTTAAGCCCCTCCCCCACTTTATCCAATCCCCTGGTTTAAGCCCCTCCCCCATTTAAGCCCTCTGGGTTAGGCCCCTCCCCCGGTATAGGCCCCTCCCCCTTTTAGCCCCTCCCGGCCCCACCCGCACCACGCCCACAACCTGCGGCCAATCAGAGATGTCGGAAACTGGGATCAAACTGGGAGGGACCGGAGGGGACTGGAGGGAATTGGGAGATACTGGTTTATACTGGGAGGGACTGGGAGGGCACTGGGATCAAACTGGGAGTTACTGGGAGCACAGCTGGAGTCAAACTGGGAGCACTGGGAGGAAGTGGGAGCTACTGGGAGCACTGGGATCAGAGCTGGAGTCAAACTGGGATGAACTGGGAGCGACTGGGAGGGGACTGGGAGGGAAGTGCAGGATACTGGGAGGGACGGGGTTGTACTGGGAGGGACTGGGATCAAACTGGGAGTTACTGGGAGCACAGCTGGAGTCAAACTGGGAGCACTGGGAGGGACTGGGACAGACTGGGAGGGAACTGGGATATACTGGGATCTCAACTAGATTCAAACTGGGAGCATTGGGATGAACTGGGATTGAACTGGGATGGACTGGGAGGGACTGGGAGGGACTGGGAGGGAAATGAGGGATAGTGGGATATACTGGGAGGGAACTGGGATCGTACTGGGAGTTACTGGGAGCACTGGGATCACAGCTGGGGTCAAACTGGGAGCACTGGGATGGACTGGGATGGACTGGGAGGGAACTGGGAGTTACTGGGAGCACAGCTGGAGTCAAACTGGGATGAACTGGGATGGACTGGAGGACACTGGGATATACTGGGAGGGGACTGGGGGGCTTAGTGGTCTATACTGGTTTATACGGGTCCATACTGGTCCATACCGGTCCATACTGGTCCATACTGGTCCATACTGGTCTCTAACTGGTCCATACCTGTCCATACTGGTCCATACTGGTTTATACCGCTCCATACTGGTCTATACTGGTCCATACTGGTCCATATTGGTTTATACCGGTCCATACTGGTTTATACTGGTCCATACCGGTCCATACTGGTTTATACTGGTTTATACTGGTTTATACTGGTCCATACTGGTTTATACTGGTCCATACTGGTTTATACTGGTTTATACCGGTCCATACCGGCCCATACCGGTCCATACTGGTCGATACTGGTCCATACCGGTCCATACTGGTCCATACTGGTCCATACCGGTCCATACTGGTCCATACTGGTTTATACTGGTCCATACTGGTCCATACTGGTTTATACTGGTCCATACTGGTTTATACTGGTTTATACCGGTCCATACCGGTCCATACCGGTTTATACCCGTCCATACCGGTCCATACTGGTCCATACTGGTCCATACCGGTCCATACTGGTCCATACCGGTCCATACTGGTCCATACTGGTTTATACTGGTCCATACTGGTTTATACTGGTCCATACTGGTTTATACTGGTCCATACCGGTCCATACTGGTTTATACCGGTCCATACCGGTCCATACCGGTCCATACTGGTCCATACTGGTTTATACTGGTCCACACTGGTTCTCTCCCCCCCCGCTCCTGCCGCGCTCCCAGCGCCGCTCGGCGCCCCCTGGCGGCGGCGCTCAGGAACCGCAGGCGCCGCTGCAAACGGAGCCGGGGAGTGAAACGGCAAAAATCAACAGAATTCACCCCAAAATCCCAAAAATTAACCCCAAAATCAACAAAATGAACCCAAAATTCCCCCGAAACCATCCAAATGTACCCAAAAATTCACCCAAAAATAAACCCAAAATTCACCCAAAATGAACCTAAAATACACCAATATGAAACCAAAATGAACCAAAATTAATCCAAAATCACCTAAGTTACCCCAAAAATCATCAGAATTCACCCAAAATTCATCCAAAATCCCCCGACACCATCCAAATTAACACAAAAATGAACAAAATTCACCCAAAATTCACAGAAAATGCACAAAAATTCACCCCAAAATGCCCCCGAAATCACCCAAATTAACCCAAAAATCACCAAAATTCACCCCACAATCCCCCTGAAATCCCCCCAAATTAACCCAAAATTAACCCAAAAATCACCAAAATTTACCAAAAATATCCCCAAAATCATCCAGATTAACACAAAAAAATCACCAAACATAACCCCAAAATCAGCCAAATAAACCCAAAAATCCACCCAAAATTACTGAAATTAACCCAAAAATCACCGAGATTAACCCAAAAATCCCCCAAATTCACCCAAAAATCCCCCCAAATCCCCCAAATTAACCCAGAATCACCGAAATATCCCCCTGAAATCACCTAAATTTACCTCAAAATCACCAAGATTCACCCAAAAATCCCCCCCAAACCACCCAAATTAACCTAAAATCAACAAAATCAACCCAAAAATCTCCCCAGATCACACAAATTAACCCCAGAATAACCCAAAATGCACTAAAATTAACCCAAAACCCCCACAAATCACCCCACAAATCACCCAAATTAACCCTGAAATCCCCCCAAATTCACCCAAAAGTCACCAAAATTCACCCAAAATACACCAAAATTAACCCTGAAATCCCCCCAATTAACCCAAAATTAAACCAAAAAGCACCAAAATTAACCCCCAAATCACCCAAATTAACCCCAAATACACCAAATTTCACCCCAAAATCCCCCAAATCCCTCCACAGTCACGCAAATTAACCTCAAATCACCAAAACTTACCTAAAAGTACCCCAAATTAACCCAAAATTAACCCAAGAATCCACCAAAATTAACCCAAAATCACCAAAATTAACCCAAAAAACGGCAGTCAACCAAAATACCCCAAAAATCTCTCCCAAATCATCCAAAATACCCAAAAAATACCCCAAAATCATCAAAATTACCCAAAGTTCCCCATTTCCCTCAAAATTCCCCCTTTCCCCCTAAATTACAAAAAAAAGCCCAAATCCCGAAATCACCCCCAAATCCCCAATCCCAAACCCGAATTCCCAAAATTCCAAATCCACCAAATCTCCCAAATCCCCCCAAATCCCCAAATTTCCCCCAATTCCCAAAGCCCCCTAATTCCCCAACCCCCCAAACCCCCCAAATCCACCAAATCCCCCAAAATGCCCAAACCCCAAAAACCCCAAATCCCAAAAATCCCCAAAAGCCCCAAACTCCCCCAAAATCCCCAAGCCCCAAAAATTCCAAAAACCCCAAAACCCCAAAGTCCCTCAAAACCCCCCCAAAATCCCCCCAAAATCTCCAAAATTTCCCATTTTACCCCCTCAAAAACCCCAAATCCCAAAACCCCCAAAAACTTCAAAACTTAAAAATCCTCAAAATTCCCCAAATCCCCCAATCCCAAACAAATCCCAAATTCCCCAATTTCAGCCCAAAATTCCCCGTTTTACCCCCCCAGAATCCCAAAGTCCCCAAAACCCCAAAATGTCCCAAAACCTCAAATCCTCCAAGTCTCCGAAATCTCCAAACCCAAATCCCCCCAAAACCTCCAAATTCCCAAAAAATTCCCCCCCAAATCTCCCAAAACCCAAAATCCCCCAAACTCCCCAAATCCACCCCAAAAAACCAAAATCCCAAACCCCAAAACCCCCCAACCCCCCCCAAATGTCCCGAACCCCCAAAACCCCCAAATCCTGAAACCCCAAAAACTCCAAGCCCCAAAATTCCTCAAATCCTCAAAAAACCCAAAAATTCAATTCGAATTTCGAATTCCAAATTCGAAAATCCTCCAAATCTCCCCAAATCCACTCCAACCCCCCAAAATCCCAAACCCCAAAGTCTCCAAAACCCCCAAAACCCCAAATCCCTGAAACTCCAAAACCCCCAAAAGCCCCAAATCCCCCAAAATCCCAAAAGCCCCAAAATTCCCCCAGATCCCTCCCGAAATCACAAACCCCAAAATCCCCAAAACCCCCCAAATCTTAAATCCCTAAAAATCCCCAAAGCCCAAAATCCCCAATACCCCCAAATACCCAAAAGCCCCCAAACCTCCCCAAAATCCCCAAACCCCAAAAACTCCAAAACCCCCAAATCCCCAAAGTCCCTCAAAACCCCCCAAATCCCCCATTTTACCCCCTCAAAAACCCCAAATCCCAAAACCCCAAAAAACCTCAAAACTTCAAAAACCCCAAAGTTCCCCAAATCCCCAAAACCCCCAAAATCCCAAATCCTCCAATCCCAAACAAACCCCAAATCCCAAACACCCCAACTTCAGCCCAAAATCCCCCATTTTACCCCCAAAAATCCCAAAGTCCCCAAAACCCCAAAATGTCCCCAAATCCCCCCGAAACCCCAAATCCTCCAAGTCCCCCGAAATCCCCAAACCCCAAATCCCCCCAAAACCTCCAAATCCCCAAAAATTCTCCCCTGCAAATCTCCCAAAAACCCAAAACCCCCAAATCCCCCAAAATCCCAAAATCCCCAAATTCTCCCAGATCCCTCCCAAAATCACAAACCCCAAAATCTCCAAAACCCCCAAATCTTAAATCCCTAAAAATCCCAAAAGCCCCAAAACCCCCAAAAACTCCCCCAAAACCCAAAACCCCCCAAATTCCCCCAAATCTTAAACCCCTAAAAACGCCAAAAATTAAATCCCAAAACCCCCAAAATCCCCAAAACCGCCAGAACTCCCCAAAAACCCCCAAAACCCAAAAATGTCCCAAATCCCCAAATCCCAAACCTGAAATCCCAAATCCCCAAACCTCCCAAACCCAAAATCCCCTCAAATACTTCCCCAAAACCCCAAAATTCCCCATTTTATGCCCCAAAAACCCCAAATCCCAAACATCACAAAATCCCCAAAAACCCCCCAAAATCCCGAACCCCAAATCCCCAAATCCCCAAAAAACCCCAAATCCCAAATGCCCCAAACTCTAAACCCCCAAAACCCCCAAATCTGAATCCCCCAAAAAAATCCCAAACCCCAAAATCCCCAAAAATGCCCCCAAAACCCCAAAATCCCCAAATTTCCCTTTTTATCCCCCCAAAACCCCAAATCCCCAAAACCCCCCCCAAAAACCCCCCAAAATCCCGAATCCAAAATGTCCAAAATCTCGAATCTTCAAAATCCCAAATCCCAAAACCCCAAAATCCCCCAAACCCTAAAACCCCCCAAAAACTCCAAGGCCCAAAACCACCAAAAAAACCCCAAAACCTCAAACCCCAAATCCCCCCAAATCCCCCAAATTCCCAAACCCCAAATCCCCCAAAATCCCCCAAATTCCCAAACCCCAAATCCCTCAAAATCCCAAATCTCACCAATCCCCCCACCCTAAATCTCCAACCCCCAAAATCCCAAACACCCAAAATTGCCCCAAATCCCCCAAAATTTCCCATTTTATTCCCCCAAAAACCCCAAATCCCCAAAATACCCCCCCAAAAACCCCCAAAACACCCCAAAAATCTCAAATCCCAAACTCCAAAATTCCCCATTTTACCCCCAAAAATCCCATAAACCCCAAAAACCCCAAAAACTCCAAATCCCCCAAACCCAAATCCGAAACCCCAAAAAACCCCAAAAACCCAAAAATCCTCAAATCCCAAACCCCCAAACTCCCCATTTTATCCCCCCAAAAACCCCATAAAACCCCCAAAAACCCTAAAAAACTCCAAAAACCCCAAAATTCCCGCACTCACCACTCGGCCCCTCCCCCTCCGCTGCCGGAGCTGCTCCAGGGCCGAGTTTGGGGTCAAATCCGGGGATTTTGGGGCCACATTTGGGCATTTAGGATCCAAATTTGGGCATTTAGGATCTGAATTTTGACATTTTCGGTCCAAATTTTTGGGGTTTTAGGGCCAAATTTTGGGATTTTAGAGACAATTTCGGAGCTGATTTTGAGGCCAAATCTGAGGATTTTGGGTCCAAATTTTGGGAGTTTGGGGCTGAAATTTGGGGGTTTGGGGCCAAGTTTTCAGATTTTGGGGCCAAATTTGGGCATTTTGGGTCCAAATCTGAGGATTTTAAGACCAAATTTTGGGATTTTGGATCAAAATTTTGACATTTTGGGTGCAAATTTTGGGGTTTTAGGGCCAAACTTTGACATTTTAGAGACAATTTTGGAGCAGATTTTGAGGCAAAATTTTGGGAATTTGGGGCTGAAATTTGGGGGTTTGGGTCCAAATTTTCAGATTTTGGGGCCAAATTTGGGCAAATTTTGGGTCCAAATTTTGGGGATTTAGGATCAAAATTTTGACATTTTGGGTCCAAATCTCAGGGGTTTGGGACCAAATTTTGGGTCCAAATTTTGGGGTCTTAGAGCCGATTTTGGAGCTGATTTTGAGGCCAAACCTGAGGATTTTGAGGCCAAATTTTGGGAATTTGGGGCCGAATTTTGTGGATTTTGAGGTTTTGGGGCCAAATTTTGGGGTTTTTGGGGTTCCTGGGGTGGATTTTGGGGATTTTGGGGCTCCTGCTGCAGCTGGGTCAGCGCCCGGCCCAGGGAGCCCCGGAAGGCCGAGAGCCCCTCCCGGAGCAGGAGCTGCCTGGGGAGGAAATTGGGGTGAGAAATGGGGAAATTGGGAAAATGGGGATTTTTGGGGGAGAAATGGGGATTTCAGGTAAAATAGGGGGAGAAATGGGGGGAAAATGGGAATAAAAATTGGGATTTTGGGGTCAAATTTGGTGATTTTGGAGCCAATTTTGGAGCCGATTTTGGGGATTTCAGAACAGGTTTTGGGGCTGAATTTGGGAATTTTGGGGCAGAATTTGGAGACTTAGAGCCAAATTTTGGAGTTTTGGGGCTGAACTTTGTGATTTTGGGACCCAATTTGGGGCCAATTTTGGAAATTTTGGGGCTGATTTGGGGCGGAATTTTGGGATTTTAGAGCTGAGTTTGGGGCCAAAGGTTGGGGATTTTTGAGGCCAAATTTGGGGATTTTGGGGCCGATTCTGGGGAATTTGGGGCTGAATTTGAGGATTTTGGGGCTGAGTTTGGGCATTTTAGAGCAAATTTTCGGGATTTTATGGAGAATTATGGGGCCAAATTTGGGGATTTTGGGGTGAATTTGGAGCAGAATTTTGGTGGGTTCGGGCAAAATTTTGGGGTTTTTTTCTGGGGGTTTGGAGCCAAACTTGGGGATTTGGGGGCTGAATTTGGAGCCAGATTTTGGGATTTTAGAGCGGATTTTGGGGCCGATTTTGGGGATTTTAGAGCCAAATTTGGGGCTGGTTTTGGGGCTGGATTTTGGGGTTTTAGGACCGAAATTGGAGATTTTGGGGTGGAATATTGGGAGTTTCGTACCGATTCTGGGGCTGATTTTAGGGCAAATCTGGAGGATTTGGGGCCAAATTTTGGGGCCAAACTTGAGGCCAAATCTGGGAATGTTGGGGCTGATCTTAGGGTGGAATTGTGGGGATTTTGGGGTTGAATTTGGGGGTTTTAGGGCTGAATTTTGGGATTTTAGACCCAAATTTTGGGGCTGATTTTAGGGCTAAACGTGGAGGATTTGTGGCCAAATTTTGGCGATTTTGGGACCGGATTTTGGGGCCAAATTTGGGGATTTGAGAGCCAATTTTGGGGTCGAATTTGGGGCCAAAGTTGGGGATTTTGGGGCTGAATTCAGGGACTTTAGAGCCAATTATGGGACTGATTTTGGGGCCAAAATTTGGGATTTTTTGGGGCAAATTTGGGGCCAATTTTGGGGCTGAATTTGGAGACAAACTTGGGGATTTTGGGGCCGCATTTTGGGGTGATTTTGGGCAATTTTGGGGCCCAGGGAGCCCCAGAAGGCCGAGAGCCCCACCCAGAGCAGGAACTGCCTTGGGGGGAGCGCAGGGAAATTTGGGGTGAGAAATGGGGAAATTGGGAAAATGGGGAAAAAATGGGGAACAATGGGGGGGGGAAATGGGGATTTTGGGAGGAAAATAGGTAGAAAAATGGGAATAAAAATGGGAATTTGGAAGGAAAAATGGGAATAGAAATGGGGATTTTGGGGGATAAAATTCGGGAAACAGGAGAAGAAAAATGGGGATTTTGGGGAAAAGGGAATAAAAATTGGGAATTTTGGGTACATTAGGACAAATTTGGGATAATTTTGGGTACTTTAGGACCAATTTCAGGGAGTTTGGGGTGGATTTGGGAATTTTTTAGGTACATTTTGGGCTGGATTCCAGACACTTAGGGGATAATTTGAAATATTTAGGCCACACCCACCCATTTAGCCCACACCCCTCTGTTTATGCCCCACCCACCATTTAAAGCCCCACCCATTCCTCTAAGCCCCACCCACCTCTAATCCCCACCCACCCTTTAAGCCCCACCCCTCTCTTTAAGCTCCACCCACCTTTAAAGCCACACCCACCCATTGAAGCCACACCCCACTGGTTCGGCCCCACCCAACATTTAACCCACCCAATCCCTTCAAGCCCCACCCACATATTAAAACCCCGCCCACATCTTTAAGCCACTCCCATCCCGTAAAGCCCCACCCACCCCTTTTAGCTCCACCCAACTTTTGAAGCTCCACCCACCTCCTTAAAATACACCCACACACCTTTAAGCCCCACCCACCTTTTAAGTCCCCCCCAAATCCCTCAGGGACCCCAAAATCTCCCCAATTTCCAAAAAAATCTCCTCAGAAACCCCAAATCCCCTCAGGAACCCCAAAAATCCCCCCAGAAAGCAAAAATTGCCTCACAATCCCCCAAAATCCCCTCAGAGACCCAAAAATCTGATCAAAATTTCCTCATAATCCTCCAAAATCTGAAAATTCCCACCGGGGACCCCAAAATCCCCTCAGGACCCCCAAAATCCCCCAATAACCCCTTAGGGACCTCAAAATTCTCTTACAATCCCCAAAAATCCATCAGGGACCCCAAAATCTCCTCAAAACTCCCCAATATTTCCTTCAAAATTCCCCAAAATCCCCTTAAAACGCCCCAAAATCCCTCAGGGACATCAAAATTCTGTCAAAATCCCTCGTAATATGTCAGGCACTCCAAAACCTTTTCAAAATTCCCTTAAAATGTCCCAAAATTGAAAAATTCCCACCAGGGACCTCAAAATCTCCTCAAAAACCCCCAACATTGGTCAAATTCCCCCCAAAATCTCCTCACAATTGCCCAAATCCCCTCAAAATACCCTAAAATCCTCTCAGAAACCCAAAAATCGCCAAAAATCCCCTCAGGGACCCCAAAATCTCCTCAAAAATCCCCCAAAATCTCTTCGAAAACCCCAAATCGCCTCAAAATCCCTCCAAATTTCCTTAAAATTCCCCAAAATTTCAATGTTTTATCCAGGGACCACAAAATCCTTTCAAAATCCCTCCAAAATTCCCTTAGAGACCTCAAAATTCCCTTAAAATCCTGAAAATTCCCTCAGGGACCCCAAAATCTCCTAAAAGTCCCCCCAAATCCCCTCAGAGACTCCAAGATCCCTTAAAAATCCTCTCAGCAACCCCAAATCTCCTCAAATGCTCCAAAATTTCCTCAAAATCCCTCAAACGTTTCTCAGAATTCCCCCAAATCCCCTTAAGGACACAAAATCGCCCCAAATCCCCTCAAATTCCCCAGAATCCCCAAAAGAATCCCCCGGGGACCCCAAAATCCCCTAAAAAAAACCCAAAATCACTGCAAAACCCCTCAGGGATCCCAAAATTTCCTCAAAATTCCCTTAAAATGCCCCAAAATCTCAAAATTTCCACCAGGGACCTCGAAATCTCCTCAAAATCACCTCAGAGACCCAAAATCATCTCAAAATGCCCCAAAATCCCCTCAGAGACCCCAAAATCTCCTCAAATTCCCTCCAAAATCCCCTCAGGAACCCAAAATCGCCTCAAAATCCCCCCCTAAATCCCCTCAAGCTCCCCAAAAATCCCCTCAGAAACACTAAAATTCCCTTAAAATGCTCCCAAATGCCCTCAGGAACTCCAAAATCCCCTCAAAATCTCCCAAAATCTCCTCCAATTCCCCCCAAATTCCCCTCAGGAACCCCAAAATTAAATCAGAGACCTCAAAATTCACTCAGGCACCACAAAATCTCCTCAAAATCCTCTCAATTTCCCCAAAATCCCCCAAACTCCCCTCAAATTCTTAAATTTACCCAAAAATCCCCTCAGAAACCCAAAATCACCTAAAATTCCCCCAAAATCCCTTCAGGACCTTCAAAATTGCCTCAAAATCCCTCAAAATTTCCTTTAAAATTCCCCAAAATCCCAAAATTTCCCCCAGGGACCTCGAAATCTGCTCAAAATCCCCCCAAATCACCTCACATTCCCGCAAAATTTCCTCAGAAACCCCAAAATCTCTCAAAATCCCCTCAGAGACCCAAAATCGCCTGAAAATCCCCTAAGAAACTCCAAAATTGCCTCAAAATCTCCTCAAAATCCCCCAAAATCACCTCAAATTCTCCCCAGATCCTCCAAGGACCCCAAAGTTCCCTTAAAATCCCCCAAAATCCCCTCAAGGACCCAAAAATTTCCCTCATAATCCCCCAAATCCCTCAGGAACTCCAAAATCTCATTAAATTCTCCCAAAATCCCTGAAAAATCCCCTCAGAAACCCCAAAATTCCCTTAAAATGCCCCAGATTCCCTCAGGGATCCCAGAATCTCCTCAAAATCCCTAAAATTCTCTCAAATTCCCCCAAAAATCCCTCAGGAACCCAAAATCTTCTCAAAATCCCCTCAGGGATCACCAAATACCCTCAAAATCACTCAGGCACCCAAAAATCTCCTCAAAATTCCCTTAAAATGCCCCAAAATCTGAAAATTCCCACCAGAGACCCCAAAATTTCCTCGAGTTCCATTAAAATTCCCTCAAACTCCCTCAAAATCTCATCAAAGTTGCCCAAATCCCCTCCAAATCCCCCCAAATCCCCTCAGGAACCCAAAATCTTCTGAAAATTTTCTCATATTCCCTCAAAATCCCTGAAGGGACCCCAAAATGTCCTCAAAACCTCCCCAAAATCCCTCAAAATTCCCCAAAATCCCTCAAAATTCCCCAAAATATCAAAATTCCCTCGAATTCCCCTCAGGAACCCAAAATTTCCTCAAATGCCCCCAAATTACCCTCAGAATCCCCAATAATCTCATCAAATTGCCCCAAAGTCCCCTCACGGACCCCAAGATCCCCCCAAAAATCCCCCGAGAGACCCAAAATCTCCTCAAAATCCCCCCAGGAACCCAAAATTCCCTTAAAATGCCCAAATTCCCTCATGGACCCCAAAATCTCTTCAAAATTCCCTTAAAATGCCCCAAAATCTGAAAATTCCCACCAGAGGCCCCAAAATTTCCTCGAGTTCCATTAAAATCCCCTCAAAATCCCCCCAAATCGATCAAATTTGCCCCAAAATCTCCTCAGAATTGCCCAAATCCCCTGAAAATCCTCTCAGGAATCCAAAATCTCCTCAAAATCTCCCCAAATCTCCTCAAAATCCCCTCAGCGACCCCAAAGTTCCCTTAAAATGCCCCAAAATCCCCTCAGGAACTCCAAAATTCTCTCAAAATCTCCCAGAATCTCCTCAAATTCCCCCCAAAAATCCCCCCAGGGACCCAAAATCTCCTCAGAATTCCCTTAAAATCCCCCAGACTCTCAAAATTCCCCTCAGGGACCCCAAAATCCCTCAGGGACGCTAAAATCTCCTCAAAATCCCCCTAATTCCCCAAAATCCCCCCAAAATCCCCTCAGGAACCCAAAATCTCCTTAAATTCCCCAAAATCCCCTCAGAAAGCCCCAAATCCACTCAAAATCTCCCAAAATTCCCTTGGAAACCTCAAAGTTCCTCGGGGACACCAAAATCTCCTCTAAACCACTTGAAAATCCCCAAAAATCCTCCTCAGAGACCTCAAAATTCCCTTAAAACACCCCAAAAATCCCTCAGGGAACCCAAAATCTCCCCAAGATCCCAAAATCCCCTCAGAAATCCCCCAAAATCCCCCAGGGACACCAAAAATCCCTCAAAATCCCCACAAATCCCCAAAATCTCCTCTAAATTACATTAGGGACCCCAAAATTCCCTTAAAAACTGCTAAAATCCCTCAGGGACCCCAAAATCCCTTAAAATGCCCCCAAGTCCCTCAAAACCCCCAAACACCTCAAAATCTCCCAAAATCCCCTCAGGAACCCAAAATTCTTCAAAAATCCCCTCATGGACCCCAAAACCTCCTCAAAACCCCTCAAAATTTCCCAAAATCCCATGAGGAACACAAAATCCCCTCGAAATCACCTCAGGGACCCCAAAATTCCCTTAAAATTCTCCCAAAATCCCCTCCAAATCTCAAGTTCCCCCAAAATCTCCTCAGTTTCCCCAAAATTCCCCAAAAATACCCTCAGGAATCCAAAATCTCCTCAAATTCCCCCAAAATCCCCTCAAATTCCCCTCAGAGAGCCCAAAATTCCCTTCAAATGCCCCAAAATCTCAACATTCCCACCCGGGACCGAAATTCTCCTCAAAATCCCCCAAAATCTCCTCTGGAGCCCCAAAGTTGCCTCCAAATCCCTCAAAATTTTCTTAAAAATCTCCCAAAATCTCAAAAGTCCCACCAGGGACCCCAAAATCTCTTCAAATTCCCCACAGATTCTCGTTAAACACCCCCAAAATCTACTCAGGGACCCCCAAATCCCCTCAAATTCCCCCAAAAAATCCCCTCAGGAACCCAAAGTCTCCTCAAATTCCCCCAAATCTCCCTGAAATCCACTCAGAGACTCAAATATTTCCCTTAAACCCCCCAAATCCCTCAGGAATTCCAAAACCTCCTCAAAACCTCATTAAATTCTCCCAAAATCCCCACAAATTCCCCAAAATCTCCACAAAATCACCTCAGGAACCAAAAATCCCCTGAAATTCCCCCAAAATCTTCTCAAAATCCCCTCAGGGACCCCGAATTTCCCTTAAAAAGCCCAAGATTCTCTCAGGGATCCCAAAATCCCCTGAAAATCCCACAAAAATCCGCCCACAGGCCCCAAAATCGCCTCAGACTTCCCCCAAACCCCTTCAAACTCCCCCAAAATCCCCTCAGAAATCCCAAAATCACCCAACAAATCCCCCCAGAGACCCAAAATCACCTCAAAATCCACTCAGGGACCCCAAAATCGCCCCTAAATACCTCAAAATTCCCTTCAAATCCAGCAAAACCTTGAAATTCCCTTCAGGGCCCCTACAACCCAGCAACACCAAAAATCACTCAGAGACCACAAAATCTTCTCAAAATCCCTCAAAATAAACTCAAAATCCCCTCAGGGCTCCAAAATCCTTCAAAATCCTCCAAATTACCTCAAAACCCACCCAAAATCTTCTCAAAACCCCACAAAATTTCATCAAAATCCCATCAGGGCCCCCAAAATCCCCTCAAAATCCTTCAAATTGTCTCAAAATCCCCTCAGGAACCCAAAAGCCTCAAAAAACGCTTCAGGGACCCCAAATTCCCTTAAAATGCCCCCAAATCCCTCAAGACCCTCAAAATCTCCTTAAAATTCCCCCAAATCCTTCAAAATCCCACAAAACACCTCAAAATCTCAAAAAATCTCCTCAGGAACCCAAAATCGCCTCAAAATCCCCCCAAATGCCTTCAGGAACCCAAAATGCTTCAAAAATCCCCTCATGGACCCCAAAACCTCCTCAAAACCCTTCAAAATTTCCCAAAATCCCATTAGGAACACAAAATCCCCTCAAAATCCTTCAAATTGTCTCAAAATTCCCTCAGGAACCCAAAAGCCTCAAAAAACGCTTCAGGGACCCCAAATTCTCCTCAAAATGCCCCAAAATCTCCTCACGATCCCCGAGGGACACCAAAAATCTCTGGAAAACCCTTCAAAATCCTCACAGATCCCACGGAATTGTCCAAAATCCCCTCAAAAATCACCCAAAAACCCCCTGAGGGGCCCCAAAATTCAGTCAGGGGCCAAAACATCGAAAAATGCCCCAAATTCCCCCATTGCCCATAGAAGGAAACACCGCAAGGCCCCGCCCCTTCCACCCTGCCCCCAGGCCCCGCCCCTTTTACCTTTTATGGATTGCCCTCAGCGCCCCCTCGCTGAAGCCCCGCCCCCAGCAGCCGAAGCTCTGCCCCTCCCTGAAGCCCCGCCCCCAGCAGCCGAAGCCCCGCCCCTCGACGAAGCCCCGCCCCCAGCAGACGAAGCTCCGCCCCTCGCTGAAGCCCCGCCCCAGCAGCCAAAGCCCCGCCCCTCGCTGAAGCCCCGCCCCCAGCAGATGAAGCTCCGCCCCTCGCTGAAGCCCCGCCCCCAGCAGCCGAAGCCCCGCCCCTCGCTGAAGCCCCGCCCCCAGCAGCCGAAGCCCCGCCCCTCGCTGAAGCCCCGCCCCCAGCAGCCGAAGCCCCGCCCCTCGCTGAAGCCCCGCCCACCGCCGGCTCCGCGCCTCCAGCGAGGCCTCTGGGGGGGAAATGGGGACCCCAAAAGTTTTGGGTGGGAACCCCCAGATTTGGGGCGTGGGGGATCCTGGGACCCCAAAACCTGGGGAAGGGGACCCCGAAATTGGGGGGAGGGTCCCAAATTTGGGGTTTGGGGGGGGTCAGGGGCCCCAAAATTGGGGAACGGACCCCAAAATCCGGGGGTAGCGACCCTAAAACTGGGGAAGGGGACCCCAAATTTGGGGTTTAGGGGGGTCCAGGCACCACAAATTTCACGTTCAGGGGTTCTGGGATCCAAAAATTCAGAGGGACCCCAAAATTTGGGGGTGGGGACCCCGAAATTGGGATGTGAGGAGGGTCAAGGAGCCCAAAATTGGGGTTTAGGGGAGTCAAGGACCCCAAAAATGGGCAAGGGCGCCCCAAAATTTGGGTTTTGGGGGTTCAGGAACCCCCAAAAATGAGGGAGGCACTCAAAATTTGGGGGTGAGAACCCCAAGATTGACCTTTGGGGGGCTCTGGGACCCCAAAATTGGGGTTTGAGTTCATCAGGGAGCCCAAAATTGGGGTTTGGGGGGTGCTGGGAGCCAAAATTTGGGGTGAAGATGCCAAACTTGGGATTTAGTGGCTCAGGGACCCCAAAATTGGGGGTTTGGTTGGTCAGGGAAGCCCAAATATGGGGGGGGACCCCAAAACTGGAGTTTGGGGGGTTCAGGGATCCAAAACATTGGGGAAGGGGACCCCAAAATTGGGGTTCAGGGGTGCTGGGACCCCAAAATTGGGGTGGAAATCCCAAAGCTGGGAGCTGGGGGCATCAGAGACCCCAAAATCGGGGTCTGGGGGGTCTCGGACCCTAAAACTGGGGGAGGGCCCCAAAATGTGGGGTTGGGGACCCCAAAATCGGGGTTTGGGGTACAGCCAGAGACCCCAAAGTTTGGGAATCGTGGGGCTCAGGGATCCCAAATTCGGGGTTCGGGGGGCTCAGAGACCCCAGATTGAGTCGTGGGGACCCCAAAATTGGAGTTTGGTTGGTCCTGGGAGCCTAAAAGTCAGGGGAGACCCCAAAATTGGGGTTCAGCGGTCCTGAGACACTAAAATTGGGGAGGGGGACCCCAAAGTTGGGGCTGGGGTGTTCAGGGACCCCAAATTTGGGGTTCAGAGGTTCTGGGACCCCAAATTTGGGGTGGGGACCCCTCATTTGGGGTTAGGGGAGGGTCCGGGACCGCAGAATTGGGGTCTTGAGCGGGCAAGGAATCCCAAATTTGTGGTGAGGGCCCCAAAATTGGGGCTTAGGAGGGTCACGAGACCCCAAAAGTGTCGCGGACCCCAAAATTTGGGGGTGGGGAGCCCCCGAAATGGAGGTTTTGAGGGTAGGAACCTTCGTGCGGGGGCCGCGTTTCCGGCCGGAGCCACCGAGGCGCTGCGCCGTTTCCTGTGCGTCCGCAATGGCGTCCCCCGGGCCCCGCGGCGCCCCCTGCTGGCCCGGCCGGGCCTGCGCCCAAACGGCCCCAAAGCGCCGGAACTGAGGGGAAATTCAGCCCCGGGCACCGGGCCCGGCCCAGGGATCCCCCACACCCAAACCCGCCGAGCCTGGAGAAAACTCCACAAAATATTCCAAAAGTGAGCCTCAAATGGATCCGAAATCCGCCCGAATTCACTCCAAAATCCCCTCAGATATCCCTGACATTGTCAAAAAATCCCCAAAACTCCCCAAAATTCCCTCCAAAAAATTTCCCCAAAAAGCCCCCCCCCCCCCAAAAAAAAGCCCCCCCCCCCCCAAAATCCCCAAGATTTCTCAAAAAAATTCACAAAAATTCTCCAAAAAATTTTCCCAAAAGTCCCTGACATTGTCCCCGATTCACTCATGATACCCAAAACTCCCCAAAAAATGAGAAAATTAAAAAAATAAAACCCAAAATTCCACGAAAATGAGGCTCAAAATTGACCCCAAAAATACCCTGAAAAATTCCCCAAAACTCTCCAAAATTGCCCCCAAAAATCCCCAAAATTCAAAAAAAACAAGGCTCAAAATGGACCCAAATCTGCCCAAATTCATCCCAAAATTCACCCAAATCTCCCTGAGATTGTGCCCAGCGTTCTCACGATTCTCAAAACTCACAATAAAATGAGAAAATTAAAAAAAAAAAACAAAATTCCACTAAAACAAGGGTTAAAATGGCCCCAAATCCTCCCAAAAATCCCTCCAAAAACTCTCCCCCAAAAACTCCCTGAAAAAATCCCCCCAAAATTCCCCCCAAAAAATCCCCAAATTCACCCAAATTGCCCCAAAAATCCCCAAAATTTCTCCAAAAATTCTCAAAAAAATCCCAAAAAATTCCCAAAAAATTCCTCTAAAAAAATCCCCAAAACCCCAAAAATTCCCCAAAAATCACCCAAAGTTCTCCCCAAAAATCCCCCCAAAATTTTCCCAAAAATTCCCAAAAATCCTCAAAATCCCACAAAAATGAGGCTCAAAACGGACTCCAAATCTGCCTGAATTCCCCCCAAAATCCACCCAGATATCCCTGAGAGTGTCAAAAAATCCCAAAACTCCTCAAAGTCTTTTCCAAAATGCCACAAAACCCTGAAAATTCCAAAAGTCCTCAAAATTCCCCCCAAAAATCCCAAAAAATCCCAAAAAATCCCCAAAATTCCCCAAATCCCCAAATCCCAAAAAATCCCCCAAATCCCCAAATCCCCCAAATCCCCCAAATCCCAAAAAATCCCCCAAATCCCCCAAATCCCCAAATCCCCAAATCCCCCAAATCCCCAAATCCCCCAAATCCCCCAAATCCCCCAAATCCCCAAATCCCCAAATCCCAAAAAATCCCCCAAATCCCTCTAAATTCCCCCAAATCCCCAAATCCCCCAAATTCCCCCTAAATCCCCAAATCCCCCAAATCCCAAAAAATCCTAAAATCCCCAAATCCCCAAATCCCCAAATCCATCCATTTTCAGCCTCATTTTTGTGGAATTTTGGGGTTTTTTGTGGGATTTCCCCAAACTTTGGGAGTTTTGGGCATTGTGGGAAGGTTGGGGACAATCTCAGGGACGTTGGGGTGAATTTGGGGGGAATTTTGGGCTGAATTTGGGCAGATTTGGGTCCATTTTGAACCTCGTTTTTGTGGAATTTTGGGGTTTTGGGGGGATTTTTGGGGGAATTTTTGGAGGAATTTTGGGGATTTTTTTCAGGGAATTTTTGGGGGAATTTTCAGCCTCACTTTGGTGGAATTTTGGGGTTTTTTATGGGATTTCCCCAAACTTTGGGAGTTTTGGGAATCGTGAGGGGGTTGGGGACAATCTCAGGGATTTTTTGGGGACTTTTGGGCCTTTAAAGGGGAATTTTGGGGGGATTTTTTGGGAATTTGGGTGAGTGTCAGGGGGAATCCTGGGGATTCTTTTGGGAATTTTGTGGGCAATTCTGGGATTTTGGGTGAATTTTTGGGGAATACTTTGGGTTTTGGGGGGATTTTTCGGGTTTTTTGGCAACTTTGGGGGTTGATATGGGAATTTGGGGGGGAATTTTGGGGATTTTTTGCTTTTAGTTTGTTTTCAGCCCTGGACTGTGGTTTTTCTTTGGAGCTGTTTAAACCTGCTCTGCACTGAACCTCCAGAACACCACCAGCACCTCGCACCTGTGGCCCACCTGGCCGAGCCTGGGCTGTGGCACTTCCAGTGCTGGAGGGACTGATAAGAGAGTGATAAGCGACTGATAAGAGACTGAGTGAGCCGAGCTACTGCCCACAGAGTGACTTTCTGAGTTTTTCATCTCTTTTGGAGTGGAAAGGGGTCTTATTGTTTAATATTGTTCATTTGTTTTGCTGGTGAATGCTTTGCCTGTAACATAAACAGGTTTTTTGCACTCTTCTACAAGGAAATATTTTCCCGAACTGGCTGGGGGTTGGGCTACTTGAATCTGCTTTCTGGAGGAAACTCCTTTTGGAGGTTTTCAACAGAATTTGCCCTAAACCAGGACAGGGTGGTGGAGAGAAGGGAGAACCCCAAGTTGCTGGATTGAGGGGAGGCTGGAGAGGGGGACCCCAAAACCCCCCAGAATCCCTAAGCAGGCCCCTAGGGAGGGGCATCCCCAGGACCCATGGGGCGGGGGACCACCAGAACCCGAGAGGGATGGGACTGGAAATGGGAAACTCCTGGTGGCTTTTTTTGATTTACTTTTGATTTTTGGTGGTTTTTATGAACAGCAGGTGACTTCGAGAGATGGACGTGGGTGGGAGAAATCCCCAAACGAAGGCATTCACACCTTGTTTTTCCCCAAACCAGGATTCTCCCTAAATCATCCTGCAGTGACATTCCCCCTTGTCCCACTCTGGGTGAGCTCAGTGCCAAACCTGATCCTGGTCTCAATCTCACTCCACATATAGACACATTCACAGTTTTTATTTAATCTCATCCCAGTTCCAAACTCATCTAGCCCCAGACCCAATCCCAACCCCAGCCCTAAAGCCAATCCCATGTCTAGCATTAACTCCAATCCCAGCTCTAGTCAAATTCTCAGCCCCAACTCCAACCCAGCCCCAATTCCAGCCCCTTCCTAAATCCTCAGCCCCAAACCAAATCCCAGGTTGAGCCCTTCTGGGGGTTTGGGGGTGTCTCTGTCCCTCTGAGCCCGATGATGTTTGGGTGGGGTCACAGCAGGGCTGAGAGGGACAGAGACTGCCCCGACCTCCACAGGTGTGAGAAGGTCAGAGAGCCCCCCCAGCCCCGAGCACCCTCAGCTGTGAGAGGGACACAGAGCCCCTGGTGCCCAGCCCTGCGCAGGCATTGCCTGAGGCCAGAGGGATGGAGACCCCCCGAGCATCCCCCAGGGCGAGGGGACAGAGAGCTCCGAGCATCCCCTGGGCTGAGAGAGACAGAGACTGCCCCGAGCACCCCCTGGCACAGGGGAGAGAGGGAGGGAGACCCCCCAGGCATTTCCTGGATGAAAATAATGGAGACCCCCTGGGGAATGCCCTGGGGTGAGAGGGACAGGGACAGCCCCTGGGGAACTGCCTGGGGTGAGAGGGACAGGAAAAACCCCCCCAAACCCCTCCCAAGCATCCCCCAGTGCGAGAGGCACAGAGACCCCTTGAGAATCCCCTGGGCACTGGACAAAATAAATTGGCAGAAATCAAACTTAACTCTGCATAAATCACTTTGATGAATATTTGATTTTCCCACAAGTCACATGTGATGAAAATGCAAATAAATCCCAAACATTAATAAACTGACACTACAAGCAGTTTTTTGGCAATTCCAAGTTCCACTGGTTCCTGCACAACTCCAGCTCAGCTGCACACATTCGATAAAAGTGTACATTCAGCCCAATACAGATATCATTAAAAAGAAAAGGAAACTCTTTGTAGCTGTCACAAAGGCATCAGGGATGAAGAGAATAATGATTCTTACGTTTCACAAAGCACTCAAGCCTGGGAATTCAGGAGTTATTTGGGAATTTTCTACTTCAGCTGGGCTTCTTGTAGGACTTACAGCAGCCTTGTGTTCCTCACGTTGGAGTGAAGGAACCTTGTCAGTCTCGCTGGTATCATTTGCTCCCTCTCTTCCAGTGATTTTAACAAACTTTTCAAAAAAGACAACAAAATATTTTCTTTACACTGGCCACCCACAACAGCCATTTTCCTCATTGGTTCTCCCATAAGTTCCCCACGAAGAAGGAGAGACTGCATCCAAGTTCAAAGAGTTCTTCCAGGAAGAACCAAAACCTCCTCAGGGGAGGGAACCATGATGTTGTCAAAGGCACTTGGAGTCAGTGAGTGCCCTGAACTCACTGTGCCAAAGTAATGTCGCAATCTGGTTAAGAAAATTGTTAGAGAGATGCCTCTGCCCCAATTAAGGTGCTAACAAGACCAAATCCAAAGTGGATTTTATTGAACAGTAAACGTGCGGCAGAGAGAGAGATGGAAAGAAAGAGAAAAGAGGGAA
This sequence comes from Ammospiza caudacuta, assembly GCF_027887145.1. Lineage (NCBI taxonomy): Eukaryota > Metazoa > Chordata > Aves > Passeriformes > Passerellidae > Ammospiza > Ammospiza caudacuta. Next base: position 2,405,133 of record NC_080614.1, on the reverse strand, counting down.
CAGCAAGGGAGTGACAGGAACAGAGACCTCCCCTGGGGCAGGGCAAGTGTGACATTGTCCCCTGTGTGTGTGGCCTTCCCAGGGTGGGGGTTTTACACTTGAGCCAGTTTGGGTAATGGGGGTGGTGTTCACCCCCTGAGCAGGGATTACCCCACTGTTTCAGGCTGCAATGCAAGATGTAACCAAATGCACGTTTTCAATCCCCATCTTCATCAACTGCTATAAACAGGTGGGGCAGTGTTCTTTATCTCTTGCATGACTCACCCCTGATAACGCCCTCCAGGGGAGATATCTTCTGCTAATGGACCATTGAGTGTCACTGCAGGACTGATAAAATTCCATCCTCCCATTGTAGGATGCTCCGCCCAGGGGGAGGATCCAAGCATTCCTACCTGGATATAAGCTGAGGCTGGCAACACCAGGAGCAGCTTGCCTACTGGATTCCCAGAGGACAAGAGCTCCATAACCACCACTGGACCTTCAGAGGAAGACCAGACCCTTCTGCAGGATCACTGCTCTGACAGAATCACGTTCACCTCTCCAAAAAGACTGCAAACACCATTTATTGGGACTGCTGCCACCACCCTGACCAACAGGGTGTCAGGTTATATCCTGACTCTGTCAGTTTAAGGCAGTTTTTCTCTATCATAGCCTTGATCTTCAATTTCTTCTTAAATTGTGATTCTGGCTTAGACCCTTTCCCAGGTTTGCCTTCAAACCAGTACAAAAAACAATGTGCTCATCTGCTGTTTTCTTCCGAAAACTGGATTTCCCATTCCCAAACATTTGCCAGATGGAAAAGGAGGCTGCGAGGAAGATGAGGATGCCCCAGGACACTCAGGCAGGTGAGGAGTAAGTCAGTGCCTCTTTCCCCCTCTCTCTCCTGCTCCATCTCCCAGCCCGGTATGGCCCCTGGCTGCAGGACAACCCTGCTGCCGACCCCATCCTACCAGGGATGCACTGGGGGGATCTCCTTCCTCTTCCCTGTGGCACAGAGGCAAATCCCATCCTCTCCTTGTCTTTCCTCCCCCAGGGAAGGAGCTGAGGATGGAGACCAGGGAGAAAAAACCCCCACGGAAGAACCTGGAGGAAGAGGCTGTTATGAGTGGCTCCAGGGCACAGGAATCGAACAGGAAGGAAACTCCCCAGAGATCCCACAGGAGGAGGGGCTGCAAACTCAGCCCAGGGTGCTCTGAGGAGGAAAGACCCTCCCTTAGCCAGGAAGGTGGACAGAGCTTCAGCCAGAGCTCAGAGCTGGTGGTCGATGAGTAGCTTCATGAAGGGGAGAAGCCCCACAAGTGCTTGGAGTGTGGGAAGAGCTTCAGGCAGAGCAGCACCCTGATCCGCCACCAACGCATCCACACTGGGGAATGGCCCTACAAGTGTGGAGAATGTGGGAAGGGCTTCAGCTACAGGTCAGAACTCATCAGGCACCAACGCATCCACACTGGGGAGAGGCCCTGCGAGTGTCCCCACTGTCAGAAGAGGTTTCTGAGAAGCTCCAATCTCCTCCAGCACCAGCAGATTCACACAGAGCAGAGGCCCTTCCGCTGCCCTGAGTGTGGGAAGGGCTTCAAGAACAACTCCAACCTCATCAGGCACCAGCGCATCCACACTGGGGAGAGGCCCTACGAGTGCCCCACCTGTGGGAAGAGGTTTCAGAGCAGCTCCAATCTCCTCCTGCATGAGCGGATTCACACAGAGGAGAGGCCCTTCCGCTGCCCTGAGTGTGGGAAGGGCTTCAAGAGAAACTCCCACCTTGTCAACCACCAACGCATCCACACTGGGGAGAGGCCCTACGAGTGTCCCCAGTGTGGGAAGACCTTCACCCATAGCTCTAACATGACAAAACACCAATGGAGGCACCACTAAGGGAAGCCCTGCGAGTGCCCCAGCTGCAGGAGGAGCTTTGTGAACTGCTCCAGCTTCATCCCCAATGCAGGTCTAACGCTGGGAAGAGCGCGGGTGATCTATGTTCCCCATGATCCATGCTGGGAAGACAACTGCCCCAATACCTTCCCCTCTCAATGACATGGTGTAGAACTGAAGAACATGAGGGTCTGGCCATGGCCCTGTCATTACATTCACTCTCACCTCAGGTCCTGCCAGGGGCAGGAAAGGGACTCTCTCTCTCTCCCTGAGGAGAAGGGTGTCCTTTCCAGGTGGGGGAAATATGTTGCTGGGAAGAGGCAGGCAGTTGTGTTTTAGTTTTCCCTGTAAACAGTTTTATTTATCCCTTCTGTTATCAGTATTGTTTCTGTTCCATTTGTTCCTTATCTCGTTGCTGTTACCAATAAATTGTTCTTATTCCAGCCCAGGATCTTTGCCTTTTGTGCTTTCCATGGAAGGCAGGAGGGCAGCGAGGGCAGCGCAGTTTTAGCAGGAGCAGGAAATTGGGGAATCCCATTCCTGAACCCCGGCCCGTGGAAACCGAGCATCCCAGCTGGTCCCAGCCATGGTGGCCATGGCAACAGCCTTGGGAGCAGGTCCCTGGTTGGGGCTGTGGGAACCTCTTCCCTCTGGTGCCCAGGGACAGGAGTGGAGGGAACGGCTGCAGCTGAGTCAGGGCAGGCTCAGGTTGGATGTCAGGAAAAGGTTTTTGCCCAGAGGCTGCTGGGGCCCTGCCCAGGCTCCCCAGGGAAGGGTCCCAGCTCCAGGGCTCTCTGAGCTCCAGCAGCGTTTGGACAGCGCTGCCAGGCCCAGGCTGGCATTGTTGGGGTGTCCTGTGCAGGGCCAGCAGTTGGACTGGAGGATCCTGATGGGTCCCTCCCAGCTCAGCCAATTCTGTGGTTCTGGGATCCCATGAGCCTGGGGATGGGGCTGCCAATGGTTGCCATGGCAACGGGCTCTGGCTGCAGGCCTGAGCTGGTGTCCATGGCAACCACCGCTGGCATGGGGTCTCCATGGAGCTGCCATGGAAACTGACCATAGCAACAGGGGCCTGGTGATGGCTGCCATGGAAACTGACCATAGCAACAGGGGTTTTTTGATGGTTGCCATGGAAACTGACCATAGCAACGGGGGCCTGGTGATGGTTGCCATGGAAAGAGACCATAGCAACAGGGGGCTGCTGATGGTTGCCTTCTAAGGATCAGATTTGTCACGGGCCCTCAGAGGGGTTCCATGGCGACTTTCCAGGAGTCTCCAGGCTGTTTCAAAGCTTGTTCCCACCTTATAAAAAACTCAGTCCAATGCCAAAATTACTCAGTTCCACAGCCTCCGGGGTGAGATGGGATTGGAAGGAGATTGGGAGAGGTGGGATCCAAATTTAAGGGCGTGGCTTGGGAATTGTCTGGGGCTGGGTGGGTGGGATGTATTTTGATAGTAAATAAAACTTTCAGAATATTGATTTCTGTCCCATTCATTTTCTGTCAGTTCTAGTTTGTTTTTCAGAGTGCCACCTTTGCAGCTGATTGTGTTTGTGCCCTCCTTTCTCTCCTGCCTCTGTTTCCCTGCTCTGTTTTCCATTACCAGGGCAGCTCTTACCAAAGACCTTGCCCTGATTTAATTCCCCATCCTGGAGCTACAACAACCATGGATGAAGTTATAAAAGTGGGCAGTGAAATGTCACTTTAAGATCTTCCTCCACTTGGCTTTTGGGTCCTTCTTAAAAGCTTTTCCTTTCAGGGCAGGAACATCTTTTCCTGGCTGGGAACTGGAATTCCAGCCCCTGGGAATTTGTGCCACTGATCCCAGAGGGGCATTCCTGAGGCTCCCAGGCTGCTGCTCCGGCCGTGCCTCCCAAGGAGCTCTGCAGGGCCAGGGGACAAGGTCCAGCAGCTCTGTTGGTTCTGCAGTTCCACCAGGGCCCCCGGTTCCGTGAGTTTCCCTACTGCCAAAAGCGGTTCCTTGGTTCCCATGATGCCCTGCTGTGTCACCATGGAGATTTGGTGCCATGAAGTTCTTCAGTGTCACAATGGCCTCCCTTGGATGGGCAATGTTACCATGGACCATTGGCTCCATGCAGCCCCGCTGGGTCACCATGGACTCCTTGGTTCCAGGAGGTTCTGGGGGTGTCTCCGTGGTCTCCTTGGATCCACAGTGTCACAATGGACCACTGGATCCACCTGGCCCTGCTGTGTCACCATGGCCCCTTGGTTCCATGGGACCCCAGGGTCACAACTGACTCCTTGCTTCCACATCACCCCCTCGGTGCCAAAATGGCCCCTTCATTCCAAGAGGAACACAAAAGTTTTGTAGAAACTTTGAAAAGTCCTGCTTAATACAGCTGGGAACATCTGTTTGCATTCAAGAGAGAGGTTAAAGGTGAGGATGGCCCCAGCAGATTCCATCTGCAGCAGAGATCCAGGGAAAGGACAAGGACAGAGAATTCAGCCACAAGACTCAGAGCATTCTGCTCCCAGATATCATTTCTGCTCACATTGTCCCTTGGGGAAAGGTGACACCATTCCAGGCAGCCTGGACTGAGCAGGTGGTTCCTGAGTGGGGTTTGTTGTTTAGGAAACCTGCTCAGGCTTTGCCATTCTTTCCTTCCCAACAGGAAAACTTCTCCTGGGCCTGTGTGCAGGCAGAGCCGTGAGGAGAGCAGGTGGGACATGGTGCAGTGGGCTGGGGCATGGAGCTGCAGAGCTCAGGGGACAAGGTTCTGCTGCAGGGCACAGGGATGTCAGTGTCAAGTGGGCCATGTCAGACATGGTGAGGCTGAGGGTTGAGGAGCAGCTTGTCCAAACAGGGTCAGCCCTCAAGGGGCTCATTCTTCTCCATGCCCAGACCTCTTAAGGTCACCTGGGGAATGCTTCTGTCAGCTCTTCTCTGAACTGGAAATTTAAATAATACACACTTGATTAAAGAAGAGAAGCCATGAGGTGCACTTTAAATTCCCTCCTTACAAGAATCCCAAACTGACTCTAATCAGCTGCACAAGCCCTGGGCACTTGAAGACCATGGAAGGAAGACAAAGAGCCCTCAAAGCTTTCTTTATGTTAATGATCTCCATGGTGGATTTGGGGCTGAGTCCAGGAGCCTCAGGCACACAGAGAAGGATGAAGAAGCTGCTCAAGGAATCAGCAGCAAAACTCCAAGTCCCTTGGAGCATGGCTGGGCCCCAGTGAGGGCGGGGAGTGCCAAAGGCTCCCCAGGCACTGGTGAGAGCAGATTCTTGAGGCCAGGATTGCAGGGAGCCCAAGGCTCTGAGCAGGGAACTGCAATGCTGAGCAAGGCCTGGCTTGGCTGGGGGAAGCAGAAAGGCCAAGCCCTGAGCCCAGCCTGGGCCAGCAGGGCCTGTCCCTCACGGGTGGCTTGGGGCTGTTTGTGGGGCACTGGGATGTGAGGGGCAGCAAGGACAAATGTCACAAACCTGTGTGACACTCCAGATCCTCATGGAACCAAAGGGCCAGTGGGACACAGTGGGAAGTTGTGGAACCAAGGGGATCATTGTGGCACTGTTGGGGCCCATGGAACCAAGGGGCCAGTGTGGCACTATAGGGCCTCATGGGAACAAGGTGCTGCTGTGAGCCTGCAGGGCAGGAGCACTCCAGAACACTGAAATGCTGGGGGTAATCAAAGGTTCCTTCACTTGAGTTTGGTGCATAGGAGAAACACCAGGCAGCTATTCTCAACATGGCCAGATGCCAAGAATATTCTTGGTAGGAAGGAACCCACAAGGATCATGAAGTCCAGCTCATAAGTGAATGGCCTACACAGGGAGTGAACCCACAGCCTCAGTGATACCAGCACCATGCTCTAACCAAGTGAGCTAAGAGGTCAAAATGACACAAAATTTTACTGGCAAAATATGGACAAAGTCAAGGAACTTTGGCAAAGGGTTTAATACAACATCCACCTCCACCATCCACCTTATCACAGCATTAACTTCAATTACTTAGCAAATTAAATCTAAAAGCCTTTATCCCTTAAGATGTTAAGTTACCCCAAAATTTTCCAGTTAAGTAGTATTAGAAGAAGAAGAAATAGAGAACAAGAGAAAGACAGAAGATCCATAGAAAGACACATAGGTACAAACTGCTCGGGTTCCAGCATCGCTAACAGAGGAACCCCAAGAGAAAGCAGAATCCAGGCCATGAGTTGGCCTCACGCTTTGGCTTTTAACCCCCTGGGCCTTCATGGGCCCGCCCCTGGGGTGGGACTGCCAGTTGCTTGTCCAATCAGAGTCAGGGTAGCACCACCTGCTAGTGTGTGATTGATTGATTGACAGCTTAACCAATCAGAGCTAGGTTAGCACTGCCCCTGGTGTGTGATTGACAGCTCTGCCAGGCCAGGGCTGGGGGCGGGGCTCTGTCCCACCACAAACCAAGGCCTGACCTGGCCCTGGCCCCACATGGGCTTTCCGAGCATCCCAAGGTGTCTCAGGACATCGATCTCTTCCAGCCTCTGACAGCGACCACGGTGACACTACAGAACCTCATGGAACCATGGGTCAGTTGTGACAATATAGGTCCAAGGACACCATGGTGACACTACAGAACCTCAAAGAATCAAGGGTACTGTTGTGCAGGTCATGGGCCCTATGGAAGGAAGGATCAACGATGAAACTGTGGGACTCATATATAAAAGGAGCCATTGTGACACAGCGGGGCCACATGGAGCCAATGGACCCTTGTGACTCTGTTGGGGTTCGTGAAACAAAGAAGCCATTTTGACATTGCGAGACCTCGTGGAATAATGAGACCATTGTGACAGTATGGGGCTCCATGAAATCAAGGGAACATGGAACAGGTCTGCCTGGTTTGGCCTCCTGGAGGCTGTCTGACAGGTCCCACTGAATTTGACATGTCAAAGGCCACTTCCCATCTGACTGTGAAGCACTGGGGCTCTGAACTTTTATTCCAGTGGGAAAGAACTGTCTTTCTTGTCTAGGCGCCCATAGCCAAAACTGGGATTCCATGTCTAAAATTCCCTATATCCAGGGGTTACTCCCAGACAAAATCTGCCCATACAGTCAAACCTGGCTAGAGTTGGCTTCTGGTGACTGCCTTTCATCTGCCCCTGCACAACTGGGGCTCACTTGTTTCCTTCCTATGAAGACCATTGTGACTCTCCGGAGCATTGTGGAACCAATGGGCCATGGTGACACTGCAGGCCCTTGTGGAACCTGTTCCACTGTAGGAACTTGTGGAACCAAGGGGAACAGTGAGACCCTGCAGGATACCATGGATCCAAGGGGCCACTGTAACACTGTGGGGCCTGGTGGAACCAAGAACGTCTTTGTGGCTCTGTTGAGCTGCATGGTCCCAAGGGGCCAGTGTGAAGCAGCAGGGATTTGTGGAAACAAGAGGCCATTGCTGCATTTCAGTGTCTCGTGGAGCCAAAGGGCCGTTGTGATCCTGCAGGGCACCGTGGATCCATGGAGAACATTGTAGCATTGCAAGGCCCCATGGAATCATGGAGACTATTGTGACTCTGTGAGGCCTCATGGAAGGAAGGGGCCATTGAGACACTATGGGAAATTGTGGAACCATTGGTGGGGGGGGGGGCATTGGACACAGCAAGGCTTCATGGAACCAACAGACCATTGTGACACTGTGAGGCCACGTGGAACCATGGAGACCATTAAGATCCTTAAGGACTTGTGTTATCAAGGGGCCATTATGACACCTGAGGGCATCATGGAAGCAGAGAACCATTGTGGCACTGCAGGGCCTCATGGAAGCAAGGAGCCATTGTGACCCTGCAGGGCCCTGTGGAACCAAGGGAGTATGAAATAGGTGTGACTGCCTTGGCCTCCCAGGGGTCACCTGACAGGTCTGACTGACCTTGGAATGCGGAAGGCCACTCCCATGTGCCCCTGAAACACTGGGGCTCTGGGCTTTTCATTTATGGAAAATAACTGTCCATTTTTTCCAGGCATCCATGGATTAAAATTAGGATTCCACCTCAAAATTTCTGTGTATCCAAGGATTGCTGCCAGACAAAAGTTGCCAGGACAGACAGGTCTGGCTGGTCTTTAACTCCTGAGGGGCAGCACTCACCTGTTTTCCAAACACTGGAAAGGGCTCTGTGTTTTCCTTTTTATGAAAAAAACCCCATCCCTCTTCTCCAGGCACAAATGTTTTAAATTAGGACTCCACATTCATAATTTCAAATATCCAAGGGTTGCTCCAAGCAAATCTGCCAGGCCAGACAGGTCAGGCTTGCCCTGACCTCTGGTGGCTGCTGTTCATCAGCTCCTGAAACATGGGGCCCTGTGGTTTCCTTCCTATGGAGCCCAATGTGACATTGGGAGCCTTGTGAAATGAAGGGGCCATTGTGACACTGCAGAGAACCATGGATCCAAAGGGCCATTGTGACACTGTGGAGCCTCATGAAACCAAGGACACCATTTTGTGGCCCTTTTGGGCCACATAGTCCCAAGGGACCAGAACAAAGCAGCGGTGTGCTAGTTGGCCCAGCTGTAACTCAGAGTCAGTCAGATTTTACCCCAGAAGAACTGGGTGTGAGTTTCAAGCCCTGGGAATCATTTGTTTAACTTAGGGTGAGCTTGAGAGTTCCCCCATAAGCCTTTAGTGTTGGTATGCTAAGTTGTCCAAGTTCTCCTCCCCTACTGGTTACTTATTTCCCGTCTATAGTTGTTGTTCTTGAGTGGTCTACCCTCAAGTGTATATATTGTTGCTTCGCCTTTATCTCAGGTCTTTGAATCCCACCCCTCGTACTGTGCTCAACTTCTCCATGTTTATTGTTTTTCACCCTGTTAATAAAGTTCTTTTTGGGCAACTCCATTTATCCTGCTTGTAGGAGCGTCTGGGGATAGGACAGTTGCAACGGACGGAGATGAGAGATCTCTGAAGCCAAGTCTTGGAACTTGTGGTTTATTGCAAAGGGTTTGGGTGCAGGAGCCTTGTTTGGAGCTGCCAGCCACAGCTCAGAGCAGGTTCAGAAGAAGAGATTGAAAGAGGGTGCCCAAAATGGATGCCCGAGAGAGGAGGGGAGTTCCCATTACTATACAATAAATCTTCTTCTGTGCTGCATATTCTAATTTTCACTAACCAATCTAGTACAAGATACAAATCTTTTAGCATTTACATACAGCCTATAAGAATCATTACATTACCATACTGTGTTACATTTTAAACCCTAAAAACTACTCTTTGGACCGCTTCTGCCGAGCTAGCAGGGTCTGCTCTGACCCTTGGACCTGTCTGCAAGCAGAGGGTATTGTTTCATCAAAAGAAGATTACTTTCAGCTGACCATACCATTGTTTTCCAGTTGTTCAGTAACTAAGGCTTGGTGTCTCAAAGCTTGCTTTCATTTCAATCTCACTTATAGTTTCCATATTCTCAAAAATTTTTGCCAGGCAATCATAATTTTAAGGCTTTCCTGTTTCATCTTTCCCAGCATCTGCTCCTTTTCATTTTCACCACCCTTGCCCTGATGTTGGGGAACCAGAAAGGTTTGTTACACCCACCCTCATTGCGACTTTTGGCACCCAAACAGGGACCCTGACATTGAATCATGTCAGCTGGCGTTAGCTGATGGATAGGCCAGTGCTCCCTGGGATTTTGGATTGTGCCAAGCCTGGCGGATTCATCATTGCTTCGAGGGATCTTGCCCAGGATCAGCAGGGACAAAAATGGATTGCATAGGATTGCAGGTGGTTTTGGGGAAATGCAAGACATTTATTGCCCATTTTGCCACTGTGTTTTTACAGTATGAACCCACATCCCATAATAGATTTGGGGTGTTCGGTGGCTGTTCCACCTAAGGGGGAGAAAAAGAAAAATGGGCTGCCGGATGTCCAAAGTAGAAAGGTGTGTATATGGATGCTTTAAGTTAATTCTCACTGATCATGGCCAAATATCTTCAAAGAACAAATTAAAATCAATCATGAGGTGGATGATTAAAAATTTTCCAGATGCCCCAGAGCCTGACCATCCTCCCTCCATCTTGGCTCCTCCACTTCCTGCTACCACACCCTTCTCTGCTGCCCTGAATGAACCTCCAGACTCCAACCCCACATCTGCGAGTCATGCCCCACTGTCAATCATTCCAACTTCACCCTGGGCCATGCCTCCAGAACTCCACCCCAGAATTCTGCCATCCTAAATCAAGGCCATTCCTCCCCAACACCTGACAAAATGGCCATGTCCTTTGCCTCACCCTCTGGCAACAATATAACCCCATGATAAAAGATACTAAGCCCAAATATTTGGGCTTAGTATCTTTGATCATGGGGTTCTATTGTCACACTATTTCTAATCCAAATGTTTCTGCTCCAAGTTATTTTTCCTCCCCAGAAGACAGTTTGGATTCCCCAAATCCACCTTGCCCCTCAACCCCAGAAGATCTCTAGGAAAGGATCCAGAAAGAAGCAGCTAAGGAAGGAGACTTGCAAATAGCCTTGAAACTCCTCGTTGGCCCCATAGGAAAGAAAAGGGCAGAATCTCAGGTATCAGCCAATGGTTCATGGGGAAATCAAGGATCTGTGTAAGGCAGCTAAAGACCATAGGAAGGACTTACCTTGTTTTAATGGCCTAATGAGGGCCATGTCTACAGCACGTCTTAATCCGCTATGATTTGACCGTGTTGTTGTCACCTACAGAATACACCCTGTGGGAAGGGGGATGGAAGTGTTTACTAAATCAATTAATAGCAGACTATGCTAATATTACAGCGACCTGAGTGGGTCGCTGCTGGTGAGAGAGAGACGGTGAATCTTGTATCTTGATCAGAAGGCTTGATTTATTAATATATGATATAATACATTATAGTTATACTAAAAAGAAATATAGAGAGAGGTTTGCAGAGCTGCTAGCTAAGCTAAGAAGAGATAGAAAAGAATCCACAACAAAGTTGTGGCCAAGGACTCAGTCCCCTGGCTTGAACTGGTGATTGGCTCTTAATTATAAACATAGAAAATGAGCCAATCAAGGTGAATCCTATTGCATTCCACAGCAGCTGATAATAATTGTTTACCTTCTCTTCGGGGGCCTCTGGCCTCCCGAAGACGCAGAAATCTGAAAGAAAGGATTTCTGTGGAGAAATGTCTGCGACATCTCACCTTTCTAAATTGTATAAAAATAAAAGAAAAATGCTGATGTGGAATGAACAGGAAATTCCTTCACCTATAAAATATAGAATACTAACAATTCACTAAAGCAATCCTACAATATAAGAAAATTGCCAAAAACAATGCAAAGGAAATTGAAGTCCATGCAGCTGAGTTTCAGGAACAGTCCAAGAGCCGAAGTTGTTTCCCTTCAAGTATCTGAGAGTCCTTTTGGTCCTGAAACAAACTTCTGCAAAAGAGTTCCATCAATAGTTATCAAAAACCATTGACAGTCTTAATACAATTTTAAACAATTTAAAACAATTTTGAAATGTCCTTTCTGTGCTGGCCTTTCAGTGCTTCAGCGCTTCAGAGCTGCTGCCCAGTATTTTCAATCTTTTTTATTTAATTTGTAAATTTTTTTTTTTTTTTTTTTTTTTTTGAATTGAAAAGCAAAAGAGCAGCAGCCGGGCAGAGCAGTGCCAGAGAAGGAAAGGCCCTGGGGGCCCTGGCCCATACTGGACCAGGAACCCCAAAACTGGCTCACACAGGGGGACCCGGACCGGTAGGACAAACCAGAACTCCCAGAAACACAAGGAGCCCAAGTGATGGCCCTGGCCCAGGAACCTCCTGAGCCCAGCATCCCAGGCTAAACCCATAAGGAAGGCTCCCGCAGGCCTGAACCCTGCTGCCAGCACAATGGCAGCACGGGTAGTGAGACGCTTCCTTTCCCCTAAACCACTGAGGCATGCCAGCAGCAGGGAAATAGAAGCTGCCCCGAGAATCTTCATCTCGGGTCTGGGAATGTTTGTTTCCCACAGCATCACGGCACCACCCCCACTGGGCTGGGGACCAAAGGCAAAACTTTCGGGAGCCCCCTCCCCCTCACCGCTAGGGCACAAGAGGGGCGGCAGAGATGGCAGCCTCCATGGGACAGCAACTGAAACACCACCCCCCAAACCGCCAAGCTTGAAAGCCGGCAGCCGGATTGCCCCCAGAGTCAGCTGGCGGGCAGCCCCCGCTCCACGGAAGGAGAGACCAGCCTCCGGGGCCGCTTCCTGGGGCGGGGCCGGGGCTGGCGGGCTGGCCATGGGGGGCGCTGGGCCGGGGTGGGGGCCCGCGGGGCTGTGGGTGATACTGGGGCTGGCCTGGAACGCGGCAGTGACTCTGTCAGCGGAGGAGCCGGCCGAGGAGGGAATCACGCTGATCGTGGGATCAGCTGCGGGCTGCTCCGAGGGTCCCGCGGGTTCAACGGCGTTTTCAGCCCCATCCTGAACAGGAACTGTCTTGGCCGGAGGAGGTGGGGATGCGCGAGAACACGCTGTTGCTGCGTCCCTTGGCTCTGAAAGCGGCGGCGGGCACGGCACGGGCAGCATCGGAGCTTGGAGAAGCGGCGGAGCGTTGCTGTTGCTTAGCAACAGGTCAATCGGCGGAAGTGCTGTCTCTTCTGCCTTCTCCGACACAGGCTCTTGCGGGGGCAGGGAGGCCGGTGCAACCGCGGGCGGGACCGCCTGGAGAGGCGGAGACGGGATCTCCTGGAGTGACAGCTCTAGCAGGGCCGTGGAGGAAACCTCAGAGACCGGTGCCGCCCCGATGTGTGAAGGAGGCAGAGTCTGAGAGGCCGGCACTGGCTTGAGCGGCCGCTCCCATCCCCCCGGAGAGAGAGAAGGGGGGGAAGGAGAAGGCTCCATCTGAGCATGCTCCGGAGCAAGAGTAAAAAAAACTTCTTCGCGCCGCGAAGCTTCGCCCCCCCCGCCGTGAAGCAGGGGGGGCTGGGAAGAAAAATGTCCTCCCCCACCGCGTCTTCTGCCAAAGGTGGTGGAAACGGAGCTTGGCCATAACAGTTAGAGATCCATTGAAAACAAGCTGCTCTGCGTTTCAGGACAGGGAAAAGCTTTATAAATGCTGGGTAGATAGAAGGCAGGACACGTCCCTCAATGTAGACACACTGGGTAATGGAGTCCATGCACTCCCAGACAAAAGCATCCAAAGCATACAGAATATCAGCAAAGAACCCAAAAAGCTTTGCCCATCTAAAGAACCCATAGATATCTGTTTTTGACAAAAAGCAACCATCTTCTCTGCACCAATATTTCCAGAGGGCAATAAGCTTTTCCTCTGAAGAGGAGAATTGAATCTCTTCTGGCAAGGCATGTATTTGCCATACGAACAGCCACAAGCTACAAAGGGCTGGTTCATCAGGGATAGAAAAGTGAACAGTACCTTTTGAAAGAGTCCAGCTTGCTCTGGCCAGCTCCACAGGTCTGCTGCTCTTTTCCATCATCTTTCCTGATGGTTTTCCAGAAGAAAGGTTCTCTTGTGGTCAGCCTTGGCTGTGAACTCTGTCCAAATCAGGATCTTCGGTTCTTCAGCTCCTGGCTTGAATCCACTTTCTGAGGTCACTTCAAAGCAACCCTCAAATGCTACACATACAGGATTTTTACCCAGTGCAGCAATTTTGCTCCTCTGGTCTTATCAGATTAATTTTTGCTCTGACACGAGGGGTCACCAGATATTACAGCGACCTGAGTGGACCGCTGGCTGGTGATAGAGAGACGGTGAATCTTGTATCTTGATCAGAAGGCTTGATTTATTAATATATGATATAATACATTATAATTATACTAAAAAGAAATATAGAGAGAGGTTTGCAGAGCAGCTAGCTAAGCTAAGAAGAGATAGAAAAGAATCCACAACAAAGTTGTGGCCAAGGACTCAGTCCCCTGGCTTGAACTGGTGATTGGCTCTTAATTATAAACATAGAAAATGAGCCAATCAAGGTGAATCCTATTGCATTCCACAGCAGCTGATAATAATTGTTTACCTTCTCTTCGGGGGCCTCTGGCCTCCCGAAGATGCAGAAATCTGAAAGAAAGGATTTCTGTGGAGAAATGTCTGCGACATGCTAATAATGAGGCAAGGGCAAAATTGACAATCAACCATCTAGCTGGAGAAGGACAACAAAGCCTACCAGATGATCAAGCAGCAGGTATCCCCAGAAAAGTTTTGGATGATATCAAAGAGATGGCTTTGAAAGCTTTAATCCAGGTATCGAATGGTAGCACCCCCAATTTGGACTACCTTGGGTGGCTGCAGCTAAAGCTTTAGGACAATTAGACCATCTTGAGTGCCTGCTAAGTAAGCAAACCAATGCTACCTCCCTCACACTGAGTGGCCTGCTCTCAGACACAGAGAGCATCAAGCATGCCACCTTGCAGAACAGCGATAGAGTTTTTACTCTGGGAACATGGGCATGGCTGTGTAGACTCTGAGGGCATATGTTGCATGAACCTCTCCAGCCACAACGAGTCAATCCACAAGAGCATTCAGGTACTGAAGGAAGGGTTCAATAATGTTCAGGCGGAAAGCAAAGACTGGTTCAATAAACTCTTCCAATCCAAGGGACTAAAGGGTTGGAGGATGACTAGCTAAAACAGGACATTTAATTCTCTTAGTGGTTGTTGTTGGATTGTTAATTGTCCCATGTTTGTTTGGATGCTTTTAGAAAGTCTTACAAAATTCTTTCTATTCCATCTTTGTTGCAAAACAGAAAGGGGGAAGATACCCAGCACAGGATCCTCATGGACTCCTTGGAGGAGAGAATTGGAGGCCTGGATAGCACAAAAACCTCACAGAAACTCAAAATGGGAAGGAAAATCCTTAAAAGTATCTAAAAGTATTCTTAAATCCATAAAGTACCTTATAAACCTTGAGTATCTCAAGGCATTAATGGGCACCACTGAGTGTCAGTACAAAGGTCTCAAGGGACTCGTTAAAGCAGATAATTGGGGTCATGATTGCATAAACCTCTCACAGAGTCTGTATAAAAAGGGAAACACCAAATACCCTGAAATAACTGAAGTACCCTGAAGTACTAATGACCCCACTGAGTGTTGTTACTGACAAAGCCTCTCCAGGGACTAATTACAGCAGATAATTGGAGGCCATAATTGCAGAAAACTCTCAGAGACTCCAAGGCAAAAGCCAAACCCAAAGTCGTTTGAAAAACCTGCAGTCCCTGGGAGCATTCAGGAGCCCCCAGGGCCATTCCTGACAAAGACTCCCCAGGGACTCCTTCCAGCAGATCCTTGAGGCCACTGGGATGTGGGCTAGGGGGGGGATGCTGAGGGCAGGACAAGGGGCTGACAGTGCCCAGCCTGGCTGGGGCTGTGCCAGGAGGCCCCAGGGCCTCAGGACAAGGTGTCTCCTCCCAGCCCTTGGTGGCACAGACCCTGCTGCTGTGCCCCAGGGCACCAAGACTTGGCTTCTCTTTGTCCCCACCTGTCATCACTGCCTCCAGTGCTCTGCCTGGGGCCTGGGGACACTTTCTCAGTTGTGTCCCTCAGTGGGACGCATTAAAAGTCCAAGAAACTTTGGAGTTGGATTCTGACTTGGAGTTCTGGAGAGGTTTCTTCAGCTCCCTCTCAGGGACTGATGCTCAGGGCCTGAGCACAAAGCCCCAGAGGCTCATTAAATTCCTTGTGCTGTGTCTGTGCTGCTGAGCTGGGCTGGGCTCCTGGCCCAGAGGCAGCTCCTGGTAACCAAGAAGAGCTTCAAAAGCACATTGCTCTTGATGAGCAGCTCTTCTGCCAGCCCAGCACGGCTGGGGCACTGCCTGCAGCCACCCCGGGCACAGCACAGAGGCACAGAGAGCTTCAATCAGACAGGGCTGGGAAGGTGCTGAGAAGTGCCTGGGGCAGAATCACTGCCAGCCCTTGGCACGGGAACCTCGGGCTGCAGGTCAATGCAGCTGCAGCTCCTGGAGTGATCTCCTAAAGCAGGAACATCCCAATGCCTCCAGACTCTGTGAGTACATTCTCTGATTGTCTCTTGTGCAGAGTAGCCAGGGGTGCCCAGGGCTGTCCTGCAGAGCAGGGTCCTCCAGCCCAGGGCGCTGTGCTGGGGCAGGGACTCTGCTGCCAGCCAGGGACAGCTCTCAGTCAGCCCTGGCAGCTGCTCCCAGTGCTGGGGGACAAGATCTGGGTGAGAGGAGACAGCTGATAAAGCTTGGAAGTGTTCGTCTTGTGTGGTGAGGATGCTGCATTGTTCAGGACTGGTCCCAGCAGGACATTTAAATCCACATCATTTCCAAGCTGATTATACAGGGAGCACAGGAAGGCAGGGGCTGCATAAAAGGGAAATTCCTGGAAAATTCTGTCTTTTTAATCTACTGCTCTGGGTTGCCTGGATAGGAAATTGCACATAGATATTTATCTCTCAGTTGAGGTCGAGAAAAATAAAAAGAAATTTCTCTCAGGTGTTAATAAACCAGGAAGTGACAGAAATCAGCACAGGGCCCTCTAGAAGCTGCATCAGTTTTGCTTTTCCAGCCTCCTCAGAGTTGCTCTATTGCCATCAGACCCTGCAGAGCCAGAGCTGCCCTTTGGCAGTGCCAGAGCTGGGAGGGGTCTGCAGGGCAGAGCTGAGCCCCCAGGGCTGGGCTGGGCTCTGGCAGCACTGGCAGGGCCCAGCCCTGGGCACAGGGAAGCAGCTGCTGGCAGGGACAGCTCCAGGCAGCAGAGCCCTGAGCAGGCAGTGGGGGGAAAGTGCCCCCAGGTTGTGCTGGGATATTTAAAGTCCTCTCCAAACACAACTATTCCATGATTACTTTTTTTACAGATCCCCATGCCAAGGCACCACAGGAAATGTCCAACAGCAGCTCCATCAGGCACTTCCTCCTGCTGGCATTGGCAGACACACGGCAGCTGCAGCTCCTGCACTTCTGCCTCTTGCTGGGCATCTCCCTGGCTGCCCTCCTGGGCAACGGCCTCATCATCAGCGCTGTAGCCTGCGGCCACCACCTGCGCACGCCCATGTTCTTCTTCCTGCTCAACCTGGCCCTCAGCGACCTGGGCTCCATCTGCACCACTGTCCCCAAAGCCATGCACAATTCCCTCTGGGACACCAGGGACATCTCCTACAAAGGATGTGTTGCTCAGCTCTTTTTCTTTCTGTTCTTTATCACAGCAGGGTATTCACTCCTGACCATCATGTGCTACGACCGCTACGTGTCCATCTGCAAACCCCTGCACTACGGGACCCTCCTGGGCAGCAGAACTTGTGCCCACATGGCAGCAGCTGCCTGGGCCAGTGCCTTTCTAAATGCTGTCATGCACACAGCCAATACATTTTCCCTGCCCCTGTGCCATGGCAATGCCCTGGGCCAGTTCTTCTGTGAGGTTCCACAGATCCTGAAGCTCTCCTGCTCACACTCAAACACTCTCAGGGAAGTTGGACTCATCACAGTTAGTGCCTGCTTGGTATTTGGTTGTTTTGTGTTCATTGTTTTCTCCTATGTGCAGATCTTCAGGGCTGTGCTGAGGATCCCCTCTGAGCAGGGACGGCACAAAGCCTTTTCCACCTGCCTCCCTCACCTGGCTGTGGTCTCCCTGTTTGTCAGCACTGGTATATTTGCTCAATTGAAGCCCCCTTCCATGTCCTCCCCATCACTGGATCTGGCCCTGTCAGTGCTGTACTCACTGGTGCCTCCAGCCCTGAACCCCCTCATCTACAGCCTGAGGAACCAGGAGCTCAAGGCTGCAGTTAGGAGACTGATGACGGGATGCTTTCAGTGACACTAAAATGGTGGTCAATTTCTGTAAATAACGTGTAAAAAAAGTTATCCTTGATTTTTCTTTATGGTTTGATTGTAGTGGTATTTTTTCCTTTGTATTAGTTACTCTTATTGTCCAGAAAAAAAATCAGCTGTTTGTACCATTTCTAATTTTGTTTCTCTCTGCCTTCCATGCGGCCACAGAGTGTGTCAATGAGGGGCTGCACTCTTGATGGCTTTAAAGGAACTAAAGGATCTCCCAGCAAAGTTTTCTGCAGAGATGCCCTTTTGTTGCCTTCTCTGAAGCTGCAGGAGCAATGTCTGTGTGCAGAGCTGGGGGCAGATCAGTGCTGGCCCAGCAGCTGTGCCCAGCAGCAGCAGCACTTGGTGTTGCCAGTGCTGCTGCCGTGGCCCTGCCCCACTGCCCTGGTGGCCCTGGTGTTGCTGCAGGGCCTGAGTGCTCTTGGGGCCGGGCACAGCCCTGGGGGTGGCAGTGCCGGGGCTGCAGCAGGGACAGGCCATGGGCACTGCTGGGGCAGTGCTGATGCCTCAGCCCAGGGCCTGGGGGCTCCAGGCTCCTTGCCCAGGCTCTCTCAAGAGCACGCCCAGGCAAATGCTCAGCACAGAAAGAGCCCCGTGAGCAGCCCCAGGCTGGCCGTGGGCAGGCTGGGGGCAAACAGCATGGCTGGGGCTCTGCAAGGGCCCTGGGGCAGATGGGAAGGAGCAGCAGAGCAGGGGCTGATCCATCCCCAGTGCGCTGCACAGCCCAGGGCAGCGTCCCAGAGCGTCCTCATGGAGCTGCCCACAACATCCCCCCTCTGCAGCCCTGGCCTCTCCCCCAGCTCACACAGGTGCCCCATCCTTGCAGGCACAGACACGGCAGCCCTGGCTCAGCAGCCCCTGTTTGCATTGCACACAGCAGGCAGGAGCACCCCCATGCTGTTGGTGTGGGGACATGAACCTGAGGGAGCACAAATGCCATCAGCCCCTGGGGCCAGCAAGGGCTGGGGGACACCAGAGAAACCACTCAGCTTTGTCCTGGCCTCTGCAGTCAGCCAGAAAGTTTGTTCCCATCAGCTGGGAGTTTCCTGTCCCACTGCAGACACTGTTGCTCAGAGCCAAAGCTGCCTGGCAGCCACCCTGAAACTGCCCTCAGCATTTCCTTGGCATCACCTTTGCTTTCTTTCCTCTTCCCTTGTAGAAAATTCTTCCTCTTGCCCAGTCCTGTTCCCTCTGCTGCTCATCTCTTCCCTGCTCCTGCTGGCCACACCATTCCTGATCCAGGCCAGGAGCCATTGGCCTTCTTGGCCACCTGGGCACACTGCTGGCTCATGTCCAGCCTGCTGTCCATCAGTCCCTGTAGGTCCCTTTCTGCCTGGCTGCTCTCCAGCCACTCTGTCCCCAGCCTGTAGTGCTGCAGGGGTTGTTGTGGCCAAAGTGCAGGACCTGGCACTTGGACTTATAAACCTCATCTTTTTGGACTTGGGCCCTGGATCCAGCTTGTCCTGGGCCCTGTGCAGAGCCCTCCTACCCTCCCACAGATCCACACTCACACCCAGCTTGGTGTCATCTGCATATTTGCTGATGCTGGACTCAGTCCCTTCATCCAGATCATCAGTGCAGACATTGAAATCCATGCTGGCTGGCTCTGATCCCTCGGCCATCCTGTGGTTGCCCTGGGATGGCACTCAAGGTGATCTGTTCCATAACCTTTCCTGGACCCAGGTCAGGCCGACAGGCCTGGAGTTCCCCAGCTCCTCCTTCCAGCCCTGCTTGGGGGTGGGCTCACACTGGCACCTCCAGTGCTCTGGGTGGGAGCACTACTAAAAATTTGGTAAAATAGAAAACTCCTTAACACCAAAGTAACATTAAGATGCAGCATTCTTTATTCAGCTGGATGCATGGGGGATAGCTCCTCCCAAAGCCATGCATGCTGAGTAGAGGAAAGTTTCTGGTTATTTTCTGTATTTTGCACACATATTCATTGATTGTTCTGGACTAAACACACATATGAAAATAATTTCCCCAAAATCATTAACACATTTCCCCTCCCCTTTACCCATGTTTTCTTCTGTCCTGGGGTGTTGCCTTCTGGATCAAGGCAGGCGACCTGGTTCTGAGGATCAGCACGGCGACCCACTCTCCAGGGTCGCTCGGGCCAATGACACACACAGACACCAATATGGTGGACGGTCTAAAGGCGTTTATTACTTCTTCTCGTGGGGTTTTATAGTCTAAGGGGTTCTCTACGTCAAAAGGGGGTTTGTCCTTCTTATCTATGGTTAGTAAGGAATGGAAAAGTACTGGGTAAGGAATGGAAAGTTACTAGCACTACTGTTAGTGGGGCCACATTCCTAGGGTAATCTCTTATCTTAGAGGAACAGGGGGTCCTGCCTTTCCGTGACATTGCGAGATCTTCCGGAGCGCCTTTCCCTATCTACCACATCTTCCCCCCCTTTTTCACAAATGAATGAGGTAGTCATATACATAGGTACTAAAATGAGGTATAAGGTTGTAACTTGACAAGGGAAAGGGGTTTTGGAAAACCTGAGTAAGCTTTTGCCAGACAAGTTCGGAAAATCTTGTGACTGGCAGTGTTCCCTGGTTGAATTCATAGCAACTGTCGTCGCCCTATGAACAGGATGTTGGTCCGTTCCAGGCGGCTCTGAACGAACGAGACCAGCTTGTTCAGCAGGCATGGTCCGAAGGTAGCTGTTAGAAACAGCATCGCCAATGGACCTATCAGGGCAGAAATCAGAGTGGTTAGCCAAGGTGATTGATTGAACCAGGACTAGTACCAGCCCTGTTGGGCTTCCCTGTCTTTCTGTCTCTGAGCCAGTCGGTTCCAGAGTTCTGCTATGGAGTCTCTCACTACTCCCGTGTAGTCTGCATAGAAACAACACTCCTCTTTCAAGGCGGCACACAGGCCCCCTTGCTGCATGAACAGGAGGTCCAGGCCTCGCCTGTTCTGCAGGACTACTTCTGAGAGTGAGGAGACCGACTTCTCTAGAAAGGAGATGGATTTCTTGATCCTTTGCAGGTCCTCATCAATGGTCTGTTGCAGCTGTGACAGTCCTTGGTGCTGGGTCGCTAGGGCTGAGACACCCGTGGCCGTTCCGGCTGCTCCCAGGCCGAGCAGCATTGCGATAGTTATACCTGTCATTATTTCTCTTTTGTGGATCCGGCTGGGTCCCTCAAGAAGATGGTACATCTCTTCGTCTGAGTGGTACAGGACCCTAGGAACAATCAGAACTTGGACACAGAAGTCGTTAGAGTCATTGAATTTGGGAAGGAACACACAAGGACTCACTCCTGATCGCTAGCAAACCCACATCCCAGATTCGGATGGGAATACCCACTTATTGTTTTTCCTGTTAGGCTTGACAATTTTGGTGCAAACGTTGCCTTTCCGCCTAGCTAGGGTTGCATTGCCAAAGCATCTGCCTCGGCCTGTGATTTGACTCAGGGTGATTCCTTTGTGAGGGGTATCCCATCTGCACTGGTGAGGGGCATCGGCTGAGGAATAACTGAAGGGAGTGTCTAAAGCGACTCCTTCGTAAAAGGGGGATTTGACATCGTAACAAAGCCAGCAGGATTCGGTTAGGTTAGGGTTGGATTCGTTCAGGGATACAAAGGTAGCTTCTAACATACGAAGGATTGGGTCTGAGTCTGACTCGGTTAAGCGGCTCACCTGAAAGGCTTCCGCTTGACCGGTCGGGACATTGCTGACCCCTGTGGGTAAGGTTTTGGGGTAGGTTACGTTTCTCCCTTTCGGCACGCTTTTAATCGCTTTGTTGGGTCTGACCACTTGGGGTGCCGACGGTTGGAGCCTGATAATTTGCACGTTCACCCTCTCTTTTGACCCTTGAAGGACCACTGTCCACGTTTTGCCTGTGGCCCAGCTAGGGTGATCTGGCTGCAAGACCGTCATGTTGTAATCAGTGCATGCCCAAAATCTAGGGATTTTATGTTGGTTTCGATGGAAGTTTCCGTGAGAGAAGAAGGGTATTTTGCAGCTGATGGGTGCCCAGGTGAACTGTAAGAATTTGTCTGGCTCTTGTGGATCCCACCCAGGCCCCGACGGTCTGGCATCTGTAACTATGGTTTCGCAGCCCCAGTGCCCACAATATCCCCACCCTGGGTGATTGCAGTAGCTTTTCCCAGGGTTTGAAGCTGGGCACCAGTAGGATAGGTACGAGTGTGTGATGTGTGGGGAATAAGGGTTTACCCTTGGCTGTCCTGGAAACAGGTCGGTGATGCAGAGCACGAAGGATGGGGTGTTTGGTGTGGTGATTTCTCTGAGTACTTTGCCACTACTAAGGTGTCGTATGACCCACCTGAAGGGCCGATGGGGGTAGTGGTCTGGGCTGGCTTGCCCTCTGGCGACAAGCCCCAACAGCAAAATCACACAGAAACACCCTTGGTGCTTGGGTCTCACCCGTGCGGGTCTCTCGGGTGCTGCCTGACAGCTTGGTGGTCTGTCACTTTTGTCTGGAACTGGGATGTACGCGTCACGAGGACGTCCCACGAGCAGGTCCTGTAAACAAAGACTCGCAATTCTCGTCAGTCTCATTCTGCTCGCTATGAAGGTCCAGTTTAATCAACTTAAGTGGACACCACCTGATTTTGCCGTCCTTTTTGACAGCTGCGTACCCTTGCCCCGTGAGCATCAGCCTCCAACCCCGTTCCCACTCGCCCAGCTCGTTTCTAATTACCACCTGTGGGCCCTCTTCTAGCGTTCGAGTGGCCCAGTGTTTTTGGACGGGACTGTTTGTTTTATCTCCCCTAGGGAATTGATTCAGTGCCAGCAAAGCGGTTGCCAGCATACGTGCCTGATCTCCTGGGGGAATGGCATTGGCAAAGCCCTCTGCTTTTGCCAACACTTCTAGCTTGGTTTTCAGGGTCTGGTTTGCTCTCTCAACTATGGCCTGCCTGGTACTGTTATATGGGATGCCTTGCACTAACGTGATGCCCCATTTCGAGGCGAATTCCTGTACTGGTTTGGAGGTAAAATTGGAGCCATTGTCCGTTTTGATCTGCTTGGGGATACCAAGCCAAGCCATGGCTGTCAGCCAGTGCTGAATTGTGGCTTTGGAGTTAGTTTTGGGGTGCTGTGTGGCTATGATCGTTCCGCTATAAGTGTCCACTGTCACTGCAAGCCATGCTCGGGGCTTCAGCAGTTCGCACCAGGTGAAGTCCAACTGCCAGATTTCTGAGGGCTTGAGACCTCTCGGGTTGACCCCATAGGTCCAAAGGGTTGACTTCTGGCAATGAGGGCAGGTGGCTACCACATGTTTTGCATCTGCCGTCGAGATTTCGCATCTCTTTGCCAGTGCTTTGACTCCGATGTGGAGCGACTCGTGCAGTTGACGAGCTCTTTGCAAGGTCCAAACGCCTTTTGCTGCGGCGTCCGCTTTGTCGTTGCCGATCTGGAAGTAACCTTTGACTGGGTTGTGGCTGTTGATGTGAATGACTGACACGGTGCCCTGTCGCGAGGAGAGTGCTTCTTCCAGCATTAGGGCTGCTGCTGATGTTGACACTCCTGGTCCTGCCATGGCTAGGCAGAGCCTTGCCACGAATATAGAGTCCGTTATGATGTTGAGGTGTTCGTCTTGGAAGAGTCCGCATGCCAAAACCACTGCTGCTGCCTCCAGTTGTTGCACTGACAGTGTGGGGTCACATGCTTTGACGCAATGCCATTGCTCTCCTGCCTGCCACACTGCTGCTGCGGTTGAAGTCATGGAGAAAGCATCTGTGAAGACCGTTGGTCCCGGCTGCGGTCTGTCCTTGACCTTCGGTGGCATGTCTATGTCGACTACGGTCAGCAGCTTAGTCCAGGGTGGCTTGGAGGAGTAGGAGATTTCTCCTCCGAAGCCGGAGAGAGCAAGGGCCAGGTACTCCGATATTGTGGCTGACCCTGTGGTCGGCTGCTTGCGAAACGGAAGGTGGATGCTTGTCGGCTCGGTCCCTAGGTGTTACAAGGCGAGTCTCCTGCCTTTCATGATGAGGCTGGCGATGCATTCGATTCCTGGGGAAAATGCATGAGCAGGTCTTCCGAGGACCACCCATTGGATCGGTCGGGCCTTTTCAGCAAGTCCTTGGGCCAGTGCTCCCACTCCCCCCTTCGGTGTAAAGTGGACGTACAGGTCCAGTGGCATGGCTGGGTTCCACCTGGCAAGCGTGCCAGTGGACATCTGGTTTTCGATGAAGTCGAGGGAGCTCGTTGCTTGCGGCGTCAGCTCCTTGGGTTCCCAGGGGTTCTTCCCTTTCAGGAGGTCGTACCGAGGGTCCATGACCTCGGGAGGAATCAGGACAATGTTGCAAAGCCACTGCAGTGATCCCACCAGGCCTTGCACGTTGTGGAGCGTCTCGACGTCTCGGTTGCCCTTCATCTCAGGGGGTGTCATGTAGGAGCTTGTAATTCCTACTCCCAGGAAGGTCACGCAGGGTCCTCTCTTGATCTTTGCGCTCGCGATCTTGAAGCCGTTGGTCTGAAGGGTCTCTGTGATTGTGGTCACCAGGTGATTTACTTGGCTTGTCGATGGTGCTGCGACCAGGATGTCGTCCATGTACTGGATGATGGTTGTGGTGGGATAGGAGTGTCGGACTGGCATCAGTGCTTTGTCCACGGTGATTTGGCATATGGTCGGGCTGTCGACAAGGCCTTGTGGAAGTACTCTCCATTGGAAGCGAAGGTTGGGCCACTCGCCATTCCAAAACGCCACAGAAAAGGCGAATCGTTCTCTGTCCTCAGGGTACAGGGGTATTGAAAAGAAACAGTCCTTGATATCCAGTACTGCGCATGGCTGCCCTGCGGGGATGGCTGAGTTCGTGGGTAGCAGTGTCTGGACTGGACCCATGGGTCGGATCGTCTTGTTCACTTCTCTCAGGTCGTGGACAAGGTGATAGCCTTCTCCGGACCTTTTGGGGATCACAAATACAGGGGTGTTCCATGGACTGGTGGAGGGTTCTACGTGACCCTTTTGCACTTCGCGGTCGACCAGTTCCAGCAAGGCTGCCGCTCGAGGCTCTGTCAGGGGCCACTGCTCAACCCATACAGGGTCTGATAATTTCCAAGTCAATTTGATTGGCAGCGGGGGGTGTATGGCAGTGGCCCTCATGATAAATTTGTAATCCGAAATCCGAGCATGGAAAGGACGTCCCTTCCTAACAGGGGTGGAGAATTTTGCAAAATATAGGGGTAGATTGCTACTGTCTGTTCTGGTCCCTTTTTCGTGTGTAGTGTTATAGCCACCAGCTGGGTGCTTTTCCATGCCCGGGACTGCCCCCCCACTCCTTTCACTGGGGGGACTTCTTTGAGTTGCCAATGTCCGGGCCAATGTGCTTGGGGAAAAATCGTGCAGTCTGATCCCGTGTCCGCCCAAAACTGAAACCCTATGACATGGGGATCCTGGCTGCCATAAAGGCGGCATGTCGCCCACACCATCAGGGGCTCCTTCCCTATTTTCATGACCAAGGCCACCCAGGGATCCCGCTCTGGGGCGTCCCCTGCTGTTCCTGTGGCACCGGCGCGGCTTGTGGAGGTGGGGGGTGCGAAGGTATTGAGGGTGCTGCACAACTCTGCCATTGTATTGCTGGGGGGGATGCAAAGTTGACTGCTCCCTGTGGGGGCATAGGGTATGAGGGTCCCCTGCCCCACTGGGGGTTGCTGTAGCTGGGCCGCTGCATATTCCAGGTGGGAGGGGGCTGGCTGCGGCCCAGGTGCCCCCTCCCTCTCCCGTTTCCCTGGGGCCTGGATCTGCATTCCTTAGCTAAATGCCCCTTCCTTCCACTTCCACACACCAGCATGGCCCCCTACCTCCCCCTTGGCGTGGTGGAGCAGCTGCTGATCGGCGCCTTGGCTGGGGGCAGTTTACTGCCAAGTGGCCTGCCTGGCCACACTTAAGGCATGCCATCACACTGGTTATTGCAGTGTGAACTGCTGCTTGAATGGGAGCTAGATGTTCCTCCTTTGCAACGTGTCTGACCATGGCTGCTATATTAGACTCCTGTGGCAGTGACCTTAAAATGTCCTTGGTGGCTGAGTTGCATTGCTGGCGTAGGCACTCTGCCAGCACGGGACCCTTCGCCTCTGAGGGTAACGCAGAGGAATCTAATGCGGCCTGAAGCCTGTCCACAAACTGAGTGAAGCTCTCACTCTCACCCTGTTTTATGGAAGACCATGGCGGTGGTCTGGCTACCACTTTGGAAGCATTATGGATGGCTTCTCGGGCAGCACGGGTTGTTGTCATGACCTCATGGGCCCGCAAGCCCTCAGCCTGTAGCTGGGGGGTGATCATAGTGGGGTCTGTGCCCATTAGCCTCTGTATGCTGGAGCCGTGCAGTGGGTGGTCTGCCCCTGTTATCAAGGCTAGCTGTTTGATGCAATTATCCTCCCATTCTTGTTTAAAAATGATCATCCCTGCACCATCAAATATCATCCTACACGTCTGCTTAATATCAAAGGGAAGCATATTGTCCCCACCAAAAAGGCCGTCAATAAGTGTGCAAACCATGGCAGAATTAATTCCCTTATCCGCAATCGCTTTAACAATTGCCCGCACATCTTTCGGATTGACCGGTGAATAAGTCCTTTGGTTTCCGCCTGCCCCCCCCCCCACGGACCGGGAACACCAGAGTGGCAGACGGAGCCCATTCCGCGCAAGCCATTTTTATTTTCTGCCAGTTTGTAAGCGGGGTTCGGTTTTTCTCTGGTAACCCCTTCACCCATGTGGGAGTACTGTGGCTAGTAACCTTACATGCCGCTGCTCTCTCTCTGTTAAAGCTAGAATCTGAATTGGAATCCTCCGATCCTATCTCGGGCTCAGAGCTCGAGTCCGAGCTGGAAGTCGAGTAACTAGACGCTTCCGGGCTGCTGTGCCTTTTTCTCGGGCTCCGACCCCGCCCCTTCCTGCGGGGGTTGGGCCGTTCCCTCCCCCTGGGGTCCCCCCACCTCCTGCTGGGGGAGGTCCTTGCCCTACAAGGACTTAATTTGAATAAAGCGCTCTGATTGGTCTTACGCGCCTCCGCGGGGGCCGCCCCGTCTCCTCGCTCGCCCGCGCATGCGTTGTTAAGCGGGCTGACTGTGTTTCCGCCCCCCACCACCTCCTTTCCACCCTGACCACGCGGTTCGGCGCCATTTTCAAACGCATATGGTGGGGGGGCGTTTTTATCGATCCCTATGGGGTCCGACAATCCGGCCACATTCCGCGCCTCCTCCACGAGCCCCCACCAGAACGCCCGCGTGTGTTCCCCCCCCTCCGATGGTGAGTCCGCTCGCTGAGGGGCATCTGGCATTCGTGCCTCCGCGCGCCCGCCCGGGTCAAGCACCTCCGCGGTTTGTGTCGCCGCGCCCACCCCCAACTGTGGCACGGCTAATAAACAAGTTCGCACGGCTTTCCAGGTTTCCTGCTCTTGTCGAGCTTTTTGCAGAGCCAGGACAACTCTGCCCCACGATTTTAGGGCTTTCCCTGAGCCCGAGGACATGGTGTCCTCCGCCAGAGCTTTTGTACAATTATCCCACAGGTCCGAATGTAGGACGTCCACAGGGCTTTCAATAGCCCCAAGCTTAATCAGTCTTGGCAATGCGAGAGTTAAATCTCTAAGTTTACATTCTATACCCCATTGTGCATGCATTTCTGTTACGACCTTCGCTGTGGCTTCCATGGTCCATGCTGGTCTGGAGGCGTCCCTCCCGTTGTGGTCAGGCCTGCTGCCACAGCCGCTGTCCTCTTTCCAGGATAATCCCCGTTCCCCGGGCGCAGATCGCCTCCCAGGTTTCGGGCACCAGATGTTGCCTTCTGGATCAAGGCAGGCGACCTGGTTCTGAGGATCAGCACGGCGACCCACTCTCCAGGGTCGCTCGGGCCAATGACACACACAGACACCAATATGGTGGACGGTCAAAAGGCATTTATTACTTCTTCTCATTGGGTTTTATAGTCTAAGGGGTTCTCTACGTCAAAAGGGGGTTTGTCCTTCTTATCTATGGTTAGTAAGGAATGGAAAAGTACTGGGTAAGGAATGGAAAGTTACTAGCACTGCTGTTAGTGGGGCCACACCCCTAGGGTAATCTCGTATCTTAGAGGAACAGGGGGTCCTGCCTTTCCGTGACATTGCGAGATCTTCCGGAGCGCCTTTCCCTATCTACCACACTGGGGGTCTCTCTGGTGGTCCCTGGTGGTCGTGGACCCCAATATTCCAGTGGGCCGGGCTGAGCTGGCAGGACACTGAGGCTGGTGAATTTCAGTTCCCCTTCTCACACAATGGGCATTGTGTGGTTTCCATAGGCCTGGGGTTTGGAGAACAAGCTGCAGGTGTCAGCTCACCTGGTGTAGACAATTGATCATCTGGTAACATGAGGCCACAGAGTGGGCTATGACATCACAGAGTGGGTTTTGTGAGGTCATGGAAAAGCTATGGCATCATATACTGTCTCTGTGACATCACATAGCCAACTGTGACAACACAGGGCAGAAGTCTGACATCACAGGGTCAACTATGACATCACAAAGTTGGCTGTGACATCAGAGACCAGCTGTGTGACATTAGAAAATGGGCTGTGGCATCACAGACTAGAGCTCTGACATCTCAAGGCAGACTATGACATCACAGAGTTGGCTGTGACATCACAAGGCAGAGGTCTGACATCACAGACCAGGCTCTGACATCAGAGTCCAGCTGTGTGACATTACAGAAGGGGCTGTGACATCAGAGAGCAGATTGTGACATCACTGATTTGGCTGTGACATCACAAGACAGACCAGGCTCTGACATCAGAGTCCAGCTGTGTGACATTACAGAAGGGGCTGTGACATCAGAGAGCAGATTGTGACATCACTGATTTGGCTGTGACATCAGAGAACAACTTTGTGACATTGAGAATGGTCTGTGACATCACAGAGCAGGCTGTGACATCACACAGCTGGCTGTGACATCACAGAGGGGCTGTGTGAGCTCACTGGGTTGGTCACTCTGCCCCAGCTCCCCCTCACAGTTTCTCCCAACAACTCCAATGCTGTTCATGCCCAGCAGGGTCCCTGTCCCCCGGGATCCCCCCGGCCCACCTGGAGCCACAGCCTCCACCAAAGGATGTTCCACAGGATCCACCCCAGAGCCTGACATGTGGACAAGGGGCCAGGGCTGTGTGACCAGGACATCAAGGACGGGGATTATCCAGGTCCCTGTGGCCTGGTTTGGGTTGCCCAGGGCAGGAAAGATGTCTGGCAGCTGGAGCAGGGTCTGGGAAGGGCCTCCAAGGTGGGGCTGGAGCCCCTGGGCTGTGAGCAGAGGCTGAGGGAGCTGGGCTGGTGCAGCCTGGAGCAGGGAAGGCTGAGGGGCTCCTCATCCCAGCCTGGCAGCGCCAGCGAGGAGGGGATGGAGAACACAGAGCCAGGCTCTTCACTGGGGGACTGGTGGGAGAGAAAAGCCAATGGGTGGAAGGGGAAAGAGGGGAGATCAGCCAGGACAGGAGGAGTTGAAATGAGTCAGGATGTTTTCAGAATTTCCTCAACACCAAGAGCAGTCTGACTCCCTTCTCCATCCACCACTGACAGCTTTGCAAATCAGGAATTGTTGAAGCTGTTTTGCCCCCACTCCAGGACGAGAATCCTGCTACAATAACTAATTGTGTGTGTATATCTATCATAAAACCATGTTTGTCTGAAAGTAGTTTTAGTTTGGAAATACCCTGTGGATGGCAGAATCATCAGACACTGCTGGGATGTTGCACATTGCTCAGGGAAGAGCTGTGATTGTTATTAAATTGTATCCTGTTAAACTATGGTCTGTTGGCCATGAAGAGAAACTTTCTGTGACTCTGAGTCTCACCAGTTCCTGACCCCCAAAGGACACAAACCTGATGAGTTGTGGTTCCCACCCCAATGGTGGCACTTGCATCTCCCTCCATCCCCAGAGCAGAGCTCCCTTGTTCCAGAAAGTCCCTGGCAATGCAGGGATGAAGGAAACAGGACAGGCTGTGGGGATCAGGGGCAGGGCAGAGCCAGGGAGAAGAATGACTTTTGCATTTAATGGAGCTCTGTCTTCCCTTGGCTTTGTTGGCTGACATTAAATGAACATCCCTCTGTGTCTCAGGCAGCTCTTTCTCCAAGGAAAGCAGGTGGGAGCTGGAGCCAAGAAGCTGAAAGCTGCAGGTGCAGCCTGGGCTGGAGGGAGCTCAGATTTGCACAAGGCTGCTCTGAGTGCCAGAGCTTGGATGGGGGAAATGGTGGGGTGGGGGTAGGGACAGAGTCTGATTGACTGTCAGCCATGAAGGGTCTTGATTTTCATATCCATTCAAACTGCATGAGGAGGCACTTGGAGTCAGTGTCAATTGGAGATTGCACGGATCAATAAATTGACAGGGAAGAAAACCCTAAATTTGACCTAAGAAATCTTTTCTCACTGTCTTTTAAAATAGAATATATTCAGTTTGGATACACTACTGAAATCTGTCTAATTAACCACAAAGGATTTGAAAATTAAAATCAGATTATCCCCAGAGGCTTGGCCTGTTCAGGTTTCTGAAAGTTGATGAGCCCTGGGACACTGAATTCCTGCACTGAAGAGCTGAAAGCTGAACAAGCCTCTGGAGCAGGAAAATTCAGCAGCAGCCTCCAAGGTGCTGAGGATGTCAGCAGCCCCCACTGAGGCCATCCCTGCCCAGAGACCGTGGGGGAATGGGCAGTCAAGGAGAGCGTCCCTGGGGCTGGGGCAGCACAACTCAGAGGCAGCAGCGGCTCCAGCTGGGAAATGGAGTGTGGAATGTGGCTGGGAAAGCCCTGCCTGGGCTGGGCCAAGCAGGACAGACAAGCCCTGACCCCCATCCCCCAAACAACTCTCAAGGAGACGTTTAAAAGGAATTATAATTGTTTGTGTACTCTGAGTTGGACACACTGGAGAAATACCAACAAGAGATTCTCAGGAGCTCAAAAAAACAAAACAGCCTTTACTGGCAACCTTAGAAAATCTGAGGAACTTTGGCAAAAGGTTTTTTATCACATTGTGGTGGTTTTGGTTTGTTAATTCAAGATTTTTCTAATCTTGAAGTTTCTTAATTAATGTATTGATGAGTGTGTTGGGTTTCGGTGTCAATTAATTATGCATTTATTTTGTTGTGAGACAGGATTACGAGAAAGATAAAGTAGGCCTAAAATTTTAAAAGGGTATAAAGAAAATGGTATTAAAAGTAAATTAAAAAAGAAAAAAATAGTAAGAATTAAAATGAACTCTTTAGTACAGTTTTTTTTCTTTACAAGTTTTTACTGACAATGTGAAGAAACTAAACTTAAAATTTCTTGTTAGTTTACTGCTTCTAGAATAGTCTTTTTTTTAGATTTCTTCGGGAGAGATGATTTTCACGTTAAGCTTATGGAGATTTTTTTACAAGAGGAAAAAATTGGTTTTTTGTGGTTCTTAATTTAGTCATGGATAACAGTTGTCTGGGGAACTTAGTTATTGTGAAGTTGGTTTTATTGCTACAAGCTTGTTTTACAGCTTGTTAATGAGCCATGTTGACTTATGCAGTATTGTTTTAAAGATGAGTTCTTAAACAAGTAAAAGTTTTTATTATTTACTTTAAGATTATTTTACCTCTGAGAATAGAGATCTTCTCTTAGGGATAGTGGATTATGTTTTTTCCCTGTTTAAGATTTGATGAAATTACAGTTATTTTAACATTTGTTTACTTTAGTATGGAGGTTTTTGTTTGATATTAATTTGAATTTTTTAAATTGTTTTTTGTGTTTTAAAGGAAAAGAGTTTTTTCTTTATAGTTGATAAGAGGATTTTAGTTTTAAGATTAAGATAATTTTTCTTCTTTTTTGTTTAGGATTTAATTTCTTTTTTACTGATTTTGATGGGGTTTTTGATTGTTTTTATATGCCTGTATTTTGGTTTGTTCTTATACTCGAGGGAGGATTGAAGTATTCAAAGGACTAACACCTGACCTGCCAATAACTTGTGGTGGAAGTTGTGGTTTGGTTTTGTTAGGATTGGTTTCATGGTTTGTTTTTGGCTTTTTTTGTGTTTAATTTTAGTTGTAAGGTTATTTTGTATGGGTTGTATGATGTAGGGGGTTCTGGTTTTAGTTGTGTTGGGGGGAGAGAACTTGATGGTAAGATTTTAATAGGTGTGGCTAGGTTTGTTCTGGTTGGGGTTTTGTAGCCTCTTTTGTTTTCCTGTTTTGTAGTTGTTGGGGTTTGGTTTGGTTAGAATGGCGCTGATGGGGAGGTGGGGGGTGGCCTGGGGAGGAGGGAAGGGGCTCAGCCCACAGCAGGGTTGCTTGGTTTGGTTTGGTTTGGTTTGGTTGGGTTTAGATGGGGGCTGGGGCCTGCTATTTCTTTGTTAACTGGAAAAGAAAAAGGAGATTCCTGGGTTTTTTCATCTTTAACATTTGTGTTTCACAGAGGCGTGTTCAGTATCTTAGTGGTCTAACAGATTGTCAGTAACACAAGAAGTTTTGTAATACTTTTTAAAATTCTTCTCATGTCAAACTACAACAGACATTCAACAAACAAAAAATACTTCTGAAAGCATTGACTTGGCCCATTCAAATTGACAAACTGTAAGCCTGTTCATTTTGATTAAGCCTGTTCAATTTTGACTAGTGTTAATAAAAATTTGCAGAACCACAGAAACAGAAGAAGAAGACACAGAAAGAAAGACAAAAGATACAGAGAAGCACACACAGAGCTACCACCTCCTGGATTCCAGCTCAGTTCAGATGGAAATTCCAAGAGGAGGCAGGGTCAAGATGTGTGCTTGCCTTGTGGTCAGCCTTCAATTCCCCTTGGTCATCCTGGGCCCTTCCCCCAGCTGGGCCTTGGGCTCATTTGGTCCCTCAGGAGCTGGGCTGGGGCTGCAGAGGTGGCTGTGGAGCATTGCCTGTGCTGTGCCGGGGACTGGCAGCCACTGCTGGGCTGGGATAGAGGCTCTGGGGGGATTGGGGTTCCAGGGCAGGGCAGGGCTGGGCTTACAGGGCAGGGCAAGGCTGGACCTGCCCCTTCCTCCCCCACATGTGAAATGCTTCCAGCCAAGAATCTCCTCCAATCTGTCACAAGAGGGAACGTTGGAGGTGGAAATCCTAAATTTGGCCATGGGCACCTGGAGGAGAAGGACAGTTCTTTTCCATAGGAAGTAAAGCACAGAGTCCCAGCGTTTGAAAGGCAGGTGAGAGCCTCACTGGGCTAAGGCCAGCTAGACTTGTCAGGAATGGCAGATTTCGTCTGGGAGCAGTCTTTGTATTTAAGGAATTTTCAAGCAGGAAACACGATTTCAGCCTTGGGCACATGCAGAAGCAGAACAGTTCTTTCCACAGGAAGGAGAACACAGAGTCTTCCCCAGTGTTTTGGGGACAGATGAGAGGTGACCCTTGTAAAACCACTGCAACACAGACTTGTCCTGGGAATATCCCTATGGAAACAATCTCTGGGTATAAGGAAATTTGGAGTTGAAATCCCAATTCTGGCCGTGGATGCCTGGAGGAGAAGGAGAGTTATTTTCCAAAGGAAGGAAAGCATGGAGCTCCATCATTTAAATAGCAGATGAGAACAGATCTTCAACATGCCAACGTCAGCTGGACCAGTCAGGCAGTCCACAGGAGTCCAAACCAGCCAGACCTATTCTGTGTTCCCTTGGTTTTATGTTTCCCCAATATGTCACAATGGCCCACTGATTACAAGAAAACTTGCAGTGTCACAATCGCCCCTAGGTTCCAAAAGGCCCCAGAGTATCACAGTGGTCCCAACGATTCCATAGCCCTTTCAGTGTCACAATGGTTTCTGTGTTTCCCCAGGCCCCACAATAACATGTCTCTTCTGTTCCATGAGCCCTGATTGTCACAATGGACCTTTGGACCCTGGGGGTTTGCAGTGTCACAATGGTCTCCTTTGGCTCCACAGCGTCACAATGGACGATTGATGACAGGAGATCCCTCTGTGTCACCCTGGAGCTTTGGTTTCATGCAGCCCTGCAGTGTCACAATGAACCCTTGGTTCAATGGGGTTCCACAATGTCACCATAGCCCCAAGGTTCCATGCAGCCCTGCTGCATGTCACAAAGGCCTCTTGGTTTCATGAGGCCTCACAGTATCACAATGGTCCTCTTGGTTCTGTGAGGAACCCCAGGGTCACAAAGGTCCGACTGGTTCCATGAGGCCTCATAGTGTCACAATGGTCTCCATGATTCCATGAGTACCCTCAGTGTCACAATGGCCCCTTGGTTCCATGAGGCCATGAAGTCCCTTAATAGTGTCCCCATGGTTCCATGAGCCTTGCAACATCACAGTAGACCTTTGGATCCATGGGGGCTCACAGTGTCACAATGGGCCCTTGGTTCCATGATACCCCAAAGTGCCATAATGGTCTCCACAATTCCATGAACCCCCTCAATGTAACAATGGACCCTTGGTTTGATGGGGTCTTTCAGTACCACAATGATCCCTACATTCCATGGAGTCACACAGTGTCAGTACTGTCCTGTTGGTTCAGTGAAGTCCAGCAATGTCACAGTGCTCTCCATGATTCCATGAGGCCCCACAGTGTCACACTGGTCCCTTGGTCTCACAGAGCCTCACAGTGTCACAATTGTCCCATGGTGTCACAGGGGCCCACAGTTTCACAATGGTCCCTTGGTCTCACAGGGCTCCACATTGTCACAAAGGCCCCTTGGGCTCACAGAACCCCACAGTGTCACAATGGTCCCTTGGTTTCATGGCCCTTGGCTGCTGCATTCCCCCCTCCCCTTCTCAGGCCGCCCTGCCAGCTGAGAAATGCTCCTTGGGCCTCAGCCTTGGCCAACAGCCCCTGGGCTCAGCTCCTCTGCAGCTCATCACAAACACTGTCTGCTCCAGGCACTGCTGCTGCCCAACCAGCTCCTGGTTCCTTTAGCAGCAGCCCTGGGAACGGTTTCTGTTCCCTCAGTGGCACAACATCCCTGTTCTCACACTGCCAAAGAAAGCTGTTGATGCCAAGTGCGGCCGGGATGAACCATTGCTGGGACTGCAGCCCCTCTCTTGGGGCCCTGCAAACAGCGCTCCAAAAGGAGCCCTTGGAGCTCTCCTGGGCCAGCGACTCCCTCTGAGTGGGGCCTCTCCCAGCCGGGAACTCTCCCGTTTGCTGCACTCGGGGATCCTGAACAACGACGGAGCCTGGGCCGATCCCCCCACTCCTCCAGGCTCAACCCTTCACTCACTGGGGAGATGCCAAAGGATCCACAGTGAGCATTTCCTGCCCTCAGGGGAATTTCTCCCAGGTGCCTTGCACTGACTCTTGGTGTCTGTGTGCACACAGGAGTGCCTGTGCTGGGGAAATGTGGCAGAAATGCTGCTCTCTGAGGGGCTTGAGTGCCTTGGACAGTTGAGTCAGGCAGATATCCAGATATCAGTAAAGAAGGTTAAGTCACGAGCTCTAAGCTAAGTTAAATGCTGCTAAGAGTTGTTCTTTTGCTAAGTTGTTATGATTAATATAGGTTACTAGCTAAGTTAAATATTGATAAATGTTAGTCCTTTGTTAAATGGCAAAGACATAGGTTATAAGTTTGGTTAAGTACTGTTGAGTGCTGTTCTTTAGCTAAATTGTGAAGTTGAAGGTATCAGTTAAGGTTAAAGTTCAGTCCTGTTAAGTGTGAGCCCTGTTAAGCTTTTAGGCCATATTCCTTTTATCCTTGCCCTCACTGTCCTTGTGTCACACACACACACAGGGACAGTTCTTGGTTAATTTCTGGTTTGATTGCCCGGATTCTGTTTGGTTTTGTGGTTGCTTTGTTTCCTTGGTGTGCCTGAAGTGTCCAGTCAGGAGCAGAGTGACTCTTGCCAAGGAACTTTATGCTGCTGTCCCTTAATATTAAATCTGGTTTTTGCTGATCCCTTGCCGAGGATTTTTTCAGCGCTCTCAAGGCCTCATTGGTAGCAGGGTGAAGGAGCCCTGGCCCAGGCTCTGGCCCTGGGGGACACAGGGACGCTGCCGGGGGATCCCTGTCCCACTGTCCCCCCCAGGGCCCCGGCCCCCGGTCCCCATGTCAGGCTCTGGGGTCGATCTCGTGGAACATCCTCTGGGGGAGGCTGCGGGGCCGGGGGGACCTGGGGGAACAGGGGGGAGAGGGGACCCCGCTGTGCATGAGCAGGGTTGGACTGCTCTGGGGGGAACTGTGAAGGGGTACGGGGCCGAGTGACCTCACACAGCCCCTGTGATGTCACATAACCACCTGTGATGTCACACAACCACCTGTGATGTCACACAGCACCCTGTGATGTCCAAAGCCCACTCTGGGATGTCACAAAGCCATCCTGTGTCACAGAGCCAACGCTGGCATATCTCTCTGTGATGTCATACAGCCATGTTGCGATGTCACAGAAATCTCAGTGATGTCACAAGGGAATCCCATGATGTCACTGTCCTGTGATGACACACCCTGTTCTGTGATGTTACTCAGACACCCAGTGATGTCACAACTCACTCTATCATGTTACAGAGCCACCGTCCATGATGGTAGAATCTGCTCTATGGCCTCACACCCTACTCAATGATGTCACTGCCACATCTGTTATTTCACAACCCCCTCAGTGATGTCAGAAAACTTTCTCTGTGATGACTCTGCAATGTCATGGCACACATTTGCAACTCACAGCCTGCTCTATCATGTCTTACAGCCATGCCATCATGTCACAGTCTTCTCTGTGATGTCACACAAACCCCTCTATGATTCTGTAGCTGCTCGATGACCTCACACAGCCCACTCTGTGCTGTCACACAGGTTCTTACTGACATCCCAGCTGCTCTGTGCCTCTGTGACACAGCCCCAGAGGTGCTGCTGTCACACAGCCCCCTCGGGGCCATCCCACAGCCCCTGCCAGTGCTGAGCCCCTGTGAGCTCTGTCTGTGCCCTGCTGGTGTCCCTGAGGGGCCCTGGCAGTGCCCCAGCCCTGCTGGGCTGTGCACAGGAGCTGCTCCTGGCCAGAGCTGTCTCTCTGCAGCGCTGCCCTTGCCAGGAGCTGCCTCTGGGCCAGGAGCCTGGCCCAGCTCAGCAGCACAGACACAGCACAGGGACTTTATTGACCCTCTGGGGCTTTGGTGCTCTTTGCATCAGACTCAGTCCCCGACAGTGTGCTCAAACAACTTCTAAAAAACTCAAAATCAGATTCAAAGTCCAAAGATTCTTTAACTTTTACTGGGTCCCACTGAAACCCTCTCCTCCCCAGTGACAGAATTCCTGTAGTGTGGGTTCTCAGATGTCCTGGGAGCCCTCACAAGGCTTCTGGCCAGAATGTCTGCGGAGGGCAGCCAGGCTGCTGCAGGGGCAGTGACCTCACAGCCATCACCATGGCAGCCCTGTCCCCTGGGCCTGGCTCTGCCCTTTCCTCTGCCCCTGCCTTGGCTCTGCTGCCATGAAGAGTTTTGTCATTAATATCTTGTCCCCAAGGTGCTGGGGCCAATGGCTTCCCAGTCAGGCTCCTGGAGCAGAAGCGGCTTTTCAGAGCCCAGCCAGGAATGAGCCCTGAGGCAGCAGCTCTGCAGTGGTGGCCACCAGGCCGGGCTGCCAAGGGAGGCTTCTGGCCATGGCCTGCAAGCAGCTGCTGCTGCCAAGGTGCCTTTGGTGCCTCAGGCTCTCCCTGGCACAGCTCCCAGCACAGCACTCTGCCCTTGTGCCCGAGCCCTTCCCTGTGCTGGGGCTGGCCTGGGGCTTTTCCTGCAGCGGGACCTGCCCTGCTCATGGCACAGGAAAGGCAGATCCTGCTGGAGCAGGAGGCTCTGCCTGCAGTGGGCTGCAGCAACTCCAGCATGGCCCTGTTGACTTCAAAACTGCTGCCTAGAGCACTGTATTCTAATAATTGTTATAGCTCCTGAACTGTGGAGTAAATGAATGTGGTTAAGTTCTTTCTTCTAATCATGATTAGAATCAATTAGAGGAATATTTATGTAAATCTATTGGGTATCCCATCGTTAATTCTGTGGGACAAATTGGGTTAAAGGTTCAATTCCACCTCTCCAATCCTTTACACCTCTGAAAAAGTCTGGGGCTGGGATTGGATCCAGCCGCTCCCAGTCTCCTGTCTTAGAAGGAATTTTAGAAGTTTAGGGGCCCTGCAGGGGTTTGAGGATCCATGGTGGCTGTTCAGTGTCATTTCTCCACCTCATGATTTAGCAGGAGTTTTTCCAATAAAAAAATAAAGCTTTCGCCTGAAGCTCCCACTGTGCCCATGACAGGAACCCCTGTAAGTGTCTGGGACATCCCGGCTCTTTGGCAGCCTGGGGACTCCTGGGATGTCACCGTGGAGCCCTCGTGAGTGCCTGTGACAGATCAGTGCCTTTGCAGCCCAAGGTGGCCTGGGATGTCACCATGCAATGGCTGTGACTGCCTCTGACCAAAGAGCTCTTTACCATCCCAGAAACCCCTGGAAGGTGTCCATGGAGCCCCTGTCTCTGCGTGTGACATTCCAGCTCTGGAAAAGCCTGGAGACTCTTGGAAAATCCCCATGGAATCCCTCTGAGGGTCTGTGACAAATCTGATTTGTGGAAGGCAACCATCACCAGCTCCCTGTTGCTATGGTCAGTTTCCATGGCAGCCATCACCAGCCCCCTGTTGCTATGGTCAGTCCCTTGGCAGCTCCATGGAGACCCCATGCCAGCGGTGGTTGCCATGGACACCAGCTCAGGCCTGCAGCCAGAGCCCGTTGCCATGGCAACCATTGGCAGCCCCATCCCCAGGCTCATGGGATCCCAGAACCACAGAATTGGCTGAGCTGGGAGGGACCCATCAGGATCCTCCAGTCCAGCTGCTGGCCCTGCACAGGACACCCCAACAATGCCAGCCTGGGCCTGGCAGCGCTGTCCAAACACTGCTGGAGCTCAGAGAGCCCTGGAGCTGGGACCCTTCCCTGGGGAGCCTGGGCAGGGCCCCAGCAGCCTCTGGGCAAAAACCTTTTCCTGACATCCAACCTGAGCCTGCCCCGACTCAGCTGCAGCCGTTCCCTCCACTCCTGTCCCTGGGCACCAGAGGGAAGAGGTTCCCACAGCCCCAGCCAGGGACCCGCTCCCAAGGCTGCTGCCATGGCCACCAGGGCTGGGACCAGCTGGGATGCTCGGTGTCCACGGGCCAGGGTTCAGGAATAGGATTGTCCAATTTCCTGTTCCCGCTAAAACCGCGCTGCCCTCCCTGCCCTCCCACCTCTTGTGGAAAGAACAAAAGGCAAAGATCCCAGGTTGGGATAAGAACAATTTATTTGGAACAGCAGCAAGATAAGGAACAAACAAGAAAAGAAATAATACTGGCAACAGAAGGGATAAAATAAAGGGAAAACTACAACACAACTGACTGTCTCTTCCCGGCCACAATTTTCCACTGCCTGGAAAGGACACCCTTCTTCTCAGGAGAGAGAGAGAGAGAGAGAGAGTCCCTTTCTTGCCCCCGGCAATGTCCTGAGGTGGGAGAGAATATAATGACATGGTCATGCCCTGACCCTCATGTGTTTCTTCAGAGCCACATCATGTCCATTGGCAAGGGCAGGAAAAGGTACAGGTGTTTTCCCAGACTGAATCACAAGGAACATGGACCACCAGGGCTCTGCTTAACATGGGTCCTCCATGGGGGTTGAAGCTGGAGCAGTGCACGAAGCTCCTCCTGCACTTGGGGCATTGGCAGAGCTTACTTTACCGGTGCCTCCTTTGGTGTCTGGTCAAGTTAGAGCTCCGGGCAAAGCTCTTCCCACATTGGGGACACTCGTAGGGCCTCTCCCCAGTGTGGATGCGCCGGTGTCTGATGAGGTGGGAGCTGTGCTTGAAGCCTTTCCCACAGTCAGGGCAGCAGAAGGGCCTCTCATCCGTGTGAATCCGCTGGTGCAGGAGTAGATTGGAGCTGGTCTGAAACCTCTTCCCACACTCGGGACACTCGTAGGGCCTCTCCCCAGTGTGGATGCGTTGGTGGGTCACAAGGTTGGATCTGTAGCTGAAGCCCTTCCCACATTCTCCACACTCGTAGGGCCATTCCCCAGTGTGGATCATCTGGTGGCGGATCAGGGTGCTGCTCTGCCTGAAGCTCTTCCCACACTCAAAGCACTTGTGGGGCTTCTCCCCATCATGAAGCTGCTCCAAGAACTGGCTGAAGCTCTGTCCACCTTCCTGGCTCTGGGTAAGTCTTTCCTCCTCAGAGCACCCTGGGCTGTGTTTGGAGCCCCTCTTCCTGCAGGATCTCTGGGGATTTTCCTCCCCATTAGAATTCTGCACTGTGGAGTCAATCAAAACAGCCTCTTCCATTTGGTTCTGCCAAGGAGATTTTTTCTCCCTGGTCTCCATCATCAGCTTTTTGTCTGGGGAAGGAATGGCAAGGAGAAGATGGGATTTGCCTCCATTCCAGAGGGAAGGGGAAGGAGATCCCCCCAGTGCATCCCCAGCAGGACGGTCTTGGCACCAGGGTTGTCCTGCAGCCGGGGTCTGTGCTGGGCTGGGAGATGGAGCAGGAGAGAGGGGGAAAGGGGCACTGATTTCCTCCTCACCTGCCTGGGCATCCCAAGGCTCGTTCCTCTTCCTCTCAGCCTCCCCCTCCATCCAATCAAGATTTGGGAATGGGAAATCCTGTTCTGGGGAGAAAACAAAGGGTGCGCACATTGTCTTTTGTCCTGGGGTCTGTGCAGGGCTGGGAGATGGAGCAGGAGAGAGGGGGAAAGGGGCACTGACTTCCTCCTCACCTGCCTGAGTGTCCCGGGGCTCCTTTCTGTTCCTCACAGCCTCCTCCTCCATCCAGTCAAGATCTGGGAATGGGAAATCCTGTTCTGGGGAGAAAACAAAGGGTGCGCACATTGTATTTTGTTCTGAGATCTGTGCTGGGCTGGGAGATGGAGCAGGAGAGAGGGGGAAAGGGACACTGACTTCCTCCTCACCTGCCTGAGTGTCCCGGGGCTCCTTCCTGTTCCTCACAGCCTCCTCCTCCATCCAGTCAAGATTTGGGAATGGGAAATCCTGTTCTGGGAAGAAAACAAAGGGTGTGCACATTGTATTTTGTTCTGAGATCTGTGCTGGGCTGGGAGATGGAGCAGGAGAGAGGGGAAAAGGGGCACTGACTTCCTCCTCACCTGCCTGAGTGTCCCGGGGCTCCTTTCTGTTCCTCACAGCCTCCTCCTCCATCCAATCAAGATTTGTGAATGGGAAATCCTGTTCTGGGGAGAAAACAAAGGGTGCGCACATTGTCTTTTGTCCTGGGGTCTGTGCAGGGCTGGGAGATGGAGCAGGAGAGAGGGGGAAAGGGGCACTGACTTCCTCCTCACCTGCCTGAGTGTCCCGGGGCTCCTTTCTGTTCCTCACAGCCTCCTCCTCCATCCAGTCAAGATTTGGGAATGGGAAATCCTGTTCTGGGAAGAAAACAAAGGGTGCACACATTGTCTTTTGTTCTGGTTTGAAGGCAAACTTGGGGGAGAGTCTAAGTCGGAGTTACAATTTAAGAAGAAAATTTAGATCAGGGCAATGATACAGAAACACTGCCTTAAACTGACAGAGTCAGGATATAACCTGACACCCTGTTGGTCAGGGTGGTGGCAGCAGTCCCATTAAATGGTGGCTTCAGTCCTGTTGGAGTGATCAACGTGATTCTGTCAGAGCAATGATCCTGTAGAAGAGTCTGGTCTTCCTCTGAAGGTCCAGTGGTGGTTATGGAGCTCTTGTCCTCTGGGAATCCAGTAGGCAAGCTGCTCCTGGTGTTGCCAGCCTCAGCTTATATCCTGGTAGGAATGCTTGGTTCCTCCCCCTGGGTGGAGCATGCCACAATGGGATGATGGAATTTTATCAGTCCTGCAGTGACACTCAATGGCCCATTAGCAGAAGATCTCTCCCCTGGAGGGCGTTATCAGGGGTGAGTCATGCAAGAGATAAAGAACACTGCCCTGCCTGTTTGTAGCAGTTGATGAAGATGGGGATTAAAAACGTGCATTTGGTTACATCTTGCATTGCAGCCTGAAACAGTGGGGTAATCCCTGCTCACGGGGTGAACACCACCCCCCTTACCCAAACTGGCTCAAGTGTAAAACCCCCACCCCGGGAAGGCCACACACACAGGGTGCAATGTCACACTTGGCTCCCTCCAGACGAGGTCTCTGTCCCTTGCTGTCTCCCCCTTTTCTCTTTCTTTCCATCTCTCTCTCTACCTCACATTTACTGTTCAATAAAATCCATTTTGGATTTGGTCTTGTTAGCACCTTCCTGGCTGCAGAGGCATCTCTCTAATAATTTTCTTAACCAGATTGTGACATTGTTTTGGTACCGTGAGTTTAGGCACTGTTGTCTGAACCCAAGTGCATTTGACAACAGCATGGTTCCCTCTACTTAAGAGGTTGTAGTTGTCTCTGGAAGAACTATTGGAAACTTGGATGCAGCTTCCTCTGAGCGACTTACAGGAGAACTGATGAAGAAAATAGGTGTTGTGGGTGGCCAGTGTAAAGAAAATATTTTGTTGTCCTTCCTTGAAAAGTTTGTTAAAATTGCTGGAGGAAAGGGAGCAAATGCTACCAGCCAGACTGACAAGGTTCATTCACCCCACGATGAGGAACACAAGGCTGCGGAAAGTCCCGCAAGAACCCCAGCTCAAGTAGCTAAATTCCAGAATAAATTCTGAATTCACAGCCTTGGGGGCTTTGCCAAATGTGAGAATCATTTTTCTCTTCATCCCTGTCAGCTTTGTGACAGCTACAAAGAGCTTTCCCTTCCTTTTCATTATCTGTATTGGGCTGAATTTCTATTTTGCTCTTATTGGAACCTACCTGCAGCTGAGCTGGAGCTGTTCAGGAACTGATCAAACTTGGAATTGCCACAAAATAGCTTCTATTTTTGGTTTATTCATGTTTGCAATTTATTTGTGTTTTCATCACATATGACTTGTGGGAAAAACAAGTATTCATCAAAGCGATTTATACAGAATCAGGTTTGATTTCTGCCAAGTTTATTGTGTCCAGTGCCCAAGGGAATCTCCCATCCTGTCTGCAGCTGCTCCCACAGGGATGTGAGGGCTGACCCCGGGGCCCCAGGGGTCACAGTCAGGGCTGCCCTCAGGGAATGCTTGCCTGGTACTGAGGGGCAGCGTGGGAGCACCTGGATCATGGAGCACCCAGCTGCCCCTCATGTTTGGAGGTGCCTGAGGAGGGCTGGGATGATGCCAGGGACATCCTGTAGTGACATCCCCCCTGTCCTGCTCTGGGTGAGCTCAGTCCCAAACCTGACCCTGACCCCGGTCTCAATCTCACTCCATGTTTAGACACACTCACAGTTCTGTATTTAATCTCATCCCAGTGCCAGACTTGTCTAGCCCCAGACCCAATCCCAACCCCAGCCATAAAGCCAATCCCATGTGTAGCCTTAACCCCAATCCCAGCTCTAATCCAAATCTCTGCCCCAACTCCAACCCAGCCCCAATTCCAGCCCCTTCCTAAATCCTCAGCCCCAAACCAAATCCCAGGTTGAGCCCTTCTGGGGGTTTGGGGGTGTCTCTGTCCCTCTGAGCCCGATGATGTTTGGGTGGGGTCACAGCAGGGCTGAGAGGGACAGAGACTGCCCCGACCTCCCCAGGTGTGAGAAGGTCAGAGAGCCCCCCCAGCCCCGAGCACCCTCAGTGGTGAGAGGGACACAGAGCCCCTGGTCCCCAGCCCTGCGCAGGCATTGCCTGAGGCCAGAGGGATGGAGACCCCCCGAGCATCCCCCAGGGCGAGGGGACAGAGAGCCCCAAGCATTCCCTGGGCTGAGAGAGACAGAGACTGCCCTGAGCACCCTTTTCAAGGAAGGCAACAAAATATTTTCTTTTTCACTAGTCAGTCAGAACAGCCATTTTCTTCATCATTTCTCCCATAAGTTCCCCAAGAGGAAGGAGGGACTGTTTCCAAGTCCTTCCAAGTTTCCAAGAATTCTTTCAGAAAGAACCACAACCTCCTCAGAGAAGGGAGCCATGCTGTTATCAAAGGCACTTGGAGTCAGAGAACAGCGCCCTGAACACACTGTGCCCAAATAATATTGCAATATGGTTAAAAAAATTGTTACAGAGATGCCTCTGCCCCAATTAAGGTGCTAACGAGACCAAATCCAAAATGGATTTTTTTGAACAGTAAATGTGAGGTAGAGAAAGAGATGGAA
Organism: Ammospiza caudacuta; assembly: GCF_027887145.1. Lineage (NCBI taxonomy): Eukaryota > Metazoa > Chordata > Aves > Passeriformes > Passerellidae > Ammospiza > Ammospiza caudacuta. The sequence continues at coordinate 2,361,517 of NC_080614.1, read as the reverse complement.
AGAAAGAGAAAAGGGGGAGACAGCAAGGGACAGAGACCTCGTCTGGAGGGAGCCAAGTGTGACATTGCACCCTGTGTGTGTGGCCTTCCCGGGGTGGGGGTTTTACACTTGAGCCAGTTTGGGTAATGGGGGTGGTGTTCACCCCGTGAGCAGGGATTACCCCACTGTTTCAGGTTGCAATGCAAGATGTAACCAAATGCGTGTTTTCAATCCCCATCTTAATCAACTGCTATAAACAGGCAGGGCAGTGTTCTTTATCTCTTGCATGACTCACCCCTGATAACGCCCTCCAGGGGAGATATCTTCTGCTAATGGGCCATTGAGTGTCACTGCAGGACTGATAAAATTCCATCATCCCATTGTGGCATGCTCCACCCAGGGGGAGGAACCAAGCATTCCTACCAGGATATAAGCTGAGGCTGGCAACACCAGGAGCAGCTTGCCTACTGGATTCCCAGAGGACAAGAGCTCCATAACCACCACTGGACCTTCAGAGGAAGACCAGACTCTTCTACAGGATCACTGCTCTGACAGAATCACGTTGATCACTCCAACAGGACTGAAGCCACCATTTAATGGGACTGCTGCCACCACCCTGACCAACAGGGTGTCAGGTTATATCCTGACTCTGTCAGTTTAAGGCAGTGTTTCTGTATCATTGCCCTGATCTAAATTTTCTTCTTAAATTGTAACTCCGACTTAGACTCTCCCCCAAGTTTGCCTCCAAACCAGAACAAAAGACAATGTGTGCACCCTTTGTTTTCTTCCCAGAACAGGATTTCCCATTCCCAAATCTTGATTGGATGGAGGAGGAGGCTGTGAGGAACAGGAAGGAGCCCCGGGACACTCAGGCAGGTGAGGAGGAAGTCAGTGCCCCTTTTCCCCTCTCTCCTGCTCCATCTCCCAGCACAGACCCCTGGATGCAGGACAACCCTGCTGCCAACACTGTCCTGCTGACGATGCACTGGGGGGATCTCCTTCCCCTTCACTCTGGCACACAGGCAAATCCCATCCTCTCCTTGTCCTTCCTCCCCCAGACAAGAGGCTGAGGATGGAGACCACAGAGGACAAATCTCCTTGGAAGAACCTCATGGAAGAGGCAGTTTTGAGTGACTCCACAGTCAGAATTACAGTGGGGAGGAAAATCCACGGAGATCCCACAAGAGGAGGGGCTTCAAACACAGCCCATGTTGCTCTGAGGAGGAAACACCCACCCTGTGCCAGGAAGGTGGACAGAGCTTCAGCCAGAGCTCAGAGTTTGTGGTCCATGAGCAGCTTCATGATGGGGAGAAGCCCCACAAGTGCTTGGAGTGTGAGAAGAGCTTCAGGCAGAGCAGCACCCTGATCTGCCACCAGATAATCCACACTGGGGAATGGCCCTACGAGTGTGGGGAATGTGGGAAAGGGTTAAGCTGCTGCTCTGCCCTCATCACCCACCAACGCATCCACACTGGGGAGAGGCCCTACACGTGTCCTGAGTGTGGGAAGAGGTTTCAGACCAGCTCCAATCTCCTCCAGCACCAGCGGATTCACACGGATGAGCGGCCCTTCCGCTGTCCCAACTGCAGGAAGAGCTTCAAGCAAAACTTCACCCTCATCATCCACCGGCGCAACCACACCAGGGAGAGCCCCTACGAGTGTCCCCAGTGTGGGATGAGCTTCACCCAGAGCTCTCACTTGACCAGACACCAGCGGAGGCACTGGTAAGGAAAGCCCTGCAAATGCTCCAACTGCAGGGGGAGCTTTATGCCCAGTTCCAGCTTCATCCCCCATTGGAAGTCTCACATTGTGAAGAGCCCTGGTGGTCCATGTTCCTTGTGATTCAGTCTGGGAAGACACCTGTCCCTTTTCCTGCCCCAGGCAATGACGTGATGTGGGATTGAAGAACATGAGGGTCCGGCCACGGCCTTGTCATTACATTCACTCCCGCCTCAGTTCATTGCCAGAGGCAGGAAAGGGACTCTCTCTTTCTCTCTTCCTGAGGAGAAGGATGTCCTTTCCAGACAGGGGAAATTGTGGCCAGGCAGACCCAGTGAGTTGTGTTTAAGTTTTCCTTGTAAACAATTTTATTATCAATATCGTTTCTGATCCATTTGTTTCTTATCTCGTTGCTGTTCCAAATAAATTGTTCTTATCCCAACCTGGGATCTTTGCCTTTTGTTCTTTCCACAAGAGGTGGGAGGGCAGCAAGGGCAGCACAGTTTTAGCGGGATCAGGAAATTGGACAATCCTATTCCTGAACCCTGGCCCATGGAAACTGAGCATGCCAGCTGGTGCCAGCCCTGGTGGCCATGGCAGCAGCCTTGGGAGCAAGTCCCTGGCTGGGGCTGTGGGAACCTCTTCCCTCTGGTGCCCAGGGACAGGAGTGGAGGGAACGGCTGCAGCTGAGTCGGGGCAGGCTCAGGTTGGATGTCAGGAAAAGGTTTTTGCCCAGAGGCTGCTGGGGCCCTGCCCAGGCTCCCCAGGGAAGGGTCCCAGCTCCAGGGCTCTCTGAGCTCCAGCAGCGTTTGGACAGCGCTGCCAGGCCCAGGCTGGCATTGTTGGGGTGTCCTGGGCAGGGCCAGCAGTTGGACTGGAGGATCCTGATGGGTCCCTCCCAGCTCAGCCAATTCTGTGGTTCTGGGATCCCATGAGCCTGGGGATGGGGCTGCCAATGGTTGCCATGGCAACGGGCTCTGGCTGCAGGCCTGAGCTGGTGTCCATGGCAACCACCCCTGGCATGGGGTCTCCATGGAGCTGCCATGGAAACTGACCATAGCAACACGGGGCTGGTGATGGCTGCCATGGAAACTGACCATAGCAACAGGGGGCTGGTCGTGGTTGCCATGGAAACTGTCAGGTGCAGGAAGACTTGGACACTCAATATAAGATCAGGAAGCTCCGTTTATTTAGCAAAATCATCCAACTTTTATACACACAAGTAATAAGCTTCATGAATATTCTGCAAGCCAAGCAACCCATTGGTTAAGCTATACCACTAACTCTTCCTCATTCTTTCAGACCTACATTCCCTTTTCCCACGTCTCTCTGTCTACTTGTTATCATACTCAGCCAGGCCTAAGGACATGCTATCTTGCAGGTGCAAAAGCTCAAACTAGCTGTGTTCGGTACTTTTCCACTCCCTGGTCGGCTAACAAGCGAATGTCTGTGTGACCCCTGTCATGTAGCCATTTCTGCACACACAGTCATCTGAGATGTCACCCTGTGATGTGATACAGCCATCTCTGTGATGTCACAGAAGACACTGTGATGTCATAAAGTCACCATGGGATGTCACTGTCTTTTTTGTGATGTCGCAGTCTGTTCTGTGAGGTCACAGCCTGCTCTATGATGTTACACAGCCACTGATTATGTCACAAACCAATCTCTGATGCCACAGATTCATGCTTTTTTATGGCAGAGTCTGCTCTATGGCCTCACATCCTACCCTGTGATGTCACAGCCAGCTCTGTGATGTCGCAACTCCCTCAGTGATGTCACAAAACACTCAAGAACTCAGTTTCATCAAAATGCTAAAGTTTATTGCACTTTGAAGACATCCCGCTCAGGGCCACAACTGAGAAATTGTCCCCAGGTTCCAGGGAGTGCAGAACACTGGGGGCAGTGATGACAGCTGGGGACAACCAAGGCAAAGGTGACTCTGTGCTGAGCATACCGGATGTGTGTCAGGAATGCAAAGGGCCAAGGCCTGAGCCCCAGCCCCTGGCCAGGCAGATGCTGTCCCTCCCTCCTTGCTCAGGGTTCTTGCCGGGATGGGCACTGGCATGTGGGGATGTGCAATGGCAAGGGCAGGAGCATGGGGCGGCCCCTGCCAGGCTGCTGAGCAGGGACGAGGAGGCAATGAGGCTCCAGGCCTGCAAGGGTCACTTGTCCCCTCATGGCCTCAGGCCCAGGCCCAGCAGCCATGGCCAAAGTGCTGCCCATGTTGGCTCTGGCAGGGCTGTCTCGCAGCTGCTGCCCATCCCTGTGCCCTGTGCAGCCCCGGCTGTCCCACGGTGTCCCTGCCCTGTGCCTCTGTCCCTGCAGGCTGTTGTCCCTGGCACAGCACAGGCAATGCTCCACAGCCACCTCTGCAGCCCCCAGCCCAGCTCCAGAGGGACCAAATGAGCCCAAGTCCACCTGGGGGAAGGGCCCAGGGAGACCAAGGGGTGTTTAAGGCTGACCACAAGGCAAGCACACATCTTGACCCTACCTCCTCTTGGAATTTCCATCTGAACAGTGCTTAAATGCAGGAGTTGGTAACTGTGTGTGTGCCTCTCTGTATCATTTCTGTCTTTCTCTCTTTCTGTGTCTTCTGTTTCTGTGCTCCTGCAAATTTTGATTTACATTAAATTGAACAGGCTTAGAGTTTGTGAAGTCGAATGGGCCAAGTCAATGCTCTGAGAAGTGTTTTTTGTTGATTGAATGTCTGTTGTAGTTTGACATTAGAAGAATTTTAAAAGGTCGTACAAAACTTTTTGTGTAACTGACAATCTGTTAAACCACTAAGATACTGAACACATTTCTGTGAAACACATATGTTAAAGACAAAAAACTCAGGAACATCCTCTTTCTTTTCCAGTCAACAATGAAGCAGCAGGCCCTGGCCCCAGCCCCCATCTAAACCCAACCAAACCAAACCAAACCAAACCAAACCAAACCAAACCAAACCTAGCAACCCTGCTGTGGGCTGAGCCCCTTTCCCCCACCCCCCCAGGCTGCTCCCCCCCCCCTTCCCCCCCAGCACTGGCCCCATTCTGACCAAACCAAACACAAAAAACTACTAAACAGGAAAACAAAACTTTCTACAAAACTGTAACCAGAACAAAGTTGGCCACACCTATTAAAACTTACCATCAAGTCCCCTTCCCCCAACACCATTCAAACCTATACAACCTGCAACCCATCCAAAATAACTCTGCAACTAAAATTAAACACAGAAAAACCCAAAAACAAACCATAAAACCAATCCTAACACAACCCAACCACAACTTCCACCACAAGTTACTGGCAGGTGAGGTATTAGTCCTTTCTCTTTTAAATTTATTTTTAATAAAATTTTCCTTTATACCCTTCTAAATTTTTCGACATACTTTACCTCATATTCCAATCTCACAAAAAAATTAATACATAAATAATTACCTGACTATAAAACCCACCACACTCATCAATACATTAATTAGGAAATCTCACAATTAGAAAAATCATAAGTTAACAAACCAAAACCACTACAATGTTGTCATAAACATTTTGCCGAAGTTTCACTGAATTTCTAAAGTTGCCAGTAAAGGCTGTTTGGTTGTTTTGAGCACCTGAGGATCTCTTGTTGGTATTATCCAGGGAGTCCAACTCAGAGGACACAAACAATTGTAATTCCTTTAAATGTCACCTTGAAAGAATTGTTTGGGGGATGGGAGTCAGGGCTTGTGTGTCCTGCTTGGCCCAGCCCAGGCAGGGCTTTCCCAGCCACATTCCACACTCCATTTCCCAGCTGGAGCTGCTGGTGCCTCTGAGTTGTGCTGCCCCAGCCCCAGGGACGCTCTCCTTGACTGCCCATTCCCCCACGGTCTCTGGGCAGGGATGGCCTCAGTGGGGGCTGCTGACATCCTCAGCAACTTGGAGGCTGCTGCTGAATTTTCCTGCTCCAGGGGCTTGTTCAGCCTTCAGCTCTCCAGTGCAGGAATTCAGTGTCCCAGGACTCATTAACATTCAGAACACCTGAACAAGCCAAGCCTCAGGGAATAATTTGATTTTAATTTTCAAATCCTTTTTGTTTAAGTAGATCTGAGTAATGTATTAAAGTGAATACATGATATTTAAAAAGACAGCCAGAAAAGATTTTTTTTTGGTCCTGTTTAGTTTTGTTTTCCTGTTAATTTATTGATATGTGCAATCTCCAACTGACAACGAATCCAAGTGCCTCCTCATGCAGTTTGAATAGATATGAAAATCAAGACCCTCCATGGCTGACAATCAATCAGACTCTGTCCCTACCCCCACCCCACCATTTCCCCCATCCAAGCTCTGGCACTCAGAGCAGCCTTGTGCAAATCTGAGCTCCCTCCAGCCCAGGCTGCACCTGCAGCTTTCAGCTCCTTGGCTCCAGCTCCCACCTGCTTTCCTTGGAGAAAGAGCTGCCTGAGACACAGAGGGATGTTCATTTAATGTCAGCCAACAAAGCCAAGGGAAGACACAGCTCCATTTAATGCAAAAGTCATTCTCCTCCCTGAATTTGCCCTGCCCCTGATCCCCACAGCCTGTCCTGTTTCCTTCATCCCTCCTTTGCCAGGGACTTTGTGGGACAAGGGAGCTCTGCTCTGAATATGGAGGGAGGTGCAAGTGCCACCACTGGAGTGGGAACCACAACTCATCAAGTTTGTGTCCTTTGGGAGTCAGGAACTGGTGAGACTCAGAGTCACAGAAAGTTTCTCTCCATGGCCAACAGACCATAGCTGAACAAGACACAATTTAATAACAATCTCACTCTTCCCTGAGCTATGTGCAATGTCCCAGCAGTGTCTGATGATTTCCTCCATCCACAAGTGATTTCCATACTACAATTACTTTCAGACAAACCTGATTCTGTGGTAGATATAAACACAATTCAGTTCTGGTATCTGGGTGCTCATCCTGGAGTGGGGGCAGAACAGCTTAAACAATTCCTGATTTGCAAAGCTGTCAGTGGTGGATGGAGAAGGGAGGTGAGGCTGCTCTTGGTGTTGAGGAAATTCTGAAAGCAGCCTGATTCATTTCAACTCCTCCTGTCCTGGCTGATCTCCCCTCTTTCCCCTTCCACCCATTGGCTTTTCTCTCCCACCAGTCCCCCAGTGAAGAGCCTGGCTCTGTGTTCTCCATCCCCTCCTCGCTGGCACTGCCAGGCTGGCATGAGGAGCCCCTCAGCCTTCCCTGCTCCAGGCTGCACCAGCCCAGCTCCCTCAGCCTCTGCTCACAGCCCAGGGGCTCCAGCCCCACCTTGGAGGCCCTTCCCAGACCCTGCTCCAGCTGCCAGACATCTTTCCTGCCCTGGGGAACCCAAACCAGGCCACAGGGACCTGGATAATCCCCGTCCTTGATGTCCTGGTCACACAGCCCTGGCCCCTTGTCCACATGTCAGGCTCTGGGGTGGATCCTGTGGAACATCCTTTGGTGGAGGCTGTGGCTCCAGGTGGGCCGGGGGGATCCCGGGGGACAGGGACCCTGCTGGGCATGGACAGCATTGGAGTTGTTGGGAGAAACTGTGAGGGGGAGCTGGGGCAGAGTGACCAACCCAGTGACCTGACACAGCCCTGCTGGGATGTCACACAGCCCCTCTGCGATGTCACACCCTACTCTGTGATGTCACAGACCATTCTCAATGTCACACAGCTGGTCTATGATGTCACACCACAATCTGTGATGTCATAGTCTGTGCTGTGATATCACAGTCTTCTCTGTGATGTCAGACCTCTGTCCTGTGATGTCACAGCTGGCTCTGTTATGTCACAGAGGCAGTATATGATGTCATAGCTGCTCAATGACCTCACATAATGCACTCTGTGATGTCATAGCCCACTCTGTGACCTCATGTTTCCAGATGATAAATTGTCTACACCAGGTGAGCTGACACCTGGAGCTTGTTCTCCAAACCCCAGGCCTATGGAAAGCACACAATGTCCATTGTGTGAGAAGGGGAACTGAAATTCACCAGCCTCAGTGTCCTGCCAGCTCAGCCAGGCCCCCTGGAACATCTGGGTCCACGACCACCAGGGACACCAGAGAGACCTCCAGGACTTAAGAACGCATGGGTAAAAGTGGATGGGAAATATTTTAATGATTTTGGGGAAATGATTATCATATGTATGTTTAGTCCAGGGCAATCAATGCATATGTGCGCAAAATACAGAATATAAACAGAAACTCTTCTGTACTCAGCATGCACGGCTTTGGGAGGATCTCTCCCCCGTGCATCCAGCTGAATAAAGAATGCTGCTTTTTAATGCTGCATTGGTGTTAAGGAGTTTTCTGTTTTACTGAATTTTTGGTAACACTCCCACTGCCAAGGAAAGCTCTGTTTCCTGCTGTTCACAAACAGAGAAGGGCTGGTGGCAGATGTGGGGCTCGGATGCTGCCTGGGGCACAGTGACCATGAAATAATCAAGTTTTCTATATTCTGTGAAAGAAGGAGGGGCAGCAACAAAACTTCTACACTGGAATTAGGAAGGGCAGACTTTGGCCTGTTTAGGATGTAGATTTGGGGAGTACCAAATCAGGTACTGATTTTTTGAAGGGAAACAGCCTTTAAAAACAAAGGGGTCCAGGAAGGATGGACACATTTCAAGAAACTAATCTTAAGGGGGAAGGAGCAGCCTGTCCCAGTGCGGCAAAAGATGAGCTAGTGAGAAAAACAACTGGCCTGGCTGCCTGTGGAGCTTTTGTGGGAACTCAGGGGAAAAAAGAGGATGCATAAATTTTGGACAGAGGGCCAAGCAACTTAGGAAGTGTTTAAGGATGTTTTTTGGTTATGCAGAAAGAAAAGTCAAGAGGTGAAAGATCACTTAGAGATTAACATTATTTTTTCTGTGAAAAAGAATAGAAAATGTTTCTATAAAACAAATTAATAGCAAAACATGGGATAAGGAGAACCTCTCCTCTTTATTGGATGCCGTGGAAAATATAGTAACTAGAGATAAACAAAAGGCTGAGCTACTTAACATCTTGTTTCTCTCAATTTTCAATATTAGGACAGGTTGTCCTCAGGACAAGTGTTCTCCTGAACTGATAGATGGGCACAGGGAGCAGAACAGCCCCCCCCTGTAATCCAGGAGGAGGCAGTTGCTGACCTGCTGAGACACTCAGGTGCTCATCTGTGTATGGGGTCGGATGGGATCCATCCTAGGGGGATGAGGGAGCTGGTGGATGAGCTCCCCAAGCTGCTCTCTATCATTTACCATCAGTCCTGCCTCAGCAGGGAGCTCCCAGAGGACTGGAGGTGCCAGTGTGAGCCCATCCCCGAGAAGGGCTGGAAGGAGGAGCTGGGGAACACCAGGCCTGTCAGCCTGACCTGGGTGCCCGGCAAGGTTATGGAACAGATCACCTTGAGTGCCATCACAGGGCACCCACAGGATGGCCGAGGGATCAGAGCCAGCCAGCGTGGATTTAGGGGTGGCAGGTTTTGCCTGACCACTGTGGTCTCCTTTTATGGCCAGGTGATCCACCTGTGGATGCATGAAAGGCTGTGGATGTTGTGTACCTGGACTCCAGCAGAGCCTTTGACACTGTCTCTGACAGCGTTCCCTGGAAAAGCTGCAGCCCATGGCTTGGGCAGGTTCCCTCCTCGCTGGGAGATTTAAGAGCTGGCTGGAGGCTGGGCCCAGAGAGTGGTGGGGATGGTGCTGCACCCACCTGGTGCCCAGGCACTGGTGGTGTCCCCCAGGGATCTGTGTTGGGCCCAGTCCTGTTTAATATCTTCACTGATGATCTGGCTGAGGGGATTCAGTCCACCATTCACAAATTGCAGATGTCACCAAGCTGGGTGTGAGTGTGGATCTGCTGGAGGGCAGGACAAGAAGACACAGCCTTAAGATGCACCAGGGGAGGGTTACGCTGGACAATAGGAAGAAGTTCTTCACAGAAAGGATGAGTGGGCACTGGAATGGGCTGACCAGGGGGGAGGTGGCAGAGTCACTGTCCCTCTCCAGTGGCACTCAGTGGCATGGTCTGGGTGACAAGGCCATATTAGGGCAATGGTTGGACTTGATGATCCCAAAGCTCTTTTCCAACCTATTTGATTCTGTCATTCTGTGATGATTGGGACACTCTGGGGCCATTGTGACATTTCAGGGTCTTGTGGAACTAAGAGGACCATGGTGACACCGTGCAGCCCTACAGAACCAGGGGTCCATTGTGGTGCTGTGGGTTCAAATGGACCCAGGGAGTGCACCGTGACACTCTGGGTCCTTGTGGAACCACAGAGGCCATTGTGACACTGCAGAGCCTCGTGTAACCAAGGGGTTTCACCATTTTCGCACTGAAAAACCAAGGAGACCATTGGGAGACTGTTGCAGCAGGCTATTTGTCTTGGTGCAGGGAAGGCTTGAGACTCTCAATATGAGTGTTTAGCAAGCTCCGTTTATTGAATAGAGCATCAAACTTTTATACACAACAAGTAATAAGCTCATGCATATTCTGTAAGTTAGCAGTCTGTTGAAGAATTAGGCCTTTGTCGGGGATGAGCCATTTGTCGGGGAGGGGAGACTCGGACACTCAATATGAGTGATAAGCAAGTTCCGTTTATTGAAGAGAGCATCAGACACTTATACAGCAAATAATAAGCTTATGAATATTCTGTAAGCCAAGCGATCTATCGGTTAAACTATACCATCAACTCTTCTTCATTCCTTTGGGCCTACATTCTTTATTTCCCATTTCTCTCTGTCTACTTGTTATCATACCCAGCTAGGCCCAAGGACACGCTATCTTGCAGGTGCAAAACTCAAACTAGCTGTGTTCGGCAATTTCCCAGCTCCTGGTCAGCTAACAAGCGAATGTCTACGTGACCTCTGTCATATAGCCATTTCTCCACAATTCCCCTGTTTTCTTGTTGCATAAGCAAGGTTTGATGGGCTAACTGTGTCATACTCTTTGCAGTACAAGAATAAGCAATTCTAAAAACAATTACATTACAAGCAGTATTCTTAACTAGCAAGGTTTCTCTTTACAAGGGATCTAAGCCAGGGAGACAAACCCAAAAGGCTATCACTATTTATAGCATATGCTATACGACAGATACAAAAAGATTCTATGCTGCTACAAGGCTCAAATAAAACTCAGATGTGCTAATGCAACTTACAAAAATAAGCCAAGGGAGCAACAGGTGTGCAGGTTTCATCTGTGTCGATTGGTAAGTTTGCTTTCTATTCTTAAACAGCAGATATACTTAAAACCGGAACGGCTTTACTCACAAATGCTTCTGATTGTCTCTTTTAACTAGAGTTTCTCTGATGTTCACAACAACACCTTGCACACAAGTCATAAAATAAACGCCTAGTATAAAAGCATAAATCTATCTAACATCACTTAAACTTAATAGCACTTAGGCTTAAAACACAAACTTAAACTATTTAAACTTAACAGAACTTAACATCACTTAAACTTATCTTCACTTAAACTTAACAGAAATTAAACTCAACAGAACTTTAACTTAGCAGAACTTAAGTTTAACAGACTTTAACAGTACTTAAGCTTAACAGATTTTCAAATCAACAGAACTTACATGTAAAATCACTTAAATTTAATCCATTGTGTCACTGAGGAGATATGTGGAACCACAAAGCCCATGGTGACAGTGTGGGACCTCATGCAACCATGGGGCCATTGTCACACCCTGGGGCCCCATGGAATCAAGGGGTCATTATGAAACTGCAGCACCAATGAGAAAGTTGTGACACTGTGAAGCCCTATGGAACCAAGGAGACCATTGTTGCTCTGCATGGTCTCATGGATCCAAGGAGACCAGTGTGACAGTGCTGGGCCTGGTGTGACCAAAGAGCCATTATGACACTGAGGGGCCCCATGGAACCAAGGACATCTTTGCAGATGTCACCAAGCTGGGTATGAGTGTTGATCTGCTGGAGGGTAGGACAGCTGTGCACAGGGCCATGGACAGGCTAGATCCAGGGCCCAAATCCAAAAAGGTGAGATTTAACAAGTCCAAGTGCCGGGTCCTGCACTTTGGCCACAACAACCCCTGCAGCACTACAGGCTGGGGACAGAGTGGCTGGACAGCAGCCAGGCAGAAAGGGACCTACAGGGACTGATGGACAGCAGGCTGGACATGAGCCAGCAGTGTGCCCAGGTGGCCAAGAAGGCCAATGGCTCCTGGCCTGGATCAGGAATGGTGTGGCCAGCAGGAGCAGAGTTGCTGTGCCAGCACTGCTCTGGCCCCAACTCTGCAGACAGACATTGCTGCTGCAGCTCCACAGAAGGCAACAAAAGGGCATCTCTGCAGAAAACTTTGCTGGGAGATCCTTTAGTTCCTTTAAAGCCACCAAGAGCACAGCCCTTCATAGACACACTCTGTGGGCACAGGGAGGGTGGAAAGAAACAAAATGAGAGAAGGCGCCAAAAATGACATTTCTCCATAGACATTATGAGAAAACTAAAACAAAGGAAAAAACCCCACAACCAAAGCTACAAAAAGTATCAAAGATGACTTTTATAGCAAGTGATTTCTGGAGATTGGCCAGCTGTTTAATGTTTCTGAAACCATCCAGTCATCAGTCTCCACACTGCAGCCTTGAGCTCCTGGTTTCTCAGGCTGTAGATGAGGGGGTTCAGGGCTGGAGGCACCACCGAGTACAGAACTGAAAGGGCCAGATCCAGGGATAGGGAGGAAATGGAGGGGGGTTTCATGTAGGCTAAAGAGCCAGTGCTGAGAAACAGGGAGACCACAGCCAGGTGAGGGAGGCAGGTGGAAAAGGCTTTGTGCCGTCCCTGCTCAGAGGGGATCCTTAGCACAGCCCTCATGATCTGCACATAGGAGAAAACAATGAACACAAAACAACCAAATGATAAACTGCTAGTAACCACAAGAAGCCTAAGTTCCCTGAGGTAGGATTTTGAGCAGGAGAGCTTGAGGATGTGGGGTATTTCACAGAAGAACTGGCCCAGGGCATTGCCACGGCACAGGGGCAGGGAAAATGTATTGGCTGTGTGCAGCAGAGCATTGAGAAAGGCACTGGCCCAGGCAGCTGCTGCCATGTGGGCACAAGCTCTGCTGCCCAGGAGGGTCCCGTAGTGCAGGGGTTTGCAGATGGACACGTAGCGGTCGTAGCACATGATGGTCAGGAGATAAAACTCTGATCCAAGAAAGAAGAAAACCAGAAAGACTTGAGCAGCACATCCAGTGTAGGAGATGCTCCTGGTGTCCCAGAGGGAATTGTGCATGGCTTTGGGGACAGTGGTGCAGATGGAGCCCAGGTCGCTGAGGGCCAGGTTGAGCAGGAAGAAGAACATGGGCGTGCGCAGGTGGTGGCCGCAGGCTACAGCGCTGATGATGAGGCCGTTGCCCAGGAGGGCAGCCAGGGAGATGCCCAGCAAGAGGCAGAAGTGCAGGAGCTGCAGCTGCCGCGTGTCTGCCAATGCCAGCAGGAGGAAATGGCTGATGGAGCTGCTGTTGGACATTTGCTGTGGCTGCACATGGGGACCTGTTCATGGAGAAAGCACAATGAAGTGTTAGAGGAGATACCTGTAACCAAAATCAAAGCCATTTCCCATATACCATATACCATCCTCTCTAACATACATAGACGTGCTTTTGTGTTTAAGAGTTCTTAGCTTTTCTTTTTAATCTACCACCATGTCTCTCCTGGAATTCTTGGATATCAGAAACCCTCAGATTTTCTTCTGCCCTCTGGTAGAACAGAGTGAGTTCCATGAAGCTAGAGGATGAGTGGAGAGTGACGGGAGATGGTCTGTCACTTTATTCTGTTTAGAATTTCTCTGGGCTTTGACTTTTCTCAAATGGAGGATGTTCACACTAGCATGTTTCTCTTAAAAATACCCAGGTACTGCTGAGAGCAGATGGATCCACCCAGCCCAGCTCCACATTTGTAGCCAAGGACTCATGTTGCTCACTTTACCAACCCAGCAACATTTTCATTGTCACAACACCTCTGCCTTTCCCCATAAATCATATAAATCTGAAAAGCCCTAGGACAGATTTGCACCCTGGATTGAAGCTCCCAGCTTGGACTGAAATCTCAGAGAGACTTCCAAGTGTCCTTATGCTGGCATTGGGTGAAGAGAGATGCAGCTCCTTTCCTGGCTGCACTGACAGCATTGCCCAGGGCTGGCACTGGGGACAGCACCACCCTGAGCCAGCTGTGCCCCCTGCCAGAGCCCCCAGGGCCGGGCAGCTGCTCCCAGCCCTGTGCTCTGCAGAGGGAACTGGGCCCGGGGCTGCAGAGCTGCCCCACAGCTCTGCTGCAGCTCTGCCTGCACAGGAGGGGCTGCACGCCTTGGAGCCCCGGCCCTGAGGGCAGAGGCTTGGGTGGGGCACAGGAAGGGAGGGGGCTTGTTCAGAGGGAGGGGCTGCACTGGAGGGGATCCTATGGACATCTCTAAACTCTCCCTGCCACAGCATTGCTGGGTTTTGTTATTTCTCATTGCCCAATCTTCTCTCTGCTTCCTGGAGATTTCCCTCCTGCAGGGCTTTCCCTCTGCCTGATCTCTCCCTGCCAGTACTGACAAACCCCAAATCTCTGTGCACTCTCCTTGGCCTGACAGAACACTGCCTGTTTGCAGGGCACTAGTTGGGAGCAGGTTCTGTTTGCAGCTTGGAGAAAGGACAGCTCAGACTGAGCCTGATGGCTTCAGCAAAGGGGATGCTGGTGCTGTCCATGGGCAGAGTGGCTGAAAGCACATTAGGGATTTCCTGTGAACCTATTGATCACTAAAAGGAACATTTTGGATGTCTCAGGCCCTTGTCAAAATTCATAATTATTAATTATAATCAACCTTTAAGATTTTTATCCCCTTCCCTGCAATTCGCCAATTATCAGAAACTGAATTCAAAATCTTTTGAAATTTCCTCATTTTTATAAAAACCTTTGCCTTGGAAATATTCTATGACTGACCAGAACCCCTCAGCATGTCACAGTTTCATGAGCATTTCCTCCCGCACGCCAGAACTACTCAGAGTTGTACTCACAGAGTCTGTAGGCATTGGGATGTTCCTGCTTTAGGAGATCACTCCAGGAGCTGCAGCTGCATTGTCCTGCAGCCAGAGGTTCCCGTGCCAAGGGCTGGCAGTGATTCTGCCCCAGGCACTTCTCAGCACAATCCCAGTCCTGACTGATTGAAGCTCTCTGTGCCTCTGTGCTGTGCCCGGGCTGGCTGCAGGCAGTGCCCCAGCCGTGCTGGGCTGGCAGAAGAGCTGCTCATCAAGAGCAATGTGCTTTTGAAGCTCTTCTTGGTTACCAGGAGCTGCCTCTGGGCCAGGAGCCCAGCCCAGCTTTGCAGCACAGACACAGCACAAGGAATTTAATGAGCCTCTGGGGCTTTGTGCTCAGGCCCTGAACATCAGTCCCTGAGAGGGAGCTGAAGAAACCTCTCCAGAACTCCAAGTCAGAATCCAACTCCAAAGTTTCTTGGACTTTTAATGGGTCCCAGAGAGGGACACGACTGAGAAAGTGTCCCCAGGCCCCAGGCAGAGCAGAGAACTGGAGGCTGTGATGACATGTGGGGACAAAGAGAAGCCAAGTCTTGGTGCCCTGGGGCACAGCAGCAGGGTCTGTGCCACCAAGGGCTGGGAGGAGACACCTTGTCCTGGGGCCCTGGGGCCTCCTGGCACAGCCCCAGGCAGGCTGGGCACTGTCAGCCCCTTGTCCTGCCCTCAGCATCCCCCCCCTAGCCCACATCCCAGTGGCCTCAAGGATCTGCTTGAAGGAGTCCCTGGGGAGCCTTGCTCAGGAATGGCCCTGGGGGCTCCTTCATGCTTCCAGGGACTGCAGGTTTTTCAAACGACTTTGGGTTTGGCTTTTGCCTTGGAGTCTCTGAGAGATTTGTGCAATCCTGGCCTGCAATTATCTGCTGTAATTAGTCCCTGGAGAGGCTTTGTCTGTAACAGCACTCAGTGGGGCTCATTAATGCTTCCAGGTACTTCAGTTATTTTAAGTTACTTGGTGTTTCCCTTTTGATAACAATTTTGTTAGAACTTTGTGCAATTATGGCCCCAATTATCTCCTTTAATTATTCCCTTGAGAGCTCTGTATTGTCACTCAGTGGGGCTCAATAATGCTTTGAGATACTCAAGGTTTTTTTAAGGTACTTTGGTTTTACTTTCCACAGTGAGTCTCTGAGAGGATTTTGTGCCATCCTGGCCTCCAATTCTCTCCTCCAAGGAGTCCATGACGAGCCTGTGTTGGGGATTGACCTCAGTAGGGACCCATTCATGCCTCAATACACTTCCGGGTTTTCTTCTGACTTTGACTCCTGGAAAGATTTGTGCAATCGCCCCTCAGGCTTTGAGGTTCCAGGGCTCAACTCCTAATGCACGGTGAAACTCATGAGGATCAAGCAAATCCTGACAAACCATAGCTGTGCCTTGATTTCCCTCTGGTCTTGAGCAGTTCATTAGGAAGATTTCCTTTTACAGTTATGGAGAAATATTTCAATGAGCCTCTAAGAAATATGTATTCCTATAATAAAGAGTGCCTTTATTGCTGTTCTTCTTACATAAGATGTGATTTCAGCATTCTGTGATTGCTATTGATCCAGGGTCTCTCCTAAGGAGGTCTGGCCAGGTCGGAGAAGTTGTAACTTGGAGCTGACGCAGTATGGACAACCTTGCCTCACAATACTCAACCCCATGTTAGAAACGATTTTCACTTTCAAAAATTTAAATATTTTATTAAGACCTTTTCAAAATACAACAGAAAACTGAATAAAGAAAAGAATACAGTGCCGGGAGCAGAGAATTCAGTCACCATGTGCTCATCTACAAAATGGCTGCTCTGTCTTTTATACCTCTAGCCCCTCCCAAAATCTTGTCAATCGACTCCTTCTTCTCTGTCCAGTGGTGGAGATCACTGTCTTACACCTTGATTGGAGGTCAGGTGCTGCCATAGTAACAAGCCAACCCTCCCAAATGCCCTGACTACTGAGGCCATCCTGTGATAACAATGCAAGGGTGAGGGGAAGGATAACTATACATCTACAAAACTTCTCTTAACATATATTCAGTATTCACTCATTAATTGTGAGAGTCAACCATAGGATTACTCATCTGTAACAAATCCCCCTTTTCTTTTTCTCTAAGTAATTTTGCTCAAACAATTAAGTAAAAAAATTTCTCTCTCTCTTGAATGAGTCATACCAGCATCTCTTGATGTGGGCAAGGACTTTGGGAACAGCAGAAAAATATCTCAGGTTTTCCTTAGACACACTTATTTGGAATGGACAAAAGGGCATCACAGAGGTCCAGTATGGCTTTGACTCCCATCTACCATGCCTATGTGGCTGCTACCCATAGTCAGTGTATCTTAGGGGTGAGCACAGAGGCCAACTTGGTCCTCCCCTCCAGTCCTTGTTGAATTAAAAGGCAACTGAGGAATAACAGAGGTCTGGTATGGCCTTTTGTCCCCACCTTAGCATGCCAACAGGGTTGCTACCCACAGCAGGGCTATGGAGCCTTCTTGGTAGCAAACAAAGGGGGCAACCCGATCTTGCCCTCTATTCCTTGTCTTACTTCTTAAGGATGCTGCCCCATTGCCTTTTACAGTCTCTTGTGTACTTCTCCTCAACAGATGCTGGTAATTCTCACCCACTAAATCAGGAAGACAGTTCTTGAGATGGTTGGTGGAAGCTTGACTCTACTTTTTGGGCATCTTGGTGTTTTCTTCTGGTTGTCTATCAGTCTCTGCTTGACAGTCAATCTTGTTTCATCCAGCCTGGATGTTACAGTCCAGTCTTTGGGTTCTTCTACTGGGCCTTTGACTCTGTTGGCATGAGTCCATCCCCACTCTGCAGTTCGCACAGTCGATTCGGTGGTGAGCAGTACCTGAAAGGGACCTTCCCACTGAGGAGTTAGAGGCTGATCTCTCCATGACTTGATCATCACCCAATCCCCAGGATTAATATTATGGATTCTGAAATCCAGGGTGGTAACTTGAGGAATTGCCCCTTTATGCCTTAGCCCTTTTAAGGTTTGTGCTGTAGAGATTACTTATTTCTTGGCATTGGCTTCCCCTTCCTTGTATGTGGCAACCTTCTGGGGTGAGGTCGGGAAGGGTAACCCAAACATCATTTCATAGGGTGACACCCCCAGATCTGACTGGGCTTGGGTTCTAATTCTTAATAAGGCCAAAGGGAGACATTTTATCCATGACATTAGGGTTTCAATCATTAGCTTAACTAAGGCTCTTCTAAGAGTTTCATTCATTCTGTCAACCCAACCGGAACTCTGTGGAGGCCATGGAGTGTTTAATTCCCATTTTACTCCCAGGGCATGAACAACTTTCTGCAATAATTTAAATGTGAAATGAGTTCCCCAGTCTGAATCAATCCTGTTTGCCATCCCATATTGGGGAATGATTGATTCCACAACATTGGCAATGGCTTTCACAGTGGGTACCACCTCTACCCAATGAGTCACGTGATCCACTATTACTGGAAAAATCTTCCACCATTGTACCTGGGGAAACTTAGTAAAGTCTACTTGGACGTTTTGAAAGGGCCATAAGGCTAGTTCTCTCCCTTCTCTGAGTGTTTTCCTCATGATTTTCTTATTTACTTGTGGACATATCACACACCATTCAGTTACTTGCTTAGCTATTCTGA
This sequence comes from Ammospiza caudacuta, assembly GCF_027887145.1. Classification (NCBI taxonomy): domain Eukaryota; kingdom Metazoa; phylum Chordata; class Aves; order Passeriformes; family Passerellidae; genus Ammospiza; species Ammospiza caudacuta. The sequence continues at coordinate 2,343,220 of NC_080614.1, read as the reverse complement.
AAATTCCTATGCAACCCCACTCCCTCAGAAATTGATCACTTAGCACTTGTGTACCCCTATGTGTTGTTCCATGTATGCCTTCCAGCATTTTCTTGGCAAGGGGTTTATTCAACATTTCCCTCCCATCTGCTAATCTCCACTTCCCTTCATTATCTTTCTTGGCTCCTATTTTAAGGAGCTCTTCCTCTTCTGTCCCTTTAATTAAGGGGACTTTTTGCATTTCTCTCATGTGTGTTAATACTATTATTAGTTTTTTTGTCTCTGATTCAGTTGCATTTTTAGCTTCTAAATTGGCTAATTTTTTCCCTTGCACCCCTTTCTGATGTCCTTTAACATAAACCACCACTACTTCCTCTGGTAATTGTAAGGTTTCTAACTCTTGTAAAAGAAATTTTTCGTGAAACAGTCCCTTTCCCTTTGAATTGAATAGCCCCCTCTCTTCCCAAATTTATCCAAAGTTATGCACTATGCCAAAAGTGTATTTTGAGTCTGTATATATTGTTCTCCATTTCCATACTAATATTTCCAGAGCTCACTTTAGGGCATATAACTCCCACGCTTGGGCTGACCAGTTGGAAGGTATCTTTCTCTTTTATATGCCCACCAACCTTTCATGCACTACAGCGTACCCTAATACCCTGTGCCCCTTTATTACCTGTGAAGATCCATTGATGTACAACTATTTTCCACCTTGGAGTGGTTGATCTGTTAGGTCCTCTTTTCCTTGTTTGATAGTTTATAATCTCTAGGCAATTATGTAGTAGTTCCTCATCAGTTTCTCCACACAAGAACTGGGCAATGTTAAGTTGGTTACACACGATTAGCTCTAAACCCTTATTAAGATGGCTTCATACTTTAGCACTTGGGAATCAGTGAGCCATTTCTCAGCATTTTGGCTCAGGATACTCCTTACTGAGTTTGGGATATATATCTTCAATTTTTCCTAAAAAGGTTAAGTTTTTGCATTCTGCTATGAGCAGAGCAGTTGCTGCCACTGCCTGAATGCAGGTTGGCCATCCCTGGCTGACAGGCTCTAGTAATTTTGATACATAGGCCCCTGGTTTCCTTGATCCTCTCCAGTCCCTGGCTAATACTCCATGTGCTACCTTTTTTTCTATATCCACAAACAGATAGAAGAGTTTGTCTAAGGCAGGAAGACTCAGTGCCGATGCACTGACTAATTTTTGCTCTAGATCTTCAAAATTTTTCATCATCTTTTTCCCACCTAATCTCCTCTTCTACTAGCTTTTCATACAAGAATTTGACTGCCTGTGTGTATCCTTCAATCCATAGCCTACAATATCCCAACAGCTCTAAAAACCTTCTGACTTCCCTCTTAGTTTTTGGCCGTGAGAGTGAGGCTATCCCTGCAATTGTCTCAGAGTTTAGCCACCAGATCCATTGACAAATCCCATCTCCTATGTATTTTACTTCTCTCTTTACAAATTGGAGTTTCCCTTTTGATACCTGAAGTCCTTGGTTTCCTAGAAAATTTAACAACACTATGGTGGACTCTTGAACTTTGTTTTCTTCCTGTCCTGAGAGAAGGAAATCATCCACATACTTGATGAGCTTTATCTCAGGTTTAATGGAGAAGAGTTGTGTTACTTCTCCTTTATCGGAGTATGAATCCCAATATTACCAGGTAGATTGTGCCTGGGCCCATCTGACCCTTGCTGCTAGGCCAAAGGCGGCAACTGTGGTGTTTCACCCCAGAGACACCTTTAGCTTGCTGGAGGTTGCAGCTGGGCAGCTGAACAAGTCCAGGCTTGTTAGGAACTCAGTTTTACCTCAGGTGGGAAGGCTACAGACTATGGTGAGGAGGAAGGAGACGGATTCTGTCGGAGGGTTAATATCCAAAATTTTATTCCATGGTCACAGAGGTTTGAATCTTGGTAACAGCTCCAACACAATCCTGACCACATGGCCTGATTGACCTTTTAAGCTCCGGGGAGGGGGAGGGAAGGGACAGGTGTGCCACCAACCAGGTGGGAGGGGCAGGATCTCAGGGGAGGATGACACCAAGACAGACCAATGATCTCTGGGCATAGGGGCGTCTTTTGACCAACCACACGACAACCTTCCTGGAATGTTAATCCTGATTGACAGCCCAGCAGGGGGCGAGAGGGGAAGAGGAAGAGAGGTATTGGCACACCTGGGGAAGGGACTGGGAAGTCTAAAACAGGAAATAGGCTCACACACTGCAACATCTCCCCCTAGTTTTGTTAAAAAAGAAGAGGACTGGGTTTGTGGTGCAGAATGCTTGCTAAACCATGGTTGGTAAATTGGTTCTTCCTCTACAGGAGGGTCAGTGTTTTCCACTGAGGCTTCCAGGTCATCCATTGGAGCACTGAGGGCTTCCAAATGGTAGACCTCAGGAGGGGGAGATGACCTTGAATTTAACTTGAGGACCATGCGTTTGATTAGGCCAAAAACAATGCTAACAACTACAATAACTATAACTAAGATAAACAGCACTAAAAACACAGTTTTTAGAATAGATCCCAACCAGCCTGAGAGTCCCCAGCCATTAAACAGTCCATTCAGCCCGTCATCAGTTCGTCTGTTGATGTCCGAGAACTTTTGCCAAGGTAGTCCATACGTGCTTTGGGCTGCGGCACTATGCAGGAGATCACAGGTGGGATGATCACGAGTAGGACGAGAAGCAGGCTCGGTCTCATGGCATCTCGAGGCTACACACGAACTGTGGGATCTAAACTGGTACGAGGAACTTGAGACAAACATATATTACAAACTGTTCCAGATAGGAGGCATAAATGGAATTTCCTCCAGAGAACGCGTGTGGCGTTTCCTTCTCCAGGCAGCATTAGCAACCTGGGGCACTTCTGTAGGTTTTGTCGGTTTCTCGGCTGTTTAGGTGACCTGGAAAGGCCCGGGGTGGCCTTGGACAACCCGCGCTTCAAAGGACGAGAAGAGGCTCCAGATCTTTTCTCGGTCTCGGTGTTTATTAATTGTTTATCTAAAAGATTTTCTCTTGGCCCGACAGAGGTCTGCTCAGCAGCCAGCCATGAGCACACTGCGAGCCCCCGGGGCGGTCACCTATCTTTATACTCAAAGTTACGTATACAATACTTATCATTTTTCCCCAATACCTTTTACCCTTATTAACCAGTGCACTTTTAGTAATAACCAATCCCAAAGTGCCAACATCACCACAGAAGATGGAGGCCGAGAAGAAGAAGAAGAAGAAGAGGACACGCCCCAATTCCTCCATCTTACTTCTTTAGACCCCCCTGTACAGAAATCCTAAACCCTGTATCTTACACTCTAATTAACTTATCCCTTCACCATTTACCCCAGTGAAATCCTCCTATCCTCATACAGGTGTCGTCTCCTGTGTAGGATCAAAGTCCAGCCACCAGACGCTTCTGGCAACATTCCAGGACCTCCGAGCCCCCCAAGGGTGGTCTCAGTCCCTCTGCACCTCAGTCCTGAGGTGCTGAGATCCCACAGGTTTCTTTGAGACCTTGGGAACATAGGGCTTTACCCATTTTGAAGGAACCCACTTTAAACCAGAGGGGGTGGACACACAGGCGTATCCACGCCCCCAAGTAACCAGTTTGTAAGGTTCCACCGTTTTCCAAGTCTCAGGGTCCTTTACTAAAACTGGAGGCTTTTCTTTCAGCCTATGACTGTTCCCCCCAAAGTGGCGTGGGATGGGTGGATTCAGGCTGTCAAAAGAACAATTCAGAAAATTGATTGTGAATAGCGTCCTGGATAACCGGATGTGGGAGGTTCCACCTTCAGAACCTGTTGTTGCTGGTCCAGGACTCTTTTAATATCACGGTGAGTTCTTTCTACAATGGCTTGACCTGTAGGGGAGTAGGGGATGCCAGTTTTGTGCTCTACTCCCCATTGCTGCAGGAAGCTCCCGAATTCCTTGGATTTATAAACAGGCCCATTATCAGTTTTCAGCTCCTTGGGGATGCCCATGAAAGAAAAAGCCTGTAAGAGGTGCTTAATAGCATCGATAGATGATTCTCCTGTGTGGGCAGAAGCATAGACTGCTCCAGAAAAAGTATCTACATTAACGTGAACATATTTCTGCTGTCCAAAAGACTGTATGTGTATGTGTGTTACGTCTGTTTGCCACAGTTCACAACTGTTCAGTCCCCTTGGGTTTGCTCCCGTACTCACTGTAGGGAGTGCATGTTGTTGGCAATTTGGGCATGTGTCCACAATCACTTTGGCCTGCTCTCGAGTGATGTTAAACTGACAAACCAGGCCAGGTGCATTTTGGTGGAAAAGCTGGTGGCTGATTTTTGCCTGTTCAAAAACATTTGGGAGAGTGGCCATCACTGCAGGTGCAGCAAGAGCATCTGCCCTTCTGTTGCCTTCAGCGATAAACCCTGGCAAGTCAGTGTGTGACCTGACATGCATCACATAAAATGGTTGCTCTCGGTGAGTGACTAACTTTACCAGTTTTTAGAGCAATTCAAAAAGTGTGATATTAGACACTTGCAGTATTGCTTGATCTGCCCTGGATACTACTCCTGCCACATATGCAGAGTCTGTAATCAGATTAAATGGTTCTGAGAACCTTTCAAAAGCCCTAACAACCGCAGCCAATTCAGCAACCTGAGGTGAACCTTCCACCTTAGCAACGTCCGTCTCCCACTGCTGGGTTTGAGGATCCTTCCAAGTCATAACAGACTTGTGGGACCTCCCAGACGCATCTGTAAAGACAGTCAGAGCCTTTTTTAAAGGTCTCCTACTTAGAGCACTTCTCAATTTTAAGGTACATTGAACATCTTGTTCGAACAATTTGTGAGCGGGCCGCGCTACCAAAATTTGTCCTGAGTAGGAATCCAGAGAAAACTGCAACACTTCATTTTCTTGAAACAATTGTTCCAGTATTTTCATAGTATTTTGACCTGATTTTAACTCAACTGGAATGTGAATGCACTTAAAATCACATCCTGCTAACTCCCTGATCCGGGTCCTTGCTTTTCGGATCAGTTCCGCTACCAGCTCCTGAGGCTTTGTCAGTCTCTTGGACCTTTTGTGACTGAGGAAAACCCATTCTATGATCAAGAGAGAGTCCCTCTGGTCCTGGTCCTTATTTGGTGTGTCCTTTGCCTTAGGTGTTTGTTTTAACCTCCCACTGGAAAATAATTCCATGGAGGTGTGACAACTTACCTAGGATGATAAATTTGAATGGCAGGTCAGGCCGGCATCGGTTGGCCTGTCTTGTGGACATTGCAATCTGAACCTTTTCTAGAGCTTTCCATGCCTCTGGGGTAGTGGACCTAGGAGCACCTGGGTCCTCTCCCCCTTTCAATAAATTGAAAAGAGGGGCAAGGTCTTCGTTAGTCAGACCGAGCCATGGTCTTACCCAATTCAAAGACCCACACAACTTGTGGACATCCGCAAGGGTCTTGATCCTTGGATTGATTTCTAGTTTTTGAGGAACAATGGTCCTATTTCCAATTTCTAAGCCCAAATATTTCCAAGGTGGCATCTTTTGAATTTTCTTTTCCTGGAGCTCGAACCCTGCAACAATCAATGCATCGATCGTTAGGTCAAGCGCATGTGTGAGTAAATCATCATTGGGGGCACACACAAGGATATCATCTATATAATGATGGATGATGGCCTTCTCTGTGCCTGCACGCACTGGGGAAAGCAGGGAAGAGACATACCACTGGCAGATAGCTGGAGATACCTTTAATCCCTGAGGAAGAACTGTCCAATGGTACCTTTTCATAGGGGCTTCCATGTTGATGGAAGGGACCGAGAATGCTAAACGCAGTGCGTCGTCATGGTGCAAGGGAATTTGGAATAAGTAATCTTTAATATCAATAACAGCTAACTTCCAATCTTGGGGAAGCATTGTTGGGGATGGCATACCAGGTTGGGGAGAACCCATATCTTCAATTACATTATTAATTCCTTGGAGGTCATCGAGGAGCCGCCATCTTTTTTTATCAGCTTTTTGGATGACAAACACTGGGGAGTTCCATGGGGACATGGTCTCCACAATGGCCTTTCTTAGTTGCTCTTCCACTAGTTCCTCAAGCACCTTTATTTTTTGTTTACTGAGCGGCCATTGTTTCACGTCATCAGGTTTGTCTGTTTTCCACTTCAGTTTTTGGGTGGGGCTCTGTTGTTCAATGACTGCTGTACAAAAATGCCGTGGAGTGTCTGGAATATCAATTGTGACACCCCACTGGGCCATTAAATCTCTCCCTAACAAAGGTTCCGAATAAACTAACACAAATGAACGGATATTTGCCAATTGTCCATTTGGTCCCTCAATTTGAATGATGCTTTTGTATTGTCTTGCCAATTGCAGGCCTCCTACACTTTGAAGGTGACTGGCAACATTTTGCAAAGGCCAATGTGCTGGCCAGTCTTGTACTGGGATCACTGTGCAGTCTGCACCTGTGTCTACAAGCATTTCAATGCGTTTTCACTCCCCACCCCCAGTGACATTACACCATAATTTGGGTTTGTCTTTCCCAATAACTTGGACCCGGGCGACTGTGGGCCCTTGTTTTTCAGTACTTTCAGGTAAAGACAGCACAGGGATAGCTTGTGCAACAATTTGTCTCTTGGGAAGAAACAGGGGTGGGTGGAAACAGTGCAGCCTGAGATTGAATTGCTCAGGATCTGATGTTGTCATTCCTGGAGCAATTTTGAATCTCTTGTGGTGTGTGTTTGGTGTCCCCAATGACGATGTACTTACAATGAATTCGGTTCCAAGTACCCTTCTCTTCAGGATTGACAGAGACAAAATGCCAGTCGGTGTCCTTCAGGTGGAGTGACTCTGTCAGCTGCTACCTGTAAGGCTCATTGACAGAAGACGTGGTTAACATAGGATCACCTAAACCATAACAAAGGTTATTTTGTTTAACTTTCAACAGTGGACCAGCAGACATGGTCTTTGAAGCACCTTCTTCACTTACACAAATATTAATATTATCGAGCGCCTGATTTGTTTTGCTACCCTTATTCCCTTGGCCTGGCCTGCTCTTTTTGTGTCTGCACGCCTGGCAGGCGGGTGCTCCCTTTTCAGTTTTTTTGTTGTTGTTGACCCCCAGGGAGGGCTTGTAGTTCTCCTCCCCTGCCATTTCTAAATTCATCAAATTGCCTTTTCAGGGGGCAATTTCAGTGCCCAAGGTTGTTACAAAGCAGGCATGGTTTTGTGGGGTCAGTCAGTGCTGGTCTCCGGTGCTGCCCAGGGTACTGCTGTGCTGAGGGGAAAGGCGCAGGGCTGGCAACGGCGACACGCTGAGGTGGTCTTGGCAGCAGCCTTGGTCTTGTGTTTTCAGCCACACTCATCAGAGGCACTTTCCTGTTACAGACTAGAAGCATATCTTTTAGTATGGGGGAGGTTCTATAGGAAGGCTCAGGATTGCCGCTTGACACTGTTCATTTGCATTTGTAAATGCCATTTCCTCTAAAACCGCTTCCCTAGCATTCTGTTTTTTAACTTGTATTTCAATGGCTCTAGTTAACCTTTCTACAAATTTCAAAAAAGGCTCTGATGGTAGCTGTTTTATTTTACTATAGGGCTCAAAAGGCCCTTCAGGTCAGAGGGAAAAGAATGCTTTTTCAGCTGCTTCTTTTACTTTCTCAAGTGCTTCTACAGGAATTGCAGTAGCTTGGATTGAGGGTAAGGACCATTGGCCCTCGCCACAGAGGTGCTCAATGGTGATAGGGTTACCACTTCGCCGTGTTTGGATCAGCATGCAAGCCTGGGAGAGCGTCTTTTAGCAGTTATTTCCATGCTAATTCCCATAATTTGAATTCTGTGGAGGTCATGAGACATGAAAAAAGCTGTTTTAGATCATGTGGAATTACTACATTCCTACTCAGTTCAGAATTTAAAAGGCCACGGAAATATGGACTGTGTGGACCATATTCTTTATGAGATTTACAGATGTCTTTAATCAATTGTTGTTCAAAAGAACTCCAATTAGCAGTTGGGGCTGCCCCCCCTTGTGCTGCTGAAATGTAACAGGAGCTAATGACAAGATGGGACCCTGAATTGGGTCTGAGGTTCCCTGCTCTGTATCCCTTGAATTAGAAGCATTGGGATCACAGATACAGGTTTGGGGACAGGCAGTGGGTGTGTCCCTACCGTGGGAACACAGAGAGGGAGTGGGGACGCAATGGGCACGGGGGGTGGAGACAGGGGGCTGGCAAGGGGCAGGGATACCGTGGGAACAGGGGGCGGGGTCAAGGGGCTGGCAGGGGGCGGGGACACCTGGTGACATCACGTCAGCAGACGCCCCCTGGGAGGAGTAGAGGGGCGGAGCTGAGGGTACTGCAGGAAAGGGAGGGGGAGGGGGGAAGGTATCACAGGGAATAGGAGGAGAGGGGGATGGGGCTGGAGTTTTGGGATGCTTAAGAGGATTTTGGGAAGAAGAAGACCAGGTTTGGGAAGATGCCACATGGCATCCTTCATCTTGTGGACCCCCTAGGGACTGGGGGCCATTTCGGGCATCACTGCTCTCTGGAAAGCAGGGACAGAAGTGCCCCGCAGAGAAGCGAGTGGAAGAATATTAGTGATGGTACTTATTGTGTTTAAATGTAGTGATTTGTGTAGATCTGGTACATTTTAACCGTGAGTATGAGTATGAGCTCAGAGAGTTCCTTTGCCTTGGATGTTTGATTTTGATCTGCAGACTGTATGATGTTATTTTGATTGTGTCCAAGAAAATTGATGTGAGTAAATGCTGAATTATGGTATGCTATGTTGTGTTGAGAAAAGTGAGCACTTTGAGAGATATGCCCTTTCCCAGTGGTTTTGTGTGGTGATTTTCTTCCGCTGCATTGTGTGATTTTCATTGTATAGTAGTGTTTGTGGAGATTTTAAGATTTTGTTGCAACAAGAGTGGCATTTTACATAGGAAAACTATAGTACAGTGATTTATGCTTAACTACGATAGAGTTAAAGGAATTCTAAGAATTCCCCCCCTCACAGCAATTCAAGCCTTGGCTCTAGCGAATTTGAGATAAAGGGGGGGTGCGGGTGCGAGTGTTTGTGTCTGTGGGGTGACTAGCACAGCCTTTTTGCAAAGCAGTAAAACAAGTGTAAGTAGACACAGGGCTTAATTAGATTGTGCAAGAAGAGAACTAGAAAAGACTGATATTTTGTCTGATCAGAATATAGTGTCTATATCACGTTTTTGATTAGCATGCTGTGTGAGGTGACAGTGGCTGTCCCCTGGGCACAGGGACAGCTCTGGCTGCCCCGTCTCCCCAGGGAACACGGGAATGGCCTGTGAGCAAAAGCTGGATGTGCAGTTATTATTGCAGTGCGGTGTTTATGAGAAACACTGGTTTTGCTGTTCTAATAAGTGTCAGGGCACATGTAAATTAGAAGTTTCTGGTCAAGCGGATTCAGAACCTAAGGTCTTAGAACTTGTGTGTGGGAACCACATCTGATACCTGCCACCTGGAGCTGTGTGTATAGGAGGAAAGTTGAGAAACTACTGTGAAGGTCTGTAAAAAGGTTTGAGTGGAAGCGAGACAGGGCAAGGAGAAATAAATAATGAGAACTGACCAGAGCAAAGAGGTTCCTAAATTAGCCCCTTTTGGGAGGGGCTCACTGGGAGAAGGCTGCCAGTAGGAGCAGCTCAGAAAATAAAAAGATTTATATTACTTCATTGCTGTTAGTACTGTTTTAAAGTAGGAGGATAAATGGGATAGAGTTTTGTATGCTGAAATGTCTTTGTGTTTTAAGAAATCATCCAGATTTCTTGAAAAGGGAAAACAAGGCAAAGAGAAAGCAAATCAAACATGTTGTTCAGCATGCAGCATAAGATAGCAACGTATGAAACCAGGCAAGGATCATCATGCTGAAATGCAAAGCAATCACAGTTCACAAAATGAGTACATATGATTTGCTAAAGGCTCCTCCCAAGGTAAGGGAGGAAGGGTAAAGATGACCTCCCCAAAAGGGAAGAATTTTTGTCGACACAAGGGCCATATATTCAGTTTTAAATAAAACTTTAGTACCTGTGGAGAATGTTTATGTTGTAGTGTGGGGAATGAACAACTGGCCAGTCTGAGAAGGCATACTTGTGCAAACCTTTAAAGTAACATGTGTACTATGTGTACCTAAAAGCTTTTGTACAATTCGCTCAATTTGCTAAACATTCTCAAATGAGAAAGGTTACTCTGGAGGCAAATGATATAAAGATGTTTGGCTTAACATTAACAGACACTGAAATTAAGAAAGACATTAGTAAGGAGATATTAGAATAAGTAAACAAGTGTTTTCAAGGGTATGGGCCTCTGCTGTACCAGGGAGACTGAAAGATGCTCCCCCATGAGTGTCAAGTTTAAGGAAAGAACACAACTAGTGAGAACTGAGTAGTACCCTCAAAAGGAAGATAAGGAAGGAATCAGCCCAATAACTGATAGTACTGGATTAAGGGCTGTCAATAAGATAACATAGAATTCATACCCTGTGGTAGCAAATCCATATACCTTACTAACTTGTTTAACACCTGAGCTAACCTGGTTCACTGTTTTAGGCCTAAGAGATGCCTTCTTTTGCCTCCCTATCCACGAAGCCAGCTAGGAAATATTTGCATTCAAACTCAAGCTCACATAGTCCATGTGCCTGAAGGCTTCAAGATTCCCCACTCCGACTGGAGAACAGCTTGCAAAGACCCAGAGTCCCGGGAAGCTCCACAAGAGGAAAGGAGGCTGTTGCAGTACGTGGACAATCTTCTAGTAGCCACTCGGATGAGGGAAGCGAGAGAAGCCTGGACGGTAAGCCTTTTGAATTTCCTAGGACTCCAAGGACGCAGAGTCTCAAAGAAAAGGCACAGGTAGTGAAACAGAAGGTAATCTACCTGGGGTAAGAAGTGAGTGCTGAGCAGCAGACTTTAAGGCAGGGAAGCCATATGCCAAACCCTGAAACCCCAGACAACGAAGGAGCTCCGAACCTTCTTAGGCATGGCAGGGTGGTGCCAGCTGTGGGTTTATAATTATGGACTGTTCGCCAGACCCCTCTATGCTCTTATTGCCAATAGAAACAGAGATCTCCAGTGGACACAAGACACCACATGGGCCTTTCGCCAGCTAGAGAGTGCCCTCATGTCAATTCCAGCTTTGAAACTTCCAGATGTAAGTAAACCATTCTTTCTATTTTTCCCACGCAAGGAATCGCCCAGGGAATACTGGCTCAGGACTTGGACCCTTACTGAAGGGCAGTTGCTTACTTCTCTAAGCAACTAGATGCAACAGCCAAAGGATGGCCAGGTTGCCTCAGAGCTGTAGCAGCAGTCGTGCTGAATATTCAAGAGGCATGCAAGTTTACCCTGGGACAAAAATGACTGTGCTAGTGTCCCACACAGTGTCCGCAGCACTGGAAGTAAAGGGTGGCCACTGGCTCTCACCACAGAGGTTTCTGAAATGCCAGGCCATCATGGTAGAGCAAGACGATGTAGAGATAGTGGTGACTAATATTGTCAACTCAGCTTCTTTTCTCAGTGGACACCATAGTTGCCTAGAGACCACCAAAGCTACCTACTCCTGCCGCCCAGGCTTAAGGGACACTCCTCCGGACTATGCAGAGACCTGGTTCACTGACAGGAAAGCGACATTGCAAAATTCACAGTGACTGCCTGCAGAGAGGTAATAGAGTCTGGACCCTTACCAACAGGTACCTCTGCAGAAGGCTGAGATAATTGCCCTGACCCGTGCCCTGGAAAGGGCAAAAGGGAGGAGAATAACCATCTACACAGACCCAAGGAATGCATTTGGAGTCATACATGCACATGGAGCCATCTGGAAAGAGAGGGGACTGCTGACCTCACAGGGAAAGAAGAGACAATCCAGCTGCTGGAAGCAGTTCAGCTACCTGAAAAGGCATATTAAGGCACACTAGAGAGTGAGCTTAAAATTGGAGGAAAGAAATGAGCTGGCGGAAGGAGAGGCAAAGAAAGCAGCAAAGGGTGAGGTACAGATTTTCCTCGAAGGTAAGCCATAATACAATAACACTAACCAAAAGAGATGTACAACTGCAAGGGGTGGGCTACCATTGAAAGAGAGCTAGTAATCCCTTCCCATTTTCGTGGTTACTAGTGAAGGAAGGGCACTAGAAAACACACTAGGGCCTAACTACTTAGAAGCCTTTTATAGAGTGTGGCTCCTTTTTCGAAATGACCAAGGCTGCGAGTGATACAGAGTGCATTACACAAATCTGATTGAAACAATCGTTGTATCGTCGTCAGGGATTTATATGCCACTATCACTCAGGTAAGCCGACAATGAGATCCTTGCCTCCAGACTAACCCCAAAATACCCCCCAGCCAAAACTCGGTCAGACTGGGAGAGGCCATGGGCCTGTACAGAAGTGGCAAATTAACTTTTCAGAACTCCCAAGGAAAGGGGGGTATCAGTATTTACTGGTATTGATAGATACATTTTCAGGGTGGCCAGAAACATTCCCCACCAGAACTGTCAAAGCTCAAGAGGTGACCAGATTATTTTTATAAGGAATAATACCACGCTTCAGAGTTCCAGCCACAATATCCTCAGATAAAGAATCACATTTCATTTCCAAAATAGTGCAACAGATTAGTAGCCATCTGGGCATAGATCAGGAACTTCACACCCCATACCACCCCCAATCAAGTGGCCAGGTGAAGAGAATGAATCATTTGATTAAGCAGCAAATCATAAGACTGGGGCAAGAAGTTAATCTACTCTAGCCCAATCTCTTCCACTAGCACTATTGCAAATTCAAACTAAACCTTGAGCTAAAGGAATGCTGAGTCCTTTTGGAATGCCTTACAGAAGACCATATAGTATACAAAGGGAATGTCCAGAATGTCCACCTACATGGTGGCATTAAGCAAACAGCTCAGAGTAATTGAGAAACATGTGGCTGGAACTTGGAGCAGGGAGTTAGACAGCCTGGGGATGATGTATATGTTAAGTCTCTTACAGAGAAGACTTCGGAACCACAGTGGGAGAGACCACTGCAAGTACTTCTCACCACCTTCACTGCAATCAAAATCAAGGAACAGAATGCCTGGATCCATCACTCTCGGGTGAAGAAGGCCCAGAAACCCCTTAAGGAGTGACGCCAGGAGACAATGAACTGAGATTAAAACTTACTCGGGCAAAATGAGTATATTGCGGTCGGGAGTAGCTCATATTTTAGTTTGTAGAATTGTATTGTGTGTAATCACAACTGAAGTTTCAGAACTTGAGAGTACCTCTGTTCAAAATAACGCTAAATGGCCTTGGTCCCTGGCATTTAATCAGTATACTGGATCATAGGAAAACCTTCTGAGATAAAAGATTTAAACATATCTACTGTAGTCATCCATGAGAATCAGATATGTGAGGAGCAAGAATGGCAAGAACAGGAACTGTGGACTCTTCAAGGAATCAGAGGAGAAGAAATCAAAGTAGGGTGCCAGGTCATCAATAGGGTAGCTTATGAGAGACCAGATGTAATTAGTGTCTGAACCTCCCCTGGTGTATATGAACACCAGGAAGTCTGTGATAACCTAAGTGAATCAGACTGTTGGTGTCACTTTTGTGCCGAGTGTTTCAAGTAGCAGAAACCTGGTCCCAGTTTCTTCTGAGGCACTGCAAATGAATTTAGGCTCTTCTCTTAGACTTCCCCTTCATTAAATCAGGTGCTCTGGAGGGGGAAGGAGATTCCTGAGGTCTCTACATTTCAGAACAAACATCTGCCTCAAATATGACCTAAACCTCTGTCAGATACACTTGTGAAGTGTGTCTGAATTTGCAGTGTGAGCCCAGCACATCCCTCTGGCAGGGAGGCATGGTCATAAACAGAAAGCAGTTCCTGTTTCCCATAACAAACATCTAACTGGCATATTAGGGACAAAATTAGGAGTTTTAAATGGAATTGATTCAGAAATACTGGTGAATAAACTGGCCACTGCAGCAGGTAGCCTCACAAAATTGAAGCAGCCTTTATAGTAATCTCTATTGGCATTAGGAACTAGCCAGTGACAGATTTCAAAAGTACTGCCAAAGTAAGGAAGTATGAAAAGGCCGGGGACCAAGACCACAAGTTGATAGTAGAAACACTTAGTATAGTACAAGATAATGTGTCTTTAGCTTTCAGTTGTATACAAGCACAGTTATGGATACAAGCAACAGCAGCTCTGATCATATGGGAAAGGGGTGAAGGTAATTTTCCAGCTAAAATTCAAGAAATTGTGTGGCAGACTATGGTGAATTTCACCTATGATCCTGTTTCTAATGTGGCCTTTGTGCTTACCATACATAATGCCACTGTTTATGTTGTCCATCCCATCATTGCTCTAGGATCAAACCATTGAAAAACAATACTCTGTCCTTCAGAACATAGAGTATGGGCACGAAAGATGAATGGAAAGTGGCAGACAGTAAACTTAGAATCCTGCATTACTAGAGAACAGATGGGATTCATTTGCGAAAGCAATACTATTAATGCTCAGGGTGTGTGTTTGGACACTGAGCAGAGTATTTGTCCCTTCAAAGTCCATCCAGTCACTGACCAGAAAACTGTGCTCGTATATACTGGAAAAGGGGGTATGCTTGAGAACTGCTTGTGCTGCTGTACAAATTGATAGCAATGATGTTATTCTGTCTAGTAGAAACCATTCTAATCTCTGTATATGTAATTTTGTTAAGATTATTGGATGTGATCTTTGGGTGGTCACCAACTGCGAATAGAATCTTTAATAAGTTGTGTCACCCCATTGTAGTCTTACTAATATTAGTTGGGATAAGTTTAGGACTATCTATTATATTGTTAATTTGGTATTGGAGAATGCTACAACAAATAGCTGTACTAACATCTTTGTCAAAAGCACACGGTGAAGCACTAAAAGACACTTACTGTTGTGAAAGTTTTCATTAAGTAAAAGAATTTACTTATTTCCTAGGAAAGGGGGGAATGAGACGGAGTGGAGATCCATTCTGAATTAGGTGAAGTGCCTGGAAGAGGTGAGAGGTCTGTAGGGCCAAAGCTGAAAGAAAAGCCGCATTCCAGAGACAGCAAGGAGACAGAGAAAGAAAAACAGAAATTACCACAAGGTCGATCTGCCCCAGACCTAGGAATTCCTCTGATAAAGAAGAACTAGTGCTAAATGTCATGCGGAATGAATATGTATGAACTTATTGTGAAACTGTATGCATATGCATTTGGGAGGGGGATAAAAGACGACCTGAGGTCTTCAGAGGTACGCACGCCTTGTTGGGGGACTTGCGTCCGGCGCGTGTCGTAAATAAACATACCGGGCTTTACAACTTTTATAAAGTTGTGAGGTTTCTTCTTTTCTCCGCAAAACAGCTGACACATGCTCTGGGTTTCAGAGGATGGGACACAGGGGGTTGGGAAAGGCTCCACGTAGCCTGGCCAGGGCCTTGTGAATGGAGCAACTCAGGCATTTTAACAAACTCTGGGAGTCGACTTCCCAATGAGTGTGCTCTCTTGAAAATACCAAGTTTTGGGGTAAGAGGTTTAGGGGTTTTAGAGCTAGGAGAGGGAGAAACAGGGAGAGTAGAGGTACATGGCTTGGAATTTGGCTTTTTTTCCGATTCCTTTTGTTTGAGCAAGGCTGTTCGAATTCGTAAACTCCAGAACACAAATTTAGCTGAGGGTGTATTCCCAGACTGTCCTAAGGTTATCAATTCATTCCCTGCTTTATCCCAAA
Organism: Ammospiza caudacuta; assembly: GCF_027887145.1. Taxonomy (NCBI): domain Eukaryota; kingdom Metazoa; phylum Chordata; class Aves; order Passeriformes; family Passerellidae; genus Ammospiza; species Ammospiza caudacuta. The sequence goes on along the minus strand of NC_080614.1, from coordinate 2,327,549 downwards.
ATTGAATATTGTGGATTTCTTCAGTGGAGATTTGTGGGAAATGTAGAAAAAGCCATCTTATTAACTGTTTCAATTTTCCTTTTGAGAACTTCACATTACCACTGACTAAAATGCTAACAATATGATAATACACTCCTTTTTGTACAATGCTAAGCTTCGAACCCATGTTAGATGTAAAAGGCAAAGTACAAAATCCCGCCTGACCAAAAACAAAGCCAAAATCAGCTACCGATTTCTATTAAAAAACCCACAAATAGGAAAGCAATATCAAGCAGAAAAAAGCTTTATAATGCAGCTGTCTATACTGCTTTAAAAATTCCCGGGCAGCAGCAGCAGGGAGCTGGGACATGCCTTGCCGAGCCGTGGCAGATACAGAGCCCCCCCCGCAGAGCTGAAAGAGCAGCCTCCCCCACAACACGTGGCAAGCCGAAACTGGGGCTGCCCCATGCCGCGTGTACAGAGCACCCCTCCATCCCGCACAGAGAGAGAGAAACTGCGTCCCCCGCTTGAGAGAGCCCCCCTCCCCTGCACAGAGAAAGAGCAGAGTCCCCCGCGCCAAGAGAGTTCCCCCTTCCCCGCCGGCGCGAATTCCAAAAGACAGTGAAACACACCACAAAAGCTAAAGCCTGGAACGCAATGGATTCTGTGTGGCTGCGCAGACGAAATGCAAAGGCAAAAAAGGAACAGAACTCATGGCAGAGTCTGTTTTTGAGCTTCTGCTCCACCAAGAGCAGAGATACTCACCCGAAATGAAAGCTGTAGCTGGCTAGGTCCAGGCAGGCAGGTCTCCTCACCGGAACAGGACACCTCTATGGGCAGGAGAGGCTACCCTGTTCTTCCTCTGGAAAATCTGCTCACCAGAAAGGAGCTGGGCTTTCCTGAGGCGCCAAACAGTCCACAAAACTTCTTCTGGGAATATTCCCAAAGTCTCCACTGAGAGCGTTGCAACCAAGGCTCTTTCAGCTGGGTGCATGGCTGCCGAAGCCTGTCCGAGGTACTGAGAGTCCTTCTGGGGCTGCAGAGTCGAGCAGCCCCATGTAGGGCACCAAAATATTGGAATATGAATCCCAATATTACCAGGTAGATTGTGCCTGGGCCAGTCTGACCCTTGCTGCTGGGCCAAAGGCGGCAACTGTGTTGTATCACTCCAGAGACACCTTTAGCTTGCTGGAGGTTGCAGCTGGGCAGCTGAACAAGTCCAGGCTTGTTAGGAACTCCGTTTACCTCAGGTGAGAAGGCTTCAGGCTATGGTGAGGAGGAAGGAGACGGATTCTGCCGGAGGGTTAATATCCAGAGCTTTATTCCATGGTCACAGAGGTGTAACAGCTCCAACAGAATCCCGAGCACATGGTCTGATTCACCTTTTAAGCTCCGGGGCAGGGGGAGGGGAGGGACAGGTGTGCCACCAACCAGGTGGGAGGGGGAGGGTCTCAAGGGACGAGGGACACCTAGATAGGCCAATGACTCCCAGGCCTGAGGGGCATCCTTTGAAAGTGACGAACGACACGACGTCTTCCTGAAATGTTAAAACTGATTCACAGTCCAGCAGGGGGAGAGGGGGGAAGGGGAAGAGAGGTATGGCACACCTGGGAAAGGGACTGGGAAGTTTAAGACAGGATATTACAACACACTGCAACAGGGCCTTGGAGCCTCAGGTGGCCAAAAGCAGCTGCTCCTGGTGCCTGTGTGTGCCCGTGTTCAGCAGTGCTGCTCCATCAGTCTGTGCACAGCAACGGGGAAAAGCCTCAGCCCTGCAGGGCCAGGAGCTGCCGGGCTCTGCCTGAGCAGCTCAGCCAGCAGGAAGGGAGCTGCTCCACACGGGAATCAGGAGCAAAGGACATTCCTTTGATAGGACATTTTTTCTATTTAAAGGAAAAAAAAGGAAAAAGGAAAAAATTAGGTAAATTGTAAAAGAGAGGAATAAAATCCAAGTGTTAGTGAAAAAACATTACATAACATTAATGAAAAAAACAAAACTTAAATGCCAAGTTACATTCTTAGCCTTAAGAGGTAAATAATCTTTTTAAAAACAGAACTCAGTTATTTCCATTGTAAATGTGCTGATGGCATGGATCCATCTTACTGACCTCAGCAGCCTCTTAAAAGATTTTGGGCTTTGTTTCCAACACTGGTATTTGAAATTGTGGTCGAAGCAAGAAGAAATTGCTTTGTGCCCTTCCAGCTCCAAGCAGGACTGGGAATGGAAACTCTGTCAAAACCCAAATACTTTAGAAGATGATCTTCCTTCTCAGCCTGGCAATGAGCTGCACATTCCCTTTGAAACTGTCAGGGATTTCTCAGAGACACAAAGTAACACTGACAGCTTTTTGCTCTGGCTTGGAAAGGCAGAAGGGCAATTCTCCATCCACCAGCTCCAGACTGCACTGCCTCAGGAGCACGGCCCACTCGCCAGCTTAGGCCCACTCGTGGCACTTCTAGAGGAGGAAGAAAGTGCAATTGCACAATTCCAGCCAATCAAGAAGGAAGAATGGGACAGACAAAACACCCTGTACAGATCCAGGCGTTCAGCTGCGACTGTGGAGAGTTTGGGTCCTTGCCAATTGGATATGTGTCCCCAGCTGCAATCTCTGGGCCTGCAGCAGAGTCTCACTCACCTGCCAAAGCAGAAAGCTCAGGCGCTGTGCTGACAACGGGCTCATCTGATGCAGAGCTGTCAGAGCAATGTGAGGGCAGAGCCAGCCCAGCTGGGCCCAGGGCTGAGCCCAGCAGAGCCCTGGCAGAGCCCAGAGCAGCCTCAGCACCCGCAGAGCCTGGCTGCAAGGAGAGAAAGCAGAAACCGCCCGTCAGCTGAGGGCTCCTGTGCCCTTGTGCCAAGGCCTGCGGTGCCCAGGCCATGCTGGCTGTGCCCAGAGCTGTGCCCAGAGCTGCCCATCCCTGCTGCCTTTGGCCCAGAGCAGGAGGGCAGGACATGTGCCCAGCCTGCAGCCAGCCAGGGCACATCCAGCCCTCAGCAGCTGCCCAGAGCAGGATGCTCCTGTGCTCGCTGCCAGCTCCCAAAAGCTCTGATCCCACCCTGCCAAGCACACAGGGACCCACCTCACACCAGCCACGGCTGCAAGAAAAGCTGCTCCCAAACCATGGCCTCAGCCTTCTCCAAGGGCACGGCCCATCCACGCCACAGCTGCTCCCAAGCACTTCCCCATCCACACTGGACCAACTCGAACATTTCTTCTGGAAAAACAAACAACACATTATTGAAAAGAGATTAGATACAAAAAGGGAAAACAAGAAAAACGGTAAAACCTCTTTTCTCTGCCAGGGCCTTGAGGAAGGCTAAACCCCTACATGCTAGGGAACAACCCAGCCATGAGTGAGGGAGGCCCACACTTTCTCTCTTCCTCCCTGTACTGCCCCTCAAAATCAGGGTGATCCCAAAGCAAACAAGGGCAGTGGAGCAGCCCAAGCCCTTCCTTGCCTGCACAGCAAAGCAGCTGTTCAAAGGTTCTGGAGTCCCACCTCTGCTCCCACCATGGGGTTGGTTTGTGTTGGGCTGGCTGCCCCAGCCCCAGCCCAGGGCACGGTGGGTGCTGGGGGCTGTTGGCAGGGCCAGGAGCCCACTCCCATTTCGTACCCACCCCAGCCCATCCTCCCAGCCCTGCCAAAAGCAGCTGGGCAGCCACTGAAGCATAAGTTGCATATGCCCCAGCAAAGGGGGAGCCTTTGGTTCCCTGCCACACTGGGTCATGCCCAAATCTGGCAGAATTTCCCCGGCTGGGGACTCATCTGCAAATTCCCTGTGGAGTTTGGCTTTGAAGAAGGTGCCAGAATCAAAGTCCATCACCTTCAGCCTCCCGTGGCCAGGCTGAGGAAGAGCTTGTCATCCTTGATGTCTCCCTCGCTGTCTCCAGCAGCAGCAGGAGCATCCCCACCCGGTACAGCTTCTCCAGGGGCTCCTTCTCCTTCCCTGGGGGCAGACCAGGCTCTCAGGGCTCTGCCCAGGGCCCCAGCTGTCAGGGAACTGGGACAAGCAAAACCAGCTTGGATGGCAGCCACCAGTGCTGGGCAGAGCAGCTCAGCTCCAGCACAAGGGCTGCGTGTTCCCATCCCATGACCCCGGTGCAGTGACACTGGCAGCACAAAAAGCTCTGGGTTCCTTTGTTTCTTACTGCCAAGGCACATGTGGAGCAGGAACTTACCAGGGCCCTGGATCAAAGTGTGCCTGTGGCTCTCTCCCTTCTTCTATGGCAGAGGAATATCCCACATCCAAGGATCACAGAACAGGTCTTCCAGTGTGGGTCTGTCCAAGGAGTTCACGGATAAACACCTCCTGATCAGATCTTTGCACTCTGTGGAGAGAAAGCAGAAACTGCCGGTCAGCCAGAGAAGGCTCCCGTCTGCTTTGCCCTACTATTTCCATGCCCAGGCCATTCTGGATGTGCTCAGAGCTGGGCCTAATCATTCCCATCAATTCCCTGTTTTGGAGGAGAGCAGGACATGTGCCACCTCCTCAGCAGCTGCCAGAGCAGGATGCTCACGAGCCCACTGCTGCCTCAAAGCACTGGGATTCCCCTCGTGCCCAGAGAAGAGGATCCACCTTGAGAGAGCCTTTGTGGCAGCGGGAGCTGGCCCCAGCTGAGGTTCTGGCCCCTCCTGAAAGGGTGCTCGCCGCAGACCATCTGGTGCAGCAGGATGCCCAGGGACCAGACCGTTGCTGCCTCGCCATGGTACCAGCCAAAGTCGTTCCATTCCGGGGGGCTGTACGACAGTGTTCCTATGGAATACAGATGGAGTTCATCAGGGGGATGCTGCTGCTCCCAGCGCCTGGCCCCAGCATCCCTGCGCCTGCGGGGGCTGCATCAGGGGCACACAGGGTGACCACTGCCCTCTCGCCAGCACCTGGGACTTGTGCACAAACTCGGGGTTGGAAAAGAAGCCTCTGGTGTTGGAAGAGGGCAGCCCTGGCTAGGCCTGACCATGAAAAGCAAAGGAAAAACCCCCTCTGTGCTGGGGAAAAAAACTGCCCTTATCCTCCCTGCCTGCATTGCCCCAAAAATATCATGAAGCCAAGGCAAACAGGGTGAGTGGGGCAGTCCAAGCCCTTCCTTTCCCCTGCACACCAAAGTGGCTGGGGCACAGGTTCTGCCCTCCCTCTCTGCTACCCCCACCCACGGGGGGTTTGGTCGGGCTGGCTGCCCCAGCCCAGCCCCAGTCCTGGGCAGAGTGACTGGCAAAGGCTGCCAGCAGGGCTGGAAGATGGCTGCCCACCCAGTCCTGCTCTAAAGCAACTCAGCTGAAGACTCAGTCCCCTGACTGGCAGCAAAAGGGAGAATCCCCGCTGCCACAGCCAGCTTGGGCTGGGAGATGTTGGGCCATGAGATGCCAGCAGCAGGAGCACAGCCCTGTGTAGGCTCACCTGCAAAGTGTGTGTTGCCTGTGTCTTGCAGGCAGGTGCCACAGCCAAAGTCAATGAATTTGGCCTGCCCGGTGGTCAGGTCAACCAGGATGTTCTCTGGTTTGATGTTACGGTGCAGGACCCCGCAGCTGGTACAGTGCTGCACGGCCTCCAGCACCTGGCGGAACAGCTCCCGCGCCTCCTCCTCGGGCAGGAACCACCATGCCCCAATGAAACGCTGCAGGTCCTGACACCGCTCTGGCCGCTCCAGCACCATCACGATGCAGCTGGGGAGCTCGAGCCACTCCAGCAGCTAGACCACACCGGGGAAGCCAGTGGACACCTTGGCCAGCAGCACGATCTCCAGGGGTGCGCTGGTCCCGTCCGGCTGTGGGAGGAGCACGATGCCGTCAGTGGGGCCGATGCCGTGCCAGGCCTGGGGAAGCCCTCAGCCAGGCCGGGATGCTCTGCGCCCTGCACTGGCCCCACGCCCGCTCTCCCTCGGGGCGTCCTGGCGGTTCCCACCGCGCCGGGCCCCGGCTCATCCCCGGCCGGCAGCCCCGGCTTCTGCCGCTGGTCCCGCTCACTCACCAGCTCGCCCCAGTGCTGGACGCGGTTCCGTGGCACCCTTTTGATGGCCACTTGCAAGCCAAGGGCAGCAGCGGGGTGAGCTCGCCGCCCGCACTGTGAGCCCCATCCTCCGCCCTCCGCCCTCCTCCTCCTCCTGCATCCCCTCCTCCTGCGCCCGCCGCCGGCCCCGCCGCTCACCGGGGCGCCGTCCGAGAGCCGCGTGGCCGCGAAGACTCTGCCGAAGCCGCCGCGCCCCAGCAGCGATCCCAGCCGGTACCGCTCCTGCAGGGCCTCCTGCGCCGTCCCTAAAGGCGGGACGCGGCTGTCAGCGCTTGGCCCGGGGCCAGCAACGGCCCCCGAGCGCCCCTCACCCGCCCCGGGCCGGCCATGCCCCGGCGTTCGCTCTTCGGAACACAGCATGGGAGGCTTGGGGCCGGCCGCTGGGCTGCCGAGCGGCAGAGCTCGGGCTGGGGAAGCCGCAGCAAAGGCAGCGGGAGTGGCCACGCCGCGTGTGTGCTCCGCAGGCCCCAGGAGGAGCCAGGGCCTGGGCCTGGGCCGGGGCCGGGGTCGGGACTGGACCCTGCATCGGGTCCGGGGCCGGGCTTGGGCCAGGCGGAGGCAAAGGGCGGCGATGCTGCCCCAGCCCCAGGCACTGATGCCTGCTCAGCAGTGCCACCGCCAGCACGGCCAGAGCTGGGTGGAGGCGAGACCGCGGCGGGACAGCCGGGGCCGGGCACGGGGCAGCCCCGCCCAGGGCCGGGGGCGGGCCGGGGGCATGGCCCGACCCGGCAGGGGAGAGGGAGGCGGGGAGAGGAGAGGGACGCCGGGCGAGGGACCCCGAGAGAAGGGTGCGTGACAGGGGAAAGGGAGAGAAAGAGAAAGAGAAAGAGAAAGAGAAAGAGAAAGAGAAAGAGAAAGAGAGAATGAGAATGAGAATGAGTGTTGAGGAGTCTGCTTTTTATGCTGCCGCTGCTGCTGCTGCTGCTGCCACCGCTGCTGCCACTGCGACTGAAGCACCGGGGCCGTTCGTCCCCGTGTCCGTTCCCCGCTCGCCCCACGAGCCCCACGTTCGAGTCCCGCGCGCCCCGGGGACAGCCCCTCCGTCTGCCCAAACACGGGAACTTTGCAGCGCTGAGCCCGGATGCAGAGCCCCGACTCCTGCACGCTGGCACAGCGATCCCCTCGCTCGCTGCTGTGCATTGTCCTTGCTGAGGGGCAAACACTGTCGGGGCACCTTCCCTTGGTGTAGGATTCCTACCTGACCCCAGCACTGCACTTACATCTCCAGTGTTGCCTTCCAGTAAAAACAGGGGAAGGAAAACTGCGTGTGACTCATGGCATTTTAGAGTGTCTAAAAATCACTAAGTCACCGATCTTAGAGATGAGGTGCATCTGGAATTACTGGGATGCAACATGGGAAAGGAGAGCATATAAATAAATAGAGGGAAACATCTTGGATTGTTTCTTTCATTTTCATTTCACTTCTGGAAAGCTGTTTCAGTTTTCCAGGAATCTTCTCCTGTCTGCTCTTCCCAAGAATCTCTCATGGAGAACGAGGTCAAGCTTCTGTCACAGGATTTGCCACCAGGAAATTATGCCACTGGTGAAATTTTCATTATGGCTGTTAGTGCTGGCTTAGGGCAAATTTTGGGAGGAAATCTCCAAAAGGGGTCCATCTAGAAAGCAAGTTAAAGCAGCCCCTCCCCCTACTAGTTCAGGAAAAGACTTCCCTTGAGAAAAGTGAAAAAACCAGTTTATTTAACTGGTAAGTAAAGTATTCACAAGCATGAAAAATGAATAATATTAAATAAAACCTCTGACGGTGCTGAAGAGATGACAAATTCAGAAAGTCCTTTTTGTGGGTTGTAGTTGGCTCACTTGGTCTCTTCTGAGTCCCTCTGGTGCTGGAATGCAGCGTCCCAGAGCTCGGGGGGCCACAGGTGTGAGCTGGCGGTGTTGTTCTGGGTTTTCAGTCCAGAGCAGGTTTGAACAGTTCCAAGAAAAAGGAAAGTCACAGTCCAAAGAAACTTCTCCGCCTAAGCTAGCTAAAAACAAATTGCTAGACCTGGACTATGAAGGCACTGGAAAATTTCCAAGTCTGGGCACTGGCGGTCCCAGCAAACACCACAGCTGGATGGTGCTGGAGCCAGAACCTGCAGATTTCCAAATTTTGGCTTTCTGTGCCAGCAAATGCCGGGACTTGGGTTGTGCCAGCACCAGGAAGTTTTCAGATCTGGACACTGGTGCTGCCAGCAAGCACCAGATCTGGGTGGTGTCGTTGCCAGGGATAGAAATCTTCCGGATTTGGGCTCTGCTGGCACTGGGAAATTTCCAAATCTGGGTTCTGGCGCAGCAAACACAAGATGTGGGTGGTGTCAGACCCAGTAGCAGAAAGCTGCCACAGGTTTTATCTTTCTGTGTCAGCAAATTGCTGGACATGGGCGGTGCTGGAACAGGGAAATTTCCAAATCTGGGCACTGGCATTTCCAGCAAACACCAGTGAAACCTTCTGGTCCTCATCCTCACCGTTGACCAGTGGTTTCCCTGAGAACCGGCTCTGGCCTCTGTACAGTCTCTCTCTCTACAGAGACTGCTTTCATCTGGTGCTCTGGAAACAGAACTTTAATGAAGGCAAACACAACAAACAGAACGGCATGCACAGTACAGAGAGAAGCAGAAAAAAGCCTGGGTCCAGTGTCTAGCAGGGATATTTATACATTTATTTATGGGGAGGGGTTAAGGTGGGATCTGAGAGAAGGACCCAAGAGGAAGGAAGGATTGAGAATATTACAATTTTGCAGTAAAAAGTAACCAATGGTAGCAAAGGGAACTCAGAACTTTCTAGTAACAATCTGCATAACTGAACGAGAGGATCATGGGCGGGAGCTCCTGCTCACCCCAACTAAAGAGGGTTTTCCCACAGCCTTAAGCTGAGGTCTCCTTCTTCTTTTAAACCAACCCAAACACAGCAGATCTGGGCGGTGCCAAGTTTTGGCTTTCTTTGCCAAAAAATTGCTGCCTTTGTGTTTTGCTGGCACCGGGAAATTGCCAGATGTGGCCACTGACAGTGCCAGTGCACACCAGATCTGGGTGGGGAATGTGCCGGCACTGGGAAATTGCCAAATGCAAACCTTCTGTGCCAGCAAATTGCTGGAATTATGCTGTGCATGCATCTGAAAATTTCCAGATCTGGGCATTGGCGGTGTCAGCAAACATGAGATTGGGTTGCTTTAAGTACCCGGTATTTGCATGATTTTGGCTTTCTTTGCCAGCAAATTGCTGGAATTGGGCTGTGCCAGCACCAGGAAATTGCCAGGTCTGGACACTAGCAGTGCTGGAAAACACCAGCGCTGGGTGGTGCCGGCCCCAGGTATTTGCTGGGTTTTGGATTTCTGTGCCAGCAAATTGCTGCACTTGGACTTTGCCAGCACTGGGAAATTTCTGCATCTGGGCCATGGCAGTGCTGGGAAACTCCAGGTCTGGGCAGAAACAGAGTCAGCAGTGGAAAATTGCCAGATTTTGGGGTTTTTCGCCTGCAAATTGCTGCACTTGGGCTGCACCAGCACCAGGAAATTTCTGGATCTGGGCACTGGCAGTTCCGGGCACACCAGTTTGTGAGAGCCGAAATGAGAGATGTGGGACTCCAGGCGGCTCTTCAAAATGCAGTTTATTGTTTCCAAGGTGATACAGCAGTCCAGAGTCATGGGTGACAGAGCTGTGCTATAGCTGTCAGCTCCAGCTGCAGGCCTGGAGACCCTTAGTTTAGGTTACAAATGCATTATATACCCTTCTTTGCTGAGCATCTTCATACACTAGAACCAATCTATACCTTAGCTTTTATCTATAGCCAATCATAACTACTATCATTACCATATTCATGTTACTATTCTCCAATCACTAAAAGTTAGTAGATTACAGTTTAAGCTAAAAGTTGTTTTCCAGTTTTCTTGCAGTGGAAAATTCTGAGACTTTTTTCTACTTGCAAAATTTCCTGACTTGTTTGCCTGTGCTATCTTTCTGCTTGGTAAAATCTTCTTGTTTGAAGTGGGTTTATCCTTTGCTCTAAGTCATAAAAGCCCCTTCTAACTAACATACACTTTGTCATCTTAGCTACCCAAAAAGAATGGCTCATCAATTCTTTTCTTTTATATCAAAACTTGCTTTCATTTATGTTCTTCTTCAGACATTACATTCAAAAATCTTTCAGCCAAGCATACATATCTGTGAGACTTTCTTGTCAAACTGCATCCCTGTATAGTGGTCAAGTGCTTGAGGCCAGGAGCACCTGGACAATGGGGACAGTTCTTTTCTATAGGATGGAAACCACAGAACCCCAGGGTTTTGAAGGCACATGAGAAGCAGTCACCAGAGACCAAGGCAAGCAAGACCTGTCTGTCCTTGCAGCTTTTGTTTGAAAGCAGCCCTTGGATATATGGGGACTTTTGGGGTGGAATTCCATTTCAGGCATGGGTTCCTGGATAGGAATGACAGCTCTGCATAGGAGAGCAAGGGCCCCTCACAGCCCCTCAGGGCCCCTCACGTCCCCTCACAGCCCCAGACGCGGGGCTCCTCCCAGAGGAGGAGGGGTCGGGCCCTGCTTGTTCTCCTTTGATTTCGGACCCTTCACAGCCACGAGTGCAGAAAGGCTGAAATGGAGCCTTTCCCCATCGTTTCCCTCGGGGTTAACTGCGGGCTGAAGCTCTGTGCTGGCCCTGGCCCCAGCGCCACCATCCCTGCAGCCGCCAGGCCTTTGCTGTCCCCCCGTGTCCGTTCCCTGTCCCCGAGTCCCGCCCGGCTCTGGCAGCAGCAGCAGCCGCAGCGCAGGGGGCGCCGGCCCGGCCCAGCCGGGGCCCCCGCCAGGAGCAGCAGCAGCGCCGGCCCCTTCCCGCCTGCTCCTGCCTCTGCTCCCAAGGGCTTTTTCCAGCTCAGTTCTGGAGCAGAGCAACCAGCACCCACACACAGCCCTGACTGCTCAGGGCCCGACTGTGCTGCCCTGAGCCAGCCCTCAGAGGAAGAAAGGATCGGGTTCCAGTGCTGTTTTCAGCTCTCTTTTACTCACCCTGAGCTGACAGCAGGAGGCTGCTGGTTCCTCTGCCTTGGGAATTGGAGATCACAGCTGCTCTTGGCCCTCTTCTGCTTGCCACCTGAATTTTATCAGTACAACTGCACTTGCCTCTTTCAATCACTGCTGCCCACTGCGCTTTTGTGATGGTGAACTCAGGGTTTTTGTCACAGGCATCATGATTAGCAGAGACTGAAATGCTCACAAGTCCTTGAGCACTAAGTCCTGGGGAATGAAAGCCTCACAGACCACTTTTGCAGCACTCAAACACTGCCCTGCTGCTGGTGCTGTTGGAATAGAATCAACTTACAGAGACCATCACAGAAATTGCCTCTGGGTGGCAAATCAAATGAAAAAATCCACCAGGAGAACGAAAAACCAGAACTTGACTGCCTTCGTTGCTTCCTCAGAGCAGCAGAAAATGGAGATGCCCAGAGGTATTTTGCAGTGCTGCTGATCCCAGTTGGAGCCCAGCCCTCTGCAGAGTCCCAGCGGGAACCTGAGCCCAGCCCAGGGAGCTCCCAGAGTGTCCTGGAGATTATTTCTCTGCATTAGGTCAGGCTTGCATTCCCCAGCAAGTCTCCAACAAAACCTCCTGTTTTCTTGGGTTAGAACGGGCACAATGAAAAACTCAGCAATGGCACAACTCCCCAGGCCACAAGGAAAAGAAAGGACAACTTGTCAAGGAATCCAAACATTTGTCTTGCTTTGCTGCAGAAGTCGTGCTGCACTCACGGTGTGGAAAGCCAAGAGAAGCTGCAGTTGGGGGCACATCTTGTGACAGAAGCTGCACCTCATTCTCCAGGAAAGGTTCTTGAAAAGGGAGGACAGGACTGTGGAGGAGACTCCTGGGGAAGTGAAACAGCTTTCCAGAAGTGAAATAAAAATGGAAAGGAACAATCTGAGATGTGTTCCTCTTTTTATTTCTATGCTCCCCTTTTCCATGTTGCACTGCTTCTCCATGCCATGAATTCCAAATGCATCTCACCTCTCAGATCGATGACTTAGTGAGTTTTAGACACTCTAAAATACCATGAGCTACACACAGTTTGCCTTGCCCTGGTTTTGTTGGAAAGCAATGCTGGAGCCATCGGTGCAGTGCTTGGGTCGGGCATGAATCCTGCAGGCAGGGAATGTGCCCTGCCAGTGTCTGAGCCTCAGCAGGGACAATGCACAGCAGCGAGTGAGGGATTTCCTGTGCCCTGTGCAGGAGTCAAGACTCTGGATCTGGGCTCAACACAGCGAAGTTCCCGTGTTTGGACAGACTCAGGGGCTGCCCCCAGGGCAGTGAACGGGAGAGTTCCTGGGTGGGAGAGGCCCCAGCAGAGGAGGGGATCTTGTCCTGTCTCGATGCCCTTTAAGGGTCTTCAGGTCCCTTTGAAGTGGAGTGTTGGAAAAGAAATGAAATTTAGCAAAATGTTTAATTATAGTGAGTTGTGTGTGAATTGGTTTGTTAAAAGCAGTTTTGTAGCCGTTGAAAGTGTGTGTTGGGTTTTGTGTGTAACCTAGCAGGTAGTCTTAGGGATTTAATAAATATTTAAACTAGTGTAGGAAAGTAAGAATGCTAACCTGTCTGGAGGCAGCATACAATGCTCTTAGAATAAGATAAGCAGAAGATTTATGATTTTGTTTGTGAACTAAGGAATGTATCACAAGGGGTCTGTGGCTAGGCAAGGGGAACTGTTTCTTGGAGACCTTGTTATGAATCGCATGTATAAAAAGGGAAGCACCCATACGTGAAATTGGGGGCTCGGGACACTAGTCCACCTGCTCCCCGGGCCCTTAATAAAGCACTGCACAAAACTTGAAACTTATCCGAGTTTTGTGTCATTTATCAATCGGGCAAGTTTTCTGGCGACCGCGGCAGGACTCCGAGGGTTGCCGGGACGGTTCACGTCTCGATCCACTTCCAGCCAGCACCGAGCACTTCTCGGGGAGTAATCGGTCGTGTCCGACCCCCGCGCCTGTCGGACAAACTGCATTAAGGTAAGCCCAAAGGTGCTTTATATTGGAAAAAGGTGATAATTGGATTTGGATTTGGTGGTTGGTAGAAAAGCCTAGGCTCTGGCCATAAGACGTCTAAGTACGCAGGACCGGAACTCGCCTCCTGGTTTTTTTTTTGGGAAGGACGGCGAGAAGGTATATTGGTTTAAGGTATATTGGTTTATTGGGATTAAAGGTGGAATTAAAGGCTGTAATATGATGTCTTTTAAAACTTTTAAAACCTTAGTGCAAGCCAATGGTAAAATACCTGGAAATACGCCATTAGGTTGTATTTTGAAATGATGGAAAAGTGAGGGGTATTATCAAGAATTGGATAAAAGTAAAATGATAGATTATTGTAATCATTGGTGGCCTGAATATGAGATTGGGGAAGCGGGATGGCCGGTGAATGGTACACTGGAATTGGGGATAATGGAATCTTTGATGCAATTTTTAAGGAGAAATGAGAAATGGGATGAAATACCATATTTGGATTTGTTTTTCGTTTTATATCGGAAAGAGGAATGGCAAAAGGAATGCGGTATTTTTGTTTTAGAAGTGAATGATGAGAGAGAGTGTGTGGGATGTAAAGAAAGAAAGGAGCGTAATTTGTATCCTTCAGTCAAGGAAGATTTGTCTTATTGTATAGCACCTCCGAGGGTTCCGGTTGCTCCTAATGTGCCCCCTGCTCCCCCTGCGGATATAGCTATAAAAACGGGATCTAGTGAGAGTGATAGTGATGGTGGTGATTTAGAAAAGAATGAGAGTGTTAAAGGAACTCCGTTAGCAGGGCGGACTCACAAGGGAAGGAAGGGGCAGAAGGGGCCACAGTTAATTGCGCCGTTAAGGGAAGCTGTGGGACCACAGGGAGAAAGGATACTTATAAAGGTGCCTTTCTCCCCCGGGGATTTGGTAATATGGAAGCAATCAGCGGGGAGTTATCGGGAGGATCCTGAAAGGGTGGCAAGGGTGGTTAAAATGGTAATAAAGACTCAGAACCCGGACTGGAATGATTTACAGGTATTATTAGATACTATAATGGATTCCACGGAAAAGGAAATGGTTATTAGAGCCACTAGAGAAAAGGCTCGTGAGGAGATTCGGTTGAGACAACTAAATGAGACAGTTGATGAATTGATACCAAGTGAGGAACCTAAGTGGGACCCAAACTCTACGGGAGGAATAAGGGCTGTAAAACGATATCAGGAATTGTTGGTGGAAGGAATTAGGACAGGAATACCTAAGACTATGAACTGGTCTAAGTTGTATTCGGTCAAGCAGGACAAGAATGAGTCTCCGTCTGCCTTTTTAGAACGATTAAAAGACATGGCTCGGAAGTTTACTAATTTAGATGTAGAGGATCAATCAGGAAAACTTCAATTGGCCTTGTTGTTTATGGGGGCAATCACAAGAGGATATTAGGAAAAAGTTACTAAAGCTGGAAGGAGAGGATACTAGAAGTTTGGATAAAATGCTGGAGGTAGCGTGGAAGGTATACAACAACAGGGAAAAAGAAACTGCAAAAAGACAACAAGCTAGTATTCTGGCTGTAATGCAACAGACAGGGGCAGGAGGAAGACCCATTAGGGGTCGAGGTCGGGGAGGAACTAATCGTGGACAGAGGGGGGTTGCCAAGAGGTCGGGGAGGATTTGGGTTTGCACCTAACATGGGGAGGTTGGATCCAAACCAGTGTGCGTTTTGCCGACAATTGGGACACTGGAAAAATGAATGCCCGGTTAGAGGAGGTATGGGCATGGGAAACATGGGATTAAGGACAGGTCCAATGGGGAATGCTCCTGTGGGAGGATTCACAGGAGGACCAGCAGAAGTCGCTCAAGCACTAGTTTTGGGAAACTATCAGAATCAAAGCTGACTAGAAAAGGATTTAAGGGTAGTTTTAGAAATAGATGGAAAGGATCAAGAATTTATGGTAGACACCGGAGCTACTTATTCTGTACTCAATAGACAATTGGGACCTTTGAGTGACACAACGGTACAGGTGGTGGGGGCAACAGGGAAGCTAGAGGAACAACCATTTTTACAACCTTTAAATCTTAGGTTTGGGGGGAAGGAATTAGATCACCAATTTTTGTATATGCCAAACTGCCCCACACCCCTTCTTGGCAGAGACCTGTTGTCCCGACTTAATGCGAAAATAATATTTGAAGGGGGAAGGGTGAAATTGGAAATACCTGAGGAACAAATAGCAGGCATTTTTGTAATCAAGGAAGTGGATGCCTCTCCTATTCCAGAAGAAATTGAGCAGGCTGTAGTACCCTGGGTATGGGAGTCAGGGGTCCCCGGAAAATCTAAAGCTGCGCAGCCAGTAAAGGTGGAGCTAAAGGAAGGGGCCCGACCAGTGAGGATAGAGCAATACCCCTTGAAGCTTGAGGCAAGGAGGGGAGTAGCCCCGTTAATTAAACAATTTTTGGCTCAAGGAATATTACAGGAATGTGAATCGGAGTATAATACTCCAATTTTTCCAGTAAAGAAACCTAATGGTAAGTACCGTTTGGTACAGGACTTAAGGGCTATTAATGAAATAGTGAAAGACATACATCCAGTTGTTGCTAGTCCTTATACCTTGTTAACATCTGTATCGGAGGAGTTTAAATGGTTCTCAGTGATTGACCTTAAAGATGCCTTCTTCTGCATCCCACTGGCAGTAGAGAGTAGGAAATATTTTGCCTTTGAGTGGGAGAGTCCTGATTTTGGGAGAAAGAAGCAGCTTATGTGGACGAGACTCCCACAGGGATTTAAATGCTCCCCTACTATTTTTGGAAACCAACTGGCCAAGGAGCTGGAGGAATGGAAGATAACCCAGGTAACAATATCCCCATCCTTGTATGTAGTCCTGCAGTACGTGGACGACATTTTTCTGGCTACTAAGGAAAGGGAAATGTGCGTGGAATTAACAATTAAATTACTCAACATGCTTGGCCAAGCAGGGTATCAGGTTTCTAAGGAAAAAGCTCAATTGGTCAAAAATAGCGTTATTTACCTCGGTTGTGAGATCACACAAGGGCAGAGACATTTGGGAGTAAACCGAATAGAGGCAATATGTGCTATTCCTTTGCCTCGTAACCATCAGGAATTGAGATCTTGTCTAGGAATGGTGGGATGGTGTCGACTGTGGATCATGAATTTCGGTCTCCTAGCCAAGCCACTATATGAGGCCTTGAAGCAGCATCAGTTGGAGTGGACGACACAGCAAAAGAAGGCCTTCCAGGAATTGAAGCAGGCACTAAAGGAGGCCCCAGCCCTAGGACTCCCTGACCTGACCAAGGAATTCCAGTTGTACGTGAATGAGAGGCAAAAACTGGCATTGGGGGCCCTCACCCAGAAGGTGGGATCCTGGAAGAGGCCAGTGGGATACTTCTCTAAACAACTGGATTCGCAGACCCGACCTAAAGGATGAACCATTGGAAGAACCTGAATGGGAACTATACACTGATGGATCCAGTTTTGTCGAGAATGGGACTCGCTATGCCGGGTATGCAGTGGTAACATTGGATCAGGTAATAGAGGCAAGGGCTTTGTTACCTGGAACTTCGGCCCAGAAGGCAGAGGTAATTGGACTCACCAGAGCCCTGTATTTGAGCAAGGACAAAAGGGTTAATATCTGGACAGGTTCTAAATATGCCTTTGGTGTGGTTCATGTACATGGGGCATTATGGAAGGAAAGGGGGCTTTTGAATTCACAGGGAACCAACATCAAGCACCGGGAAGAAGTGCTACAGCTACTGGATGCGATACACAGTCCCAAAGCAGTTGCAATAATGCATGTTAGAGGACATCAGACTGCGGAAGGAGACGTTTACAGAGGAAATCGATTTGCTGATGTTACAGCACGCAAGTGACACGGGAAGTATGGACTCAAATGGCATTGGTACCGGTAAGAACAAATCCGGCTACCCCATACCTGAATCAGGAGCCCAAATATTCAATAGAAGATGGAAAACTAATAAACTTGCTAGGGGCACAGAAGAATCAACTTGGGTGGTACGTTACACCAATGGGACAAATAGTGGTACCTACCCGCATAATGAAATTTATTTTGGAATCAGAACATAATAAATGTCATTGGGGGGCAGAGGTATTGGTAAAAATTTTGAAGAATGAGATAATCTCTAATCAGATGTTAACAATGGCAAAAAGAGTTAATGCAATGTGCCCGGTATGTTTGAAAAATAATCCAGTAGTTAGGAGACAAATACAAATGGGAAAGTTGCAAGTCGGGCCACAACCAGGAGATTACTGGCAAGTTGATTTTTCTGAATTGCCTAGGGCACAGGGATACAGATACTTGTTAGTGTACGTATGTACATTCTCAGGGTGGCCGGAAGCTTTTCCATGTAGAACTAATCAGGCTAAGGAGGTGGTAAAAACCTTGTTAAAAGAAATAATACCAAGATTTGGAGTACCTTTAGGATTGTCATCAGATAGGGGTCCGCATTTTATAGCCGGGGTAGTGCAGGAATTAGCACGAATGTTAGATATAACCTGGAATTTGCATACCCCCTGGAGACCTCAGTCTAGTGGGCAGGTGGAAAGGATGAATCAAACCCTGAAAGGACAAATCAAAAAGATTTGCCAGGAAGCTAAACTGCACTGGCCTCAAGCTTTGCCTTTGGCCCTACTCAGGATTCAAATTAAACCAAGGGAAAAGGTAGGCGTAAGTCCATATGAGATATTATATGGCAAACCATATCATGCAACTGTATTAAAAGGGGAGGTACATGTGAGTGGGGACCAGGTGATTGCAGAGTACGTTATGTCACTTAATAGAATTCTTTAAGAAATACGTTACAGTGAAATAGACCGCTCACGCTGGAGAATTCTGTCCACGACATCCAGCCTGGGGACCAGGTGTACGTCAAGAAGTGGATCACGGATCCGCTACGGGAATCATGGAGCGGACCCCACCAGGTGATGATGACGACCTACACGGCGGTGAAGGTCCAGGGGATGGATGCTTGGATCCATTACACCAGGGTAAAGAAGGCACCGTTCCAGTGGGAAACCCAGATAGTGTCTCCAACCCGGATGATCTTCCGCGCAAAGCCGCCTTCTTAATTATATTACTGCTAGTGATCATGAGACTATTACCCGTTCAAGGGTCTACTCTAGTACAGGTTGAAGAAACAAAGGTTACAGTCATGGAAGGGATGGATGTTCAATTAACTTGTGTTATCTTTGACAGCCAGAAAGTTGAGGCCGGTGAAGTTATTGCAATATGGCAACGGGGGGCTGAAAGAAGCCGAGGCAAGATAGGAGTCGGTTGGGATCAGGATAAACAACAAGGAAACACGGTACTGAATCTTACCAAGGTAACCACAAACGATACGGGAGAATATACATGCTTGGTCAAAATACGGGATAGTTTTGATTACAAAAGAGTGAGTATGAGGGTTTTGCCATGGACAGGGGATCGTGCTGAAAACATAAAGGTTAATCCAGTATCAATGGCAGTGGACATGTGAGATGGGCCACCTCTCAGAATAAACTGTTCCTTCCTAGTAAGATCAAGATATCAAAGGAACCTTTGGGTCAAATGGTAGAAGCAAAATAGGGAACTGACCTGGGACAGAATAGAGGACGGGACCAGTTGGTGGGAGAAGGAAGGCAAAGGTTGTGGGTGGTCGAGTGTCACTAATCCTAGAATAGGAAATGCATGGTGGAGGCATGACAGAATGATGTTATCCTTACAGAGACACGGTAGAAGGAGTAGACGAGAGGTTAATGATACAATAGAATGCAATACTGAGCAGGAAAACTTAGTGGTAGGATTAATCAGAGATTTTGGGATCATGCAGAATGTGACTAAAATAACAGCTTGCCTGCCATTACCACAGGCTGCAGGTGAACCAATTCCCTGGGGAATAATACCAGTAACCAAAATGCCTGAAACATTCAAGAATGTTTCATGGTCCTGCCAGTCAGTTCCCAAACCAGTAGATGTATGGAGAGATTTGTGTATGACCATTCGGGCTATGACTAGAGAGGAATGTGAAAAGAATTCCAATCATTATGGTTGGATTCAAAATACCAGGAGGTGTTTAATTGCAACCCCAATAGATGAGCCATGCAATACAGTACGAATAAGAACGAAATCCCAACGAAATGAGATGAGTTGTCAGAATGTCACACAGAATTTTGACACCTGGAATAGTTGGAAGACATTATGGGGACCTAGTGTTTTGGAACACTATAATTACCTTGGGGAAGTACAATGGTGCATCCAATGGTCAGGAGTAAAGAATCAGTCACATTATAGGGCCCTTCTCACGTCTACATCTTCCCCAGAGTTCAGACCGCAGAAAGAGGATTGGAATTGTACTGAGGTTTTTACATGTGATACACCGGAAGACCGAATTGGATTGGTACCGGTGAAAATGGCATTAAAGTGGGGATGCGAGTGTAGGGGGTATGATCACACGGTTAGCAGAGAGTCCATGGATGGACCTATAGATTGCAGATCTACTACTGTGCATAGCCCTGGAAATTTAGTCTGGGTGTTGGGACACAGACAGTGGACCACACATTTACCTCTAGATGGATCAGTAACACAAATCACCCTAGGGGTTCCCACATTGTGTCCATACTGGAAACAGAATAGATTGATCCAAAGGAAAGGACTCAGAAAGAGGGAAGAATCCCTAGAGGAGCAGTGGCATGAACCTGGCTCAGGAGTGCAATTTGGATGGATATTGGAGTCATTATTCCCTCCGGTAGCGACATATCGAAACAGGGAAATGCTCAACAATTTGTTAGGACAGACAGAAAGGTTGGCAGCAGCTACTAAGAAGGGATTTAAAGATCTAAATTTGCAATTGCAAGCTACATCAAGAATGACACTACAAAACAGAATGGCATTGGATTTGCTACTGTTAAAAGAGCATGGAGTTTGTGGTTACCTGAGTAGGAGAATAGATCATTGCTGTGTACACATTCCAAATGTTACACTTGAAGTTGAGAAAGATATTTCTCAACTGGCAGAACTGGAAACAAAAACCAAGGAAATTGAAAAGGAAGCACAGCATAATTGGATAGGAGCAGTATTTGATTCTTTGGGGCTTCACCTGTCTGGCTGGATTATGTCTGCTATACAATATGTACTAATGTTTTTAGTATTTCTAGTGACTATATGGATTGTATATAGATGCCTCTTAGGTGTGATCGAAAAGGAAAAGAGGCGATCTCTCCGGTTGCTGAAGGCGATGACCCGCGGGCGGCAGAATGAGGAACACTCCCCACCTCGTTATGAAGATGTTACTGTTGATTGAGCATCCTTGCAGCAGGACTGAAGGATGCTCAAAAGGGGGGAAATGTTGGAAAAGAAATGAAATTTAGCAAAATATTTAATTAAAGTGAGTTGTGTGTGAACTGGTTTGTTAAAAAGTAGTTTTGTAGCCGTTGAAAAGTGTGTTGAGTTTTGTGTGTGTAACCTAGCAGGTAGTCTTAGGGATTAAACTAGTGCAGGAAAGTAAGAATGCTAACGTGTCTGGAGGCAGCATACAATGCTCTTAGAATAAGATAAGCAGAGGATTAATGATCTTGTTTGTGAACCAAAGAATGTATCACAAGGGGTCTGTGACCAGGCAAGGGGAACGGGGAAACTGTTTCTTGGAGACTTTGTTATGAATCGCATGTATAAGAGGGAAGCACCCACACGTGAATTTGGGGGCTCGGATTTTGGGACGTGAGACCCCAGATCCCCGGGCCCTTAATAAAGCACCCACAAAACTTATCCGAGTTTTGTGTCATCTATAAATCGGGCAACACTTTTTCATCTCCATGTGTGCTCAGGGTCTGCCTTCATTTCTGGTTTTAGACCTGAGATTTCTAATTTCTGTCAGCTATCTGTAGGATCTGTGGGCACATGCAGCTGTATTTACTGCCAGGTCGGGTATCTGACACTCATCTTTGAGTGCAAATGCAGAAACTGAAACGCTAATGATGTTATTTCCCAGAGTCCCAGTCTCTGCCCAAGCTGTAATTCAACACTGCAAATTATTCTGTAGACCTGAGCCTGTGTTTTCTGTTTCCTGGCTGAGTGCTTCAACTGCTGGTGTTGCTTTTTGGAACAGGAGCACCTGACTCTTTTATCTTTATGACTTGTGCCTTGATGATTTGAAAGCAGCCCTTGCTTTAATTTTCTAGTAAAAGGGCCTAAAATGAAAGCTGTGGACATTTTAGAAGTGTTAAGTAGAACACTGAGTGGAATTTTTATTTTAGGCCCACAGTGAGCAGGTCTGAGGCCAGAAATTGGTGCCAGAGTAAGTGCCTTTCTGTGCTTGTGCTCTCCAGCTCTTCCTGTACTTGTATGTTCCCCTGGACACAGTGGGATGTGTTGTCATTTCCTGGGACTTCTCCTGAAGGCAACTGGTTTTCTTTCCAAGATGATTCTTATGTTTCCCCTCCTGGCTTCCCCAGGTGACCAACCTCCGTTCCAAGGTGTCCTGCTCTGCCATTGTCACTCTGGGAGAGCTCTCTGTGACCTTGAAGAAGGACATGGACTCTGAGGTGGATGAGGGTGCTCGGGTCCTTCTCCAGATGGTGTCCATCTCCCCAGAATTTGTTCAGAAAGCAACCAGTCAGACCCTGGGGATCCTGGTGGAGAATGTGACTCCTGCACGAGCAATGACTGCTCTCATGGACATGGGAGTCAAGTAGGTTCTTCTTCTTTTAGTGATATTCTTCACCTTTGTGTGTGTGGCAGGGAGAAGGGATGAGACAGAGAATGGGAATGGTTGGAGGGAAGGGTCCTGTATCCTGCATCTTCTATGAACTCAGTGACTTGATTCTCCAACCAACCTCACTTCTGTCCTCTCGTCACCTATTTCTGCCCTCCTGCAGCCCATCAGTTCTCAGAATCACAGAAGTGTAGAATATGGGGAGCTGGAAGGGGCCCATCAGGACCATGGAGTCCAGCTCCTGGCCTTGCCCAGAACAGCCCAAGGGTCACACCAAGTGCCTGAGATTGCTGTCCAAATGCTCCTTCAGCCCTGTCAGGCTTGGTGCTGTGACCACTGCCCTGGGGAGCCTGTTCCAGTGCCCAACCACCCTCTGGGTGAAAAACCCTTTTTCCTGATATCCAAACTAAAGCTCCTCTGACTCAGCTTCCTGCTGCTTCCTGCAGTTCTCCCAGTCTGTCAGATTTTCCTAGATGTGGTGACTGATGGGGAAGGGAAAGTGCCTGCAAAGGCCAAGGATAGAGCCTTGTGCTTTTGTGGGCAGAGGGGCAATTGCAATTGCAGCTGTGAGCAGTGTTTGGTATTTCACAGCAGGTGCAGCTCCTGCCAAAGGAGTCTTGTATGACTGTCCTGGCCTTAGAACTCTACTTTCTATGCAAACTGATGTTTCATGTTAGCCTTGAGAAGATGAACCACTTTACAGCCACCTCCACAGGCTGACAGCCATGGCACAGTTGAAGCAAATGCTGCCTTGAATGTTGGTGCTGGGCCTGATAGTTCCCAAGAGACACTCTCTAGAACAGGACAGCCTGGCTAAACTGCCTGCCACCCTTTCCTCAGCTTTGCAATAGGGTAAAACATTCAGATGGATCCATTGCCAAGCCCCACAGAAGAAACAGGCTGCATTGCTGGATATTCTGCTACTTCACAGCCCACCACGTGTTTTCCCTGCATTTGTTATTTTCCAAAGGTCTGCAGATTTGGGGATAAATGGGTGGAAAGAGCTTCAGTCCTGCTGTAGCTCTGTGTACTGGGTGCCCTCTGATGGGTCAGCATCAATTGTCCTTAATTGCTAAATTATTCATATGTCATCTATTTCTTTAATCTTTCTCCGAGTCAATACTGTGAAAGAAACTGAGTATCAGACAGTGCAGGGAGACTGAATTCCTCCCTCTTCCGTGCAGGCAGGCCTAGTGTGCAATGCTACCTTTGTGTTTAGCTGAGGACAGAGCCTTGTGCAGGTGTCTGAAGGTGCAGGGAGAGCCCAGGCTCCTTCCCCCAGCAAGGGCAGGGAGCAGCTCTGGCCAAGGCCGGCGCTGCCGCTGCTCCTTGTCCCTGTGCGCAGGGTTTGCTCTCTCCTCCCCAGCAGCCGCCCCGCCCCGGTGCGCGAGTGTGCGGCCCAACTCCTCCTGTCCCTGGTGGAGAGAATTGGAGTCACCCAGCTCGCAGGCACCCCCAGGGCTGAGAGGCTGCCGCACGTGGCAGGGAAGCTTGCTCAGGACTGCCACAAGGACACAAGTAATGATCTTCATTTCACCTCCCAAAACAGGAAAACCGTTTTGTGTCTGGCTGTAAAGGTGAAACCACGCAAGAGTGGAAACTAAAGGGAACATGAAGTTACCTCACGGTGTGAATAAGGGTCATAGAATCATGGAATATGCTGAGTTGGAAGGGCCCATCAGGGTCATCGAGTCCATCTCCTGGCCATGTGCAGTGACCCCAAGAGTCACTCCATGTGCTTGAGAGCATTGTCCAAACTCTTCTTGAGCTCTGTCAGCCTTGGCACTGTGACCACTGCTCTGGGCTGCCTGGGCAAATGGCTGTACTGGGAAACCTTGGGTTGGCCAGCAAAAAGGAGCATTGCCACCTTTTTCCTGTGGCTTGAAGGATTCTTTACTGAGATCAAAAGAGCTCAGATCAGCCAGTCCAACACTTTTGTTTGGCCTCAGGTGCACAACACAAAGCCAGAGTGTTGGCTAATGTTCATCACTGAAGGATACCAACATCCATTTTTCATTAATTTCAGACTTTCTAGAAATATTTCAGGGGTCTTTAGCCAAAATATTTAGTCTTTCTAAACCTGTTCTGCAGATTTCTAGAATGCTGTTATCTGTGGCTCAGTGAGTTCCAAACTTCTTCTTGAAGAAAACTGTGGTTTCCTACTGGCAAAATCGAAAAGGAATCTTGCGATTTCAATGGGGACCAATAGAGGAATCTTTGGTGCATATCCCTGCCCTTGATGGCATGCTATGCAATTTGATGGCTTTGACTGTGGGAAAGATTTTTTTTCTTTTTTTGGTTGCTTTCTGAAGTGTCCATGCCATGTCCCTCATATCTTGCCCCCTAAGTTGTGTCTTCCTCCTTGACTTTTTCCCCTGCTTTTGCAACATCTGTGAGCTTAGTTTTGGCATGTTTTGGTCCTTTGCAATGCATCTGATTTCCTCACAGCCTATTTTTTGAAGACACTAAATTTCCCGTGTTTCTGCTTTTTGCAATTGCATTTCATTTGAACCTATCTCCTTTCCGGAGTGTTTGTTAGCCTTTCTTTTGGGATTCGCAAGATTCCGTTTCCCTTCCCGAAAGGAAATGAAATTTCCTTACGGGAATGGAAAAGGAATCTTGCGATTTCAATGGGAACCAATAGAGGAAATCTTTGGTGCATGTCGCTGCCCTTGATGGCATGCCATTCCATTTGATGGCTTTGACTTTGGGAAAGATTTTTTTCTGTTTTTGGTTTTTTTCTGAAGTGTCCGTGCCATGTCCCTCATATCTTGCCCCCTAAGTTGGGTCTTCCTTCTTGACTTTTTCCCCTGCTTTTGCAACATCTGTGAGCTTAGTTTTGTCATGTCGGCCCCTGCCAGGCGTCTGAGCAGGGACGAGGAGGCAATGAGGCCCCAGGCCTGCAAGGGTCACTTGTCCCATCGTGGCCTCAGGCCCAGGCCCAGCAGCCATGGCCAAAGTGCTGCCCAAGGTGGCTCTGGCAGGGCTGTCTCGCAGCTGCTGCCCATCCCTGTGCCCTGTGCAGCCCCGGCTGTCCCACGGTGTCCCTGCCCTGCGCCTCTGTCCCTGCAGGCTGTCGGCATCCCCCAGCTGCCCCACTTGGCTGGGCCCTTCCTTTGCTGACAGCTCTGCCTCCTGCCTGCCCCTGCCTGCCCACACAGAGCCTTGGGCTGCTCCAGGCTCCTGCTGGGGACGTGCTGCACCACAGCCCTGCCCTGCCAGGGAAATTCCTTTCTGCTGCTGCCCGGGCTGGGCCTCCCCAGCTGCCCTTGTGCGGGGTGCGGAGGTTCAGGGATATCACACCACAACCAATATGATCCAGAGAGGCCAAATTTATTATCCCTAAAAAGACTATATTTATAATAAATCTCTACTGTCCACGTGTCTCTAGCTAATACATGATTGGTTAATCCTAGTTGTTTACACATCTAAAAGAGAATGCTGATTGGGTCACCTAATTTTTCACGCGTCTTGCTGTCGTCTTCTGGCCCACTCATGGTTCAATTTTTTCCTTCTTTCCCAAGCTTGCTGTCAAACTTGCTGAGTCCTGATGACTCTTCTTGTATTTTTCTCAAGGATATACCAACCCCATTTCTGAATATGTCCATTATCCATTGTTTGTGAATGTGTCCATTGTCCATTAGTACAAGCAGGTTGGATTGTGCATCGGCTGAATATGGCCCTTGTCTAGCAAGAACTCCTCAATCTGCAAAAAACTCTCAACAGTTCCCCGGTTTTGTTTTTGCACAAGCCAGACTGATTTAAAAGCACGCTCAATTATTTTCTTCACAGCAAGGCACTACAAGCAGAATTGAAAATGAAGACAAAGTATCATTATGCCAAAGGGTACTAAGTCCTTGAGCCAGCCTGTTATTCCCTAGGATTTTAGCCACTCATTAAAAGAATTCTCAACCACTGTGAGCTTTTTCATGTTCTCCTTAAGCAATGACAATTTCTTGTCAATAGATCCAGAGTGGTCAGAGAGATTCATGCAACACATCCCTTCAAAATCTTCACGCTCATCTCCTTGTGCTAGCAACAAAAAATTTATAGCAGTCCTATCCTGTAACACAGCGTGGTGTATGCTACCTACATCAGTGGTAAGCTCGTTCCGGATTGCAGATGTAATGTTAATTTGTTTTCCTGTCCAACAAGCCAATCGTTTGAATGATGTAAGGGCCTGTGATGGAGCTAATCCTGGTGTAAAAAGTGATGCCAGGATAACCGAAGGCCAATTCCACAATTCTACATTATCCTTGCAGTCTGAGCCTAATAGATGCTCACTACATTTTGGCCGTTGGAATTTGTGCCTGATGTCAAGCATCTGTTGAAATGCTAGGGGCAAACAGTGTCAATTTCCCAAATTAGCATGGTCCTCCTAATCCTTTCTGAGGAATTGCAGGCCAAGTTTTATCTCCACCAAAGAGAAACAAAAGTAGAAAAATGTTATTGCAGAAGCTATTGTAGAAGGGACTCTTCTCTCCAATGATGTAGAAGCTTTTCTTGTAGTAACTAATGCTGCAAGTAGAGTTTGAGAACCTTTTGATTGGAAGATTTTAGAAAAGATGAGAGCTGCATTTTCACAATTTGGTTGAAAATGCCAACTTGCACAGTCACTTCTGCAGTATATTTTTCCATCTAACGCATTAATTCCAGCTGATGTGCATACCCTAATAAGACTTAGAATGCCACCCTATCAGCAGGTGATGTTTCATAAAAGCTGGGAGGAAAAGTGTGCTCAAGAAGCTGCAAGAGCTAGAGTGGAGGGTGATCCTCTGTATGGTTTAACAGCACAAAAGTTACTTGGCAAAGGGCCCAGGGCTACTGCCACTGCCCAGGCTAGGAGCATTGATCAAGTCTTACAGATGAGCCAACAACTAGCATGTAATGCATTTCTTGCACTTCCAGATAAGTTACACACTATGTCTTTTACACAGATTTGTCAAAGAAAGAATGAAGACTTTGATAAATTTGTAGACAAATTACATGAAGCTATCTATAATCATTCTGATTTCAATTCAGACACAAAGATACAATTGGATGGACTTTGGGATCATTTCTCCATTCCAAATGGCTTTACCCTCTTTCCCAGTCAAAAGAGCCTTCCATCTCTTCCAAAAATTGCCTGCTGAAACTCTTCTGCTCCCATCCAAATCAGTTCACTACTCCAGCATAACCCTTGAAGCACGGACAGATGACCCTTCAACTAATTATAGTAGAAAAGAAGGGTATTTATTGCAGCCCTGGTCACATGTGAACTAGTTTCCAGAGACATGTGCAAGGAGTTGCAGACTCCTGCTCTCTATTTCTACAGAAAAGGATTTACATTAGGTTTCTAAGGACCCAAAATACATAATTATTACCTGCCTGCTTCGCATTTTTATCAGCTGAATATCTATTACAGCTGCGCAATTGTATTCCCTTAAGTGGATTGGTGGGATTTTGAAATGAGGGAGTGGTTGTATGGGAGGAAGAAAGCAGTCTTCCTCATGGTGAACTCTCCTCCCATGGCCAGTTGGCAAGACCTTTTGACCTGCTGCTCATGGTCCAAGCCTCTCCTAACTGTTCAATTATTCTTAAGGCAAGGTCTTTCTATGGTCTCAGCTTCTTCACAATTGCTTCCTCTATCCCTGTCACTCCTAGCTTTATGTTCCTAATATATTTGGTACTCTTTAACTAAGGCACATGATTTCTGCTACCTGTATTACTAACTTAGCTTCTTACCTCATTTTAAAATCTTAACTAAAATATGCAATCTTCTACTATCCCAATTCTCTTCCCAGCTGGGCCCTCGACCCATCTGCACTTTTCAATTTTCCTCATTACATTTTCAGCTAAGCCCTTGACTCACCTCAGGCACATCCCCGACTGCCTCTCTCCCAGCAGCTCAGAGCTGCATTGCACAGCGCTTGCTGTGCACCACAGAGCACAAAGCAGGCTGGCCTGCTGGGCCTGAATATTTCTGCCAAACACTCTGCATCTCACACCTTTGCTCTGGCTCAGTGCAGAACTGCAGTGTTGCAGGCGCTTCCTCCCAGAGCTGCGTGAGGCGCTGGCTCCTGCAGATGGGCCCTGCCAAGCTGTCCCTGCCTCACGCTGGCCTCGCTTCCCTGGCACAAGTGCCGGGCCTGAAGGAGCTGCCCTGTGCTCCAGCCTGCCGAGCAGCCCGGCTCCCTGCCCCGGTGCCCAGAGTGCTGCACACACTGCTGGCCTTTGCCAGGAGTCGCAGGGCAGCCGGCAGAAGAGGAGGAATCCTCAGGCAGCCCAGCGGCCCGCGGCTACCCTTGGCCTTTCTCTGCTCCTGGGCACGCTCCAGACGGCCATGGCCCCCAGGCCGGGCTGTGCCCAGCACGGCTGCGCTTCCCCTCGGCAGCAGCCAGCTGCCACCTGGGCTCTGAGAGCGGAGGATTCGCCCGCTCCCAGCAAGAGGCACCCAGGGCCCGGCTGCTGCCTCTTGCAGCTCCAAGGGCCTCCTTCCAGCCTGCCTCTGCCGGGGCTCAGGCTGCTCCGGCCTCTGCCGGGGCTCTGCTGGGGCTCCAGCCCGGGCAAGGCCGGGCCCGCTCTCACCTCACAGGCGCTGACAGCTCTGCGCCACAGGAGACCTTCCCGAGCACCCTCTCTGATCTTTCTGCTTTCTCACTTGAGCAAGGCTCTCCTCCAGCCAAAGAGATTATTGCATTTAGGGATACAAATCCAAGTGGCAGGAACCCCATTGCTCTCCAGTCACAGCTGAAGGCCTGCATCTGCACAAGATGTTTGGGCTGCCTCATTCTTCCTTTGGTTTTGCCTTCAAATGCCATTGCCCTTTCTGCCTCAACTAGAAATACCACAGCTGTGCCATAACCAGCCAGTGGGTCATATTCCAAAGGCAGTGCGGTCTGGAGAGGATGAATGAAGAAGAGCCCTCCTCACTTATGAAACCATACAAAAAAAGCCATATGTGTGACTTAGTACCAATAAAAAACAATTGGTAATTCAGAAGGAAATGTTGAATTTTCTGAAGGGGTCAGAAGGAGGAGAATCTTCCAAGTGAGTTGATGTTTCAGAAACTTTATTAATTACAACTCTAATCTATAATTCTATGCTACAAATCTCTTTAGCAACCCTACTCTACAATCCTACTCTAAATTGGTAACAGAGATAACATCGTGACATAATTGCTATGTTCTCGTCTCCTAGGGTTAGGGTTAGGTTTAGGCTTAGGCTTAGGCTTAGTTTTAGGCTTAGGCTTAGACTTAGGATCAAGCTTGGGTTTAGGTTTAGGCTTTGGCTTAGGCTTAGGTTTGGGGATAGGGAAAGGGTAAGGGATAGAGATAGGGATAGGGTTAGGGTTTGGGTTAGCATTTAAGGTTAGGGTTAGGTTTTAGGTTTAGAGTTTAGGGTTAGGGTTATTCGTCTTCTTCACTGAGTTGATGACTTGTGCCAGGATGAATGGTGGCTTGGCTGAAGTTACAAATGGATGCTGTCCACCGGAAAAAAAAAAAAAAAAAAACAAAACAAAGAACAGTGAACCATTACTTTCCAAGCTCATTGCTTCAGGGACTCAATCAGGATACATCAAGTTCCTGGAAAGACCCAGAAAGAGGAGCAATGGGACCATCTGCTCCCCAGCCATCCCCAATGTGCAAGACCTTGCCATCACAGGCAAACCTGGCCCAGAATCCCACTCATCTGTTTATTGTGATGTCTTCATCATGCTGGGATTTTTGCCCTGCCAGCGCTCTAGAAATGGCGCTTTCTGTCCCTGGGTTTTCTTCCTTTCAGGAAACTCCAATGACTCACATAGGTCCCTGCCTTTGAAAGACAGGCACTGTGCTGATTCCCACAGGGACAGAAAGCAGTGTCTGCCTTTCCATGCCCTGCCCCTCGTGTGCTGGATGGCACCTTCCTTCCCAGCAGGGCCAGCCCAGTGGCACTGGGCCCTGCAGTTCCCTCTCTGCCACACAACCTGCCAGTAACCCTGGCACGGTTCCCGTCTGCTTGAGCGCGCCAGGCAGCAGATGGGGCTGGGACAAGTCCCTCCCAGCTGTCCCTGTTTGCATGGCAGAAACCTCTGAGGGTGGGCTGGGGGGCACCAACCAGGGCCCCTCAGAGGCTCACAGTGAGCCCCCCACAGCCCCTCCTGCCCACAGCCAAATCTCTGACCCCTAGGCTGGGACTGGCTTCCTTGGGTTCCTCCACCACCATTTCATGTCTCTGTACCCTGCATTGCTCTACGTCAATTCTTTTGCCATTAGATAAAGCTGAACACTCCACAAAATCACAAAAGAGGGCAACAGACACAGTCAGAGGACAGAGCACCTCTCCTCACAGGAAATGCAGAGGGAGCTAGAGTTATTCAGTTTTGTGAAGGACAGGCCCCGGGGAGACTTTATTGCCACTTTCCAAGACTTCACAGTGGCTTTGAAGAAAGTGCGGGACATCTTTTTTAACAGGGCCAGTTACAATAGGATATGGACAAATCTTTTTAAACACTAAGGGCATCTAATCAGAGTAGGTCTAAGGAAGAACTTGTGTACTCGGAGCATGGTGCCACACTGGCACAGCTTGCCCCAAGAGCTTGTAGGTGCCCCATCCCTGCAACCATTCCGGCTCCGGTGGCAACGGGCTCTGAGCAACCTGATCTCTTTAAAGATGTCCCTGCTCATTGCAGGACACTTGCACCAGAGGACATTTACAGGGCCCTGCCAGCCCAGCCCAGTCTAGGATTCCTCACCATTTTCATTTGAAGAGCAGCAAGAGTGGAGGTGAGGAGGAAGGGGGCTCATCTGCTGCCTTGGGCTTGAGTGGAGGAGGAGCCCATCCCTCAGAGCCTGTTTCACCTGCAGCCCCTTCACATTTTACCTGCAGGAGCTCCTTGGCAGACCAGCGCTGCTCCTCGTCTGTCTGCAGGCAGCAGCTCAGGAAGTCACGCAGCAAAGCCGAGAGGAGCTTGGGCTGCCGCAGCTGTGGAGTCCCTACTGTGGCTATCAGGTATGTAGCCTGGAGAGAAAGGAGACACCAGGCTCCACCTCCTGCTTTCACATCTCTAAGGCTCTCCCAGATCCCTTTGTTTAACCTCTGTTCTTCAGTGGCAGTTTCTGCCCTGGCACAGACCCAGAGATGACTTTCCTTTACCAACCAAAAACCCAAACCCCGATGCAGCCACAGCTTTTCCACCATCCTGCAGATCTTGCCTTGGCAGCTGATTTCATTGCCTGACCTAGTTAGTGGGAACTACATCAGCAAAAGGACATTTGCTTCTCTGAGGATTCATGCCAGCTTGAGATGGTTTTTGGAAGAGGGACTTTGCTACACTAACTAATTTCAAGGGTTAGTACATGAAAGGCATCTCTGCAGTGCTTGTTGGTCTTTTAAGCGCACGTGCCCTAGAACAAAACTCATCAAGCTTTTTGTGCTGTTCTTGAAAACAATGGGAATTGGAAGAAAAGAAAGGAAATCCATCAGTTAATACCCAGGTAGGGAAACAAACATTTACAATCTCCTCTTCAACACAGACACATTAAGATGCCTGCACAAATGTATTGGGATGAAAATGCCTGCTTGGGCACACAGGAGCCACTTGCAGCTCCGTCTCTCAGCAGTCTGAAAATTTCAGCTTCCCATTTTTGCAGCCAAAGAAAAATTGTCTAGGTCAGAAGAAGGAGAGGTTCCATCCCTATGGACACCCTCTAGTCATTTGGCTGCTCAAGTCAATGCATTAATGGTAGGCCCATGCCAGAAAGTGCCAGGAAACAAACAGGAGGTTTTGGCAGGCTCTCCACATCACCAGGCTCTGGCTTGGTGACGTGCAGAATGTTGCTTGGGCTAGGAGAGAAACACGGTCACTGAGTGTTTCAGCAGCATTGCACAAGAAGCAAAAGAGACTCTGTGCATTACACCCTCATGCCCATGTTTTCCAGTGAGAAGAAACTGCACACAGGGTTAGGTTCCTCTCTAAAGACCACGGTTTTAGAAACTTTGTTGGGTTTGGGTTTCCTTCCTTCATTTCTGGAAAGATAACAACACTTTTAAGATGCTTTTCCCCTGTTATTAAGGCCATCTACACAGACAAAAGAACTGGAACCACTAACCCAAAGGCAAGTGTTGAGTGAGAATGGAGTTTGTTTGGAGTTTGTTTGCATGTGGTAAGGCTTGAGTTCCCCCACTGATGCAAGCAAAAGTACAGCAGATGCTGATGTGTTGCAGGGACATTTGTAGGAGGGGACCTTGGTGGAAGTAGTTGCAGCAGATGGCAATGGGATTTTGTCCAGTGGCACACAGGACATGGGACAGGTGAGAAAGACAGTGAGATCAGTATTTGCTCCTTACCGTGCCAGAACTTTCGCCCAAGTAAGGAGGTTCTTGTTCTATCATTTCAATTCCCACAATTCCAAAAGACCACATGTCCACTTTGGGGCCATATGGTTGACCTGTCACCACTTCAGGCGCCATCCACCAAGGAGTCCCGGTTACCGAGCACCGTCTGCTCTGCTCAGGGCTGAGCTGAGTAGCGAGGCCAAAATCAGCTGAGGAGAAAACAAAATACTGGTTTTATCTGAATTCTGTGCAATTAGGAAAGCAAGCAAAAGAATTCCCCGGTAGAAGTTTGAAATTGCTCTGTTGAATCTCCTGGCATTGGCGACTTTAAAAATCCCCCCATGTTTTACACTGTCTCTAGCAGTGGCTTTTGTTCTTTGGAAACTTTAGACTCGTAACTCCCTCCCTCTGGAAGGGACCCACACAGAGCAAGGCCACTCTTGACTGCTTGTGGCTCCTTCTACCTCTGTGCACGTTGCAACTGTGCCCTCAGCTCGCAGCAGGGGTCCCTGCACTGCCACCAGCACCATTTTTGGGGAGCTGGCAGTCACGCCAAGCAGCCCCACACCCACATCCCTGGAACGCTGCACCTGACCAAGAATATACTGACCCAGTTTGACAGAACCGTCCGTTCTGAGAAGGATGTTGTCACTCTTCACGTCTCGATGGATCACATCGTTTGCATGAAGAAAATCCAGTCCTTGCAGGCACTGAGCGAGAAAACAGAAACAGAAGGGCAAAAATGAGTGGTGTGATTTCATCACACAAGAAAGGAAACAAAGAATCTAAAAGATTCCCTCTCCAGGGGAATGGGGAGTAATGGCACAACAGTCATGGCCACTGAGAGGAAGAGCTTGCTGCTCCAACACTTGCAGAGCAGGACCTTTCTGAGGAAAGGCACGTCAGCTTTTGAAAGAGCAACAGCACCTGCTGTTGTAGGCTGTCCCCTGCCAACCAGCCAGGATGACTCCTGCTGCAGCGCATGTGCTCAGAAGCAAAGAGCATTCTGGCTGCACTCCTATCCTTTTTAGCTGAGCACTGAGAGAAACGAGTCTCTCTCTTCTTTCTTTGCTCTTTGTTTCAAATCCTGCCACCAGCACCTTTGCTTTTACAGGCAAGGAATGCAGTGAAGACAGACTCCAGGCAAACATTTAGAGAGGCAAGGTGGAGAACAGCAACTACAAATACAAGAGACAGAGCGAGAATACAACAGCAGGAGATAAGAGTACTGGCACTGAGTACAGGGAGTGCAGGGGCACTGGCAGGCCTTTCACTCGAGATGCTTTTACTTGCCCATAGCATAGCAGCAACACAGAAACAAAGCTCGGCACAGGAAACCTCTCCTGTTCTGAGCCCCTGTTTCCCAGAAAATCCTGCCCAAGCCCTTGGAAACACAGATGGCATTGCTGACCTCCCGACTGATGGCTGCCATCTCATCTTCAGACAGGCAGGTCTGGCTGACGATGTCGCTCAGGACACCTCCATCCATGTACTCTATAACCAGCAAGAGTTCCTCGCCCAGAAGGTAGCTGAAAGAAGGAAACAAGGGGGTAGAGATGAACATGCATGGCTACGTTGATTTTTTGCTTCCAGATGCCTTTGTGACAAGGACAGAATCAAAGGAATAGACATTCCCTCTTGGCTGTGCATTATTTGCAATCTGTGCAGTCTCATAGAGAAAGACACATCTGTGAAAAAGAAGATGTCTTAGATGGGCAGCAAATGAAAAGTGCAGTTTAGAAACAGCCCAGATAAAAAACATGCCAGGCATGGTGTTTCTGGAAATAAGCACCTAGCCTTCCTGGCATGCATAGCAATGGCAAAGAGGGGCAACAATCCAAGGGAAATCCACTTTAGGATGGTTCATCTGCACTTAAGAAACTTTAAAAAATCAATCCCAAATAAATGTGGAGGCAGTGAACTTTGAGGCTATTGAGTTAGGAAGATACAGCTGATCCAGGTTTTGAATAATTTTGGAGTAATTATCAAACTAGGTGTGCCAGGGAAGACTCATGCAGACAAGATGCACTCTCTTCTCATCCATTGGAGATGAGTAGAGAAATATGAATAAATAAAAATTAACAGCTTTACTTGCTGCCACTGACCAAAGTGGGTTTTTAACCTCTCATGTTTGCTTTATGTAAACACACATCCATGGGATAAGACCATGACCTCTCACCTGTCTAAATAATTCACAACATTGGGACTCCTATACGTCTTCATGATCGTTATTTCATTAAAGGTTAGCTCCTTCCTCCTCACTCCTTGAAGATTTATTTTTTTTATTGCCACCTAAAATGACATTGAAAATCAGGAACTTGAGGGGTTGGTGGCACGAGACCACAAGGCACGTGGAGCGAGTGATTTTGCAATGACACAGCTGAGCTGTGCCAAACTGCCTTGTGATTAGGCACTGCAGTAATCAGGAACTGACATTCCAACAGCCCATTTCTCTGCTCCCTTGGGAGCCAGTTACAGGACACGTGGGGCCACTGACATTTTGCCTTGACCACTTGGTAACAACGGTGTCTCAGTTATCACCCACAAACCTCTGACCGCGCTCTCTGCTGCTTTGTTTGGGACTCAGAAGAAGGAATCCATGCCTTAATACTCTGTGGATACATCTTGTGATATGGGCAGGGCTTAGGGCTTTCAAGGACGCCTTGCAGATCTCTCCCTACGTGCAGTTCCCTAGTGCAGCACTGCAGGTGGCTAAGGAACTCCCAGTAACTTTCAGATGGATTTGCTGGCAGCCAGAAATGAGAATTCAGGACTCTGAAGCTGTAGCCCCAAAGAGCAGTGAGGTGCTCGCAGGCACCACCTTTGTTTTAGCAATGGAGAGCGAGTGAGCGCGTCCTTCTCTGAAAGGAACCGCTGCCCTCCGTGCCTTCCTTCCGGCAGCTGAGGAGGACAGAGTCCCAAATGTGTTCTGTGGGCTGGCACCAGTCTGTGCTTCTTGTGCCTTTTCAGCACAGCTCTGCCCAAAGCTCCAGCCACAGCTCACACCAGAGGGGAAAGCCCTCGAGTGCAGCAGAGCCTGCAGGGGCTGTTGACATTTACCTCTCCTCCTGTGGCACTGTCGAGTGCTCTGTAAACATGCCCAAAAGTCCTAGAAAAAAAACAGAAGCAGAGAAAGGAGAAGCTGTTTAGATCTTGCAGTGAAAGCCAGCCCACACAGGAGATCTCTGCTGCAAGTGTCAAAACCTGCAGGATGCAGGAGGGCTCTGCCAGAAGGGAGATGATGCATTTTCCTCTCAAGTGCATGGGCACTGGGCCTGTTCCTGAAGCACTGGGGTCCAATTTCTAAAGGGAGTTTAGTCTTTCCTCTTGGGTTTCACTGTCTAAACAGTGTGGTTCCTATCCTGACCACAGAGTGTTTCCCTCTTCAAACCAGGGGAAAGAATTGTTCCTGGGAACTGTGGGAACTGTTATCTCACAGCTTTGATAGGGCATAAGTTGCTTTTTCAGGCAAGCAAGTTACTTCTCTTTTCATTAGTGTGCCAGTATGATTTTGAGACACACAAAAAATGCTAAAGAAATTAACACAGAGCTGTCCCACACTTGAGAGACAAGGAGACCTTCCAGGTCCTGTTGCTTGATGCAGGCAAGACCTCAGTAGCAAGGCATCTCTGACAATGCCTTCTGAGCGCACTCACAAATTCTGAGCAGCATTGAGAGATGGGACGATCTATCCCCAGTGTGTGATCATCTTTGCAGCTGTCCTGACTTCACGCTGGATAGACATTCCACCCCAAACACACCTGGCCCACGGTTGTGCAGGAGTAACTGCTGTTGGACTCACCCGCTGCCAATATAATTCAGATGTGTGTATTTCATCAGGGGATTTTCAGTGGTGTTCACCATTCTCCCTGAGGGAAACAAAATGCAAGATGCTGACTTTAAAGCAGAGATCCCAGCTTCCAGGAGATACAAAAGGCAGCCCCAGCGCCTGGAGCTCTGAGCCCTTTGTGGTCGGCTGGGTAACAACAACCACAACCAGGCAGACAGCCCTGCAGCACAGGTGGCCAGCACAGAGACTGATTTGTACAGTCTTTTGAAGAGTTCTCTTGACAGGAAACAAAGCACAGGGACATACAATCCCAGGAGAGAAGGACATCTACCCCACCTTTCAGCAGTTTGCCAAAGGAATGCCTTCCCATTTGTAAACCAGAGCAGCTCCAGCTGTAAACAATCCTGACGGGGCTTTCAGCATCAGGACCCTGACCTGTTTGTGAGCAGGCTGAGCTCAAAGATGCCCCTCTCCCAGCTAAGGAAGGCTCCAGCCTCTGCAGTCCCTCCAGCCCTCAGGGACAGGGCAGCGACCACAACAAGGCTGGCAAAGCCCCAGCATGAGCACTGACAGGCACTGATGGGAAGAAGCCAGAGTGAGCCTGAGCCCCAGACAAGCTGTTGCCCCCATTCAGGACACAACAGGATGGGCTTTGAGATCAGCCACACCGAGGCACACATCAGTGCCCTTTTTGTCCCAACAGGTGATGGCAGACACAGAATCCACTGGGCTCTGGTCTCAGCCCCACCAGGTCTCTTATCTGAGAGCACAGCACTGGCAGCTGTTACGGGCAAGAAGCAGATTCATTGGGTTGTGCTGCAGAATCACAAAGGGCTTGATGTGTTTTCCTAGAGACTGATCTGAGCAGGGCCTGGGCCAATGGGTAGGATTCTAACAGTCATGGGAAAGAGTGGGAATCAGGTATGGAAAAGTGCCATGCATCTGAGGGATATACCATGGCTGGGCTGGAGGCTCTCTCCTGAGAAATGCCTGCAGTACAGTTTTATCTGATCACGCCACTTGGATGTGTCTCCTGGACACATCTTGATAAGCATAAAACTAGAAGATTAAATAAAGTTTGTTATCAAAGTCTCTGTTTTTTCTTTGGCGGCACATGGAAAATACCTTGTGCTCTCTATTTGTCCTGTAACCTGATGTTCTTTCAAAGTAGTTCTTATTGACAAAAAGATAGCATTCTCTTCTTGACAAAAATATAGCATTCTCATGAAAATAAACTGCAGATGTAGTAGTGGTAACAGCAACAGTCATAAAAATGACATCAGTAAAACTGAGGGTAGAAGGGCTCCTTCAGGATGGAGAAAAACACAACAAAAAACCCCCACCAAAAATGAATAACAGAAAAGCAATCCCACCCCACCCCCCAAAAAAAAATGCCCAACTAAAAAGACAAAACTCCAAAGTCAGTCCATTTCTGTGAAGTTTTTTTGCTTTGATGACTGATTGGAAGTCAGGAGTCTAAGGAGAATTTAGGAAGCTAAAAATTCTGTTCAGTTTGGCCACTAGCACACAGGACTTGCCTAGATCATTTGCTAGGTCACAGCCTTCTGCTGATCCAAGAACAATCCCTGCTTCAGCCTTTAGCAGAGAGGGAAGCTCAGGCAAACCCAAGCCAGTCCCAGGTGCCCTCAGAGGCAGCAGGAACACCCAGAGCTCTCTCGCTGCCTCGGAGCACAGCACTGCCTCTGGGGAGTCCTAAATGGCCCTGTGACACCGAGCTCAGGAGGAGCATTTGGTACAGCTCTGCTGACACCTGCACACAACACACTGTCCCTCAGATAAGAAACACCCCAGACGTACCCAGCAGCTGCAGGTACTCCTCCTCAATCTCCTGTTCCCAGGATGTGCCCCAGCCTGAGTTCCCAGGTTTCACAGAAGGGCTTCCGCGAGGTGATGCTGCTGCAGCAGCAGGTTCAGAGCCCATGATGTGCTGGACCTGGAGCATTTCTGGTGGGCACAGTTCCTGTGCCTCACTCCAAACTTGGGGTTCTTCATTGCCACACATTCCCTGCAAGTCTTCGCAGGCTGCCCGGTGAGATGTCAACACTTGCACCTCAAGTCAAACAGAACAAAGCAGTCAGACACTACAGCTTGTCTCTGTCAGCCAAGAGTCATCGACTGTGAGGAAAGGCAAAGAACAGACTGACAGGGGATACAACAGCTTGTTTCAATCCTCCATCTGGGTCACCAAGTTCCACTGTAAAAACACCTCAAGAAAAAAGGAGAGCAGGAACAGGCCAGCAGGAATCAATTTGGATGACTGCTGGCCAAAAGGCCAAAGGACAAGTTTCACTGTCCAGGGCAGATGTTGAGATTCAGCACACCAGGAAATGTCCTTCAGAGTGACTGTGATACACACACACTACAGCAGCATGGCACTCAGAGGCATGGCCCCACTCCCTGCTGCTCTGCACTGGAAAGGCAAGAAGGGCAGAAACCACCAGATTGGTGACTGCAGTGGCTGCATCCCTCTTTCACTCACTTGGTTTTGCAGAGACTGACGGAAGCGATTAAGTTTCTCTCTGATGATTTTCATTTCTTCCTCCAGCTGCCTATGCCTTGCCTTGATCATACTGTGAGCTGTCTGAAGCTCTGCATCCAGCTGTTCCTTCATGTTCTCTAATAAACAAAAGAGAGGACATTTCATGAGTGGAGTGGCTGCTACTCTTTCACTCACCTGGTTTTGATGATCGCCCCTCTGCTGATGGAGATTCTCCTCTTGAATTCTTCCCATGTCTTCCTTGTTCTTTCTCTTCACTGCCATGATGTCACTCTGAGCTTCGGGCAGCTCTGCTTGTGGCTCTGCCTTGATGTTCTGTACACACAAAAGCAGAGCAAGGGACTGAGAGCTGCCATCAGGCTCAGCTTTTTTCCTCTTGCAGCCTCAAAATCACATTTATTCAGCCCCTTCTTTCTGCTTCCCTCCCCACATCTGCCTCCATTACAAACCTCCTGTCCCAGGGCTGATCACTGCAGATTGCAAGGCTCTGTGCCTCCATTGCCTGTGGGACTCCTGGCCTCCTCAGTCCCAAGAGCTCTGGTTTATGCCCCTCTCCCTGCCCTTCCCTCTGTGGCCTGGCCAGTCAGGCTTACCTGGCCATTCTCCTGTGGCTCTTCCACCTGCTGCCTGAGCTGCTCTTCCTGCCCTCGGGCTGGGAACAGCTCTCCCTGAGTCTGGCATGGCAGCTCAGATGAGGCAGTGTGCTCCTGCTCTTTCTCTAGAAGCACCTGCACGGAAAGCAAGAGAAGATGGGTTTCAACTTCCCATACGCCCTTTGTGGGCCAAGACGCACAGACTGCTGGGCTCACACGTTCCCAAAGCACTGTGCTGCTGCTCTCCTGGGTCGTTCTCTGCCCGAGGGGAGGCACAGATTCCAAAGTGACCCTGGCCCTACAATCAGGGGCCATCTGGGACTGAAGCTCCAGCAGCCTCTCAGGCAGCTGACAGGGAAGGGGTGGCATTTCTCAAGGGTCTGGTGAGGGCCTCCCTCTGCTTCCGCCGTGTCCTGTTTGTCTTTCAGTAGTGACTGACTCCCCGCCCTGTGCCACAGCTCCATCCTGGCTCTGCAGGGGCTTCCTGGGTGAGCTCACTCCTTGTGAGAGACACTTCTGGAGTTCACCTTCTCTTCAGGCCTGCACCAGCATTCCTCCCTCCTGACATCCACACTCTTGTTAGAAAACCGGGTCATTCAGGAGATAAGGATGCATGCAAAGGTCTCTGATGGAAGTCAGAGAACCTCTATGGCCACCTCAGTATATGGAGGAGGACCAAGGTGTTTCTTCTCCCTCTTTTGTCAACGGAGAATTCTGACCAGCAGTAACAGAGTTTCTCATAAGGCCCCGTTAACGAATGCACTTACACAGCCCTGGGGATGCCAGTGAAGGAAACCATGTGCCATGTATGGCATGGCATGTATGACCAGAGTCACCAGACCCCAGCTACAGCATGGGATAGTTCCATTCCCTTAAGACATGCAAAAATTTAAAGGACAAATGAAGGCTTCAGGTCAGAAAAGGCTGGAGTAGGAAAACATGAGGGGAAAAAACAACCATCTCTGGAGGGGGAAACATCTCTGCCTGCTCAGGATCAGTCAATGGAACTTGTCTCTAATTCTCTCCTGAAGGGATGCCTTTAGGTGAGCTTTGCATCTTCCACTGCTTTGGAGCAGAGCCAGGAAGATTAAAATAGATAGATAGACAGATCTCACTTTTATCATCTCTCTTTACTGTGCTGTAGTATTTACATTCTTTGAATGAGAGAGATATAACTCTCTCTCAGGTTTTTTTTAAGGGAAGGTAGTGAGAAACTCATAGAAGGAGAGAAAACAATTATTATCCCTACTTGCTGTTCTTGTTTTTGAGTACATGAAGAATGTGTTATAGTGATTGTTTACTGAAAGTGATTTGTTAATTGGATTTTAGAGATAGTTGTTTAGACTGATTAGATAATTAGATAAAAGGCTGTGTGGAGACAGTCACGAGTTTTTCTTTCGTATGTTTTCAGTATAATATCTCTTTAGTATAGTTTTAATATAGTACTAGTGTAATATAACATAGCTTATTAAAGCATTTGTTTAAACTTCTAAATCATAGAGTGAAAGCACATTTTTCGCCACGTGGGGGTCACCCTGAATCAATCCTGTCCTTTCTGTCGCTACACACATCAGCACTCGGCAGCAGTGCCCCAACCAGCAGCCATCCTGAACTTGCTCTCCTGTTGCTTCAGTAACCCACACTCTTGGGGAATCTGCAGCATGTCGGTCCTTAAGGAATGCAATCAGACCCAGAGCATTGCACTGGGAACGGCTCTCTTTGTGCATCTGTGCTCGGGGAAGTTCTTCGCTTGGACTCGCCCACACTGATGGTGCTGAAGTGGCTGGAATCAGAAATGCAGCCCAGCCCCTCCCAGCTCCTCTAATCTCTGAGCACCAGCTGGAATGCAAGGGCATTGATTTCCTACTCAGTTCCCAAACACAACACACACTGATTCCCTGGGCAGCCAAAACACACGGGAGCCGTTTACGTGAAAAGGATGGGCAAGCCCTACTGGCTGGTCTGGCACCAGAACAGCTCGTTCTGCACCAACATCCCTGCCCCAAACGATGTGTTCTTGTGCAAAAATACTGCATTGTCCAGAACTGCCCCCTTGAAAACTGAAATTCTAGCAGAATTTCTGCCAGTGCTGTAAAAGGGTAGGAAAGACTGAGAAAAAAGCTCCCTTGCTCCCTGGAGAAGGAGAAATTGCACAAGGCTTCTCCTTCTAGCAAACAAACAAATCAACAAAATATGAAAGCGTTACCCACACCAGTGTCTAAAGCACTTGGATGCAGTGAAGGGATGTTTGGCAGGCAAACAGCCCTCGTGCTGAGCATTGGCTCTATGGATCCAAGGCAGGGATCAATGGCAGTCTGCCTGAAGGTCCCTCATGAGCCCCCATTGTCCAGGCTAAAGCTCCCTCAGCACCTCCTCCCTGGCCTTGTGCTGCACCCCTTGCCCAGCTCCCCTGTCCCTCTGTGCCCACGCTGCAGCCCCTCCATGACTTTCTGCTTCCCAGGGCCCACAGCTGCACACAGCACTCCAGCTGTGGCCGCAGCGCTGCCCAGCACAGGGCCACGCTCCCTGCCCTGCTCCTGCTGCCCCACTGCTGCTGGCACAGCCACCGTGCCCTTGGCCTTCTGGGCCCCCTGGCCCCACGCTGCCTCATCTCCAGCTGCTCACGGCCGCCAGCCCTGCGTCCTTTGGGCCCACGCAGCTCCCCAGCCACAAAGGTGCCCATTGCACTTCAGATACAGCAGGCACCGTTGCAAGATGGCCTTCCTGTTCTACCACCTCATGTTCCAAGTAGATATCATCAAGTTTGATAGGAATAGCATTCTAAGTCCCTCTCTTTAAATTAAAATGATCTAATTCAACTGTACAGGAAATTGCTCTTCATTAAAATTTTCCCTATCTGCTGTCGGCAAGCATCGTTCTCTTTTCAAAACTAGGTTTTTAGTTCTTCAAACTCTGAGAAGGAAATTTAAAAATATCTATCTCTGCCTTTATTATTTTTGTTACAGGCATGAATATGGTTTTTCTTTCGGCCTTCCTAGCTGGCCCTCTTCAGTCTACTGCTACTGGCCAAGCTCTCAGCTTGCTCTACAAGTCTTAAACACCAGGAACATGAAATGTTCCTTTCTCACTCACCTCAGGATCTTCAGCGCTGCTGAATACACGCTTCAGGTGTCCTGTAGTGGGAAGGGAAAATGAACCAGATGCTGTCAGAAAACTGCCTGGGCTGCTGAATCCCACAGAACAAGTCAACCCAAACAGAGATGATTTCCCATTTCACAACATCCCTCCAGGAGACACATCTCATTCACACAGCCAGCAAGAGACCAGGACAATATTCATGGTTGTGCCAACACTTTGGCCTGTTTAGCTATTAAATGAACACAAATATGATCAAGAAAATGCAAATTGTTCTTCAACACTCAATGCTCCTGTTCTACCAAACACATAAAACAGCTTCTGAAATCCTCTCCTTCCGGTAGTCTTTTTTTTCCCCATTTAGTTACATGCACTAATTCTCTTTAACTTGCAGGAAATAATTGCCCAGAAAAGCTTCCCAAAATTCCCCTCAGCTGTGACAGTTCTATTGTGGAAGAGCACAGCAGCACCTCTAGGGTTCAGGAGTAGACACTCACTGCTTTAGAGTTTGCATTTCCTTTCATAGGTAATAACTATTTTAGCACACAGTAAAATGTTATTAAATTAGACAGCCAAATCTTTTCATGACAAAATTTAAAAAGGAAATAAGTTTTCTCTGAATCCTGGGAACAACTGAAGAGTTTTTAGAAGGCCTTCCAAGAAGCTCTGCCAGTCTACATTTTCAAAGGTGTCCTGCTTGTCCCAAAAACCTGAGGAAATGACAGACTC
Organism: Ammospiza caudacuta; assembly: GCF_027887145.1. Classification (NCBI taxonomy): domain Eukaryota; kingdom Metazoa; phylum Chordata; class Aves; order Passeriformes; family Passerellidae; genus Ammospiza; species Ammospiza caudacuta. Next base: position 2,284,859 of record NC_080614.1, on the reverse strand, counting down.
TGCTGCCACGGACTCTCCCGTGCAGGGAACGCAAGCCCTGCAGGTTCCCCTGCAAATGCTGCCCCTGTGGCTACAGACACCCTCCTTTTAGCTAGACCTCTTGACAGGGGCTTTAGCAAACCACTGGCATTCTAATGCTCTTTCTGTTTCAAAATCAGAAACTCAGCCCCCAAGAAAGAGCAGGAAGACATACAAAAGCCAGGTTAGGATACATCCTAATCTAAGTAGAATGGAAACCTCTACTTACGTGCAAAATGTGTAATGTAATACACAGAAAAAGAAATGCCATAGGCAGCAAATGCTGCTTTAGCCAGATGATGAAACATTGTAGCAGTGTTGTATGAGTTTTTCCTAAACTAGGAAAAACAAGGCTCGTGTCAGTGGGCAGCTGCCTACTGACAGATGCTTTGACCAGGAAGGTTCTCCTGATGTGAGCAAGGCCTAGGGCTGCTCTGACACTCAGGCCTTCCGTGCACCAAGGCAACCTTCTGATGCCACTATGACAAGGTGGCAACCATGCCCTGACATCACAAAGCAAACGCTCCATGTTGGTCTGTGAATTTATGCAAAGCAATAACCAACCTTCCCTACAGAAAACACAAAAGAGCCTGGGAAGTTCTTCTCTGTCACAAAGCAGCACAAATTGCCTTCATGGGCCAAACCCTGTTGTTCAGGGATCCAAGAGGAACTCCAAGGGTGCCCCAAGCACCTACAGCCTGTACCCCAACTGAGCACTCGGATGGGACACAAGCAAAGGAAACCAGGCCAAGATAATGGCCCACAGCTTTGCACGTGTGAGAAAGGACTCTCACTTTTAAAATTGTAAACGTTTAGTAAACCTTAACAAAGGACTGAATAAGGAAAAGTCGCATCATTGGGAGTCTCTGTGACTAGCAGCCATGTGCTCATCTGCAAAAAGGATGCTCTGCCTTTTATACCCTCAGCCCCTCCAAAAGTTTTTCCAGTCAACTCTTTCTCTGCTGCCCATGGGTGGAGATTACTTTCCTGCATCCCGACTGGAGGTCAGGCGTTGTTACACCCTGCCTGCTGGTCACAAGCCAGCCCTCCCCAAATGCCCTGACTGCCCAGGCTGTTACAAGGGGGACGGGAAAGAGGACTATGGGAGGATATATTACAATATAATCACTACTCATTTGAACATCCACATAACATCTGCTTCTTAATTGTCAGACCCAACCATTGCATTACTTGTCCAGAACACACAGAACCAGGAGAGAAGCCACTGTTGGCATCACAGCTGAAATGCTTCCTAACAAATCTCCCCACATATTTGCACCTTTATTGGACATGCCCAGGGCTCCGGTGCGTGTACATCTCTGCCTCTCTTCCCCTTTGGCAGCAGTGGAACTGGCAGCATCTGCCCGCCAGCAGCAGCTGCTCCCAGCTGGGAACGCCACTGGCGGCGCTGATTTCCAGAGGCTTCTGTGTGCCAGGGGAAGCCAAGGCAGGAGCGGGCTGAACGGTGCTGGCGCTGCTGCTGCTCTGTGCCAGAGAGCCCCGGCTGGGCAGGGCACGGTGCCCACTGCGCTGCGGGCTCCTTCTCCTGCCACAGCTGGGCACACCTGGCAACAAGGCATGACAACCTGTGGGCAAGCCTGTGGAGAAATGGCTGCATGACAGAGGTCACATGGACATTCGCTTGTTAGCCGACCAGGAGCTGGGAAAGTGCCGAACACAGCTAGTTTGAGTTTTTGCACCTGCAAGATAGCGTGTCCTTGGGCCTAGCTGGGTATGATAACAAGTAGACAGAGAGAAATGGGAAATAGAGAATGTAGGCCCAAAGGAATGAGGAAAAGTTGACGGTATAGTTTAACCAATAGATCGCTTGGCTAACAGAATATTCATAAGCTTATTACTTGCTGTATAAGTGTCTGATGATCTCTTCAATAAACGGAACTTGCTGTTGACTCATATTGAGCCCTGAGTTTTCCCAGCACCCGACAAATGGCTCATGCCCGACAAAGGCCTCATTCTGCAACACAAGCCAAGGGGTGTCTGGGGCTGCACTGCTCTGCACACACCCAGCACACCTGCAGCACAGAATTTTAACCCTCAAACAGGTAAACCAAAGGGAAACAGCTGGAAAAGATTTCATTTCAACCATTCTTTATGCTTCAATAGGAATGACCAAAACGAAAGTTACCAAGCAGGGCCTGATCCACCCTGCCAGCTCAGTGTAAGAAAAGAGGCATTACTTTATTTCAGTGCTGGGTGCCTGAGAATCACTCCCCTGAAACCTGCACACCCACGTGTTAAGTATCCATGGAACTAAGACATTACTTTCATTACTTTTATTCATTACTTTGCTCAAACTCACAGGCTAAACATTCTCCCAAAGTATTTGACGTATTTAAATCATTTCCCCAAAATTACTGACATTTAGAGTAGGGGTCTCTTGCGGGTCTCTGGTGGTCATGTGGTGAACATCCCATTCCTCAAATTCTCCTCCCACGGTTAGGAGCCTTCTTCCCCTTGAATGCATTGCAGCTACCTCCTCAGTAGGCCCACTGTCTTTATTCTCAAGGCTAAGACATCCACTTGCACACAATAACCACTGGTGTGAGGGAAGGTACGACTAAGCACTGCCTGTTAAAGCTTAACAAATTCACAATTTTTTGCATGTCAACACTTCCCCAACATCTCTCGTTCCTTCTCTGGGAATCAAACACAAGCATTTTGTGATCACTGAGCCCAAGCCCTCCTGTCACCCAGCAGCCCTTCTCTCCTCACAAACAGCAGGCCCAGCAGTGCCTTCCCTCACTGGCTCAGTCCCCAGCTGTGTCAGGAGTTCTCTGTCACACACTCCAGGATCATCCTGGACTGTTTGCTCTCCGCTGCACTCTGTTGCCAGCAGACATCCCCACCCTGTTCCATGCCCCGTGCAGAACCCTGCACCTGCTGTCCATGGGCACCTGGAAGGGGAGGCACTCACGGCAGAGATGCACCAGCTGCCCTGGGCAGGAACCAAAACCCTCTGGGGCACAGCTGCTGGCCTGGGTCTGCACAGCCCTGCACGCCCCACTCCTCACGGGCTCTGGGCTGGAAATGCAATTGCACTTTCTGCCTCATGGAGAAACAGCAGGGCTGCACAAACAACGGCCAGCAGGCCACATCCCAAAGGCACTGCAGCATGGAGCTGAGAAGGAAGAAGACCCTTCCCCAATTCCTAAGCATACCAAAACCACCATATTTGGGATTTTTAATCTTCTGAATGTAGAGTTCATTCACAGGGTGACAAGGGAATCTTCCAATGGAGTTGAAGTTTGGTAGAGTTTTTATTCTGAGTCCTACTCAGACTGTTGATTTGAAAATTCATTTAAAAATATTTTTTAAAAGGCTGTGCAGTCATATGGTTTTGTTCTAATACCAAAATGGCTAGATGAAATGTACTGGCATTTTAATTACATGCAAACTGATTAGTCTGTGAAAGCTTTCCTGCAGAATAGCCACTAAACAAGAAATGAAAATCTGTGGACTGTTGACTTTGCAAATTTCTAATAAACTTATCAGACAATGAGGCATTTTTAGTTAGATCATAGAGCAAATTAATTCCTATGGATAACTTGATTTGGATAAACCTGTTGATTTCAAATTAAAACTGCCAGCACATACTAAGTGGAAATCTGAATACTCACTTCTATGAGCTCTGAATTATTAGATAGTCATATCTAATTAACACCATATTAACAAAAATTAACATTCTGGCATTTTTTTTACTTACAGCCAGCTCTTCAACAACACTCTTTGTAACACCAGAAAGAGAATTTGTAGCAATGTGAACCATGGGTTGGTGGAGCATTGCAGAAGGCTCCTATGCCAGCACTAAACATTCACATTTACCATGGCATCCCTTCTTGCCTTTAATTCCAAGCTATAGCTCAGTTCCTGCAGTATAGATTCACACTTGTAGTCTGTATTTGCAGCTGGTTCTTACTTCCCTGTCCAGAAAAAATCATGCTTGGATTTCAAATGAAAATAAAATGAGGAGAGAGTCAGGTTCTGGATAGGTATAGCAAGAACAAAGAAATTTTTTCACAAATATGTTGAAAATTTCTTTGTACCAGCTGCAAAAACGGCAGATTAAAGACTTGCACCCTAACTTGCAAGCTGAGGTTTGCCTGTTCTTTCTGGACTGATTTCTTGAGGCCAGACACTGACCTAATCAGTAAGAAAATCAAAACCATAGGAGTAGTTTGGAGAATATTGTAAATTATTCTGTCATGATGCTTTTTGCCTGAAAGTTCTGGCCATCATCCAATTGGAGTAATTAGAGGAGATTGAAGCCATCACACTGTGCCTGTGCACACAATTCCTTCTCAGGAGTAATCCATGAAGCAACGCTGACAAATCCACACCAGCAGCTGCTGCCACACAGTCACGAAGCAGAGAATATGTATTTCTGCTGCACTGGGAAAGCTGAAGATGCCTCTGCTGAGCTAATTTTAGTGACTGCCCACCACAGATGAGACCTTGTGGTCAGTCTCCAACAAGTCAGGGCAGTTCATATTCTGCCTAAATGAAGTAAGTCTAGCAATACATAGACCATGGAGCCCGAGGAAAGCCAGTAGCTGTGGGAGATTTGTTCCGTATCTTTCTTTTTACTAATTTATTGCAGTCAATTATTTCAAGAATGGAAACTTTTGGCATACCATTGGCTGGAAGGTTGGTCAGTCTGCCATTCATGACTCCTTTGAAAGCATCACCCCAGTGTTTTTATCAGTAGCTCTTCCATCATCATGGCTCACACAGCATTTCCTGCAGCTCTTGTTGGAGTCAGGGAAAGGCACCAGGAGAAGGGGCAGAAAGCTGTGTGCAGAGACTGTGTCAGCTGAAGAGACATTTGTTTCCTCTGATTTGGCTGAATGGCTGCAGGAACCTTGCTGGCACTGCTGGCGGGGTGGCCTTTGGCAGGGCTGGGCAGAGTCTGGGCCCAGGATCCCTCCTCTCGGTGAGACACCGGGGTGAGCAGCCCCTGTCCCAGGCAGGAGCAGAGGTTCTGTGGCTCTGCCCCGGGCACAGGGACCTGCCACTGCCACGAGCTCCTGCCGCGGCTCCTCTGGGGCAGCTCCTGCTCTGCAGTGATGATGGGCGCAGCTGGGGGTGGCTGCAATGGAGGGGGGCTTCCAGTGGGCTCTGCTGGTCTGCCACACTGGAGCCAGCAGAGCTTCTGGAAGGAGTCTCCTCTTGTGAGCTGCTGGAGCTGGAGCTGGCACTGGCCACAGAGCTGCTGTGTTCATCCCTGACAGGCCCAGAGCACAGCAGCCTCTGGGCCTCCTTGCTGCACGATGGCACTGAGGAGGCCATGGACCAGAGGTTCAGTATGTGTGACTCAGTTTCCTGATAAACTGTGCTGAGAAAACCCTGCATCCCTCCTGCCAGATCTAAGGCACTCCAAGAAATCTGTTGGCACTTTGGGAACTCAGAATTGTTTGCATTTTGAACAATTGTCTTATGAGTGCTTTTGATTTCTTTTGTCATTTTGTATTGATTCATTTGATCCTTCAGAGAAGCTTTCCTTATAATATAAAACATGGGGAATCGTGGAGACCCTGGGGGGCATTCCCTGGTCCATGGAGACACAAGAAGCTTCCCTCAAAAAGCTGTTAGACCCCATTGGCTCCTTCCCCTGTTCCTGTGTCTGTTCCTGTGTTCCTGAGCCACACCTTCCCTATTCCCTGATCGGCCCCCTTACCTTTGTACTGCCCCGAGATCAGGGTCAGCCCCCAGGCCCCTGTGGAGACAAAGTGAGACCCTCTGTGTGTGGGTGCTGGGAGCTGAACATCTCCCTGCACAGCTGAATAAAACATCTGTGGAGATTATGCAAAGGTCCTTTTTGCTTCTTTACAATGGACTATGCTAGCAGCAATTCAGACTGCTACAGAGGAGAAGCTGCAGTACTGGCACCAAGATTTTGGCAACTTGACCATAGGCACAGAGGGCGTGCAGGATGCTGTTCTATGAATTCCTTAACCAGCCATCTCTGGTGCTGGCATATTCCCTCCAGCTTCTGCTGCAGCCAGGGCCACCGTTGGTCCAGTAGATGACATTGTTATTTGAAAAATTCGGCCCACACCTTGGGCAGGAGGCCATCCATAGGCTCTGGTCCTGCAGCCCCTGCTCAGCTGAGGACAGTGTTCCCTGTGGGGAAGATGGAGCAGCCATCACAGGGTCTGGGGGGCTGCTTTCAACAAGGTGGCCAGGCTCTCTCCCTGCTGGACTCTAGCAATTGTTTGGGGGAGCTGATGGCAAATTGTATGTAGTCCTGTTAATCCTACTCAGAAAACCTTACAGCTTCTATCATTCTTCTGCAGAGTGGGCACGCTGGATTTCTCTTTGCCCACTGCAGGATGCAGCCCAGGCAGAACTGGTGGTGACAGGGCAGAGAAGAATTCACATCCTTCTTAGTGACCTGGCAGATGGGGCAGCTCCGTTCTGTCCCCATGGCCATGTCTGTCTGTCACAGCAGCAGGGAAGAGATGAGGACCATGAGCTGCTCTCATTGGCAATCTTGCATGGCCAGAGCCCAAGCTCCAGCCAGAGTGGCCCAGGCTCTGTCAGTGCCCAAATAGAAGCAGAAAGGGATGTTGTATCACAATGCATTCCTTGGTGAAGGAGGTCCAGAGCAGACTCAAGAGGCGCCTCAGACACTCAACAGTCAAGGCAGTAACATATGGACAGGACACAGATGGCAGTTCATGGCTGGGAGAGCATTTGTAGACATATCCAAGGACCAATTTCCCAGGAACTCTCCACAGCTCTGGGATCTGCCCATCAGCTCTGTCAGAAGCTTCAGCAGAACAACCAAAGTCCTAAAAAGCAGCTCCCAGACACTTTTCCTACCACCCTGCCTGAGTAGCCGGGTTGCTTGCTGCAAAACACTCTTTTTCTCCTCTTCTCCAATGCCCTGTGGACACTTGCAGCCAAAATAAAAAGCTCCTGGCCCTCTGTGTGATGTGATAATACAGTTTTTATATTTCCATGCTGGGATGAAAAAAGCTGTGCTGTGGGTCAGGAGAGGCCAGGACCCACTTGGCCTTCCTGCAGGCTGAGGTGGTCCCAGCAGACATCCTGATGTTTTTTGGGGAATGTGGGAGGGGGAGTGGAGGGGGTGAAAGAGAGGCCGAGATCATGGAGTGGAAACTCAGCTCCAGAGAGCCAGTGCAGACTCTCCCTGCTGAATGCCTGCTGGGGCTGGCAAAGAAGGAAATTGCCCCAATAACAGCCCGGTGGCACTGTGTCTCAGGGACAGGTACAGGGAGGTGACAACAAACAGCAGCATGGCCCGGTCTCACAGCTCCTAGGAAGCAGTGACAGAGGGGCTCATGTGCCAGAGATTTCAGAAAGGCTGTCTTCTCAAAAGGCCACTCTGAAACCCCTCTCTTTGCCTCTTGGGTTTGTGTGTGCTTTTGACAGCCACAGCATCCTGGGGCAACGTATTCCACGATTTCATTAAGCACTCCTTGAAAAGCACCTCCCATTGTTCACTGAGCTGCCAGCCTGGTCATTTCAGAGGGTGCTGCCTTGGTGGAGAGAAAAATCAATCTTCTGCCTTTCAGGGAGCTGAACGAGAAGGGACTCTTCACCATCCAACACCTGGCTGGGTCCCATTCAGAGGTCCTGCTTTGAAGCCTCCGTCAGGTTTGCTTGGCAGTTCCCAGCGAGGTGAGAACATTGTTCTGAATTGTGCCCCATACCTCATACACGGTGTGTAGAGTAGGTATGTGCTTGTTCATCTCCATGTGTGCTCAGGGTCTGCCTTCATTTCTGGTTTTAGACCTGAGATTTCTAATTTCTGTCAGCTATCTGTAGGATCTGTGGGCACATGCAGCTGTATTTACTGCCAGGTCGGGTATCTGACACTCATCTTTGAGTGCAAATGCAGAAACTGAGACGCTACTGATGTTATTTCCCAGAGTCCCAGTCTCTGCCCAAGCTGTAATTCAACACTGCAAATTATTCTGTAGACCTGAGCCTGTGTTTTCTGTTTCCTGGCTGAGTGCTTCAACTGCTGGTGTTGCTTTTTGGAACAGGAGCACCTGACTCTTTTATCTTTATGACTTGTGCCTTGATGATTTGAAAGCAGCCCTTGCTTTAATTTTCTAGTAAAAGGGCCTAAAACGAAAGCTGTGGACATTTTAGAAGTGTTAAGTAGAACACTGAATGAAATTTTTATTTTAGGCCCACAGTGAGCAGGTCTGAGGCCAGAAATTGGTGCCAGAGTAAGTGCCTTTCTGTGCTTGTGCTCTCCAGCTCTTCCTGTACTTGTATGTTCCCCTGGACACAGTGGGATGTGTTGTCATTTCCTGGGACTTCTCCTGAAGGCAACTGGTTTTCTTTCCAAGATGATTCTTATGTTTCCCCTCCTGGCTTCCCCAGGTGACCAACCTCCGTTCCAAGGTGTCCTGCTCTGCCATTGTCACTCTGGGAGAGCTCTCTGTGACCTTGAAGAAGGACATGGACTCTGAGGTGGATGAGGGTGCTCGGGTCCTTCTCCAGATGGTGTCCATCTCCCCAGAATTTGTTCAGAAAGCAACCAGTCAGACCCTGGGGATCCTGGTGGAGAATGTGACTCCTGCACGAGCAATGACTGCTCTCATGGACATGGGAGTCAAGTAGGTTCTTCTTCTTTTAGTGATATTCTTCACCTTTGTGTGTGTGGCAGGGAGAAGGGATGAGACAGAGAATGGGAATGGTTGGAGGGAAGGGTCCTGTATCCTGCATCTTCTATGAACTCAGTGACTTGATTCTCCAACCAACCTCACTTCTGTCCTCTCGTCACCTATTTCTGCCCTCCTGCAGCCCATCAGTTCTCAGAATCACAGAAGTGTAGAATATGGGGAGCTGGAAGGGGCCCATCAGGACCATGGAGTCCAGCTCCTGGCCTTGCCCAGAACAGCCCAAGGGTCACACCAAGTGCCTGAGATTGCTGTCCAAATGCTCCTTCAGCCCTGTCAGGCTTGGTGCTGTGACCACTGCCCTGGGGAGCCTGTTCCAGTGCCCAACCACCCTCTGGGTGAAAAACCCTTTTTCCTGATATCCAAACTAAAGCTCCTCTGACTCAGCTTCCTGCTGCTTCCTGCAGTTCTCCCAGTCTGTCAGATTTTCCTAGATGTGGTGACTGATGGGGAAGGGAAAGTGCCTGCAAAGGCCAAGGATAGAGCCTTGTGCTTTTGTGGGCAGAGGGGCAATTGCAATTGCAGCTGTGAGCAGTGTTTGGTATTTCACAGTGCTAACCACAGAGGCCCTGGGAAAACCATGTCTCCTCATGATGCCACTAACTTGGGAAATGAGGAGGGTCCTTGCTGGGGCGTGGAGCACATGGGGGACAATCTGCTGGGTGTGGCACAGCCTGCACAGCAGGTGCAGCTCCTGCCAAAGGAGTCTTGTATGACTGTCCTGGCCTTAGAGCTCTACTTTCTATGCAAACTGATGTTTCATGTTAGCCTTGAGAAGATGAACCACTTTACAGGCACCTCCACAGGCTGACAGCCATGGCACAGTTAAAGCAAATGCTGCCTTAAATGTTGGTGCTGGGCCTGACAGTTCCCAAGAGACACTCTCTAGAACAGGACAGCCTGGCTAAACTGCCTGCCACCCTTTCCTCAGCTTTGCAATAGGGTAAAACATTCAGATGGATCCATTGCCAAGCCCCACAGAAGAAACAGGCTGCATTGCTGGATATTCTGCAACTTCACAGCCCACAACGTGTTTTCCCTGCATTTGTTGTTTTCCAAAGGTCTGCAGATTTGGGGATAAATGGGTGGAAAGAGCTTCAGTCCTGCTGTAGCTCTGTGTACTGGGTGCCCTCTGATGGGTCAGCATCAATTGTCCTTAATTGCTAAATTATTCATATGTCATCTATTTCTTTAATCTTTCTCCGAGTCAATACTGTGAAAGAAACTGAGTATCAGACAGTGCAGGGAGACTGAATTCCTCCCTCTTCCGTGCAGGCAGGCCTAGTGTGCAATGCTACCTTTGTGTTTAGCTGAGGACAGAGCCTTGTGCAGGTGTCTGAAGGTGCAGGGAGAGCCCAGGCTCCTTCCCCCAGCAAGGGCAGGGAGCAGCTCTGGCCAAGGCCGGCGCTGCCGCTGCTCCTTGTCCCTGTGCCCAGGGTTTGCTCTCTCCTCCCCAGCAGCCGCCCCGCCCCGGTGCGCGAGTGTGCGGCCCAACTCCTCCTGTCCCTGGTGGAGAGAATTGGAGTCACCCAGCTCGCAGGCACCCCCAGGGCTGAGAGGCTGCCACACGTGGCAGGGAAGCTTGCTCAGGACTGCCACAAGGACACAAGTAATGATCTTCATTTCACCTCCCAAAACAGGAAAACCGTTTTGTGTCTGGCTGTAAAGGTGAAACCACGCAAGAGTGGAAACTAAAGGGAACATGAAGTTACCTCACGGTGTGAATAAGGGTCATAGAATCATGGAATATGCTGAGTTGGAAGGGCCCATCAGGGTCATCGAGTCCATCTCCTGGCCATGTGCAGTGACCCCAAGAGTCACTCCATGTGCTTGAGAGCATTGTCCAAACTCTTCTTGAGCTCTGTCAGCCTTGGCACTGTGACCACTGCTCTGGGCTGCCTGGGCAAATGGCTGTGCTGGGAAACCTTGGGTTGGCCAGCAAAAAGGAGCATTGCCACCTTTTTCCTGTGGCTTGAAGGATTCTTTACTGAGATCAAAAGAGCTCAGATCAGCCCGTCCAATACTTTTGTTTGGCCTCAGGTGCACAACACAAAGCCAAAGTGTTGGCTAATGTTCATCACTGAAGGATACCAACATCCATTTTCCATTAACTTCAGACTTTCTAGAAATATTTCAGGGGTCTTTAGCCAAAATATTTAGTCTTTCTAAACCTGTTCTGCAGATTTCTAGAATGCTGTTATCTGTGGCTCAGTGAGTTCCAAACTTCTTCTTGAAGAAAACTGTGGTTTCCTACTGGCAAAATCGAAAAGGAATCTTGCGATTTCAATGGGGACCAATAGAGGAATCTTTGGTGCATATCCCTGCCCTTGATGGCATGCTATGCCATTTGATGGCTTTGACTGTGGGAAAGATTTTTTTTCTTTTTTTGGTTGCTTTCTGAAGTGTCCATGCCATGTCCCTCATATCTTGCCCCCTAAGTTGTGTCTTCCTCCTTGACTTTTTCCCCTGCTTTTGCAACATCTGTGAGCTTAGTTTTGGCATGTTTTGGTCCTTTGCAATGCAGCTGATTTCCTCACAGCCTATTTTTTGAAGACACTAAAATTCCCGTGTTTCTGCTTTTTGCAATTGCATTTCATTTGAACCTATCTCCTTTCTGGAGTGTTTGTTAGCCTTTCTTTTGGGATTCGCAAGATTCCGTTTCCCTTCCCGAAAAGAAAATGAAATTTCCTTACGGGAATGGAAAAGGAATCTTGCGATTTCAATGGGAACCAATAGAGGAAATCTTTGGTGCATGTCCCTGCCCTTGATGGCATGCCATTCCATTTGATGGCTTTGACTTTGGGAAAGATTTTTTTCTGTTTTTTGGTTGTTTTCTGAATTGTCCATGCCATGTCCCTCATATCTTGCCCCCTAAGTTGTGTCTTCCTCCTTGACTTGTTCCCCTGCTTTTGCAACATCGGTTAGCTTAGTTTTGGCATGTTTTGGTCCTTTGCAATGCACCTGACATAATCCCTGGCCATTTTCTTAGAGTCACTAGATTTCCCAAGTTTTCTTTTTTTCTCCTCCCATTGCAATTCCTTTGATGGTGTCTCCATTCCAGCGTGTTTTAAGTCGTTCTTTTCTGTTTTGGCCTTCAGTGGGGATCAATTTTGGCAAGCTTTGCTGCATGTGCCTGCACTTGCTGACATATGGCTTGCCTGCATTTTGGAGGCTTTGACTTTGGGAACGATTTTTTTTTGTTTTTTTTTTGTTTTAATTATTCATGCCATGTCCCTCATATATTCCCCTCCAAGTTATGTCTTCCTACTTGACCTTTTCCCCTGCTTTTGCGATCTCTGTGAGCTTTGTTTTGGCATGTTTTGGTCCTTTGCAATGCACCTGATATAATCCCGGGCCATTTTCTTAGAGTCACTAAATTTCCCAAATTTTCTTTTTCTCTCCTCCAATTGCAATTTCTTTTGATGGTGTCTCCATTCCAGCGTGTTTGTAGGTCCTTCTTTTCTGTTTTGGCCTTCAGTGGGGACCAATTTTGGCAAGATTTGCTGCATGTGCCTGCACTTGCTGGCGTATGGCCTGCCTGCATTTTGATGGCTTTGACTATGGGAAAGATTTTTTTCTTTTTTTGGTTGTTTTCTGAAGTGTCCATGCCATGTCCCTCATATCTTGCCCCCAAAGTTGTGTCTTCCTCCTTGACTTTTTCCCCTGCTTTTGCAACATCTGTGAGCTTAGTTTTGTCATGTCGGCCCCTGCCAGGCGTCTGAGCAGGGACGAGGAGGCAATGAGGCCCCAGGCCTGCAAGGGTCACTTGTCCCATCGTGGCCTCAGGCCCAGGCCCAGCAGCCATGGCCAAAGTGCTGCCCATGTTGGCTCTGGCAGGGCTGTCTCGCAGCTGCTGCCCATCCCTGTGCCCTGTGCAGCCCCGGCTGTCCCACGGTGTCCCTGCCCTGCGCCTCTGTCCCTGCAGGCTGTCGGCATCCCCCGGCTGCCCCATCTGTCTGGGCCCTTCCTTTGCTGACAGCTCTGCCTCCTGCCTGCCCCTGCCTGCCCACACAGAGCCTTGGGCTGCTCCAGGCTCCTGCTGGGGACGTGCTGCACCACAGCCCTGCCCTGCCAGGGAAATTCCTTTCTGCTGCTGCCCGGGCTGGGCCTCCCCAGCTGCCCTTGTGCGGGGTGCGGAGGTTCAGGGATATCACACCACAACCAATATGATCCAGAGAGGCCAAATTTATTATCCCTAAAAAGACTATATTATAATAAATCTCTACTGTCCACGTGTCTCTAGCTAATACATGATTGGTTAATCCTAGCTGTTTACACATCTAAAATAGAATGCTGATTGGATCACCTAATTTTTCATGCGTCTTGCTGTCCTCTTCTGGCCCACTCATGGTTCAATGTTTTCCTTCTTTCCCAAGCTTGCTGTCAAACTTGCTGAGTCCTGATGACTCTTCTTGTATTTTTCTCAAGGATATACCAACCCCATTTCTGAATATGTCCATTATCCATTGTTTGTGAATGTGTCCATTGTCCATTAGTACAAGCAGGTTGGATTGTGCATCGGCTGAATATGGCCCTTGTCTTGCCAGAACTCCTCAATCTGCAAAAAACTCTCAACAGTTCCCTGGTTTTGTTTTTGCACAAGCCAGACTGATTTAAAAGCACGCTCAATTATTTTCTTCACAGCAAGGCACTACAAGCAGAATTGAAAATGAAGACAAAGTATCATTATGCCAAAGGGTACTAAATCCTTGAGCCAGCCTGTTATTCCCCAGGACTTTAGCCACTCATCAAAAGAATTCTCAACCACTCTGAGCTTTTTCATATTCTCCTTAAGCAATGACAATTTCTTGTCAATAGATCCAGAGTGGTCAGAGAGATTCATGCAACACATCCCTTCAAAATCTTCACGCTCATCTCCTTGTGCTAGCAACAAAAAATTTATAGCAGTCCTATCCTGTAACACAGCGTGGTGTATGCTACCTACATCAGTGGTAAGCTCGTTCCGGATTGCAGATGTAATGTTAATTTGTTTTCCTGTCCAACAAGCCAATCGTTTGAATGATGTAAGGGCCTGTGATGAAGCTAATCCTGGTGTAAAAAGTGATGCCAGGATAACCGAAGGCCAATTCCACAATTCTACATTATCCTTGCAGTCTGAGCCTAATAGATGCTCACTACATTTTGGCCGTTGGAATTTGTGCCTGATGTCAAGCATCTGTTGAATACTAGGGGCAAACAGTGTCAATTTCCCAAACTAGCATGGTCCTCCTAATCCTTTCTGAGGAATTGCAGGCCAAGTTTTATCTCCACCAAAGAGAAACAAAAGTAGAAAAAAGTTATTGCAGAAGCTATTGTAGAAGGGACTCTTCTCTCCAATGATGTAGAAGCTTTGCTTGTAGTAACTAATGCTGCAAGTAGAGTTTGAGAACCTTTTGATTGGAAGATTTTAGAAAAGATGAGAGCTGCATTTTCACAATTTGGTTGAAAATGCCAACTTGCACAGTCACTTCTGCAGTATATTTTTCCATCTAACGCATTAATTCCAGCTGATGTGCATACCCTAATAAGACTTAGAATGCCACCCTATCAGCAGGTGATGTTTCATAAAAGCTGGGAGGAAAAGTGTGCTCAAGAAGCTGCAAGAGCTAGAGTGCAGGGTGATCCTCTGTATGGTTTAACAGCACAAGAGTTACTTGGCAAAGGGCCCGGGGCTACTGCCACTGCCCAGGCTAGGAGCATTGATCAAGTCTTACAGATGAGCCAACAACTAGCATGTAATGCATTTCTTGCACTTCCAGATAAGTTACACACTATGTCTTTTACACAGATTTGTCAAAGAAAGAATGAAGACTTTGATAAATTTGTAGACAAATTACATGAAGCTATCTATAATCATTCTGATTTCAATTCAGACACAAAGATACAATTGGATGGACTTTGGGATCATTTCTCCATTCCAAATGGCTTTACCCTCTTTCCCAGTCAAAAGAGCCTTCCATCTCTTCCAAAAATTGCCTGCTGAAACTCTTCTGCTCCCATCCAAATCAGTTCACTACTCCAGCATAATCCTTGAAGCACGGACAGATGACTCTTAAACTAATTATAGTAGAAAAGAAGGGTATTTATTGCAGCCCTGGTCACATGTGAACTAGTTTCCAGAGACATGTGCAAGGAGTTGCAGACTCCTGCTCTCTATTTCTACAGAAAAGGATTTACATTAGGTTTCTAAGGACCCAAAATACATAATTATTACCTGCCTGCTTCGCATTTTTATCAGCTGAATATCTATTACAGCTGCGCAATTGTATTCCCTTAAGTGGATTGGTGGGATTTTGAAATGAGGGAGTGGTTGTATGGGAGGAAGAAAGCAGTCTTCCTCATGGTGAACTCTCCTCCCATGGCCAGTTGGCAAGACCTTTTGACCTGCTGCTCATGGTCCAAGCCTCTCCTAACTGTTCAATTATTCTTAAGGCAAGGTCTTTCTATGGTCTCAGCTTCTTCACAATTGCTTCCTCCATCCCTGTCACTCCTAGCTTTATGTTCCTAATATATTTGGTACTCTTTAACTAAGGCACATGATTTCTGCTACCTGTATTACTAACTTAGCTTCTTACCTCATTTTAAAATCTTAACTAAAATATGCAATCTTCTACTATCCCAATTCTCTTCCCAGCTGGGCCCTCGACCCATCTGCACTTTTCAATTTTCCTCATTACATTTTCAGCTAAGCCCTTGACTCACCTCAGGCACATCTCCGACTGCCTCTCTCCCAGCAGCTCAGAGCTGCATTGCACAGCGCTTGCTGTGCACCACAGAGCACAAAGCAGGCTGGCCTGCTGGGCCTGAATATTTCTGCCAAACACTCTGCATCTCACACCTTTGCTCTGGCTCAGTGCAGAACTGCAGGGCTGCAGGCGCTTCCTCCCAGAGCTGCGTGAGGCGCTGGCTCCTGCAGATGGGCCCTGCCAAGCTGTCCCTGCCTCACGCTGGCCTCGCTTCCCTGGCACAAGTGCCGGGCCTGAAGGAGCTGCCCTGTGCTCCAGCCTGCCGAGCAGCCCGGCTCCCTGCCCCGGTGCCCAGAGTGCTGCACACACTGCTGGCCTTTGCCAGGAGTTGCAGGGCAGCCGGCAGAAGAGGAGGAATCCTCAGGCAGCCCAGCGGCCCGCGGCTGCCCTTGGCCTTTCTCTGCTCCTGGGCACGCTCCAGACGGCCATGGCCCCCAGGCCGGGCTGTGCCCAGCACGGCTGCGCTTCCCCTCGGCAGCAGCCAGCTGCCACCTGGGCTCTGAGAGCGGAGGATTTGCCCGCTCCCAGCAAGAGGCACCCAGGGCCCGGCTGCTGCCTCTTGCAGCTCCAAGGGCCTCCTTCCAGCCTGCCTCTGCCGGGGCTCAGGCTGCTCCGGCCTCTGCCGGGGCTCTGCTGGGGCTCCAGCCCGGGCAAGGCCGGGCCCGCTCTCACCTCACAGGCGCTGACAGCTCTGCGCCACAGGAGACCTTCCTGAGCACCCTCTCTGATCTTTCTGCTTTCTCACTTGAGCAAGGCTCTCCTCCAGCCAAAGAGATTATTGCATTTAGGGATACAAATCCAAGTGGCAGGAACCCCATTGCTCTCCAGTCACAGCTGAAGGCCTGCATCTGCACAAGATGTTTAGGCCGCCTCAATCTTTCTTTTGGTTTTGCCTTCAAATGCCATTGCCCTTTCTGCCTCAACTAGAAATACCACAGCTGTGCCATAACCAGCCAGTGGGTCATATTCCAAAGGCAGTGCGGTCTGGAGAGGATGAATGAAGAAGAGCCCTCCTCACTTATGAAACCATACAAAAAAAGCCATATGTGTGACTTAGTACCAATAAAAAACAATTGGTAATTCAGAAGGAAATGTTGAATTTTCTGAAGGGGTCAGAAGGAGGAGAATCTTCCAAGTGAGTTGATGTTTCAGAAACTTTATTAATTACAACTCTAATCTATAATTCTATGCTACAAGTCTCTTTAGCAACCCTACTCTACAATCCTACTCTAAATTGGTAACAGAGATAACATCTTGACATGATTGCTATGTTCTCGTCTCCTAGGGTTAGGCTTAGGCTTAGTCTTTGGTTTAGGCTTAGGCTTAGGCTTAGGCTTAGACTTAGGATCAGGTTTGGGTTTAGGTTTAGGCTTTGGCTTAGGCTTAGGTTTGGGGATAGGGAAAGGGTAAGGGAAAGGGTAAGGGATAGAGATAGGGATAGGGTTAGGGTTTGGGTTAGCATTTAAGGTTAGGGTTAGGTTTTAGGTTTAGAGTTTAGGGTTAGGGTTATTCATCTTCTTCACTGAGTTGATGACTTGTGCCAGGATGAATGGTGGCTTGGCTGAAGTTACAAATGGATGCTGTCCAGCGGGAAAAAAAAAACAAAAACAAAGAACAGTGAACCATTACTTTCCAAGCTCATTGCTTCAGGGACTCAATCAGGATACATCAAGTTCCTGGAAAGACCCAGAAAGAGGAGCAATGGGACCATCTGCTCCCCAGTCATCCCCAATGTGCAAGACCTTGCCATCACAGGCAAACCTGGCCCAGAATCCCACTCATCTGTTTATTGTGATGTCTTCATCATGCTGGGATTTTTGCCCTGCCAGCGCTCTAGAAATGGCGCTTTCTGTCCCTGGGTTTTCTTCCTTTCAGGAAACTCCAATGACTCACATAGGTCCGTGCCTTTGAAAGACAGGCACTGTGCTGATTCCCACAGGGACAGAAAGCAGTGTCTGCCTTTCCATGCCCTGCCCCTCGTGTGCTGGATGGCACCTTCCTTCCCAGCAGGGCCAGCCCAGTGGCACTGGGCCCTGCAGTTCCCTCTCTGCCACACAACCTGCCAGTAACCCTGGCACAGTTCCCGTCTGCTTGAGCGCGCCAGGCAGCAGATGGGGCTGGGACAAGTCCCTCCCAGCTGTCCCTGTTTGCATGGCAGAAACCTCTGAGGGTGGGCTGGGGGGCACCAACCAGGGCCCCTCAGAGGCTCACAGTGAGCCCCCCACAGCCCCTCCTGCCCACAGCCAAATCTCTGACCCCTAGGCTGGGACTGGCTTCCTTGGGTTCCTCCACCACCATTTCATGTCTCTGTACCCTGCATTGCTCTACTTCAATTCTTTTGCCATTAGATAAAGCTGAACACTCCACAAAATCACAAAAGAGGGCAACAGACACAGTCAGAGCACCTCTCCTCACAGGAAATGCAGAGGGAGCTGGAGTTATTCAGTTTTGTGAAGGACAGGCCCCGGGGAGACTTTATTGCCACTTTCCAAGACTTCACAGTGGCTTTGAAGAAAGTGGGGGACATCTTTTTTAACAGGGCCAGTTACAATAGGATATGGACAAATATTTTTAAACACTAAGGGCATCTAATCAGAGTAGGTCTAAGGAAGAACTTGTGTACTCGGAGCATGGTGCCACACTGGCACAGCTTGCCCCAAGAGCTTGTAGGTGCCCCATTCCTGCAACCATTCCGGCTCCGGTGGCAACGGGCTCTGAGCAACCTGATCTCTTTAAAGATGTCCCTGCTCATTGCAGGACACTTGCACCAGAGGACATTTACAGGGCCCTGCCAGCCCAGCCCAGTCTAGGATTCCTCACCATTTTCATTTGAAGAGCAGCAAGAGTGGAGGTGAGGAGGAAGGGAGCTCATCTGCTGCCTTGGGCTTGAGTGGAGGAGGAGCCCATCCCTCAGAGCCTGTTTCACCTGCAGCCCCTTCACATTTTACCTGCAGGAGCTCCTTGGCAGACCAGCGCTGCTCCTCGTCTGTCTGCAGGCAGCAGCTCAGGAAGTCACGCAGCAAAGCCGAGAGGAGCTTGGGCTGCCGCAGCTGTGGAGTCCCTACTGTGGCTATCAGGTATGTAGCCTGGAGAGAAAGGAGACACCAGGCTCCACCTCCCGCTTTCACATCTCTAAGGCTCTCCCAGATCCCTTTGTTTAACCTCTGTTCTTCAGTGGCAGTTTCTGCCCTGGCACAGACCCAGAGATGACTTTCCTTTACCAACCAAAAACCCAAACCCCGATGCAGCCACAGCTTTTCCACCATCCTGCAGATCTTGCCTTGGCAGCTGATTTCATTGCCTGACCTAGTTAGTGGGAACTACATCAGCAAAAGGACATTTGCTTCTCTGAGGATTCATGCCAGCTTGAGATGGTTTTTGGAAGAGGGACTTTGCTACACTAACTAATTTCAAGGGTTAGTACATGAAAGGCATCTCTGCAGTGCTTGTTGGTCTTTTAAGCGCACGTGCCCTAGAACAAAACTCATCAAGCTTTTTGTGCTGTTCTTGAAAACAATGGGAATTGGAAGAAAAGAAAGGAAATCCATCAGTTAATACCCAGGTAGGGAAACAAACATTTACAATCTCCTCTTCAACACAGACACATTAAGATGCCTGCACAAACGTATTGGGATGAAAATGCCTGCTTGGGCACACAGGAGCCACTTGCAGCTCTGTCTCTCAGCAGTCTGAAAATTTCAGCTTCCCATTTTTGCAGCCAAAGAAAAATTGTCTAGGTCAGAAGAAGGAGAGGTTCCATCCCTATGGACACCCTCTAGTCATTTGGCTGCTCAAGTCAATACATTAATGGTAGGCCCATGCCAGAAAGTGCCAGGAAACAAACAGGAGGTTTTGGCAGGCTCTCCACATCACCAGGCTCTGGCTTGGTGACGTGCAGAATGTTGCTTGGGCTAGGAGAGAAACACGGTCACTGAGTGTTTCAGCAGCACTGCACAAGAAGCAGAAGAGACTCTGTGCATTACACCCTCATGCCCATGTTTTCCAGTGAGAAGAAACTGCACACAGGGTTAGGTTCCTCTCTAAAGACCACGGTTTTAGAAACTTTGTTGGGTTTGGGTTTCCTTCCTTCATTTCTGGAAAGATAACAACACTTTTAAGATGCCTTTCCCCTGTTATTAAGGCCATCTACACAGACAAAAGAACTGGAACCACTAACCCAAAGGAAAGTGTTGAGTGAGAATGGAGTTTGTTTGGAGTTTGTTTGCATGTGGTAAGGCTTGAGTTCCCCCACTGATGCAAGCAAAAGTACAGCAGATGCTGATGTGTTGCAGGGACATTTGTAGGAGGGGACCTTGGTGGAAGTAGTTGCAGCAGATGGCAATGGGATTTTGTCCAGTGGCACACAGGACATGGGACAGGTGAGAAAGACAGTGGGATCAGTGAGTATTTGCTCCTTACCATGCCAGAACTTTCGCCCAAGTAAGGAGGTTCTTGTTCTATCATTTCAATTCCCACAATTCCAAAAGACCATATGTCCACTTTGGGGCCATATGGTTGACCTGTCACCACTTCAGGCGCCATCCACCAAGGAGTCCCGGTTACCGAGCACCGTCTGCTCTGCTCAGGGCTGAGCTGAGTAGCGAGGCCAAAATCAGCTGAGGAGAAAACAAAATACTGGTTTTATCTGAATTCTGTGCAATTAGGAAAGCAAGCAAAAGAATTCCCCGGTAGAAGTTTGAAATTGCTCTGTTGAATCTCCTGGCATTGGCGACTTTAAAAATCCCCCCATGTTTTACACTGTCTCTAGCAGTGGCTTTTGTTCTTTGGAAACTTTAGACTCATAACTCCCTCCCTCTGGAAGGGACCCACACAGAGCAAGGCCACTCTTGACTGCTTGTGGCTCCTTCTACCTCTGTGCACGTTGCAACTGTGCCCTCAGCTCGCAGCAGGGGTCCCTGCACTGCCACCAGCACCATTTTTGGGGAGCTGGCAGTCACGCCAAGCAGCCCCACAGCCACATCCCTGGAACGCTGCACCTGACCAAGAATATACTGACCCAGTTTGACAGAACCGTCCGTTCTGAGAAGGATGTTGTCACTCTTCACGTCTCGATGGATCACATCGTTTGCATGAAGAAAATCCAGTCCTTGCAGGCACTGAGCGAGAAAACAGAAACAGAAGGGCAAAAATGAGTGGTGTGATTTCATCACACAAGAAAGGAAACAAAGAATCTAAAAGATTCCCTCTCCAGGGGAATGGGGAGTAATGGCACAACAGTCATGGCCACTGAGAGGAAGAGCTTGCTGCTCCAACACTTGCAGAGCAGGACCTTTCTGAGGAAAGGCACGTCAGCTTTTGAAAGAGCAACAGCACCTGCTGTTGTAGGCTGTCCCCTGCCAACCAGCCAGGATGACTCCTGCTGCAGCGCATGTGCTCAGAAGCAAAGAGCATTCTGGCTGCACTCCTATCCTTTTTAGCTGAGCACTGAGAGAAACGAGTCTCTCTCTTCTTTCTTTGCTCTTTGTTTCAAATCCTGCCACCAGCACCTTTGCTTTTACAGGCAAGGAATGCAGTGAAGACAGACTCCAGGCAAACATTTAGAGAGGCAAGGAGGAGAACAGCAACTACAAATACAAGAGACAGAGCGAGAATACAACAGCAGGAGATAAGAGTACTGGCACTGAGTACAGGGAGTGCAGGGGCACTGGCAGGCCTTTCACTTGAGATGCTTTTACTTGCCCATAGCATAGCAGCGACACAGAAACAAAGCTCGGCACAGGAAACCTCTCCTGTTCTGAGCCCCTGTTTCCCAGACAATCCTGCCCAAGCCCTTGGAAACACAGATGGCATTGCTGACCTCCCGACTGATGGCTGCCATCTCATCTTCTGACAGGCAGGTCTGGCTGACCATGTCGCTCAGGACACCTCCATCCATGTACTCTAAAACCAGCAAGAGTTCCTCGCCCAGAAGGTAGCTGAAAGAAGGAAACAAGGGGGTAGAGATGAACATGCATGGCTACGTTGATTTTTTGCTTCCAGGTTTCTTATTTCCAGATGCCTTTGTGACAAGGACAGAATCAAAGGAATAGACATTCCCTCTTGGCTGTGCATTATTTGCAATCTGTGCAGTCTCATAGAGAAAGACACATCTGTGAAAAAGAAGATGTCTTAGATGGGCAGCAAATGAAAAGTGCAGTTTAGAAACAGCCCAGATAAAAAACATGCCAGGCATGGTGTTTCTGGAAATAAGCACCTAGCCTTCCTGGCATGCATAGCAATGGCAAAGAGGGGCAACAATCCAAGGGAAATCCACTTTAGGATGGTTCATCTGCACTTAAGAAACTTTAAAAAATCAATCCCAAATAAATGTGGAGGCAGTGAACTTTGAGGCTATTGAGTTAGGAAGATACAGCTGATCCAGGTTTTGAATAATTTTGGAGTAATTATCAAACTAGGTGTGCCAGGGAAGACTCATGCAGACAAGATGCACTCTCTTCTCATCCATTGGAGATGAGTAGAGAAATATGAATAAAGAAAAATTAACAGCTTTACTTGCTGCCACTGACCAAAGTGGGTTTTTAACCTCTCATGTTTGCTTTATGTAAACACACATCCATGGGATAAGACCATGACCTCTCACCTGTCTAAATAATTCACAACATTGGGACTCCTATACGTCTTCATGATCGTTATTTCATTAAAGGTTAGCTCCTTCCTCCTCACTCCTTGAAGATTTATTTTTTTTATTGCCACCTAAAATGACATTGAAAATCAGGAACTTGAGGGGTTGGTGGCACGAGACCACAAGGCACGTGGAGCGAGTGATTTTGCAATGACACAGCTGAGCTGTGCCAAACTGCCTTGTGATTAGGCACTGCAGTAATCAGGAACTGACATTCCAACAGCCCATTTCTCTGCTCCCTTGGGAGCCAGTTACAGGACACGTGGGGCCACTGACATTTTGCCTTGACCACTTGGTAACAACGGTGTCTCAGTTATCACCCACAAACCTCTGACTGCACTCTCTGCTGCTTTGTTTGGGACTAAGAAGAAGGAATCCATGCCTTAATACTCTGTGGATACATCTTGTGATATGGGCAGGGCTTAGGGCTTTCAAGGACGCCTTGCAGATCTCTCCTACGTGCAGTTCCCTAGTGCAGCACTGCAGGTGGCTAAGGAACTGCCAGGAACTTTCAGATGGATTTGCTGGCAGCCAGAAATGAGAATTCAGGACTCTGAAGCTGTAGCCCCAAAGAGCAGTGAGGTGCTCGCAGGCACCACCTTTGTTTTAGCAATGGAGAGCGAGTGAGCGCGTCCTTCTCTGAAAGGAACCGCTGCCCTCCGTGCCTTCCTTCCGGCAGCTGAGGAGGACAGAGTCCCAAATGTGTTCTGTGGGCTGGCACCAGTCTGTGCTTCTTGTGCCTTTTCAGCACAGCTCTGCCCAAAGCTCCAGCCACAGCTCACACCAGAGGGGAAAGCCCTCGAGTGCAGCAGAGCCTGCAGGGGCTGTTGACATTTACCTCTCCTCCTGTGGCACTGTCGAGTGCTCTGTAAACATGCCCAAAAGTCCTAGAAAAAAAACAGAAGCAGAGAAAGGAGAAGCTGTTTAGATCTTGCAGTGAAAGCCAGCCCACACAGGAGATCTCTGCTGCAAGTGTCAAAACCTGCAGGATGCAGGAGGGCTCTGCCAGAAGGGAGATGATGCATTTTCCTCTCAAGTGCATGGGCACTGGGCCTGTTCCTGGAGCACTGGGGTCCAATTTCTAAAGGGAGTTTAGTCTTTCCTCTTGGGTTTCACTGTCTAAACAGTGTGGTTCCTATCCTGACCACAGAGTGTTTCCCTCTTCAAACCAGGGGAAAGAATTGTTCCTGGGAACTGTGGGAACTGTTATCTCACAGCTTTGATAGGGCATAAGTTGCTTTTTCAGGCAAGCAAGTTACTTCTCTTTTCATTAGTGTGCCAGTATGATTTTGAGACACACAAAAAATGCTAAAGAAATTAACACAGAGCTGTCCCACACTTGAGAGACAAGGAGACCTTCCAGGTCCTGTTGCTTGATGCAGGCAAGACCTCGGTAGCAAGGCATCTCTGACAATGCCTTCTGAGCCCACTCACAAATTCTGAGCAGCATTGAGAGACGGGACGATCTATCCCCAGTGTGTGATCATCTTTGCAGCTGTCCTGACTTCACGCTGGATAGGCATTCCACCCCAAACACACCTGGCCCACGGTTGTGCAGGAGTAACTGCTGTTGGACTCACCCGCTGCCAATATAATTCAGATGTGTGTATTTCATCAGGGGATTTTCAGTGGTGTTCACCATTCTCCCTGAGGGAAACAAAATGCAAGATGCTGACTTTAAAGCAGAGATCCCAGCTTCCAGGAGATACAAAAGGCAGCCCCAGCGCCTGGAGCTCTGAGCCCTTTGTGGTCGGCTGGGTAACAACAACCACAACCAGGCAGACAGCCCTGCAGCACAGGTGGCCAGCACAGAGACTGATTTGTACAGTCTTTTGAAGAGTTCTCTTGACAGGAAACAAAGCACAGGGACATACAATCCCAGGAGAGGAGGACATCTTCCCCACCTTTCAGCAGTTTGCCAAAGGAATGCCTTCCCATTTGTAAACCAGAGCAGCTCCAGCTGTAAACAATCCTGACGGGGCTTTCAGCATCAGGACCCTGACCTGTTTGTGAGCAGGCTGAGCTCAAAGATGCCCCTCTCCCAGCTAAGGAAGGCTCCAGCCTCTGCAGTCCCTCCAGCCCTCAGGGACAGGGCAGCGACCACAACAAGGCTGGCAAAGCCCCAGCATGAGCACTGACAGGCACTGATGGGAAGAAGCCAGAGTGAGCCTGAGCCCCAGACAAGCTGTTGCCCCCATTCAGGACACAACAGGATGGGCTTTGAGATCAGCCACACCGAGGCACACATCAGTGCCCTTTTTGTCCCAACAGGTGATGGCAGACACAGAATCCACTGGGCTCTGGTCTCAGCCCCACCAGGTCTCTTATCTGAGAGCACAGCACTGGCAGCTGTTACGGGCAAGAAGCAGATTCATTGGGTTGTGCTGCAGAATCACAAAGGGCTTGATGTGTTTTCCTAGAGACTGATCTGAGCAGGGCCTGGGCCAATGGGTAGGATTCTAACAGTCATGGGAAAGAGTGGGAATCTGGTATGGAAAAGTGCCATGCATCTGAGGGATATACCATGGCTGGGCTGGAGGCTCTCTCCTGAGAAATGCCTGCAGTACAGTTTTATCTGATCACGCCACTTGGATGTGTCTCCTGGACACATCTTGATAAGCATAAAACTAGAAGATTAAATAAAGTTTGTTATCAAAGTCTCTGTTTTTTCTTTGGCGGCACATGGAAAATACCTTGTGCTCTCTATTTGTCCTGTAACCTGATGTTCTTTCAAAGTAGTTCTTATTGACAAAAAGATAGCATTCCCATGAAAATAAACTGCAGGTGTAGTAGTGGTAACAGTAACAGTCATAAAATGACATCATTAAAACGTGGGGTAGAAGGCCTCCTTCGGGATGGAGAAAAACACAACAAAAAAGCCCCACCAAAAATGAACAACAGAAAAGCAATCCCACCCCACCCCCCCACCCCCCAAAAAAATGCCCAACCAAAAAGACAAAACTCCAAAGTCAGTCCATTTCTGTGAAGTTTTTTTGCTGTGATGACTGATTGGAAGTCAGGAGTCTAAGGAGAATTTAGGAAGCTAAAAATTCTGTTCAGTTTGGCCACTAGCACACAGGACTTGCCTAGATCATTTGCTAGGTCACAGCCTTCTGCTGATCCAAGAACAATCCCTGCTTCAGCCTTTAGCAGAGAGGGAAGCTCAGGCAAACCCAAGCCAGTCCCAGGTGCCCTCAGAGGCAGCAGGAACACCCAGAGCTCTCTCGCTGCCTCGGAGCACAGCACTGCCTCTGGGGAGTCCTAAATGGCCCTGTGACACCGAGCTCAGGAGGAGCATTTGGTACAGCTCTGCTGACACCTGCACACAACACACTGTCCCTCAGATAAGAAACACCCCAGACGTACCCAGCAGCTCCAGGTACTCCTCCTCAATCTCCTGTTCCCAGGATGTGCCCCAGCCTGAGTTCCCAGGTTTCACAGAAGGGCTTCCTCGAGGTGATGCTGCTGCAGCAGCAGGTTCAGAGCCCATGATGTGCTGGACCTGGAGCATTTCTGGTGGGCACTGTTCCTGTGCCTCACTCCTAAATTGGGGTTCTTCATTGCCACACATTCCCTGCAAGTCTTCGCAGGCTGCCCGGTGAGATGTCAACACTTGCACCTCAAGTCAAACAGAACAAAGCAGTCAGACACTACAGCTTGTCCCTGTCAGCCAGGAGTCATCGACTGTGAGGAAAGGCAAAGAACAGACTGACAGGGGATACAACAGCTTGTTTCAATCCTCCATCTGGGTCACCAAGTTCCACTGTAAAAACACCTCAAGAAAAAAGGAGAGCAGGAACAGGCCAGCAGGAATCAATTTGGATGACTGCTGGCCAAAAGGCCAAAGGACAAGTTTCACTGTCCAGGGCTAATGTTGAGATTCAGCACACCAGGAAATGTCCTTCAGAGTGACTGTGATACACACACTACAGCAGCATGGCACTCAGAGGCATGGCCCCACTCCCTGCTGCTCTGCACTGGAAAGGCAAGAAGGGCAGAAACCACCAGATTGGTGACTGCAGTGGCTGCATGCCTCTTTCACTCACTTGGTTTTGCAGAGACTGACGGAAGCGATTAAGTTTCTCTCTGATGATTTTCATTTCTTCCTCCAGCTGCCTATGCCTTGCCTTGATCATACTGTGAGCTGTCTGAAGCTCTGCATCCAGCTGTTCCTTCATGTTCTCTAATAAACAAAAGAGAGGACATTTCATGAGTGGAGTGGCTGCTACTCTTTCATTCACCTGGTTTTGATGATCGCCCCTCTGCTGATGGAGATTCTCCTCTTGAATTCTTCCCATGTCTTCCTTGTTCTTTCTCTTCACTGCCATGATGTCACTCTGAGCTTCGGGCAGCTCTGCTTGTGGCTCTGCCTTGATGTTCTGTACACACAAAAGCAGAGCAAGGGACTGAGAGCTGCCATCAGGCTCAGCTTTTTTCCTCTTGCAGCCTCAAAATCACATTTATTCAGCCCCTTCTTTCTGCTTCCCTGCCCACATCTGCCTCCATTGCAAACCTCCTGTCCCAGGGCTGATCACTGCAGATTGCAAGGCTCTGTGCCTCCATTGCCTGTGGGACTCCTGGCCTCCTCAGTCCCAAGAGCTCTGGTTTATGCCCCTCTCCCTGCCCTTCCCTCTGTGGCCTGGCCAGTCAGGCTTACCTGGCCATTCTCCTGTGGCTCTTCCACCTGCTGCCTGAGCTGCTCTTCCTGCCCTCGGGCTGGGAACAGCTCTCCCTGAGTCTGGCATGGCAGCTCAGATGAGGCAGTGTGCTCCTGCTCTTTCTCTAGAAGCACCTGCACGGAAAGCAAGAGAAGATGGGTTTCAACTTCCCATACGCCCTTTGTGGGCCAAGACGCACAGACTGCTGGGCTCACACGTTCCCAAAGCACTGTGCTGCTGCTCTCCTGGGTCGTTCTCTGCCCGAGGGGAGGCACAGATTCCAAAGTGACCCTGGCCCTACAATCAGGGGCCATCTGGGACTGAAGCTCCAGCAGCCTCTCAGGCAGCTGACAGGGAAGGGGTGGCATTTCTCAAGGGTCTGGTGAGGGCCTCCCTCTGCTTCCGCCGTGTCCTGTTTGTCTTTCAGTAGTGACTGACTCCCCGCCCTGTGCCACAGCTCCATCCTGGCTCTGCAGGGGCTTCCTGGGTGAGCTCACTCCTTGTGAGAGACACTTCTGGAGTTCACCTTCTCTTCAGGCCTGCACCAGCATTCCTCCCTCCTGACATCCACACTCTTGTTAGAAAACCGGGTCATTCAGGAGATAAGGATGCATGCAAAGGTCTCTGATGGAAGTCAGAGAACCTCTATGGCCACCTCAGTATATGGAGGAGGACCAAGGTGTTTCTTCTCCCTCTTTTGTCAACGGAGAATTCTGACCAGCAGTAACAGAGTTTCTCATAAGGCCCCGTTAACGAATGCACTTACACAGCCCTGGGGATGCCAGTGAAGGAAACCATGTGCCATGTATGGCATGGCATGTATGACCAGAGTCACCAGACCCCAGCTACAGCATGGGATAGTTCCATTCCCTTAAGACATGCAAAAATTTAAAGGACAAATGAAGGCTTCAGGTCAGAAAAGGCTGGAGTAGGAAAACATGAGGGGAAAAAACAACCATCTCTGGAGGGGGAAACATCTCTGCCTGCTCAGGATCAGTCAATGGAACTTGTCTCTACTTCTCTCCTGAATAGATGCCTTTGCATCTTCCACTGCTTTGAAGCAGAGCCAGGAAGATTAAAATCGATAGATAGACAGATCTCACTTTTATCATCTCTCTTTACTGTGCTGTAGTATTTACATTCTTTGAATGGAGAGAGATATAATTCTCTCTCCTAGGTTTTTTTTAAGGGAAGAGAGTGAGAAACTCATAGAAGGAGAGAAAACAATTATTATCTCTACTTGCTGTTCTTGTTTTTTAGTACATGAAGAATGTGTTATAGTGATTGTTTACTGAAAGTGATTTGTTAATTGGATTTTAGAGATAGTTGTTTAGACTGATTAGATAATTAGATAAAAGGCTGTGTGGAGACAGTCACGAGTTTTTCTTTCGTATGTTTTCAGTATAATATCTCTTTAGTATAGTTTTAATATAGTACTATGTAATATAACATAGCTTATTAAAGCATTTGTTTAAACTTCTGAATCATAGAGTGAAAGCACATTTTTCGCCACGTGGGGGTCACCCTGAATCAATCCTGTCCTTTCTGTCGCTACACACATCAGCACTCGGCAGCAGTGCCCCAACCAGCAGCCATCCTGAACTTGCTCTCCTGTTGCTTCAGTAACCCACACTCTTGGGGAATCTGGAGCATGTCGGTCCTTAAGGAATGCAATCAGACCCAGAGCATTGCACTGGGAACGGCTCTCTTTGTGCATCTGTGCTCGGGCAAGTTCTTCGCTTGGACTCGCCCACACTGATGGTGCTGAAGTGACTGGAATCAGAAATGCAGCCCAGCCCCTCCCAGCTCCTCTAATCTCTGAGCACCAGCTGGAATGCAAGGGCATTGATTTCCTACTCAGTTCCCAAACACAACACACACTGATTCCCTGGGCAGCCAAAAGACACGGGAGCCGTTTACGTGAAAAGGATGGGCAAGCCCTACTGGCTGGTCTGGCACCAGAACAGCTCGTTCTGCACCAACATCCCTGCCCCAAACGATGTGTTCTTGTGCAAAAATACTGCATTGTCCAGAACTGCCCCCTTGAAAACTGAAATTCTAGCAGAATTTCTGCCAGTGCTGTAAAAGGGTAGGAAAGACTGAGAAAAAAGCTCCCTTGCTCCCTGGAGAAGGAGAAATTGCACAAGGCTTCTCCTTCTAGCAAACAAACAAATCAACAAAATATGAAAGCGTTACCCACACCAGTGTCTAAAGCACTTGGATGCAGTGAAGGGATGTTTGGCAGGCAAACAGCCCTCGTGCTGAGCATTGGCTCTATGGATCCAAGGCAGGGATCAATGGCAGTCTGCCTGAAGGTCCCTCATGAGCCCCCATTGTCCAGGCTAAAGCTCCCTCAGCACCTCCTCCCTGGCCTTGTGCTGCACCCCTTGCCCAGCTCCCCTGTCCCTCTGTGCCCACGCTGCAGCCCCTCCATGACTTTCTGCTTCCCAGGGCCCACAGCTGCACACAGCACTCCAGCTGTGGCCGCAGCGCTGCCCAGCACAGGGCCACGCTCCCTGCCCTGCTCCTGCTGCCCCACTGCTGCTGGCACAGCCACCGTGCCCTTGGCCTTCTGGGCCCCCTGGCCCCACGCTGCCTCATCTCCAGCTGCTCACGGCCGCCAGCCCTGCGTCCTTTGGGCCCACGCAGCTCCCCAGCCACAAAGGTGCCCATTGCACTTCAGATACAGCAGGCACCGTTGCAAGATGGCCTTCCTGTTCTACCACCTCATGTTCCAAGTAGATATCATCAAGTTTGATAGGAATAGCATTCTAAGTCCCTCTCTTTAAATTAAAATTATCTAATTCAACTGTACAGGAAATTGCTCTTCATTAAATTTTCCCTATCTGCTGTCAGCAAGCATCGTTCTCTTTTCAAAACTAGGTTTTTAGTTCTTCAAACTCTGAGAAGGAAATTTAAAAATATCTATCTCTGCCTTTATTATTTTTGTTACAGGCATGAATATGGTTTTTCTTTCGGCCTTCCTAGCTGGCCCTCTACAGTCTACTGCTACTGGCCAAGCTCTCAGCTTGCTCTACAAGTCTTAAACACCAGGAACATGAAATGTTCCTTTCTCACTCACCTCAGGATCTTCAGCGCTGCTGAATACACGCTTCAGGTGTCCTGTAGTGGGAAGGGAAAATGAACCAGATGCTGTCAGAAAACTGCCTGGGCTGCTGAATCCCACAGAACAAGTCAGCCCAAACAGAGATGATTTCCCATTTCACAACATCCCTCCAGGAGACACATCTCATTCACACCAGCCAGCAAGAGACCAGGACAATATTCTTGGTTGTGCCTACACTGCAGCCAGTTTAGCCAGGAAATGAATACAAATATGATCAAGCAAATGCAAAGTGTTTTTAGCACTCAATGCTCCTGTTCTACCAAACACATAAGACAGCTTCTGAAATCTTCTCCTTCAGGTACTCTTTTTTTTTCACTCAGTGTCATGCACTGATTCTGATTAACTTGCAGGAAACCGTTGCCCAGAAAAGCTTCCCCAAAATCCCCCAGAGGTGGCGCAGTTCTATTGTGGAAAAGCACAGCAGCACTTCCTTTCAAAGGGAACAACTATTTTAGCATTTAGTAAAAGGTCAAGTTAGTCAAATCCTTTCATGACAAAATTTAAAAAGAAAGAAGCTTTCTCGGAATTCTGGGAACAACTGCAGAGTTTTTGGAAAGCCTTAAAGAAGGTCTGCCAGTCTACATTTTCAAAGGTGTCTTGCTTCTCCCAGCAACCTGAGGAAATGACAGACTCTGCTGCCACAGACTCTCCCGTGCAGGGAACGCAAGCCCTGCAGGTTCCCCTGCAAATGCTGCCCCTGTGGCTACAGACACCCCCTTTTTAGCTGAACCTCTTGACAGGAGCTTTACCAAAGCAGAGGCATCCTAATGCTCTTTCTGTTTCAAAATCAGAAACTCAGCCCCCAAGAAAGAGCAGGAAGACATACAAAAGCCAGGTTAGGATACACCCTAAGCTAAGCAGAAGGGAAGCCTCTACTTACGTGCAAAATTTGTGAAATAATAAATGGAATAAGTAATGCCATATGCAGCAAAAGCTGCAGTGGCCAGATGGTTAATTATTGGCATATCTGCAATTTTTCTAAACGCTAAAAATACAAGCCTCTTGTCAGTGGGCAGCTGCCTACTGACAGATGCTTTGACCAGGAAGGTTCTCCTGATCTGAGCAAGGCCTAGGGCTGCTCTGACACTCAGGCCTTCCGTGCACCAAGGCAACCTTCTGATGCCACTATGACGACGGCACAACCATGCCCTGACATCACAAAGGGACAGCTCTGTGTTGGTCTTTATGCAAAGCAATAACCAACCTTCCCTACAGAAAACACAAAAGAGCCTGGGAAATTCTCATCTGTCACAAAGCACCGAAAATTCCCCTCATGGGCCAAACCCTGTTGTTCAGGGGATCCAAGAGGAACTCCAGGAGTGCCCCAAGCACCTACAGCCTGTACCCCAACTGAGCACTCAGATGGGACACAAGCAAAGGAAACCAGACCAAGATAATGGCCCACAGCTTTGCACGTGTGAGAAATGACTCTCACTTTTAAAATTTTAAAAGTAAACCTTTAGTAAACCTTAACAAAGGACTGAATAAGGAAAAGTCGCATCATTGGGAGTCTCTGTGACTAGCAGCCATGTGCTCATCTGCAAAAAGGATGCTCTGCCTTTTATACCCTCAGCCCCTCCAAAAGTTTTGTCAGTCAACTCTTTCTCTGCTGCCCATTGGTGGAGATTACTTTTTTGCATCCCGACTGGAGGTCAGGTGTTGTTACACCCTGCCTGCTGGTCACAAGCCAGCCCTCCCCAAATGCCCTGACTGCCCAGGCTGTTACAAGGGGGACGGGAAAGAGGACTATGGGAGGATATATTACAATATAATCACTACTCATGTGAACATCCACATAACATCTGCTTCTTAATTGTCAGACCCAACCATTGCATTCCTCCTCCAGAACACACAGAACCAGGAGAGAAGCCACTGTTGGCATCACAGCTGAAATGCTTCCTAACAAATCTCCCCACATATTTGCACCTTTATTGGACATGCCCAGGGCTCCGGTGCGTGTACATCTCTGCCTCTCTTCCCCTTTGGCAGCAGTGGAACTGGCAGCATCTGCCCGCCAGCAGCAGCTGCTCCCAGCTGGGAACGCCAATGGCGGCGCTGATTTCCAGAGGCTTCTGTGTGCCAGGGGAAGCCAAGGCAGGAGCGGGTTGAACGGTGCTGGCGCTGCTGCTGCTCTGTGCCAGAGAGCCCCGGCTGGGCAGGGCACGGTGCCCACTGCGCTGCGGGCTCCTTCTCCTGCCACAGCTGGGCACACCTGGCAACAAGGCATGACAACCTGTGGGCAAGCCAAGGGGTTTCTGGGGCTGCACTGCTCTGCACACACCCAGCACACCTGCAGCACACAATTTTAACCCTCAAACAGGTAAACCAAAGGAAAACAACTGGAAAAGATTACATTTTCACCATTCTTACCTGCTCAACAGAAGTCTTCAAAATGAACGTTACCAAGCAGGGCCCAATTCCTGCTGCCAGCTCAGGGTTAGAAGAGAGGCAATCCTTGATCTCAGCACTGGGTGTGTGGGGAATCACTTCCCTAACACGTGCACACCCAGCAATCTCACTTACTAGTTTGTATCCATGGATCTAAGATATATTCAATACTTTGCTGAAACTCACAGGCTAAATATTCCCCCAAATGATTTCATTTATTGATTGATACTTATTGACTTCTTGATACTTAAATCACTTCTCCGAATTTACTGACAAGAGAACAGGAGTGTCCTGTAGGTCCCTACTGGTCATTGCCCCAGGTTCAGGAGGAGACCCATGCAGAAAATAAGCCAGGACAAAACTGGGCTTGCAAAGCAAATTCTTTCTATTTGTTGCAGTAGCAAATAATACATACCAAGCCCTGGATTCCTAAAAATCTGCTGAGCAGGAGAAGGAGGTGGAGCGTGGTGCTCGGCAGCAGGGGCAGGTGGGCAGTGCACTTTCAGGACATCCCCTGGAGCAAAACCACGTGCATCTCATCCTTCTCACCCTTCCAGCTCAGAACCAGGCCTGGGATCTCCTGCTCAGGAGTGGAATTTCCCAGTTACAGCATCGGCTCACCCATGGCTGGTGTGTGAGATGAGGCCATGAATCCAGGATTTAAAAGAACTGGAAGATTTAAAATTTTAGCAAGATTTAGTTAGGGGGAAAGAGTATAGCAAGAAGAGTAGAAATAAGAAGGGATAATTAATTTTTATCAGATAAGGTAGTTAAGGCTAGGGTAATATGTCACTTGCCTGTCTTTACTATGTTTAAAGAAGCGGGATGGGATGCGGATTTCTTTGTGACAAAGAAGAGGACCGTAGCCTGCACCTGGGCCACGAAACTACAACTATAGCCAAGGGGTGTGAAAGCCTGCCAACACATCATAAGGAAAGAGGTCAAATTGAGGAAGACGTCTTGGCCTTCATCAGAAGGAGACCATTCCCTACTTTAAAACCCACCAACCCATTTGAAGTGAAAGACTGCAGAAATGTGAAGGAACTTTGGACTCAATTATAATACATTTTAATTCAAAGGAGGGTAGGCAGTGTTATCTAATGAATATGTGTTAGGTTTTTTGGGATTTATATGAATGTGTAAGATATTTTAGATGAGTAGAGATGAGAGAGAGAGCCAGTGGTTCTTCACGCATGTCTTTAGGAGACAACTCCTCGTGTGCCTGGCTGTAATTAACACACCACCTCCTACCTTTAACTGTGGGGAGTTCTATTCCACACCTCATTTGCTGACCGCGGCAGGAACGCTTCCCTGCTCCAGTGAGAACATCCGGGCTCTGGACGTCTCTGGGCGCTGCCAGGACATTCCTTTCCTGGAGGCACCTCCGCTCTCGGCTGCTCCTCGTGGGGGACAGACAAGACTGCTGGCACTGTGGAGAAAGGAACCTTTAACTCTGTATAAAGTAACCCGTAAGGCGTATGCAGGGGAAGGGCTGTTCACAAGTCACACAGAGATGTCCTGTGCACGACGTACGCCTGTGCAGTTTGGGCTTGGGTCTGGCTGATGGCAGAAAGGATTTGCTGTGTCAATAAGGACCTGCTAGGAATTCTGGGGGTGAATTGAGCAAATCCTGTTTTATTGCTGCTGTTTTTCCTTTGTGTTGTAGTTGTGGTTGTATTTTCAGGGTGTGAATGTTTGAGGAAGATGATGTGGGTGGATGCCGATGTGGTGTATGGTGTGTGTTGTGTTGAGAAGAGTGAGCTCTCTGTCCCCTCATAAAGAGATATTCCCTTCCCGGTGAGCCTGTGTGTGTGGACTTTCTAGTTGCAGGGATTGGTACTCCCTGTGACACCTGGTGCTTGGGTATACAGGGGGGTTGAGTGGTTTTTCTCCCACACTGTGGTCATTTGGGACTGCACGGTTGTGTTTGGGGAGATTTCAGGATTTTGTTTTCAACAAGTGCAGCAATTTATGCAGAAAACTACAGTGTGGTGATTTATTATGCTGAACTATGGCAGTTCCTTTCTACTGCCCCCCTCTCCGAGCATTTACAGTCTCCTGCCACGAGGAGGACACTCTCTTGCCTCCCCTGGACATCCTCTTTCTTTTCCTGGACGCTCCCTTTCTCTCCTGGAGCTGTTCTCCATTAAAGCTGTGGGACTTTGGTCCCGGGAAGAGAGAGCGCCTCTCGTCTTTTGCTTTTGTCCTTGTCAGTGTCACTGGGCCCAGAGCTCGCCAAACTGATCCCCCACGAGATGAAAACTGACAAATGGTCCCATATACACAGCTCAAAAATTGGCCACATTTTTGATGGACTTCAGTGTTCGCCACATTTTGGAATTCCCTATTCCTACACAGGTCAGGCAATTGTTGAAAGGACGCACCACACTCTAAAACCATTCTACAACAAGAAAATGGGGAGTGGCCCAAGCAACACCCCAGATGAGGTTGAGCAAAGCTTTATATGTCTTTATGTTTTTAATAGCTCATTTGCAGGAACGAATCCTCCAATTTTTAGGCACTTTTCAAACAGCACACAGGAAAAATTGAAAGAAAATCCTTCAGTTTTGATCAGAAACCTTGAGTTAGGACAAACTGAAGGACCATTTCCACTAATCACTTGGGGCAAAGGGTATGCTTGTATTTGCACAGGTGCCGGACCTAAGTGGCTCCTGGTGAAGGATGTGAAACCGTCTCATACACAAGAGCACACCGACAATTCCACCAGCAGGGAAACGAGCACGCAGACGTGAGCCGCACGGAGAAGCTACGGTGCATGCCAGACGTTCCCCGTTCAACCTGGGAAAGCTACAATTCTGGAGTTTGATGTTGATTTTTGGACTGGGAAAATGGTTTGTATCATAGAGCTCTTTCAGCAAAAGCGTGGTGTCCATTGTGTTCCAAAGAATTCTAAGATATCCAAATTTGTAAAAATTGAAGGTTAGAGGGACAGTTTAGTGCCCTATAGTTGGCCAGTCCCTGAACAAGCGCTAAAAGATTTGCTTGAGAACTGAAATAGATGGGGAAGCTTTTGCCAAAAAACAGCTGAACAGGAACATGGAGCTTGATCATATGATATACTGGAACTTGTTGGTTTTGCTTGCTTGCTTTTGCATGCATACGTGCCTGTAGATCAACCAAAAACGAAGGTTTGCCTTGCTTTAGCCAAGTCAGCAGGCTCAGACACCGTGTGTTTGACCCATTTCAGCCCAGACAAATCCTTTGCAACTCGTCTGGTTGGTGTGCCTGTGCCAGCCAAGGAGCAGCCAATACCCAATCATGACAAATATTGGTGTGAGGCTGCCAACGAGACCAATCCCATAACCAGCTGACATCACTGGGCCCCTGATCTTCTTAAAGCACTTTCTGAACCTCAAGAATTGGAATTCTTGGTTCATTGGTGATGGAATTTTGTGCTGAGTTTCAGTACCAGGGAGATCCACAGTTGAATGTTACTCCCCATCATCCTGAGGACAGATACTCCAGTTTGTGGTGCAATTGCAGTACCCCAGTGCCCCCTAAGGGTGAAACTGCTGACGAGTAGATGACCTAGATGAGTCCCCACATCAATTAGCAACAGAATATTGGCTCATTTGTGGAGACAGAGCCTGGCAGGACATTCCCTCAAAAATTAAAGGTGGCCCATGTAGCATCAGACAACTCACTGTGATAGCACCTAACGTTAAAAAAGCCATCAAGAGAAAACACAGAGAAAAAAGATTTGCCCATCATTATAAAGAAAACTGTAATAGCAATTTCAGACCCTAGGGCCCTGCAAAATGAGGTACATTGAATTTATTTCTACATCAACTTGCCTTGGGTGAGGCATTGAAACCATGACACCGATTGGGGTGTTGGCTGAAGAAAGAAGACAGTGCTACTTCCATTGCAATTAGTGACATGAGGACTGATGTTAGTGCTGTCAGACATGCAACCTTACAGAACAGAGCAGCAATTGATTTCCTTAGCAGCCATTCCATGTGTTCAGTGTCACCCCCATGTTCAACACTGTCACTGTCAGCTTTGACAGCTTTTGGACTGTGTTTGAGAAGTCAATTTTTTCTGACTGTTGAAGGGCTTTGGGGCCCAGAGTTCTTGTTAGGAACAAGGGATTAAGTGTGTGAGCCATGGAGTTGTTGGACCAGGTGTTTTGTCTAAGTGGTGAGAAGGGTTTCTTCCTTTCTGTTTCTCTTTCAAGGGGAATATTAATGTTGCCCCTGAGTCCTCAGGAGGGGAGCCTGTGGACAGAGCTGCAGCAGAGGGAGCTTTGCCTGGCACCGAGAGCTGTGGGAACAATCCCCAGGAGCCCGAGGAGCCTGGTAAGGACAGAGCCCCCACTGGTTTAGAGAGGGGTGAGATGGCTGCTCTGAGCCTGCCTCTGGCAGGGAGGGAGATGAGAAGGCTTGAGTTCCTGTCTGCAGCCTTGGTGCTTCCTGGTGCCTTGAGTTCAAATCCTGCACTGGCACAGCCTGCCTGAGCCCTGCCCTCCACGCTTCTCCAGAGGCTCTCACACTGAGTCCTCTGAGGGAATCCACAAAATTAGAGAGTTTTGGGAAAGCTGCAAAAGGCAGGTCTCAGATACAGCAGAACTGTGATTAGAGCCAAGCAGCAGCCGTCAGATAGGTCAGCAGAAAACTTATTTAAACTGCAGAAAAGCAAGGACAAATAGAACAATGGTCTGTGTATTAACGCTGGTCTAGAATAAATCTCCAAGCTACAGAAAAGGATATCTAGCAAGATATTGGGAAGGTTGAAGCTTAATAATGCAGCTCAGTGCATTGTGTTTTAAGGCTTACTGGTAGGTATTGTCTTCAAAATAAACAAGCACTGTTTTAACCAAAGGTACCTGTGCTTATAGTGATTGGATCCAACTACTGTCAATATGCTTTTGCTTTGTGTGATTGGTCAAAAAACTTTTAAAGTAAGTTTTAACATTAAGTTCCTGGTCTGCTGCCTGGGATGTGAGCTGCTGGCATCTTCCCATTGTCATAACCACGTAATGAGACTGATGCTGGAAAACAAACAGCTCGAGGCGCGTTCCTCAGCAGCCCCGGCCCGCTCGGGATTTCTACATAGCCCCTGCCAGCGTCAAATGGCACGGCTTGATTTGCAGGGCAGACAGTCTTAAACATCTGCAATATCCTATCAGAGTCCTAGTTTGGCTTCATTCAAAGAAAGGGGAGAGTGCACCTAACACTGACCACTTGTTAGGCAATATCTTCCACCTTGCCCTTGTACCCCTACAGAGAGGCTGTCTGCAAAATGCCCAGAACACCCTCCAAATCTGCAGCAAGGCCAGGAAAAGCAGGCAGAGAATCTTTCTGTTCTCAAGGTCCCCCTTCCTAGGCGACTTGACCCTTTCTACCTGATTCTCACTTGAGATCTACCCATGATAGAGCATTGCAGGAAAACACTTTAAAGGGTCATTAACCAGAACCTGCTTGGAAAGCAAGGGTAGAAACTCTTTCCCTCCCTGATGGGATGCGGGCTGGCAACTGCTGCTCTGAAGATGTGCAGCTGCTCCTGTCTGGAGAGGCCATGGAAGGGCTGTGATGGTCTACGGGAACCAGAGGAATGATGAGCTCAGGTTGGCATTTGAGCTTCATGGGAACAAGCAGAATGAAGAGCTCACAGTGGAGATGAAATTTCCCTGTGCCTGGCTCCTCCAGTGAAACCCCAAGAAGTCCAGATGAAGCAAACACCTTCTCCCAAGAAGCTAGGAAACCTCAGAGTCCTGAGCACCTGCACTTAGCCTGGAAAGGCCGGGAGGCAGCTCTAAATCCTCAGGTGAGGCAGCACTGAGGTCCTGGTATGAGAGCGCTGTGTAGCAGTGCTGTCCAGAGCCACTGCCAGGAAGTTCTGGGAGCTCCAGTCTATGAGATTCAGTTCTACAATTTGAAAGAGCAATGCAGGTCACACCATGCTTGGCTAGAGAGCCCTGCCCTTCACCCGTGCTGCTGCAGCAGGTGTGGGTGCACATGTGCACACACACACGTGCAGGTGAGGGGCAGCCTTCTGAGTGTCACTATGCCCAGCTGCTGGGGCCAGGTACCCTGCTCCAAGGCATCTACACTGTGCCCTAGACCACTGTCCCGCTAAGGCCACACAGGGACACTCCAGAAGGGGTCTGTGCTAGCCTGGGTACACCAAATAATACAGATAGCCCAGTTACACTGTCCTAGGAACAGCAATCCAGTGCAGAATGTTCTGGATGCCCAGCATTCAACCCTGTAGCCGACTTACAGTAGTCGTTGAACATCTCTGGTGCATCCAAGACCCGTTCTGGCTTTGAGGGAATATTTCTGCTATTCTTCCTGCTGGATCCAGGTGCCATTTTCTGACTGTAGAGCACTTTCAGCTTATTCTGACAGCCTGTGTGCAGGGGAACAGATTTGTTAACCTGAGTTAGTTTCCTCCCAGCTGCTCACCCAACTAGGAATCCCTTGGAGTGAAAATGAAGTCCTAAGAGAAACACTCACAAGCCTGCAGTGCACTAAAATCACTGGCAGTATGAACTGCTGAACAGGGGTGAGCTACAATTTCCTCATTCATGGAAACAAATTTGACAAACACTTGGGTTTTTGAATCCCAATATATTTAGTTGCAGTTTAAGCTAGAAAGTGCACAGAAGAGGGTTTGATGCTCTTACAGACTTCATGAAGGTTTGGAACCTGCAGTATAGGTGAACGTTCACTGACATCTTTTCATAAAAATCCTTTCTTTAGGATTTTTCCCCTTCTGAGAAGCTGTGGCCTCAGCAACAAAAGGTAAACAATGGTTATCTGCTGCTGGGGAATGCAACAGGTGGATGTGTGATTGGTCTCGGGTGGATGTTTGGATTTACTGACCACTCAAGGCAGAGCTAGGTCTCGCTCTCTGCTGAGACACAGCCCTTTGTTTATTCATTCTTTCTCTATTCTTAGCTTAGCTAGCTTCTGAGAACTTTCCTTCTATTTCTTTTAGTATAGTAATAATGTAATATATATCATAAAATTATAAATCCAGCCTTCTGAACATGAGGTCAAGATTCTCGTCTCTCTTGCCACCCTGAAGACCCTTGCAAGCCCTGTAACAGGTGACCAAGTGGCAGTCATAGCAACTCTCCTAAATAAATTCACTGTAACTGGTATGCCCTCCCTCGACCTCAGGAACCTTAAGAAAGGAGACTCCAGCCTGTACAGCTCTCAGAAACCAGTTGATTTCTCCTGTGACCACACACAGAGCCTCTGTGTTGCTGTTCCCCAGACCTGATCTCCCCTGCTGATTCAGCTCACACAGAGCCTGTATCACACCTTCTGGAGCATTCTGTAGTTTTCCTCTGAGGTGGAGGATTTTTGCCTCTTCTGCATCAAAACCATTCAGATTCACTGCCCAGGCTTTCTGTTGCTCCTACAGAGACAAATCACCCTCAGTGCAATGCATTTTAAACAATTCCCACACTGCAATTTAAACAGACACCTAAGTCCCCTTCTCTTAGAATCTGAAGATGTTTGCCTGTGCTGCAAGGGTCAGTCACACAGAGGCAGGTCAAAGCATTTTTCCTCAGACTGTCATACATTGTCCTGGCTCACATTTTCACACAATGGCAAATTCAGTGTCACTGCCAGTGGGAAAAGCCACAGCCACAAAGCGACCAAATGCTTCACAAACAGATTTCAGAAGACAGTGTAAAACATTCCAGAAGTGTTCCCTGTGGAGACATTGTCCTAGAATAGCTACCACCAGCAGTTTCACTTTGCATAGGCTCACAGCTTTGTGTTTGTGTTGCCTGCTACATTTTAAAGCCTCATTAGTCAAAAGCCAAATTTTGCTACCAGAAGCAGCATAGGCTTCGAGTGCATGGCAGTCTCTACAGCTTCAGTCTCATCCTAGGCTCCTGAAGCCCAGAGCTGCAAGTAGTGATGGCTGGGACTTGTCAGTCCCGTCTGCCCACTTGATAGAACCTCTTGTTCACTGCTCTGTAAAGGGGCAGGAAGGAGTAGCGGTTGTTGAAGCAATTGTAACTTAGCAACATGCTCACCTTCT
Organism: Ammospiza caudacuta; assembly: GCF_027887145.1. NCBI lineage: Eukaryota > Metazoa > Chordata > Aves > Passeriformes > Passerellidae > Ammospiza > Ammospiza caudacuta. The sequence continues at coordinate 2,244,576 of NC_080614.1, read as the reverse complement.
TGGTAGGGGAATCCGCAGCAGGGTCATTCTCTTTGCTTAGGAGGAAATTTGCCATCTCCATCTGCATGGTGCTGCGTTTGGGAATGTAGCGATCCCCCCGGCCTTTGTGGGGTAGCTTTGAATTTTGGATCCAGATTTACCTGCATTCACATATGAAAAGATTGTCTTACAGCTATTTAAAAGCCTGCATTAGAGCTTTCACGGGAGCAAACCCAACACTCTTCCACATCACACCCACCAGACAAGTAGGACTCTGAGGTCTCACGCCACACAGTCACAACTAACTTATATTTTCCTCCCTGCCACCAAGTTGGTTAGGGACAGTGTGGTGCAACTCCTTGGGTCTAGTGCAACAATGCCAGAGTCCAGAGATAAGGGGAAGATACAAAAGCGCTCACAGGATGTAAAGCTGTCAGCTGACAGTCCCGCCCACACTCGTCCTAGCATACAGCTGTGCCAGCAAGGCTCAGCTGGGCAAACAGCAGCTCGCCAGCCCCAGTGCTCAGAGCTCTGCCCCTCATGCTGGCAAGGAGGTGGGTGGCTGTCAGGAGCACAGCCCACCTCCTCCTGCCTGAGCAGCAGCCGGTAGGGCAGCGTGGCAGGGAGCCCAGAGCCCCATGGCTACGGACAAGCAGCCTGGGCGAGGCTCCCGCACTCAACCTCTGCCGCCGGTGGCCGGCGCTCACCGGCTGTCGTGGACGGCGTCTTGCTGGAGCTGTGGGAGCGATTGCCCGGCTTCACGGGCCACACGCCGACGGGGCTGGGCCCGGGGCCGCTCTCCTTGGCCTTGCGCTGCCATGGCGCAGGCGGCGCGGTCGGGATCAGCGTGTCCAGCTTCAGCAGCCCGTGCAGGTCCGCCTCCAACAGGAACTGCGCCGTGGTCCTGCGGGCGGGCGGAGTTAGCCGTGCCCAGCGGCCGGGCTGAGCCTGCTCCGACAGCCCCGCCGGCCTCCCCACCACCGGACCGTGCAAGCGCTGCGGCCGCTCCTGCCCGCCAACGCACACCCCCACTCTCCCCAGCCGCTCCTCGGGACACTCCGTCAGCCGATACGCCCTCCCTCCCTCCGCTCCTCGGGGGTCCTTGATCAGCCGGCACCTCTTCCAGCCGCTCTTTGGGGCTCCCTCCGATAAGCAACATTCTCCCTTCCCCTGCCCGCCTCACCACAGCCTCCCCGCTCGGGACTGCGCCTGCAGGCCGCCTCTCCGGCCCTGTGGCACGCTCACCTCCGCGGCGCCGCCGCCGCTCGCCCGCCCCGCAGCATTTCAAACGGCGGGCGGACGGGGCCGCGCTGGGCCGCTTCACACCCAACGGCCGCGCACTGCCCGGCGACGGCCGCGCGACGCAACGCGATTGGCTGAGCCGCGGGACGGGGCGGAGCGCTCCGCGCGTGAAGTGAGGGGGCGGGACCGGAGGCGGGACCAGGTCTTGCTAAGGCGGGGCGATCCGCGCCGGGGGCGCGGCGCCGCAGGAGGGACCAGGCGGGGGCTCGGGGGGAACAGGAGTTTATGGCGGGGTGGTGGCGGTCGTGGCTGCCCGCGGCTCCCAGCCGCTCATGAGCAGGTAGGACTGGTTGGCCATGTCGGTGCTGGACAGGCGGCCCCCAGAGTGCTCCGGCGGCGGGCCGGGCAGCACCTCCAGCAGGCAGGGCAGGACGGTCTCCTCTGGCGGCTGCTTTTCGAAGGCATGGCCTGGGGCGACATGGAGTGGACGGGGTAGGGGCTGCCCTTCGAGCTGCCCCTGGGAGCAGCTGAGTCGCCCTGCCCACCCACTGGCCTGGCCGTGCTTGCTGCTTTCCTGGAGGAAGCTGCCCAGAGCACGGTGCAGCTCAGGAACGGGCGGCCGGAGTTTCGGCTTCATGTTGCTGGGTACGCAGGAAGGGGCATCGAATTTACCCTCAGACTTGAGGTGCCCTAATGCCCCATGCAAGGTGCCCAGGCTTGGTGCTGGTCCCCCCCGCCTGCCCCCGGCACAGCCCTTACCTGTAGAGGGAGGGGAAGGTGCAACACAGCCCCAGGAGCGCTGCTGAGAAGAGCAGCGGCACCACCGTAACACTGGGGATGAGCCAGCCTGCATCGGCGGAGGAATGCCGGAACTGTAGCCTTTCCCAGAGCCACCATCTCTGAGCCCCTCGCAGCCCCCTGCCCCGTGCCCCCCTCCCCATTTCCAGCACTGTCTGCCTCTTGCCCTCAGCCGTGAGGCTTCTGCGGCCGCAGCCTCCAGCCCTGCCCCTTACCCGCATCGGCCACGGCATCAACCACAACGGGTTTGGTCCCGGCGCTCCAGCTGCCCGGGTACCACGGCCCGCTGGGCTGGGCCCGCACCTGCGCGGGGTAGCGGGAGCCTGGCCGCAGGTCCAGGACCTCTTTCCTCGCTGCTCGCGGAACCTGCAGGACCTGCGGGGCAGAGCCGAGGCGGAGGCATGGCTGCTGTGGGCTGGCACCAAGGGGCGGGTCCCGCTTGGCCCGACCCCGCGCCTGCCGTGTGTCAGCAGCGGAGGAGGGCAGCGCTGCTCGGGCTTCCCTGGGCAGGCCTTGCCTTCCAGTCATGGCTTTTCTCCATGGCATAGCGGACCTGGTAGTCCAGCTGCTCTGCAGGCAGCTCCAGGGGCGGCAGCCGCTGCACGCTCAGCCGGCCCTGCGACACTGTTGCCTGCACAAGCTGTGGGGCATCTGTGAGCATTGCTGGTGTTGGGGATAGGCATTCGTCGCTCCTGTGAAACGGGACATGGGACACTGTGTCCCCTGTGAGCCAAGCAGGGGCTGCGGTGGCACTGGGACTCACCAGCCTGGTGCAGCCAAAAGGGCTCCTTGAAGTAGCTGAGTGTGGGCAGCATGTGGGTCCTGGTGACATTCACCAGGACAGAGATGGCACTGCCAGCCTTGGGCTGGAAAGTGCAGGCATAGGTGCCCTGTGCCCCCCTGCTTACCTCCTCGCACTGTTGCCATGCATCTTCCCTGTGGGAGGAGTGGGGAGCCAGTCAGTCTCACCAAAGCAAACCCACAGCCAGCATTCCTCCTGCTCTTCCCCAGGAAAGCTACTGCTGCTTGTAGTTGGAGGTGCAATGTGGTGAGGGGGTATGAGATTGGTGGTGGAAGGGCAGGACAGAGCAGGGCATGGGCAAGGAGCCCAGTGTGGGATATTGGGACACAGCAGGACCAGTGGTCTCTGGGATGTGCCTGCATGGGTGCCACCTGCCTGCCATGCCCCTTACCTTGTGCCAGCCCCGCTCGGAGGTGGCCGGTAGAGGAGCTGGTGGGAGCTGTGGGGCTCTGCAGGGTCCCAGCTCCACTCGCAGCGCTCGTGCCGCAGGTAAGGGGTTCTGCAGCACAGCCCGATGTCTCCTGGGCAGGGAGAGCCAGGACAGGGAGGGGGCTGCTTCCCCTTGGCCCCCCAAAACTTGGGAGTTACACCTTGCTACAACAGGACCCCCACCCCAGCAGCCCCAGGCGTGGGTGCCTCCCTGCTGTTGCTGCCAGCACCCTGCAGAGGGGATGGCTGCTCACCGGAGGAGTGGGGGGTCTCTGCAGCCAGAGCCTGTGACCAGGGCCCCCAGACGCCGTCCATGGAGGTACCGTCGGGCTTGCTGCACAGCTGGATGTGGTGCCTCACCCCTGGCTCCAGGCCCCAGAGCACCACCCAAGTGTTGGCCTGGACCAGCCTCTGCAGGAGAGGGGCCAAGCTGAGGAGCAACTGCAGGCTCCAAAGGCCCCTGCCCATCCCTGACACCTCCAAGGACCTGTCCCAGTGCTGCTCATTTCAGAGGGTGCTGCCTTGGGGGAGAGAAAAATCAATCTTCTGCCTTTCAGGGAGCTGAACGAGAAGGGACTCTTCACCATCCAACACCTGGCTGGGTCCCATTCAGAGGTCCTGCTTTGAAGCCTCCGTCAGGTTTGCTTGGCAGTTACCAGTGAGGTGAGAACATTGTTCTGAATTGTCCCCTATACTTCATACACGGTGTGTAGAGTAGGTATGTGCTTGTGCTGGAAAAGAAATGAAATTTAGCAAAATATTTAATTATAGTGAGTTGTGTGTGAACTGGTTTGTTAAAAAGTAGTTTTGTAGCCGTTGAAAAGTGTGTTGAGTTTTGTGTGTGTAACCTAGCAGGTAGTCTTAGGGATTTAATAAATAATTAAACTAGTGCAGGAAAGTAAGAATGCTAACGTGTCTGGAGGCAGCATACAATGCTCTTAGAATAAGATAAGCAGAGGATTAATGATCTTGTTTGTGAACCAAGGAATGTATCACAAGGGGTCTGTGACCAGGCAAGGGGAACGGGGAAACTGTTTCTTGGAGACTTTGTTATGAACCGCATGTATAAGAGGGAAGCGCCCACACGTGAATTTGGGGGCTCGGATTTTGGGACATGAGTCCCCCAGTTCCCCGGGCCCTTAATAAAGCACCCACAAAACTTATCCGAGTTTTGTGTCATCTATCAATCGGGCAACAGTTTTCTGGCGACCGCGGCAGGACTCCAAGGGCTGCTGGGGCGGTTTGCGTCCTGATCCACTCCAAGCCAGCACCGAGCACTTCTCGGGGAGTAATCGGTCGTACCCGACACCCCGTGCCTGTTGGACAATTGCCAAGGTGAGCCCGAAGGTGCTTTATATTGGAAAAAGGTGATAATTGGATTTGGATTTGGTGGTTGGTAAAAAAGCCTAGGCTCCGGCCATAAGACGTCTAAGGACGCAGGACCGGAACTCACCTCCTGTTTGTTTTAGGGAAGGACGGCGAGAAGGTATATTGGTTTAAGGTATATTGGTTTATTGGGATTAATAGTGGAATTAAAGGTTGTCATATGATGTCTTTTAAAACTTTTAAAACCTTAGTGCAAGCCAATGGTAAAATACCTGGAAATACACCATTAGGTTGTATATTGAAACGGTGGAAAAGTGAGGGGTATTATCAAGAATTGGATAAAAGCAAAATGATAGATTATTGTAATCATTGGTGGCCTGAATATGAGATTGGGGAAGTGGGATGGCCGGTGAATGGTACACTGGAATTGGGGATAATGGAATCTTTGATGCAATTTTTAAGGAGAAATGAGAGATGGGATGAAATACCATATTTGGATTTGTTTTTCGTTTTATATCGGAAAGAGGAATGGCAAAAGGAATGCGGTATTATTGTTTTAGAAGTGAATGATGAAAGGGAGTGTGTGGGATGTAAAGAAAGAAAGGAGCGTAATTTGTATCCTTCAGTCAAGGAAGATTTGTCTTATTGTATAGCACCTCCGAGGGTTCCGGTTGCTCCTAATGTGCCCCCTGCTCCCTCTGCGGATATAGCTATAAAAACGGGATCTAGTGAGAGTGATAGTGATGGTGGTGATTTAGAAAAGAATGAGAGTGTTAAAGGAACTCCGTTAGCAGGGCGGACTCACAAGGGAAGGAAGGGGCAGAAGGGGCCACAGTTAATTGCGCCGTTAAGGGAAGCTGTGGGACCACAGGGAGAAAGGATACTTATAAAGGTGCCTTTCTCCCCCGGGGATTTGGTAATATGGAAGCAATCAGCAGGGAGTTATCGGGAGGATCCTGAAAGGGTGGCAAGGGTGGTTAAAATGGTAATAAAGACTCAGAATCCGGAGTGGAATGATTTACAGGTATTATTAGATACTATAATGGATTCCACGGAAAAGGAAATGGTTATTAGAGCCACTAGAGAAAAGGCTCGTGAGGAGATTCGGTTGAGACAACTAAATGAGACAGTTGATGAATTGGTACCAAGTGAGGAACCTAAGTGGGACCCAAACTCTACGGGAGGAATAAGGGCTGTAAAACGATATCAGGAATTGTTGGTGGAAGGAATTAGGACAGGAATACCTAAGACTATGAACTGGTCTAAGTTGTATTCGGTCAAGCAGGACAAGAATGAGTCTCCGTCTGCCTTTTTAGAACGATTAAAAGACATGGCTCGGAAGTTTACTAATTTAGATGTAGAGGATCAATCAGGAAAACTTCAATTGGCCTTGTTGTTTATGGGGGCAATCACAAGAGGATATTAGGAAAAAGTTACTAAAGCTGGAAGGAGAGGATACTAGAAGTTTGGATAAAATGCTGGAGGTAGCGTGGAAGGTATACAACAACAGGGAAAAAGAAACTGCAAAAAGACAACAAGCTAGTATTCTGGCTGTAATGCAACAGACAGGGGCAGGAGGAAGACCCATTAGGGGTCGAGGTCGGGGAGGAACTAATCGTGGACAGAGGGGGGTTGCCAAGAGGTCGGGGAGGATCTGGGTTTGCACCTAACATGGGGAGGTTGGATCCAAACCAGTGTGCGTTTTGCCGACAATTGGGACACTGGAAAAATGAATGCCCGGTTAGAGGAGGTATGGGCATGGGAAACATGGGATTAAGGACAGGTCCAATGGGGAATGCTCCTGTGGGAGGATTCACAGGAGGACCAGCAGAAGTCGCTCAAGCACTAGTTTTGGGAAACTATCAGAATCAAAGCTGACTAGAAAAGGATTTAAGGGTAGTTTTAGAAATAGATGGAAAGGATCAAGAATTTATGGTAGACACCGGAGCTACTTATTCTGTACTCAATAGACAATTGGGACCTTTGAGTGACACAACGGTACAGGTGGTGGGGGCAACAGGGAAGCTAGAGGAACAACCATTTTTACAACCTTTAAATCTTAGGTTTGGGGGGAAGGAATTAGATCACCAATTTTTGTATATGCCAAACTGCCCCACACCCCTTCTTGGCAGAGACCTGTTGTCCCGACTTAATGCGAAAATAATATTTGAAGGGGGAAGGGTGAAATTGGAAATACCTGAGGAACAAATAGCAGGCATTTTTGTAATCAAGGAAGTGGATGCCTCTCCTATTCCAGAAGAAATTGAGCAGGCTGTAGTACCCTGGGTATGGGAGTCAGGGGTCCCCGGAAAATCTAAAGCTGCGCAGCCAGTAAAGGTAGAGCTAAAGGAAGGGGCCCGACCAGTGAGGATAAAGCAATACCCCTTGAAGCTTGAGGCAAGGAGGGGAGTAGCCCCGTTAATTAAACAATTTTTGGCTCAAGGAATATTACAGGAATGTGAATCGGAGTATAATACTCCAATTTTTCCAGTAAAGAAACCTAATGGTAAGTACCGTTTGGTACAGGACTTAAGGGCTATTAATGAAATAGTGAAAGACATACATCCAGTTGTTGCTAGTCCTTATACCTTGTTAACATCTGTATTGGAGGAGTTTAAATGGTTCTCAGTGATTGACCTTAAAGATGCCTTCTTCTGCATCCCACTGGCAGTAGAGAGTAGGAAATATTTTGCCTTTGAGTGGGAGAGTCCTGATTTTGGGAGAAAGAAGCAGCTTATGTGGACGAGACTCCCACAGGGATTTAAATGCTCCCCTACTATTTTTGGAAACCAACTGGCCAAGGAGCTGGAGGAATGGAAGATAACCCAGGTAACAATATCCCCATCCTTGTATGTAGTCCTGCAGTACGTGGACGACATTTTTCTGGCTACTAAGGAAAGGGAAATGTGCGTGGAATTAACAATTAAATTACTCAACATGCTTGGCCAAGCAGGGTATCAGGTTTCTAAGGAAAAAGCTCAATTGGTCAAAAATAGCGTTATTTACCTCGGTTGTGAGATCACACAAGGGCAGAGACATTTGGGAGTAAACCGAATAGAGGCAATATGTGCTATTCCTTTGCCTCGTAACCATCAGGAATTGAGATCTTGTCTAGGAATGGTGGGATGGTGTCGACTGTGGATCATGAATTTCGGTCTCCTAGCCAAGCCACTATATGAGGCCTTGAAGCAGCATCGGTTGGAGTGGACGACACAGCAAAAGAAGGCCTTCCAGGAATTGAAGCAGGCACTAAAGGAGGCCCCAGCCCTAGGACTCCCTGACCTGACCAAGGAATTCCAGTTGTACGTGAATGAGAGGCAAAAACTGGCATTGGGGGTCCTCACCCAGAAGGTGGGATCCTGGAAGAGGCCAGTGGGATACTTCTCTAAACAACTGGATTCGCAGACCCGACCTAAAGGATGAACCATTGGAAGAACCTGAATGGGAACTATACACTGATGGATCCAGTTTTGTCGAGAATGGGACTCGCTATGCCGGGTATGCAGTGGTAACATTGGATCAGGTAATAGAGGCAAGGGCTTTGTTACCTGGAACTTCGGCCCAGAAGGCAGAGGTGATTGGACTCACCAGAGCCCTGTATTTGAGCAAGGACAAAAGGGTTAATATCTGGACAGATTCTAAATATGCCTTTGGTGTGGTTCATGTACATGGGGCATTATGGAAGGAAAGGGGGCTTTTGAATTCACAGGGAACCAACATCAAGCACCGGGAAGAAGTGCTACAGCTACTGGATGCGATACACAGTCCCAAAGCAGTTGCAATAATGCATGTTAGAGGACATCAGACTGCGGAAGGAGACGTTTACAGAGGAAATCGATTTGCTGATGTTACAGCATGCAAGTGACACGGGAAGTATGGACTCAAATGGCATTGGTACCGGTAAGAACAAATCCGGCTACCCCATACCTGAATCAGGAGCCCAAATATTCAATAGAAGATGGAAAACTAATAAACTTGCTAGGGGCACAGAAGAATCAACTTGGGTGGTACGTTACACCAATGGGACAAATAGTGGTACCTACCCGCATAATGAAATTTATTTTGGAATCAGAACATAATAAATGTCATTGGGGGGCAGAGGTATTGGTAAAATTTTTGAAGAATGAGATAATCTCTAATCAGATGTTAACAATGGCAAAAAGAGTTAATGCAATGTGCCCGGTATGTTTGAAAAATAATCCAGTAGTTAGGAGACAAATACAAATGGGAAAGTTGCAAGTCGGGCCACAACCAGGAGATTACTGGCAAGTTGATTTTTCTGAATTGCCTAGGGCACAGGGATACAGATACTTGTTAGTGTACGTATGTACATTCTCAGGGTGGCCGGAAGCTTTTCCATGTAGAACTAATCAGGCTAAGGAGGTGGTAAAAACCTTGTTAAAAGAAATAATACCAAGATTTGGAGTACCTTTAGGATTGTCATCAGATAGGGGTCCGCATTTTATAGCCGGGGTAGTGCAGGAATTAGCACGAATGTTAGATATAACCTGGACTTTGCATACCCCCTGGAGACCTCAGTCTAGTGGGCAGGTGGAAAGGATGAATCAAACCCTGAAAGGACATATCAAAAAGATTTGCCAGGAAGCTAAACTGCACTGGCCTCAAGCTTTGCCTTTGGCCCTATTCAGGATTCAAATTAAACCAAGGGAAAAGGTAGGCGTAAGTCCATATGAGATATCATATGGCAAACCATATCATGCAACTGTATTAAAAGGGGAGGTACATGTGAGTGGGGACCAGGCGATTGCAGAGTATGTTATGTCACTTAATAGAATTCTTTAAGAAATACGTTACAGTGAAATAGACCGCTCACGCTGGAGAATTCTGTCCACGACATCCAGCCTGGGGACCAGGTGTACGTCAAGAAGTGGATCAGGGATCCGCTACGGGAATCATGGAGCGGACCCCACCAGGTGATGATGACGACCTACACGGCGGTGAAGGTCCAGGGGATGGATGCTTGGATCCATTACACCAGGGTAAAGAAGGCACCGTTCCAGTGGGAAACCCAGATAGTGTCTCCAACCCGGATGATCTTCCGCGCAAAGCCACCTTCGTAATTATATTACTGCTAGTGATCATGAGACTATTACCCGTTCAAGGGTCTACTCTAGTACAGGTTGAAGAAACAAAGGTTACAGTCATGGAAGGGCTGGATGTTCAATTAACTTGTGTTATCTTTGACAGCCAGAAAGTTGAGGCCGGTGAAGTTATTGCAATATGGCAACGGGGGGCTGAAAGAAGCCGAGGCAAGATAGGAGTCGGTTGGGATCAGGATAAACAACAAGGAAACACGGTACTGAATCTTACCAAGGTAACCACAAACGATACGGGAGAATATACATGCTTGGTCAAAATACGGGATAGTTTTGATTACAAAAGAGTGAGTATGAGGGTTTTGCCATGGACAGGGGATCGTGCTGAAAACATAAAGGTTAATCCAGTATCAATGGCAGTGGACATGTGAGATGGGCCACCTCTCAGAATAAATTGTTCCTTCCTAGTAAGATCAAGATATCAAAGGAACCTTTGGGTCAAATGGTAGAAGCAAAATAGGGAACTGACCTGGGACAGAATAGAGGACGGGACCAGTTGGTGGGAGAAGGAAGGCAAAGGTTGTGGGTGGTCGAGTGTCACTAATCCTAGAATAGGAAATGCATGGTGGAGGCATGACAGAATGATGTTATCCTTACAGAGACACGGTAGAAGGAGTAGACGAGAGGTTAATGATACAATAGAACGCAATGCCGAGCAGGAAAACTTAGTGGTAGGATTAATCAGAGATTTTGGGATCATGCAGAATGTGACTAAAATAACAGCTTGCCTGCCATTACCACAGGCTGCAGGTGAACCAATTCCCTGGGGAATAATACCAGTAAGCAAAATGCCTGAAACATTCAAGAATGTTTCATGGTCCTGCCAGTCAGTTCCCAAACCAGTAGATGTATGGAGAGATTTGTGTATGACCATTCGGGCTATGACTAGAGAGGAATGTGAAAAGAAATCCAATCATTATGGTTGGATTCAAAATACCAGGAGGTGTTTAATTGCAACCCCAATAGATGAGCCATGCAATACAGTACGAATAAGAACGAAATCCCAACGAAATGAGATGAGTTGTCAGAATGTCACACAGAATTTTGACACCTGGAATAGTTGGAAGACATTATGGGGACCTAGTGTTTTGGAACACTATAATTACCTTGGGGAAGTACAATGGTGCATCCAATGGTCAGGACTAAAGAATCAGTCACATTATAGGGCCCTTCTCACGTCTACATCTTCCCCAGAGTTCAGACCGCAGAAAGAGGATTGGAATTGTACTGAGGTTTTTACATGTGATACACCGGAAGACCGAATTGGATTGGTACCGGTGAAAATGGCATTAAAGTGGGGATGCGAGTGTAGGGGGTATGATCACACGGTTAGCAGAGAATCCATGGATGGACCTATAGATTGCAGATCTACTACTGTGCATAGCCCTGGAAATTTAGTCTGGGTGTTGGGACACGGACAGTGGACCACACATTTACCTCTAGATGGATCAGTAACACAAATCACCCTAGGGGTTCCCACATTGTGTCCATACTGGAAACAGAATAGATTGATCCAAAGGAAAGGACTCAGAAAGAGGGAAGAATCCCTAGAGGAGCAGTGGCATGAACCTGGCTCAGGAGTGCAATTTGGATGGATATTGGAGTCATTATTCCCTCCGGTAGCGACATAACGAAACAGGGAAATGCTCAACAATTTGTTAGGACAGACAGAAAGGTTGGCAGCAGCTACTAAGAAGGGATTTAAAGATCTAAATTTGCAATTGCAAGCTACATCAAGAATGACACTACAAAACAGAATGGCATTGGATTTGCTACTGTTAAAAGAGCATGGAGTTTGTGGTTACCTGAGTAGGAGAATAGATCATTGCTGTGTACACATTCCAAATGTTACACTTGAAGTTGAGAAAGATATTTCTCAACTGGCAGAACTGGAAACAAAAACCAAGGAAATTGAAAAGGAAGCACAGCATAATTGGATAGGAGCAGTATTTGATTCTTTGGGGCTTCACCTGTCTGGCTGGATTATGTCTGCTATACAATATGTACTAATGTTTTTAGTATTTCTAGTGACTATATGGATTGTATATAGATGCCTCTTAGGTGTGATCGAAAAGGAAAAGAGGCGATCTCTCCGGTTGCTGAAGGCGATGACCCGCGGGCGGCAGAATGAGGAACACTCCCCACCTCGTTATGAAGATGTTACTGTTGATTGAGCATCCTTGCAGCAGGACTGAAGGATGCTCAAAAGGGGGGAAATGTTGGAAAAGAAATGAAATTTAGCAAAATATTTAATTAAAGTGAGTTGTGTGTGAACTGGTTTGTTAAAAAGTAGTTTTGTAGCCGTTGAAAAGTGTGTTGAGTTTTGTGTGTGTAACCTAGCAGGTAGTCTTAGGGATTTAATAAATAATTAAACTAGTGCAGGAAAGTAAGAATGCTAACGTGTCTGGAGGCAGCATACAATGCTCTTAGAATAAGATAAGCAGAGGATTAATGATCTTGTTTGTGAACCAAGGAATGTATCACAAGGGGTCTGTGACCAGGCAAGGGGAACGGGGAAACTGTTTCTTGGAGACTTTGTTATGAATCGCATGTATAAGAGGGAAGCACCCACACGTGAATTTGAGGGCTCGGATTTTGGGACGTGAGTCCCTCAGTTCCCCGGGCCCTTAATAAAGCACCCACAAAACTTATCCGAGTTTTGTGTCATCTATAAATCGGGCAACACTTGTTCATCTCCATGTGTGCTCAGGGTCTGCCTTCATTTCTGGTTTTAGACCTGAGATTTCTAATTTCTGTCAGCTATCTGTAGGATCTGTGGGCACATGCAGCTGTATTTACTGCCAGGTCGGGTATCTGACACTCATCTTTGAGTGCAAATGCAGAAGCTGAGACACTGATGATGTTATTTCCCAGAGTCCCAGTCTCTGCCCAAGCTGTAATTCAACACTGCAAATTATTCTGTAGACCTGAGCCTGTGTTTTCTGTTTCCTGGCTGAGTGCTTCAACTGCTGGTGTTGCTTTTTGGAACAGGAGCACCTGACTCTTTTATCTTTATGACTTGTGCCTTGATGATTTGAAAGCAGCCCTTGCTTTAATTTTCTAGTAAAAGGGCCTAAAACGAAAGCTGTGGACATTTTAGAAGTGTTAAGTAGAACACTGAGTGGAATTTTTATTTTAGGCCCACAGTGAGCAGGTCTGAGGCCAGAAATTGGTGCCAGAGTAAGTGCCTTTCTGTGCTTGTGCTCTCCAGCTCTTCCTGTACTTGTATGTTCCCCTGGACACAGTGGGATGTGTTGTCATTTCCTGGGACTTCTCCTGAAGGCAACTGGTTTTTTTTCCAAGGTGATTCTTATGCTTCCTCTCATGGCTTCCCCAGGTGACCAACCTCCGTTCCAAGGTGTCCTGCTCTGCCATTGTCACTCTGGGAGAGCTCTCTGTGACCTTGAAGAAGGACATGGACTCTGAGGTGGATGAGGGTGCTCGGGTCCTTCTCCAGATGGTGTCCATCTCCCCAGAATTTGTTCAGAAAGCAGCCAGTCAGACCCTGGGCATCCTGGTGGAGAATGTGACTCCTGCACGAGCAATGACTGCTCTCATGGACATGGGAGTCAAGTAGGTTCTTCTTCTTTTAGTGATATTCTTCACCTTTGTGTGTGTGGCAGGGAGAAGGGATGAGACAGAGAATGGGAATGGTTGGAGGGAAGGGTCCTGTATCCTGCATCTTCTATGAACTCAGTGACTTGATTCTCCAACCAACCTCACTTCTGTCCTCTCGTCACCTATTTCTGCCCTCCTGCAGCCCATCAGTTCTCAGAATCACAGAAGTGTAGAATATGGGGAGCTGGAAGGGGCCCATCAGGACCATGGAGTCCAGCTCCTGGCCTTGCCCAGAACAGCCCAAGGGTCACACCAAGTGCCTGAGATTGCTGTCCAAATGCTCCTTCAGCCCTGTCAGGCTTGGTGCTGTGACCACTGCCCTGGGGAGCCTGTTCCAGTGCCCAACCACCCTCTGGGTGAAAAACCCTTTTTCCTGATATCCAAACTAAAGCTCCTCTGACTCAGCTTCCTGCTGCTTCCTGCAGTTCTCCCAGTCTGTCAGATTTTCCTAGATGTGGTGACTGATGGGGAAGGGAAAGTGCCTGCAAAGGCCAAGGATAGAGCCTTGTGCTTTTGTGGGCAGAGGGGCAATTGCAATTGCAGCTGTGAGCAGTGTTTGGTATTTCACAGTGCTAACCACAGAGGCCCTGGGAAAACCATGTCTCCTCATGATGCCACTAACTTGGGAAATGAGGAGGGTCCTTGCTGGGGCATGGAGCACATGGGGGACAATCTGCTGGGTGTGGCACAGCCTGCACAGCAGGTGCAGCTCCTGCCAAAGGAGCCTTGTATGACTGTCCTGGCCTTAGAACTCTACTTTCTATGCAAACTGATGTTTCATGTTAGCCTTGAGAAGATGAACCACTTTACAGGCACCTCCACAGGCTGACAGCCATGGCACAGTTGAAGCAAATGCTGCCTTGAATGTTGGTGCTGGGCCTGATAGTTCCCAAGAGACACTCTCTAGAACAGGACAGCCTGGCTAAACTGCCTGCCACCCTTTCCTCAGCTTTGCAATAGGGTAAAACATTCAGATGCATACATTGCCAAGCCCCACAGAAGAAACAGGCTGCATTGCTGGATATTCTGCTACTTCACAGCCCACCACGTGTTTTCCCTGCATTTGTTATTTTCCAGAGGTCTGCAGATTTGGGGATAAATTGGTGGAAAGAGCCTCAGTCCTGCTGTAGCTCTGTGTACTGGGTGCCCTCTGATGGGTCAGCTTCAATTGTCCTTAATTGCTAAATTATTCATATGTCATCTATTACTTTAATCTTTCTCCGAGTAAATACTGTGAAAGAAACTGAGTATCAGACAGTGCAGGGAGACTGAATTCCTCCCTCTTCCGTGCAGGCAGGCCTAGTGTGCAATGCTACCTTTGTGTTTAGCTGAGGACAGAGCCTTGTGCAGGTGTCTGAAGGTGCAGGGAGAGCCCAGGCTCCTTCCCCCAGCAAGGGCAGGGAGCAGCTCTGGCCAAGGCCGGCGCTGCCGCTGCTCCTTGTCCCTGTGCGCAGGGTTTGCTCTCTCCTCCCCAGCAGCCGCCCCGCCCCGGTGCGCGAGTGTGCGGCCCAACTCCTCCTGTCCCTGGTGGAGAGAATTGGAGTCACCCAGCTCGCAGGCACCCCCAGGGCTGAGAGGCTGCCGCACGTGGCAGGGAAGCTTGCTCAGGACTGCCACAAGGACACAAGTAATGATCTTCATTTCACCTCCCAAAACAGGAAAACCGTTTTGTGTCTGGCTGTAAAGGTGAAACCACGCAAGAGTGGAAACTAAAGGGAATATGAAGTTACCTCACGGTGTGAATAAGGGTCATAGAATCATGGAATATGCTGAGTTGGAAGGGCCCATCAGGGTCATCGAGTCCATCTCCTGGCCATGTGCAGTGACCCCAAGAGTCACTCCATGTGCTTGAGAGCATTGTCCAAACTCTCCTTGAGCTCTGTCAGCCTTGGCACTGTGACCACTGCTCTGGGCTGCCTGGGCAAATGGCTGTGCTGGGAAACCTTGGGTTGGCCAGCAAAAAGGAGCATTGCCACCTTTTTGCTGTGGCTTGAAGGATTCTTTACTGAGATCAAAAGAGCTCAGATCTGTCGGGTTTTCAGGCTGTTGCTGTTTAGGTGGCCTGGAAAGGCCCAGGGATGGCCTTGGAGAGCCGACGCTTCAAAGAACGAGGAGAGACTTCTGATCTTGTCTCGGTCTCGGTGTTTATTAATTGTTTATCTAAAAGATTTTCTTTCAGCCCGACAGAGGTCTGCACAGCAAGTCAGCCATGGGCACACTGCCGAAGCCCCCGGGCGGTCACTTATCTTTATACCCTAAGTTACGTGTACAATATTTATCATTTTTCTCCAATACTTTCTACTCTTATTAACCTGTGCACTTCTAGTAATGACCAATCCCAAAGTGCCACCACCACCACAGAAGATGGAGGCCAAGAAGAAGAAGAAGAAGGACAGGACACGCCCCAATTCCTCCATCTTACTTCTTTAGACCCCCCTGTACCAAAATCCTAAACCCTGTGTTTTACACTCTAATTAACTTATCCCTTCACCATACACCCAGTGAATTCCTCCTATCCTCATACAGGTCTCATCTCCTGTGTAGGATCAAAATCCTGCCACCAGACACTTCTGGCAACATTCCAGGATTCCCGAGCCCCCCAAGGGTGGTCTCGGCCTCTCTGCACCTCCATCCTGAGGTGCTGAGATCCCACATCTCCCCCTTCTGTTTGCACCAGGAAGATCTCTTTTACTATCCGATTCATAGCGTGTTTTAAACATGCAAATATGCATGGGATGACAAGTATGAGGAATAGGAGAATTATTAAAACATAGAATCCTACTCTTAAAATTCCTCTCCAAATGGGAGAGATGTCAAAGAACTCTACCATACATTTTGCTTTGGCTGATTAATAGGTAAATTATCCCCATTGCTTATTGCAATGAATGAAAGAATGATGCATATAAGCATCATAAAACTCATGGCTTCACTTCTGTGTGACATCATTGCTTTGCTTTTCATTCAGGACCTTAACAGAGAATCCCCCCAAAGTCCTTAGTTTCTTCTTATTTCTCTTCCGAGTCGTCTTGGCAATCTGAGTCTCGACCCCTGTCTGAGTACTCGTCTCTTTGTTTTTTGGATCTTTGTTTCTGGGATCCGCATTTTCATGTTCTCGCACTCGAAATGGTTTCACGTGTCGTGCCGACACCCACGTCTCGATCTGTGGAGATACAAGCGAAAGCCTTGCCCCCCACTAGGTGGCGCTGTCACCGGCCTCCCCAGCTCGGATGACAGCATGAGCTCTACCGCCCCTGTCCTGTCGATTGCCGTGTTCGTGATCTCATTTGAGACCGTGTCTGCTTGGCTTTTAATTCAGCTGGAAATGGAGCTTGAACACCAGAACGTCTCCCTTGAAGGGAAGGGACTGGGACTCCGAGGGTTATACCAGAGGCATCAAGTCTGAGGAGGGTGTGGAGCCGCTGGGACATAGGATCCCGAGCACGGCCCCTCCTCGCCCGAGGCGTCACTCTCTCCCCCTCGTTCCACCTCCGAATCTCCTCCCCTCGGTCTGTCCCGACTCTGTCTCCTCTCCCTCTGACGTTGTGTCCCTGGCTCCTCCCGCCGGTGTGTACAGCCCGCCCCCCGCCGGCACCCGGGCCCGCCCCGCAATTCGAGCCGACTTTGCTCCCGGGTTACTCTGCCGGCCGGGCCGGCCGCCACCCCCCGGCGCCGCGCTGACAAAAGCCGCGTCTGCACTCATGTCTCCCTTTATCTCTTCACCCGCGCTCCCCGCCAGCTCCGTCGCTGCCGCGCCGTGCCCCCCGCGGGAAACGCCTCTCCCCCCGATCCCTTCTCTTCCCCCTGCACCCCCCCCTCCGATCCTGACTCCCTTGTATTCTGCGGAGTTTTAGGACGCTTTAGGAGCTTCTTAGGGTTTCTGGGTTTTGGGACCGGGGCTTTAATATTATTTCCTGCTCTCTTTTCTCGAGAGCCCTTTCCCCTGGCTTCTTGAGGCCAGAACTAGTTAAAATTTTTTCTTTTTTTTTTCTCCTGGAGCTTTGCTCCCCACCCTCCTTCTGAGGGTGCCGGCAACTTTTCGTTGCTCTCCCAGTCTTTTCGACTGTGCCGAGATGATGCCTTTCTGGCATCAATCTTGCCGACGAGAGCAGCTTTAACGCTGTCTCGTCCTTCTTTGTTGCTAAAAAATATAAGTGCCTATTAATTTCCTGCCAAAACCCCACTTCGAATAGCAGGCATGTTTCGGCCAGTGGGTAATTAAGCCTTGCCCACAACAACAGCTGTTTTAATTCTTTCTTTTGAGATCCTTTCTGTATATGTTTGAGCCACGCCTTGTAAGGCGGACAAAATTTCCCGTTGTTTTTTGGGAGAGTGTGCAATTATGTTCTTATTTTTTGACCTTCTCACCGAATCTGTCGTCAGAGCTGTCCGAAGGCTCCCGTCTCTGTCCAGCAGGTCACAGGAGAAGGAATCCAGAGGCGCCTTCTGGTTCCGATCCGGGCTGCTCTGCGAACTGCCTTCGGCAGAAGCTGAGAGATGGAATTCTCAGTGACTGCTGTTTTTTTGCAGACTCTTCTGGCTGTTTTTTTTTTTTTTTTTTTTTTTTTTTTTTTCTTTTCTTCTTTCTTCTTTTCCTTTATTTTTTTTTCTCAAGCTTCTCTCGTCAGGAACTGCTCTCTCGGCTCTTCAGCTCTTCAGCTCTTCAGGGCTGATCCCCCCCCGAAAGGGTTGGTGGGGGGTGCCCACGCAGCGAACGCCACTTGTAAAGTTTTCTGGCTGTTGCTGTTTAGGTGGCCTGGAAAGGCCCAGGGATGGCCTTGGAGAGCCGACGCTTCAAAGAACGAGGAGAGACTTCTGATCTTGTCTCGGTCTCGGTGTTTATTAATTGTTTATCTAAAAGATTTTCTTTCAGCCCGACAGAGGTCTGCACAGCAAGTCAGCCATGGGCACACTGCCGAAGCCCCCGGGCGGTCACTTATCTTTATACCCTAAGTTACGTGTACAATATTTATCATTTTTCTCCAATACTTTCTACTCTTATTAACCTGTGCACTTCTAGTAATGACCAATCCCAAAGTGCCACCACCACCACAGAAGATGGAGGCCAAGAAGAAGAAGAAGAAGGACAGGACACGCCCCAATTCCTCCATCTTACTTCTTTAGACCCCCCTGTACCAAAATCCTAAACCCTGTGTTTTACACTCTAATTAACTTATCCCTTCACCATACACCCAGTGAATTCCTCCTATCCTCATACAGGTCTCATCTCCTGTGTAGGATCAAAATCCTGCCACCAGACACTTCTGGCAACATTCCAGGATTCCCGAGCCCCCCAAGGGTGGTCTCGGCCTCTCTGCACCTCCATCCTGAGGTGCTGAGATCCCACACAGATCAGCCAGTCCAACACTTTTGTTTGGCCTTAGGTGCACAACACAAAGCCAAAGTGTTTGCTCATGTTCATCACTGAAGGATGCCAAACATCCATTTCTCATTAACTTCAGACTTGCCTAGAAATATTTCAGGGGTCTTTAGCCAACATATTCAGTCTTTCTAAACCTGTTCTGCAGATTTCTAGAATGCTGTTATCTGTGGCTCAGTGAGCTCCACTTTTCTTCTTGAAGAAAACTGTAGTTTCCTAGTAGCAAAATCAACGCAAACCACAAAAATCCCCTTCCTGTGGTGATGAAATTCCAATTAATACCTGCCAAAAGCAACTAGCAGAGCAATTAGCTGTCTCTGTGCATACCCATAGTATAGAATAATCAATAGGATGCATGAGGTGTTTTGTCCTGGCTTCCCTGCCAGGTAAAGAAAGGCAAATTATTGTGTAATGGCAGCAAGACACTGCTAATAAGCTTTGACAACGAAGCAGATGTGTTTTGCTTGCTCCCTGGGATCCTTTGATGCCACAGAAGCACACCCCCAGTTTCAGAGTGAAATGGTATTTTTGGCCCCACATTCTCCTCTTGCCTCTTGTGTTCAGCTGACAGCACTGTGCAGTGTCAAGTGAGGTAAATCTCCCTCTTTGCTGAGTAGGTAATGCCTTCTTGTGCAGGGATTGCACCTGATGAGTTTAAGGGATCAGTCTCTTCTGGTAACGCTCTTCCTGTGTTTGTTCACTTTTGTTTTGTTTCCTTCCTTAGGCATTATGGACAAGAGATGGTGATGATGTTGCTCAATCATCAACAATTTAAAATGCTTTTGGAACAATCTCTTTCCCCCCGTGACCTGGAAGATATTTTGACAAGAATTAAGAAGAAAGTAAGTGCTTGGCAGGAGAAATGTCTCCTTTGTGCAAGTATTGCCTCTGCTAATATGAAATCAAACATACCCAATCTGTCTTTAGCTCATTCCTCTTCTGCTGAATCATTTTGCTCCTGGGAATGAGCTGTCAATCCTCAGCCTGTTCATCTGCAGACCACAAAAGAACTGATATTATTAGGGAAAAAGTGGGGTTTTGAATATTTAAAATATCGGTCACCAAGAGGAAAGGGAAAGAGGAGAAAATGGATTTACATTTAAGCATAAGCCCCCACCATGCTCTCCCTACCCTGCCCCCTGTAAAGCAATTAAGTGAGAATTGTGCTTCTGAAGATAATAGAGTCTTTGCAAAGGACACTGGAAGTAGTAGTGCCAAGAAAATTCCCAAATTTACAAAAGATATCCAAGTCAATCCTAGTTACTACAATGACTGGCTGTCTTTTGGGAATACCACCCTGCTGTCCAGCCATGTAGGGCTGGAAGAAGATTGGTGAATTCAGCAGCATCCAGTGGAAAATCCTTTGTTTGTTTGGGGGAGGATTTTATATTTTTTTATCAACATTATAGAAGGGAGCCTGCCTTTGTGCAGGCACAGGGAGAGTGAGTGTTGAACCAAATCAACTTCCAACACAATGGGCCAACCCCCAAAAGAGTCCAATTTATTCTGTTGATTCCTTTACAAACACTCTTTGCCTACCAGTTTGCATTATTCCCATTTATGCTCAAGACTAAGGAATTTGGGATTTTAGACTGCTGCTCAGTCTGGTAGCACCCACAACCTGCCTTGGGCTATTGAAAACAAAGAGTTGGCATCACTGAATCTCTGGTCTGTTTCCATCTGTAAGTTAGGAAATGTTTCCCTAAGCCTTGGCAGCAGTGATCCTGGCTCTAACTTATGTTTTCAGCAGGGAATTTCCTGTTTTATACACTAAAGACTGATGGGGTTTCTCTGTGTCTTTGTACGGGATGGAAAACCAGAAGGCTGAAGGCCCATCTGTCAAGGAGCCGGTGAAGGAGAGGAACGATGGCTCAGAGGAGCCCCAGGCCACATTGTCTGCTGGCAAACGGTGCTGAGCACTTTTGTCAGATGTGACAAAGCACATGGCAAGCTTTACATGCCTCTTCCTCAGGAAAAACTGTCTGGCAGAGATGAACAATGCCACAGATTGTTTCCTTTCCCTATTCTAGGATAAAAAATGTCTACTTGTGCATTGTGCTGAACACAACTTCTCTGGAGGGGTGTCCACAAAAATGGAGAGACAAACAGAGAGATGGTGGATTCCTGCCATTTGCAAACGAAAACATTTTTCCAGCACTCCAAAATTCTGCATTATTCTGTTTATGGTTTTTTCCAACTACTTTAACCCTGGAGGAATGAAAGAAAACAGATAAAGATCTTCTCTAGTAGATTCTTGGGCCAGGTTCCAGTATAAAAATAGACTTGTCCATTGGTGGCAGCTCAGATGATCCAGTGCAGTGGCAAGGGCAGTGTTGTGGAGGCTGGGAGAGAGCCAAGTTTCTGCTACCTGACTTGGGACAAGTAAATTCAAACAATGTTGTAATCATATTGTTGTATATCATATTTCCAGAGTCTCATACCTTCTTGGTGGTTTTCTCACAGCAGCTCTTCACAGCAGTGTCATTGTTGCTTCTCAGCCAGGGCTCCTCTGCAGCCCTCCCTGAATGCCTCACCCCCTTTTATCCCAGCTACCTCCACGGGCCAAAGCTGCTGCCCAATTAAGGACATCACAGCTGCAGCCCATTTACAATAACTAGAATCAGGGTAGGGTCACTTATACAATACAGAGATCTTTTACTGCCATACATATATTTACTCAGGCCCCTATAAAACAGGGCTTTTTTTTCACCTGAATGGAGTCTTTTTCAGATTGGTGTTTTGATGAGAAATCTCAGTCTGGAAGCAAGATGCCGTTCCACAAAGATGCAGTTCTCATCTGTGAGGTTTGGCCTGCTGAATCATGATTTTCTTTCCCTCAAACAGTACCAAGTTTGAGTAGTAAGGAGCAAGGCAATTCCTGAACAACTTCAGTCAACAGGTATCTGAATGTGGACATTTTGCCTTGATATTCCTGTCCTTCAAGTAATTTGCTTGATGGACAGCATGTTTGGTTTGTCTCCCCCTGTGCTGCAATCAGCATTTAAGACAGGAATTTGCTCCTTGCTGTCTCTTCATGGCAGCTGCAGAGCTGCTTGTACCTGTTCTCCTCTGATAGCAGAGGGGATTTATTTAGCTCTGTCCTGCTCAGCAGTGGCAGGAAAGTGACCACATGTCCCAGCAGCACAGCTGGCATCTTCCTGTGCTCATGGAAGAGACAGGTTGATCAGGAGAATTGTTCCCAGTGGGGTTGTTAAGCTGTGCATCTGATCTCCAGGGAAGCAAATGAAATGTGAGCATAGTTCTGGGATGTCTGGCTTCTGTTTTTATCTGTTACTGATTTTCTGAATCCTTCAAATTTGGCCCTGTTTATCTGTTCAGAATGCATCTGAGCTACTTTTCCAGATTGTCATGCCTGGTTGCAGAGACACTTCTCCAGAGTGATGAGTTTCCTTATTCTAAGACACACATGTCCCATATGAGGAGGCATTTAAACTTGGCAGTAGTGTCTCTCTTTCTCCACAAAGCAAAGTGACCTGTGTGCCCTGGCAGCCATCTGAAGATAGATCAGATGCATCTCATCCTTGGCTTTCCTGAGTGAGCAGTGGTGAGAATGTGACTTGCAGATTGTCAGCCATACTGATTATCATGAGGTCCACATTGTTCTTCAGATCCTCATGATTTTCCAGCTTGAAATCACATAATTAGGAAAGCTGCTCAAGACGTTTTGCTCACAATTAACTGCAGGTATTGTCTGTGGCTGCAGCTCTCTCCATAGAGAGCAGCAGGCACAACTTTGCCAGGCATTGTCCTGGGGAAGGCTGTGAGAAGATCAGAGAAAAGAATGAGAAACAATTCTTATCCTCACTTGCTGCACCTGTTGTTGTGAACACGTGGAATGTGTTATGGAGATTTCTTTACCAAAGGGTAATTTCTTAATTGGTCACTGGTGATGGTGTTTTGGATTCAATTGACCAATCTGGTCTGTCTGTATCAGACTGTCTGTGAGGGCAATGAGTTTCAGTATAGTATAGTATAGTAGAGTGTAGTATAGTATAGTATAATAGAGTGATTGATCAGCCTTCTGGAATCATGGAGTCAATGCTAATTATTTCCACTATGGGGATGCCATGCTATGATAATTATCACCACCACGTCCTCATTTGGTTTTATTTTCCAGGGTGAAATCTCCCTCTGATGGACACCTCCTACCCCGTGCAAAAGCCCAGGTCACGTCACCTCCAGCTGTGGAAGAAACGGAGCTGCTCCAGAAGCTTCACCATCTCCTGGAAGCCAAGGGGTTTCAGACAAGGATGGAAGGAGTGGAACTCCTCCAAGACCTGTGCAAAACCAGCCCCCAGCTCATCTCCACTAACATTGCCCAAGTATGTAGGGTATCTTCACTGCTCCTTTCCTTTAGCTCCTTTCCTCAGCCTGTAGCAGCAAAGTTAATTCAGTGTGTCTTGGCACTCTGTCCTGGCTGTTTGGGACATGCTGGTCCCTCTCACCCAGACAAATGTATCTCAGGTCCAGGCTTCAGGACAAGTCATTTCAGTCCAGCTGTATTTGTGTGGCAGGTGCCTATTGATGCTGTTCATCAGATGATGGCAGAATTTTCTTCTGGTGTAACTGCTGCTCTCTCCTACTCGCAGCTGGGTGAAGGGAATCCAGCCCCTGAAAGCATGGCAATTGTTCTCTAGACCAAAAATGGGTTTGCACAGGGAAGAGAAGTATCAGGCTGGGTTGGTTTAAACCCAGTTGTTTTATTTAAGAACACTTCTATACACTCCATCTTGTCTTACACAGGCACAGCTCTGGCTACTCATTTCCATCCTTGTTCCTATTCCTCTTGGTAAAGACAGTGCTCACCCTTTTTGGGGGGTCTTTTTTTCTCTTTGGAAAAGGAGGAAAACAGCTACGGACTCATCTCTGCCTTCTCCTCCCAGTAGCTGCTTTTTCCCTTTTTCCAGGAAAAGGTGCCTGATAATGTGGCTGTCAAAGGACTGAACCTGCTCTAATGAGAGCTGTACAGCACATGACATTTCAGAAGTCCACCTGTTACTTAGAGAAATTGTCTGGATCCTGGAAGAGTTGATCAGGGCCCTGCACTTCTCCAGACACTGGCTCAGAAACAAACATAAGAAAACTTAGATCTTCTCCAGCCATAGTTTTGGCAAAATCATCATTGCCCTCAGTACTTGAGGCAACTGTATAGAAAACCAGGCATTGTAAACATCTGCTTCCATTCAAAGCAAAGGTACTCTTTTAGCATTAAAAAATGGAATTGATTTAATGATTTATAGATGGAGAGAAATGCCATAGGAACCATTCAGTCCCCAGCCAAACCTCCTAAAAACAGAAGAAAATCTTTCAACCAGCATGAGGTTGTGCCACCATTCCAGTGAGTGGCCCACAGGAAAACAGTGAAATTGTGCAAGCGAGTGCTGACCTGACAGAAAGGATCACTTTCATCTTTGACATTGCTGACTGCTACAGCCACTCTTCAAACAGGGGCATTTGAATCCAGCTTTCACCTTGCTTGTTCTCTTCACAGATTTTTGATTATTTTGTCCTGAGAATATCTGACAGCCACAAGAAAGTGAAGCAGAGGGTGCTGGACGTGCTGGCTGAAATCACAGGAGCCCTGAGAGATGCCTTGAACTCGATGATCATTGGTTTGGTGGAGGGAATAACAAAGAGCCTGAACTCAAAGGATCCCAGGGTTGGTGGGGCAGCTGTGAAAGCACTGGGAGAATCCATTGCTCATTTGGGTAAGGCTGAGCCCTGGCAGGGACTCTCCTCAGCTTCGTCTCTGTCTCTCCTGCACAAGAGAGCGCTGAGTGCCTTGACAGCTGCTCTTGTCTGTGGAACCCTCCAGCTGACACCCACCAGAGGCTGTGCAGGTGCAGTCCTTATGCACCATCCCCAACAGGCTGGAATGGGATCAGCATTTCCCAACAGTCCCAGGAGCCCTTGGCTCTGTGCTGCTTGTCTGAAGAGCAAGTCCTGGGCTACAGCTCTGCTACAGTTCAGGGGCAAAGGGGGTTTGGAGTTTGCTTGGGCCCCGTCTGACTTCCCAAGTGAACAGCTTTGCTGTTGGCATGAAGGGACACTCACCCATCAGAGCTTCTGCAGGTCAGCCACCTGCAAGGCTCTACATTAGAGGCATTACTGCCTATTTTCCACTTTTCTTCTTTGTCTTCTATGTTCAAAGGGGAACTTGTGATTCACCAAGTTAATTTCTTTATATCAAACAGGTATAAACCCAGCTGTCAATGATGCCTTGTTCCACGTGTTGTTTTGCGTGGGGCAAGATGGCCACAGCAATTAACTACATAGGCAAGGGCTGCTCTAAATTCCTTTGCCACACAGATTTATGTCAGCTCTGAGAATGCTGCACTGGGGAAATATGCCTGAAAAAAGGAGTGTTGAAGAGGCAGGTCTTCAAGGGGAGCTTCCACTTTCTCCCCCCCAGCTGCTCTGTGAACTCAGGAACTGCCTGACTCAGTGCCTTTCTGTGACCCAAGTATGGGGCTCTTCCTTTGTGCTCTGGGATGCAAAACCTTTTCACTGCTTCCATGTGACTGAACTCCTGAGGTCCCTGATGTGAAATGTTTTAACACAGCTCCTGCTACAGCAGACAACTTTGGATTTACAAATGTGAAAAGAGAGCTTTTCTTTTGGAACTTAAAACCCTGCCAAGCAGGCTGGAAGGAAAGAAGAAAAGGATTCAAAAACCAGCAGAAATGTACTTTATTTTTTAAAATGGGGTTGGCCCTGCCCTTTCTCCTATGACCTAAGAAAAGTGAGCAGAAACGTGTGTTTCCCTTGTAGATAAAGTGTCCCTGCTGCAAGAGTTCAGCTACCAATGGAATCACCTGAGTGGCCAAGCCCTGCTGGATGTCACCGAGCGTATCACAGGTTTGGCCTCCCCTTCTGAGCCCAGAGCTCTTCCCAGGGAGCATTTACAGGGAATGCCTGTGAGCAGACAGCAGAGCAGCTCCTCCAAACCAGGAGGTGCTGAGCTTGTCCCTGCTGCCCCATAGCCAAGGCAGGTGGGTTTGGCAGGTTTTCCCTGGCTGCTGCAGAGCTGGGCAGCACCTGAGATGGGGGCGGCGCTCGGCCTGGGGCTGAGCTCTCACTGGGGCATCTCAGAACCACCTCCAGCAAAGGGAGGGCTAAAAATGCCCCAGCTGGCTCCTCTCTGGGGAGCTCAGGGACATCTGTGATCTTTGAGGGGAAATGGTGGCAAATGCTGTTTCAGGGCATCCGTTTCTTTTGTCCTCACAGAATTCTTGTTTGTCTCTTGGAAAGTTTTGAGGCTGAACCGTGCAGGGCCTGGGGGTCACAGCTTAGGCCAGAACTCAACAGAGGTATCAGAGGCACGGGTTTAGTGCAAGGCAGCCTCTGGGGCACAGGGACAGAAGCAGAGTGCTGAGGCTCCCTGCCTGTGCTGTCAGAGGGGCCTTGGACTGAGCCTTTCAGGGTGTGCAAACAGTGTCTGCCTGTGTCAGCGCTGCCCAAAATGCTACACATGCAGCTGATAATTGATTCCTCAGAGGAGCTTGCTGTGTCAGCAAGGGCCAAGGAATGGAAAAAGGATAATCTCAATATATAGCAGAGAAGATGATTGATAGCCTTGCTTCAACTGGGGCTAAATCCACTAATTATGCCAATTTCTTTGAATGTAAGGTTTAATACACTTTGTGTCTTCATTAGGAATCTCAAAAGGGCATGTTCAGTGATTAGGAATGTCAAAGGCCCTTTAAAGAGCATTTGAATAAAGTAGATCTCCAGCAATAGGGAATTTAGTTTAGCACTTCTTTTGATCTCTTTTTCAAATAAAGAAATTAACCAGAAATTAGGACTACTTTAGAAAGAGCAGATGTTCTCTCTGAGATTTAGCAGGACCGGATTTAGCTGTTCCTCACATTCAGTAGTCACCGATGTCTTTAATTGCATTTAAACTGAAATGAATTCCCATTTTAAAACGGGTACCATAACCCTTTCTTGCTTAGCAGAATTGGTTTTGGGTACTTGCAGGAGCTCTTTCAATGTTGATGTCTGCTGGTGGATTAACAGCATAGAGAAAAGGAAGTCTCTTCCACCACAGAATATTAAGTGGCTGCTAGATAACATTTTGTCTGATCAGAAAATAAGAATGGTCTCCAGAGCATTTCAGGTTTTCATATCTTAGCCAAATCTGCCTGTTGCAAGGAGCCTGTTGGTAGTAAGCTTTTGTCTATGTTTGATACAGTTCAGTTAGGAAAATGGGCAGAGAGATTTCAGAGACAATGTGAGAAAACACTCGTGTTTTGGTTACCTTTCAGTCCCCTGTGTAGCATTTTTCCTTCTCTATGCCCCTATTTGAGTGGACATTATAGGAAAAAAATGCCATTAAGATTGAGAGGGGAAATGGCATTAAAATGTGGAGATGCCCAAATGCCAAGGCAATGGGGTCTGGGTAATTCTGTAAGACACCCTGAGGTTTGAAACAGCTCTTTGTTGGAAGCCCCAAAAGCATTCTGCCAAAGACCCCAGCTGGCCACTGATGTTTCTCATCCAGCTGTCAGGCAGCAGCCATCTCTGGTGGGCTGGAGTTTTGAGGTGTGTTCTAATCCTGCCCTTTGCTGTGTGCTGCTGAGCGCAGGGAAGAGCCAGATTAGACATTTGGCACTTGGCATCAAAGTTACAAAAATGGAATCAACCCTTTTATTAGAAATCTCTCCATTTCCTCTCTATGGTGCATTTCCAAATCTTCAGTGTGGGTTTAGACAACTTCTTAATGGAAATCAAAGGCAATTGGACATTTCATTCATTGTTCATGCAGAGATTGTGAAATAATTTAGTAAAGGTAGGAAGTCTGCCACAGGGACAGGGCTCTGGTTGCAGCAGTTAGTGCTGAGGGGTGGGTGGTTCTGTTTCCAGGATGATCAGCTGCTTTGCCCGTTTCTGGACCAAGGGGCTCTGGGTGCTGTTTTGCTGCTCTTGGCCAGAGAGGCTGGCAAGAAGCAGAAGCAGAGGTGGATCCCTGTTTGCAGTGAGGCTGGTGGGTAAGGAGCTGTGTCTCTGTCCCGGCAGGGCTTGTGCAGGGGGTTCATGCCAGGAGCCCTGAAGTCGCCCAGCGCGACGCCCTGCCCGTGCTCTGGCCCTGCCTGGAGAACAAGGCGCTGCCTGTGCGGAGCGCCAACGTCCGCACCGTGGCCACCAAGCTGGCCTCTGCCCTCTGCAAGGTGATGGGCACCCAGCTGAAGAAATGTGCTGCCAGCAAGCCTCCACATGTGCGGGAAAACCTCTCCAAAATGCTGGGCTGGTGAAGGCGAGATGTTCTCCAGAAAGCTGAGGAAGCGCTGAGTTGCATACCTCTGGATTTGCCTTTTGAGCTGCGCCAAAAATGACAAAATCCTAAGGAAGGGTGTGCATCTGCCCCGCTCACTCCATTGCCCTTCCTAGTCATGGCATGGGGGCCTGGAGCAACTCCAGATTATTGACAAGGTGAAGGCAATCATGGCTCAGCCGCACGCAGAGGTGAGGGGGGAGCTGGGCCAATCTCTGCTGGGAGGAAGGGCCTTGTGGCAGCCCAGAGAGGCTGTGCACATTGCCAGGGAACAGCTGTGCCCTGCATGTGCCCCTGCAATGAGCTGTGCTGCTGCCAGTGCCCCTGGAGCTGTGGGGCTGCTGAGCTGTGGGGCAGGCAGAGGAGCAGGAGGGTGCGTGTGCAGCTGAGCCATTCCTGGAGAGCACAGGGCTCTGGGCTCCCTGCTGTCCCGGGGCAGCCCAGAGGCCAGGCTGTGCCTGTGCCAGCTCTGGGCAAGTGGCTCAGGGTTTGCCCTGGCCTGCTTCAGTGTCTGCCAGCAGGAGCATGTTTCCCTGTGCAGCTGTTTACACATCTCCAGGAAATGTGTCCCATGAAATGCAGAGCTTCAGATGCTTTAGGTTTGCATGGTGGCCTCTGCTAAACTTTGCCTCTCTGTTAAACTTTGTGTCTCCATTTTGCAGATCTGACTGGTTACAGTCTTACTGAGAAGTTTTCTCTGGACACTTCAGATGTTCCCTCACCCACAAAGTCCTTGCCTCCCCTCCAGAAGAGCTCTCTTTCCGCCAAGCTCAGGAAGAAGCTGCCGCCTGTATGAAGAGTGTTTGCAGATTGGGATTGATGTGTTAGGCTTCATAGTTACTGCTGTACATATGTTCTGATCTTTAGATACAGTTCTGAATTAATGTGTTTTGATTGTATCTTTAAAATTTGATGACATAGTTTTAATTGTATATATTTTATTTTGACGATGAAAATAAGTAAGTAAATAAATGAAATTTAAATAAACCAAGAGGAGAATGTGAGACCAGCACCTGCTAGCCTAGAGATTATGGGAGTGCAGCTCACTCGGTGTGCCAGTGTCTCACCACATCCTTTCCTCATTGGGCCTCTCCTCTTCCTCTTTGGCCATGCTTTCTTTGTGTCATCTGTGCTGCTCGTTGTTACTTGGCATTACAACGGGGCCACACATTGACATGTTTGGGGGACAATGGATCCAAAAGATCCTATCTAGTCAAAGGTTTTCTACCTAGGTGTGTTCTGTGCTCACCAAAGGCCTGAGCAAAGAAACCAAGAGAAGTGTGCCCAAATCCCAAAGCTTTGCTCCTTTGCAATCTCCCACAGATCTGCCTCACAGGTGTCTTCAATCACAATTCCATAGGTAAGAAGAAGTCATGTATTTCACTGGGAAATGATGCACTGCTTTGGCACATGTATATTTATCTGGGACAGCAGTGCAGCTGTGTTGTTTGCACCTTGTTTGCAGAAGGATGAGTGCCCTGGGAGGCCAATAACAAGTGACAAGGGCTCCTCAAATCTGCACTGCAGCCTGGGTGCCATTCAGCCCAGAGCTAGGGGATCATTTGTTTCCGTGGACCAGTGCTTGCCAGTGGAATGAATTCCTGCACAGCTGGAAGAAGCAATTCTGGATTCAGCTCCAGCTCTTGGTGGGCTGCATGATCATTGACAATGCTGCACTTCCAGAAATTATTCTGCAGTTTCCTTTCATAGTCATTTGAACCTTTTAAACCTCACATTTCAGTTTGCTTTGCCTTAGGGAAAAACACTTTTGGGCCCAGTGCAAACTGTAACCTTTTGGCAGCAAAGTCCTCATGGTTGCCTGTTGAAAGCAAAGGGAGCCAACCCACCTTGTCGTTGATCAGCATTGACTTCGATTTATTGATCAATCAGCCACTTTATATAACAGTGTTAATTAACTTCATGCATATTGCAAAATCCAAGCTCACGATAAGTTACAGAGAAAACTCTAACCCCTCCTTTTGTTTAAAATACCTGTGGTTTGTCTATTGAAAATAGGATCAGTGTTCTCAGAGAGCCCAAGGACAGAATGTTTGCCTGTTATGGGAAGACTGTCTGAGAACCTTATTGTTTAACAAGTGGTGCTTGAGAGAGCCTAATCATTTATAGGATCAAGCCTGGGAAATGCTTTACAACTACCTTTTACTTTTCCCTCAACTGTATACCTTCATGGCCTCTTTCTTTATGCCATGCTAGAACCAGACTCTCCGCAGTTGCCAGCTTCTGATGTTACACAATGTCACCTGGCTGCATGTGTTTGCTTAGCTCTGGGTCTAGTCCTGGCCTAGTAAAGCCCAGGCAGGGAGGCACATTGCAGGGAAAATTGGTCCATGAGCTTCTGGGGTTGCCATCAGCAGCAGAGTTAATGTGCCCTTTGGGGATTTCTCTGGAGACAAATTTAGGGACCTACTCCATGCTACAATATTCACTTAGATCTTTCTAAAATATCCTAGAAAAGGCTGTGAAACTTCACATCTCCTTGCACAGCCAGTGTTTGAAGAGGGGCATTTTTGTCCCTCCTCAAAGTCATTGCTCTTGCACACCAGAAACATGAACATCCACCAACAGGAATGATGCATGGTCCTGCTGCTGCTGCTTCAGAGCACTGGGCAGTGCAGACCTGGGTATTACCAATATGAGCACTTAATTAGCATTTCATGCTCCTTCAAACTATCCAGATCTCAGGGCTTTTTGTTTCAAAGCAGCCACTGCACCATCTCTAGGGAAGAACAGGAAATGGGAAACAGCAACTGCCAGCCTTGCAGGGGTGTGAGAGAAAACCTGAAGTGTCTGCATCAAAAGATGAATGGGAAGAGTGTAATGGCCAAAGCAAACGCTTTTTTAGGATAGCAGGAGCCGTTCTTTACTGCATGCTTGCATGAAGATCATTTGGGATCTCCTTTTTGGGTCTCATGCAGAAAAGGACCTCTTAATAATACCACGCTACCTAAACCAGATTGGGATGCAGCTCTGTAGTGGTTCACAATGAAGCAGACGGCCTGCTTTGTCACTGCCAGCCCTGCTGAGCCTGCGAGGGACTGTAGTGCATCCCATGCCTGTTTTGCCTCCAAGCAGAGCTTGGTTTTCCTTATTAGTGTGGAGTAAATACAAGAGTAATAAAATGGGCAATTAAACTGGCCACTTTGGAGGATATGCTCATGCTTTGGCATGTCAGTCCTGTACCTCATGCACCCAAGGCTTGTTACTCATCATGAAATATTTTAACAAAAAAACCTCAGCTCTCATGTTACATCTGAATAAAACTGCATCAGATCATCAAGAATTCTGCTGTCAGGAACAAGACAAGAGCCTTCCGACACTCACTTGCAGCTGTCCCGGATTGCTGCAGCCCTTTGTGAAAAGCTGCTGCAGACAGAGTGTTTGGAGTTGGTTTGGGCCTTTATGAAAGATCTGTGGAGCAGTGTGCAGGGCTCTCCTGGCAGGAAACTGTTTGTCCAAGCCCAGGGACACGGTGCCGGCAGGAGCGGAGCGGCCCCGCTCCCAGCCCGAGAGTCTGTGGGCTGAGCCACGCCGGGGAGACAAGGCAGCGAGGGGCTCCAGCCCAGCTGCTTCACTGCCCTGCCCGCTCCATGGAGCTCTGCCGTGGGAGAAAGCCGACACCGGACGAGTCCCCGAGCTTCCATCAGCTGCTGGAACTGCTCCGTGACAGCTCCTGTTCTTCCGAGAGAGACCCCAGCGCCTTCTTGGAACGCGTGTCATGGGGGGATTCTGCTTGATAATAAACTGTTGGGGGTTTTCCACTTCCATCCATTAGTAATAATTTCCTATTGCTGGAAAGGGATTGTTGGCACACTTTAGAGGAGACAACTTATTGCACAATATCCTGTTTGAAGTTGTCTCAAACTGTGTGAGACAGATGGCTTCACACAGGAGCATCCCCAAGGCTGCTGAGGGGAAGGCACAGAGGAAGACAAACCCAGTATTTCTGAGGGAACTCCTTGACACAAACCCAACCTGAGTTGTCAAACAGCAGACCTGATGTTTCGAGACATGGGCCACAGGGGAAACCTTTCAGTGTGTTTGGTCCAGGCTGGGCTATGCTTGAGGCAAAGGTGTGTCAGTGTGTTGGATAATACTCTTTTCTTGACCTAGAGATGGGGCAACTGAGAGGTGTTTTAAAAACTTTTATTCTATTTTCAGTCTCATGAGAATGGTGAGACAATACAGATGTTATAATTCACGCCGTCACCATCAGAAGCCAGTTACTTCCTAATTATAATACATTATAAGCGTTTCTTGGTCTATCAGCCTTTTGCCATGCCATGTTGTAGATGCCTTGTAGCCAATTCTTTAAAAATACTCTTTGTGGGTCCCACTACAATGCATCTTTCATAGCTCTGTTTTTCCAAAATCTTATTTGCAAGGCCATCTTTTGAAACTTTTCCAGCTCCATTTCTCTCTCAACAATATCTGTCCTATTCCATGGAAATTTTTAAGTTAGCGTTTCTTGTCTCAAGATTTATATACAGATGCATACTCTGTAGGCCTTCTATTAGGCCCTAAAAACTTTCTACATATCCATTTCCCACATCAGTGCACTTGGCTCCTTCTCTCCTCATTGTGCCTGGCAAGCCCAGGAGCCCAGAGCTCCTGCAGAACCCATCACAGCACTCAGTGGGAGCAAACTTGTGTCCAGTCCTCACCCGGAGCTGCGGTGCCTGGCATTCCACCACTCTGGAATGAGGAACTGTTCCTGCTCTTTCACAAGGAGCTAAGGAGCTTTGGCCTTCAGATCAATTGTCTGCAGGCTCCTGCAGTGCCTGGTGCTGCTCCCTTGCCAGCAGCACCCCCGGCCAGGGGGGCACATCTGGGCTGCTGTGTCTGGCTCCGGGGCTCCCTGTTCTGGGCAGTGAGGAGGAGCTGCAGAGGCTCTGCAGGACTGACAGGATGGGCTTTGGGGCGGGCAGGAGAAGCTGAGGGACCTGGGCTTCTGGAGCTTCTGAACAGGAGGCCCAGGGCTCATCGTGAAACTGCTCCAAGTATTCTTTCAGAGAATCCCAGAATCAGCAAGGGTGGAAGAGGCTATGGAGATCATCAAGTCCAATCCGTGCCCTGACACCACCTTGTCTGCCCTGGGCCTCCTCTCCTCCAGGATAAACAACCCCAGCAGCTCCCTCAGCCGCTCCTCACAGCTCTTGTGTTCCAGATCCCTCATCAACCTTATTGCCCTTCTCTGGACACACTCCAGCCCCTCCATGTCCTTCCTAAATTGGGGCCCCAGAACTGCAAACAGCACTCAAGGTGCTGCCCAAGGAGTGCTGAGCACAGGGGAAGAATCCCTGCCCTGCTCCTGCTGGCCACACCATTCCTGATCCAGGCCAGGAGCCATTGGCCTTCTTGGCCACCTGGGCCTACAGCACAATTCCAGCAATTTGTTGGCACAGAAAATTACCATCTGGCAATTTCCCAGTGCTGGCACATTCCCCACTCAGATCTGGTGTGCACTGCCAGTGCCCACATCTGGAAATTTTCCTCTTCTGGCACCACCCATATCCAGAATTTACTGGCAAAGAAAGCTAAAACCTGGCAATTTCCCCTTGCCAGCACTGCCCAATCTGGAGTTTGTTGGCAGCAGGATCCCAAGAAAGAAGGAAGGAAAGAAGGAAAGAAAAGAGGAAGGCATCCAGATCCAGTCATTCCTGGAGCCTGGAGCCTGAAATGGGCTGTTTGCTGGCACTGCCAGTGCCCAGATCTGGAAATTTCCCTATTCTGGCACAGCCCAAGTGCAGCAATTTGCTGGCACAGAAATCCAAAAGCCGAGGTGTCGCAGACATTTTTTCACAGAAATCCTTTCTTTCAGATTTCTGCCTCTTCTGGAAGGCAGAGGCCTCAGAAGAGAATGTAAACAATTGTTATCAGCTGCTGTGAAATGCAATAGGATGCACCTATTTTGACCTGTCATTGGTTCATGTTCCCATGTTTATAATTAAAGGCCAATCACAGGAACAAGCTAGGGACAGAGTCCCTGGACACAACTTTTTTATAGAACCTTTCTTTCTATTCTTAGCTTAGCAGCATCTGAAACTTCTCTCTCTTTATTCTATTTAGTATAGTCATAATGTATTATATATCATATATCAATAAATCCAGCCTTCTGATCAAGAAACAAGATTCACCGTCCATCTCTCACCCTCAGCGACCCACTCAGGTGCCAGTAATACCGAGGCAGCTTCCTGCTACTGGGTCTGCCACCACCCCCACATCTTGTGTTTCATGTAACCAGAACCCAGATTTGGAAATTTCTCAGTGCCAGCAGAGCCCAAATCTGGCAGATTTCTGTTGCTGGCAATGACTCCACCCAGATCTGGTGTTTGCTGGGACTGCCAGTGCCCAGATTTGGAAATTTCCCGATGCCTTCACAGCCCAGGTCTAGCAATGTGGTGTTAGCTAGCCTAGGAAGAGAAGTTCCTCAGACTGTGACTTTCCTTTTTCTTGGAACTGTTTAAACCTGCTCTGGACTGAAAACCCAGACAAACACCGGCAGCTCACACCTGTGGCACACCGAGCTCTGGGACGCTGCATTCCAGCACCAGAGGGACTTAGAAGAGACTGAGGGAGCCAACTACAACCCACAAAAAGGACTTCCTGAATTTGCCATCTCTTCAGCACTGTCAGAGGTTTTATTTAATATTTATTTAATATTCATTTTTCATGCTTGTGAATACTTTACTTGTTAAATAGACTGGGTTTTTTTCACTTTTCTCAAGGGAAGTCTTTTCCTAAACTAGTATGGGGAGAGGCCGCTTGAACTTGCTTTCTAGGCGGACCCCTTTTGGAGGTTTCCTCCCAAAATTTGCCCTCAGCCAGCACAAACAGTCATCATGAAAATTGTACCAGTGGCGTCATTTCCTGGTGGTAAATCTTTGACAGAAGCTTGACCTTGCTCTCCATGAGAGATTCTTGGGAAGAGCAGACAGGAGAAGATTCCTGGAAAACTGAAACAGCTTTCCAGATGTGAAATGGAAATGAAAGAAACAATCCAAGATGTTTTCCTCTATTTATTTCTATGCTCCCCTTTTCCATGTTACACTACTTCTCCATCCCAGTAATTCCAGATGCACAGCACCTCTAAGATCAGTGACTTAGTGATTTTTAGACACTCTAAAATAGCATGAGCCACACACAGTTTTCCTTCCCCTGTTTTTACTGGAAGGCAACACTGGAGGTGTAAGTGCAGTGCTGGGGTCAGGTAGGAATCCTACCCCAAGGGAAGTGTCCCGACAGTGTTTGACCCTCGGCAAGGACAATGCACAGCAGCGAGCGAGGGGATCGCTGTGCCAGCGTGCAGGAGTCGGGGCTCTGCATGTGGGCTCAAGGCCGCAAAGTTCCCGTGTTTGGATAGACAGAGGGGCTGTCCCCGGGGCGTGCGGGGCTCGAACGTGGGGCTCGTGGGGCGAGTGGGGAACGGACACGGGGACGAACGGCCCCGGTGCTTCAGTTGCAGCGGCGGCAGCAGTAGCGGCGGCAGCAGCGGCGGTAGCAGTGGCAGAAGCAGCGACAAAACAGATAATTTAGAATGCTCTTTCTCTTTTTCTTCCTCTTTTTCTCTTTTTTACTCTCCCTTTCCCGCTGTCGGGCACCCTTCTCTCGGGGTCCCTTGCCCGGCGTCCCTCTCCTCTCCCCGCCTCCCTCTCCCCTTCCGGGCCGGGCCATGCCCCCGGCCCGCCCCCAGCCCCGGGCGGGGCTGCCCCGTGCCCGGCCCCGGCCGTCCCGCCATGGTCTCGCCTCCACCCGGCTCTGACCGTGCTGGCGGTGGCGTTGCCGGGCAAGCATCAGTGCCTTGGGCCAGGGCAGCATCGCCGCCCTTTGCCTCCGCCTGGTCTGAGCCCGGCCCCGGCCCTGGCCCCGGCTCCTCCCGGGGCCCGTGGAGGACACACGGAAATGAAATTTCCTTACGGGAATGGAAAAGGAATCTTGCGATTTCGATGGGAACCAAGAGAGGAAATCTTTGGTGCATGTCCCTGCCCTTGATGGCATGCCATTCCATTGATGGCTTTGACATTGGGAAAGATTTTTTCTTTTTTTGGTTGTTTTCTGAAGTGTCCATGCCATGTCCCTCATATCTTGCCCCCTAAGTTGGGTCTTTCTCCTTGACGTTTCCCCGTGCTTTTGCAAAATCTGTGAGCTTAGTTTTGGCATGTTTTGGTCCTTTGCACTGCACCTGATGTAATCCTGGGCCATTTTCTTAGAGTCACTAAATTTCCCAAGTTTTCTTTTTTTCTCCTCCACTTGCAATTCCTTTGATGGTGTCTCCATTCCAGCGTGTTTTTAGCTCCTTCTTTTCTGTTTTGGCCTTCAGTGGGGATCAATTTTGGCAAGCTTTGCTACATGTGCCTGCACTTGCTGGCGTATGGCCTGCCTGCATTTTGATGGCTTTGACTTTGGGAAAGATTTTTTCTTTTTTTGGTTGTTTTATGAAGTGTCCATGCCATGTCCCTCATATCTTGCCTCCTAAGCTGGGTCTTCGTCCTTGACTTTTTCCCCTGCTTTTGCAACATCTGTGAGCTTAGTTTTGGCATGTTTTGGTCCTTTGCACTGCACCTGATATAATCCTGGGCCATTTTCTTAGAGTCACTAAATTTCCCAAATTTTCTTCTTTTCTACTCCAATTGCAATTCCTTTGCAATGCAGCTGATTTCCTCACAGCTTATTTTTTGAAGACACTAAAATTCCCGTGTTTCTGCTTTTTTCAATTGCATTTCATTTGAACCTATCTCCTTTCCGGAGTGTTTGTAAGCCTTTCTTTTGGGATTCGCAAGATTCCTTTTCCCTTCCCGAAAGGAAATTTCATTTCCTTTTGGGAAGGGGAAAGGAATCTTGCGATTTCAATGGGGACCAATAGAGGAAATCTTTGGTGCATGTCCCTGCCCTTGATGGCATGCCATTCCATTTGATGGCTTTGACTTTGGCAACGATTTTTTTCTTTTTTTTCGTTGTTTTCTTAAGTGTCCATACCATGTCCCTCATATCTTGCCCCCTAAGTTGGGTCTTCCTCCTTGACTTTTTCCCCTGCCTATGCAACATCTGTGTTCCCTCTTTTAGCATGTTTTGGTCCTTTGCACTACACCTGATATCATCCCGGACCATTTTCTTAGAGTCACCTAATTTCCCAAATTTTCTTTTTTTCTCCTCCAATTGCAAATCCTTTGATGGTGTCTCTATTCTAGCGTGTTTGTAAGTCCTTCTTTTCTGTTTTGGCCTTCAGTGGGGATCAATTTTGGCAAGCTTTGCTGCATGTGCCTGCACTTGCTGGCGTGTGGCCTGCCTGCATTTTAATGGCTTTGACTTTGGGAAAGATTTTTTCTTGTTTTTCTTTTTGCTTTAAGTATTCATGCCATGTCCCTCATATCTTGCCCCCTAAGTTGGGTCTTCCTCCTTGACTTTTTCCCCTGCCTATGCAACATCTGTGAGCTTAGTTTTGGCATTTTTTGGTCCTGTGCAATGCAGCGGATTTCCTCACAGCCTACTTTTTGAAGTCACTAAAATTCCCAATTTTCTGCTTTTTTCAATTGCATTTCATTTTAACCTATCGCCTTTCAGTGTGTTTGAAAGCCTTTCATTTGGGATTCGCAAGATTCTTTTTCCCTTCCCGAAAGGAAATGAAATTTCCAATCGAGAAGGGAAAAGGAATCTTACGATTTCAATGGGGACTAATAGAGGAATCTTTGGTGCATGTCCCTGCCGTTGATGGCATGCCATGCCTTTTGATGGCTTTGACTGTGGGAAAGATTTTTTTCTGTTTTTGGTTGTTTTCTGAAGTGTCCATGCCATGTTCCTCATATCTTGCCCCCTAAGTTTTGTCTTCCTTCTTGACTTTTTCCCCTGCTTTTGCAACATCTGTGAGCTTAGTTTTGTCATGTCGGCCCCTGCCAGGCGTCTGAGCAGGGACGAGGAGGCAATGAGGCCCCAGGCCTGCAAGGGTCACTTGTCCCATCGTGGCCTCAGGCCCAGGCCCAGCAGCCATGGCCAAAGTGCTGCCCATGTTGGCTCTGGCAGGGCTGTCTCGCAGCTGCTGCCCATCCCTGTGCCCTGTGCAGCCCCGGCTGTCCCACGGTGTCCCTGCCCTGCGCCTCTGTCCCTGCAGGCTGTCGGCATCCCCCGGCTGCCCCACCTGGCCGGGCCCTTCCTTTGCTGACAGCTCTGCCTCCTGCCTGCCCCTGCCTGCCCACACAGAGCCTTGGGCTGCTCCAGGCTCCTGCTGGGGACGTGCTGCACCACAGCCCTGCCCTGCCAGGGAAATTCCTTTCTGCTGCTGCCCGGGCTGGGCCTCCCCAGCTGCCCTTGTGCGGGGTGCGGAGGTTCAGGGATATCACACCACAACCAATATGATCCAGTGAGGCCAAATTTATTATCCCTAAAAAGACTATATTTATAATAAATCTCTACTGTCCACGTGTCTCTAGCTAATACATGATTGGTTAATCCTAGTTGTTTACACATCTAAAAGAGAATGCTGATTGGATCACCTAATTTTTCACGCCTCTTGCTGTTGTTTTCTGGCCCACTCATGGTTCAATGTTTTCCTTCTTTCCCAAGCTTGCTGTCAAACTTGCTGAGTCCTGATGACTCTTCTTGTATTTTTCTCAAGGATATACCAACCCCATTTCTGAATATGTCCATTATCCATTGTTTGTGAATGTGTCCGTTGTCCATTAGTACAAGCAGGTTGGATTGTGCATCGGCTGAATATGGCCCTTGTCTAGCAAGAACTCCTCAATCTGCAAAAAACTCTCAACAGTTCCCCGGTTTTGTTTTTGCACAAGCCAGACTGATTTAAAAGCACGCTCAATTATTTTCTTCACAGCAAGGCACTACAAGCAGAATTGAAAAAAGAAGACAAAGTATCATTATGCCAAAGGGTACTAAATCCTTGAGCCAGCCTGTTATTCCCCAGGATTTTAGCCACTCATCAAAAGAATTCTCAACCACTGTGAGCTTTTTCATGTTCTCCTTAAACAATGACAATTTCTCGTCAGTAGATCCAGAGTGGTCAGAGAGATTCATGCAACACATCCCTTCAAAATCTTCACGCTCATCTCCTTGTGCTAGCAACAAAAAATTTATAGCAGTCCTATCCTGTAACACAGCGTGGTGTATGCTACCTACATCAGTGGTAAGCTCGTTCCGGATTGCAGATGTAATGTTAATTTGTTTTCCTGTCCAACAAGCCAATCGTTTGAATGATGTAAGGGCCTGTGATGAAGCTAATCCTGGTGTAAAAAGTGATGCCAGGATAACCGAAGGCCAATTCCACAATTCTACATTATCCTTGCAGTCTGAGCCTAATAGATGCTCACTACATTTTGGCCGTTGGAATTTGTGCCTGATGTCAAGCATCTGTTGAATACTAGGGGCAAACAGTGTCAATTTCCCAAACTAGCATGGTCCTCCTAATCCTTTCTGAGGAATTGCAGGCCAAGTTTTATCTCCACCAAAGAGAAACAAAAGTAGAAAAAAGTTATTGCAGAAGCTATTGTAGAAGGGACTCTTCTCTCCAATGATGTAGAAGCTTTTCTTGTAGTAACTAATGCTGCAAGTAGAGTTTGAGAACCTTTCGATTGGAAGATTTTAGAAAAGATGAGAGCTGCATTTTCACAATTTGGTTGAAAATGCCAACTTGCACAGTCACTTCTGCAGTATATTTTTCCATCTAATGCATTAATTCCAGCTGATGTGCATACCCTAATAAGACTTAGAATGCCACCCTATCAGCAGGTCATGTTTCATAAAAGTTGGGAGGAAAAGTGTGCTCAAGAAGCTGCAAGAGCTAGAGTGCAGGGTGATCCTCTGTATGGTTTAACAGCACAAGAGTTACTTGGCAAAGGGCCCGGGGCTACTGCCACTGCCCAGGCTAGGAGCATTGATCAAGTCTTACAGATGAGCCAACAACTAGCATGTAATGCATTTCTTGCACTTCCAGATAAGTTACACACTATGTCTTTTACACAGATTTGTCAAAGAAAGAATGAAGACTTTGATAAATTTGTAGACAAATTACATGAAGCTATCTATAATCATTCTGATTTCAATTCAGACACAAAGATACAATTGGATGGACTTTGGGATCATTTCTCCATTCCAAATGGCTTTACCCTCTTTCCCAGTCAAAAGAGCCTTCCATCTCTTCCAAAAATTGCCTGCTGAAACTCTTCTGCTCCCATCCAAATCAGTTCACTACTCCAGCATAATCCTTGAAGCACGGACAGATGACTCTTAAACTAATTATAGTAGAAAAGAAGGGTATTTATTGCAGCCCTGGTCACATGTGAACTAGTTTCCAGAGACATGTGCAAGGAGTTGCAGACTCCTGCTCTCTATTTCTACAGAAAAGGATTTACATTAGGTTTCTAGGGACCCAAAATACATAATTATTATCTGCCTGCTTCGCATTTTTATCAGCTGAATATCTATTACAGCTGTGCAATTGTATTCCCTTAAGTGGATTGGTGGGATTTTGAAATGAGGGAGTGGTTGTATGGGAGGAAGAAAGCAGTCTTCCTCATGGTGAACTCTCCTCCCATGGCCAGTTGGCAAGAACTTTTGACCTGCTGCTCATGGTCCAAGCCTCTCCTAACTGTTCAATTATTCTTAAGGCAAGGTCTTTCTATGGTCTCAGCTTCTTCACAATTGCTTCCTCTATCCCTGTCACTCCTAGCTTTATGTTCCTAATATATTTGGTACTCTTTAACTAAGGCACATGATTTCTGCTACCTGTATTACTAACTTAGCTTCTTACCTCATTTTAAAATCTTAACTAAAATATGCAATCTTCTACTATCCCAATTCTCTTCCCAGCTGGGCCCTCGACCCATCTGCACTTTTCAATTTTCCTCATTACATTTTCAGCTAAGCCCTTGACTCACCTCAGGCACATCCCCGACTGCCTCTCTCCCAGCAGCTCAGAGCTGCATTGCACAGCGCTTGCTGTGCACCACAGAGCACAAAGCAGGCTGGCCTGCTGGGCCTGAATATTTCTGCCAAACACTCTGCATCTCACACCTTTGCTCTGGCTCAGTGCAGAACTGCAGGGCTGCAGGCGCTTCCTCCCAGAGCTGCGTGAGGCGCTGGCTCCTGCAGATGGGCCCTGCCAAGCTGTCCCTGCCTCACGCTGGCCTCGCTTCCCTGGCACAAGTGCCGGGCCTGAAGGAGCTGCCCTGTGCTCCAGCCTGCCGAGCAGCCCGGCTCCCTGCCCCGGTGCCCAGAGTGCTGCACACACTGCTGGCCTTTGCCAGGAGTCGCAGGGCAGCCGGCGGAAGAGGAGGAATCCTCAGGCAGCCCAGCGGCCCGCGGCTGCCCTTGGCCTTTCTCTGCTCCTGGGCACGCTCCAGACGGCCATGGCCCCCAGGCCGGGCTGTGCCCGGCACGGCTGCGCTTCCCCTCGGCAGCAGCCAGCTGCCACCTGGGCTCTGAGAGCGGAGGATTCGCCCGCTCCCAGCAAGAGGCACCCAGGGCCCGGCTGCTGCCTCTTGCAGCTCCAAGGGCCTCCTTCCAGCCTGCCTCTGCCGGGGCTCAGGCTGCTCCGGCCTCTGCCGGGGCTCTGCTGGGGCTCCAGCCCGGGCAAGGCCGGGCCCGCTCTCACCTCACAGGCGCTGACAGCTCTGCGCCACAGGAGACCTTCCCGAGCACCCTCTCTGATCTTTCTGCTTTCTCACTTGAGCAAGGCTCTCCTCCAGCCAAAGAGATTATTGCATTTAGGGATACAAATCCAAGTGGCAGGAACCCCATTGCTCTCCAGTCACAGCTGAAGGCCTGCATCTGCACAAGATGTTTGGGCTGCCTCATTCTTCCTTTGGTTTTGCCTTCAAATGCCATTGCCCTTTCTGCCTCAACTAGAAATACCACAGCTGTGCCATAACCAGCCAGTGGGTCATATTCCAAAGGCAGTGCGGTCTGGAGAGGATGAATGAAGAAGAGCCCTCCTCACTTATGAAACCATACAAAAAGAGCCATATGTGTGACTTAGTACCAATAAAAAACAATTGGTAATTCAGAAAAAAATGTTGAATATTCTGAAGGGGTCAGAAGGAGGAGAATCTTCCAAGTGAGTTGATGTTTCAGAAACTTTATTAATTACAACTCTAATCTATAATTCTATACTACAAATCTCTTTAGCAATCTTACTCTACAATCCTACTCTAAATTGGTAACAGAGATAACATCTTGACATGATTCCTATGTTCTCGTCTCCTAGTGTTAGGGTTAGGTTTAGGCTTAGCCTTAGGCTTAGTCTTAGGTTTAGGCCTAGGCTTAGGCTTAGGCTTAGACTTAGGATCAGGTTTGGGTTTAGGTTTAGGCTTTGGCTTAGGCTTAGGTTTGGGGATAGGGAAAGGGTAAGGGAAAGGGTAAGGGATAGAGATAGGGATAGGGTTAGGGTTTGGGTTAGCATTTAAGGTTAGGGTTAGGTTTTAGGTTTAGAGTTTAGGGTTTGGGTTATTCGTCTTCTTCACTGAGTTGATGACTTGTGCCAGGATGAATGGTGGCTTGGCTGAAGTTACAAATGGATGCTGTCCACCGGAAAAAAAAAAAAAAAAAAACAAAAAAACAAAACAAAGAACAGTGTACCATTACTTTCCAAGCTCATTGCTTCAGGGACTCAATCAGGATACATCAAGTTCCTGGAAAGACCCAGAAAGAGGAGCAATGGGACCATCTGCTCCCCAGCCATCCCCAATGTGCAAGACCTTGCCATCACAGGCAAACCTGGCCCAGAATCCCACTCATCTGTTTATTGTGATGTCTTCATCATGCTGGGATTTTTGCCCTGCCAGCGCTCTAGAAATGGCGCTTTCTGTCCCTGGGTTTTCTTCCTTTCAGGAAACTCCAATGACTCACATAGGTCCGTGCCTTTGAAAGACAGGCACTGTGCTGATTCCCACAGGGACAGAAAGCAGTGTCTGCCTTTCCATGCCCTGCCCCTCGTGTGCTGGATGGCACCTTCCTTCCCAGCAGGGCCAGCCCAGTGGCACTGGGCCCTGCAGTTCCCTCTCTGCCACACAACCTGCCAGTAACCCTGGCACAGTTCCCGTCTGCTTGAGCGTGCCAGGCAGCAGATGGGGCTGGGACAAGACCCTCCCAGCTGTCCCTGTTTGCATGGCAGAAACCTCTGAGGGTGGGCTGGGGGGCACCAACCAGGGCCCCTCAGAGGCTCACAGGGAGCCCCCCACAGCCCCTCCTGCCCACAGCCAAATCTCTGACCCCTAGGCTGGGACTGGCTTCCTTGGGTTCCTCCACTACCATTTCATGTCTCTGTACCCTGCATTGCTCTACTTCAATTCTTTTGCCATTAGATAAAGCTGAACACTCCACAAAATCACAAAAGAGGGCAACAGACACAGTCAGAGGACAGAGCACCTCTCCTCACAGGAAATGCAGAGGGAGCTGGAGTTATTCAGTTTTGTGAAGAACAGGCCCCAGGGAGACTTTATTGCCACTTTCCAAAACTTCACAGTGGCTTTGAAGAAAGTGGGGGACATCTTTTTTAACAGGGCCAGTTACAATAGGATATGGACAAATCTTTTTAAACACTAAGGGCATCTAATCAGAGTAGGTCTAAGGAAGAACTTGTGTACTCAGAGCATGGTGCCACCCTGGCACAGCTTGCCCCAAGAGCTTGTAGGTGCCCCATCCCTGCAACCATTCCGGCTCCGGTGGCAACGGGCTCTGAGCAACCTGATCTCTTTAAAGATGTCCCTGCTCATTGCAGGACACTTGCACCAGAGGACATTTACAGGGCCCTGCCAGCCCAGCCCAGTCTAGGATTCCTCACCATTTTCATTTGAAGAGCAGCAAGAGTGGAGGTGAGGAGGAAGGGGGCTCATCTGCTGCCTTGGGCTTGAGTGGAGGAGGAGCCCATCCCTCAGAGCCTGTTTCACCTGCAGCCCCTTCACATTTTACCTGCAGGAGCTCCTTGGCAGACCAGCGCTGCTCCTCGTCTGTCTGCAGGCAGCAGCTCAGGAAGTCACGCAGCAAAGCCGAGAGGAGCTTGGGCTGCCGCAGCTGTGGAGTCCCTACTGTGGCTATCAGGTATGTAGCCTGGAGAGAAAGGAGACACCAGGCTCCACCTCCTGCTTTCACATCTCTAAGGCTCTCCCAGATCCCTTTGTTTAACCTCTGTTCTTCAGTGGCAGTTTCTGCCCTGGCACAGACCCAGAGATGACTTTCCTTTACCAACCAAAAACCCAAACCCCGATGCAGCCACAGCTTTTCCACCATCCTGCAGATCTTGCCTTGGCAGCTGATTTCATTGCCTGACCTAGTTAGTGGGAACTACATCAGCAAAAGGACATTTGCTTCTCTGAGGATTCATGCCAGCTTGAGATGGTTTTTGGAAGAGGGACTTTGCTACACTAACTAATTTCAAGGGTTAGTACATGAAAGGCATCTCTGCAGTGCTTGTTGGTCCTTTAAGCGCACGTGCCCTAGAACAAAACTCATCAAGCTTTTTGTGCTGTTCTTGAAAACAATGGGAATTGGAAGAAAAGAAAGGAAATCCATCAGTTAATACCCAGGTAGGGAAACAAACATTTACAATCTCCTCTTCAACACAGACACATTAAGATGCCTGCACAAACGTATTGGGATGAAAATGCCTGCTTGGGCACACAGGAGCCACTTGCAGCTCTGTCTCTCAGCAGTCTGAAAATTTCAGCTTCCCATTTTTGCAGCCAAAGAAAAATTGTCTAGGTCAGAAGAAGGAGAGGTTCCATCCCTATGGACACCCTCTAGTCATTTGGCTGCTCAAGTCAATGCATTAATGGTAGGCCCATGCCAGAAAGTGCCAGGAAACAAACAGGAGGTTTTGGCAGGCTCTCCACATCACCAGGCTCTGGCTTGGTGACGTGCAGAATGTTGCTTGGGCTAGGAGAGAAACACGGTCACTGAGTGTTT
Source organism: Ammospiza caudacuta (assembly GCF_027887145.1). NCBI lineage: Eukaryota > Metazoa > Chordata > Aves > Passeriformes > Passerellidae > Ammospiza > Ammospiza caudacuta. The sequence goes on along the minus strand of NC_080614.1, from coordinate 2,199,667 downwards.
CAGCAGCACTGCACAAGAAGCAGAAGAGACTCTGTGCATTACACCCTCATGCCCATGTTTTCCAGTGAGAAGAAACTGCACACAGGGTTAGGTTCCTCTCTAAAGACCACGGTTTTAGAAACTTTGTTGGGTTTGGGTTTCCTTCCTTCATTTCTGGAAAGATAACAACACTTTTAAGATGCTTTTCCCCTGTTATTAAGGCCATCTACACAGACAAAAGAACTGGAACCACTAACCCAAAGGAAAGTGTTGAGTGAGAATGGAGTTTGTTTGGAGTTTGTTTGCAGGTGGTAAGGCTTGAGTTCCCCCACTGATGCAAGCAAAAGTACAGCAGATGCTGATGTGTTGCAGGGACATTTGTAGGAGGGGACCTTGGTGGAAGTAGTTGCAGCAGATGGCAATGGGATTTTGTCCAGTGGCACACAGGACATGGGACAGGTGAGAAAGACAGTGAGATCAGTGAGTATTTGCTCCTTACCGTGCCAGAACTTTCGCCCAAGTAAGGAGGTTCTTGTTCTATCATTTCAATTCCCACAATTCCAAAAGACCATATGTCCACTTTGGGGCCATATGGTTGACCTGTCACCACTTCAGGCGCCATCCACCAAGGAGTCCCGGTTACCGAGCACCGTCTGCTCTGCTCAGGGCTGAGCTGAGTAGCGAGGCCAAAATCAGCTGAGGAGAAAACAAAATACTGGTTTTATCTGAATTCTGTGCAATTAGGAAAGCAAGCAAAAGAATTCCCCAGTAGAAGCTTGAAATTGCTCTGTTGAATCTCCTGGCATTGGCGACTTTAAAAATCCCCCCATGTTTTACACTGTCTCTAGCAGTGGCTTTTGTTCTTTGGAAACTTTAGACTCATAACTCCCTCCCTCTGGAAGGGACCCACACAGAGCAAGGCCACTCTTGACTGCTTGTGGCTCCTTCTACCTCTGTGCACGTTGCAACTGTGCCCTCAGCTCGCAGCAGGGGTCCCTGCACTGCCACCAGCACCATTTTTGGGGAGCTGGCAGTCACGCCAAGCAGCCCCACACCCACATCCCTGGAACGCTGCACCTGACCAAGAATATACTGACCCAGTTTGACAGAACCGTCCGTTCTGAGAAGGATGTTGTCACTCTTCACGTCTCGATGGATCACATCGTTTGCATGAAGAAAATCCAGTCCTTGCAGGCACTGAGCGAGAAAACAGAAACAGAAGGGCAAAAATGAGTGGTGTGATTTCATCACACAAGAAAGGAAACAAAGAATCTAAAAGATTCCCTCTCCAGGGGAATGGGGAGTAATGGCACAACAGTCATGGCCACTGAGAGGAAGAGCTTGCTGCTCCAACACTTGCAGAGCAGGACCTTTCTGAGGAAAGGCACGTCAGCTTTTGAAAGAGCAACAGCACCTGCTGTTGTAGGCTGTCCCCTGCCAACCAGCCAGGATGACTCCTGCTGCAGCGCATGTGCTCAGAAGCAAAGAGCATTCTGGCTGCACTCCTATCCTTTTTAGCTGAGCACTGAGAGAAACGAGTCTCTCTCTTCTTTCTTTGCTCTTTGTTTCAAATCCTGCCACCAGCACCTTTGCTTTTACAGGCAAGGAATGCAGTGAAGACAGACTCCAGGCAAACATTTAGAGAGGCAAGGAGGAGAACAGCAACTACAAATACAAGAGACAGAGCGAGAATACAACAGCAGGAGATAAGAGTACTGGCACTGAGTACAGGGAGTGCAGGGGCACTGGCAGGCCTTTCACTCGAGATGCTTTTACTTGCCCATAGCATAGCAGCGACACAGAAACAAAGCTCGGCACAGGAAACCTCTCCTGTTCTGAGCCCCTGTTTCCCAGACAATCCTGCCCAAGCCCTTGGAAACACAGATGGCATTGCTGACCTCCCGACTGATGGCTGCCATCTCATCTTCTGACAGGCAGGTCTGGCTGACGATGTCGCTCAGGACACCTCCATCCATGTACTCTATAACCAGCAAGAGTTCCTCGCCCAGAAGGTAGCTGAAAGAAGGAAACAAGGGGGTAGAGATGAACATGCATGGCTACGTTGATTTTTTGCTTCCAGGTTTCTTATTTCCAGATGCCTTTGTGACAAGGACAGAATCAAAGGAATAGACATTCCCTCTTGGCTGTGCATTATTTGCAATCTGTGCAGTCTCATAGAGAAAGACACATCTGTGAAAAAGGAGATGTCCTAGATGGGCAGCAAATGAAAAGTGCAGTTTAGAAACAGCCCAGATAAAAAACATGCCAGGCATGGTGTTTCTGGAAATAAGCACCTAGCCTTCCTGGCATGCATAGCAATGGCAAAGAGGGGCAACAATCCAAGGGAAATCCACTTTAGGATGGTTCATCTGCACTTAAGAAACTTTAAAAAACCAATCCCAAATAAATGTGGAGGCAGTGAACTTTGAGGCTATTGAGTTAGGAAGATACAGCTGATCCAGGTTTTGAATAATTTTGGAGTAATTATCAAACTAGGTGTGCCAGGGAAGACTCATGCAGACAAGATGCACTCTCTTCTCATCCATTGGAGATGAGTAGAGAAATATGAATAAATAAAAATTAACAGCTTTACTTGCTGCCACTGACCAAAGTGTGTTTTTAACCTCTCATGTTTGCTTTATGTAAACACACATCCATGGGATAAGACCATGACCTCTCACCTGTCTAAATAATTCACAACATTGGGACTCCTATACGTCTTCATGATCGTTATTTCATTAACGGTTAGCTCCTTCCTCCTCACTCCTTGAAGATTTATTTTTTTTATTGCCACCTAAAATGACATTGAAAATCAGGAACTTGAGGGGTTGGTGGCACGAGACCACAAGGCACGTGGAGCGAGTGATTTTGCAATGACACAGCTGAGCTGTGCCAAACTGCCTTGTGATTAGGCACTGCAGTAATCAGGAACTGACATTCCAACAGCCCATTTCTCTGCTCCCTTGGGAGCCAGTTACAGGACACGTGGGGCCACTGACATTTTGCCTTGACCACTTGGTAACAACGGTGTCTCAGTTATCACCCACAAACCTCTGACCGCACTCTCTGCTGCTTTGTTTGGGACTCAGAAGAAGGAATCCATGCCTTAATACTCTGTGGATACATCTTGTGATATGGGCAGGGCTTAGGGCTTTCAAGGACACCTTGCAGATCTCTCCCTACGTGCAGTTCCCTAGTGCAGCACTGCAGGTGGCTAAGGAACTGCCAGGAACTTTCAGATGGATTTGCTGGCAGCCAGAAATGAGAATTCAGGACTCTGAAGCTGTAGCCCCAAAGAGCAGTGAGGTGCTCGCAGGCACCACCTTTGTTTTAGCAATGGAGAGCGAGTGAGCGCGTCCTTCTCTGAAAGGAACCGCTGCCCTCCGTGCCTTCCTTCCGGCAGCTGAGGAGGACAGAGTCCCAAATGTGTTCTGTGGGCTGGCACCAGTCTGTGCTTCTTGTGCCTTTTCAGCACAGCTCTGCCCAAAAGCTCCAGCCACAGCTCACACCAGAGGGGAAAGCCCTCGAGTGCAGCAGAGCCTGCAGGGGCTGTTGACATTTACCTCTCCTCCTGTGGCACTGTCGAGTGCTCTGTAAACATGCCCAAAAGTCCTAGAAAAAAAACAGAAGCAGAGAAAGGAGAAGCTGTTTAGATCTTGCAGTGAAAGCCAGCCCACACAGGAGATCTCTGCTGCAAGTGTCAAAACCTGCAGGATGCAGGAGGGCTCTGCCAGAAGGGAGATGATGCATTTTCCTCTCAAGTGCATGGGCACTGGGCCTGTTCCTGAAGCACTGGGGTCCAATTTCTAAAGGGAGTTTAGTCTTTCCTCTTGGGTTTCACTGTCTAAACAGTGTGGTTCCTATCCTGACCACAGAGTGTTTCCCTCTTCAAACCAGGGGAAAGAATTGTTCCTGGGAACTGTGGGAACTGTTATCTCACAGCTTTGATAGGGCATAAGTTGCTTTTTCAAGCAAGCAAGTTACTTCTCTTTTCATTAGTGTGCCAGTATGATTTTGAGACACACAAAAAATGCTAAAGAAATTAACACAGAGCTGTCCCACACTTGAGAGACAAGGAGACCTTCCAGGTCCTGTTGCTTGATGCAGGCAAGACCTCGGTAGCAAGGCATCTCTGACAATGCCTTCTGAGCCCACTCACAAATTCTGAGCAGCATTGAGAGACGGGACGATCTATCCCCAGTGTGTGATCATCTTTGCAGCTGTCCTGACTTCACGCTGGATAGACATTCCACCCCAAACACACCTGGCCCACGGTTGTGCAGGAGTAACTGCTGTTGGACTCACCCGCTGCCAATATAATTCAGATGTGTGTATTTCATCAGGGGATTTTCAGTGGTGTTCACCATTCTCCCTGAGGGAAACAAAATGCAAGATGCTGACTTTAAAGCAGAGATCCCAGCTTCCAGGAGATACAAAAGGCAGCCCCAGCGCCTGGAGCTCTGAGCCCTTTGTGGTCGGCTGGGTAACAACAACCACAACCAGGCAGACAGCCCTGCAGCACAGGTGGCCAGCACAGAGACTGATTTGTACAGTCTTTTGAAGAGTTCTCTTGACAGGAAACAAAGCACAGGGACATACAATCCCAGGAGAGGAGGACATCTTCCCCACCTTTCAGCAGTTTTCCAAAGGAATGCCTTCCCATTTGTAAACCAGAGCAGCTCCAGCTGTAACCGATCCTGACGGGGCTTTCAGCATCAGGACCCTGACCTGTTTGTGAGCAGGCTGAGCTCAAAGATGCCCCTCTCCCAGCTAAGGAAGGCTCCAGCCTCTGCAGTCCCTCCAGCCCTCAGGGACAGGGCAGCGACCACAACAAGGCTGGCAAAGCCCCAGCATGAGCACTGACAGGCACTGATGGGAAGAAGCCAGAGTGAGCCTGAGCCCCAGACAAGCTGTTGCCCCCATTCAGGACACAACAGGATGGGCTTTGAGATCAGCCACACCGAGGCACACATCAGTGCCCTTTTTGTCCCAACAGGTGATGGCAGACACAGAATCCACTGGGCTCTGGTCTCAGCCCCACCAGGTCTCTTATCTGAGAGCACAGCACTGGCAGCTGTTACGGGCAAGAAGCAGATTCATTGGGTTGTGCTGCAGAATCACAAAGGGCTTGATGTGTTTTCCTAGAGACTGATCTGAGCAGGGCCTGGGCCAATGGGTAGGATTCTAACAGTCATGGGAAAGAGTGGGAATCTGGTATGGAAAAGTGCCATGCATCTGAGGGATATACCATGGCTGGGCTGGAGGCTCTCTCCTGAGAAATGCCTGCAGTACAGTTTATCTGATCACGCCACTTGGATGTGTCTCCTGGACACATCTTGATAAGCATAAAACTAGAAGATTAAATAAAGTTTGTTATCAAAGTCTCTGTTTTTTCTATGGCGGCACATGGAAAATACCTTGTGCTCTCTATTTGTCCTGTAACCTGATGTTCTTTCAAAGTAGTTCTTATTGACAAAAAGATAGCATTCTCATGAAAATAAACTGCAGGTGTAGTAGTGGTAACAGTAACAGTCATAAAATGACATCATTAAAACGTGGGGTAGAAGGCCTCCTTCGGGATGGAGAAAAACACAACAAAAAAGCCCCACCAAAAATGAACAACAGAAAAGCAATCCCACCCCACCCCCCCACCCCCCAAAAAAATGCCCAACCAAAAAGACAAAACTCCAAAGTCAGTCCATTTCTGTGAAGTTTTTTTGCTGTGATGACTGATTGGAAGTCAGGAGTCTAAGGAGAATTTAGGAAGCTAAAAATTCTGTTCAGTTTGGCCACTAGCACACAGGACTTGCCTAGATCATTTGCTAGGTCACAGCCTTCTGCTGATCCAAGAACAATCCCTGCTTCAGCCTTTAGCAGAGAGGGAAGCTCAGGCAAACCCAAGCCAGTCCCAGGTGCCCTCAGAGGCAGCAGGAACACCCAGAGCTCTCTCGCTGCCTCGGAGCACAGCACTGCCTCTGGGGAGTCCTAAATGGCCCTGTGACACCGAGCACAGGAGGAGCATTTGGTACAGCCCTGCTGACACCTGCACACAACACACTGTCCCTCAGATAAGAAACACCCCAGACGTACCCAGCAGCTCCAGGTACTCCTCCTCAATCTCCTGTTCCCAGGATGTGCCCCAGCCTGAGTTCCCAGGTTTCACAGAAGGGCTTCCGCGAGGTGATGCTGCTGCGGCAGCAGGTTCAGAGCCCATGATGTGCTGGACCTGGAGCATTTCTGGTGGGCACTGTTCCTGTGCCTCACTCCAAACTTGGGGTTCTTCATTGCCACACATTCCCTGCAAGTCTTCGCAGGCTGCCCGGTGAGATGTCAACACTTGCACCTCAAGTCAAACAGAACAAAGCAGTCAGACACTACAGCTTGTCTCTGTCAGCCAGGAGTCATCGACTGTGAGGAAAGGCAAAGAACAGACTGACAGGGGATACAACAGCTTGTTTCAATCCTCCATCTGGGTCACCAAGTTCCACTGTAAAAACACCTCAAGAAAAAAGGAGAGCAGGAACAGGCCAGCAGGAATCAATTTGGATGACTGCTGACCAAAAGGCCAAAGGACAAGTTTCACTGTCCAGGGCAGATGTTGAGATTCAGCACACCGGGAAATGTCCTTCAGAGTGACTGTGACACACACACTACAGCAGCATGGCACTCAGAGGCATGGCCCCACTCCCTGCTGCTCTGCACTGGAAAGGCAAGAAGGGCAGAAACCACCAGACTGGTGACTGCAGTGGCTGCATGCCTCTTTCACTCACTTGGTTTTGCAGAGACTGACGGAAGCGATTAAGTTTCTCTCTGATGATTTTCATTTCTTCCTCCAGCTGCCTATGCCTTGCCTTGATCATACTGTGAGCTGTCTGAAGCTCTGCATCCAGCTGTTCCTTCATGTTCTCTAATAAACAAAAGAGAGGACATTTCATGAGTGGAGTGGCTACCACTCTTTCACTCACCTGGTTTTGATGATCGCCCCTCTGCTGATGGAGATTCTCCTCTTGAATTCTTCCCATGTCTTCCTTGTTCTTTCTCTTCACTGCCATGATGTCACTCTGAGCTTCGGGCAGCTCTGCTTGTGGCTCTGCCTTGATGTTCTGTACACACAAAAGCAGAGCAAGGGACTGAGAGCTGCCATCAGGCTCAGCTTTTTTCCTCTTGCAGCCTCAAAATCACATTTATTCAGCCCCTTCTTTCTGCTTCCCTCCCCACATCTGCCTCCATTGCAAACCTCCTGTCCCAGGGCTGATCACTGCAGATTGCAAGGCTCTGTGCCTCCATTGCCTGTGGGACTCCTGGCCTCCTCAGTCCCAAGAGCTCTGGTTTATGCCCCTCTCCCTGCCCTTCCCTCTGTGGCCTGGCCAGTCAGGCTTACCTGGCCATTCTCCTGTGGCTCTTCCACCTGCTGCCTGAGCTGCTCTTCCTGCCCTCGGGCTGGGAACAGCTCTCCCTGAGTCTGGCATGGCAGCTCAGATGAGGCAGTGTGCTCCTGCTCTTTCTCTAGAAGCACCTGCACGGAAAGCAAGAGAAGATGGGTTTCAACTTCCCATACGCCCTTTGTGGGCCAAGACTCACAGACTGCTGGGCTCACACGTTCCCAAAGCACTGTGCTGCTGCTCTCCTGGGTCGTTCTCTGCCCGAGGGGAGGCACAGATTCCAAAGTGACCCTGGCCCTACAATCAGGGGCCATCTGGGACTGAAGCTCCAGCAGCCTCTCACGCAGCTGACAGGGAAGGGGTGGCATTTCTCAAGGGTCTGGTGAGGGCCTCCCTCTGCTTCCGCCGTGTCCTGTTTGTCTTTCAGTAGTGACTGACTCCCCGCCCTGTGCCACAGCTCCATCCTGGCTCTGCAGGGACTTCCTGGGTGAGCTCACTCCTTGTGAGAGACACTTCTGGAGTTCACCTTCTCTTCAGGCCTGCACCAGCATTCCTCCTTCCTGACATCCACACTCTTGTTAGAAAACCGGGTCATTCAGGAGATAAGGATGCATGCAAAGGTCTCTGATGGAAGTCAGAGAACCTCTATGGCCACCTCAGTATATGGAGGAGGACCAAGGTGTTTCTTCTCCCTCTTTTGTCAACGGAGAATTCTGACCAGCAGTAACAGAGTTTCTCATAAGGCCCCGTTAACGAATGCACTTACACAGCCCTGGGGATGCCAGTGAAGGAAACCATGTGCCAAGTATGGCATGGCATGTATGACCAGAGTCACCAGACCCCAGCTACAGCATGGGATAGTTCCATTCCCTTAAGACATGCAAAAATTTAAAGGACAAATGAAGGCTTCAGGTGAGAAAAGGCTGGAGTAGGAAAACATGAGGGGAAAAAACAACCATCTCTGGAGGGGGAAACATCTCTGCCTGCTCAGGATCAGTCAATGGAACTTGTCTCTACTTCTCTCCTGAAGGGATGCCTTTGCATCTTCCACTGCTTTGGAGCAGAGCCAGGAAGATTAAAATCGATAGATAGACAGATCTCACTTTTATCATCTCTCTTTACTGTGCTGTAGTATTTACATTCTTTGAATGGAGAGAGATATAATTCTCTCTCCTAGGTTTTTTTTAAGGGAAGGTAGTGAGGAACTCATAGAAGGAGAGAAAACAATTATTATCCCTACTTGCTGTTCTTGTTTTTGAGTACATGAAGAATGTGTTATAGTGATTGTTTACAGAAAGTGATTTGTTAATTGGATTTTAGAGATAGTTGTTTAGACTGATTAGATAATTAGATAAAAGGCTGTGTGGAGACAGTCGCGAGTTTTTCTTTCGTATGTTTTCAGTATAATATCTCTTTAGTATAGTTTTAATATAGTACTAGTGTAATATAACATAGCTTAATAAAGCATTTGTTTAAACTTCTAAATCATAGAGTGAAAGCACATTTTTTGCCACGTGGGGGTCACCCTGAATCAATCCTGTCCTTTCTGTCGCTACACACATCAGCACTCGGCAGCAGTGCCCCAACCAGCAGCCATCCTGAACTTGCTCTCCTGTTGCTTCAGTAACCCACACTCTTGGGGAATCTGGAGCATGTAGGTCCTTAAGGAATGCAATCAGACCCAGAGCATTGCACTGGGAACGGCTCTCTTTGTGCATCTGTGCTCGGGCAAGTTCTTTGCTTGGACTCGCCCACACTGATGGTGCTGAAGTGGCTGGAATCAGAAATGCAGCCCAGCCCCTCCCAGCTCCTCTAATCTCTGAGCACCAGCTGGAATGCAAGGGCATTGATTTCCTACTCAGTTCCCAAACACAACACACACTGATTCCCTGGGCAGCCAAAAGACACGGGAGCCGTTTACGTGAAAAGGATGGGCAAGCCCTACTGGCTGGTCTGGCACCAGAACAGCTCGTTCTGCACCAACATCCCTGCCCCAAACGATGTGTTCTTGTGCAAAAATACTGCATTGTCCAGAACTGCCCCCTTGAAAACTGAAATTCTAGCAGAATTTCTGCCAGTGCTGTAAAAGGGTAGGAAAGACTGAGAAAAAAGCTCCCTTGCTCCCTGGAGAAGGAGAAATTGCACAAGGCTTCTCCTTCTAGCAAACAAACAAATCAACAAAATATGAAAGCGTTACCCACACCAGTGTCTAAAGCACTTGGATGCAGTGAAGGGATGTTTGGCAGGCAAACAGCCCTCGTGCTGAGCATTGGCTCTATGGATCCAAGGCAGGGATCAATGGCAGTCTGCCTGAAGGTCCCTCATGAGCCCCCATTGTCCAGGCTAAAGCTCCCTCAGCACCTCCTCCCTGGCCTTGTGCTGCACCCCTTGCCCAGCTCCCCTGTCCCTCTGTGCCCACGCTGCAGCCCCTCCATGACTTTCTGCTTCCCAGGGCCCACAGCTGCACACAGCACTCCAGCTGTGGCCGCAGCGCTGCCCAGCACAGGGCCACGCTCCCTGCCCTGCTCCTGCTGCCCCACTGCTGCTGGCACAGCCACCGTGCCCTTGGCCTTCTGGGCCCCCTGGCCCCACGCTGCCTCATCTCCAGCTGCTCACGGCCGCCAGCCCTGCGTCCTTTGGGCCCACGCAGCTCCCCAGCCACAAAGGTGCCCATTGCACTTCAGATACAGCAGGCACCGTTGCAAGATGGCCTTCCTGTTCTACCACCTCATGTTCCAAGTAGATATCATCAAGTTTGATAGGAATAGCATTCTAAGTCCCTCTCTTTAAATTAAAATGATCTAATTCAACTGTACAGGAAATTGCTCTTCATTAAATTTTCCCTATCTGCTGTCGGCAAGCATCGTTCTCTTTTCAAAACTAGGTTTTTAGTTCTTCAAACTCTGAGAAGGAAATTTAAAAATATCTATCTCTGCCTTTATTATTTTTGTTACAGGCATGAATATGGTTTTTCTTTCGGCCTTCCTAGCTGGCCCTCTACAGTCTACTGCTACTGGCCAAGCTCTCAGCTTGCTCTACAAGTCTTAAACACCAGGAACATGAAATGTTCCTTTCTCACTCACCTCGGGATCTTCAGCGCTGCTGAATACACGCTTCAGGTGTCCTGTAGTGGGAAGGGAAAATGAACCAGATGCTGTCAGAAAACTGCCTGGGCTGCTGAATCCCACAGAACAAGTCAGCCCAAACAGAGATGATTTCCCATTTCACAACATCCCTCCAGGAGACACATCTCATTCACACCAGCCAGCAAGAGACCAGGACAATATTCTTGGTTGTGCCTACACTGCAGCCAGTTTAGCCAGGAAATGAATACAAATATGATCAAGCAAATGCAAAGTGTTTTTAGCACTCAATGCTCCTGTTCTACCAAACACATAAGACAGCTTCTGAAATCTTCTCCTTCAGGTACTCTTTTTTTTTCACTCAGTGTCATGCACTGATTCTGATTAACTTGCAGGAAACCGTTGCCCAGAAAAGCTTCCCCAAAATCCCCCAGAGGTGGCGCAGTTCTATTGTGGAAAAGCACAGCAGCACTTCCTTTCAAAGGGAACACTATTTTAGCATTTAGTAAAAGGTCAAGTTAGTCAAATCCTTTCATGACAAAATTTAAAAAGAAAGAAGCTTTCTCGGAATTCTGGGAACAACTGCAGAGTTTTTGGAAAGCCTTAAAGAAGGTCTGCCAGTCTACATTTTCAAAGGTGTCTTGCTTCTCCCAGCAACCTGAGGAAATGACAGACTCTGCTGCCACAGACTCTCCCGTGCAGGGAACGCAAGCCCTGCAGGTTCCCCTGCAAATGCTGCCCCTGTGGCTACAGACACCCCCTTTTTAGCTGAACCTCTTGACAGGAGCTTTACCAAAGCAGAGGCATCCTAATGCTCTTTCTGTTTCAAAATCAGAAACTCAGCCCCCAAGGAAGAGCAGGAAGACATACAAAAGCCAGGTTAGGATACACCCTAAGCTAAGCAGAAGGGAAGCCTCTACTTACGTGCAAAATTTGTGAAATAATAAATGGAATAAGTAATGCCATATGCAGCAAAAGCTGCAGTGGCCAGATGGTTAATTATTGGCATATCTGCAATTTTTCTAAACGGTAAAAAACAAGCCTCGTGTCAGTGGGCAGCTGCCTACTGACAGATGCTTTGACCAGGAAGGTTCTCCTGATCTGAGCAAGGCCTAGGGCTGCTCTGACACTCAGGCCTTCCGTGCACCAAGGCAACCTTCTGATGCCACTATGACGACGGCACAACCATGCCCTGACATCACAAAGGGACAGCTCTGTGTTGGTCTTTATGCAAAGCAATAACCAACCTTCCCTACAGAAAACACAAAAGAGCCTGGGAAATTCTCATCTGTCACAAAGCACCGAAAATTCCCCTCATGGGCCAAACCCTGTTGTTCAGGGGATCCAAGAGGAACTCCAGGAGTGCCCCAAGCACCTACAGCCTGTACCCCAACTGAGCACTCAGATGGGACACAAGCAAAGGAAACCAGACCAAGATAATGGCCCACAGCTTTGCACGTGTGAGAAAGGACTCTCACTTTTAAAATTTTAAAGGTTTAGTAAACCTTAACAAAGGACTGAATAAGGAAAAGTCGCATCATTGGGAGTCTCTGTGATTAGCAGCCATGTGCTCGTCTGCAAAAAGGATGCTCTGCCTTTTATACCCTCAGCCCCTCCAAAAGTTTTGCCAGTCAACTCTTTCTCTGCTGCCCATGGGTGGAGATTACTTTCCTGCATCCCGACTGGAGGTCAGGCGTTGTTACACCCTGCCTGCTGGTCACAAGCCAGCCCTCCCCAAATGCCCTGACTACCCAGGCTGTTACAAGGGGGACGGGAAAGAGGACTATGGGAGGATATATTACAATATAATCACTACTCATGTGAACATCCACATAACATCTGCTTCTTAATTGTCAGACCCAACCATTGCATTACTTGTCCAGAACACACAGAACCAGGAGAGAAGCCACTGTTGGCACCACAGCTGAAATGCTTCCTAACAAATCTCCCCACATATTTGCACCTTTATTGGACATGCCCAGGGCTCCGGTGCGTGTACATCTCTGCCTCTCTTCCCCTTTGGCAGCAGTGGAACTGGCAGCATCTGCCCGCCAGCAGCAGCTGCTCCCAGCTGGGAACGCCACTGGCGGCGCTGATTTCCAGAGGCTTCTGTGTGCCAGGGGAAGCCAAGGCAGGAGCGGGCTGAACGGTGCTGGCGCTGCTGCTGCTCTGTGCCAGAGAGCCCCGGCTGGGCAGGGCACGGTGCCCACTGCGCTGCGGGCTCCTTCTCCTGCCACAGCTGGGCACACCTGGCAACAAGGCATGACAACCTGTGGGCAAGCCAAGGGGTTTCTGGGGCTGCACTGCTCTGCACACACCCAGCACACCTGCAGCACACAATTTTAACCCTCAAACAGGTAAACCAAAGGAAAACAACTGGAAAAGATTACATTTTCACCATTCTTACCTGCTCAACAGAAGTCTTCAAAATGAACGTTACCAAGCAAGGCCCAATTCCTGCTGCCAGCTCAGGGTTAGAAGAGAGGCAATCCTTGATCTCAGCACTGGGTGTGTGGGGAATCACTTCCCTAACACGTGCACACCCAGCAATCTCACTTACTAGTTTGTATCCATGGATCTAAGACATATTCAATACTTTGCTGAAACTCACAGGCTAAATATTCCCCCAAATGATTTCATTAATTGATTGATACTTATTGACTTCTTGATACTTAAATCACTTCTCCGAATTTACTGACAAGAGAACTGGAGTGTCCTGTAGGTCCCTACTGGTCATTGCCCCAGGTTCAGGAGGAGACCCATGCAGAAAATAAGCCAGGACAAAACTGGGCTTGCAAAGCAAATTCTTTCTATTTGTTGCAGTAGCAAATAATACATACCAAGCCCTGGATTCCTAAAAATCTGCTGAGCAGGAGAAGGAGGTGGAGCGTGGTGCTCGGCAGCAGGGGCAGGTGGGCAGTGCACTTTCAGGACATCCCCTGGAGCAAAACCACGTGCATCTCATCCTTCTCACCCTTCCAGCTCAGAACCAGGCCTGGGATCTCCTGCTCAGGAGTGGAATTTCCCAGTTACAGCATCGGCTCACCCATGGCTGGTGTGTGAGATGAGGCCATGAATCCAGGATTTAAAAGAACTGGAAGATTTAAAATTTTAGCAAGATTTAGTTAGGGGGAAAGAGTATAGCAAGAAGAGTAGAAATAAGAAGGGATAATTAATTTTTATCAGATAAGGTAGTTAAGGCTAGGGTAATATGTCACTTGCCTGTCTTTACTATGTTTAAAGAAGCAGGATGGGATGCGGATTTCTTTGTGACAAAGAAGAGGACCGTAGCCTGCACCTGGGCCCCGAAACTACAACTATAGCCAAGGGGTGTGAAAGCCTGCCAACAGATCATAAGGAAAGAGGTCAAATTGAGGAAGACGTCTTGGCCTTCATCAGAAGGAGACCATTCCCTACTTTAAAACCCACCAACCCATTTGAAGTGAAAGACTGCAGAAATGTGAAGGAACTTTGGACTCAATTATAATACATTTTAATTCAAAGGAGGGTAGGCAGTGTTATCTAATGAATATGTGTTAGGTTTTTTGGGATTTATATGAATGTGTAAGATATTTTAGATGAGTAGAGATGAGAGAGAGAGCCAGTGGTTCTTCACGCATGTCTTTAGGAGACAACTCCTCGTGTGCCTGGCTGTAATTAACACACCACCTCCTACCTTTAACTGTGGGGAGTTCTATTCCACACCTCATTTGCTGACCGCGGCAGGAACGCTTCCCTGCTCCAGCAAGAACATCCGGGCTCTGGACGTCTCTGGGCGCTGCCAGGACATTCCTTTCCTGGAGGCACCTCCGCTCTCGGCTGCTCCTCGTGGGGGACAGACAAGACTGCTGGCACTGTGGAGAAAGGAACCTTTAACTCTGTATAAAGTAACCCGTAAGGCGTATGCAGGGGAAGGGCTGTTCACAAGTCACACAGAGATGTCCTGTGCACGACGTACGCCTGTGCAGTTTGGGCTTGGGTCTGGCTGATGGCAGAAAGGATTTGCTGTGTCAATAAGGACCTGCTAGGAATTCTGGGGGTGAATTGAGCAAATCCTGTTTTATTGCTGCTGTTTTTCCTTTGTGTTGTAGTTGTGGTTGTATTTTCAGTGTGTGAATGTTTGAGGAAGATGATGTGGGTGGATGCCGATGTGGTGTATGGTGTGTGTTGTGTTGAGAAGAGTGAGCTCTCTGTCCCCTCATAAAGAGATATTCCCTTCCCGGTGAGCCTGTGTGTGTGGACTTTCTAGTTGCAGGGATTGGTACTCCCTGTGACACCTGGTGCTTGGGTATACAGGGGGGTTGAGTGGTTTTTCTCCCACACTGTGGTCATTTGGGACTGCACGGTTGTGTTTGGGGAGATTTCAGGATTTTGTTTTCAACAAGTGCAGCAATTTATGCAGAAAACTACAGTGTGGTGATTTATTATGCTGAACTATGGCAGTTCCTTTCTACTGCCCCCCTCTCCGAGCATTTACAGTCTCCTGCCACGAGGAGGACACTCTCTTGCCTCCCCTGGACATCCTCTTTCCTTTCCTGGACACTCCCTTTCTCTCCTGGAGCTGTTCTCCATTAAAGCTGTGGGACTTTGGTCCCGGGAAGAGAGAGCGCCTCTCGTCTTTTGCTTTTGTCCTTGTCAGTGTCACTGGGCCCAGAGCTCGCCAAACTGATCCCCCACAAGATGAAAACTGACAAATGGTCCCATATACACAGCTCAAAAATTGGCCACATTTTTGATGGACTTGAGTGTTCGCCACATTTTGGAATTCCCTATTCCTACACAGGTCAGGCAATTGTTGAAAGGACGCACCACACTCTAAAACCATTCTACAACAAGAAAATGGGGAGTGGCCCAAGCAACACCCCAGATGAGGTTGAGCAAAGCTTTCTATGTCTTTATGTTTTTAATAGCTCATTTGCAGGAACGAATCCTCCAATTTTTAGGCACTTTTCAAACAGCACACAGGAAAAATTGAAAGAAAATCCTTCAGTTTTGATCAGAAACCTTGAGTTAGGACAAACTGAAGGACCATTTCCACTAATCACTTGGGGCAAAGGGTATGCTTGTATTTGCACAGGTGCCGGACCTAAGTGGGTCCTGGTGAAGGATGTGAAACCGTCTCATACACAAGAGCACACCGACAATTCCACCAGCAGGGAAACGAGCACGCAGACGTGAGCCGCACGGAGAAGCTACGGTGCATGCCAGACGTTCCCCGTTCAACCTGGGAAAGCTACAATTCTGGAGTTTGATGTTGATTTTTGGACTGGGAAAATGGTTTGTATCATAGAGCTCTTTCAGCAAAAGCGTGGTGTCCATTGTGTTCCAAAGAATTCTAAGATATCCAAATTTGTAAAAATTGAAGGTTAGAGGGACAGTTTAGTGCCCTATAGTTGGCCAGTCCCTGAACAAGCGCTAAAAGATTTGCTTGAGAACTGAAATAGATGGGGAAGCTTTTGCCAAAAAACAGCTGAACAGGAACATGGAGCTTGATCATATGATATACTGGAACTTGTTGGTTTTGCTTGCTTGCTTTTGCATGCATACATGCCTGTAGATCAACCAAAAACGAAGGTTTGCCTTGCTTTAGCCAAGTCAGCAGGCTCAGACACCGTGTGTTTGACCCATTTCAGCCCAGACAAATCCTTTGCAACACGTCTGGTTGGTGTGCCTGTGCCAGCCAAGGAGCAGCCAATACCCAATCGTGACAAATATTGGTGTGAGGCTGCCAACGAGACCAATCCCATAACCAGCTGACATCACTGGGCCCCTGATCTTCTTAAAGCACTTTCTGAACCTCAAGAATTGGAATTCTTGGTTCATTGGTGATGGAATTTTGTGCTGAGTTTCAGTACCAGGGAGATCCACAGTTGAATGTTACTCCCCATCATCCTGAGGACAGATACTCCAGTTTGTGGTGCAATTGCAGTACCCCAGTGCCCCCTAAGGGTGAAACTGCTGACGAGTAGATGACCTAGATGCGTCCCCACATCAATTAGCAACAGAATATTGGCTCATTTGTGGAGACAGAGCCTGGCAGGACATTCCCTCAAAAATTAAAGGTGGCCCATGTAGCATCAGACAACTCACTGTGATAGCACCTAACGTTAAAAAAGCCATCAAGAGAAAACACAGAGAAAAAAGATTTGCCCATCATTATAAAGAAAACTGTAATAGCAATTTCAGACCCTAGGGCCCTGCAAAATGAGGTACATTGAATTTATTTCTACATCAACTTGCCTTGGGTGAGGCATTGAAACCATGACACCGATTGGGGTGTTGGCTGAAGAAAGAAGACAGTGCTACTTCCATTGCAATTAGTGACATGAGGACTGATGTTAGTGCTGTCAGACATGCAACCTTACAGAACAGAGCAGCAATTGATTTCCTTAGCAGCCATTCCATGTGTTCAGTGTCACCCCCATGTTCAACACTGTCACTGTCAGCTTTGACAGCTTTTGGACTGTGTTTGAGAAGTCAATTTTTTCTGACTGTTGAAGGGCTTTGGGGCCCAGAGTTCTTGTTAGGAACAAGGGATTAAGTGTGTGAGCCATGGAGTTGTTGGACCAGGTGTTTTGTCTAAGTGGTGAGAAGGGTTTCTTCCTTTCTGTTTCTCTTTCAAGGGGAATATTAATGTTGCCCCTGAGTCCTCAGGAGGGGAGCCTGTGGACAGAGCTGCAGCAGAGGGAGCTTTGCCTGGCACCGAGAGCTGTGGGAACAATCCCCAGGAGCCCGAGGAGCCTGGTAAGGACAGAGCCCCCACTGGTTTAGAGAGGGGTGAGATGGCTGCTCTGAGCCTGCCTCTGGCAGGGAGGGAGATGAGAAGGCTTGAGTTCCTGTCTGCAGCCTTGGTGCTTCCTGGTGCCTTGAGTTCAAATCCTGCACTGGCACAGCCTGCCTGAGCCCTGCCCTCCACGCTTCTCCAGAGGCTCTGACACTGAGTCCTCTGAGGGAATCCACAAAATTAGAGAGTTTTGGGAAAGCTGCAAAGGCAGGTCTCAGATACAGCAGAACTGTGATTAGAGCCAAGCAGCAGCCGTCAGATAGGTCAGCAGAAAAATTATTTAAACTGCAGAAAAGCAAGGACAAATAGAACAATGGTCTGTGTATTAATGCTGGTCTAGAATAAATCTCCAAGCTACAGAAAAGGATATCTAGCAAGATATTGGGAAGGTTGAAGCTTAATAATGCAGCTCACTGCATTGTGTTTTAAGGCTTACTGGTAGGTATTGTCTTCAAAATAAACAAGCACTGTTTTAACCAAAGGTACCTGTGCTTATAGTGATTGGATCCAACTACTGTCAATATGCTTTTGCATATTTTGTGTGATTGGTCAAAAAACTTTTAAAGTAAGTTTTAACATTAAGTTCCTGGTCTGCTGCCTGGGATGTGAGCTGCTGGCATCTTCCCATTGTCATAACCACGTAATGAGAGTGATGCTGGAAAACAAACAGCTCGAGGCGCGTTCCTCAGCAGCCCCGGCCCGCTCGGGATTTCTACATAGCCCCTGCCAGCGTCAAATGGCACGGCTTGATTTGCAGGGCAGACAGTCTTAAACATCTGCAATATCCTATCAGAGTCCTAGTTTGGCTTCATTCAAAGAAAGGGGAGAGTGCACCTAACACTGACCACTTGTTAGGCAATATCTTCCACCTTGCCCTTGTACCCCTACAGAGAGGCTGTCTGCAAAAGGCCCAGAACACCCTCCAAATCTGCAGCAAGGCCAGGAAAAGCAGGCAGAGAATCTTTCTGTTATCAAGGTCCCCCTTCCTAGGCGACTTGACCCTTTCTACCTGATTCTCACTTGAGATCTACCCATGATAGAGCATTGCAGGAAAACACTTTAAAGGGTCATTAACCAGGACCTGCTTGGAAAGCAAGGGTAGAAACTCTTTCCCTCCCTGATGGGATGCGGGCTGGCAACTGCTGCTCTGAAGATGTGCAGCTGCTCCTGTCTGGAGAGGCCATGGAAGGGCTGTGATGGTCTATGGGAACCAGAGGAATGATGAGCTCAGGTTGGCATTTGAGCTTCATGGGAACAAGCAGAATGAAGAGCTCACAGTGGAGATGAAATTTGCCTGTGCCTGGCTCCTCCAGTGAAACCCCAAGAAGTCCAGATGAAGCAAACACCTTCTCCCAAGAAGCTAGGAAACCTCAGAGTCCTGAGCACCTGCACTTAGCCTGGAAAGGCCGGGAGGCAGCTCTAAATCCTCAGGTGAGGCAGCACTGAGGTCCTGGTATGAGAGCGCTGTGTAGCAGTGAGGGAAGGAAAAGGGAAGCAAAGGGAAGGCTGGGTCACTTTTGGTCTTTGGGTGTGTTTCCCTTGGCAGCAACTGTACTGTCAGGGAAAACAAAAGCTCCCTGAATTGTTAAAACTGAAAATCAGAGACAAAGACTCTCTAACTAGTCAAAGTTAGAAGGTGTTATGTTCATTACGTGCGGCACAGGGGAGGGTCATTCCCAAAATGCATGACCGCTGGCCGGGCTCGGCTCGGCTTGGCACAGCACAGCAGGATCCCGCAGGACAGGGAAGGGCAAGGCAGGCAGGGAAGGGCAGGGCAGGGCACTGGGAGCAGTGACAGGCTCTGTCCCCACACTGCATCCCATGCCTGGGTCACCATCGGGGACAGAGAGGAAGGACATTGCTCTGTCTTGGCTGCAGAGAGGAGGCAAAGGGGGAGTTAGAAAACATTCATTTGGACTCCTTTTCAGCAGACTAGCTGGTTTTATCTCACCATGTCTGCCTGTCTTTGGCAGAGGTGGCACATTTCTACTGAACTGGAGCTACGGCAGCAGGAATGGGAAGCAATTTTGTCAGCATTGATATCAAAGCCAAAGCGCTGCCCCATGGATGGATATTGCTTTCTTCATGGGATTTTTGGCTTAGAGTTGTAGCAAACTCACACTGGTGTCTTCCCAAATGGTGTTGCCTTTTTCTTTCCTCAGGAATCACCTCTTCTTTTTCTTCCTCCCATCTGGGGACAGCTCCAATGCAAATGCCTCCTGCAGCCAACTCTTGTCACTGTAGACTGACAAAGGAGATCTTGCGATGGAGAGAGACTCCCTAGAGCTGCTGTGGAGAGCTGAGGGGGGAAGCTTTGTCCCTTAGTCTTGAAGTCTTGCTGGGGAGCTGCTCATGCTCTGGGGGACGGACACCAGTGGTGTTTATCCAAGTCTTGAAGGTTCATTCCTGTAAAGAAAGAAAGTATATGGATGCCAGATAGAGAAATAAGGTATACGGGAGAGAGACGTGGAAAAGGAGAGGGGTAATAGAGAAAGGAGCCCTCTGCAGGCAGAGATCAATCTTCATGGAGGTAATGATCAGTGCTTAGTTCATTGCAAATCTCAGGGTACATTTATATGGTAATGCAGGGTTCAGCACCGGGTGAATACATATAACTGGTTACAAAGTGTTATGTGTAGGACAAAGAGCTAACATATCTTTGGTCAGGTACATAGATTGGCAAAAGTGTCAGCAGAACATTCTGCCCCATATCCTCTCTTCACATCCTTAGAACATCTTGCTTCACATCTCTTTTCCTGGGGTACATCTTGGCAAACTTCTTTATATTATTTGCCCAAGGACAGCATGTTTCTGCTCTAAGGCACGTATGCAAGGTTGTGCAGCTTGCTTCTATCCAGTGTCTGCTCAAAATGCTCTCTACATTCCTGATCTTCCTGACACACCACAGAGACTTTGGGGTTGGTGCATTGGCGAACAAATTTCATTCTGGGAACTTCTTGAATTACTGCAATTACCTTTTTTTTTTTTTTTTTTTTTTTGCTTTCCTCCAGAAATATTGTCATAATCTAATGCTTCCAAAGAATCTTTTCCTACTTTTTGGGGAATTCCTTTGCTCCCCTCCCAGATCAGGCCAATTCCCAGGGCTCCTTCCCAAAGTGAGGGGCAGCCCATGGCCTCCACTCTCCAGCTGGAACAGAAGGAAGCACAGAGTTTGCTGATGTGGGAGAGGAGCTTCTCTTTCCTGCCTGCTTTTCCTTTGGGACAGGTTGGTGTGTGCTCATTTGATAAAGACAGATTTAAACTCTGAAGCAGCTGTGTTTCAAACTGCTCCCTTCTCCAGCTCTTCTGTGGGTATCCTCGGACAAAAGGCCTCTTGGTTGGAGCTCCCTGTGGCAGGTTAAGGAAGGAGGTTGATATTTCAGGGTATTGACTGCTGAAAGCAGCTGGTTTCTGGAGGTGTCCAGAGCTGGGAGTGGCTCCTTTTCTCACCTGCCTGCAGCAAAGGAAATTGCAAAGTGGGAATTTCATTTGTGGAGATGGCCACCAGCGGTGTTTGCCAAGAGATGGGCTGGCAGAGAGGCAGATCTCATGCTAAACTGGCTGTGTGTTTGTTTTAATGGTGGAGAGGGTCAGAGATGCAGACACCGACACCAGCTGAGGGAACAGTGTAATTTACTGTAATGCAAAAGTGCAAAAAAGAGTCAGGAAAGGATAAGCTAAGCAATGCACCTCAGCATTATTACAAATGGGTGCCTCTGGTGATTAAGGAAGATCCATCAGCAGGTACCCCAATGGTTTCCCCTTCATGCAGAGCTGCACATCAGCTGGGGGAAGCTGTCCCAGCCCAGCCCTGCAGAGCCACGGCCGGGAACCGGGAAATCCTGCAGTGCCTCCACCTTTGGTGGCCACGAGGCTCCCGAGTGCGCTGTGAGAGCAGACCGGCTCTGAACGTGCTGGACGAGCAATGTGCCAGAGCTTCTGCTGGGGCACAGCTGGTGTCATTCTCCTCTTGGTTTTCTCCCCGAGCCTGCCCAGGGCTCAAGGAGGAACCAAGGCCAGGTGTGGCCTTGTCCATTTTCCTCATGCAGAAAGGTGAAGACGTGTTTCACCAGTGAATGCATGTAACAATCCTTTTGATAGTAACACTTGGTTAAGGAGCAGGTACATAGAAGATTGGGTTGGGAAGGTCATCTAGAGGGCAGCTTTGGCTCAGGTCCTGTTGTTGAGGCTTCAGTCAGGGTCTGTTGTTCAGGCCTTAGTCCTTCAGTATTTTGTGGTGCAAATCACACCTGTGCAGAGCTGGAAACAAACAAGTCTGTCCTTAGCACATTTGAGACAGGGAACAGGATTAGCCCTGCAAGGCCAGGCTGGGGCCAAGAGCACAAGGCCAGCACCCTGCTTTTGCCCACAGGCAGCCCTGCAGAGCAAGCAGCCCCTCCTGCCCAGGGGCTGAGGTGCCCGAAGCTGCCTCCCCGCTGTGCAGCTCTGCAGAGCCCGCGGGGCGCAGGGTCCTGGGCAGCCAGGGCAGCCCGGCTGCCTTGGGGCACAAGGAGTGGCCCAGAGAGAAGCTGCTGCCCTTTGCTTTGGAACTGTTCCTCGGAGTCTTGTCATTAATGCACAGTGTCTGATGTGTTTTCCTTTCCTCTCCCAAATTTAACACAGCTTTCTGAGAAAACTGACTGATGTAGCTGCTGCTGGTGGTGGTGGTGCTTTTGTCTGCAGGTGAGGGCAGGTGATTTGGACCAAGGATGGAGTCCATTGTTAACACCCCAGCTTTGCCAAGTCAAGAAAACCATTCACAATTGGGCTACCAGTGCTCAGCAGTTTTCCTAGTTTTTGGAAAGCTACCACCTGAAGAAACCCAAGAGATTTTTCTCCAGGAGGACACCAGCAGTAGCATGATGCCAATGTTTTCCACCCCTTTTCTGTGTCTTTTAAGAGTTCCGCAGTGCCCAGCAGGAATGAAATGACCTGTGATAATGTGATTTGAGAGCTCTGTGTTGTTCGTTGCTACATGAGTGTTCATGACAAGCTGGACACCCCACTTGTGGCTCGGTTGAGTTAAATTCATCCCAATTGTGTGCAAACAGCAGCCCTGAGATGCTGAGAAGAGCAGGCACAGTGGGTGGGTGTGCATGCACACACCCGGGGGCTGACTGCTCTGTGGGCAGATGGTTTTGCACTGTTGTAAATCTTCACTCTCCCAAGCTGAAAGACTATTTCAAATATATATCTTAAATGAAAATATATATCAAAAAATAAAATTGTCCAAAAATACATGTACATTAAATTTCATGCATATTATATATTATATATTTTGATTTCTATTCTATTCTATTCTATTCTAAATATATGAGATCATTTTTGAAGCCTTTGCTTGTGGGGGATATTAGATGATCTCCTAGTGTTTGTACATTTTTGCTTTCTGCTACTGCTGATCCTAGCAGCAACTCCCTGTCAGTTCTTCCAGGTCACTTCACACAAAGGGATTCCATCATTTCAGTGCCTGTGAGAGCTTGGCACTGAAATGCCAAGTTGATTCCCAGCTCTCCAGCCTCCCTCTGGATTTTGGGGCATCTCAGCACTTGTGTCCATGGCCCTCCCTTCATCCCCAGCCTGCAGCAGTCACAGTCGCTGCTGCCTCCCCCTTGCTGCAGCTCTTTTGCCAAAGTGCTGCCAAAGGCAGCAGAGCTGGCTCAGGATCCCTGCTGGCTTCTGCTCTCTGGGATGAGCTTCAGGGGGACACTTGGAGCCCTTTCCTAAAGAGCTGCCCGTGGGATGAGGGATTTGTCCTCCCCGGGTGGCTCCTGCTTGGATTCTGTGCCCATGGAGCCCCGGAGTTTTCTCAGCAGCCTCTGCAGCGAGTTCTGAGCCAACGTGGGGCTCTGCTGCCAGCCCAAATCTGCGCTTCCCCTGCCCAGCCCGAGTGCAGGTGGGGCATGTGCCGGGCATGGCCGGAGATTGGCACGGCCAAAATCCTCCAGCATTTACATCTGCTCATGGCTTTGGGTAGCACAAATCTACACTTACTTCAGTTGAAACATTGCATTTATTGCAGATAGCTACACCCGCACTACTAATGTACAAATACACAAACATTAACTTATGTTTAAAAATGAAATTTATTTTAAATTACAACATCTGTGCTAGCTACCAATATGGAAACATAGAAATATCAATTTATGAATAAAATCTAATTTATTCTGAGAATTGTGCTATGTAAATATATACAGATATCAACTTGAGTGAAAAAAAGTTACTTTATTGCAACCGTCTGCAACAACTCACTGTACACAAATGTTGAAGTTACTGAATTGAAGTTTAACAATCAAATTTATTACATATTACTACAACTGTACAGCCCATATACAAATACAGAAACATCAATATCCCTCTCTAAAGAATCTCAGATCCAGAACTAAATAAATAGAATTGTAGAACTATACAACTCCATATATAATAAATAGAAGTAAATACATATATGGGCATAACAATATAGAGATGTAAACATGCATTACATATTTCATGACATATAACATGACAATATAATACAAATATAACAAACCTGTCTATAAATACACAAATATCAATGGACCAATAAAAAAATCCATACAACTCCAGCAATAGAAATGCACAGCTACAGAGCTGTACAACTGTGTAAACAGAGAATATACACGCATCAATATAACAATATACACACATAATATCCCTATACAAATATCAGTCAGTGTATGTAAATATCCCTATACTTGTACCTATCCAAATCTAGCTACACATCCATAAACAGCACCAGATCAGGAGGGGTTGCAGCCGCCGATATTCCCAGGCTCTCCCTCGGCTCCTCCTCCCGAGCAGAGCAGCTCTCCTGGACAGGGACAGCAGATGGGACATCTGGCAAGCACAGGGAACAGTGAGTGAGTGTGGGGACGTTTCCCTTGGCAGCAGCTGCGCTTCCATCAGGGAAGAGGAAATGTCAGAGCCTCCCCAGGAGGGTCAGAAGGAAAAGCAGCCGAGCGGGCCAGGCTGTGGTGAGCTGTTCGCTTCTTTCTGGCATCCCAGTTGCTCTGAGGGAACTCCCTCATGTCAGGTTATTGAACCACCTCTGCACTTACCAAGACTGTGGCCCCCAAATCAATCAGCATTTATGGCTCCAGCTGCTTGCACCAATGACAGGGAATGTCCTCTAACAGTGCTGGGGCACAAAGTTACCTTGCACAGGTCATCTGACAGGGCCTTGTTCTTTCTGTGCTTCCTGTGTTTCTCCTTACCTTCCACTTGGAATTTTTACAGCATTTCTTTTTCTTTCCCCTTAATCTGTGCTGAAATGTGTTTCTCTTCCAAGATTCAGTTTCTTCAGTGATTCTGTCAAGCCTTTCCTCAGAAGCTTTTATCATGGAATTCAGTGTCAATTTCAGCAATTTTGGTGATTTTCTGTGAGATTTATGCAAGTGTCCTGTTCATTGGGCACCATTTAGGAAGGTACAAAAGAGAACAAGGATGTTCTTTATGTCAGTTCACTAGTGGAATATTCATGGACAGAGAGAGTGATTAGCTGAATCTACATCTACCCCTGACCTGAAAGTGCAACAGGTCATTTGGGGAGAAATTACAGACCAATTTCTCCTTCTACCAGCCTGTATTCAAATGTAAAGTAAATAGAGCAGGGTGAGAATGTCAGTGTTCAGCTCTGGAAGTGCCTTATTAAGGTGTTCTGAAAGTAATGGAGATAAAATCTGGGTGGGCATTCCTAATTTCCAGACACTCATTGTCAATTTCATTGACTCTGAAAGCAGCAGAGATGTGCACATCATACCTTATCAATCCATTTGGGGATGTTTTAGGTTCAGATTCTCTGAGGCTTCAGATTTTTAGATCTCTAGACAATGCTTCCAGGAATCTAAATAGCTTTCAGAAATTAAACTTTTTTCCTTTTTTCCTCAGTCTTTGCACTCATGTCCACCAGAAACCCTCAGTGAATGGATTCCACTCTAATCCATCTCCAAGCTGAATCTCCCAGCTGTGTTCACATTGGTGGTTCGTGTGTCTCTTCTGCACAGCGCAATTTTAAAATCTTCGTTCCTTATAATCTCTGCCCTTCCTTTTCTGTTTTAGCTTGCAAATGCATGCAGATGTATCAGAAATGACACATCTAATTTCTGATGCATCAGTTCCTGTCTAGCAATTTCATTTTATCCTGTTCTGATGTTATGCTAGCCTTGTATGTTTTATTCTAAGTGGACTCCTGTTTTCTTGCATGTGGAAGTTTTACAATGCAATGCTCTCATTCACCTGCTTTCATGAAACCCTTCATTAACATTAGCACAAGTAACTGTGTGATTCCCTTCTGCTTTGTAGAAGATTTGGGAAACTCAAGTCCTGCTCAGCTACAGAAAAACATACATGGTGCTTGGTAATTCCCCTAAGAGCTTAAGTTAATGGTAAACAACTGCAGCTTATTAATTTCACAGAAATTGGGAGAAAAGACATTGCAAATATTGAGGAATGTAGTGCAATATTGATGGGCATCCCTCAGTTATCCAGACAGACTGATGTCACTGGCAAAATTCCCTCTTTTCCAAAGGTTTTCATTTGCTTTGGCTGTGCTTCGTATGGCTGCAGGTCACATTTCCCTTGATTTAGGAAGTATCTTGGCAGTTACTCTTGGTGGTATATCTTGCTAATTCTGCCCTTGGAGGAATTACTCAGTTCTGCAGTCCTTATTACATGCCCTGTTCTAAAAGATGTCTATGCTATTTTCCCTCTCTCTGTATTTTCACACTTGTTCAACAAGGTTTTCTTTCTTAGAATATTAATCACAACATCCCAAAGGATTAAAAAATGCTTAGGTATTTTTCCCTTAGTATTTACTAAAGAAAAATAATAATTAAATAAAACCTGTATGCATGTAAATCTGGATGTAAAATACAAACAGAAATTAACTTGAGAGTTCTCCCAAAAACCTTAAGGAAAAAACCCCATTTATTCTATAAAGCCCAGAGTATTCATCTACAGTAGACAAAAATGGGCATGTTCTAGAAGAGAAAATCTGTGCAATGGTTCTGCACAGAATTCTATGCTTTCAAGCTTTTTTCCCTTCAGTGGGAAATGGCAGTGCCATTCTCTGAACTGTAATGCTCTGAGCATGTTCTGCTCACCATGGCAGCTTTCTGCTCTCCCCTGGTACAGATCATCCTCCCAGCAAAGGGGGAGTGCAGCCACCACAACTCGCAGCTCCTTCCACACAGCAAGAACCTGAAGGACAGAGATGGCTTTCACCAGCTGCTGTGGGTTCTAACACTGCCACCTCTCAGCTGCCGAAAGCCTGAATTTCTGTGTTGCAGTGCGTTAGTTTATTGAGTCAAATGTTCTGTTATATAGTGGTATGTTCAAGTGTTCCCCGAGTTACTACAGTTAGTTTCTCCCCTATGTTATGCCCTCCTACCCAAGTGTCCCTCAAGGAATCCACTCCCACCTCACCAGATTTTCCCTGTCTGTCAAGACAACCCGGCCCCTTTGCCCCATCCATCAGCCCAAACCCTACCCTTTGTTCCAGAAAGTTCCCTGTCCCTCACCCTAAGATCCAATCCCTATCCCAAAGCTCTCTCTTCCCCTTGTTCTGATTTGTTGTAGCCCTCAAAACCGACCCCAAGAGTCGCTTATTGGTTACTATATGGTGTCCACCCCGTGTTTTGAAAGATTTTAAAAACCCATGCAGAGGAGTGCTGGGGGTTCTTTCAACATCTGTTCCCATTGGGCATTCTCACCTGTGAACCTTTGCCCCGCCTCTCCTGATGAATTTGCTGCACTTTACACCGCAGAAGAGCCTCCTCTGCTTCCTTCACTCGGCCCTCCAGGGGTCTCTACTGCTGGGCATTTGGCCTAGAGGTTATGGCTCAGGCAAGACCCTAACCTAGCCAGTTCCCCACTCTTGCCATTGTCCCTGGAGCATCACAGAGCTATCCAGGGCTGCAGAGGGCAGTGACAGTGACCCATGCCCTGGCATGTCACAGCCCCCAGAGCCACGCCTGCCAGGCCACAAGCCCCAGCCCTGGTCCCCACTGCGGCCTCAGGGGCTCCTGGGCATCCTCACCCTGAGTGCAAAGGCAGCCTCAGGAGCCCCCCAGGGCGCTCTGGATCCAGGCTGCAGACACACTAAAGCCAGCACTGAAAGGGACATGGATGGGGACGGCAGCTGGATCTTCCAGTGCTCACCGCTCCTGACTACTCTCTAAGTGACCCAAACCTCATTGGCAGCACCTTGAGCACATTTACCCTGCTCGCCCCTCCTGGAACGTGGTGTTCTCACATCATGTGAGATGTGAGGATGCAGGGAGTGACCAGCTCCCAGCTGCTCTGCTACCCTGGCCTTACTTTCTGTGTGCCAGCCATGAACTTAATGGATATACTCCTGAGAAACCTAGCACAACATTTGCCTCTCAGGAGCTCTGTGGCAAAAAAAACTCCACTAATCCCTAGTTTTTGCACAGAGAAGGAGGTCCTGACATAAGGCACAGGCACAGGCAGGGCTCTGGCATACGAATTCCTGAGCCGCAGGATTCCACCCATTGTTGTTCCTAGCTACTTTGCTGATATTTAAGAGCCAGTTCTGGACAAGACCTGCTGCTGCCAGGGTAGGAAAATTTGGAGAAAAAAAGGTGCAGGAGACCACCAAAAAAAACCAAGGGGGGAAACCCTTAGGAACACAGAGCACAACAGAAGTCCTTGGAGATGGGTCAATAGAAAATGCCAGCAGCAGTGAGCAGAGCCCGATTTTGCTCACTGCCACCCCAGGGGCTCCTAAGCCCTGGTGGCTTTCTGCCTGCTTCTGGCCCCTGGCCACCATGGCCCACTGCACTCGCTCTGAGTCACCTACAGCATGCCTGGTGCCTCTTGATTTGCTGACCCTGGCATGTGAGGCTCACTGAGGGAAAGGTGGCTGTCCCAATGCTGAGGGCACACGTGGCTCACTGAGCAGACTTGAGGCTTCCCCAGCAGCTTGCAGGTGCCTTATGTGTCATGTTACAGTGCTTGTGCTCCTGCCTCTTCCTGTCCCTCTTCTCACCCTCAGCCAACCTGCACCCTCTGTCCTACCTTCAGTAAACCCTGTTGCATCAGACACGGTGTCAAGAGCCCTCCTTCGGCTGCCGGTCGAGCGCACATTACACCCTCCGGGCCTGGGAGCAAGGTGGGCTGGGAGAGCTGTTCTCTCAGACCAAGAGGGAGCGGCTCTCCACAGCACCTGCCCATGGACCTTCCCCGCACCAAATAAAATCATCTCCAAGCTTAGCTAGTAAGCTAGTAAGGTATAAACCATTAATTGCCTGGAAATCTGGCACTAGTCTCTAAGTGCCATTAGGTTTCTTTATTGCTAATCTAGCAGTATTCAATTTTGACTTTTATTCTTTTAATAATCCTGATGTCAGGAATTTATTGATTGTTGGTTCTATTTCTTTCCTAGCTTCTAATCTTCAAGGGTATTGCTTTCTGACTACTGGCTCAACTCTTGTGTGTAGCTCAATTTTCACAGGGTCTGCTCGTTTTGATTTTCCTGGGCTATCAGTATTCCATACTCTGGGGTATACCTGATTCAATACTTGCTCTAAATAGTTCTTCTTGTTTGTTGGTCTTGTGTCAATTGTCAGTCCTACTGCTAAAACTGCTCATTTGTCTTCAGGTACCTTCCATGTTAGTTTTCTTTCTCTAAACGGAACTCTTGTTTCTAAATTTTCAAGCAAAAAATCCATGCCTAGGACAGATTTGAGTGAGTTTGGTAAAAAAAGAAACTGATGTATTCCCATTTTCTTCTTGATTTTACATTGAAGTGGTTGCAGGAAGAATGCCTTTTCTGGCTCCTATTGCTGGCAGATAGTTTTCACTTTTGGGTATCAGTGCTTGATTCACGTGTGAAAATGTGTCTCCACATTTAGTTAAAAATTCAACTTCTTTATTATTCTTTAGCTGTATTTTAACCGGTAACCTGCTAGGGCAAGAACTGCCAGTCTCGGTCATTCCTGGTATCTGGTGAACATTGCACAGCAGCCGGCATCGTTCGCGTCCCACAAAGGGCTTACGATAGGACACAGCTTGTCTACTGTGCCTTGTAAGGCTCCACTAGCAATTTGTCCCTGCACACGTGCTCTGGCTGCCTTGATCGCCAACTCTTTTGCTGCTTTGGTTAGCTCTGTCAACATGAAATCAGGATCACCTCAGCCTGGCTCTTGACTCGTGACTACGAACTCCAATCTTTTTGCTACTTTGCTAGGGTTTTCTCTTTCCATTTTAACGTTTTCCCACCAACTGTTCAGGGCACTAGTAGAAAAGCAGATGTTCACCCACATGGCTTCTCCTGGGGGACTCAAGTCTTGCCTTAAGGGGGTGACTAAAGGCAAAGCTTTCTTGGTTTTATTCCGTGTGTTGCTTGTCACTGAGGCTCTCTGAAATCGTCCCCTCACCTGGATTATTCATCTCATCCTCACTGCCATTTGGCTTTCATTCAGGGGGCAGAGTGGTTGCCTGAGGGGGAGTGTACCCGAGCTGGCCTGGGCTAACTCGGCTGTAAATCTTGGACACCTAGAACACAATCTTCTTCCTGGGGCATTTCAGCCATGTTCAAACATCTCTGCCCTATGCTGAATGCTGAATGACATCTCTTTCTTTTCTGCCTCTTATCTCTTTCCAAAGTTAGGACTAAAAGTCCTGTGGGGCCAAATCAACGCCACAATTTTTTGTGGCACTCAGATTTATTCTTCAGGGTAAAAGCCATGTCTGCATATATATCACCGGATCTCATTTTTCTTCTTGTCTTAAAAATAACATCAACTGTAACAATGGATCATAACGTTCCATTAGGGAGTCACATTTCACCACTTTCTAATTGATACTCAGCCTACCATTGGGTAAGAGTATTTCATCAGGTGACCTTACACGAAAAATTACCCTCTGGGATTCCCCCCAAAGCTTTCTCATCTGCTAAATTACATTCTAGTGGACTCTTTTTAATACCATCATTACTTCTTGTGTTATTCATTCTTCATGCTATCTAAATTTCCAGTCTTAGCAGGATGTATTAGTACTTCTCGTTTCCTTCTCTTTATCCTCTGTATACTACACTTAACATGCACGGGCTGTCTCTGAGTCACCCAGCACCAATATTCTTTTTTATAGTCCTAACAAGCAGTGAAAACAAAAGGATTCCCCGTTCCACACAATCTACAAGGAATTGGGCTATGATCGGACATACAACGAGTTTCTGAAAACACTGCCTAAAGTCCTACTCAGGAGTATATACTCATGTAAACCTAGAGGTCAAAACCCTTGACTTTTGATGTAGTGTCTAAAAGCTTGGGTGACTGCTCAATGTTCTTCGATCACTTCTCAAACTCAGACGGGCTTGGTGCTGTGCCCATTTCCCTGGGGTGTTCCGGTTTGTGTTTATTTATCAGTTATCGTAGAATGGTTTGTTTTCATGTACCCCGTCTTTTCCCCAAGTTGGTTTACCCGTAGGTTTTGCCTTCCCTCAAAGCTGTCCCTCATGCCATTTCCCTTTGTTCCAGCTCCTTCCCTGCCTCTCAAGATAATCCAGCTCTTTATTCCTGAACCTTCCCTGTCACTTTTGCCTTGCACCAACCCCTGACTGCACCACCCCTTTGGAATTCCCCTATTGCTGGAAGCCCCACTGGCTCATGTGACCTACCCTCTCCTCTCATCTGTCCTAATTAGTCCCCAGCAACTGATGGAATGCCCTCGCTCCTCCCCTGCAGATTCCTTATTGCTCAGTCGTTTGTATCCACCCCCTGAGTTGTATGTACCCCGATAAAATCCCCTGCACAGAAGTGCTGGCGACTCTTTCAGGCTGAATCCATCCCTTGGGATAAACCTTTGCCTTTGGAACCTAACAACAGAGGAGCCTCCTCCTTCTCTTTGGCCTGCTCCGTGCTGCAGTGAGTAGATCCTGAACCACTGAGCAGTGGCTCACCAGGGTTAGCCGCGGGCAGAACCCACGCCTTGGCCATTCCCCACTCCCGGCGCAGCGCCGCAGTTTTCCCAAGAGCCAGCCCGGGCTCCGCTGGGCTGCGTCCATGGGGAACCCGTCCCAGTGCCTGACCGCGCTCTGGGTGAAAAACCTTTTCCTGATACGGAAATGAAACCTGCCCCGTCCCAGCTCCCTGCCCTTTCCTCCAGTCCTGTCACTGGTCCCAACAGTGACGAGAGCTGCAGCAGCCCCTCTGATTCCCCTCAGGAGGATGTTGAAGACCACAACGACGCCCTTTACTCTCCTCCAGGCTGAACAAAGTGGCCTCAGCTGCATCTTGGGCTTCCCCTCCAGGCCACAGTCCATCCTTGCAGTCTTCTTTTGCATTCTGGCTAATGGTTTCATAACTTTTGATACTGTGCTGCCCAAAACTGCGCCCGTCGGCTTTCAGCACGTCTCTTGGCTGCTGCTACAGGGTGTGGGCACCATCATCAGAGACACAGAAGAGCTTCTCCTCCCAGAGTTATCCTTATCCTCTGCACTTCCACGTGTCTGCCTTGATGTTCACTGGGGAATTTCCCACTTTGTGGCCGCTCAATGCTGTGCTCAGCAAGGACACAGTTTGGTTGGGACGTGAGCTGCCAGAGCAAGACATGCAGCAACGGAAGCTGAGAATAGCAGAGACTGGGCAGATTCTGGTTTTTTCCAGAATGTGGGAAAGAGAGTGAGAAAAGCACAAGGAAATTTACGAGTGTTAACTTTGCAATCTAATTGTCCTGGGAAACTCAGCAATGGATGGTGCTCTGGTGCTACTGCCAATGCCTTCCATGAGAAAAATTCATTTCAGGATGGAGCAACATCATCTGACAGAGACCAAGTGTGCCAGCAGTTGCTCCAGGTGCTCCTGCCATCAGCCCCTGCAGGTAGGAGCACAGCCCCCCATGCACGAGGCCTTTGGCTCCTTCTGGCACAGAAGCCCCTCAGGGGCACAGGTCTCTGGGGCAGGAGACAGGCACCAGCGCTGCCAGGGCTCGGGGAGTGGCAGGTCTGCTTGGCCGGGGACTCTGCCACACCTGCTGATGTCAGCGCTCCCCGGGCCCCAGGCCTGAGAGCAGCGATGGTGCCCGGGCCCACACGTTCCTTGTGCGTGTCACACCAGCGGGTTTAGGACGGCCACCAGCCGGGACGTGTCCCGAGGAGGCCGTGCCAGCTTCCCTGCAAGGCCCCGTGCCCTTCCCAGAACGGCTGCGACGGCAGCCCTGGGGGCTCCTTCTGCTGCCCTGAGCCCACAGAGCAGGGCATCGTTCGCTGACGCTCTGAGCCCTTCCTAAAGATCCGGTCGGCCTGCCTTAGACTCCTGGGGCCAGCCATTCCTTCCAACCTGGGCCACTTTGGGTGGGCTGGGCCTGGCCCCATGGCAGGCGGCAGTGTGTGCAAGGGCCCTTGGTGACACGGCGCCGCACAGTCATTGTGACATGGAACCGGGTGTCCAAGGGCCCTCTGTGACACCTGGTGACATAGGAGCTGGCGCTGACAAGAGCACGCCACAGTGCTCAGAGCACGCGACGCGACAGGACGGGACAGAGCGGTGCCGTGAGGAGCCCCCGCACAGCACGCTCGTTCGCGTCCCACCTGGAGCTTTTCTGAAGCCTTGTGTCTGCAGCTGAGCTCGAGGCCAGACCACAAGGCCTTGCTGACCCGTGGTCTCCCTGAGGCTTCTCTTCTGCAAGTGCCCTTGAGGTCAGACCACAAGTCCTTGGCAGGAGTCTCCTGTCTTTGTGGCAGGAGCCCTTGAGACCGAGTGCAGGACTTGCTGTCCTGTAGGCTTCCTGAGGCTTCTTACTTGAAGGTGCCTTCCAGGCACCATTGCACGACTTGGTGACTTGGAGCTTTTGCAGGGCATCTCTCCTGCAAATAGCCACCAATCCAGTCAGAGACATGGAGCAGAGACCCCCGAGAGTGCCCGAGCTGGCCTGGGTCGAGGAGGAGGAAGAAGGCCCTGGAGCTGCCCCGGCACAGCAGACTGAAGAGGTGGTGCCCTTCCAGTCACCGCAGGAGGGTGAGTGGCGGAGCTGGGCCACAGGACTGGTGCCTGCTGCCAGCTTGGCCCCACACCGTGCCATGCTGTGCTGTGCCATGCTATGCCCTGGGGACATGCCTATGGACAGGACGGAAGAGGGGCCGGGCAGACACCCCGCAGTGGCCGTGCTCCATCCCCTGGGGCATCCCGGGCCTCTCCCTGCCTGGGGAGCGCAGGGCTGGCCCGTGTTCTCCGGCCTCTCCCGCAGCCCCTCATCTCTGGCTGCGCTCGCTCTTTGCCAGATGCAGCCCTGGAGCGCAAACAAGAGCAGGAGTCCAGCCGTGGCCGCTTCCGCAGAACAGCGCAGGTACCTGCAGCCACCCCCACCTGGGCTGGGCCTGCTGTCCCTGCTCAGCCCAGCACCGTGTGTGCAGCGCTCCATGCAACATCCCCGGCTTCTTGCCCTTCTCCTACAGTTCGTTTGCAACTTCCTCAAGAGAGTTAAAGAGGAGGAAGAGACCATCGCCACGGGCGTAGGCCTCAGACCATACTCGCCCATCTTCCTAAGCAAGACCAGTGCTGCCCTGCTGTCTCTGCTTGTCGAGGAAGACTTTTACACTCCAAAGCAAGTAAGCAGCCTGTGGCCAGGCTTTGGTCCTCCCAGCAATTGCTTGGCCTCCCCAGCCATGCATGCTGCTTGCTGTGAGCCTTTCAGGCCACATGGCAGTGGGCTGGGAAGGGAAGCACTCCTCTGGGGAAGCTGGGAACATTGCTCCCTCTGGCAGCTTTCCAAGTCTCCCCGTGCCTTCTCCAGGTGCCTGCCATGGTGAGCTACATCCACCAGTGGCTCATGGCCAATGATTCTGCTGAGCACAGGCTGGACAAGACCCTGCTGCATCTCACCGAAGCACAGCCAAATGACGCAGTCATCACGCTCCTGCGTGTGGCCCCGTCCTGTGACAGGTATGGGGCCCACCTGCCCACAGGGCTCAGGCCTCCCCAGCCCATCACCCTGTACGGCCTGCCCCAGGTGTCTGAGCAACAGAGAATTCCAGAGCCCTCTGGCTGCTCCCTTTCCCAGCCCTGCCATGTCAGCCCCTCAGCCAGCTGCCATGCTCCCTTGCCGCCTCTCAGGGCTCTGTCCCCACAGGGCTGGGCTGTCTGGCTGCTGCTGCCAGGGGGGCAGTGGGCACAGGCAGAAATGGCAGCCAGGTCAGCTGCCCCCGCTGCTGTGTCTGAGACCCCCCCTGAGACACAGCTCTAACCCCGCAGAGCTGCCATGGCCATGTGGAAGACCATCATGGGCTCAGCCAGGACTGTGGAGCTGGCGCAGCTGATCCTCCTGGATGTGCTGGGGAGCTGGCCAGAGTACAGCACCTGCACCTCCGATGGGGACGAAACGGGTGTCTTTGCCCTGGCTGTGAGTTCCTGCAACTGGCCTTTGCAGGCCCCAAGGCTGCCTCTCCAGCAGCTCTCCATCCTCCTTCCCTCGCTGCATCTCCCTGCCTCAGGCACTGGCCTGAAACCTGGCCCAGGGGCAGCTTCAGGCCCACCGGGCCCCGTGCTCCCCCTGCCAAGGTCTCTCCTGGCCTCTCCCTGCCACGCTCGGGCCCAGCCACACGCACACCTCGGCACTGAGCGCTGTCTCGGGGGGCTTTGTCCTTTGCAGGCAACTGTGGTGATGTGGAAGATCCTCCAGGTGCCCTGTCTCCCACGGATCTTGAAGGTGTATTTCCCCCGCCTATTTGTGCATCTGCTATTCCAAGTGTTCTTCAGCACTCTGGATATGCCAGAGGCGGTGGACACCTTCTGGAAGGGATGCCAGGAAGAGCACGGCCTTGCCACCAGCCCCAACAGGTGCCCCATGCCACTCCTCCAGTCCCTGCCACGTGGCCTGCCAAGGAGCCAGTGCTGCCGCTGTGACCTGGGCTTTGCTCTGCACACAGGTTTGCAGTGCGCACCCTCAAGTCCCTGCTCTGCCTTCTCCGCTGCGAGGATGTGGTGGTGGCAATGGAGCGCAGGTGTGCCTGGGACACGCTGCTCTCTCTTGACACTCACCACTTTGCCGTGGCTCTGCTTGCCAGGTGAGACCCCCTTCTCCCCACTGCCTCTGACATTGCTGCTCTGTGCCCAGGTGCCTCACAAAGTGTCCGTGGTGGCCATGGGCCAGAGGGCCTTGTCACTAAAGGAACGGCCAAGCAGACTGGAAAAGGCTGGCAGAGGACGGTGCCCATGAGCAACCAACTGCCAAATGGCCCACGTCCCCTTGCTGGAAGGGTGCTGGGGAAAGATGAGAACTGGATGAGTCACGCCTGGGAGAGGTTTGCCTCACTGGCTCGGGGTCTTGTTTCCTTTTTCCCCTCTTCAGAGAAATTCGCCGCTTAGCCATCCACTTTTGTTCTGCGATTGCATTCTACCTGCTCGCCCTGCTCGGCAAAGAGATGCCATACTGGGATTTCCCTGCCCTGGCATTCCTTGTGGAGGTGAGCCTCAAGGCCAGCGCTGCCCGGCTGAGCCGCCTCCCAGCCCTCTGGCCTCTCGCAGCCACAGCTGCCAGGACAGTGCCCGTGCCCTGTGCTGCTGCCTGGGCCCGGCCCTGTGCGCTTCTGGGCTCCTGCCGGCCGGCTCCCCTGTCACTGCCCTGTGCCTTTCAGGTCCTCGAGTGCCTGGACTTGAGGGAATGCAGTGACAGCGTTCTGGAGATCCTGGCACAGAACCTGCAGAGCGAGCACATGGCTAGGCGTTACTTGGCACTCCGAGGCCTCGTAGTGCTGGGCAAGAATCCCTTGATGGTGAGAAGGGACAGTGGCTGAAGCCGTGCAGGCAGCGTGGGGCTGGGCAACACTGTCGCTTGGCCTTGCATGGGCTTCGGCCACTAGGGCAGCTGCTCCCAGCTCTCCTGCCTCCCGCTCCAGCTGCCCCAGAGCTTCGGGACAGGCCTTTGGCCTCTGGGCCCTGCGGCCTTTCACAGGGCGGCCTTTCACAAAGTGGTGTTCCACACAGGCCAAAAAAATGCAGAGCCTGACTGAAAGTCTTGTGGAGCTCCTGGAGGAAAATGACAGCGACATGATCAGGATGAGCATTCTTCTCCTGAGATATTTGCTCCTGGATAATGGTGCCCCAATAGCCACCCCCATTGCCCTGCAGCTGGCTGAGGCGCTCCTGCCACTCTTTGACAGCGTAAGGCCCTGTGCCCACAGCCATGGCCACTGGCTGCTGCCGGGACACTTGGTGCCCTGTGCAGATGCACGCCTGTGCCCTGGAGGGCCTGAAGCAGCTGATGCTCAGGTCTTTTGCCCTTTCCTTTCATCCAGGATGATATCCAGGTGCAGCTGAGCTCCATGGCTGTCTTTCAAGAGATGCTGGACTTATTAACAGAAGAGGGAAGAAAGGCCCTCAAGTCCCACGTGCGCCAGAGCCTGCTCCCTCTCTACTTCCACTGCCATGATGAGAATCAGATTGTTGCTGAGGTGAGCACTTGTGGCCAGCTGCCGTCCCCCTGGCAGGGGCTTGGGCTGCCTCCTGCCCTGGCACCTTGCAGGCTGCAGCCTCCTCCAGCCTGTGCTACTGGGATGGTCCTGTGCCCTGGACTGTGGGGCCATCTGTGCCTCTCTGTTGCTCTCCAGGCCTCCCGGGAAACGCTGCATTCCTCAGCCAGATTCCTGAAGAGGAGGGATATTGAACAAATGCTACACGTGGATCAGAGCTTTGGCGAGTGCCTGGTAAGAGCAGCCGAGAAGCCCCAGCCTCAGCATGGCGAAGGACGCTGAGGGCGGTGCTCAGCGTGGGGGACGGGCAGCTGTGCCCGCTGCTGCACCCAGAGGTCGCGCGGGCTCTTCTCCAGGCTCCCGCAGGCCCGAGTCGGGTGCCCTGGGAGTCCGAGCCCGGCGGGGCTGCGGGGCGGCACTGCGGCTCCCCGGGCAGCAGCCGGCCCTCTGCCCCCTGCCCTCGGGAGCCCTTGGCCAGCGGCTGCTGGCCGCGCCTCAGGGCTGTGCGGGCAGGGGAGGCCGGCGCTGGGCGCAGACAGCGCCCCGCCCAGGGGCTGAGCCCGCGCCAACCCTTCCCTCCTGCTGCTCTCTGCAGCTGGCAGAGGACAGGAGGCGAGCGGCCGAGCAGCTGCGCCAGGCCCTGCGCTACCTGCAGAGCCCACAGGAGCCCCTGCGAGAGGCGGCCGTCAGGTTCATGGGTGAGTCCCGTGCCGGGCTCCCTCCCCGGCCCGCCGCAGCTCGGCCCCGGCCCCGCCTGCTGCCCCCGGCAGCTCCAGCCGGGCCCGGCGCCGTGGAGCCCTGCCTGGCCTGGGCATTGCTGCTGCCGCCCTCTGGCAGCCGTGCCCTGGGGCGGCAGCGTGCGGCAAGGGCCCGGGCTGAGCCCTGCCGGGCCAGCAGCCCGTGTGGCCACAGCGCCGGCAGCGCCGCTGGCAGGGAGCTGTGCCGCTGGGGCCGTGACAGGCTCTGTGTTCACAGGCATGGCCGGGCGGC
This sequence comes from Ammospiza caudacuta, assembly GCF_027887145.1. NCBI lineage: Eukaryota > Metazoa > Chordata > Aves > Passeriformes > Passerellidae > Ammospiza > Ammospiza caudacuta. The sequence continues at coordinate 2,162,008 of NC_080614.1, read as the reverse complement.
ACCTGAGGGGGCAGCAGCAAGAGCTGCAGCTGATCTGCACTGGTGAGTGTGTGAGGGCAGCCGGCTGACCGCGGGGGCTGGAGGGGGCAGCTGCAAGCCCTGCCCCGGCTGCGGAGGGCTCTGCTCCCGTGGACAGAGCACACAGAGATTTCAGGGCTACGTGTGGCATTCGTGGCCAGCACCTTCGGGCTGATCCCCTTGCTCCCTTCTCCCTGCGGGCCATGGCAAGAGCCGGCCGGGATAGCGCCGGCAGGGGCTCTCCTCGGCTCCCTGCACATGCGGGATCCGACCTTGCCTCTTTTCCGCTCTCTTGCAGCCCTTGAAGAAATGGCATGTGACAGCAGTCCTGCAATCAGAGATGCTGCAGTTGAATTTTCTTTAGTTCTCCGGGCCCTACAGAGAGCTCCCTACTCCCCATGGCGTAAGCTGCGAGATCGATTCCGCAGTGCATGGAGGAAACGGCCTCGTCTGTGCAGCACTGCCGTGCTGTTCTGCTGGAGCTCCGCAGAGAGATGATCTGAAAGACTCTGTCTGCTGGGGCCATTTAAGCCAGCAGGGATTTGTGTTTTTTCTTCAAGATTTTTCTGTTTGTATTTTCGTTTTTTGTTGAGTATAGAATATCATAGAATAGAATAGAATATCTTCCAATACACAGAGTGCCAGGATCTTTCTTTTCCTGCACAGGGTCTGTAGGGCATATGGGGAGAGGGGGAAATAGGTGCTTGTGCTCAGCCAGCTGTCCGGGCGTGCAGTGTCGCAGGGAAAATGGCCAGAAGCCCCTTGGCCTTTGGTGGTTCTGCTGAAGCCTTTGTGCTGCCGACAGAGCGGCTGGGCAGGGGCCGGAGCTGCGGGGATCCCTGCCAGAGCGGTGCCTGGCAATGGCCACAAGCCCTGTGCCGGGGAGGAAGGGCCATCCGTGTCCTCCTGCCCATGCGCTGCTGGCTGCCTTGCTGAGGGCTCTCAGGTGCCTCTGGATGGGGCTCCTCTGGAGCTGCTGTGGGGCTGCGGCGCTGCTGCCGGCAAGCTTGGCCAGGCTGGGGGAGACCCTGAGGGGCTGGGGCGCTGCTAAGCCCTGAACAATTGGCTGGCTGAGGCCATAGGCAGCCCCCTGGCAGCCGCCTCGATCCTGACAGCCGGCTGCTCTGGCGCTCCCAGGTTTGTGGCCGGTTGGAGGGACCCCCTGGGATCAGGCGTGGAACCCTGGTCCTGGCCTTTCAGGGCTGTGAGGCCAGCTGTTGTGGGGCTGGGCATGTGCCCTCCCTGGGCTCCAGACTGGAGGCCCCGTGCCCCTCAGCCTTAGGCATTGAGCTCCACTGTCTGATATCCAAGTCTTGTTCCTATTGCTGTGGGGGAGGCCGAGCTCTGTGGCTTTAGGCCCCATTGAGCCAGAAGAGCAGCAGCTTTGAGCCCACAGGGGCCACAGAAAGGCCCTCTTGGACCACGGGCATTCCTGTCCTTCCCAAGGCAGGGACACATGAGAGTGCAGCGGGCACCTTCAGGGTGCCACGCTGGCTTTGCACTGGGCCACCTCCCTGTGCTGTGCTCGGCTGGCTCTTTGCTTTGCTGCTCTCGGCCTTGTGTCGTCGTACTCCTCTGGCTGCCTGCAGCCAGGGGCAGCCCTATCAGGAGGGTGAAAGGCCCCGTCTCCAACATGTCAAGGGGGAAACGGAGCTCTCCCAGCTCTCAGCCCACGCTGTAAGCAGAGCGGAGCCTTTTCCAAGCCCCGGTGGCTTTCTGCCGGCTTCTGGCCCCTGGCCACCATGACCCACTGCACTCGCTCTGAGTCACCTACCGCATGCCTGGTGCCTCTTGATTTGCTGACCCTGGCATGTGAGGCTCACTGAGGGAAAGGTGGCTGTCCCAATGCTGAGGGCACACGTGGCTCACTGAGCAGACTTGAGGCTTCCCCAGCAGCTTGCAGGTGCCTTATGTGTCATGTTACAGTGCTTGTGCTCCTGCCTCTTCCTGTCCCTCTTCTCACCCTCAGCCAACGTGCACCCTCTGACCTACCTTCAGTAAACCCTGTTGCATCAGACACGGTGTCAAGAGCCCTCCTTCGGCTGCCGGTCGAGCGCACATTACACCCTCCGGGCCTGGGAGCAAGGTGGGCTGGGAGAGCTGTTCTCTCAGACCAAGAGGGAGCGGCTCTCCACAGCACCTGCCCATGGACCTTCCCCGCACCAAATAAAATCATCTCCAAGCTTAGCTAGTAAGCTAGTACGGTATAAACCATTAATTGCCTGGAAATCTGGCACTAGTCTCTAAGTGCCATTAGGTTTCTTTATTGCTAATCTAGCAGTATTCAATTCTGACTTTTATTCTTTTAATAATCCTGATGTCAGGGATATATTGATTGTTGGTTCTATTTCTTTCCTAGCTTCTAATCTTCAAGGGTATTGCTTTCTGACTACTGGCTCAACTCTTGTGTGTAGCTCAATTTTCACAGGGTCTGCTCGTTTTGATTTTCCTGGGCTATCAGTATCCCATACTCTGGGGTATACCTGATTCAATACTTGCTCTAAATAGTTCTTCTTGTTTGTTGGTCTTGTGTCAATTGTCAGTCCTACTGCTAAAACTTCTCATTTGTCTTCAGGTACCTTCCATGTTAGTTTTCTTTCTCTAAACGGAACTCTTGTTTCTAAATTTTCAAGCAAAAAATCCATGCCTAGGACAGATTTGAGTGAGTTTGGTAAATAAAGAAACTGATGTATTCCCATTTTCTTCTTGATTTTACATTGAAGTGGTTGCAGGAAGAATGCCTTTTCTGGCTCCTATTGCTGGCAGATAGTTTTCACTTTTGGGTATCAGTGCTTGATTCACGTGTGAAAATGTGTCTCCACATTTAGTTAAAAATTCAACTTCTTTATTATTCTTTAGCTGTATTTTAACCGGTAACCTGCTAGGGCAAGAACTGCCAGTCTCGGTCATTCCTGGTATCTGGTGAACATTGCACAGCAGCCGGCATCGTTCGCGTCCCACAAAGGGCTTACGATAGGACACAGCTTGTCTACTGTGCCTTGTAAGGCTCCACTAGCAATTTGTCCCTGCACACGTGCTCTGGCTGCCTTGATCGCCAACTCTTTTGCTGCTTTGGTTAGCTCTGTCAACATGAAATCAGGATCACCTCAGCCTGGCTCTTGACTTGTGACTACGAACTCCAATCTTTTTGCTACTTTGCTAGGGTTTTCTCTTTCCATTTTAACGTTTTCCCACCAACTGTTCAGGGCACTAGTAGAAAAGCAGATGTTCACCCACATGGCTTCTCCTGGGGGACTCAAGTCTTGCCTTAAGGGGGTGACTAAAGGCAAAGCTTTCTTGGTTTTATTCCGTGTGTTGCTTGTCACTGAGGCTCTCTGAAATCGTCCCCTCACCTGGATTATTCATCTCATCCTCACTGCCATTTGGCTTTCATTCAGGGGGCAGAGTGGTTGCCTGAGGGGGAGTGTACCCGAGCTGGCCTGGGCTAACTCGGCTGTAAATCTTGGACACCTAGAACACAGTCTTCTTCCTGGGGCATTTCAGCCATGTTCAAACATCTCTGCCCTATGCTGAATGCTGAATGACATCTCTTTCTTTTCTGCCTCTTATCTCTTTCCAAAGTTAGGACTAAAAGTCCTGTGGGGCCAAATCAACGCCACAATTTTTTGTGGCACTCAGATTTATTCTTCAGGGTAAAAGCCATGTCTGCATATATATCACCGGATCTCATTTTTCTTCTTGTCTTAAAAATAACATCAACTGTAACAATGCATCATAACGTTCCATTAGGGAGTCACATTTCACCACTTTCTAATTGATACTCAGCCTACCATTGGGTAAGAGTATTTCATCAGGTGACCTTACACGAAAAATTACCCTCTGGGATTCCCCCCAAAGCTTTCTCATCTGCTAAATTACATTCTAGTGGACTCTTTTTAATACCATCATTACTTCTTGTGTTATTCATTCTTCATGCTATCTAAATTTCCAGTCTTAGCAGGATGTATTAGTACTTCTCGTTTCCTTCTCTTTATCCTCTGTATACTACACTTAACATGCACGGGCTGTCTCTGAGTCACCCAGCACCAATATTCTTTTTTATAGTCCTAACAAGCAGTGAAAACAAAAGGATTCCCCGTTCCACACAATCTACAAGGAATTGGGCTATGATCGGACATACAACGAGTTTCTGAAAACACTGCCTAAAGTCCTACTCAGGAGTATATACTCATGTAAACCTAGAGGTCAAAACCCTTGACTTTTGATGTAGTGTCTAAAAGCTTGGGTGACTGCTCAATGTTCTTCGATCACTTCTCAAACTCAGACGGGCTTGGTGCTGTGCCCATTTCCCTGGGGTGTTCCGGTTTGTGTTTATTTATCAGTTATCGTAGAATGGTTTGTTTTCATGTACCCCGTCTTTTCCCCAAGTTGGTTTACCCGTAGGTTTTGCCTTCCCTCAAAGCTGTCCCTCATGCCATTTCCCTTTGTTCCAGCTCCTTCCCTGCCTCTCAAGATAATCCAGCTCTTTATTCCTGAACCTTCCCTGTCACTTTTGCCTTGCACCAACCCCTGACTGCACCACCCCTTTGGAATTCCCCTATTGCTGGAAGCCCCACTGGCTCATGTGACCTACCCTCTCCTCTCATCTGTCCTAATTAGTCCCCAGCAACTGATGGAATGCCCTCGCTCCTCCCCTGCAGATTCCTTATTGCTCAGTCGTTTGTATCCACCCCCTGAGTTGTATGTACCCCGATAAAATCCCCTGCACAGAAGTGCTGGCGACTCTTTCAGGCTGAATCCATCCCTTGGGATAAACCTTTGCCTTTGGAACCTAACAACAGAGGAGCCTCCTCCTTCTCTTTGGCCTGCTCCGTGCTGCAGTGAGTAGATCCTGAACCACTGAGCAGTGGCTCACCAGGGTTAGCCGCGGGCAGAACCCACGCCTTGGCCATTCCCCACTCCCGGCGCAGCGCCGCAGTTTTCCCAAGAGCCAGCCCGGGCTCCGCTGGGCTGCGTCCATGGGGAACCCGTCCCAGTGCCTGACCGCGCTCTGGGTGAAAAACCTTTTCCTGATACGGAAATGAAACCTGCCCCGTCCCAGCTCCCTGCCCTTTCCTCCAGTCCTGTCACTGGTCCCAACAGTGACGAGAGCTGCAGCAGCCCCTCTGATTCCCCTCAGGAGGATGTTGAAGACCACAACGACGCCCTTTACTCTCCTCCAGGCTGAACAAAGTGGCCTCAGCTGCATCTTGGGCTTCCCCTCCAGGCCACAGTCCATCCTTGCAGTCTTCTTTTGCATTCTGGCTAATGGTTTCATAACTTTTGATACTGTGCTGCCCAAAACTGCGCCCGTCGGCTTTCAGCACGTCTCTTGGCTGCTGCTACAGGGTGTGGGCACCATCATCAGAGACACAGAAGAGCTTCTCCTCCCAGAGTTATCCTTATCCTCTGCACTTCCACGTGTCTGCCTTGATGTTCACTGGGGAATTTCCCACTTTGTGGCCGCTCAATGCTGTGCTCAGCAAGGACACAGTTTGGTTGGGACGTGAGCTGCCAGAGCAAGACATGCAGCAACGGAAGCTGAGAATAGCAGAGACTGGGCAGATTCTGGTTTTTTCCAGAATGTGGGAAAGAGAGTGAGAAAAGCACAAGGAAATTTACGAGTGTTAACTTTGCAATCTAATTGTCCTGGGAAACTCAGCAATGGATGGTGCTCTGGTGCTACTGCCAATGCCTTCCATGAGAAAAATTCATTTCAGGATGGAGCAACATCATCTGACAGAGACCAAGTGTGCCAGCAGTTGCTCCAGGTGCTCCTGCCATCAGCCCCTGCAGGTAGGAGCACAGCCCCCCATGCACGAGGCCTTTGGCTCCTTCTGGCACAGAAGCCCCTCAGGGGCACAGGTCTCTGGGGCAGGAGACAGGCACCAGCGCTGCCAGGGCTCGGGGAGTGGCAGGTCTGCTTGGCCGGGGACTCTGCCACACCTGCTGATGTCAGCGCTCCCCGGGCCCCAGGCCTGAGAGCAGAGATGGTGCCCGGGCCCACACGTTCCTTGTGCGTGTCACACCAGCGGGTTTAGGACGGCCACCAGCCGGGACGTGTCCCGAGGAGGCCGTGCCAGCTTCCCTGCAAGGCCCCGTGCCCTTCCCAGAACGGCTGCGACGGCAGCCCTGGGGGCTCCTTCTGCTGCCCTGAGCCCACAGAGCAGGGCATCGTTCGCTGATGCTCTGAGCCCTTCCTAAAGATCCGGTCGGCCTGCCTTAGACTCCTGGGGCCAGCCATTCCTTCCAACCTGGGCCACTTTGGGTGGGCTGGGCCTGGCCCCATGGCAGGCGGCAGTGTGTGCAAGGGCCCTTGGTGACACGGCGCCGCACAGTCATTGTGACATGGAACCGGGTGTCCAAGGGCCCTCTGTGACACCTGGTGACATAGGAGCTGGCGCTGACAAGAGCACGCCACAGTGCTCAGAGCACGCGACGCGACAGGACGGGACAGAGCGGTGCCGTGAGGAGCCCCCGCACAGCACGCTCGTTCGCGTCCCACCTGGAGCTTTTCTGAAGCCTTGTGTCTGCAGCTGAGCTCGAGGCCAGACCACAAGGCCTTGCTGACCCGTGGTCTCCCTGAGGCTTCTCTTCTGCAAGTGCCCTTGAGGTCAGACCACAAGTCCTTGGCAGGAGTCTCCTGTCTTTGTGGCAGGAGCCCTTGAGACCGAGTGCAGGACTTGCTGTCCTGTAGGCTTCCTGAGGCTTCTTACTTGAAGGTGCCTTCCAGGCACCATTGCACGACTTGGTGACTTGGAGCTTTTGCAGGGCATCTCTCCTGCAAATAGCCACCAATCCAGTCAGAGACATGGAGCAGAGACCCCCGAGAGTGCCCGAGCTGGCCTGGGTCGAGGAGGAGGAAGAAGGCCCTGGAGCTGCCCCGGCACAGCAGACTGAAGAGGTGGTGCCCTTCCAGTCACCGCAGGAGGGTGAGTGGCGGAGCTGGGCCACAGGACTGGTGCCTGCTGCCAGCTTGGCCCCACACCGTGCCATGCTGTGCTGTGCCATGCTATGCCCTGGGGACATGCCTATGGACAGGACGGAAGAGGGGCCGGGCAGACACCCCGCAGTGGCCGTGCTCCATCCCCTGGGGCATCCCGGGCCTCTCCCTGCCTGGGGAGCGCAGGGCTGGCCCGTGTTCTCCGGCCTCTCCCGCAGCCCCTCATCTCTGGCTGCGCTCGCTCTTTGCCAGATGCAGCCCTGGAGCGCAAACAAGAGCAGGAGTCCAGCCGTGGCCGCTTCCACAGAACAGCGCAGGTACCTGCAGCCACCCCCACCTGGGCTGGGCCTGCTGTCCCTGCTCAGCCCAGCACCGTGTGTGCAGCGCTCCATGCAACATCCCCGGCTTCTTGCCCTTCTCCTACAGTTCGTTTGCAACTTCCTCAAGAGAGTTAAAGAGGAGGAAGAGACCATCGCCACGGGCGTAGGCCTCAGACCATACTCGCCCATCTTCCTAAGCAAGACCAGTGCTGCCCTGCTGTCTCTGCTTGTCGAGGAAGACTTTTACACTCCAAAGCAAGTAAGCAGCCTGTGGCCAGGCTTTGGTCCTCCCAGCAATTGCTTGGCCTCCCCAGCCATGCATGCTGCTTGCTGTGAGCCTTTCAGGCCACATGGCAGTGGGCTGGGAAGGGAAGCACTCCTCTGGGGAAGCTGGGAACATTGCTCCCTCTGGCAGCTTTCCAAGTCTCCCCGTGCCTTCTCCAGGTGCCTGCCATGGTGAGCTACATCCACCAGTGGCTCATGGCCAATGATTCTGCTGAGCACAGGCTGGACAAGACCCTGCTGCATCTCACCGAAGCACAGCCAAATGACGCAGTCATCACGCTCCTGCGTGTGGCCCCGTCCTGTGACAGGTATGGGGCCCACCTGCCCACAGGGCTCAGGCCTCCCCAGCCCATCACCCTGTACGGCCTGCCCCAGGTGTCTGAGCAACAGAGAATTCCAGAGCCCTCTGGCTGCTCCCTTTCCCAGCCCTGCCATGTCAGCCCCTCAGCCAGCTGCCATGCTCCCTTGCCGCCTCTCAGGGCTCTGTCCCCACAGGGCTGGGCTGCCTGGCTGCTGCTGCCAGGGGGGCAGTGGGCACAGGCAGAAATGGCAGCCAGGTCAGCTGCCCCCGCTGCTGTGTCTGAGACCCCCCCTGAGACACAGCTCTAACCCCGCAGAGCTGCCATGGCCATGTGGAAGACCATCATGGGCTCAGCCAGGACTGTGGAGCTGGCGCAGCTGATCCTCCTGGATGTGCTGGGGAGCTGGCCAGAGTACAGCACCTGCACCTCCGATGGGGACGAAACGGGTGTCTTTGCCCTGGCTGTGAGTTCCTGCAACTGGCCTTTGCAGGCCCCAAGGCTGCCTCTCCAGCAGCTCTCCATCCTCCTTCCCTCGCTGCATCTCCCTGCCTCAGGCACTGGCCTGAAACCTGGCCCAGGGGCAGCTTCAGGCCCACCGGGCCCCGTGCTCCCCCTGCCAAGGTCTCTCCTGGCCTCTCCCTGCCACGCTCGGGCCCAGCCACACGCACACCTCGGCACTGAGCGCTGTCTCGGGGGGCTTTGTCCTTTGCAGGCAACTGTGGTGATGTGGAAGATCCTCCAGGTGCCCTGTCTCCCACGGATCTTGAAGGTGTATTTCCCCCGCCTATTTGTGCATCTGCTATTCCAAGTGTTCTTCAGCACTCTGGATATGCCAGAGGCGGTGGACACCTTCTGGAAGGGATGCCAGGAAGAGCACGGCCTTGCCACCAGCCCCAACAGGTGCCCCATGCCACTCCTCCAGTCCCTGCCACGTGGCCTGCCAAGGAGCCAGTGCTGCCGCTGTGACCTGGGCTTTGCTCTGCACACAGGTTTGCAGTGCGCACCCTCAAGTCCCTGCTCTGCCTTCTCCGCTGCGAGGATGTGGTGGTGGCAATGGAGCGCAGGTGTGCCTGGGACACGCTGCTCTCTCTTGACACTCACCACTTTGCCGTGGCTCTGCTTGCCAGGTGAGACCCCCTTCTCCCCACTGCCTCTGACATTGCTGCTCTGTGCCCAGGTGCCTCACAAAGTGTCCGTGGTGGCCATGGGCCAGAGGGCCTTGTCACTAAAGGAACGGCCAAGCAGACTGGAAAAGGCTGGCAGAGGACGGTGCCCATGAGCAACCAACTGCCAAATGGCCCACGTCCCCTTGCTGGAAGGGTGCTGGGGAAAGATGAGAACTGGATGAGTCACGCCTGGGAGAGGTTTGCCTCACTGGCTCGGGGTCTTGTTTCCTTTTTCCCCTCTTCAGAGAAATTCGCCGCTTAGCCATCCACTTTTGTTCTGCGATTGCATTCTACCTGCTCGCCCTGCTCGGCAAAGAGATGCCATACTGGGATTTCCCTGCCCTGGCATTCCTTGTGGAGGTGAGCCTCAAGGCCAGCGCTGCCCGGCTGAGCCGCCTCCCAGCCCTCTGGCCTCTCGCAGCCACAGCTGCCAGGACAGTGCCCGTGCCCTGTGCTGCTGCCTGGGCCCGGCCCTGTGCGCTTCTGGGCTCCTGCCGGCCGGCTCCCCTGTCACTGCCCTGTGCCTTTCAGGTCCTCGAGTGCCTGGACTTGAGGGAATGCAGTGACAGCGTTCTGGAGATCCTGGCACAGAACCTGCAGAGCGAGCACATGGCTAGGCGTTACTTGGCACTCCGAGGCCTCGTAGTGCTGGGCAAGAATCCCTTGATGGTGAGAAGGGACAGTGGCTGAAGCCGTGCAGGCAGCGTGGGGCTGGGCAACACTGTCGCTTGGCCTTGCATGGGCTTCGGCCACTAGGGCAGCTGCTCCCAGCTCTCCTGCCTCCCGCTCCAGCTGCCCCAGAGCTTCGGGACAGGCCTTTGGCCTCTGGGCCCTGCGGCCTTTCACAGGGCGGCCTTTCACAAAGTGGTGTTCCACACAGGCCAAAAAAATGCAGAGCCTGACTGAAAGTCTTGTGGAGCTCCTGGAGGAAAATGACAGCGACATGATCAGGATGAGCATTCTTCTCCTGAGATATTTGCTCCTGGATAATGGTGCCCCAATAGCCACCCCCATTGCCCTGCAGCTGGCTGAGGCGCTCCTGCCACTCTTTGACAGCGTAAGGCCCTGTGCCCACAGCCATGGCCACTGGCTGCTGCCGGGACACTTGGTGCCCTGTGCAGATGCACGCCTGTGCCCTGGAGGGCCTGAAGCAGCTGATGCTCAGGTCTTTTGCCCTTTCCTTTCATCCAGGATGATATCCAGGTGCAGCTGAGCTCCATGGCTGTCTTTCAAGAGATGCTGGACTTATTAACAGAAGAGGGAAGAAAGGCCCTCAAGTCCCACGTGCGCCAGAGCCTGCTCCCTCTCTACTTCCACTGCCATGATGAGAATCAGATTGTTGCTGAGGTGAGCACTTGTGGCCAGCTGCCGTCCCCCTGGCAGGGGCTTGGGCTGCCTCCTGCCCTGGCACCTTGCAGGCTGCAGCCTCCTCCAGCCTGTGCTACTGGGATGGTCCTGTGCCCTGGACTGTGGGGCCATCTGTGCCTCTCTGTTGCTCTCCAGGCCTCCCGGGAAACGCTGCATTCCTCAGCCAGATTCCTGAAGAGGAGGGATATTGAACAAATGCTACACGTGGATCAGAGCTTTGGCGAGTGCCTGGTAAGAGCAGCCGAGAAGCCCCAGCCTCAGCATGGCGAAGGACGCTGAGGGCGGTGCTCAGCGTGGGGGACGGGCAGCTGTGCCCGCTGCTGCACCCAGAGGTCGCGCGGGCTCTTCTCCAGGCTCCCGCAGGCCCGAGTCGGGTGCCCTGGGAGTCCGAGCCCGGCGGGGCTGCGGGGCGGCACTGCGGCTCCCCGGGCAGCAGCCGGCCCTCTGCCCCCTGCCCTCGGGAGCCCTTGGCCAGCGGCTGCTGGCCGCGCCTCAGGGCTGTGCGGGCAGGGGAGGCCGGCGCTGGGCGCAGACAGCGCCCCGCCCAGGGGCTGAGCCCGCGCCAACCCTTCCCTCCTGCTGCTCTCTGCAGCTGGCAGAGGACAGGAGGCGAGCGGCCGAGCAGCTGCGCCAGGCCCTGCGCTACCTGCAGAGCCCACAGGAGCCCCTGCGAGAGGCGGCCGTCAGGTTCATGGGTGAGTCCCGTGCCGGGCTCCCTCCCCGGCCCGCCGCAGCTCGGCCCCGGCCCCGCCTGCTGCCCCCGGCAGCTCCAGCCGGGCCCGGCGCCGTGGAGCCCTGCCTGGCCTGGGCATTGCTGCTGCCGCCCTCTGGCAGCCGTGCCCTGGGGCGGCAGCGTGCGGCAAGGGCCCGGGCTGAGCCCTGCCGGGCCAGCAGCCCGTGTGGCCACAGCGCCGGCAGCGCCGCTGGCAGGGAGCTGTGCCGCTGGGGCCGTGACAGGCTCTGTGTTCACAGGCATGGCCGGGCGGCACCTGAGGGGGCAGCAGCAAGAGCTGCAGCTGATCTGCACTGGTGAGTGTGTGAGGGCAGCCGGCTGACCGCGGGGGCTGGAGGGGGCAGCTGCAAGCCCTGCCCCGGCTGCGGAGGGCTCTGCTCCCGTGGACAGAGCACACAGAGATTTCAGGGCTACGTGTGGCATTCGTGGCCAGCACCTTCGGGCTGATCCCCTTGCTCCCTTCTCCCTGCGGGCCTTGGCAAGAGCCGGCCGGGATAGCGCCGGCAGGGGCTCTCCTCGGCTCCCTGCACATGCGGGATCCGACCTTGCCTCTTTTCCGCTCTCTTGCAGCCCTTGAAGAAATGGCATGTGACAGCAGTCCTGCAATCAGAGATGCTGCAGTTGAATTTTCTTTAGTTCTCCGGGCCCTACAGAGAGCTCCCTACTCCCCATGGCGTAAGCTGCGAGATCGATTCCGCAGTGCATGGAGGAAACGGCCTCGTCTGTGCAGCACTGCCGTGCTGTTCTGCTGGAGCTCCGCAGAGAGATGATCTGAAAGACTCTGTCTGCTGGGGCCATTTAAGCCAGCAGGGATTTGTGTTTTTTCTTCAAGATTTTTCTGTTTGTATTTTCGTTTTTTGTTGAGTATAGAATATCATAGAATAGAATAGAATATCTTCCAATACACAGAGTGCCAGGATCTTTCTTTTCCTGCACAGGGTCTGTAGGGCATATGGGGAGAGGGGGAAATAGGTGCTTGTGCTCAGCCAGCTGTCCGGGCGTGCAGTGTCGCAGGGAAAATGGCCAGAAGCCCCTTGGCCTTTGGTGGTTCTGCTGAAGCCTTTGTGCTGCCGACAGAGCGGCTGGGCAGGGGCCGGAGCTGCGGGGATCCCTGCCAGAGCGGTGCCTGGCAATGGCCACAAGCCCTGTGCCGGGGAGGAAGGGCCATCCGTGTCCTCCTGCCCATGCGCTGCTGGCTGCCTTGCTGAGGGCTCTCAGGTGCCTCTGGATGGGGCTCCTCTGGAGCTGCTGTGGGGCTGCGGCGCTGCTGCCGGCAAGCTTGGCCAGGCTGGGGGAGACCCTGAGGGGCTGGGGCGCTGCTAAGCCCTGAACAATTGGCTGGCTGAGGCCATAGGCAGCCCCCTGGCAGCCGCCTCGATCCTGACAGCCGGCTGCTCTGGCGCTCCCAGGTTTGTGGCCGGTTGGAGGGACCCCCTGGGATCAGGCGTGGAACCCTGGTCCTGGCCTTTCAGGGCTGTGAGGCCAGCTGTTGTGGGGCTGGGCATGTGCCCTCCCTGGGCTCCAGACTGGAGGCCCCGTGCCCCTCAGCCTTAGGCATTGAGCTCCACTGTCTGATATCCAAGTCTTGTTCCTATTGCTGTGGGGGAGGCCGAGCTCTGTGGCTTTAGGCCCCATTGAGCCAGAAGAGCAGCAGCTTTGAGCCCACAGGGGCCACAGAAAGGCCCTCTTGGACCACGGGCATTCCTGTCCTTCCCAAGGCAGGGACACATGAGAGTGCAGCGGGCACCTTCAGGGTGCCACGCTGGCTTTGCACTGGGCCACCTCCCTGTGCTGTGCTCGGCTGGCTCTTTGCTTTGCTGCTCTCGGCCTTGTGTCGTCGTACTCCTCTGGCTGCCTGCAGCCAGGGGCAGCCCTATCAGGAGGGTGAAAGGCCCCGTCTCCAACATGTCAAGGGGGAAACGGAGCTCTCCCAGCTCTCAGCCCACGCTGTAAGCAGAGCGGAGCCTTTTCCAAGCCCCGGTGGCTTTCTGCCGGCTTCTGGCCCCTGGCCACCATGACCCACTGCACTCGCTCTGAGTCACCTACCGCATGCCTGGTGCCTCTTGATTTGCTGACCCTGGCATGTGAGGCTCACTGAGGGAAAGGTGGCTGTCCCAATGCTGAGGGCACATGTGGCTCACTGAGCAGACTTGAGGCTTCCCCAGCAGCTTGCAGGTGCCTTATGTGTCATGTTACAGTGCTTGTGCTCCTGCCTCTTCCTGTCCCTCTTCTCACCCTCAGCCAACGTGCACCCTCTGACCTACCTTCAGTAAACCCTGTTGCATCAGACACGGTGTCAAGAGCCCTCCTTCGGCTGCCGGTCGAGCGCACATTACACCCTCCGGGCCTGGGAGCAAGGTGGGCTGGGAGAGCTGTTCTCTCAGACCAAGAGGGAGCGGCTCTCCACAGCACCTGCCCATGGACCTTCCCCGCACCAAATAAAATCATCTCCAAGCTTAGCTAGTAAGCTAGTACGGTATAAACCATTAATTGCCTGGAAATCTGGCACTAGTCTCTAAGTGCCATTAGGTTTCTTTATTGCTAATCTAGCAGTATTCAATTCTGACTTTTATTCTTTTAATAATCCTGATGTCAGGGATATATTGATTGTTGGTTCTATTTCTTTCCTAGCTTCTAATCTTCAAGGGTATTGCTTTCTGACTACTGGCTCAACTCTTGTGTGTAGCTCAATTTTCACAGGGTCTGCTCGTTTTGATTTTCCTGGGCTATCAGTATCCCATACTCTGGGGTATACCTGATTCAATACTTGCTCTAAATAGTTCTTCTTGTTTGTTGGTCTTGTGTCAATTGTCAGTCCTACTGCTAAAACTGCTCATTTGTCTTCAGGTACCTTCCATGTTAGTTTTCTTTCTCTAAACGGAACTCTTGTTTCTAAATTTTCAAGCAAAAAATCCATGCCTAGGACAGATTTGAGTGAGTTTGGTAAATAAAGAAACTGATGTATTCCCATTTTCTTCTTGATTTTACATTGAAGTGGTTGCAGGAAGAATGCCTTTTCTGGCTCCTATTGCTGGCAGATAGTTTTCACTTTTGGGTATCAGTGCTTGATTCACGTGTGAAAATGTGTCTCCACATTTAGTTAAAAATTCAACTTCTTTATTATTCTTTAGCTGTATTTTAACCGGTAACCTGCTAGGGCAAGAACTGCCAGTCTCGGTCATTCCTGGTATCTGGTGAACATTGCACAGCAGCCGGCATCGTTCGCGTCCCACAAAGGGCTTACGATAGGACACAGCTTGTCTACTGTGCCTTGTAAGGCTCCACCAGCAATTTGTCCCTGCACACGTGCTCTGGCTGCCTTGATCGCCAACTCTTTTGCTGCTTTGGTTAGCTCTGTCAACATGAAATCAGGATCACCTCAGCCTGGCTCTTGACTACGAACTCCAATCTTTTTGCTACTTTGCTAGGGTTTTCTCTATCCATTTTAACTTTTTCCCACGAGCATCCCAGGCTCCGCTGGGCTGCGTCCATGGGGAACCCGTCCCAGTTGCTGACTCTGCTCTGGGTGAAAAGCGTTTTCCTAATACGGAAATGAAACCTGCCCCATCCCAGCTCCCTGCCCTTTCCTCGAGTCCTGTCACTGGTCCCAACAGCGAGCTCGGTCCTTGAGTGGCCATTAATTGTAAACATCCAACATGGGCCAATCACAGGTGCACCTGTTGCATTTCACAGCAGCAGATAACCATTGTTTACATTTTGTTACTGAGGCCACAGCTTCTGAGAAAGGGAAAAAATCCCAAAGAAAGGATTTTTCACAAAAGATGTCTGTGACACCAGGGATTTCTTAGTTCGTTTTCACCAGAAATGGGTCAGGGAAAAAGTAAGTTCCTTGACCCAGGGGCTGCGGATTGTGTGAGTAATTCACAGCAGTTTGAGGTATCTAGGAACTGTGAGGTGGGTTCTCAGGGGGAGAGCATTCCTCAGGACAGCCCACTGGGGATGATAATACGGTTTGGAGATGAATGGGAATCCCAAAGGAGAAAAAGTAAACAGAAAATAATTAAGTATTACATGTTTAAATGGAAAAAGGAAATGATCCGGAAAGATAATTTTTATTGGTCTAAGTTCGGATCATTTGAGGATTATATTTGCCAGGCTCTAAATATATATGTGAATTCAAAAGACCCTGTTAATCAGGAGGAGAGTGAAAATGCTGCCTTTTGGAGTCCTGAGGGGAGAAGTAGGTCTGTTGTTCAGAGGCAGGACAGGGCACTTCAGGAGTTATTGAGAGGAGCACAAAGGGTGTATGTGAACAGAGATAAGAAAAAGCAGAAAGCAGATGCCTGAATTTTGGTAGCAGCAGTTAAAGAAATGCAGGCAGCTTTGAATACAGAAAAATCCACAGAGAAAAACAAAGAGCAGATGTCAAGATCTATCTTTAGGAACACAAGACCTGTGTGTTTTTCCGACCACAAGAAAGAGCACCTAAAAAAATTCTTGCCCTACCTTAAAGGGTGCAGGTCCTACCTGTTTTTACTATCATAAAAAGGGGCACAGACAAAAAAAGTTGCAGGAAGAAAGAGCAAGATGAGGAAACTTTTAATGGAGGTCAGGGGCTCTGTTTAATGAAGGGGACTGAAAAACACCACCAGAAGTGTGTTGATAAGTTATATTCTTAGTCAATACAGGAGTTTCTCAGTCGACAATGACAAAATTACCCCAGGGATGTGAGATAAGTTGTGAGCGAGTTCCAGTAGTTAGAATTACAAGAGAGGCTTTTCCAGTTCCTGTAATTAAAGGGGTGCAAATTTAAACAGGCGACAAATTTGGAGTAAATGATTTATTGTTGATACCAGAAGCGGAGAATAATTTATTAAGCAATGATCTAATATTAGCCTTAAATTTACAGATAAAACCCTGGGAAGGAAAACTAAAAAATTATTCTTTAACTGAAGAAGATAATCTGGAAATTAATGATATGGGTTGGCATTTGAGTGAAGTGGGGAAGAGCTTGGGGTAAAGGAATCTGGTCCCCTTAGTCCCTCCTGGTCAGCACAAGCCTGTGAACTTTATGCATTACTCTGTGCATTATTCATACTAAAAGAGCAAGAAGGGACTATTTATAAAGACTCCAAATATGCTTTTAGTGTAGTACATACTTTTAGAAAAATTTGGAAGGAAAGGGGACTTATAAACACTCAAGGGAAAGGGTTAGTACACGGGGAATTGATAATTCAGATACTTGAAGCTTTAAAAAGCTCAAAGAAAATAGCAGTAATTCATGCAAAGGGACACCAGAGAGAGAGGGATATTAGAGTCAGAGAGAATAATTTGGCCGACGAAGAAGCAAAAAGAGCGACCTTAAGGAAAAAAAAACCCAAAGCAAAAATACTGAAATCATTACCTTACAAGAAACAGAATTCAGCAGGGGACACTTTCTCTTTCGCTAGCAGAACTGGCAGCTATAAGGAAATTAGGAAAAACATTTAAGGAGGGAAAGTGGGTTTTTCTTTATAGCAAGATTATGATGCCAAAACCAGTGGCACATTAGGTCTTAGATAACTTGCATAGATGGACACACTGGGGAATAAGAGCCCTTTGTGATCACTTTTTAAAATTTTATGGGTGTATCAGGATATTTGAAATTGGAAAGCAAATCACCCAGAGGTGTCTCACCTGTCAAAAAGTAACTAAGAAGGCATTAAGAAGCCCTCCCTCTGGAGGATGCAAAACAGCCTACAGGCTATTTGAAACGATCCAGGTTGATTTTACAGAATTGCCTAAAGTGAGTCGGTGGAAATATTTCTTAGTTATAATAGATCAATTAACTCAGTGAGTTGAAGCATTTCCAGCAGCTCAGGCTACAGTTCAAACGGAGGCCAAAATATTGTTGGAATATGTAATTCCAAGAATGTGATAATGTGGTGGGATTTAAGTGGATTTATATTAACCCTGATTTAGTAAGAATGAACTAAGCATCCTGGAGTGGCTGCCGACCGCAATTCCCTTGAGCTCAGAGGCAGAAGAACGCTGGTGGAAAAGAATAAAAGACTTTCTGAATCAGTGGGAACAGCCTAAAAGGATCAAAGATCTCCTCCAAAATTACCCACCAGCAACATTATTAGAATTTATTACAAAACTGCAATTCCAGAAACTGAGATTGATAACACCTGTTGTTGAAAGAGTCCAGAGACAACTAAAACATTGGCAGTGCAGTAAACATGGTTTAGGGTGTCATCCCTGGATATGTATTGTTTGCACACTTTGCTTTAACTCATGGTGGAGAGTACCTAAGAGGGAAGAGAAGGAGAAACAATTGATTTGCTTGCTTTGCTATAGTTATGTATTTAGACAGCTAACTATAGAACGCATTGCTAGTGATTTTTTTTAGATACCAATGAGACTGGGAGACGGGACCCTTCCAGAAGCAATTGGATTAATAGAGAACTTAAATCAATTGGTTCTTGCCATATTGGCTATAGCACAAATAAGAGAACAAGCAATTTATAATATTATAGACCAGTGTCTCATAATCAATAGTTGTTGTGGAGAAGAAGTCTATATATCACATCGTAAGCGCATTCCAGGGGCATATTGGCCTGGCGAGTGTGCCTATTGGAGGCTGTGATTTAATGCACTTCTTGCACTTGAAGTAGAAAATATTTAGTGAAATCTTATTGTGGTTGACGCATCCCTGAAATTTTGGAAAATACAGATTTATGGTATTCCAGCCTAACCTTTCCCCTGTTCTTGTCGTTTTAATTATTTCTTCTTAACCAGCCAGAACTGAGAAATGGTATTTAAGAGGGGACAAGCAAACTCTGTGGGGCTATGGGTACCAAATAAACTAAAAACACCAGTGACTAGATCCCTAGATATTACCTTTGCTACTGAGAAGACTAGCATCTCGGCCCTTGGTTGCAACCCAAGGGGCCTTGAGAAAGGTAGAAAGGTAGATTTCCTAAAGAAATCTATAATATTATTTTCACTGTGATCATTCTGGTACCCTGGATGGTTGGCCAAAGCCAGAGAGCCACACTGGACAGAGTTTCATCAATAAAAAAGCAAACAGGGCAAAAACAAAGTCCCAGCAATTTCAATATTTGTGACTATTGCAATCACCCTATGAAGATTAAGGACAAGATGGGATCTGTGTTTGTGACACACCCATATGTTAGTTCTGCCTGCTACAATCACAACCACTTTATAGATGTTTGTGTTAAAGAAAGAAAGATGCATTGGGTAGGGAAAAATTTAAACTATAATGGACGAGCTCCTCATCCCCATGGTAATCAGATTTGCCCCCAGTATGAAAAGTTCTTTTGTTTTGAAAGAGACGATAATTGAAATAATCCAAGTATAAGCATGGGAAACCAGGCACTAAGAGAAAAATTGAAAGAGAAAATAAAAGAAGAGAAAGAAACAAAGGAGAATAGAGGAAAGAACAAGAGAAAAGAGTCAAAAGAATTGGCTGAATTGTATAAATAGCTTAAACAGCACTACAAAGATTGGAACCTGCCAGCCTCGAATAAGAATCTGTTTGTGAGGTTGATGCAAGATATTGCTACAGAATTGGGATTATCCAAATGTTGGATTTGTGGAGGTCTAAAAATAGCTGAAAAGATGGACGTGGAAAAGTGAGAGCTTAGCTCCAGAACAATTTTTAAAATGGAACCATACCCAAATTTCTAGAACATTGAAGAGACTTGAAAGATAGATTCTAAGCTATCAAGTAATTGAAATCATTTGTATAACTCAAGAAGGAAGAAAATTTAATAAAGTAGTGGGGCATACTCCTTGTAAATCCACATTGGTGGTCAATATGGATAATCGTTCAAAAGTTTGGTGACCTGAAACCCCTGTTGGTTATTAGAGACCAATAAAAAAAAACTGTGAATGGGATGAACAGATTGATTTATGCTGGTACAGAAGTCCTGGAGCTAACCCCTACCAATCTATCAATGGCTCAGGATTGGTCATGGGGATATAGGACCCTAATTTGCCTGTTGAATCGAGTGATAGGGCCCCAAGTAGTAGTGGAAGTGGTGTCAAATCACACCACTGGTGCCTTAAAAATGTTGGCCAGGCAATATACACAAATGCGGGCATTTGTGTACCAAAACAGGATTGCCCTAGACTATCTGTTAGCAGAAGAAGGAAGAGTTTATGGGAGATTTAACAAATTTTACTGCTGCATAGAAATTGAAGAAAATGGAGAAGCTATCACTGAACCTGTCGAGGAAATTAAAAGGGTGGCTCATGAGCCAGTACAAAAGTGGAATTCAATCTAGAAAGCAGATTGGTGAGATAACCTCTTTGGAGGTGTTTGGTAGAAAAAGTTAGAGTTCATGTTGTTTTGTTCAATTTTGAGACCTTTGTTTCTGCCTTGTATGATTCCATGTTTTATTAGGCTAATTTGCTCAGTGATTCAGGAGATGCAGATTACAATAATATCTCTAGATTCAGAATCAGTAGAAAGAGGAAAACCAAAATCTGTGATGGTACTAACAGCTGAATCAACCGGTGTTAAATAATAAGGACCTAAACAGATTGAAATAGCCCAGGAAATGCTAACCAAATTTGAAAAAAGTCTGGAAAATTAGAGGCAGCAACAGAAATGCTGGAGAAATTTGAAGCTGAAGAGACAACAAGAAAATCAAAATTCTGAAGAATATAAAGGATATCAGGGCATAGATTTTTAATAAAGCACGGAACATAATGATCAAGAAGAGAAATGGGGGATTTGTGGTAAATAGGTATGATTCATGCTGACAAAAATTGAAACAGGAATCAATATTAATACAATAATTAATATTTGTGGATAATAAAACAGTTAAAAATTGTAATGCCAAAGAAGAAAGGGAGAAGAGGGGCTCCACCCCCCTCCCTGCAGATGTTCAGGAACAGGAGGAAAGCAAGAGATAACAGTTGCTAAAAATTAACACAGAAGGGAAACTCTGGTTGGGTCCCAGAAAAATGTTAATTATAAGGGATTTATTGCCTTGATATGTAGATGTAGTGATATGTTAGTCTTGGCTTACATTGTACTGGCTTGGTGGCGCATGTGTAACCCAAAGGTGAATTAAAAGACACACAGGAAGACTACGAAATCTTCATCAGACGACCTCCAAAAGACTTGTGCGACCACCAAACTCAGTGGCGGTAAAGGTGGTAATGAGGGTGGAGATAGAAATATGACAAACTGAAAATGGGAGGAGATGATATTAACACATGGCATGTAAGGGGGTAATTTTCACTTGGCAAGCTCATATGTGAGGTGGCACGGGTCCAAGAGCCCTTCACTCTGTACCCCACATTTTTTTTTGCTTATGCGCTATTATTTGAACCAAATTATCCCTTATTTATGTATTTTCTCAACTATTCAAATAAAATTGCTGCTATCTCAAATATTGTTTGGGTTTTTTTTATGATGGGAATATTGGGCAAACATAACACAGACAGCCAAAAAAGCTCCTTGTGGGCAGAGCTGGCAGCATCGGACCCCCAAATTGTGTCCAGTGCTGCCTTGTGTAGCCCAAAATCGCCAGTAGAGGCACTGGATGTTTGTGCACCGGGATGCTTTAGGACTATGGCTGAAATTTAGGAACCCCGGCCCTAATTACAATGCCTCCTTAACGGTCTGCAGCACCCAGAGCAGAACTGGGGCATTGGCCCAATCAGCTCCAATTTTGCCCCATTTTGCCCTCCCAAGGCACTGCTTCCAGCCTGGGCTGTCCCTGTGCTCCAGCTGCAGCTGTAGAGCCCTCAGAGCTGCGGCTCTGCTCTCCTTCTCCTCCTCCCCCTGTGGCTTCTGTGTAGGGACCAGCAGTGGCCCAAGAAGAGCAGGAACTCCAAAAGTGCTCTGGAGCCCCCTGAGGAGCCCTGGCAGAGTCAGCACCGAGTACCAGCTTTCCTCAACATGCCAGGGCAATTCAACATTTCCAGAGTGGCTGTGCCAGGGCTGAAGGAAGAAAACGGAGTGAAAGGCTGAGGGTTTGCAGGAATTGCGGTGTAAAGCCACTAGACGGGCTGCTGTGGACCCAAGACCTGCCTGGGGTCAGGTGCTGCCTTCCTTCCATTCAGGATCAGGGACAGCAGTCGCAGGTGTTGCAAAGGGCGTGTGCCTGAGTCCAGGACACTGCTACGCTGCCGGTGGGCACTGGGATCCAACCTGCTGCCTTGGCGGCTTCTGCCCGCTGCCGGTGGTGGTGCCGGGAGCGATTGGTGCCCGTGAGTTTGCAAAAGGAGCGATTTCCCCTCCTCCCTCCCGTCCGAGGCTGCCATGGCCCCTGAGGGGATGGAGCTGGACCGGGGCGCCCCCTGCTGGCCGGGAGTGCTCTCTGCAGCGCCCCCTGCTGGCCGCAGTTAGAACTGCCACAAAAACCAACTGTGCTGAGCGGGAGGGAAAGTTCTGGGTTTCTCTTGTTTGTTCTGTTCTGGTTTATAAATTTCCCAGTAAAGACCTGTTATTCCTTTTCCTACACTTTGGCCTGGAAGCCCCACCATTTCTGAAATTAGAAAACATTTTTGACATGGGTCTTCATTCTATTCCAGGAACATTCCCACTTTCTTGGCACATATTGCTCATAAACGAGATTTCAGCTCCTGAGCTGCAGTGTGGATGGGACAGACACCTAAAGGGAAGACAGGATCAGGGACTTGGCCACCTCATGCTCTGCCCTTTAAGCCAGTTGGGCCACCAAGGGCCCTCTCCCCAGATGGCACTTCTGGTCCCCCGACCACTCAGGAGCTGGCTTTGGC
This sequence comes from Ammospiza caudacuta, assembly GCF_027887145.1. Taxonomy (NCBI): domain Eukaryota; kingdom Metazoa; phylum Chordata; class Aves; order Passeriformes; family Passerellidae; genus Ammospiza; species Ammospiza caudacuta. The sequence goes on along the minus strand of NC_080614.1, from coordinate 2,140,151 downwards.
AGAGTGTCACACTGTCCCCAGTGTTCCATGGCTGACAGACTGATGGACAGATGGGGCCCTGTCTCACCAAAAGCAAGGCCTGACCCACCCCTGCCACACATAGCTGTTCCAAAATATCTCCAGACATCACACTTTTCCTGTCTCTGAACCCCCACCATGTGCCATGGTCTGATCCCAACTGCTCTGGCAAAGGGGCAGGCTCCAGAACCCTCACAGGGCCTTCGTGGCATTGTTGTGGGATGATCACGGGAGAGGAGGGGTTTGGGAGGGGAGAAGAGGAGGGGAGAAGAGAATCCCGAGCCTTCTGAAGGCCGCTTTGGCCATCAGAGCGAGGAAGATCCAAGGCCATGCCAGGTTACTCTGGCGTGGGAAACATGCTGGGAGGAGTGTTCAGGGTTTGTTACTTGTTGGGGTCTCTCCTAGGAAATTGTTCTTTTTGTGACTCTTTGGACTCTGAAACTTGTTGCTGTTGCTGGTGGTTTCATTCTCTCTTGTTGCTGTTTCAGGAAATTGTTCTTCTCTCAGTCCTTTGGGATCTTTCTCCCTTCACAAGGAGGTTGAGGAGCAATTTTTTAGTGGCAGCACACACAAGAGTGGGTGCCCATGGGTGGGTACCCCCAGTGCCCCCCAGTGTCACAGCACATTCCCGTAGATGTCACTGGGTTCCCGTGGTCGCCCCTGGGGTCCCCGCAGCTCCGCGTAGGTCACCTGGGGATCCTGGAGTGTGGTGGCACGGGGGGACGCTGCGAGACACACGGGCTGTGGGATCTGGGTGGGGTGACACTCGTGGGTGAGGTGTCCCTCTGTGTGTGTCCCCACCGTACTCACCCCCTGCCCTCTTGGTGACCATGGCGTGGGTGTACAGCACCTCCCCCTCCTCTGGGGGGGCCGGGGGATCCGGGGGGACCCTGAAGGAGCAAAGGGGATGTGGGGGAAGAAATGGGAGGTCGTGGTGGTCGGGGTAAAAGGAGAGAGTGTGGTTTGAGCCCCCACTCACCTTTCCTGCTGCTTTCTTGCAGTTGCAGAGGAAAGAGGGGAGGGGTGACTGTGGGATCCGAGGGCTATGACCCCTCTCAGGAATCCTGAACAGCCAAGGGGCCCTCAATTTCCCACAGGACCCCCAAGCATCCCTGAGGTCCCCCAGAATTCATGAACATCCCCAGTGCCCCCGACCAACTCAGCCTCAAGAACCCAAAGCCCGGCAGAGACAGACACCCAAACACCCCCAAGGGAACCCCCAACATCCCTGCAGGATCCTCCAGCACCTCCCCAAACCCTAAAGGACCCCCAGACAAGGTCACAATTCTGGGGCTGTGGGTGCTGTCTAATTGCTCCCCAACTCTGGGGACCTCTACAGCTCCCTGGGACCCCTGTCTCCCCATTGTCATCCACCCATATGGTGCCACTGATGCCAGGTCACAATGACACCCACAAGCAGGTGCAGGAACAAAAGGGCCCAACCGACCCCTGCAGCCACTGCAAGAAACAGAGGGGGACACGGTGTCAGGGTGTCACCCATCATTCCAGGGGTCCTGCACTCCCTAGTGACCCTGTGTGTCGCCACCTGTGTCCCTGTGTCCCCATGTTTTCACTGTCAGTGCCAGCTCAGGGCTGAGTGCCCAGAACACACGGTGCCGTCCTGTCCCAGCTGGTTGGTGGCCACTTACTGGTAGGTGGCCCACATTGATGGCTCTGAGCTCCAGGAGGGCACCCCAGGCAACCTCCTGCCCATTGTGAAGCCAGGTGAAGGTGACAGGGGCTGAACCCACCTGCACCTAGCAGCGCAGGGTCATGGGGTCACCTGCACGCACCTGGTGTGACAGGGGACTGGGGATGATGGTGGCATTGGCCACGGGCACTGTGGGGACACAGACAGGGCTGAGGGCACAGGGAGGGGCTGGCAGCCGGTGTGGGTGGGTACGGACAGGGGGGATGGGTGTGATGGGGGATGTCGGGGATGAGGTCACACCGTGGAGGGGTGAGAGGACACAGGGCAGAGGTGGGGGGACACAAGCAAGGTGTCCGGGGGTCATGGAGGTGCCCAGGCAGGAGACCCAAGGGGTCTCTTGGGGCTCCCTGTACCCATCCTAGCACTCATTGCGCACCGTGATGCAGAGCCAGGCACTGCTCTTCCACATGGCCTCCCCTTGGAGAGCACCTGGCAGCTGTAATTCCCCGAGTGGGAGACCCCCACAGCGGGTGAAGACCCCTGCAGGCCCCCCACCACTTGCCCGTCCTGGTAGAACACGTGCAGGAGGGGGGCTCAGGGTTGCAGGGGCCCGGGGGTGCTGAGGCAGCTGAGAGTGAGGGGGGAACCTACGGTGAGATCACGGGGACCTTCCAGCACTTGCACCATGAAGAGCTCAGGGAAGGAGAGGGGAGGGAGATTTGTGACCCCAAGTTCCCTGGAAGGGGCTGGAGGTGTCAGGGTGGCAGCTCTGGGATGCTCACCATGCACTGTCACTGTCACCAGCGCAGACTCCTTCCACACCCAGTATTCCACCTGGCCTTTGAAGCTGTAGTGGCCACTGTGGTTCAGCTGCAGAGGGGACAGGGACAGCTCAGTGCTATTGGAGAACACCTCCAGATCTGTCTCCTTTTGGTAGAAGGACACCGAGGTGACCGTGTTGTTCCACCAGCCCTGGCAGCACAGTGTCACTGTGTCCCCCTCCAGTAGCGCCTGCCCCAGTGCCTGCAGTACCAGCAAGTCTCGGAGACAGAGAGGATTCATCACATCACATGACAGGGATCTGGAGGGTCCTGGTGAAATCAGGACCCCCACTGGGTCGCACTCAGTGCACCAGTGTTGTGGTGTGCTGTAATGTCCCATTTTGGCCTTCCAGGTCACTTTCCCAGGTGTGCTTATACGTCTCTCCCTTCCCCCTTGCCCCCATGCTGAGTGAGTCCTGTCCATCAGGCTGAACATTCCAGCGAGGCGTCGTGTGGTTGGTCAAGTTCAAAGGATGCCCCTATGCCCAGAGGTCATTGGCCTTTCTGGGTGTCATCTTCCCCTGAGACCCTGCCCCTCTCACCTGGTTGGTGGCTCACCTGTACCTCCCCTCCCCCTGTCCCTTAGCTTAAAAGGTGAATGAGACCATGCGGCCGGGGTTCTGTTGGAGCAGTTGCTCTCGTTCAGACCTCTGCAACCATGGAATAAACCTCTGGACATTAAACCCTCCAGCAGAATCCTCTCCTTTTTCTCTTCACCATCGCCTGAAGCTATTCCTCCTGAGGTAAACGGGGTTCCTAACAAGCCTGGACTTGTTCAGTGCCCAGCTGCAATCTCCAGCAAGCCAAGGTATCTCTGGGGTGACACACCGCAGTTGCTGCCTTTGGCCCAGCAGCGAGGGTCAGACCGGCCCAGGCACAATCTAACTGGTAATATTGGGAGCCTTTTTTTCCAATACACCAGAGGTCATCAATTCCATCAACAGGATCCTCTCACTCTGGGATGCTCTGGGATGTCCCAGAGCAGGGGACGAGCTCTGGTAACACAGGAGGTGACCTATGGAGCAAAGACCACCAGGGGCCCTCAGGGATCTCGTGGGTCCCAGGCTGGGGACACCTAAACATCCCTCATCATTTGAGATTCTCAGGGGGAAACTGCGCCTGGTGCCAGGTCTGACACACCAGTAGGTGTCTTTCTTGGTGACAGTGATGTTTTCCTGTCCGTCCTGCACCCAGCGCTCCCTGTCCTTGTACCAGGTGGTAGCACTGGCAGTCCCCGAGCCCTGACAGGTCAGTGTCACCCTGTCCCACAGCACTGCCGGCCTCCACGGGGACTCCACCAGGAGCTGGGTGGTCTGGGCACCTGTGGGTGACAGGGGACACCAGACTACCAGGGCCAGCGCAGGGCTGAGGACAGCAGGGTCAGGTCATGGCATCCCCTGAGGACTCACCAGCGAGGCCGAGGGTCTGGGCTGAAAGGGCGAAGGGACAGGGCTGGATGGGGGATGGCACTGCAGGGACAGCAGCACAGGGAATATGGGGTGTTGGGGCTGTCCCCAAAAGGTCTCCATGGGGGCATTGGTGTGGCACAGATGTCTCAAGGGCAGGGACACAGTGGCCAACCCATGTTCAGGAATGGGGACCCTGTGCTGACACTGGTCAACATCAGCAGCCCCACAGCCACATCCCCATGGCCCTGCACCCATGGTCCCATTCCATTGGCACCTGTCCCCATGGCCCATCAGCATGGTGCTTGTCCTCTTGTCCCTGTCCCTGCATCACTGTGTCCCTGTCCCCACAGCTGCCCCAGCCCCAAGGTTCCTTCTTCAACATCCTTGTCCCAACATCTCTCTCCCCTGTCCCCACATCCCAGTTCCCCTATTCCTGAGCCCTGTTCCTGTCCCCAAAAGCCACCCCAGGACTCTGGTCACACTGGGCTCAATGCTCTGCTGACCCTGGGGACCTCAGGGGACCCCACAGCTCCCCTGTGCCCTGTCCTCTCCCCATGCCCGGGGTGTCAGGCCCGTGCCCAGGGGACTCACCCCACAGGAGCAGCGCCACCTTCCCAGCCATCCCGGTGTCCCCAGCCATGTGCACTTGCTGTCACTCATTGCTGTGGCCACCGCTCCCCTGGCTGGTGACTCTTGGATGAAGGGGAAGGAAGCGAGGTCATGTCCGTCCCCACATGTAGGTGGCCCTTGGTGGGGGCAGGGTGGCCACAAGCTGGGCACAGGCCAGGGACATTCTGGGATAGTCTGGGGACATGGTTGGCGATGGTGTTGCCAGGAGTGGGGGGCTCAGGGGATGTGGGGAACCAAGGGTGGGTGTCCAGGGGAATTGGGGTCTCCATGCCTAGGGGGATTCAGGGATGGAAGTGCTGTGGAAACAGGGTCCCCAGGGATTTGGTGTCGTGGCATGTGGGTGCCGGAGTTGGGGGCGCAGGGGGAAAAACGGACCCTTGGGAATAGGGGTTCTGAGGGAAGAAGCAGCCCATGGGATGGGCTCAAGGCAATGGTGGTGCTGGGCAATGGCAGTTCTGGGATAGAAGTCCCCAGGGAGGAGAGACCAAGGCAATGGGGGTCCCATGGTTGGGTTCCCAGGGGAATGGGGGTGCCCGGGATGCGCAGTGGCTGGGTGGGCACAGGGGTCACAGCTCCTTCCCAGGGTGCTTCAGAAATCGGGGTGACCCAGGGCCCAGCGCTGCCTCCCTGGGGTGCTCATTTCCTGGGGAGGTATCACATGGGGGTCCTGGGTTGCTGTGCCTCTGTGCCCACCCCCGCCCTTGACTTTTTCCTCTCTTTATTTCTCTTATTTCCCTATTTTCCTCACTTTTGTGCAATGTACCTCCATCCCCAGTTCCTGACGCAGCAATCCTGGGAAACACCTGAGCAAAGAACAGGTTGGGGGCACCCAGGAGAGAGGGAAGATGGGGAGTGGGGGACGCAGGAAAGGGTGGGCAGGCTGTGGGGGATGGGGGTGTTGGGCTGTGTCCCCTCAACACTTTCTTTTTCCTAGACAAGAAGGAAGAGGCCATTTGTGCTCAGTTTCAGATGGGAAAGGGGCGGGGTTCTGTCCTGGGGGACACATCAAGGGGGGTCCTGTCCTGAGAGAATCCTGTCCCAGGGGGTGACGTATCCTGGCATGGGGGGTCCTGTCCCAGAGGGTGGCAGTTCCAGAAATGTCCCTGCACGTTCCTGGCCGGGTGCCTGTCCCAGGGGTGGCACATCCTGGGGACCCCTGTCAATGCAAGGGTGGGGCCCAGCCATGGCCCAGCCCCACTGCACAGGGATGGCCATTGCCCAGCCCTGCTCTGGCCAGCGCTAGGTGACAGCCGGGACCTGAGGGTCTTCCCTGCCCCCTTGGCTTTTATTCTGGCACTTTTAGAGCTGCTGCAGAGGTGAGAATTCTGTGGGTGGAAAAAGGCCTGCCTGTGGTTTCCTCAGCCCTGCAAGAAGCACAAGACCCAAAGACAGGCCAAGCAGTGGCTCTGAGAGGGCCTTTGATGGTTTTCAGAGCAGGGCTGGCTGGAAACTCCCCCTGCAGGGGCAGCTGAGAGGGAACCGGTCCAGAAATGCAACAATTGATCACTTTGTCCCTTTGCCCAAGGGACTGAGAAAAACCACAAAACTACTGCAAGGACAACACAATCTGCTCAACAACCTGACCTGGACCCTCCTTCTTGAACAAAACCTGCAGCCCTTTGGAACCTCATGGAAAGAATGTGTGTGTTCTGGATGTGTACACCAGAAGAGAGGGGAAAGTGTGAAAATATTGAGCAGGGGTGGCACACGAGGGGCTGGGGAACAGGGGTGTCACAGCAGGAGCAGGGAGTGTCCATGCAGGGGAATTCAGGGCAGGCTGGAGTGGATTTACCAGGGAATCAGACCCTGAGGCACACACAGGCATTTCCACAGATTCCTGTGCACTGTCCCAAGGATAGACAGAGCTTCTCCCCTTCTTCAATGGGAAGTCAATCAGGTTTCAGGGTGGAAATGAGAAACACAGGGAGAGTTCCTAAATATGGGTCAAGAAAAGGTTTCCTTATGGGCTGGGTTGCTGCCCAGCAGGCAGGGAATAATCCCATGGAGCTGTTGGACACTCAGGGAGATAAAGCTGCTGTGGGATGCAGCAAGAGAACCAAAACTTCTCATTTCATTGTGATTTGTTTGTGTTTTTATTGTGAGGGATTTGTTGGAAAAGCAATGGGTTCTATAAACCAGACCATTATATACCTTGTCAGATTGATTTTTGATGAGTTTGTTCTTTCTTGGGAAAATAATGCTTTTGCTTTTATTCTATAGATGTATAAGTTTGTCTCAAGCAATTTGGCATCAGGTGTTGCCTGGGATGGAAGGCCAAATGGGGGGACCTGACCCAGGGATGTGTGGAGCAGGGAAACAGAAACTCTCAGGACAGCCCTGGGGTGCCCCAGGGTGGGGGCTGTGCTGGGCCTTGGGTCACCCCAAAATCTGAGGCACTCCAGGAAGGAGCTTTGACCCCTGTGCCCACCCAGCCACTGCCTATCCCTGGCACCCCCATTCCCCTGGGAACCCAACATTGTCCACCAAGAGGGCAGGGGGTGAGTACGGGGAGGACACACGCAGGGGGACACGTTACCCATGAGTTTTACCCCACCCAGAACCCCAGCCCGTGTGTCTCGCAGTGTCCCCCCGTGCCACCACCCTTCAGGATCCCCAGGTGACCTACGCGGAGCTGCGGGGACCCCAGGGGCAACTGCAGGAACTCGGTGACATCTATGGGAATGTGCTGTGACACTGGGGGGAACTGGGGGGTACTGGGGGTGCCCACCCATCGGCACCCACTCGTGTGTGTGCTGCCACTAAAAACTGCCCCTCTCCATCCCCATGGGGGCACAAGGATCCCAAAGGGCTTAGAGAAGAACGATTTCCTGAAACAGCAATGAGAGAGAATAAAACCAACAGAAACAGGAACAAGGTTCAGAGTCCAAATGGTCAAAAAAGGAACAATTTCCAGGGAAAGCCACAAAAGGAATAAACCCCAAACGATGTCCCAAGCATGTTTCCTCCACCAGAGGAACCTGGCAGAGCCCTGGACTTTCACTGCTCGGATGGCCACAGCGGCCTTCAGGTGGCTCTGGACTCTCTTGTCCCCTGTTCCAAACCCCTCCTCTGCCCTGTACCCAAGACGATGATCTCACAGAGGCCCTGTGAGGGTTCCAGAGCGTCGCTCTTTACCAAGGATTAGGGCATGGCACAGGGTGGGGTGTCAGAGACAGGAAATGTTTGATGTCTGGAGATATTTTGGAACACCTGTGTGTGGCAGGTGTGGGTCAGGCCTTGCTTGTGGTGAGAGACAGGGCCCCATCTGTCCATCAGTCTGTCAGCCATGGCACACTGGGGACAGTGTGACATTCTACCAAAGCCAGCTCCTGTGCGACCACATGAGCAGAAGTGCCATCTGAGGAGAGGGCCCTTGGTGTCCCAACTGGCTTAAAAGGAAGAGCATGAGATGGCCAAGTCCTTGACCATGTCTCCTCTTGAGGTCTCTGTCCCATCAACTCTGGAACCCAGAAGTTGGCAACTCTTTAATTGACATTTAAATTAGAAATGTCAGCCAAGGAAAGTAAAAACATTCCTGGAATGGAAAGAAGACCCATCTCTTACATTTTTAAATTTGGAAAATTATGTGGCTTCCAGGCAAAAGTGTAGGAAAAGGAATATCAGCTCTTTACTAAGAAATTTATAAACCAGAACAGAACAAACAACACAAACCCAGAACTTTCCCTTCCACTCAGCGCTGTTGGTTTTTGTGGCTGGCCAGGGAACGGCTTTTCCTCAGGCCTGGCTCTCTCTCTCTCCTTGCCTTGCCCAGGTGCTGCTGGCATTGCTGAGGGGCTCTCTGCAATGGCAGTTCCAGCTGCAGGTCCAGGTCCAGCCCTTGGGCTCCTCCTGTGCAGACTGAGCACAGCAATGGGGTGTCCCAGCTCCCTGTGCCCAGGGAGCTCTGGGCAGGGCAGCCTGGGAGGCTGGCACTGAGCCCACTCTCCTGACTCTGGGAAAGGCAGGAGCCACTTTGTGTGCCAGGGATCCCTCTGCTCTCAGCTGTATCTCCTGGCTGTCCAGGGTAACAGAGGAGTGGATCTCAGAAAGGTGCAAGTCCAGGGCAGCTGGAACAGGAGAGAGGGACAGAGCAGCTCCCCTCATTCTGCACTAAGCCTCAGACAATCCTCCTGCCTCTCTGGACTCTGTTCTTCCACAGTGCCACAGAATCTTCTGCCTCTTGCATTCCCCGTCCCATCACCCAGGCAGCTCCTCTGCCACAGGAGAATATTCTTTATCCAAGTCCTAACACTAGGACTGGCCTCTGCCCTCACTGTTCTCCTGCACTGACTGGGAGTCAGGGCTGATTCCCAGGTGTCCTGCAGGTCAAGGTCCAGCTCCTCACACAACATTGGCCAGCAGCAATCGGGGCTCCAGCAGCAAAGGTGAAGGAATGTCTCCTAGACATGGACAGGGGGAGGTGTCAAGTGGCAGGAAAGGGTCTATGAGAAACAACTTTGATTTTCTGTGAGAAATCTCCCCTCAATTACCACTCTAATTCCTTCTTCAAAAGGTTCCAATGGCTGGAGACAGCAAATGTCCAACAGCAGCTCCATCAGGCACTTCTTCCTGCTGGCATTGGCAGACACACGGCAGCTGCAGCTCCTGCACTTCTGCCTCTTGCTGGGCATCTCCCTGGCTGCCCTCCTGGGCAACGGCCTCATCATCAGCGCCGTAGCCTGCGGCCACCACCTGCGCACGCCCATGTTCTTCTTCCTGCTCAACCTGGCCCTCAGCGACCTGGGCTCCATCTGCACCACTGTCCCCAAAGCCATGCACAATTCCCTCTGGGACACCAGGGACATCTCCTACTCAGGATGTGCTGCTCAGGTGTTTCTGTTTGTCTTTTTCTGTTCAGCAGAGGTTTCCCTCCTGACCGTCATGTGCTACGACCGCTACGGGACCGTCCTGGGCAGCAGAGCTTGTGCCCACATGGCAGCAGCTGCCTGGGCCAGTGCCTTTCTCTATTCACTGCTGCACACAGCCAATACATTTTCCCTGCCCCTGTGCCATGGCAATGCCCTGGGCCAGTTCTTCTGTGAAATGCCCCACATCCTCAAGCTCTCCTGCTCCAAGCCTTACCTCAGGAAAATTGGGCTCATTGTGGTTACTGCCAGTTTATCATTGTGTTGTTTTGTGTTCATGGTTTTCTCCTATGTTCAGATCTTCAGAGCTGTGCTGAGCATCCCCTCTGAACAAGGACGGCACAAAGCCTTTTCTACCTGCCTCCCTCACCTGTCTGTGGTCTCCCTGTTTTTCAGTACTGGCACATTTGCCTACTTGAAGCCGCCCTCCATCTCCTCTCCTTCCCTGGATCTTGCCCTGTCAGTTCTGTACTCGGTGGTGCCTCCAGCCCTTAACCCCCTCATCTACAGCCTGAGGAACCAGGAGGTCAAGGCTGCAGTGTGGACACTGATGACTGGATGGTTTAAGAAACCCTAAACTGCTGGTCATGTTCTGCAATATGCTTGCAATTCAAGTTGTCTTTGATAGTAGTTAGGTTTGGTGCTTTATGTGTTGTCTTTTTCTTTTGTTTTAGTTTTTTTAAGATGGTCCAGAAATAAATGCCATTGTTTGTGCCATTTCTATATTTGTTTCTTTCCACCTTTGCTGTAGTCATAGACTGTGTAAATGAGGTGCTGCACTCTCGGTGGCTTCAAATGAACTAAAGTATCTCCCAGCAGTTTTCAAGGGAGATCCCCTTTTTTTCCTTCTCTGGAGCTGCAGCAGCAATGTCTGTGTGCAGAGCTGGGGGCAGATCAGCGCTGACTCAGCAGCTGTGCCCAGCAGCAGCAGCACTTGGTGTTGCCAGTGCTGCTGCCGTGGCCCTGCCCTGCTGCCCTGGTGGCCCTGGTGTTGCTGCAGGGCCTGAGTGCTCTTGGGGCCGGGCACAGCCCTGGAGGTGGCACTGCCGGGGCTGCAGCAGGGACAGGCCATGGGCACTGCTGGGGCAGTGCTGACACCTCAGGCCAGGGCCTGGGGGCTCCAGGCTCCTTGCCCAGGCTCTCTCAAGAACACGGCCAGGCCAATGCTCAGCACAGAAAGAGCCCTGTGAGCAGCCCCAGGCTGGCCGTGGGCAGGCTGGGGGCAAACAGCATGGCTGGGGCTCTGCAAGGGCCCTGGGGCAGATGGGAAGGAGCAGCAGAGCAGGGGCTGATCCACCCCCAGTGCGCTGCACAGCCCAGGGCAGCGTCCCAGAGCGTCCTCATGGAGCTGCCAACAACATCCCCCCTTTGCAGCCCTGGCCTCTCCCCCAGCTCACACAGGTGCCCCATCCTTGCAGGCACAGACACGGCAGCACTGGCTCAGCAGCCCCTGTTTGCATTGCACAGAGCAGGGGGAGCACCCCCATGCTGTTGGTGTGGGGACATGAACCTGAGGGAGCACAAATGCCATCAGCCCCTGGGGCCAGCGAGGGCTGGGGGACACCAGGGAAACCACTCAGGTTTCTCTTGGCCTCTGCAGTCAGCCAGAAACTTTGCTCCCATCAGCTGGGAGTTTTCTGTCCCACTGCAGATGCTGTTGCTCAGAGCCAGGGCTGTCTGGCAGCCACCCCAGACTGCCCCAAGCATTTCCTTTCCTTCAACTGTGCTTTCGTTCTTTTTTCCTGATCCAGATTTCTTCCTCTTGCCCACCCCTGTTCCCTCCCCTGCAAACAGCCCATCCCTGTTTGCCCTTTCCTCTCTGGCCCCACTCCCCATTGCAGTTCCTGACTTGGCCCCATGGGAACGTCCCTTGGGCAGCAGGATCATCCTACAAATGCTGCAGGAATTGTCTGCAGGCTCCTGCAGTGCCTGGTGCTGCTCCCTTGCCAGAGGCACCCCAGGCCAGGGGGGCACATCTGGGCTGCTGTGTCTGGCTCTGGGGCTCCCTGTTCTGGGCAAGGAGGAGGAGCTGCAGAGGCTCTGCAGGACTGACAGGATGGGCTTTGGGGTGGGCAGGAGAAGCTGAGGGACCTGGGCTGCTGGAGCTCCTGAAGAGGAGGCCCAGGGCTCCTCCTGCAACTGCTCCAAGGGTGGTTTCAGAGAATCACAGAATCAACAAGGTCTTAAAAGACCTTGGAGATCATCAAGTCCAATCTGTGCCCTGATACCACCTTGTGTCCCCTGAGCCTCCTCTTCTCCAGGATAAACAACCTGAGCTCCCTCAACCACTCCTCACAGGACTTGTGTTGCAGACCCCTCACCAGCCTTGTTGCCCTTCTCTTGACACACTCCAGCCCCTCCATGTCCTACCTAAACTGGGGGCCCAGAACTGCAAAAGCACTCAAGGAGCTGCCCAAGCAGTGCTGAGCACAGGGGAAGAATCCCTGCCCTGCTCCTGCTGGCCACACCATTCCTGATCCATAGGAGTGCCAGGGGTCTGATGAGAGAAATGGTGGGGAGGGAGTGGGGATAAGGTCTAATTGATTGTCAGGCATGAAGGGTCTTGATTTTCATATATGTTCAAATTGCATTAGAAGGTGCAGGGGGTCAAAATCAATTGCGCATTGCTGAAAATCTATCTATAAACAGGAAAAGAAAACAGGACAAAACAATTTTTTCCGTCTTGTTTTCAATACCATATATTGACTTTCAATATACTTCTGGAATGTGCATAATTAACCATAAGAGAATTGAAAACAAATTATTCCTAGGGACTTTTCATGTTCAGGTGTTTTGAACAAATATTTATGTGCTTTTCTCACTGAATTCCTGAACTTAAGAGCTCAAGAAAGAAGAGGCCACTGGAGTAATTAAATTCATCAGCAACCTCCAAGTGGCTGAGGATCCATCCTCATCAGAGCAGCAATGAACAGAAATGGGCACAGCTTTGTGGCTGCCCCAGCTTTGGCCTGGGCCCTGGGCCTGGAGCATGAGGGCCCCAAGGCCGGAGCTCTTGTGCTGCCCTGGGCAGATGGGATGGCAGCAGGGGCTGCAGAGCTCTCAGCACCTCAGCCCGAGGGCAGCAGGGCAGCCAGGGAGCCTCCTTTGGCCTTGGCCAAGCACCTTCCCCCATGGCTGGGGCTGAGTCCTGGGGCAGCTGCAGCTGCTGCTGTGCCCTTGCCAGGGGCTGAGGCCGTGGGGCAGTGCCCAGAGCAGCCTGGCCTGAGCAGAGCTGTGGGGCCAGAGCCGGCTGGGCTGGGCTGGGGAGAGGTCAGCCAGAAAAGGAGGGAAGTGAAAGAAAAATGAATGAGTGGGGACCCCGGGAGGGTTTGACCCAGGGGGAAGGAGGGGATCCCTGGTCCAGGCACCTGTAGGAAGGTCGTTGGGCAGGAGGGATTTACTCAGTAGGGAGACTGAGAAAGAGAGTGAATGAATAGGTTCAATTTCCTTGGAGGGGTTGGTAGCAGGCAATTTAGTATGTGATTAGATGGTGAGAGGACGGGGCTAATAGATAGAGAAAGAGGGAGAGATAGGAGTGGAACAAGTAGATTGCAGAGGGAGAGATAGGAGTGGAACAGGTAGATTGAAAAGGCAGTGTGACAGAGTAGTAAGTGAGGAAGTTGAGTCACGAGGTGAGTGTGGGAAACTAAGACTCTCCTGGTACCGGGGATTTTTTAGTTTGTTGCCGCCAGAAATGGTTCAGGGAAAGAGTAAGTTCCTTGACCCAGGGGCTGCGGATTGTGTGAAAAATTTGCAGTGTGTGAAAAATTTGAGGTATCTGGGAACTGTGAAGGGGGTTCTCAGCGGGGGAGCGTTCCTCAGGACAGCCCACTGGGAATGATAATACAGTTTTGGGATGAATGGGGATCCCAAAGAGAAGAAAATCAAGAAATTCAGAGGGCAGTGCCTAAGGGACATAATATAGGAAAAGCTTTGAGTGAGCATCAGAAAAAATATGAGTCCCCAGCAGAATGGTTAAAAAGATTAAAAAGAGACTTGCAATTATATTCAGGTATAAATACTGATACTGCAGTAGGGCAGGTTCTGTTAAAAATTCAGTTTGTGACCAGGTCTTGCAGTGACATCAGGAAAAATCTGGAAAAATTAGAAGACTGGCAGGACAGGGGACTTCAAGAATTACTGAGAGAAGCACAAAGGGTGTTTGTGAACAGAGATGAGGAAAAGCAGAAAGCAGATGCCAGAATTTTGGTAGCAGCAGTTCACGAAATGCAGGCAGCTTTGAATACAGAAAAATCTGCAGGGAAAAACAAACAGCCAATGTCAGGATCTATTTTTAGGAACACAGGACCTGTGCATTTTTCCCGCCACAAGAAAAGACACTTAAAAAAATTCTTGCCCCACTTTGAAGGGTGCAGGACACACCTGTTTTTATTGTCATAAAAAGGGGCACCTGCAAAAAAATTGCAGAAAGAAACAGCAAGATGAGAAAACTACTCAGGAGAATCAGAGAGGTCAGGAGTTTTGTTTAATGAAGAGGACCAAAATACAACCAAAAGAGCCCTTGATAATAAAGCTAAAAATAGGTCCTCAGAGTGAAGAAGTTATATTTTTAGTCAATACAGGAGTTTCTTGGTTGACAGTGACAAAATTACCCCAGGGAGATATGTCGTGAGTGAGTTTCAGTCATTGGAATTATGGGAGAGGCTTTCCCTGTAATAAAAGGAGTGCAAATTGAAACAGATGACAAATTTGGAGTCAATGATTTATTGTTGATACCAGAGGCCGAGAATAATTTGTTAGGCAGAGATTTAATAATAGCCTTAAATTTGCAGATAAAACCCTGTGAAGGAAATCTTAAAATTTATTCTTTAACTGAAGAAGATAATCTAGAAATTAATGACACAGGTTGGCATTCAGGTGAAGTGGGAAAAAGTTTAGGGTAAAGGAGTCTGGTCCCCTCCGTCCCTCCTGGTCAGCACAAGCCTGTGAATTTTATGCATTACTTTGTGCATTATTAATACTAAAAGGGCAAGAAGGGACTATTTATACAGACTCCAAATATGCTTTTAGTGTAGTACATACTTTTAGAAAAATTTGGAAGGAAAGAAGACTTATAAACATTCAAGGGAAAGGGTTAGTAAACGGGGAATTAATAATTCAGATACTTGAAGCTTTAAAAGGCTCAAAGAAAATAGCAGTAGTTCATGTAAAGGGACACCAGAGAGGGAGGGATATTAGAGTCCGAGAAATAATTTGGCTGATGAAGAAGCAAAAGAAGAACGACCTTAAGAAAGGGAGATACTGAAATCATCACCTAACAAAAAATAGAAATTCAGCAAGAGACGCTTTCCCTTCCACTAGAAGAACTGGCAGCTATAAGGAAAGTAGGAGTAACATTTAAGGAGGGAAAGTGAGTTTTTCCTGATGGCAAGATTATGATGCCAAAACCAGTGGCACATTAGATCTTAGATAACTTGCATAGACAGACACACTGGGGAGCAAGAACCTTTTGTGATCACTTTTTAAATTTTATGGGTGTATAAGGATGTTTGAAATTGGAGAGCAAATTACCCAGGGGTGTCTCACCTGTCAAAAGGTAAATAAGAAAGCGTTAAGAAGCCCTCCCTCTGGAGGATGCAAAACAGCCTACAGGCTATTTGAAAAGATCCAGGTTGATTGTATAGAATTGCCTAAAGTGGGTTGGTGGAAATATTTCTTAGTTATAATAGATCAACTAACTCAGTGGGTTGAAGCATTTCCAGCAGCTCAGGCTACAGTTCAAACAGTAACTAAAATACTGTTAGAACATGTAATTCCACTAATATGAGAATATGGTAGTGTTAGCATTCAAAAACACATAATCACGGGGGATTATATGCGGTGCTTTTTATTGAAGAGCTCTGGGAATCAGGGTATATTCAACCCAAATCTGATTCCGACCATACATCCAAAATGATCATGTTTTTATACTCTATCGTTACATAACTTTCATGTTAATTATTAAACTTATGTTGTTCTATTGTATCCATAAATTTAACCCCTCTCTGAATTTCCAACATAGTTTCTCATTATTCTTCCCATGGTTATATAATAATTACATTTAATTACTAAACAATCATCATATCTAACAATTATAAAATTTATCATACTGCTTACGCAGGTGCAGTTGATCTGGGAAAGCACAAAGCCTAACATTTTAGATTCTATCTTTAACTTTTTCCAGGGCTCCACTATCAGTAGGATTTAAGTTGCTTTTATTAACCCTGATTTATTAAGAATGAACTAGGCACTCTGGAGTGGCTGCCGACCGCAATTCCCTTGAGCTCAGACGCAGAAGAACACCGGTGGAAAAGAATAAAAAGACTTTCTGAATCAGTGTGAACGGCCTAAAAAGATCAAAGATCTCCTCCAGGATCACCCACCAGCAACATTATTAGAACTGATTACAAAATTGCAATTCCAGAAACTGAGATTGATAACACCTGTTGCTAAAAGAGCTCAGAGACAAGTAAAATGTTGGGAGTGTAGTAAACATGGTTTAGGGTGTCATCCCTGGATATGAATTGTTTGCACACTTTGCTTTAACTTATGGTGGAAAGTAAGAGGGAAGAGAAGGAGAGACAATTGATTTGCTTGCTTTGCTATGGTTATGTATTTATTCAGCTAATTATAGAATGCATTGCTAGTGATTTTTTAGATACCTTTGAGACTAGACCCTTCCAGCAGCAATTGGATTAATAGAGAACTTAGATCAATTGATTTTGGCTATATTGACTATAGCACAAATAAGAGAATGAGCAGCTCATAATATTATAGACCAGTGTCTCAAAATTGATAGTTGTGGGGAAGAAGAAGTCTATATACCACAACGTAGGTGCATTTCAGGGGCACATTGGCACGGTGAGTGTGCATATTGGAGGCGGCAACTTAATGAACTCCCCGCCCTGGAAGCAGAAAATAATTAGAAAAATCTTATTGTGGTTGGCACATCCCTGAAATTTTGGAAAATACAGGTTTATGGTACTCCAGCCTAATCTTTTCCCTGTTCTTTTCATTTTAATTATTTCTTTTTAACAAGCTAGAACTCGGAAATGGCCTTTAAAAGGAGACAAGCAAACTCTGTGGGGCTATGGGTACCAAGGAAACTAAAAGGACCAGTGACTAGATCCCGGGATATTACCTTTGCTACCGAGAAGACTGGCATCTTGGCCCTTGGTTTCAACCCAAGGGCCCTTGAGAAAGGTAGAAAGGTAGATTTCCTGAGGATTATTTTCACTGTGATCATTCTGGTACCCTTGGCAGTTGGCCAAAGCCAGAGAGCCACACTGGAAAGAGTTTCAGCAATGAAAAAGCAATCAGGGCAAAAACCAAGTCCCAGCAATTTCAACATTTGTGACTATTGCAATCAACCTGTGTGGATTAAGGACAAGGTGGAATCTGTGTGTGTAACACACCTGTATGTCAGTTCTGCCTGCTACAATCGCAGCAGTGTTATAGATGTTTGTATTAAGGAAGGAAAGGTGTATTGGGTAGAGAAAAATTGGGGATATAATGGATGAGCTCCTTTTCCCCATGGTAATCACATTGGCCCTTAATATGAAAGGTTTTTTTGTTTTAAAAGAAATGATAATGGAGATGATCCAAGTATAGGAATAGGAGGCCAGGCACTAAGAGAAAAATTGAAAGAGAAAATAAAAGAAGAAAAAGAAACAAAGGAGAATAGAGGAAAGAACAGGAGAAAAGAGTCAACAGAATTAGCTGAATTGTATAAACAGCTAAAAGAGTACTACAAAGATTGGGATTTGCCAGCCTCAAATAAGAATCGGTTTGTGGGATTGATGCAAAGGATTGCTACAGAATTGGAATTATCCAAATGTTGGATTTGTGGAGGTCTAAAAATGGGTAAAAGATGGCCATGGAAAGGTGAGAGCTTAGCTCCAGAGCAATTTTTAAAGTGGAACCACACCCAAATTTCTGGAACATCGAAGAGACCTCAAGGATGGATTTTAAGCCATCAGGTAATTAGAACCATTTGTATAACTCGAGAAGGAAGGAAATTTAATAAAATAGTAGGGCATACTCCTTGTAAATCCACATTGGTGGTTAATATGGATAATTGTTCAAAAATTTGGCGACCTGAAAACCCTGTTGGATGTTGGGAACCAATAAAAGAAATAAATTGTGAATGGGATGAACAGATTAATTTATGCTGGTACAGAAGTCCTGGAGCTAACCCCTACCAATCCATCGACAGCCTGAGGTCTTATTGGGAACAACTAGAGAAAACTGATAAGAAATGGAAAGCCCCAGATGGGATATATTGGATTTGTGGGCAACGAGTATACAGTGAGTTACCTCAAAAATGGGGAAGAACCTGTATTTTGGGAGTAATACAACCCTCCTTCTTTGTTCTACTGAGGTCTAGGAGCAATATGCTGGAACTCCACTGTATGAAACCCTGCAGTGGAGTAAAGGAGATTTAAATTTAAATTTTCCAACAGCAGGAGGGAATCAAAAATGGGGGGAGGACGAATGGCCTGCAGAACAAATTATAGCATATTATGACCCAGCAACATGGGCTCAGGATGATTCATGGGGATATAGGACCCCAATTTACCTGCTGAATAGATTAATAAGACTCCAAGCAGTAGTGGAGGTGGTGTCAAATCACACCTCTGGTGCCTTAAAAATGTTGGCCAGACAATATACACAAGTGCGGGCATTTGTGTACCAAAACAGGATCACCTTAGACCATCTGTTAGCAGAAGAAGGAGGAGTTTGTGGGAGATTTAATGAATTTGAGTGCTGTGTAGAAATTGATGATTATGGGGAAGCTACAACAGAACTTGCAGAGGAAATTAAAACAGTAGCTCATGTGCCAGTACAAAAGTGGAATTCAATCTTGAAAGCAGATTGGTGGGGTAACCTCTTTGGAAGTGTTTGGAGGAAAAAGTTAGAGTTCATGTTGTTATGCTCAATTCTGAGACTTCTGTTTCTTCCTTGTATGATTTTGTGTTTTATTAGGCTAATTCACTCAGTGATTCAGGGGATGCAGATTACAACAATGCCTCTAGATTCAGAATCAGCAGAAAAAGGAAAACCAAGATCTATAATGGTATTAAAAGCTAAGTTGACCCATGTTAAAGAACAAGGACTTAAAAAGATTGAAGTAGACCAGGAAATGCTAACTACACTTGAAAGAGAGTGTGAAAGACTAGAAGCAGTAACAGAAATGCTGGAAAAGTTTGAAGCTGAAAAGAGACAACGAGAAAACCAAAATTCTGAAAAATATAAAAGATATTAGGGCACAGCTTTTTAAATACAGCATGAATCATAATGATCAAGAAGAGAAATGGGGGATTTGTGATAAATAGGTATGATGCGTGCTGATAAAAATTGATACAGTAAAATAGTTAAAAAGTTGTAATGCCAAAGAAGAGAGGGAGAGGAGGGGCCCCCTCCCCTTCCCAGCAGATGTTCTCAAGGACCACAGGAAAGAAGGTGAGATACAGTTGCTAAAAATGACTAAGAACCTGGTTCGGTCCCAGAAAATGCTAATTATAAGGGATTTATTGCCTTGATATGTAGATGCAGTGATACGTTAGTCTTGGCTTGGTGCGCATGTGTAACCCAAAGGTGAATTAAAGGACAAAGAGGAAGAGGAGAGGTCTTCATCCAAAACAACCCCCAAAGACTTGTGCGACCACCAAACTGAATGGTGGCACATGCGTGATAAGGGTGGTAATGAGGATGGAGATAGAGATATGACAAACTGAAAATGGGAGGAGATGGCATGTACACATGACATATAAGGGGTGATTTTCACTTGGCAAGCTTGTATGAGGTGGCAAGGGTCCAAGAACTCTGTACCCCGCGGTTATCTTTTGCTTATGCGCTATTATTGGAACCAAATTATCCCTTATTTTATTCAAGTTATATTGTATCCAATTTTATATCTTTTTTTTTTATTTTAACTATTTAAATAAAATTGTTACTACTTTTAATATTGTTTGGCTTTTTTTATGATGGGATAAATGGGCAAACATAACATCATGATGCCATTAACTTGAGAAATGAGGAGGGTCCTTGCTGGGGCATGGAGCACATGGGGGACAATCTTCTGGGTGAGGCACAGCCTTTGACAAATCTGTGTAAAAGACATAGTGTGTAACTTATCTGGAAGTGCAAGAAATGCATTACATGCTAGTTGTTGGCTCATCTGTAAGACTTGATCAATGCTCCTAGCCTGGGCAGTGGCAGTAGCCCCGGGCCCTTTGCCAAGTAACTGTTGTGCTGTTAAACCATACAGAGGATCACCCTGCACTCTAGCTCTTGCAGCTTCTTGAGCACACTTTTCCTCCCAGCTTTTATGAAACATCACCTGCTGATAGGGTGGCATTTTAAGTCTTATTAGGGTATGCACATCAGCTGGAATTAATGCGTTAGATGGAAAAATATACTGCAGAAGTGACTGTGCAAGTTGGCATTTTCAACCAAATTGTGAAAATGCAGCTCTCATCTTTTCTAAAATCTTCCAATCGAAAGGTTCTCAAACTCTACTTGCAGCATTAGTTACTACAAGAAAAGCTTCTACATCATTGGAGAGAAGAGTCCCTTCTACAATAGCTTCTGCAATAACTTTTTTCTACTTTTGTTTCTCTTTGGTGGAGATAAAACTTGGCCTGCAATTCCACAGAAAGAATTAGGAGGACCATGCTAGTTTGGGAAATTGACACTGTTTGCCCCTAGTATTCAACAGATGCTTGACATCAGGCACAAATTCCAACGGCCAAAATGTAGTGAGCATCTATTAGGCTCAGACTGCAAGGATAATGTAGAATTGTGGAATTGGCCTTCGGTTATCCTGGCATCACTTTTTACACCAGGATTAGCTTCATCACAGGCCCTTGTATCATTCAAACGATTGGCTTGTTGGACAGGAAAACAAATTAACATTACATCTGCAATCCGGAACGAGCTTACCACTGATGTAGGTAGCATACACCACGCTGTGTTACAGGATAGGACTGCTATAAATTTTTTGTTGCTAGCACAAGGAGATGAGCGTGAAGATTTTGAAGGGATGTGTTGCATGAATCTCTCTGACCACTCTGGATCTATTGACAAGAAATTGTCATTGCTTAAGGAGAATATGAAAAAGCTCACAGTGGTTGAGAATTCTTTTGATGAGTGGCTAAAGTCCTGGGGAATAACAGGCTGGCTCAAGGATTTAGTACCCTTTGCAATAATGATACTTTGTCTTCTTTTTTCAATTCTGCTTGTAGTGCCTTGCTGTGCAGAAAATAATTGAGCGTGCTTTTAAATCAGTCTGGCTTGTGCAAAAACAAAACCGGGGAACTGCTGAGAGTTTTTTGCAGATTGAGGAGTTCTGGCAAGACAAGGGCCATATTCAGCCGATGCACAATCCAACCTGCTTGTACTAATGGACAATGGACACATTCACAAACAATGGATAATGGACATATTCAGAAATGGGGTTGGTATATCCTTGAGAAAAATACAAGAAGAGTCATCAGGACTCAGCAAGTTTGACAGCAAGCTTGGGAAAGAAGGAAAAAATTGAACCATGAGTGGGCCAGAAGAGGACAGCAAGACGCGTGAAAAATTAGGTGATCCAATCAGCATTCTCTTTTAGATGTGTAAACAGCTAGGATTAACCAATCATGTATTAGCTAGAGACACGTGGACAGTAGAGATTTATTATAAATATAGTCTTTTTAGGGATAATAAATTTGGCTTCACTGGATCATATTTGTTATGGTGTGATATCCCTGAACCTCCGCACCCCGCACAAGGGCAGCTGGGGAGGCCCAGCCCGGGCAGCAGCAGAAAGGAATTTCCCTGGCAGGGCAGGGCTGTGGTGCAGCACGTCCCCAGCAGGAGCCTGGAGCAGCCCAAGGCTCTGTGTGGGCAGGCAGGGGCAGGCAGGAGGCAGAGCTGTCAGCAAAGGAAGGGCCCAGCCAGGTGGGGCAGCCGGGGGATGCCGACAGCCTGCAGGGACAGAGGCGCAGGGCAGGGACACCGTGGGACAGCCGGGGCTGCACAGGGCACAGGGATGGGCAGCAGCTGCGAGACAGCCCTGCCAGAGCCAACATGGGCAGCACTTTGGCCATGGCTGCTGGGCCTGGGCCTGAGGCCACGATGGGACAAGTGACCCTTGCAGGCCTGGGGCCTCATTGCCTCCTCGTCCCTGCTCAGACGCCTGGCAGGGGCCGACATGACAAAACTAAGCTCACAGATGTTGCAAAAGCAGGGGAAAAAGTCAAGGAGGAAGACCCAACTTAGGGGGCAAGATATGAGGGACATGGCATGGACACTTCAGAAAACAACCAAAAAAAGAAAAAAATCTTTCCCATAGTCAAAGCCATCAAAATGCAGGCAGGCCATACGCCAGCAAGTGCAGGCACATGCAGCAAATCTTGCCAAAATTGATCCCCACTGAAGGCCAAAACAGAAAAGAAGGACCTACAAACACGCTGGAATGGAGACACCATCAAAAGAAATTGCAATTGGAGGAGAAAAAAAGAAAATTTGGGAAATTTAGTGACTCTAAGAAAATGGCCCGGGATTATATCAGGTGCATTGCAAAGGACCAAAACATGCCAAAACAAAGCTCACAGAGGTCGCAAAAGCAGGGGAAAAGGTCAAGTAGGAAGACATAACTTGGAGGGGAATATATGAGGGACATGGCATGAATACTTAAAACAAAAAAAAACAAAAAAAAATCGTTCCCAAAGTCAAAGCCATCAAAATGCAGGCAGGCCATACGGCAGCAAGTGCAGCACATGCAGCAAAGCTTGCCAAAATTGATCCCCACTGAAGGCCAAAACAGAAAAGAACGACTTACAAACACGCTGGAATGGAGACACCATCAAAGGAATTGCAAGTGGAGGAGAAAAAAAGAAAATTTTGGAAATTTAGTGACACTAAGAAAATGGCCCAGGATTATATCAGGGGCAGTGCAAAGGACCAAAACATGCCAAAACTAAGGTGACAAATTTTGCAAAAGCAGGGGAACAAGTCAAGGAGGAAGACCCAACTTAGGAGGCAAGATATGAGGGACATGGCATGGACACTTCAGAAAACAACCAAAAAAAGAAAAAAATCTTTCCCAAAGTCAAAGCCATCAAATGGAATGGCATGCCATCAAGGGCAGCGACATGCACCAAAGATTTCCTCTATTGGTTCCCATTGAAATCGCAAGATTCCTTTTCCCTACCAGAAGGCCAATGAAATTTCCTTTCGGGAAGGGAAACGGAATCTTGCGAATCCCAAAAGAAAGGCTTACAAACACTCTGGAAAGGAGAGAGGTTCAAATGAAATGCAATTGCAAAAAGCAGAAAATCGGGAATTTTAGTGTCTTCAAAAAATAAGCTGTGAGGAAATCAGCTGCATTGCAAAGGACCAAACCATGCAAAAACTAAGCTAACAGATGTTGCAAAAGCAGGGGAAAAAGTCAAGGAGGAAGACACAACTTAGGGGGCAAGATATGAGAGACATGGCATGGACACTTCAGAAAACAACCAAAAAAAGAAAAAAAATCTTTCCTCAAAGTCCAAGCCATCAAATGGCATAGCATGCCATCAAGGACAGGGACATGCAACAAAGATTTCCTCAATTGGTCCCCATTGAAATCGCAAGATTCCTTTTCGATTTTGCCAGTAGGAAACCACAGTTTTCTTCAAGAAGAAGTTTGGAACACACTGAGCCACAGATGACAGCATTCTAGAAATCTGCAGAACAGGTTTAGAAAGACTGAATTTTTTGGCTAAAGACCCCTGAAATATTTCTAGAAAGTCTGAAGTTAATGAAAAATGGATGTTGGTATCCTTCAGTGATGAACATTAGCCAACACTTTGGCTTTGTGTTGTGCACCTGAGGCCAAACAAAAGTGTTGGACTGGCTGATCTGAGCTCTTTTGATCTCAGTAAAGAATCCTTCAAGCCACAGGAAAAAGGTGGCAATGCTCCTTTTTGCTGGCCAACCCAAGGTTTCCCAGCACAGCCATTTGCCCAGGCAGCCCAGAGCAGTGGTCACAGTGCCAAGGCTGACAGAGCTCAAGAAGAGTTTGGACAATGCTCTCAAGCACATGGAGTGACTCTTGGGGTCACTGCACATGGCCAGGAGATGGACTCGATGACCCTGATGGGCCCTTCCAACTCAGCATATTCCATGATTCTATGACCCTTATTCACACCGTGAGGTAACTTCATGTTCCCTTTAGTTTCCACTCTTGCGTGGTTTCACCTTTACAGCCAGACACAAAACGGTTTTCCTGTTTTGGGAGGTGAAATGAAGATCATTACTTGTGTCCTTGTGGCAGTCCTGAGCAAGCTTCCCTGCCACGTGCGGCAGCCTCTCAGCCCTGGGGGTGCCTGCGAGCTGGGTGACTCCAATTCTCTCCACCAGGGACAGGAGGAGTTGGGCCGCACACTCGCGCACCGGGGCGGGGCGGCTGCTGGGGAGGAGAGAGCAAACCCTGCGCACAGGGACAAGGAGCAGCGGCAGCGCCGGCCTTGGCCAGAGCTGCTCCCTGCCCTTGCTGGGGGAAGGAGCCTGGGCTCTCCCTGCTCCTTCAGACACCTGCACAAGGCTCTGTCCTCAGCTAAACACAAAGGTAGCATTGCACACTAGGCCTGCCTGCACGGAAGAGGGAGGAATTCAGTCTCCCTGCACTGTCTGATACTCAGTTTCTTTCACAGTATTTACTCGGAGAAAGATTAAAGTAATACATGATATATGAATAATTTAGCAATTAAGGACAATTGATGCTGGCCCATCAGAGGGCACCCAGTACACAGAGCTACAGCAGGACTGAGGCTCTTTCCACCCATTTATCCCCAAATCTGCAGACCTTTGGAAAACAACAAATGCAGGGAAAACACGTGGTGGGCTGTGAAGTTGCAGGATATCCAGCAATGCAGCCTGTTTCTTCTGTGGGGCTTGGCAATGGATGCATCTGAATGTTTTACCCTATTGCAAAGCTGAGGAAAGGGTGGCAGGCAGTTTAGCCAGGCTGTCCTGTTCTAGAGAGTGTCTCTTGGGAACTATCAGGCCCAGCACCAACATTCAAGGCAGCATTTGCTTCAACTGTCCCATGGCTGTCAGCCTGTGGAGGTGCCTGTAAAGTGGTTCATCTTCTCAAGGCTAACATGAAACATCAGTTTGCATAGAAAGTAGAGCTCTAAGGCCAGGACAGTCATACAAGGCTCCTTTGGCAGGAGCTGCACCTGCTGTGCAGGCTGTGCCACACCCAGCAAATGGTCCCCCATGTGCTCCATGCCCCAGCAAGGACCCTCCTCATTTCCCAAGTTAGTGGCATCATGAGGAGACATGGTTTTCCCAGGGCCTCTGTGGTTAGCACTGTGAAATACCAAACACTGCTCACAGCTGCAATTGCAATTGCCCCTCTGCCCACAAAAGCACAAGGCTCTATCCTTGGCCTTTGCAGGCACTTTCCCTTCCCCATCAGTCACCACATCTAGGAAAATCTGACAGACTGGGAGAACTGCAGGAAGCAGCAGGAAGCTGAGTCAGAGGAGCTTTAGTTTGGATATCAGGAAAAAGGGTTTTTCACCCAGAGGGTGGTTGGGCACTGGAACAGGCTCCCCAGGGCAGTGGTCACAGCACCAAGCCTGACAGGGCTGAAGGAGCATTTGGACAGCAATCTCAGGCACTTGGTGTGACCCTTGGGCTGTTCTGGGCAAGGCCAGGAGCTGGACTCCATGGTCCTGATGGGCCCCTTCCAGCTCCCCATATTCTACACTTCTGTGATTCTGAGAACTGATGGGCTGCAGGAGGGCAGAAATAGGTGACGAGAGGACAGAAGTGAGGTTGGTTGGAGAATCAAGTCACTGAGTTCATAGAAGATGCAGGATACAGGACCCTTCCCTCCAACCATTCCCATTCTCTGTCTCATCCCTTCTCCCTGCCACACACACAAAGGTGAAGAATATCACTAAAAGAAGAAGAACCTACTTGACTCCCATGTCCATGAGAGCAGTCATTGCTCGTGCAGGAGTCACATTCTCCACCAGGATGCCCAGGGTCTGACTGGCTGCTTTCTGAACAAATTCTGGGGAGATGGACACCATCTGGAGAAGGACCCGAGCACCCTCATCCACCTCAGAGTCCATGTCCTTCTTCAAGGTCACAGAGAGCTCTCCCAGAGTGACAATGGCAGAGCAGGACACCTTGGAACGGAGGTTGGTCACCTGGGGAAGCCAGGAGGGGAAGCATAAGAATCATCTTGGAAAGAAAACCAGTTGCCTTCAGGAGAAGTTCCAGGAAATGACAACACATCCCACTGTGTCCAGGGGAACATACAAGTACAGGAAGAGCTGGAGAGCACAAGCACAGAAAGGC
This sequence comes from Ammospiza caudacuta, assembly GCF_027887145.1. Lineage (NCBI taxonomy): Eukaryota > Metazoa > Chordata > Aves > Passeriformes > Passerellidae > Ammospiza > Ammospiza caudacuta. The sequence goes on along the minus strand of NC_080614.1, from coordinate 2,114,410 downwards.
ACTTACTCTGGCATCAATTTCTGGCCTCAGACCTGCTCACTGTGGGCCTAAAATAAAAATTCCACTCAGTGTTCTACTTAACACTTCTAAAATGTCCACAGCTTTCATTTTAGGCCCTTTTACTAGAAAATTAAAGCAAGGGCTGCTTTCAAATCATCAAGGCACAAGTCATAAAGATAAAAGAGTCAGGTGCTCCTGTTCCAAAAAGCAACACCAGCAGTTGAAGCACTCAGCCAGGAAACAGAAAACACAGGCTCAGGTCTACAGAATAATTTGCAGTGTTGAATTACAGCTTGGGCAGAGACTGGGACTCTGGGAAATAACATCATTAGCGTCTCAGTTTCTGCATTTGCACTCAAAGACGAGTGTCAGATACCCGACCTGGCAGTAAATACAGCTGCATGTGCCCACAGATCCTACAGATAGCTGACAGAAATTAGAAATCTCAGGTCTAAAACCAGAAATGAAGGCAGACTCTGAGCACACATGGAGATGAACAAGTGTTGCCCGATTGATAGATGACACAAAACTCGGATAAGTTTTGTGGGTGCTTTATTAAGGGCCCGGGGAACTGGGGTCTCACGTCCCAAAATCCGAGCCCCCAAATTCACGTGTGGGTGCTTCCCTCTTATACATGCGATTCATAACAAAGTCTCCAAGAAACAGTTTCCCCGTTCCCCTTGCCTGGTCACAGACCCCTTGTGATACATTCTTTGGTTCACAAACAAGATCATTAATCCACTTCTTATCTTATTCTAAGAGCATTGTATGCTGCCTCCAGACAGGTTAGCATTCTTACTTTCCTGCACTAGTTTAATTATTTATTAAATCCCTAAGACTACCTGCTAGGTTACGCACACAAAACTCAACACACTTTTCAACGGCTACAAAACTACTTTTTAACAAACCAGTTCACACACAACTCACTATAATTAAATATTTTGCTAAATTTCATTTCTTTTCCAACATTTCCCCCCTTTTGAGCATCCTTCAGTCCTGCTGCAAGGATGCTCAATCAACAGTAACATCTTCATAACGAGGTGGGGAGTGTTCCTCATTCTGCCGCCCGCGGGTCATCGCCTTCAGCAACCGGAGAGATCGCCTCTTTTCCTTTTCGATCACACCTAAGAGGCATCTATATACAATCCATATAGTCACTAGAAATACTAAAAACATTAGTACATATTGTATAGCAGACGTAATCCAGCCAGACAGGTGAAGCCCCAAAGAATCAAATACTGCTCCTATCCAATTATGCTGTGCTTCCTTTTCAATTTCCTTGGGTTTTGTTTCCAGTTCTGCCAGTTGAGAAATATCTTTCTCAACTTCAAGTGTAACATTTGGAATGTGTACACAGCAATGATCTATTCTCCTACTCAGGTAACCACAAACTCCATGCTCTTTTAACAGTAGCAAATCCAATGCCATTCTGTTTTGTAGTGTCATTCTTGATGTAGCTTGCAATTGCAAATTTAGATCTTTAAATCCCTTCTTAGTAGCTGCTGCCAACCTTTCTGTCTGTCCTAACAAATTGTTGAGCATTTCCCTGTTTCGATATGTCGCTACCGGAGGGAATAATGACTCCAATATCCATCCAAATTGCACTCCTGAGCCAGGTTCATGCCACTGCTCCTCTAGGGATTCTTCCCTCTTTCTGAGTCCTTTCCTTTGGATCAATCTATTCTGTTTCCAGTATGGACACAATGTGGGAAGCCCTAGGGTGATTTGTGTTACTGATCCATCTAGAGGTAAATGTGTGGTCCACTGTCCGTGTCCCAACACCCAGACTAAATTTCCAGGGCTATGCACAGTAGTAGATCTGCAATCTATAGGTCCATCCATGGACTCTCTGCTAACCGTGTGATCATACCCCCTACACTCGCATCCCCACTTTAATGCCATTTTCACCGGTACCAATCCAATTCGGTCTTCCGGTGTATCACATGTAAAAACCTCAGTACAATTCCAATCCTCTTTCTGCGGTCTGAACTCTGGGGAAGATGTAGACGTGAGAAGGGCCCTATGATGTGACTGATTCTTTACTCCTGACCATTGGATGCACCATTGTACTTCCCCAAGGTAATTATAGTGTTCCAAAACACTAGGTCCCCATAATGTCTTCCAACTATTCCAGGTGTCAAAATTCTGTGTGACATTCTGACAACTCATCTCATTTCGTTGGGATTTCGTTCTTATTCGTACTGTATTGCATGGCTCATCTATTGGGGTTGCAATTAAACACCTCCTGGTATTTTGAATCCAACCATAATGATTGGATTTCTTTTCACATTCCTCTCTAGTCATAGCCCGAATGGTCATACACAAATCTCTCCATACATCTACTGGTTTGGGAACTGACTGGCAGGACCATGAAACATTCTTGAATGTTTCAGGCATTTTGGTTACTGGTATTATTCCCCAGGGAATTGGTTCACCTGCAGCCTGTGGTAATGGCAGGCAAGCTGTTATTTTAGTCACATTCTGCATGATTCCAAAATCTCTGATTAATCCTACCACTAAGTTTTCCTGCTCAGTATTGCGTTCTATTGTATCATTAACCTCTCGTCTACTCCTTCTACCGTGTCTCTGTAAGGATAACATCATTCTGTCATGCCTCCACCATGCATTTCCTATTCTAGGATTAGTGACACTCGACCACCCACAACCTTTGCCTTCCTTCTCCCACCAACTGGTCCCGTCCTCTATTCTGTCCCAGGTCAGTTCCCTATTTTGCTTCTACCATTTGACCCAAAGGTTCCTTTGATATCTTGATCTTACTAGGAAGGAACAATTTATTCTGAGAGGTGGCCCATCTCACATGTCCACTGCCATTGATACTGGATTAATCTTTATGTTTTCAGCACGATCCCCTGTCCATGGCAAAACCCTCATACTCACTCTTTTGTAATCAAAACTATCCCGTATTTTGACCAAGCATGTATATTCTCCCGTATCGTTTGTGGTTACCTTGGTAAGATTCAGTACCGTGTTTCCTTGTTGTTTGTCCTGATCCCAACCGACTCCTATCTTGCCTCGGCTTCTTTCAGCCCCCCGTTGCCATATTGCAATAACTTCACCGGCCTCAACTTTCTGGCTGTCAAAGATAACACAAGTTAATTGAACATCCAGCCCTTCCATGACTGTAACCTTTGTTTCTTCAACCTGTACTAGAGTAGACCCTTGAACGGGTAATAGTCTCATGATCACTAGCAGTAATATAATTAAGAAGGCGGCTTTGCGTGGAAGATCATCCGGGTTGGAGACACTATCTGGGTTTCCCACTGGAACGGTGCCTTCTTTACCCTGGTGTAATGGATCCAAGCATCCATCCCCTGGACCTTCACCGCCGTGTAGGTCGTCATCATCACCTGGTGGGGTCCGCTCCATGATTCCCGTAGCGGATCCGTGATCCACTTCTTGACGTACACCTGGTCCCCAGGCTGGATGTCGTGGACAGAATTCTCCAGCGTGAGCGGTCTATTTCACTGTAACGTATTTCTTAAAGAATTCTATTAAGTGACATAACATACTCTGCAATCGCCTGGTCCCCACTCACATGTACCTCCCCTTTTAATACAGTTGCATGATATGGTTTGCCATATAATATCTCATATGGACTTACGCCTACCTTTTCCCTTGGTTTAATTCGAATCCTGAGTAGGGCCAAAGGCAAAGCTTGAGGCCAGTGCAGTTTAGCTTCCTGGCAAATCTTTTTGATTTGTCCTTTCAGGGTTTGATTCATCCTTTCCACCTGCCCACTAGACTGAGGTCTCCAGGGGGTATGCAAATTCCAGGTTATATCTAACATTCGTGCTAATTCCTGCACTACCCCGGCTATAAAATGCGGACCCCTATCTGATGACAATCCTAAAGGTACTCCAAATCTTGGTATTATTTCTTTTAACAAGGTTTTTACCACCTCCTTAGCCTGATTAGTTCTACATGGAAAAGCTTCCGGCCACCCTGAGAATGTACATACGTACACTAACAAGTATCTGTATCCCTGTGCCCTAGGCAATTCAGAAAAATCAGCTTGCCAGTAATCTCCTGGTTGTGGCCCGACTTGCAACTTTCCCATTTGTATTTGTCTCCTAACTACTGGATTATTTTTCAAACATACCGGGCACATTGCATTAACTCTTTTTGCCATTGTTAACATCTGATTAGAGATTATCTCATTCTTCAAAAATTTTACCAATACCTCTGCCCCCCAATGACATTTATTATGTTCTGATTCCAAAATAAATTTCATTATGCGGGTAGGTACCACTATTTGTCCCATTGGTGTAACGTACCACCCAAGTTGATTCTTCTGTGCCCCTAGCAAGTTTATTAGTTTTCCATCTTCTATTGAATATTTGGGCTCCTGATTCAGGTATGGGGTAGCCGGATTTGTTCTTACCGGTACCAATGCCATTTGAGTCCATACTTCCCGTGTCACTTGCGTGCTGTAACATCAGCAAATCGATTTCCTCTGTAAACGTCTCCTTCCGCAGTCTGATGTCCTCTAACATGCATTATTGCAACTGCTTTGGGACTGTGTATCGCATCCAGTAGCTGTAGCACTTCTTCCCGGTGCTTGATGTTGGTTCCCTGTGAATTCAAAAGCCCCCTTTCCTTCCATAATGCCCCATGTACATGAACCACACCAAAGGCATATTTAGAATCTGTCCAGATATTAACCCTTTTGTCCTTGCTCAAATACAGGGCTCTGGTGAGTCCAATCACCTCTGCCTTCTGGGCCGAAGTTCCAGGTAACAAAGCCCTTGCCTCTATTACCTGATCCAATGTTACCACTGCATACCCGGCATAGCGAGTCCCATTCTCGACAAAACTGGATCCATCAGTGTATAGTTCCCATTCAGGTTCTTCCAATGGTTCATCCTTTAGGTCGGGTCTGCGAATCCAGTTGTTTAGAGAAGTATCCCACTGGCCTCTTCCAGGATCCCACCTTCTGGGTGAGGACCCCCAATGCCAGTTTTTGCCTCTCATTCACGTACAACTGGAATTCCTTGGTCAGGTCAGGGAGTCCTAGGGCTGGGGCCTCCTTTAGTGCCTGCTTCAATTCCTGGAAGGCCTTCTTTTGCTGTGTCGTCCACTCCAACCGATGCTGCTTCAAGGCCTCATATAGTGGCTTGGCTAGGAGACCGAAATTCATGATCCACAGTCGACACCATCCCACCATTCCTAGACAAGATCTCAATTCCTGATGGTTACGAGGCAAAGGAATAGCACATATTGCCTCTATTCGGTTTACTCCCAAATGTCTCTGCCCTTGTGTGATCTCACAACCGAGGTAAATAACGCTATTTTTGACCAATTGAGCTTTTTCCTTAGAAACCTGATACCCTGCTTGGCCAAGCATGTTGAGTAATTTAATTGTTAATTCCACGCACATTTCCCTTTCCTTAGTAGCCAGAAAAATGTCGTCCACGTACTGCAGGACTACATACAAGGATGGGGATATTGTTACCTGGGTTATCTTCCATTCCTCCAGCTCCTTGGCCAGTTGGTTTCCAAAAATAGTAGGGGAGCATTTAAATCCCTGTGGGAGTCTTGTCCACATAAGCTGCTTCTTTCTCCCAAAATCAGGACTCTCCCACTCGAAGGCAAAATATTTCCTACTCTCTACTGCCAGTGGGATGCAGAAGAAGGCATCTTTAAGGTCAATCACTGAGAACCATTTAAACTCCTCCGATACAGATGTTAACAAGGTATAAGGACTAGCAACAACTGGATGTATGTCTTTCACTATTTCATTAATAGCCCTTAAGTCCTGTACCAAACGGTACTTACCATTAGGTTTCTTTACTGGAAAAATTGGAGTATTATACTCCGATTCACATTCCTGTAATATTCCTTGAGCCAAAAATTGTTTAATTAACGGGGCTACTCCCCTCCTTGCCTCAAGCTTCAAGGGGTATTGCTCTATCCTCACTGGTCGGGCCCCTTCCTTTAGCTCCACCTTTACTGGCTGCGCAGCTTTAGATTTTCCGGGGACCCCTGACTCCCATACCCAGGGTACTACAGCCTGCTCAATTTCTTCTGGAATAGGAGAGGCATCCACTTCCTTGATTACAAAAATGCCTGCTATTTGTTCCTCAGGTATTTCCAATTTCACCCTTCCCCCTTCAAATATTATTTTCGCATTAAGTCGGGACAACAGGTCTCTGCCAAGAAGGGGTGTGGGGCAGTTTGGCATATACAAAAATTGGTGATCTAATTCCTTCCCCCCAAACCTAAGATTTAAAGGTTGTAAAAATGGTTGTTCCTCTAGCTTCCCTGTTGCCCCCACCACCTGTACCGTTGTGTCACTCAAAGGTCCCAATTGTCTATTGAGTACAGAATAAGTAGCTCCAGTGTCTACCATAAATTCTTGATCCTTTCCATCTATTTCTAAAACTACCCTTAAATCCTTTTCTAGTCAGCTTTGATTCTGATAGTTTCCCAAAACTAGTGCTTGAGCGACTTCTGCTGGTCCTCCTGTGAATCCTCCCACAGGAGCATTCCCCATTGGACCTGTCCTTAATCCCATGTTTCCCATGCCCATACCTCCTCTAACCGGGCATTCATTTTTCCAGTGTCCCAATTGTCGGCAAAACGCACACTGGTTTGGATCCAACCTCCCCATGTTAGGTGCAAACCCAAATCCTCCCCGACCTCTTGGCAACCCCCCTCTGTCCACGATTAGTTCCTCCTCGACCCCTAATGGGTCTTCCTCCTGCCCCTGTCTGTTGCATTACAGCCAGAATACTAGCTTGTTGTCTTTTTGCAGTTTCTTTTTCCCTGTTGTTGTATACCTTCCACGCTACCTCCAGCATTTTATCCAAACTTCTAGTATCCTCTCCTTCCAGCTTTAGTAACTTTTTCCTAATATCCTCTTGTGATTGCCCCCATAAACAACAAGGCCAATTGAAGTTTTCCTGATTGATCCTCTACATCTAAATTAGTAAACTTCCGAGCCATGTCTTTTAATCGTTCTAAAAAGGCAGACGGAGACTCATTCTTGTCCTGCTTGACCGAATACAACTTAGACCAGTTCATAGTCTTAGGTATTCCTGTCCTAATTCCTTCCACCAACAATTCCTGATATCGTTTTACAGCCCTTATTCCTCCCGTAGAGTTTGGGTCCCACTTAGGTTCCTCACTTGGTACCAATTCATCAACTGTCTCATTTAGTTGTCTCAACCGAATCTCCTCACGAGCCTTTTCTCTAGTGGCTCTAATAACCATTTCCTTTTCCGTGGAATCCATTATAGTATCTAATAATACCTGTAAATCATTCCAGTCCGGATTCTGAGTCTTTATTACCATTTTAACCACCCTTGCCACCCTTTCAGGATCCTCCCGATAACTCCCCGCTGATTGCTTCCATATTACCAAATCCCCGGGGGAGAAAGGCACCTTTATAAGTATCCTTTCTCCCTGTGGTCCCACAGCTTCCCTTAACGGCGCAATTAACTGTGGCCCCTTCTGCCCCTTCCTTCCCTTGTGAGTCCGCCCTGCTAACGGAGTTCCTTTAACACTCTCATTCTTTTCACCATCACCACCATCACTATCACTCTCACTAGATCCCGTTTTTATAGCTATATCCGCAGAGGGAGCAGGGGGCACATTAGGAGCAACCGGAACCCTCGGAGGTGCTATACAATAAGACAAATCTTCCTTGACTGAAGGATACAAATTACGCTCCTTTCTTTCTTTACATCCCACACACTCCCTTTCATCATTCACTTCTAAAACAAAAATACCGCATTCCTTTTGCCATTCCTCTTTCCGATATAAAACGAAAAACAAATCCAAATATGGTATTTCATCCCATTTCTCATTTCTCCTTAAAAATTGCATCAAAGATTCCATTATCCCCAATTCCAGTGTACCATTCACCGGCCATCCCACTTCCCCAATCTCATATTCAGGCCACCAATGATTACAATAATCTATCATTTTGCTTTTATCCAATTCTTGATAATACCCCTCACTTTTCCACCGTTTCAATATACAACCTAATGGTGTATTTCCAGGTATTTTACCATTGGCTTGCACTAAGGTTTTAAAAGTTTTAAAAGACATCATATGACAACCTTTATTTCCACTATTAATCCCAATAAACCAATATACCTTAAACCAATATACCTTCTCGCCGTCCTTCCCTAAAACAAACAGGAGGTGAGTTCCGGTCCTGCGTCCTTAGACGTCTTATGGCCGGAGCCTAGGCTTTTTTACCAACCACCAAATCCAAATCCAATTATCACCTTTTTCCAATATAAAGCACCTTCGGGCTTACCTTGGCAATTGTCCAACAGGCGCGGGGTGTCGGGTACGACCGATTACTCCCCGAGAAGTGCTCGGTGCCGGCTTGGAGTGGATCAGGACGCGAACCGCCCCAGCAGCCCTTGGAGTCCTGCCGCGGTCGCCAGAAAACTGTTGCCCGATTGATAGATGACACAAAACTCGGATAAGTTTTGTGGGTGCTTTATTAAGGGCCCGGGGAACTGGGGGACTCACGTCCCAAAATCCGAGCCCCCAAATTCACGTGTGGGCGCTTCCCTCTTATACATGCGGTTCATAACAAAGTCTCCAAGAAACAGTTTCCCCGTTCCCCTTGCCTGGTCACAGACCCCTTGTGATACATCCCTTGGTTCACAAACAAGATCATTAATCCTCTGCTTATCTTATTCTAAGAGCATTGTATGCTGCCTCCAGACACGTTAGCATTCTTACTTTCCTGCACTAGTTTAATTATTTATTAAATCCCTAAGACTACCTGCTAGGTTACACACACAAAACTCAACACACTTTTCAACGACTACAAAACTACTTTTAAACAAACCAGTTCACACACAACTCACTATAATTAAATATTTTGCTAAATTTCATTTCTTTTCCAACACAAGCACATACCTACTCTACACACCGTGTATGAAGTATAGGGGACAATTCAGAACAATGTTCTCACCTCGCTGGTAACTGCCAAGCAAACCTGACGGAGGCTTCAAAGCAGGACCTCTGAATGGGACCCAGCCAGGTGTTGGATGGTGAAGAGTCCCTTCTCGTTCAGCTCCCTGAAAGGCAGAAGATTGATTTTTCTCTCCACCAAGGCAGCACCCTCTGAAATGAGCAGCACTGGGACAGGTCCTTGGAGGTGTCAGGGATGGGCAGGGGCCTTTGGAGCCTGCAGTTGCTCCTCAGCTTGGTCCCTCTCCTGCAGAGGCTGGTCCAGGCCAACACTTGGGTGGTGCTCTGGGGCCTGGAGCCAGGGGTGAGGCACCACATCCAGCTGTGCAGCAAGCCCGACGGTACCTCCATGGACGGCGTCTGGGGGCCCTGGTCACAGGCTCTGGCTGCAGAGACCCCCCACTCCTCCGGTGAGCAGCCATCCCCTCTGCAGGGTGCTGGCAGCAACAGCAGGGAGGCACCCACGCCTGGGGCTGCTGGGGTGAGGGTCCTGTTGTAGCAAGGTGTGACTCCCAAGTTTTGGGGGGCCAAGGGGAAGCAGCCCCCTCCCTGTCCTGGCTCTCCCTGCCCAGGAGACATCGGGCTGTGCTGCAGAACCCCTTACCTGCGGCACGAGCGCTGCGAGTGGAGCTGGGACCCTGCAGAGCCCCACAGCTCCCACCAGCTCCTCTACCGGCCACCTCCGAAAGCAGCCCTTGCTTTAATTTTCTAGTAAAAGGGCCTAAAATGAAAGCTGTGGACATTTTAGAAGTGTTAAGTAGAACACTGAATGAAATTTTTATTTTAGGCCCACAGAGCAGGTCTGAGGCCAGAAATTGGTGCCAGAGTAAGTGCCTTTCTGTGCTTGTGCTCTCCAGCTCTTCCTGTACTTGTATGTTCCCCTGGACACAGTGGGATGTGTTGTCATTTCCTGGGACTTCTCCTGAAGGCAACTGGTTTTCTTTCCAAGATGATTCTTATGTTTCCCCTCATGGCTTCCCCAGGTGACCAACCTCCGTTCCAAGGTGTCCTGCTCTGCCATTGTCACTCTGGGAGAGCTCTCTGTGACCTTGAAGAAGGACATGGACTCTGAGGTGGATGAGGGTGCTCGGGTCCTTCTCCAGATGGTGTCCATCTCCCCAGAATTTGTTCAGAAAGCAACCAGTCAGACCCTGGGGATCCTGGTGGAGAATGTGACTCCTGCACGAGCAATGACTGCTCTCATGGACATGGGAGTCAAGTAGGTTCTTCTTCTTTTAGTGATATTCTTCACCTTTGTGTGTGTGGCAGGGAGAAGGGATGAGACAGAGAATGGGAATGGTTGGAGGGAAGGGTCCTGTATCCTGCATCTTCTATGAACTCAGTGACTTGATTCTCCAACCAACCTCACTTCTGTCCTCTCGTCACCTATTTCTGCCCTCCTGCAGCCCATCAGTTCTCAGAATCACAGAAGTGTAGAATATGGGGAGCTGGAAGGGGCCCATCAGGACCATGGAGTCCAGCTCCTGGCCTTGCCCAGAACAGCCCAAGGGTCACACCAAGTGCCTGAGATTGCTGTCCAAATGCTCCTTCAGCCCTGTCAGGCTTGGTGCTGTGACCACTGCCCTGGGGAGCCTGTTCCAGTGCCCAACCACCCTCTGGGTGAAAAACCCCTTTTCCTGATATCCAAACTAAAGCTCCTCTGACTCAGCTTCCTGCAGTTCTCCCAGTCTGTCAGATTTTCCTAGATGTGGTGACTGATGGGGAAGGGAAAGTGCCTGCAAAGGCCAAGGATAGAGCCTTGTGCTTTTGTGGGCAGGGGGGCAATTGCAATTGCAGCTGTGAGCAGTGTTTGGTATTTCACAGCAGGTGCAGCTCCTGCCAAAGGAGTCTTGTATGACTGTCCTGGCCTTAGAACTCTACTTTCTATGCAAACTGATGTTTCATGTTAGCCTTGAGAAGATGAATCACTTTACAGCCACCTCCACAGGCTGACAGCCATGGGACAGTTGAAGCAAATGCTGCCTTGAATGTTGGTGCTGGGCCTGATAGTTCCCAAGAGACACTCTCTAGAACAGGACAGCCTGGCTAAACTGCCTGCCACCCTTTCCTCAGCTTTGCAATAGGGTAAAACATTCAGATGGATCCATTGCCAAGCCCCACAGCAGAAACAGGCTGCATTGCTGGATATTCTGCAACTTCACAGCCCACACCGCATTTTCCCTGCATTTGTTGTTTTCCAGAGGTCTGCAGATTTGGGGATAAATGGGTGGAAAGAGCCTCAGTCCTGCTGTAGCTCTGTGTACTGGGTGCCCTCTGATGGGTCAGCATCAATTGTCCTTAATTTCTAAATTATTCATATGTCATCTATTTCTTTAATCTTTCTCCGAGTAAATACTGTGAAAGAAACTGAGTATCAGACAGTGCAGGGAGACTGAATTCCTCCCTCTTCCGTGCAGGCAGGCCTAGTGTGCAATGCTACCTTTGTGTTTAGCTGAGGACAGAGCCTTGTGCAGGTGTCTGAAGGTGCAGGGAGAGCCCAGGCTCCTTCCCCCAGCAAGGGCAGGGAGCAGCTCTGGCCAAGGCCGGCGCTGCCGCTGCTCCTTGTCCCTGTGCCCAGGGTTTGCTCTCTCCTCCCCAGCAGCCGCCCCGCCCCGGTGCGCGAGTGTGCGGCCCAACTCCTCCTGTCCCTGGTGGAGAGAATTGGAGTCACCCAGCTCGCAGGCACCCCCAGGGCTGAGAGGCTGCCGCACGTGGCAGGGAAGCTTGCTCAGGACTGCCACAAGGACACAAGTAATGATCTTCATTTCACCTCCCAAAACAGGAAAACCGTTTTGTGTCTGGCTGTAAAGGTGAAACCACGCAAGAGTGGAAACTAAAGGGAACATGAAGTTACCTCACGGTGTGAATAAGGGTCATAGAATCATGGAATATGCTGAGTTGGAAGGGCCCATCAGGGTCATCGAGTCCATCTCCTGGCCATGTGCAGTGACCCCAAGAGTCACTCCATGTGCTTGAGAGCATTGTCCAAACTCTTCTTGAGCTCTGTCAGCCTTGGCACTGTGACCACTGCTCTGGGCTGCCTGGGCAAATGGCTGTGCTGGGAAACCTTGGGTTGGCCAGCAAAAAGGAGCATTGCCACCTTTTTCCTGTGGCTTGAAGGATTCTTTACTGAGATCAAAAGAGCTCAGATCAGCCAGTCCAACACTTTTGTTTGGCCTTAGGTGCACAACACAAAGCCAAAGTGTTTGCTCATGTTCATCACTGAAGGATGCCAAACATCCATTTCTCATTAACTTCAGACTTGCCTAGAAATATTTCAGGGGTCTTTAGCCAACATATTCAGTCTTTCTAAACCTGTTCTGCAGATTTCTAGAGTGCTGTTATCTGTGGCTCAGAGGGTTCCAAACTTCTTCTTGAAGAAAACTGTGGTTTCCTAGTGGCAAAATCAACCCAAACCACCAAAATCCCCTTTCCTTTGATGAATAAATTCCCATGAATAGCTGCCAAGAACACCAGAGCAACTAGCTGTCCCGGTGCATACCCATAGTATAGAATAATCAATAGGATGCATGAGGTGTTTTGTCCTGGCTTCCCTGCCAGGTAAAGAAAGGCAAATTATTGTGCAATGGCAGCAAGACACTGCTAACAGGCTCTGACAACAAAGCAGATGTGTTTTGCTTATTCCCTGGGATCTTTTGATGCCACAGAAGCACACCCCCAAATGGTGAAATGGTATTTTTCTGTTGCCGCACATTCTCCTCTTGCCTCTTGTGTTCAGCTGACAGCACTGTGCAGTGTCAAGTGAGGTAAATCTCCCTCTTTGCTGAGTAGGCAATGCCTTCTCGTGCAAGAATTGCACCTGATGAGTTTAAGGTATCAGTCTCTTCTGTTAACACTCTTCCTGTGTTGGTTCACTTTTCTTTCCCTTGAAGCCATCCTGCCTTAGGCATTATGGATAGGAGATGGTGAAGATTTTGCTCAATCATCAAAAATTTAAAATGCTTCTGGAACAATCTCTTTCCCCCCGTGACCTGGAAGATATTCTGACAAGAATTAAAAAGAAAGTAAGTTCTTGGCAGGAGAAATGTCTCCTTTGTGCAAGTATTGCCTCTGCTAATATGAGATCAAACATACCCAATCTGTCTTTAGCTCGTTCCTCTTCTGCTGAATCATTTTGCTCCTGGGAATGAGCTGTTAATCTTCAGCCTGGTCATCAGCAGACCACAAAGAAACTGATATTATTAGGGAAAAAGTGGGGTTTTGAATATTTTCAATATCAGTCACAAAGAGGAAAGGGAAAGAGGAGAAAATGGATTTACATTTAAGCATTAGCCCCCACCATGCTCTCCCCACCCTGCCCCCTGTAAAGCAATTAAGTGAGAATTGTGCTTCTGAAGATAACAGAGTCTTTGCAAAGGACACTGGAAGTAGTAGTGCCAAGAAAATTTCCAAATTTACAAAAGATGTCCAGGTCAATCCTAGTTACTACAATGACTGTCTGTCTTTTGGGAATACCGCCCTGCTGTCCAGCCCTATGGAGCTGGAAGAAGCTTGGTGAATTCAGCAGCATCCAGTGGAAAATCCTTTGTTTGTTTGAGGGAGGATTTTATTTTTTTTTATCAACATTATAGAAGGGAGCCTGCCTTTGTGCAGGCACAGGGAGAGTGAGTGTTGAACCAAATCAACTTCCAACACAATGGGCCAACCCCCAAAAGAGTCTAGTTTGTTCTGCTGCTTCCTTCACGAACACTTGTTGCCTGCCAGTTTACATTATTCCCATTTATGGTCAAGACTAAGGAATTTGGGATTTTAGACTGCTGCTCAGTCTGGTAGCACCCACAACCTGCCTTGGGCTTTTGAAAACAAAGAGTTGGCATCACTGAATCTCTGGTCTGTTTCCATCTGTAAGTTAGGAAATGTTTCCCTAAGCCTTGGCAGCAGTGATCCTCGTTCTAACTTGTGTTTTCAACAGGGAATTTCCTGATTTATATTCGAAAGATTGATGGGGTTTCTCTGTGTCTTTGTAGGGGATGGAAAACCAGAAGGCTGAAGGCCCATCTGTCAAGGAGCCGGTGAAGGAGAGGAACGATGGCTCAGAGGAGCCCCAGGCCACATTGTCTGCTGGCAAACGGCGCTGAGCACTTTTGTCAGATGTGACAAACACATGACAAGCTTTACATGCCTCTTCCTCAGGAAAAACTGTCTGGCAGAGATGAACAATGCCACAGATTGTTTCCTTTCCCTATTCTAGGATAAAAAATGTCTACTTGTGCATTGTGCTGAACACAACTTCTCTGGAGGGGTGTCCACAAAAATGGAGAGACAAACAGACACCCATTGGTGGCAGCTCAGACGATCCAGTGCATGGCAAGGGCAGTGTTGTGGAGGCTGGGAGAGAGCCAAGTTTCTGCTACCTGACTTGGGACAAGTAAATTCAAACAATGTTGTAATCATATTGTTGTATATCATATTTCCAGTCTCATACCTGCTTGGTGGTTTTCTCACAGCAGCTCTTCACAGCAGTGTCATTGTTGCTTCTCAGCCAGGGCTCCTCTGCAGCCCTCCCTGAATGCCTCACCCCCTTTTATCCCAGCTACCTCCACGGGCCAAAGCTGCTGCCCAATTAAGGACATCACAGCTGCAGCCCATTTACAATAACTAGAATCAGGGCAGGGTCACTTATACAATACAGAGATCTTTTATTGCCCTGTTTTAAAAAAAAAAGCCCAGTTTTAAAAAAGCCCTGTTTTATAGGGGCCTGAGTAAATATATGTATTTACTCAGGCCCCTATAAAACAGGGCTTTTTTTTCACCTGAATGGAGTCTTTTTCAGATGGGTGTTTTGATGAGAAATCTCAGTCTGGAAGCAAGATGCCATTCCACAAAGATGCAGTTCTCATCTGTGAGGTTTGGCCTGGCTGAATCATGATTTTCTTTCCCTGAAACAGTACCAAGTTTGAGTAGTAAGGAGCAAGGCAATTCCTGAACAACTTCAGTCAACAGGTGTCTGAATGTGGACTTTTTGCCTTGATATTCCTGTCCTTCAAGTAATTTGCTTGATGGACAGCATGTTTGGTTTATCTCCCCCTGTGCTGCAATCAGCATTTAAGACAGGAATTTGCTCCTTGCTGTCTCTTCATGGCAGCTGCAGAGCTGCTTGTACCTGTTCTCCTCTGATAGCAGAGGAGATTTATTTAGCTCTGTCCTGCTCAGCAGGGGCAGGAAAGTGACCACATGTCCCAGCAGCACAGCTGGCATCTTCCTGTGCTCATGGAAGAGACAGGTTGATCAGGAGAATTGTTCCCAGTGGGGTTGTTAAGCTGTGCATCTGATCTCCAGGGAAGCAAATGAAATGTGAGCATAGTTCTGGGATGTCTGGCTTCTGTTTTTATCTGTTACTGATTTTCTGAATCCTTCAAATATGGCCCTGTTTATCTGTTCAGAATGCATCTGAGCTACTTTTCCAGATTGTCATGCCTGGTTATAGAGACACTTCTCCAGAGTGATGAGTTTCCTTATTCTAAGACACACATGTCCCATATGAGGAGGCATTTAAACTTGGCAGTAGTGTCTCTCTTTCTCCACAAAGCAAAGTGACCTGTGTGCCCTGGCAGCCATCTGAAGATAGATCAGATGCATCTCATCCTTGGCTTTCCTGAGTGAGCAGTGGTGAGAATGTCACTTGCAGATTGTCAGCCATACTGATTATCATGAGGTCCACATTGTTCTTCAGATCCTCATGATTTTCCAGCTTGAAATGACATAATTAGGAAAGCTGCTCAAGATGTTTTGCTCACAATTAACTGCAGGTATTGTCTGTGGCTGCAGCTCTCTCCATAGAGAGCAGCAGGCACAACTTTGCCAGGCATTGTCCTGGGGAAGGCTGTGAGAAGATCAGAGAAAAGAATGAGAAACAATTCTTATCTTCACTTGCTGCACTTGTTGTTGTGAACATGTGGAATGTGTTATGGAGATTTCTTTACCAAAGGGTAATTTCTTAATTGGGCACTGGTGATGGTGTTTTGGATTCAATTGACCAATCTGGTCTGTCTGTATCAGACTGTCTGTGAGGGCAATGAGTTTCAGTATAGTATAGTATAGTAGAGTGTAGTATAGTATAGTATAATAGAGTGATTGATCAGCCTTCTGGAATCATGGAGTCAATGCTAATTATTTCCACTATGGGGATGCCATGCTATGATAATTATCACCACCACATCCTCATTTGGTTTTATTTTCCAGGGTGAAATCTCCCTCTGATGGACACCTCCTACCCCGTGCAAAAGCCCAGGTCACGTCACCTCCAGCTGTGGAAGAAACGGAGCTGCTCCAGAAGCTTCACCATCTCCTGGAAGCCAAGGGGTTTCAGGCACGGATGGAAGGAGTGGAACTCCTCCTAGACCTGTGCAAAACCAGCCCCCAGCTCATCTCCACTAACATTGCCCAAGTATGTAGGGTATCTTCACTGCTCCTTTCCTTTAGCTCCTTTCCTCAGCCTGTAGCAGCAAAGTTAATTCAGTGTGTCTTGGCACTCTGTCCTGGCTGTTTGGGACATGCTGGTCCCTCTCACCCAGACAAATGTATCTCAGGTCCAGGCTTCAGGACAAGTCATTTCAGTCCAGCTGTATTTGTCTGGCAGGTGCCTATTGATGCTGTTCATCAGATGATGGCAGAATTTTCTTCTGGTGTAACTGCTGCTCTCTCCTACTCGCAGCTGGGTGAAGTGAAGGGAATCCAGCCCCTGAAAGCATGGCAATTGTTCTCTAGACCAAAAATGGGTTTGCACAGGGAAGAGAAGTATCAGGCTGGGTTGGTTTAAACCCAGTTGTTTTATTTAAGAACACTTCTATACACTCCATCTTGTCTGACACAGGCACAGCTCTGGCTACTCATTTCCATCCTTGTTCCTATTCCTCTTGGTAAAGACAGTGCTCACCCCTTTTGGGGGGTCTTTTTTTCTCTTTGGAAAAGGAGGAAAACAGCTACGGACTCATCTCCGCCTTCTCCTCCCAGTAGCTGCTTTTTCCCTTTTTCCAGGAAAAGGTGCCTGATAATGTGGCTGTCAAAGGACTGAACCTGCTCTAATGAGAGCTGTACAGCACATGACATTTCAGAAGTCCACCTGTTACTTAGAGAAATTGTCTGGATCCTGGAAGAGTTGATCAGGGCCCTGCACTTCTCCAGACACTGGCTCAGAAACAAACATAAGAAAACTTAGATCTTCTCCAGCCATAGTTTTGGCAAAATCATCATTGCCCTCAGTACTTGAGGCAACTGTATAGAAAACCAGGCATTGTAAACATCTGCTTCCATTCAAAGCAAAGGTACTCTTTTAGCATTAAAAAATGGAATTGATTTAATGATTTATAGATGGAGAGAAATGCCATAGGAACCATTCAGTCCCCAGCCAAACTTCCTAAAAACAGAAGAAAATCTTTCAACCAGCATGAGGTTGTGCCACCATTCCAGTGAGTGGCCCACAGGAAAACAGTGAAATTGTGCAAGCGAGTGCTGACCTGACAGAAAGGATCACTTTCATCTTTGACATTGCTGACTGCTACAGCCACTCATCAAACAGGGGCATTTGAATCCAGCTTTCACCTTGCTTGTTCTCTTCACAGATTTTTGATTATTTTGTCCTGAGAATATCTGACAGCCACAAGAAAGTGAAGCAGAGGGTGCTGGACGTGCTGGCTGAAATCACAGGAGCCCTGAGAGATGCCTTGAACCCACTGATCATTGGTTTGGTGGAAGGAATAACAAAGAGCCTGAACTCAAAGGATCCCAGGGTTCGTGGGGCAGCTGTGAAAGCACTGGGAGAATCCATTGCTCATTTGGGTAAGGCTGAGCCCTGGCAGGGACTCTCCTCAGCTTCGTCTCTGTCTCTCCTGCACAAGAGAGCGCTGAGTGCCTTGACAGCTGCTCTTGTCTGTGGAACCCTCCAGCTGACACCCACCAGAGGCTGTGCAGGTGCAGTCCTTATGCACCATCCCCAACAGGCTGGAATGGGATCAGCATTTCCCAACAGTCCCAGGAGCCCTTGGCTCTGTGCTGCTTGTCTGAAGAGCAAGTCCTGGGCTACAGCTCTGCTACAGTTCAGGGGCAAAGGGGGTTTGGAGTTTGCTTGGGCCCCGTCTGACTTCCCAAGTGAACAGCTTTGCTGTTGGCATGAAGGGACACTCACCCATCAGAGCTTCTGCAGGTCAGCCACCTGCAAGGCTCTACATTAGAGGCATTACTGCCTATTTTCCACTTTTCTTCTTTGTCTTCTATGTTCAAAGGGGAACTTGTGATTCACCAAGTTAATTTCTTTATATCAAACAGGTATAAACCCAGCTGTCAATGATGCCTTGTTCCACGTGTTGTTTTGCGTGGGGCAAGATGGCCACAGCAATTAACTACATAGGCAAGGGCTGCTCTAAATTCCTTTGCCACACAGATTTATGTCAGCTCTGAGAATGCTGCACTGGGGAAATATGCCTGAAAAAAGGAGTGTTGAAGAGGCAGGTCTTCAAGGGGAGCTTCCACTTTCTCCCCCCCAGCTGCTTTGTGAACTCAGGAACTGCCTGACTCAGTGCCTTTCTGTGACCCAAGTATGGGGCTCTTCCTTTGTGCTCTGGGATGCAAAACCTTTTCACTGCTTCCATGTGACTGAACTCCTGAGGTCCCTGATGTGAAATGTTTTAACACAGCTCCTGCTACAGCAGACAACTTTGGATTTACAAATGTGAAAGGAGAGCTTTTCTTTTGGAACTTAAAACCCTGCCAAGCAGGCTGGAAGGAAAGAAGAAAAGGATTCAAAAACCAGCAGAAATGTACTTTATTTTTTAAAATGGGGTTGGCCTGCCCTTTCTCCTATGACCTAAGAAAAGTGAGCAGAAACGTGTGTTTCCCTTGTAGATAAAGTGTCCCTGCTGCAAGAGTTCACCTACCAATGGAATCACCTGAGTGGCCAAGCCCTGCTGGATGTCACCGAGCGTATCACAGGTTTGGCCTCCCCTTCTGAGCCCAGAGCTCTTCCCAGGGAGCATTTACAGGGAATGCCTGTGAGCAGACAGCAGAGCAGCTCCTCCAAACCAGGAGGTGCTGAGCTTGTCCCTGCTGCCCCATGGCCAAGGCAGGTGGGTTTGGCAGGTTTTCCCTGGCTGCTGCAGAGCTGGGCAGCACCTGAGATGGGGGCAGTGCTCGGCCTGGGGCTGAGCTCTCACTGGGGCATCTCAGAACCACCTCCAGCAAAGGGAGGGCTAAAAATGCCCCAGCTGGCTCCTCTCTGGGGAGCTCAGGGACATCTGTGATCTTTGAGGGGAAATGGTGGCAAATGCTGTTTCAGGGCATCCGTTTCTTTTGTCCTCACAGAATTCTTGTTTGTCTCTTGGAAAGTTTTGAGGCTGAACCGTGCAGGGCCTGGGGGTCACAGCTTAGGCCAGAACTCAACAGAGGTACCAGAGGCACGGGTTTAGTGCAAGGCAGCCTCTGGGGCACAGGGACAGAAGCAGAGTGCTGAGGCTCCCTGCCTGTGCTGTCAGAGGGGCCTTGGACTGAGCCTTTCAGGGTGTGCAAACAGTGTCTGCCTGTGTCAGCGCTGTCCAAAATGATACACATGCAGCTGATAATTGACTCCTCAGAGGAGCTTGCTGTGTCAGCAAGGGCCAAGGAATGGAAAAAGGATAATCTCAATATATAGCAGAGAAGATGATTGATAGCCTTGCTTCAACTGGGGCTAAATCCACTAATTATGCCAATTTCTTTGAATGTAAGGTTTAATACACTTTGTGTCTTCATTAGGAATCTCAAAAGGGCATGTTCAGTGATTGGGAATGTCAAAGGCCCTTTAAAGAGCATTTGAATAAAGTAGATCTCCAGCAATAGGGAATTTAGTTTAGCACTTCTTTTGATCTCTTTTTCAAATAAAGAAATTAACCAGAAATTAGGACTACTTTAGAAAGAGCAGATGTTCTCTCTGAGATTTAGCAGGACCGGATTTAGCTGTTCCTCACATTCAGTAGTCACCGATGTCTTTAATTGCATTTAAACTGAAATGAATTCCCATTTTAAAACGGGTACCATAACCCTTTCTTGCTTAGCAGAATTGGTTTTGGGTACTTGCAGGAGCTCTTTCAATGTTGATGTCTGCTGGTGGATTAACAGCATAGAGAAAAGGAAGTCTCTTCCACCACAGAATATTAAGTGGCTGCTAGATAACATTTTGTCTGATCAGAAAATAAGAATGGTCTCCAGAGCATTTCAGGTTTTCATATCTTAGCCAAATCTGCCTGTTGCAAGGAGCCTGTTGGTAGTAAGCTTTTGTCTATGTTTGATACAGTTCAGTTAGGAAAATGGGCAGAGAGATTTCAGAGACAATGTGAGAAAACACTCGTGTTTTGGTTACCTTTCAGTCCCCTGTGTAGCATTTTTCCTTCTCTATGCCCCTATTTGAGTGGACATTATAGGAAAAAAATGCCATTAAGATTGAGAGGGGAAATGGCATTAAAATGTGGAGATGCCCAAATGCCAAGGCAATGGGGTCTGGGTAATTCTGTAAGACACCCTGAGGTTTGAAACAGCTCTTTGTTGGAAGCCCCAAAAGCATTCTGCCAAAGACCCCAGCTGGCCACTGATGTTTCTCATCCAGCTGTCAGGCAGCAGCCATCTCTGGTGGGCTGGAGTTTTGAGGTGTGTTCTAATCCTGCCCTTTGCTGTGTGCTGCTGAGCGCAGGGAAGAGCCAGATTAGACATTTGGCACTTGGCATCAAAGTTACAAAAATGGAATCAACCGTTTTATTAGAAATCTCTCCATTTCCTCTCTATGGTGCATTTCCAAATCTTCAGTGTGGGTTTAGACAACTTCTTAATGGAAATCAAAGGCAATTGGACATTTCATTCATTGTTCATGCAGAGATTGTGAAATAATTTAGTAAAGGTAGGAAGTCTGCCACAGGGACAGGGCTCTGGTTGCAGCAGTTAGTGCTGAGGGGTGGGTGGTTCTGTTTCCAGGATGCTCAGCTGCTTTGCCCGTTTCTGGGCCAAGGGGCTCTGGGTGCTGTTTTGCTGCTCTTGGCCAGAGAGGCTGGCAAGAAGCAGAAGCAGAGGTGGATCCCTGTTTGCAGTGAGGCTGGTGGGTAAGGAGCTGTGTCTCTGTCCCGGCAGGGCTTGTGCAAGGGGTTCATGCCAGGAGCCCTGAAGTCGCCCAGCGCGACGCCCTGCCCGTGCTCTGGCCCTGCCTGGAGAACAAGGCGCTGCCTGTGCGGAGCGCCAACGTCCGCACCGTGGCCACCAAGCTGGCCTCTGCCCTCTGCAAGGTGATGGGCACCCAGCTGAAGAAATGTGCTGCCAGCAAGCCTCCACATGTGCGGGAAAACCTCTCCAAAATGCTGGGCTGGTGAAGGCGAGATGTTCTCCAGAAAGCTGAGGAAGCGCTGAGTTGCATACCTCTGGATTTGCCTTTTGAGCTGTGCCAAAAATGACAAAATCCTAAGGAAGGGTGTGCATCTGCCCCGCTCACTCCATTGCCCTTCCTAGTCATGGCATGGGGGCCTGGAGCAACTCCAGATTAATGACAAGGTGAAGGCAATCATGGCTCAGCCGCACGCAGAGGTGAGGGGGGAGCTGGGCCAATCTCTGCTGGGAGGAAGGGCCTTGTGGCAGCCCAGAGAGGCTGTGCACATTGCCAGGGAACAGCTGTGCCCTGCATGTGCCCCTGCAATGAGCTGTGCTGCTGCCAGTGCCCCTGGAGCTGTGGGGCTGCTGAGCTGTGGGGCAGGCAGAGGAGCAGGAGGGTGCGTGTGCAGCTGAGCCATTCCTGGAGAGCACAGGGCTCTGGGCTCCCTGCTGTCCCGGGGCAGCCCAGAGGCCAGGCTGTGCCTGTGCCAGCTCTGGGCAAGTGGCTCAGGGTTTGCCCTGGCCTGCCTCAGTGTCTGCCAGCAGGAGCATGTTTCCCTGTGCAGCTGTTTACACATCTCCAGGAAATGTGTCCCATGAAATGCAGAGCTTCAGATGCTTTAGGTTTGCATGGTGGCCTCTGCTAAACTTTGCCTCTCTGTTAAACTTTGTGTCTCCATTTTGCAGATCTGACTGGTTACAGTCTTACTGAGAAGTTTTCTCTGGACACTTCAGATGTTCCCTCACCCACAAAGTCCTTGCCTCCCCTCCAGAAGAGCTCTCTTTCCGCCAAGCTCAGGAAGAAGCTGCCGCCTGTATGAAGAGTGTTTGCAGATTGGGATTGATGTGTTAGGCTTCATAGTTACTGCTGTACATATGTTCTGATCTTTAGATACAGTTCTGAATGAATGTGTTTTGATTATATCTTTAAAATTTGATGACATATTTTTAATTGTATATATTTTATTTTGACGATGAAAAAAAGTAAGTAAATAAATGAAATTTAAATAAACCAAGAGGAGAATGTGAGACCAGCACCTGCTAGCCTAGAGATTATGGGAGTGCAGCTCACTCGGTGTGCCAGTGTCTCACCACATCCTTTCCTCATTGGGCCTCTCCTCTTCCTCTTTGGCCATGCTTTCTTTGTGTCATCTGTGCTGCTCGTTGTTACTTGGCATTACAACGGGGCCACACTTTGACATGTTTGGGGGACAATGGATCCAAAAGATCCTATCTAGTCAAAGGTTTTCTACCTAGGTGTGTTCTGTGCTCACCAAAGGCCTGAGCAAAGAAACCAAGAGAAGTGTGCCCAAAGCTTCGCTCCTTTGCAATTTCCCACAGATCTGGCTCACAGGTGTCTTCAGTCACAATTCCATAGGTAAGAAGAAGTCATGTATTTCACTGGGAAATGATGCACTGCTTTGGCACATGTATATTTATCTGGGACAGCAGTGCAGCTGTGTTGTTTGCACCTTGTTTGCAGAAGGATGAGTGCCCTGGGAGGCCAATAACAAGTGACAAGGGCTCCTCAAATCTGCACTGCAGCCTGGGTGCCATTCAGCCCAGAGCTAGGGGATCATTTGTTCCCGTGGACCAGTGCTTGCCAGTGGAATGAATTCCTGCACAGCTGGAAGAAGCAATTCTGGATTCAGCTCCAGCTCTTGGTGGGCTGCATGATCATTGACAATGCTGCACTTCCAGAAATTATTCTGCAGTTTCCTTTCATAGTCATTTGAACCTTTTAAACTTCACATTTCAGTTTGCTTTGCCTTAGGGAAAAACACTTTTGGGCCCAGTGCAAACTGTAACCTTTTGGCAGCAAAGTCCTCATGGTTGCCTGTTGAAAGCGAAGGAAGCCAACCCACCTTGTCGTTGATCAGCATTGACTTCGATTTATTGATCAATCAGCCACTTTATATAACAGTGTTAATTAACTTCATGCATATTGCAAAATCCAAGCTCACGATAAGTTACAGAGAAAACTCTAACCCCTCCTTTTGTTTAAAATACCTGTGGTTTGTCTATTGAAAATAGGATCAGTGTTCTCAGAGAGCCCAAGGACAGAATGTTTGCCTGTTATGGGAAGACTGTCTGAGAACCTTATTGTTTAACAAGTGGTGCTTGAGAGAGCCTAATCATTTATAGGATCAAGCCTGGGAAATGCTTTACAACTACCTTTTACTTTTCCCTCAACTGTATACCTTCATGGCCTCTTTCTTTATGCCATGCTAGAACCAGACTCTCCACAGTTGCCAGCTTCTGATGTTACACAATGTCACCTGGCTGCATGTGTTTGCTTAGCTCTGGGTCTAGTCCTGGCCTAGTAAAGCCCAGGCAGGGAGGCACATTGCAGGGAAAATTGGTCCATGAGCTTCTGGGGTTGCCATCAGCAGCAGAGTCAATGTGCCCTTTGGGGATTTCTCTGGAGACAAATTTAGGGACCTACTCCATGCTACAATATTCACTTAGATCTTTCTAAAATATCCTAGAAAAGGCTGTGAAACTTCACATCTCCTTGCACAGCCAGTGTTTGAAGAGGGGCATTTTTGTCCCTCCTCAAAGTCATTGCTCTTGCACACCAGAAACATGAACATCCACCAACAGGAATGATGCATGGTCCTGCTGCTGCTGCTTCAGAGCACTGGGCAGTGCAGACCTGGGTATTACCAATATGAGCACTTAATTAGCATTTCATGCTCCTTCAAACTATCCAGATCTCAGGGCTTTTTGTTTCAAAGCAGCCACTGCACCATCTCTAGGGAAGAACAGGAAATGGGAAACAGCAACTGCCAGCCTTGCAGGGGTGTGAGAGAAAACCTGAAGTGTCTGCATCAAAAGATGAATGGGAAGAGTGTAATGGCCAAAGCAAACGCTTCGTTAAGATAGCAGGAGCCGTTCTTTACTGCATGCTTGCATGAAGATCATTTGGGATCTCCTTTTAGGGTCTCATGCAGAAAAGGACCTCTTAATAATACCACGCTACCTAAACCAGATTGGGATGCAGCTCTGTAGTGGTTCACAATGAAGCAGACGGCCTGCTTTGTCACTGCCAGCCCTGCTGAGCCTGCGAGGGACTGTAGTGTATCCCATGCCTGTTTTGCCTCCAAGCAGAGCTTGGTTTTCCTTATTAGTGTGGAGTAAATACAAGAGTAATAAAATGGACAATTAAACTGGCCACTTTGGAGGATATGCTCATGCTTTGGCATGTCAGTCCTGTACCTCATGCACCCAAGGCTTGTTACTCATCATGAAATATTTTAACAAAAAAACCTCAGCTCTCATGTTACATCTGAATAAAACTGCATCAGATCATCAAGAATTCTGCTGTCAGGAACAAGACAAGAGCCTTCCGACACTCACTTGCAGCTGTCCTGGATTGCTGCAGCCCTTTGTGAAAAGCTGCTGCAGACAGAGTGTTTGGAGTTGGTTTGGGCCTTTATGAAAGATCTGTGGAGCAGTGTGCAGGGCTCTCCTGGCAGGAAACTGTTTGTCCAAGCCCAGGGACACGGTGCCGGCAGGAGCGGAGCGGCCCCGCTCCCAGCCCGAGAGTCTGTGGGCTGAGCCACGCCGGGGAGACAAGGCAGCGAGGGGCTCCAGCCCAGCTGCTTCACTGCCCTGCCCGCCCCATGGAGCTCTGCCGTGGGAGAAAGCCGACACCGGACGAGTCCCCGAGCTTCCATCAGCTGCTGGAACTGCTCCGTGACAGCTCCTGTTCTTCCGAGAGAGACCCCAGCGCCTTCTTGGAACGCGTGTCATGGGGGGATTCTGCTTGATAATAAACTGTTGGGGGTTTTCCACTTCCATCCATTAGTAATAATTTCCTATTGCTGGAAAGGGATTGTTGGCACACTTTAGAGGAGACAACTTATTGCACAATATCCTGTTTGAAGTTGTCTCAAACTGTGTGAGACAGATGGCTTCACACAGGAGCATCCCCAAGGCTGCTGAGGGGAAGGCACAGAGGAAGACAAACCCAGTATTTCTGAGGGAACTCCTTGACACCAACCCAAGCTGAGTTGTCAAACAGCAGACCTGATGTTTCGAGACATGGGCCAAAGGGGAAACCTTTCAGTGTGTTTGGTCCAGGCTGGGCTATGCTTGAGGCAAAGGTGTGTCAGTGTGTTGGATAATACTCTTTTCTTGACCTAGAGATGGGGCAACTGAGAGGTGTTTTAAAAACTTTTATTCTATTTTCAGTCTCATGAGAATGGTGAGACAATACAGATGTTATAATTCACGCCGTCACCATCAGAAGCCAGTTACTTCCTAATTATAATACATTATAAGCGTTTCTTGGTCTATCAGCCTTTTGCCATGCCATGTTGTAGATGCCTTGTAGCCAATTCTTTAAAAATACTCTTTGTGGGTCCCACTACAATGCATCTTTCATAGCTCTGTTTTTCTAAAATCTTATTTGCAAGGCCATCTTTTGAAACTTTTCCAGCTCCATTTCTCTCTCAACAATATCTGTCCTATTTCATGGAAATTTTTAAGTTAGCGTTTCTTGTCTCAAGATTTATATACAGATTCATACTGTGTGGGCCTTCTATTAGGTCCTAAAAACTTTCTACATATCCATTTCCCACATCAGTGCACTTGGCTCCTTCTCTCCTCATTGTGCCTGGCAAGCCCAGGAGCCCAGAGCTCCTGCAGAACCCATCACAGCACTCAGTGGGAGCAAACTTGTGTCCAGTCCTCACCCGGAGCTGCGGTGCCTGGCATTCCATCACTCTGGAATGAGGAACTGTTCCTGCTCTTTCACAAGGAGCTAAGGAGGTTTGGCCTTCAGATCAATTGTCTGCAGGCTCCTGCAGTGCCTGGTGCTGCTCCCTTGCCAGCGGCACCCCCGGCCAGGGGGGCACATCTGGGCTGCTGTGTCTGGCTCCGGGGCTCCCTGTTCTGGGCAGTGAGGAGGAGCTGCAGAGGCTCTGCAGGACTGACAGGATGGGCTTTGGGGCGGGCAGGAGAAGCTGAGGGACCTGGGCTGCTGGAGCTTCTGAACAGGAGGCCCAGGGCTCATCGTGAAAGTGCTCCAAGTATTCTTTCAGAGAATCCCAGAATCAGCAAGGGTGGAAGAGGCTATGGAGATCATCAAGTCCAATCCGTGCCCTGACACCACCTTGTCTGCCCTGGGCCTCCTCTCCTCCAGGATAAACAACCCCAGCAGCTCCCTCAGCCGCTCCTCACAGCTCTTGTGTTCCAGATCCCTCATCAACCTTATTGCCCTTCTCTGGACACACTCCAGCCCCTCCATGTCCTTCCTAAATTGGGGCCCCAGAACTGCAAACAGCACTCAAGGTGCTGCCCAAGGAGTGCTGAGCACAGGGGAAGAATCCCTGCCCTGCTCCTGCTGGCCACACCATTCCTGATCCAGGCCAGGAGCCATTGGCCTTCTTGGCCACCTGGGCCTACAGCACAATTCCAGCAATTTGTTGGCACAGAAAATTACCATCTGGCAATTTCCCAGTGCTGGCACATTCCCCACTCAGATCTGGTGTGCACTGCCAGTGCCCACATCTGGAAATTTTCCTCTTCTGGCACCACCCATATCCAGAATTTACTGGCAAAGAAAGCTAAAACCTGGCAATTTCCCCTTGCCAGCACTGCCCAATCTGGAGTTTGTTGGCAGCAGGATCCCAAGAAAGAAGGAAGGAAAGAAGGAAAGAAAAGAGGAAGGCATCCAGATCCAGTCATTCCTGGAGCCTGGAGCCTGAAATGGGCTGTTTGCTGGCACTGCCAGTGCCCAGATCTGGAAATTTCCCTATTCTGGCACAGCCCAAGTGCAGCAATTTGCTGGCACAGAAATCCAAAAGCCGAGGTGTCGCAGACATTTTTTCACAGAAATCCTTTCTTTCAGATTTCTGCCTCTTCTGGAAGGCAGAGGCCTCAGAAGAGAATGTAAACAATTGTTATCAGCTGCTGTGAAATGCAATAGGATGCACCTATTTTGACCTGTCATTGGTTCATGTTCCCATGTTTATAATTAAAGGCCAATCACAGGAACAAGCTAGGGACAGAGTCCCTGGACACAACTTTTTTATAGAACCTTTCTTTCTATTCTTAGCTTAGCAGCATCTGAAACTTCTCTCTCTTTATTCTATTTAGTATAGTCATAATGTATTATATATCATATATCAATAAATCCAGCCTTCTGATCAAGAAACAAGATTCACCGTCCATCTCTCACCCTCAGCGACCCACTCAGGTGCCAGTAATACCGAGGCAGCTTCCTGCTACTGGGTCTGCCACCACCCCCACATCTTGTGTTTCATGAAACCAGAACCCAGATTTGGAAATTTCTCAGTGCCAGCAGAGCCCAAATCTGGCAGATTTCTGTTGCTGGCAATGACTCCACCCAGATCTGGTGTTTGCTGGGACTGCCAGTGCCCAGATTTGGAAATTTCCTGATGCCTTCACAGCCCAGGTCTAGCAATGTGGTGTTAGCTAGCCTAGGAAGAGAAGTTCCTCAGACTGTGACTTTCCTTTTTCTTGGAACTGTTTAAACCTGCTCTGGACTGAAAACCCAGACATACACCGGCAGCTCACACCTGTGGCACACCGAGCTCTGGGACGCTGCATTCCAGCACCAGAGGGACTTAGAAGAGACTGAGGGAGCCAACTACAACCCACAAAAAGGACTTCCTGAATTTGCCATCTCTTCAGCACTGTCAGAGGTTTTATTTAATATTTATTTAATATTCATTTTTCATGCTTGTGAATACTTTACTTGTTAAATAGACTGGGTTTTTTTCACTTTTCTCAAGGGAAGTCTTTTCCTGAACTAGTAGGGGGAGAGGCCGCTTGAACTTGCTTTCTAGGCGGACCCCTTTTGGAGGTTTCCTCCCAAAATTTGCCCTCAGCCAGCACAAACAGTCATCATGAAAATTGTACCAGTGGCGTAATTTCCTGGTGGTAAATCTTGTGACAGAAGCTTGACCTTGTTCTCCATGAGAGATTCTTGGGAAGAGCAGACAGGAGAAGATTCCTGGAAAACTGAAACAGCTTTCCAGATGTGAAATGGAAATGAAAGAAACAATCCAAGATGTTTTCCTCTATTTATTTCTATGCTCCCCTTTTCCATGTTACACTACTTCTCCATCCCAGTAATTCCAGATGCACAGCACCTCTAAGATCAGTGACTTAGTGATTTTTAGACACTCTAAAATAGCATGAGCCACACACAGTTTTCCTTCCCCTGTTTTTACTGGAAGGCAACACTGGAGGTGTAAGTGCAGTGCTGGGGTCAGGTAGGAATCCTACCCCAAGGGAAGTGTCCCGACAGTGTTTGACCCTCGGCAAGGACAATGCACAGCAGCGAGCGAGGGGATCGCTGTGCCAGCGTGCAGGAGTCGGGGCTCTGCATGTGGGCTCAAGGCCGCAAAGTTCCCGTGTTTGGATAGACAGAGGGGCTGTCCCCGGGGCGTGCGGGGCTCGAACGTGGGGCTCGTGGGGCGAGTGGGGAACGGACACGGGGACGAACGGCCCCGGTGCTTCAGTTGCAGCGGTGGCAGCAGCAGCGGTGGCAGCAGCAGCGGCGGCAGCAGTAGCGGCGGCAGCAGCGGCGGTAGCAGTGGCAGAAGCAGCGACAAAACAGATAATTTAGAATGCTCTTTCTCTTTTTCTTCCTCTTTTTCTCTTTTTTACTCTCCCTTTCCCGCTGTCGGGCACCCTTCTCTCGGGGTCCCTTGCCCGGCGTCCCTCTCCTCTCCCCGCCTCCCTCTCCCCTTCCGGGCCGGGCCATGCCCCCGGCCCGCCCCCGGCCCCGGGCGGGGCTGCCCCGTGCCCGGCCCCGGCCGTCCCGCCATGGTCTCGCCTCCACCCGGCTCTGACCGTGCTGGCGGTGGCGTTGCCGGGCAAGCATCAGTGCCTTGGGCCAGGGCAGCATCGCCGCCCTTTGCCTCCGCCTGGTCTGAGCCCGGCCCCGGCCCTGGCCCCGGCTCCTCCCGGGGCCCGTGGAGGACACACGGAAATGAAATTTCCTTACGGGAATGGAAAAGGAATCTTGCGATTTCGATGGGAACCAAGAGAGGAAATCTTTGGTGCATGTCCCTGCCCTTGATGGCATGCCATTCCATTGATGGCTTTGACATTGGGAAAGATTTTTTCTTTTTTTGGTTGTTTTCTGAAGTGTCCATGCCATGTCCCTCATATCTTGCCCCCTAAGTTGGGTCTTTCTCCTTGACGTTTCCCCGTGCTTTTGCAAAATCTGTGAGCTTAGTTTTGGCATGTTTTGGTCCTTTGCACTGCACCTGATGTAATCCTGGGCCATTTTCTTAGAGTCACTAAATTTCCCAAGTTTTCTTTTTTTCTCCTCCACTTGCAATTCCTTTGATGGTGTCTCCATTCCAGCGTGTTTTTAGCTCCTTCTTTTCTGTTTTGGCCTTCAGTGGGGATCAATTTTGGCAAGCTTTGCTACATGTGCCTGCACTTGCTGGCATATCCCTGCCTGCATTTTGATGGCTTTGACTTTGGGAAAGATTTTTTCTTTTTTTGGTTGTTTTATGAAGTGTCCATGCCATGTCCCTCATATCTTGCCTCCTAAGCTGGGTCTTCGTCCTTGACTTTTTCCCCTGCTTTTGCAACATCTGTGAGCTTAGTTTTGGCATGTTTTGGTCCTTTGCACTGCACCTGATATAATCCTGGGCCATTTTCTTAGAGTCACTAAATTTCCCAAATTTTCTTCTTTTCTACTCCAATTGCAATTCCTTTGCAATGCAGCTGATTTCCTCACAGCTTATTTTTTGAAGACACTAAAATTCCCGTGTTTCTGCTTTTTTCAATTGCATTTCATTTGAACCTATCTCCTTTCCGGAGTGTTTGTAAGCCTTTCTTTTGGGATTCGCAAGATTCCTTTTCCCTTCCCGAAAGGAAATTTCATTTCCTTTTGGGAAGGGGAAAGGAATCTTGCGATTTCAATGGGGACCAATAGAGGAAATCTTTGGTGCATGTCCCTGCCCTTGATGGCATGCCATTCCATTTGATGGCTTTGACTTTGGCAACGATTTTTTTCTTTTTCTTCGTTGTTTTCTTAAGTGTCCATACCATGTCCCTCATATCTTGCCCCCTAAGTTGGGTCTTCCTCCTTGAC
Source organism: Ammospiza caudacuta (assembly GCF_027887145.1). Lineage (NCBI taxonomy): Eukaryota > Metazoa > Chordata > Aves > Passeriformes > Passerellidae > Ammospiza > Ammospiza caudacuta. Next base: position 2,084,025 of record NC_080614.1, on the reverse strand, counting down.
TTTTTCCCCTGCCTATGCAACATCTGTGTTCCCTCTTTTAGCATGTTTTGGTCCTTTGCACTACACCTGATATAATCCCGGGCCATTTTCTTAGAGTCACTTAATTTCCCAATTTTTCTTTTTTTCTCCTCCAATTGCAAATCCTTTGATGGTGTCTCCATTCCAGCGTGTTTGTAAGTCCTTCTTTGCAGTGGGGATCAATTTTGGCAAGCTTTGCTGCATGTTCCTGCACTTGCTGGCGTATGGCCTGCCTGCATTTGGGAGGGTTTGACTTTTGGAACACTTTTTTTTTGGTTTTTTTTTTTTTTTTAAGCATTCATGCCATGTCCCTAATATCTTCCCCTCCAAGTTTTTCTTCCTCCTTGACTTTTTCCCCTGCTTTTGCAACATCTGTGAGCTTAGTTTTGGCATGTTTTGGACCTTTGCACTGCACCTGATATCATCCCGGACCATTTTCTTAGAGTCACCTAATTTCCCAAATTTTCTTTTTTTCTCCTCCAATTGCAAATCCTTTGATGGTGTCTCTATTCTAGCGTGTTTGTAAGTCCTTCTTTTCTGTTTTGGCCTTCAGTGGGGATCAATTTTGGCAAGCTTTGCTGCATGTGCCTGCACTTGCTGGCGTGTGGCCTGCCTGCATTTTAATGGCTTTGACTTTGGGAAAGATTTTTTCTTGTTTTTCTTTTTGCTTTAAGTATTCATGCCATGTCCCTCATATCTTGCCCCCTAAGTTGGGTCTTCCTCCTTGACTTTTTCCCCTGCCTATGCAACATCTGTGAGCTTAGTTTTGGCATTTTTTGGTCCTGTGCAATGCAGCGGATTTCCTCACAGCCTACTTTTTGAAGTCACTAAAATTCCCGATTTTCTGCTTTTTTCAATTGCATTTCATTTTAACCTATCGCCTTTCAGTGTGTTTGAAAGCCTTTCATTTGGGATTCGCAAGATTCTTTTTCCCTTCCTGAAAGGAAATGAAATTTCCAATCGAGAAGGGAAAAGGAATCTTACGATTTCAATGGGGACTAATAGAGGAATCTTTGGTGCATGTCCCTGCCCTTGATGGCATGCCATGCCTTTTGATGGCTTTGACTGTGGGAAAGATTTTTTTCTGTTTTTGGTTGTTTTCTGAAGTGTCCATGCCATGTTCCTCATATCTTGCCCCCTAAGTTTTGTCTTCCTTCTTGACTTTTTCCCCTGCTTTTGCAACATCTGTGAGCTTAGTTTTGTCATGTCGGCCCCTGCCAGGCGTCTGAGCAGGGACGAGGAGGCAATGAGGCCCCAGGCCTGCAAGGGTCACTTGTCCCATCGTGGCCTCAGGCCCAGGCCCAGCAGCCATGGCCAAAGTGCTGCCCATGTTGGCTCTGGCAGGGCTGTCTCGCAGCTGCTGCCCATCCCTGTGCCCTGTGCAGCCCCGGCTGTCCCACGGTGTCCCTGCCCTGCGCCTCTGTCCCTGCAGGCTGTCGGCATCCCCCGGCTGCCCCACCTGGCCGGGCCCTTCCTTTGCTGACAGCTCTGCCTCCTGCCTGCCCCTGCCTGCCCACACAGAGCCTTGGGCTGCTCCAGGCTCCTGCTGGGGACGTGCTGCACCACAGCCCTGCCCTGCCAGGGAAATTCCTTTCTGCTGCTGCCCGGGCTGGGCCTCCCCAGCTGCCCTTGTGCGGGGTGCGGAGGTTCAGGGATATCACACCACAACCAATATGATCCAGTGAGGCCAAATTTATTATCCCTAAAAAGACTATATTTATAATAAATCTCTACTGTCCACGTGTCTCTAGCTAATACATGATTGGTTAATCCTAGTTGTTTACACATCTAAAAGAGAATGCTGATTGGATCACCTAATTTTTCACGCATCTTGCTGTTGTTTTCTGGCCCACTCATGGTTCAATGTTTTCCTTCTTTCCCAAGCTTGCTGTCAAACTTGCTGAGTCCTGATGACTCTTCTTGTATTTTTCTCAAGGATATACCAACCCCATTTCTGAATATGTCCATTATCCATTGTTTGTGAATGTGTCCGTTGTCCATTAGTACAAGCAGGTTGGATTGTGCATCGGCTGAATATGGCCCTTGTCTAGCAAGAACTCCTCAATCTGCAAAAAACTCTCAACAGTTCCCCGGTTTTGTTTTTGCACAAGCCAGACTGATTTAAAAGCACGCTCAATTATTTTCTTCACAGCAAGGCACTACAGGCAGAATTGAAAAAAGAAGACAAAGTATCATTATGCCAAAGGGTACTAAATCCTTGAGCCAGCCTGTTATTCCCCAGGATTTTAGCCACTCATCAAAAGAATTCTCAACCACTGTGAGCTTTTTCATGTTCTCCTTAAGCAATGACAATTTCTCGTCAGTAGATCCAGAGTGGTCAGAGAGATTCATGCAACACATCCCTTCAAAATCTTCACGCTCATCTCCTTGTGCTAGCAACAAAAAATTTATAGCAGTCCTATCCTGTAACACAGCGTGGTGTATGCTACCTACATCAGTGGTAAGCTCGTTCCGGATTGCAGATGTAATGTTAATTTGTTTTCCTGTCCAACAAGCCAATCGTTTGAATGATGTAAGGGCCTGTGATGAAGCTAATCCTGGTGTAAAAAGTGATGCCAGGATAACCGAAGGCCAATTCCACAATTCTACATTATCCTTGCAGTCTGAGCCTAATAGATGCTCACTACATTTTGGACGTTGGAATTTGTGCCTGATGTCTAGCATCTGTTGAATGCTAGGGGCAGTGTCAATTTCCCAAATTAGCATGGTCCTCCTAATCCTTACTGAGGAATTGCAGGCCAAGTTTTATCTCCACCAAAGAGAAACAAAAGTAGAAAAAAGTTATTGCAGAAGCTATTGTAGAAGGGACTCTTCTCTCCAATGATGTAGAAGCTTTTCTTGTAGTAACTAATGCTGCAAGTAGAGTTTGAGAACCTTTTGATTGGAAGATTTTAGAAAAGATGAGAGCTGCATTTTCACAATTTGGTTGAAAATGCCAACTTGCACAGTCACTTCTGCAGTATATTTTTCCATCTAACGCATTAATTCCAGCTGATGTGCATACCCTAATAAGACTTAGAATGCCACCCTATCAGCAGGTGATGTTTCATAAAAGCTGGGAGGAAAAGTGTGCTCAAGAAGCTGCAAGAGCTAGAGTGCAGGGTGATCCTCTGTATGGTTTAACAGCACAAGAGTTACTTGGCAAAGGGCCCGGGGCTACTGCCACTGCCCAGGCTAGGAGCATTGATCAAGTCTTACAGATGAGCCAACAACTAGCATGTAATGCATTTCTTGCACTTCCAGATAAGTTACACACTATGTCTTTTACACAGATTTGTCAAAGAAAGAATGAAGACTTTGATAAATTTGTAGACAAATTACATGAAGCTATCGATAATCATTCTGATTTCAATTCAGACACAAAGATACAATTGGATGGACTTTGGGATCATTTCTCCATTCCAAATGGCTTTACCCTCTTTCCCAGTCAAAAGAGCCTTCCATCTCTTCCAAAAATTGCCTGCTGAAACTCTTCTGCTCCCATCCAAATCAGTTCACTACTCCAGCATAACCCTTGAAGCACGGACAGATGACCCTTCAACTAATTATAGTAGAAAAGAAGGGTATTTATTGCAGCCCTGGTCACATGTGAACTAGTTTCCAGAGACATGTGCAAGGAGTTGCAGACTCCTGCTCTCTATTTCTACAGAAAAGGATTTACATTAGGTTTCTAAGGACCCAAAATACATCCAAAATACATAATTATTACCTGCCTGCTTCGCATTTTTATCAGCTGAATATCTATTACAGCTGTGCAATTGTATTCCCTTAAGTGGATTGGTGGGATTTTGAAATGAGGGAGTGGTTGTATGGGAGGAAGAAAGCAGTCTTCCTCATGGTGAACTCTCCTCCCATGGCCAGTTGGCAAGACCTTTTGACCTGCTGCTCATGGTCCAAGCCTCTCCTAACTGTTCAATTATTCTTAAGGCAAGGTCTTTCTATGGTCTCAGCTTCTTCACAATTGCTTCCTCTATCCCTGTCACTCCTAGCTTTATGTTCCTAATATATTTGGTACTCTTTAACTAAGGCACATGATTTCTGCTACCTGTATTACTAACTTAGCTTCTTACCTCATTTTAAAATCTTAACTAAAATATGCAATCTTCTACTATCCCAATTCTCTTCCCAGCTGGGCCCTCGACCCATCTGCACTTTTCAATTTTCCTCATTACATTTTCAGCTAAGCCCTTGACTCACCTCAGGCACATCCCCGACTGCCTCTCTCCCAGCAGCTCAGAGCTGCATTGCACAGCGCTTGCTGTGCACCACAGAGCACAAAGCAGGCTGGCCTGCTGGGCCTGAATATTTCTGCCAAACACTCTGCATCTCACACCTTTGCTCTGGCTCAGTGCAGAACTGCAGGGTTGCAGGCGCTTCCTCCCAGAGCTGCGTGAGGCGCTGGCTCCTGCAGATGGGCCCTGCCAAGCTGTCCCTGCCTCACGCTGGCCTCGCTTCCCTGGCACAAGTGCCGGGCCTGAAGGAGCTGCCCTGTGCTCCAGCCTGCCGAGCAGCCCGGCTCCCTGCCCCGGTGCCCAGAGTGCTGCACACACTGCTGGCCTTTGCCAGGAGTCGCAGGGCAGCCGGCGGAAGACGAGGAATCCTCAGGCAGCCCAGCGGCCCGCGGCTGCCCTTGGCCTTTCTCTGCTCCTGGGCACGCTCCAGACGGCCATGGCCCCCAGGCCGGGCTGTGCCCAGCACGGCTGCGCTTCCCCTCGGCAGCAGCCAGCTGCCACCTGGGCTCTGAGAGCGGAGGATTCGCCCGCTCCCAGCAAGAGGCACCCAGGGCCCGGCTGCTGCCTCTTGCAGCTCCAAGGGCCTCCTTCCAGCCTGCCTCTGCCGGGGCTCAGGCTGCTCCGGCCTCTGCCGGGGCTCTGCTGGGGCTCCAGCCCGGGCAAGGCCGGGCCCGCTCTCACCTCACAGGCGCTGACAGCTCTGCGCCACAGGAGACCTTCCCGAGCACCCTCTCTGATCTTTCTGCTTTCTCACTTGAGCAAGGCTCTCCTCCAGCCAAAGAGATTATTGCATTTAGGGATACAAATCCAAGTGGCAGGAACCCCATTGCTCTCCAGTCACAGCTGAAGGCCTGCATCTGCACAAGATGTTTGGGCTGCCTCATTCTTCCTTTGGTTTTGCCTTCAAATGCCATTGCCCTTTCTGCCTCAACTAGAAATACCACAGCTGTGCCATAACCAGCCAGTGGGTCATATTCCAAAGGCAGTGCGGTCTGGAGAGGATGAATGAAGAAGAGCCCTCCTCACTTATGAAACCATACAAAAAGAGCCATATGTGTGACTTAGTACCAATAAAAAACAATTGGTAATTCAGAAAAAAATGTTGAATATTCTGAAGGGGTCAGAAGGAGGAGAATCTTCCAAGTGAGTTGATGTTTCAGAAACTTTATTAATTACAACTCTAATCTATAATTCTATACTACAAATCTCTTTAGCAACCTTACTCTACAATCCTACTCTAAATTGGTAACAGAGATAACATCTTGACATGATTCCTATGTTCTCGTCTCCTAGTGTTAGGGTTAGGTTTAGGCTTAGCCTTAGGCTTAGTCTTAGGTTTAGGCCTAGGCTTAGGCTTAGGCTTAGACTTAGGATCAGGTTTGGGTTTAGGTTTAGGCTTTGGCTTAGGCTTAGGTTTGGGGATAGGGAAAGGGTAAGGGAAAGGGTAAGGGATAGAGATAGGGATAGGGTTAGGGTTTGGGTTAGCATTTAAGGTTAGGGTTAGGTTTTAGGTTTAGAGTTTAGGGTTTGGGTTATTCGTCTTCTTCACTGAGTTGATGACTTGTGCCAGGATGAATGGTGGCTTGGCTGAAGTTACAAATGGATGCTGTCCACCGGAAAAAAAAAAAAAAAAAAAAAAAAAAAAACAAAACAAAGAACAGTGTACCATTACTTTCCAAGCTCATTACTTCAGGGACTCAATCAGGATACATCAAGTTCCTGGAAAGACCCAGAAAGAGGAGCAATGGGACCATCTGCTCCCCAGCCATCCCCAATGTGCAAGACCTTGCCATCACAGGCAAACCTGGCCCAGAATCCCACTCATCTGTTTATTGTGATGTCTTCATCATGCTGGGATTTTTGCCCTGCCAGCGCTCTAGAAATGGCGCTTTCTGTCCCTGGGTTTTCTTCCTTTCAGGAAACTCCAATGACTCACATAGGTCCGTGCCTTTGAAAGACAGGCACTGTGCTGATTCCCACAGGGACAGAAAGCAGTGTCTGCCTTTCCATGCCCTGCCCCTCGTGTGCTGGATGGCACCTTCCTTCCCAGCAGGGCCAGCCCAGTGGCACTGGGCCCTGCAGTTCCCTCTCTGCCACACAACCTGCCAGTAACCCTGGCACAGTTCCCGTCTGCTTGAGCGCGCCAGGCAGCAGATGGGGCTGGGACAAGACCCTCCCAGCTGTCCCTGTTTGCATGGCAGAAACCTCTGAGGGTGGGCTGGGGGGCACCAACCAGGGCCCCTCAGAGGCTCACAGGGAGCCCCCCACAGCCCCTCCTGCCCACAGCCAAATCTCTGACCCCTAGGCTGGGACTGGCTTCCTTGGGTTCCTCCACTACCATTTCATGTCTCTGTACGCTGCATTGCTCTACTTCAATTATTTTGCCCTTAGATAAAGCAGAACACTCCACAAAATCACAAAAGAGGGCAACAGACACAGTCAGAGGACAGAGCACCTCTCCTCACAGGAAATGCAGAGGGAGCTGGAGTTATTCAGTTTTGTGAAGAACAGGCCCCAGGGAGACTTTATTGCCACTTTCCAAAACTTCACAGTGGCTTTGAAGAAAGTGGGGGACATCTTTTTTAACAGGGCCAGTTACAATAGGATATGGACAAATCTTTTTAAACACTAAGGGCATCTAATGAGAGTAGGTCTAAGGAAGAACTTGTGTACTCAGAGCATGGTGCCACACTGGCACAGCTTGCCCCAAGAGCTTGTAGGTGCCCCATCCCTGCAACCATTCCGGCTCCGGTGGCAACGGGCTCTGAGCAACCTGATCTCTTTAAAGATGTCCCTGCTCATTGCAGGACACTTGCACCAGAGGACATTTACAGGGCCCTGCCAGCCCAGCCCAGTCTAGGATTCCTCACCATTTTCATTTGAAGAGCAGCAAGAGTGGAGGTGAGGAGGAAGGGGGCTCATCTGCTGCCTTGGGCTTGAGTGGAGGAGGAGCCCATCCCTCAGAGCCTGTTTCACCTGCAGCCCCTTCACATTTTACCTGCAGGAGCTCCTTGGCAGACCAGCGCTGCTCCTCGTCTGTCTGCAGGCAGCAGCTCAGGAAGTCACGCAGCAAAGCCGAGAGGAGCTTGGGCTGCCGCAGCTGTGGAGTCCCTACTGTGGCTATCAGGTATGTAGCCTGGAGAGAAAGGAGACACCAGGCTCCACCTCCTGCTTTCACATCTCTAAGGCTCTCCCAGATCCCTTTGTTTAACCTCTGTTCTTCAGTGGCAGTTTCTGCCCTGGCACAGACCCAGAGATGACTTTCCTTTACCAACCAAAAACCCAAACCCCGATGCAGCCACAGCTTTTCCACCATCCTGCAGATCTTGCCTTGGCAGCTGATTTCATTGCCTGACCTAGTTAGTGGGAACTACATCAGCAAAAGGACATTTGCTTCTCTGAGGATTCATGCCAGCTTGAGATGGTTTTTGGAAGAGGGACTTTGCTACACTAACTAATTTCAAGGGTTAGTACATGAAAGGCATCTCTGCAGTGCTTGTTGGTCCTTTAAGCGCACGTGCCCTAGAACAAAACTCATCAAGCTTTTTGTGCTGTTCTTGAAAACAATGGGAATTGGAAGAAAAGAAAGGAAATCCATCAGTTAATACCCAGGTAGGGAAACAAACATTTACAATCTCCTCTTCAACACAGACACATTAAGATGCCTGCACAAATGTATTGGGATGAAAATGCCTGCTTGGGCACACAGGAGCCACTTGCAGCTCCGTCTCTCAGCAGTCTGAAAATTTCAGCTTCCCATTTTTGCAGCCAAAGAAAAATTGTCTAGGTCAGAAGAAGGAGAGGTTCCATCCCTATGGACACCCTCTAGTCATTTGGCTGCTCAAGTCAATGCATTAATGGTAGGCCCATGCCAGAAAGTGCCAGGAAACAAACAGGAGGTTTTGGCAGGCTCTCCACATCACCAGGCTCTGGCTTGGTGACGTGCAGAATGTTGCTTGGGCTAGGAGAGAAACACGGTCACTGAGTGTTTCAGCAGCACTGCACAAGAAGCAGAAGAGACTCTGTGCATTACACCCTCATGCCCATGTTTTCCAGTGAGAAGAAACTGCACACAGGGTTAGGTTCCTCTCTAAAGACCACGGTTTTAGAAACTTTGTTGGGTTTGGGTTTCCTTCCTTCATTTCTGGAAAGATAACAACACTTTTAAGATGCTTTTCCCCTGTTATTAAGGCCATCTACACAGACAAAAGAACTGGAACCACTAACCCAAAGGAAAGTGTTGAGTGAGAATGGAGTTTGTTTGGAGTTTGTTTGCAGGTGGTAAGGCTTGAGTTCCCCCACTGATGCAAGCAAAAGTACAGCAGATGCTGATGTGTTGCAGGGACATTTGTAGGAGGGGACCTTGGTGGAAGTAGTTGCAGCAGATGGCAATGGGATTTTGTCCAGTGGCACACAGGACATGGGACAGGTGAGAAAGACAGTGGGATCAGTGAGTATTTGCTCCTTACCGTGCCAGAACTTTCGCCCATGTAAGGAGGTTCTTGTTCTATCATTTCAATTCCCACAATTCCAAAAGACCATATGTCCACTTTGGGGCCATATGGTTGACCTGTCACCACTTCAGGCGCCATCCACCAAGGAGTCCCGGTTACCGAGCACCGTCTGCTCTGCTCAGGGCTGAGCTGAGTAGCGAGGCCAAAATCAGCTGAGGAGAAAACAAAATACTGGTTTTATCTGAATTCTGTGCAATTAGGAAAGCAAGCAAAAGAATTCCCCAGTAGAAGCTTGAAATTGCTCTGTTGAATCTCCTGGCATTGGCGACTTTAAAAATCCCCCCATGTTTTACACTGTCTCTAGCAGTGGCTTTTGTTCTTTGGAAACTTTAGACTCATAACTCCCTCCCTCTGGAAGGGACCCACACAGAGCAAGGCCACTCTTGACTGCTTGTGGCTCCTTCTACCTCTGTGCACGTTGCAACTGTGCCCTCAGCTCGCAGCAGGGGTCCCTGCACTGCCACCAGCACCATTTTTGGGGAGCTGGCAGTCACGCCAAGCAGCCCCACAGCCACATCCCTGGAACGCTGCACCTGACCAAGAATATACTGACCCAGTTTGACAGAACCGTCCGTTCTGAGAAGGATGTTGTCACTCTTCACGTCTCGATGGATCACATCGTTTGCATGAAGAAAATCCAGTCCTTGCAGGCACTGAGCGAGAAAACAGAAACAGAAGGGCAAAAATGAGTGGTGTGATTTCATCACACAAGAAAGGAAACAAAGAATCTAAAAGATTCCCTCTCCAGGGGAATGGGGAGTAATGGCACAACAGTCATGGCCACTGAGAGGAAGAGCTTGCTGCTCCAACACTTGCAGAGCAGGACCTTTCTGAGGAAAGGCACGTCAGCTTTTGAAAGAGCAACAGCACCTGCTGTTGTAGGCTGTCCCCTGCCAACCAGCCAGGATGACTCCTGCTGCAGCGCATGTGCTCAGAAGCAAAGAGCATTCTGGCTGCACTCCTATCCTTTTTAGCTGAGCACTGAGAGAAACGAGTCTCTCTCTTCTTTCTTTGCTCTTTGTTTCAAATCCTGCCACCAGCACCTTTGCTTTTACAGGCAAGGAATGCAGTGAAGACAGACTCCAGGCAAACATTTAGAGAGGCAAGGAGGAGAACAGCAACTACAAATACAAGAGACAGAGCGAGAATACAACAGCAGGAGATAAGAGTACTGGCACTGAGTACAGGGAGTGCAGGGGCACTGGCAGGCCTTTCACTTGAGATGCTTTTACTTGCCCATAGCATAGCAGCAACACAGAAACAAAGCTCGGCACAGGAAACCTCTCCTGTTCTGAGCCCCTGTTTCCCAGACAATCCTGCCCAAGCCCTTGGAAACACAGATGGCATTGCTGACCTCCCGACTGATGGCTGCCATCTCATCTTCAGACAGGCAGGTCTGGCTGACGATGTCGCTCAGGACACCTCCATCCATGTACTCTATAACCAGCAAGAGTTCCTCGCCCAGAAGGTAGCTGAAAGAAGGAAACAAGGGGGTAGAGATGAACATGCATGGCTACGTTGATTTTTTGCTTCCAGGTTTCTTATTTCCAGATGCCTTTGTGACAAGGACAGAATCAAAGGAATAGACATTCCCTCTTGGCTGTGCATTATTTGCAATCTGTGCAGTCTCATAGAGAAAGACACATCTGTGAAAAAGGAGATGTCCTAGATGGGCAGCAAATGAAAAGTGCAGTTTAGATACAGCCCAGATATAAAACATGCCAGGCATGGTGTTTCTGGAAATAAGCACCTAGTCTTCCTGGCATGCATAGCAATGGCAAAGAGGGGCAACAATCCAAGGGAAATCCACTTTAGGATGGTTCATCTGCACTTAAGAAACTTTAAAAAATCAATCCCAAATAAATGTGGAGGCAGTGAACTTTGAGGCTATTGAGTTAGGAAGATACAGCTGATCCAGGTTTTGAATAATTTTGGAGTAATTATCAAACTAGGTGTGCCAGGGAAGACTCATGCAGACAAGATGCACTCTCTTCTCATCCATTGGAGATGAGTAGAGAAATATGAATAAAGAAAAATTAACAGCTTTACTTGCTGCCACTGACCAAAGTGGGTTTTTAACCTCTCATGTTTGCTTTATGTAAACACACATCCATGGGATAAGACCATGACCTCTCACCTGTCTAAATAATTCACAACATTGGGACTCCTATACGTCTTCATGATCGTTATTTCATTAAAGGTTAGCTCCTTCCTCCTCACTCCTTGAAGATTTATTTTTTTTATTGCCACCTAAAATGACATTGAAAATCAGGAACTTGAGGGGTTGGTGGCACGAGACCACAAGGCACGTGGAGCGAGTGATTTTGCAATGACACAGCTGAGCTGTGCCAAACTGCCTTGTGATTAGGCACTGCAGTAATCAGGAACTGACATTCCAACAGCCCATTTCTCTGCTCCCTTGGGAGCCAGTTACAGGACACGTGGGGCCACTGACATTTTGCCTTGACCACTTGGTAACAACGGTGTCTCAGTTATCACCCACAAACCTCTGACCGCACTCTCTGCTGCTTTGTTTGGGACTCAGAAGAAGGAATCCATGCCTTAATACTCTGTGGATACATCTTGGGATATGGGCAGGGCTTAGGGCTTTCAAGGACGCCTTGCAGATCTCTCCCTACGTGCAGTTCCCTAGTGCAGCACTGCAGGTGGCTAAGGAACCGCCAGGAACTTTCAGATGGATTTGCTGGCAGCCAGAAATGAGAATTCAGGACTCTGAAGCTGTAGCCCCAAAGAGCAGTGAGGTGCTCGCAGGCACCACCTTTGTTTTAGCAATGGAGAGCGAGTGAGCGCGTCCTTCTCTGAAAGGAACCGCTGCCCTCCGTGCCTTCCTTCCGGCAGCTGAGGAGGACAGAGTCCCAAATGTGTTCTGTGGGCTGGCACCAGTCTGTGCTTCTTGTGCCTTTTCAGCACAGCTCTGCCCAAAGCTCCAGCCACAGCTCACACCAGAGGGGAAAGCCCTCGAGTGCAGCAGAGCCTGCAGGGGCTGTTGACATTTACCTCTCCTCCTGTGGCACTGTCGAGTGCTCTGTAAACATGCCCAAAAGTCCTAGAAAAAAAACAGAAGCAGAGAAAGGAGAAGCTGTTTAGATCTTGCAGTGAAAGCCAGCCCACACAGGAGATCTCTGCTGCAAGTGTCAAAACCTGCAGGATGCAGGAGGGCTCTGCCAGAAGGGAGATGATGCATTTTCCTCTCAAGTGCATGGGCACTGGGCCTGTTCCTGAAGCACTGGGGTCCAATTTCTAAAGGGAGTTTAGTCTTTCCTCTTGGGTTTCACTGTCTAAACAGTGTGGTTCCTATCCTGACCACAGAGTGTTTCCCTCTTCAAACCAGGGGAAAGAATTGTTCCTGGGAACTGTGGGAACTGTTATCTCACAGCTTTGATAGGGCATAAGTTGCTTTTTCAGGCAAGCAAGTTACTTCTCTTTTCATTAGTGTGCCAGTATGATTTTGAGACACACAAAAAATGCTAAAGAAATTAACACAGAGCTGTCCCACACTTGAGAGACAAGGAGACCTTCCAGGTCCTGTTGCTTGATGCAGGCAAGACCTCGGTAGCAAGGCATCTCTGACAATGCCTTCTGAGCCCACTCACAAATTCTGAGCAGCATTGAGAGACGGGACGATCTATCCCCAGTGTGTGATCATCTTTGCAGCTGTCCTGACTTCACGCTGGATAGACATTCCACCCCAAACACACCTGGCCCACGGTTGTGCAGGAGTAACTGCTGTTGGACTCACCCGCTGCCAATATAATTCAGATGTGTGTATTTCATCAGGGGATTTTCAGTGGTGTTCACCATTCTCCCTGAGGGAAACAAAATGCAAGATGCTGACTTTAAAGCAGAGATCCCAGCTTCCAGGAGATACAAAAGGCAGCCCCAGCGCCTGGAGCTCTGAGCCCTTTGTGGTCGGCTGGGTAACAACAACCACAACCAGGCAGACAGCCCTGCAGCACAGGTGGCCAGCACAGAGACTGATTTGTACAGTCTTTTGAAGAGTTCTCTTGACAGGAAACAAAGCACAGGGACATACAATCCCAGGAGAGGAGGACATCTACCCCACCTTTCAGCAGTTTGCCAAAGGAATGCCTTCCCATTTGTAAACCAGAGCAGCTCCAGCTGTAACTGATCCTGACGGGGCTTTCAGCATCAGGACCCTGACCTGTTTGTGAGCAGGCTGAGCTCAAAGATGCCCCTCTCCCAGCTAAGGAAGGCTCCAGCCTCTGCAGTCCCTCCAGCCCTCAGGGACAGGGCAGCGACCACAACAAGGCTGGCAAAGCCCCAGCATGAGCACTGACAGGCACTGATGGGAAGAAGCCAGAGTGAGCCTGAGCCCCAGACAAGCTGTTGCCCCCATTCAGGACACAACAGGATGGGCTTTGAGATCAGCCACACCGAGGCACACATCAGTGCCCTTTTTGTCCCAACAGGTGATGGCAGACACAGAATCCACTGGGCTCTGGTCTCAGCCCCACCAGGTCTCTTATCTGAGAGCACAGCACTGGCAGCTGTTACGGGCAAGAAGCAGATTCATTGGGTTGTGCTGCAGAATCACAAAGGGCTTGATGTGTTTTCCTAGAGACTGATCTGAGCAGGGCCTGGGCCAATGGGTAGGATTCTAACAGTCATGGGAAAGAGTGGGAATCAGGTATGGAAAAGTGCCATGCATCTGAGGGATATACCATGGCTGGGCTGGAGGCTCTCTCCTGAGAAATGCCTGCAGTACAGTTTATCTGGTCACGCCACTTGGATGTGTCTCCTGGACACATCTTGATAAGCATAAAACTAGAAGATTAAATAAAGTTTGTTATCAAAGTCTCTGTTTTTTCTATGGCGGCACATGGAAAATACCTTGTGCTCTCTATTTGTCCTGTAACCTGATGTTCTTTCAAAGTAGTTCTTATTGACAAAAAGATAGCATTCTCATGAAAATAAACTGCAGGTGTAGTAGTGGTAACAGTAACAGTCATAAAATGACATCATTAAAACGTGGGGTAGAAGGCCTCCTTCGGGATGGAGAAAAACACAACAAAAAAGCCCCACCAAAAATGAACAACAGAAAAGCAATCCCACCCCACCCCCCCACCCCCCAAAAAAATGCCCAACCAAAAAGACAAAACTCCAAAGTCAGTCCATTTCTGTGAAGTTTTTTTGCTGTGATGACTGATTGGAAGTCAGGAGTCTAAGGAGAATTTAGGAAGCTAAAAATTCTGTTCAGTTTGGCCACTAGCACACAGGACTTGCCTAGATCATTTGCTAGGTCACAGCCTTCTGCTGATCCAAGAACAATCCCTGCTTCAGCCTTTAGCAGAGAGGGAAGCTCAGGCAAACCCAAGCCAGTCCCAGGTGCCCTCAGAGGCAGCAGGAACACCCAGAGCTCTCTCGCTGCCTCGGAGCACAGCACTGCCTCTGGGGAGTCCTAAATGGCCCTGTGACACCGAGCTCAGGAGGAGCATTTGGTACAGCCCTGCTGACACCTGCACACAACACACTGTCCCTCAGATAAGAAACACCCCAGACGTACCCAGCAGCTCCAGGTACTCCTCCTCAATCTCCTGTTCCCAGGATGTGCCCCAGCCTGAGTTCCCAGGTTTCACAGAAGGGCTTCCTCGAGGTGATGCTGCTGCAGCAGCAGGTTCAGAGCCCATGATGTGCTGGACCTGGAGCATTTCTGGTGGGCACTGTTCCTGTGCCTCACTCCTAACTTGGGGTTCTTCATTGCCACACATTCCCTGCAAGTCTTCGCAGGCTGCCCGGTGAGATGTCAACACTTGCACCTCAAGTCAAACAGAACAAAGCAGTCAGACACTACAGCTTGTCCCTGTCAGCCAGGAGTCATCGACTGTGAGGAAAGGCAAAGAACAGACTGACAGGGGATACAACAGCTTGTTTCAATCCTCCATCTGGGTCACCAAGTTCCACTGTAAAAACACCTCAAGAAAAAAGGAGAGCAGGAACAGGCCAGCAGGAATCAATTTGGATGACTGCTGACCAAAAGGCCAAAGGACAAGTTTCACTGTCCAGGGCAGATGTTGAGATTCAGCACACCGGGAAATGTCCTTCAGAGTGACTGTGATACACACACTACAGCAGCATGGCACTCAGAGGCATGGCCCCACTCCCTGCTGCTCTGCACTGGAAAGGCAAGAAGGGCAGAAACCACCAGACTGGTGACTGCAGTGGCTGCATCCCTCTTTCACTCACTTGGTTTTGCAGAGACTGACGGAAGTGATTAAGTTTCTCTCTGATGATTTTCATTTCTTCCTCCAGCTGCCTATGCCTTGCCTTGATCATACTGTGAGCTGTCTGAAGCTCTGCATCCAGCTGTTCCTTCATGTTCTCTAATAAACAAAAGAGAGGACATTTCATGAGTGGAGTGGCTGCCACTCTTTCACTCACCTGGTTTTGATGATCGCCCCTCTGCTGATGGAGATTCTCCTCTTGAATTCTTCCCATGTCTTCCTTGTTCTTTCTCTTCACTGCCATGATGTCACTCTGAGCTTCGGGCAGCTCTGCTTGTGGCTCTGCCTTGATGTTCTGTACACACAAAAGCAGAGCAAGGGACTGAGAGCTGCCATCAGGCTCAGCTTTTTTCCTCTTGCAGCCTCAAAATCACATTTATTCAGCCCCTTCTTTCTGCTTCCCTCTCCACATCTGCCTCCATTACAAACCTCCTGTCCCAGGGATGATCTCTGCAGATTGCAAGGCTCTGTGCCTCCATTGCCTGTGGGACTCCTGGCCTCCTCAGTCTCAAGAGCTCTGGTTTATGCCCCTCTCCCTGCCCTTCCCTCTGTGGCCTGGCCAGTCAGGCTTACCTGGCCATTCTCCTGTGGCTCTTCCACCTGCTGCCTGAGCTGCTCTTCCTGCCCTCGGGCTGGGAACAGCTCTCCCTGAGTCTGGCATGGCAGCTCAGATGAGGCAGTGTGCTCCTGCTCTTTCTCTAGAAGCACCTGCACAGAAAGCAAGAGAAGATGGGTTTCAACTTCCCATACGCCCTTTGTGGGCCAAGACTCACAGACTGCTGGGCTCACACGTTCCCAAAGCACTGTGCTGCTGCTCTCCTGGGTCGTTCTCTGCCCGAGGGGAGGCACAGATTCCAAAGTGACCCTGGCCCTACAATCAGGGGCCATCTGGGACAAGCTCCAGCAGCCTCTCAGGCAGCTGACAGGGAAGGGGTGGCATTTCTCAAGGGTCTGGTGAGGGCCTCCCTCTGCTTCCGCCGTGTCCTGTTTGTCTTTCAGTAGTGACTGACTCCCTGCCCTGTGCCACAGCTCCATCCTGGCTCTGCAGGGACTTCCTGGGTGAGCTCACTCCTTGTGAGAGACACTTCTGGAGTTCACCTTCTCTTCAGGCCTGCACCAGCATTCCTCCTTCCTGACATCCACACTCTTGTTAGAAAACCGGGTCATTCAGGAGATAAGGATGCATGCAAAGGTCTCTGATGGAAGTCAGAGAACCTCTATGGCCACCTCAGTATATGGAGGAGGACCAAGGTGTTTCTTCTCCCTCTTTTGTCAACGGAGAATTCTGACCAGCAGTAACAGAGTTTCTCATAAGGCCCCATTAACGAATGCACTTACACAGCCCTGGGGATGCCAGTGAAGGAAACCATGTGCCATGTATGGCATGGCATGTATGAGCAGTGTCACCAGACCCCAGCTACAGCATGGGATAGTTCCATTCCCTTAAGACATGCAAAAATTTAAAGGACAAATGAAGGCTTCAGGTGAGAAAAGGCTGGAGTAGGAAAACATGAGGGGAAAAAACAACCATCTCTGGAGGGGGAAACATCTCTGCCTGCTCAGGATCAGTCAATGGAACTTGTCTCTAATTCTCTCCTAAATAGATGCCTTTGCATCTTCCACTGCTTTGGAGCAGAGCCAGGAAGATTAAAATAGATAGATAGACAGATCTCACTTTTATCATCTCTCTTTACTGTGCTGTAGTATTTACATTCTTTGAATGGAGAGAGATATAATTCTCTCTCCTAGGTTTTTTCTAAGGGAAGGTAGTGAGAAACTCATAGAAGGAGAGAAAACAATTATTATCCCTACTTGCTGTTCTTGTTTTTGAGTACATGAAGAATGTGTTATAGTGATTGTTTACAGAAAGTGATTTGTTAATTGGATTTTAGAGATAGTTGTTTAGACTGATTAGATAATTAGATAAAAGGCTGTGTGGAGACAGTCACGAGTTTTTCTTTCGTATGTTTTCAGTATAATATCTCTTTAGTATAGTTTTAATATAGTACTAGTGTAATATAACATAGCTTAATAAAGCATTTGTTTAAACTTCTAAATCATAGAGTGAAAGCACATTTTTCGCCACGTGGGGGTCACCCTGAATCAATCCTGTCCTTTCTGTCGCTACACACATCAGCACTCGGCAGCAGTGCCCCAACCAGCAGCCATCCTGAACTTGCTCTCCTGTTGCTTCAGTAACCCACACTCTTGGGGAATCTGGAGCATGTCGGTCCTTATGGAATGCAATCAGACCCAGAGCATTGCACTGGGAACGGCTCTCTTTGTGCATCTGTGCTCGGGCAAGTTCTTTGCTTGGACTCGCCCACACTGATGGTGCTGAAGTGGCTGGAATCAGAAATGCAGCCCAGCCCCTCTCAGCTCCTCTAATCTCTGAGCACCAGCTGGAATGCAAGGGCATTGATTTCCTACTCAGTTCCCAAACACAACACACACTGATTCCCTGGGCAGCCAAAAGACACGGGAGCCGTTTACGTGAAAAGGATGGGCAAGCCCTACTGGCTGGTCTGGCACCAGAACAGCTCGTTCTGCACCAACATCCCTGCCCCAAACGATGTGTTCTTGTGCAAAAATACTGCATTGTCCAGAACTGCCCCCTTGAAAACTGAAATTCTAGCAGAATTTCTGCCAGTGCTGTAAAAGGGTAGGAAAGACTGAGAAAAAAGCTCCCTTGCTCCCTGGAGAAGGAGAAATTGCACAAGGCTTCTCCTTCTAGCAAACAAACAAATCAACAAAATATGAAAGCGTTACCCACACCAGTGTCTAAAGCACTTGGATGCAGTGAAGGGATGTTTGGCAGGCAAACAGCCCTCGTGCTGAGCATTGGCTCTATGGATCCAAGGCAGGGATCAATGGCAGTCTGCCTGAAGGTCCCTCATGAGCCCCCATTGTCCAGGCTAAAGCTCCCTCAGCACCTCCTCCCTGGCCTTGTGCTGCACCCCTTGCCCAGCTCCCCTGTCCCTCTGTGCCCACGCTGCAGCCCCTCCATGACTTTCTGCTTCCCAGGGCCCACAGCTGCACACAGCACTCCAGCTGTGGCCGCAGCGCTGCCCAGCACAGGGCCACGCTCCCTGCCCTGCTCCTGCTGCCCCACTGCTGCTGGCACAGCCACCGTGCCCTTGGCCTTCTGGGCCCCCTGGCCCCACGCTGCCTCATCTCCAGCTGCTCACAGCCGCCAGCCCTGCGTCCTTTGGGCCCACGCAGCTCCCCAGCCACAAAGGTGCCCATTGCACTTCAGATACAGCAGGCACCGTTGCAAGATGGCCTTCCTGTTCTACCACCTCATGTTCCAAGTAGATATCATCAAGTTTGATAGGAATAGCATTCTAAGTCCCTCTCTTTACATTAAAATGATCTAATTCAACTGTACAGGAAATTGCTCTTAATTAAAATTATCCTATCTGCTGTCTGCAAGCATCATTCTCTTTTCAAAACTAGGTTTTTAGTTCTTCAAACTCTGAGAAGGAAATTTAAAAATATCGATCTCTGCCTTTGTTACTTTTGTTTCAGGCATGAATATGGTTTTTCTTTCGGCCTTCCTAGCTGGCCCTCTACAGTCTACTGCTACTGGCCAAGCTCTCAGCTTGCTCTACAAGTCTTAAACACCAGGAACATGAAATGTTCCTTTCTCACTCACCTCAGGATCTTCAGCGCTGCTGAATACACGCTTCAGGTGTCCTGTAGTGGGAAGGGAAAATGAACCAGATGCTGTCAGAAAACTGCCTGGGCTGCTGAATCCCACAGAACAAGTCAGCCCAAACAGAGATGATTTCCCATTTCACAACATCCCTCCAGGAGACACATCTCATTCACACCAGCCAGCAAGAGACCAGGACAATATTCTTGGTTGTGCCTACACTGCAGCCAGTTTAGCCAGGAAATGAATACAAATATGATCAAGCAAATGCAAAGTGTTTTTAGCACTCAATGCTCCTGTTCTACCAAACACATAAGACAGCTTCTGAAATCTTCTCCTTCAGGTACTCTTTTTTTTTCACTCAGTGTCATGCACTGATTCTGATTAACTTGCAGGAAACCGTTGCCCAGAAAAGCTTCCCCAAAATCCCCCAGAGGTGGCGCAGTTCTATTGTGGAAAAGCACAGCAGCACTTCCTTTCAAAGGGAACAACTATTTTAGCATTTAGTAAAAGGTCAAGTTAGTCAAATCCTTTCATGACAAAATTTAAAAAGAAAGAAGCTTTCTCGGAATTCTGGGAACAACTGCAGAGTTTTTGGAAAGCCTTAAAGAAGGTCTGCCAGTCTACATTTTCAAAGGTGTCTTGCTTCTCCCAGCAACCTGAGGAAATGACAGACTCTGCTGCCACAGACTCTCCCGTGCAGGGAACGCAAGCCCTGCAGGTTCCCCTGCAAATGCTGCCCCTGTGGCTACAGACACCCCCTTTTTAGCTGAACCTCTTGACAGGAGCTTTACCAAAGCAGAGGCATCCTAATGCTCTTTCTGTTTCAAAATCAGAAACTCAGCCCCCAAGAAAGAGCAGGAAGACATACAAAAGCCAGGTTAGGATACACCCTAAGCTAAGCAGAAGGGAAGCCTCTACTTACGTGCAAAATATGTGAAATAATAAATGGAATAAGTAATGCCATATGCAGCAAAAGCTGCAGTGGCCAGATGGTTAATTATTGGCATATCTGCAATTTTTCTAAACGCTAAAAATACAAGCCTCTTGTCAGTGGGCAGCTGCCTACTGACAGATGCTTTGACCAGGAAGGTTCTCCTGATCTGAGCAAGGCCTAGGGCTGCTCTGACACTCAGGCCTTCCGTGCACCAAGGCAACCTTCTGATGCCACTATGACGACGGCACAACCATGCCCTGACATCACAAAGGGACAGCTCTGTGTTGGTCTTTATGCAAAGCAATAACCAACCTTCCCTACAGAAAACACAAAAGAGCCTGGGAAATTCTCATCTGTCACAAAGCACCGAAAATTCCCCTCATGGGCCAAACCCTGTTGTTCAGGGGATCCAAGAGGAACTCCAGGAGTGCCCCAAGCACCTACAGCCTGTACCCCAACTGAGCACTCAGATGGGACACAAGCAAAGGAAACCAGACCAAGATAATGGCCCACAGCTTTGCACGTGTGAGAAATGACTCTCACTTTTAAAATTTTAAAGGTTTAGTAAACCTTAACAAAGGACTGAATAAGGAAAAGTCGCATCATTGGGAGTCTCTGTGACTAGCAGCCATGTGCTCATCTGCAAAAAGGATGCTCTGCCTTTTATACCCTCAGCCCCTCCAAAAGTTTTGTCAGTCAACTCTTTCTCTGCTGCCCATGGGTGGAGATTACTTTCCTGCATCCCGACTGGAGGTCAGGCGTTGTTACACCCTGCCTGCTGGTCACAAGCCAGCCCTCCCCAAATGCCCTGACTACCCAGGCTGTTACAAGGGGGACGGGAAAGAGGACTATGGGAGGATATATTACAATATAATCACTACTCATGTGAACATCCACATAACATCTGCTTCTTAATTGTCAGAGCCAACCATTGCATTACTTGTCCAGAACACACAGAACCAGGAGAGAAGCCACTGTTGGCATCACAGCTGAAATGCTTCCTAACAAATCTCCCCACATATTTGCACCTTTATTGGACATGCCCAGGGCTCCGGTGCGTGTACATCTCTGCCTCTCTTCCCCTTTGGCAGCAGTGGAACTGGCAGCATCTGCCCGCCAGCAGCAGCTGCTCCCAGCTGGGAACGCCACTGGCGGCGCTGATTTCCAGAGGCTTCTGTGTGCCAGGGGAAGCCAAGGCAGGAGCGGGCTGAACGGTGCTGGCGCTGCTGCTGCTCTGTGCCAGAGAGCCCCGGCTGGGCAGGGCACGGTGCCCACTGCGCTGCGGGCTCCTTCTCCTGCCACAGCTGGGCACACCTGGCAACAAGGCATGACAACCTGTGGGCAAGCCAAGGGGTTTCTGGGGCTGCACTGCTCTGCACACACCCAGCACACCTGCAGCACACAATTTTAACCCTCAAACAGGTAAACCAAAGGAAAACAACTGGAAAAGATTACATTTTCACCATTCTTACCTGCTCAACAGAAGTCTTCAAAATGAACGTTACCAAGCAAGGCCCAATTCCTGCTGCCAGCTCAGGGTTAGAAGAGAGGCAATCCTTGATCTCAGCACTGGGTGTGTGGGGAATCACTTCCCTAACACGTGCACACCCAGCAATCTCACTTACTAGTTTGTATCCATGGATCTAAGACATATTCAATACTTTGCTGAAACTCACAGGCTAAATATTCCCCCAAATGATTTCATTTATTGATTGATACTTATTGACTTCTTGATACTTAAATCACTTCTCCGAATTTACTGACAAGAGAACAGGAGTGTCCTGTAGGTCCCTACTGGTCATTGCCCCAGGTTCAGGAGGAGACCCATGCAGAAAATAAGCCAGGACAAAACTGGGCTTGCAAAGCAAATTCTTTCTATTTGTTGCAGTAGCAAATAATACATACCAAGCCCTGCATTCCTAAAAATCTGCTGAGCAGGAGAAGGAGGTGGAGCGTGGTGCTCGGCAGCAGGGGCAGGTGGGCAGTGCACTTTCAGGACATCCCCTGGAGCAAAACCACGTGCATCTCATCCTTCTCACCCTTCCAGCTCAGAACCAGGCCTGGGATCTCCTGCTCAGGAGTGGAATTTCCCAGTTACAGCATCGGCTCACACATGGCTGGTGTGTGAGATGAGGCCATGAATCCAGGATTTAAAAGAACTGGAAGATTTAAAATTTTAGCAAGATTTAGTTAGGGGGAAAGAGTATAGCAAGAAGAGTAGAAATAAGAAGGGATAATTAATTTTTATCAGATAAGGTAGTTAAGGCTAGGGTAATATGTCACTTGCCTGTCTTTACTATGTTTAAAGAAGCGGGATGGGATGCGGATTTCTTTGTGACAAAGAAGAGGACCGTAGCCTGCACCTGGGCCCCGAAACTACAACTATAGCCAAGGGGTGTGAAAGCCTGCCAACACATCATAAGGAAAGAGGTCAAATTGAGGAAGACGTCTTGGCCTTCATCAGAAGGAGACCATTCCCTACTTTAAAACCCACCAACCCATTTGAAGTGAAAGACTGCAGAAATGTGAAGGAACTTTGGACTCAATTTATAATACATTTTAATTCAAAGGAGGGTAGGCAGTGTTATCTAATGAATATGTGTTAGGTTTTTTGGGATTTATATGAATGTGTAAGATATTTTAGATGAGTAGAGATGAGAGAGAGAGCCAGTGGTTCTTCACGCATGTCTTTAGGAGACAACTCCTCGTGTGCCTGGCTGTAATTAACACACCACCTCCTACCTTTAACTGTGGGGAGTTCTATTCCACACCTCATTTGCTGACCGCGGCAGGAACGCTTCCCTGCTCCAGCAAGAACATCCGGGCTCTGGACGTCTCTGGGCGCTGCCAGGACATTCCTTTCCTGGAGGCACCTCCGCTCTCGGCTGCTCCTCGAGGGGGACAGACAAGACTGCTGGCACTGTGGAGAAAGGAACCTTTAACTCTGTATAAAGTAACCCGTAAGGCGTATGCAGGGGAAGGGCTGTTCACAAGTCACACAGAGATGTCCTGTGCATGACGTACGCCTGTGCAGTTTGGGCTTGGGTCTGGCTGATGGCAGAAAGGATTTGCTGTGTCAATAAGGACCTGCTAGGAATTCTGGGGGTGAATTGAGCAAATCCTGTTTTATTGCTGCTGTTTTTCCTTTGTGTTGTAGTTGTGGTTGTATTTTCAGTGTGTGAATGTTTGAGGAAGATGATGTGGGTGGATGCCGATGTGGTGTATGGTGTGTGTTGTGTTGAGAAGAGTGAGCTCTCTGTCCCCTCATAAAGAGATATTCCCTTCCCGGTGAGCCTGTGTGTGTGGACTTTCTAGTTGCAGGGATTGGTACTCCCTGTGACACCTGGTGCTTGGGTATACAGGGGGGTTGAGTGGTTTTTCTCCCACACTGTGGTCATTTGGGACTGCACGGTTGTGTTTGGGGAGATTTCAGGATTTTGTTTTCAACAAGTGCAGCAATTTATGCAGAAAACTACAGTGTGGTGATTTATTATGCTGAACTATGGCAGTTCCTTTCTACTGCCCCCCTCTCCGAGCATTTACAGTCTCCTGCCACGAGGAGGACACTCTCTTGCCTCCCCTGGACATCCTCTTTCCTTTCCTGGACACTCCCTTTCTCTCCTGGAGCTGTTCTCCATTAAAGCTGTGGGACTTTGGTCCCGGGAAGAGAGAGCGCCTCTCGTCTTTTGCTTTTGTCCTTGTCAGTGTCACTGGGCCCAGAGCTCGCCAAACTGATCCCCCACCAGATGAAAACTGACAAATGGTCCCATATACACAGCTCAAAAATTGGCCACATTTTTGATGGACTTGAGTGTTCGCCACATTTTGGAATTCCCTATTCCTACACAGGTCAGGCAATTGTTGAAAGGACGCACCACACTCTAAAACCATTCTACAACAAGAAAATGGGGAGTGGCCCAAGCAACACCCCAGATGAGGTTGAGCAAAGCTTTCTATGTCTTTATGTTTTTAATAGCTCATTTGCAGGAACTAATCCTCCAATTTTTAGGCACTTTTCAAACAGCACACAGGAAAAATTGAAAGAAAATCCTTCAGTTTTGATCAGAAACCTTGAGTTAGGACAAACTGAAGGACCATTTCCACTAATCACTTGGGGCAAAGGGTATGCTTGTATTTGCACAGGTGCCGGACCTAAGTGGGTCCTGGTGAAGGATGTGAAACCGTCTCATACACAAGAGCACACCGACAATTCCACCAGCAGGGAAATGAGCACGCAGACGTGAGCCGCACGGAGAAGCTACGGTGCATGCCAGACGTTCCCCGTTCAACCTGTGAAAGCTACAATTCTGGAGTTTGATGTTGATTTTTGGACTGGGAAAATGGTTTGTATCATAGAGCTCTTTCAGCAAAAGCGTGGTGTCCATTGTGTTCCAAAGAATTCTAAGATATCCAAATTTGTAAAAATTGAAGGTTAGAGGGACAGTTTAGTGCCCTATAGTTGGCCAGTCCCTGAACAAGCGCTAAAAGATTTGCTTGAGAACTGAAATAGATGGGGAAGCTTTTGCCAAAAAACAGCTGAACAGGAACATGGAGCTTGATCAAATGATATACTGGCACTTGTTGGTTTTGCTTGCTTGCTTTTGCATGCATACATGCCTGTAGATCAACCAAAAACGAAGGTTTGCCTTGCTTTAGCCAAGTCAGCAGGCTCAGACACCGTGTGTTTGACCCATTTCAGCCCAGACAAATCCTTTGCAACCCGTCTGGTTGGTGTGCCTGTGCCAGCCAAGGAGCAGCCAATACCCAATCGTGACAAATATTGGTGTGAGGCTGCCAACGAGACCAATCCCATAACCAGCTGACATCACTGGGCCCCTGATCTTCTTAAAGCACTTTCTGAACCTCAAGAATTGGAATTCTTGGTTCATTGGTGATGGAATTTTGTTCTGAGTTTCAGTACCAGGGAGATCCACAGTTGAATGTTACTCCCCATCATCCTGAGGACAGATACTCCAGTTTGTGGTGCAATTGCAGTACCCCAGTGCCCCCTAAGGGTGAAACTGCTGACGAGTAGATGACCTAGATGAGTCCCCACATCAATTAGCAACAGAATATTGGCTCATTTGTGGAGACAGAGCCTGGCAGGACATTCCCTCAAAAATTAAAGGTGGCCCATGTAGCATCAGACAACTCACTGTGATAGCACCTAACGTTAAAAAAGCCATCAAGAGAAAACACAGAGAAAAAAGATTTGCCCATCATTATAAAGAAAACTGTAATAGCAATTTCAGACCCTGAGGCCCTGCAAAATGAGGTAGATTGAATTTATTTCTACATCAACTTGCCTTGGGTGAGGCATTGAAACCATGACACCGATTGGGGTGTTGGCTGAAGAAAGAAGACAGTGCTCCTTCCATTGCAATTAGTGACATGAGGACTGATGTTAGTGCTGTCAGACATGCAACCTTACAGAACAGAGCAGCAATTGATTTCCTTAGCAGCCATTCCATGTGTTCAGTGTCACCCCCATGTTCAACACTGTCACTGTCAGCTTTGACAGCTTTTGGACTGTGTTTGAGAAGTCAATTTTTTCTGACTGTTGAAGGGCTTTGGGGCCCAGAGTTCTTGTTAGGAACAAGGGATTAAGTGTGTGAGCCATGGAGTTGTTGGACCAGGTGTTTTGTCTAAGTGGTGAGAAGGGTTTCTTCCTTTCTGTTTCTCTTTCAAGGGGAATATTAATGTTGCCCCTGAGTCCTCAGGAGGGGAGCCTGTGGACAGAGCTGCAGCAGAGGGAGCTTTGCCTGGCACCGAGAGCTGTGGGAACAATCCCCAGGAGCCCGAGGAGCCTGGTAAGGACAGAGCCCCCACTGGTTTAGAGAGGGGTGAGATGGCTGCTCTGAGCCTGCCTCTGGCAGGGAGGGAGATGAGAAGGCTTGAGTTCCTGTCTGCAGCCTTGGTGCTTCCTGGTGCCTTGAGTTCAAATCCTGCACTGGCACAGCCTGCCTGAGCCCTGCCCTCCACGCTTCTCCAGAGGCTCTGACACTGAGTCCTCTGAGGGAATCCACAAAATTAGAGAGTTTTGGGAAAGCTGCAAAAGGCAGGTCTCAGATACAGCAGAACTGTGATTAGAGCCAAGCAGCAGCCATCAGATAGGTCAGCAGAAAAATTATTTAAACTGCAGAAAAGCAAGGACAAATAGAACAATGGTCTGTGTATTAACGCTGGTCTAGAATAAATCTCCAAGCTACAGAAAAGTTTATCTAGCAAGATATTGGGAAGGTTGAAGCTTAATAATGCAGCTCACTGCATTGTGTTTTAAGGCTTACTGGTAGGTATTGTCTTCAAAATAAACAAGCACTGTTTTAACCAAAGGTACCTGTGCTTATAGTGATTGGATAGAACTACTGTCAATATGCTTTTGCTTTGTGTGATTGGTCAAAAAACTTTTAAAGTAAGTTTTAACATTAAGTTCCTGGTCTGCTGCCTGGGATGTGAGCTGCTGGCATCTTCCCATTGTCATAACCACGTAATGAGAGTGATGCTGGAAAACAAACAGCTCGAGGCGCGTTCCTCAGCAGCCCCGGCCCGCTCGGGATTTCTACATAGCCCCTGCCAGCGTCAAATGGCACGGCTTGATTTGCAGGGCAGACAGTCTTAAACATCTGCAATATCCTATCAGAGTCCTAGTTTGGCTTCATTCAAAGAAAGGGGAGAGTGCACCTAACACTGACCACTTGTTAGGCAATATCTTCCACCTTGCCCTTGTACCCCTACAGAGAGGCTGTCTGCAAAATGCCCAGAACACTCTCCAAATCTGCAGCAAGGCCAGGAAAAGCAGGCAGAGAATCTTTCTGTTCTCAAGGTCCCCCTTCCTAGGCGACTTGACCCTTTCTACCTGACTCTCACTTGAGATCTACCCATGATAGAGCATTGCAGGAAAACACTTTAAAGGGTCATTAACCAGAACCTGCTTGGAAAGCAAGGGTAGAAACTCTTTCCCTCCCTGATGGGATGCGGGCTGGCAACTGCTGCTCTGAAGATGTGCAGCTGCTCCTGTCTGGAGAGGCCATGGAAGGGCTGTGATGGTCTACGGGAGCCAGAGGAATGATGAGCTCAGGTTGGCATTTGAGCTTCATGGGAACAAGCAGAATGAAGAGCTCACAGTGGAGATGAAATTTCCCTGTGCCTGGCTCCTCCAGTGAAACCCCAAGAAGTCCAGATGAAGCAAACACCTTCTCCCTAGTGGAAGCTAGGAAACCTCAGAGTCCTGAGCACCTGCACTTAGCCTGGAAAGGCCGGGAGGCAGCTCTAAATCCTCAGGTGAGGCAGCACTGAGGTCCTGGTATGAGAGCGCTGTGTAGCAGTGCTGTCCAGAGCCACTGCCAGGAAGTTCTGGGAGCTCCAGTCTATGAGATTCAGTTCTACAATTTGAAAGAGCAATGCAGGTCACACCATGCTTGGCTAGAGAGCCCTGCCCTTCACCCGTGCTGCTGCAGCAGGTGTGGGTGCACATGTGCACACACACACGTGCAGGTGAGGGGCAGCCTTCTGAGTGTCACTATGCCCAGCTGCTGGGGCCAGGTACCCTGCTCCAAGGCATCTACACTGTGCCCTAGACCACTGTCCCGCTAAGGCCACACAGGGACACTCCAGAAGGGGTCTGTGCTAGCCTGGGTACACCAAATAATACAGATAGCCCAGTTACACTGTCCTAGGAACAGCAATCCAGTGCAGAATGTTCTGGATGCCCAGCACTCAACCCTGTAGCCGACTTACAGTAGTCGTTGAACATCTCTGGTGCATCCAAGACCCGTTCTGGCTTTGAGGGAATATTTCTGCTATTCTTCCTGCTGGATCCAGGTGCCATTTTCTGACTGTAGAGCACTTTCAGCTTATTCTGACAGCCTGTGTGCAGGGGAACAGATTTGTTAACCTGAGTTAGTTTCCTCCCAGCTGCTCACCCAACTAGGAATCCCTTGGAGTGAAAATGAAGTCCTAAGAGAAACACTCACAAGCCTGCAGTGCACTAAAATCACTGGCAGTATGAACTGCTGAACAGGGGTGAGCTACAATTTCCTCATTCATGGAAACAAATTTGACAAACACTTGGGTTTTTGAATCCCAATATATTTAGTTGCAGTTTAAGCTAGAAAGTGCACAGAAGAGGGTTTGATGCTCTTACAGACTTCATGAAGGTTTGGAACCTGCAGTATAGGTGAACGTTCACTGACATCTTTTCATAAAAATCCTTTCTTTAGGATTTTTCCCCTTCTGAGAAGCTGTGGCCTCAGCAACAAAAGGTAAACAATGGTTATCTGCTGCTGGGGAATGCAACAGGTGGATGTGTGATTGGTCTCGGGTGGATGTTTGGATTTACTGACCACTCAAGGCAGAGCTAGGTCTCGCTCTCTGCTGAGACACAGCCCTTTGTTTATTCATTCTTTCTCTATTCTTAGCTTAGCTAGCTTCTGAGAACTTTCCTTCTATTTCTTTTAGTATAGTAATAATGTAATATATATCATAAAATTATAAATCCAGCCTTCTGAACATGAGGTCAAGATTCTCGTCTCTCTCGCCACCCTGAAGACCCTTGCAAGCCCTGTAACAGGTGACCAACTGGCAGTCATAGCAACTCTCCTAAATAAATTCACTGTAACTGGTATGCCCTCCCTCGACCTCAGGAACCTTGAGAAAGGAGACTCCAGCCTGTACAGCTCTCAGAAACCAGTTGATTTCTCCTGTGACCACACACAGAGCCTCTGTGTTGCTGTTCCCCAGACCTGATCTCCCCTGCTGATTCAGCTCACACAGAGCCTGTATCACACCTTCTGGAGCATTCTGTGGTTTTCCTCTGAGGTGGAGGATTTTTGCCTCTTCTACATCAAAACCATTCAGATTCACTGCCCAGGCTTTCTGTTGCTCCTACAGAGACAAATCACCCTCAGTGCAATGCATTTAAAACAATTCCCACACTGCAATTTAAACAGACACCTAAGTCCCCTTCTCTTAGAATCTGAAGATGTTTGCCTGTGCTGCAAGGGTCAGTCACACAGAGGCAGGTCAAAGCACTTTTTCCTCAGACTGTCATACATCGTCCTGCTCACATTTTCACACAATGGCAAATTCAGTGTCATTGCCAGTGGGAAAAGCCACAGCCACAAAGCGACCAAATGCTTCACAAACAGATTTCAGAAGACAGTGTAAAACATTCCAGAAGTGTTCCCTGTGGAGACATTGTCCTAGAATAGCTACCACCAGCAGTTTCACTTTGCATAGGCTCACAGCTTTGTGTTTGTGTTGCCTGCTACATTTTAAAGCCTCATTAGTCAAAAGCCAAATTTTGCTACCAGAAGCAGCATAGGCTTCGAGTGCATGGCAGTCTCTACAGCTTCAGTCTCATCCTAGGCTCCTGAAGCCCAGAGCTGCAAGTAGTGATGGCTGGGACTTGTCAGTCCCGTCTGCCCACTTGATAGAACCTCTTGTTCACTGCTCTGTAAAGGGGCAGGAAGGAGTAGCGGTTGTTGAAGCAATTGTAACTTAGCAACATGCTCACCTTCTTGGTAGGGGAATCCTCAGCAGGGTCATTCTCTTTGCTTAGGAGGAAATTTGCCATCTCCATCTGCATGGTGCTGCGTTTGGGAATGTAGCGATCCCCCCCGGCCTTTGTGGGGTAGCTTTGAATTTTGGCTCCAGATTTACCTGCATTCACATATGAAAAGATTGTCTTACAGCTATTTAAAAGCCTGCATTAGAGCTTTCACGGGAGCAAACCCAACACTCTTCCACATCACACCCACCAGACAAGTAGGACTCTGAGGTCTCACGCCACACAGTCACAACTAACTTATATTTTCCTCCCTGCCACCAAGTTGGTTAGGGACAGTGTGGTGCAACTCCTTGGGTCTAGTGCAACAATGCCAGAGTCCAGAGATAAGGGGAAGATACAAAAGCGCTCACAGGATGTAAAGCTGTCAGCTGACAGTCCTGCCCACACTCGTCCTAGCATACAGCTGTGCCAGCAAGGCTCAGCTGGGCGAACAGCAGCTCGCCAGCCCCAGTGCTCAGAGCTCTGCCCCTCATGCTGGCAAGGAGGTGGGTGGCTGTCAGGAGCACAGCCCACCTCCTCCTGCCTGAGCAGCAGCCGGTAGGGCAGCGTGGCAGGGAGCCCAGAGCCCCATGGCTACGGACAAGCAGCCTGGGCGAGGCTCCCGCACTCAACCTCTGCCGCCGGTGGCCGGCGCTCACCGGCTGTCGTGGACGGCGTCTTGCTGGAGCTGTGGGAGCGATTGCCCGGCTTCACGGGCCACACGCCGACGGGGCTGGGCCCGGGGCCGCTCTCCTTGGCCTTGCGCTGCCATGGCGCAGGCGGCGCGGTCGGGATCAGCGTGTCCAGCTTCAGCAGCCCGTGCAGGTCCGCCTCCAACAGGAACTGCGCCGTGGTCCTGCGGGCGGGCGGAGTTAGCCGTGCCCAGCGGCCGGGCTGAGCCTGCTCCGACAGCCCCGCCGGCCTCCCCCCACCGGACCGTGCAAGCGCTGCGGCCGCTCCTGCCCGCCAACGCACACCCCCACTCTCCCCAGCCGCTCCTCGGGACACTCCGTCAGCCGATACGCCCTCCCTCCCTCCGCTCCTCGGGGGTCCTTGATCAGCCGGCACCTCTTCCAGCCGCTCTTTGGGGCTCCCGCCGATAAGCGACATTCTCCCTTCCCCTGCCCGCCTCACCACAGCCTCCCCGCTCGGGACTGCGCCTGCAGGCCGCCTCTCCGGCCCTGTGGCACGCTCACCTCCGCGGCGCCGCCGCCGCTCGCCCGCCCCGCAGCATTTCAAACGGCGGGCGGACGGGGCCCCGCTGGGCCGCTTCACACCCAACGGCCGCGCACTGCCCGGCGACGGCCGCGCGACGCAACGCGATTGGCTGAGCCGCGGGACGGGGCGGAGCGCTCCGCGCGTGAAGTGAGGGGGCGTACCCGGAGGCGGGACCAGGGCGGGGCATTCTTGCTAAGGCGGGGCGATCCGCGCCGGGGGCGCGGCGCCACAGGAGGGACCAGGCGGGGGCTCGGGGGGAACAGGAGTTTATGGCGGGGTGGTGGCGGTCGTGGCTGCCCGCGGCTCCCAGCGGCTCCCAGCCGCCCATGAGCAGGTAGGACTGGTTGGCCATGTCGGTGCTGGACAGGCGGCCCCCAGAGTGCTCCGGCGGCGGGCCGGGCAGCACCTCCAGCAGGCAGGGCAGGACGGTCTCCTCTGGCGGCTGCTTTTCGAAGGCATGGCCTGGGGCGACATGGAGTGGACGGGGTAGGGGCTGCCATTTTAGCTGCCCCCGGGAGCAGCTGAGTCGCCCTGCCCACCCACTGGCCTGGCCGTGCTTGCTGCTTTCCTGGAGGAAGCTGCCCAGAGCACGGTGCAGCTCAGGAATGGGCGGCCGGAGTTTCGGCTTCATGTTGCTGGGTACGCAGGAAGGGGCATCGAATTTACCCTCAGACTTGAGGTGCCCTAATGCCCCATGCAAGGTGCCCAGGCTTGGTGCTGGTCCCCCCCGCCTGCCCCCGGCACAGCCCTTACCTGTAGAGGGAGGGGAAGGTGCAACACAGCCCCAGGAGCGCTGCTGAGAAGAGCAGCGGCACCACCGTAACACTGGGGCTGAGCCAGCCTGCATCGGCGGAGGAATGCCGGAACTGTAGCCTTTCCCAGAGCCACCATCTCTGAGCCCCTCGCAGCCCCCTGCCCCGTGCCCCCCTCCCCATTTCCAGCACTGTCTGCCTCTTGCCCTCAGCCGTGAGGCTTCTGCGGCCGCAGCCTCCAGCCCTGCCCCTTACCCGCATCGGCCACGGCATCAACCACAACGGGTTTGGTCCCGGCGCTCCAGCTGCCCCGGTACCACGGCCCGCTGGGTTGGGCCCGCACCTGCGCGGGGTAGCGGGAGCCTGGCCGCAGGTCCAGGACCTCTTTCCTCGCTGCTCGCGGAACCTGCAGGACCTGCGGGGCAGAGCCGAGCCGGAGGCATGGCTGCTGTGGGCTGGCACCAAGGGGCGGGTCCCGCTTGGCCCGACCCCGCGCCTGCCGTATGTCAGCAGCGGAGGAGGGCAGCGCTGCTCGGGCTTCCCTGGGCAGGCCTTGCCTTCCAGTCATGGCTTTTCTCCATGGCATAGCGGACCTGGTAGTCCAGCTGCTCTGCAGGCAGCTCCAGGGGCGGCAGCCGCTGCACGCTCAGCCGGCCCTGCGACACTGTTGCCTGCACAAGCTGTGGGGCATCTGTGAGCATTGCTGGTGTTGGGGATAGGCATTCGTCGCTCCTGTGAAACGGGACATGGGACACTGTGTCCCCTGTGAGCCAAGCAGGGGCTGCGGTGGCACTGGGACTCACCAGCCTGGTGCAGCCAAAAGGGCTCCTTGAAGTAGCTGAGTGTGGGCAGCATGTGGGTCCTGGTGACATTCACCAGGACAGAGATGGCACTGCCAGCCTTGGGCTGGAAAGTGCAGGCATAGGTGCCCTGTGCCCCCCTGCTTACCTCCTCGCACTGTTGCCATGCATCTTCCCTGTGGGAGGAGTGGGGAGCCAGTCAGTCTCACCAAAGCAAACCCACAGCCAGCATTCCTCCTGCTCTTCCCCAGGAAAGCTACTGCTGCTTGTAGTTGGAGGTGCAATGTGGTGAGGGGGTATGAGATTGGTGGTGGAAGGGCAGGACAGAGCAGGGCATGGGCAAGGGGCCCAGTGTGGGATATTGGGACACAGCAGGACCAGTGGTCTCTGGGATGTGCCTGCATGGGTGCCACCTGCCTGCCATGCCCCTTACCTTGTGCCAGCCCCGCTCAGAGGTGGCCGGTAGAGGAGCTGGTGGGAGCTGTGGGGCTCTGCAGGGTCCCAGCTCCACTCGCAGCGCTCGTGCCGCAGGTAAGGGGTTCTGCAGCACAGCCCGATGTCTCCTGGGCAGGGAGAGCCAGGACAGGGAGGGGGCTGCTTCCCCTTGGCCCCCCAAAACTTGGGAGTTACACCTTGCTACAACAGGACCCCCACCCCAGCAGCCCCAGGCGTGGGTGCCTCCCTGCTGTTGCTGCCAGCACCCTGCAGAGGGGATGGCTGCTCACCGGAGGAGTGGGGGGTCTCTGCAGCCAGAGCCTGTGACCAGGGCCCCCAGACGCCGTCCATGGAGGTACCGTCGGGCTTGCTGCACAGCTGGATGTGGTGCCTCACCCCTGGCTCCAGGCCCCGGAGCACCACCCAAGTGTTGGCCTGGACCAGCCTCTGCAGGAGAGGGGCCAAGCTGAGGAGCAACTGCAGGCTCCAAAGGCCCCTGCCCATCCCTGACACCTCCAAGGACCTGTCCCAGTGCTGCTCATTTCAGAGGGTGCTGCCTTGGTGGAGAGAAAAATCAATCTTCTGCCTTTCAGGGAGCTGAACGAGAAGGGACTCTTCACCATCCAACACCTGGCTGGGTCCCATTCAGAGGTCCTGCTTTGAAGCCTCCGTCAGGTTTGCTTGGCAGTTACCAGCGAGGTGAGAACATTGTTCTGAATTGTCCCCTATACTTCATACACGGTGTGTAGAGTAGGTATGTGCTTGTGCTGGAAAAGAAATGAAATTTAGCAAAATATTTAATTAAAGTGAGTTGTGTGTGAACTGGTTTGTTAAAAAGTAGTTTTGTAGCCGTTGAAAAGTGTGTTGAGTTTTGTGTGTGTAACCTAGCAGGTAGTCTTAGGGATTTAATAAATAATTAAACTAGTGCAGGAAAGTAAGAATGCTAACGTGTCTGGAGGCAGCATACAATGCTCTTAGAATAAGATAAGCAGAGGATTAATGATCTTGTTTGTGAACCAAGGAATGTATCACAAGGGGTCTGTGACCAGGCAAGGGGAACGGGGAAACTGTTTCTTGGAGACTTTGTTATGAACCGCATGTATAAGAGGGAAGCGCCCACACGTGAATTTGGGGGCTCGGATTTTGGGACGTGAGTCCCCCAGTTCCCCGGGCCCTTAATAAAGCACCCACAAAACTTATCCGAGTTTTGTGTCATCTATCAATCGGGCAACAGTTTTCTGGCGACCGCGGCAGGACTCCAAGGGCTGCTGGGGCGGTTCGCGTCCCGATCCACTCCAAGCCGGCACCGAGCACTTCTCGGGGAGTAATCGGTCGTACCCGACACCCCGCGCCTGTTGGACAATTGCCAAGGTGAGCCCGAAGGTGCTTTATATTGGAAAAAGGTGATAATTGGATTTGGATTTGGTGGTTGGTAAAAAAGCCTAGGCTCCGGCCATAAGACGTCTAAGGACGCAGGGCCGGAACTCACCTCCTGTTTGTTTTAGGGAAGGACGGCGAGAAGGTATATTGGTTTAAGGTATATTGGTTTATTGGGATTAATAGTGGAATTAAAGGTTGTCATATGATGTCTTTTAAAACTTTTAAAACCTTAGTGCAAGCCAATGGTAAAATACCTGGAAATACACCATTAGGTTGTATATTGAAACGGTGGAAAAGTGAGGGGTATTATCAAGAATTGGATAAAAGCAAAATGATAGATTATTGTAATCATTGGTGGCCTGAATATGAGATTGGGGAAGTGGGATGGCCGGTGAATGGTACACTGGAATTGGGGATAATGGAATCTTTGATGCAATTTTTAAGGAGAAATGAGAAATGGGATGAAATACCATATTTGGATTTGTTTTTCGTTTTATATCGGAAAGAGGAATGGCAAAAGGAATGCGGTATTTTTGTTTTAGAAGTGAATGATGAAAGGGAGTGTGTGGGATGTAAAGAAAGAAAGGAGCGTAATTTGTATCCTTCAGTCAAGGAAGATTTGTCTTATTGTATAGCACCTCCGAGGGTTCCGGTTGCTCCTAATGTGCCCCCTGCTCCCTCTGCGGATATAGCTATAAAAACGGGATCTAGTGAGAGTGATAGTGATGGTGGTGATTTAGAAAAGAATGAGAGTGTTAAAGGAACTCCGTTAGCAGGGCGGACTCACAAGGGAAGGAAGGGGCAGAAGGGGCCACAGTTAATTGCGCCGTTAAGGGAAGCTGTGGGACCACAGGGAGAAAGGATACTTATAAAGGTGCCTTTCTCCCCCGGGGATTTGGTAATATGGAAGCAATCAGCGGGGAGTTATCGGGAGGATCCTGAAAGGGTGGCAAGGGTGGTTAAAATGATAATAAAGACTCAGAATCCGGACTGGAATGATTTACAGGTATTATTAGATACTATAATGGATTCCACGGAAAAGGAAATGGTTATTAGAGCCACTAGAGAAAAGGCTCGTGAGGAGATTCGGTTGAGACAACTAAATGAGACAGTTGATGAATTGGTACCAAGTGAGGAACCTAAGTGGGACCCAAACTCTACGGGAGGAATAAGGGCTGTAAAACGATATCAGGAATTGTTGGTGGAAGGAATTAGGACAGGAATACCTAAGACTATGAACTGGTCTAAGTTGTATTCGGTCAAGCAGGACAAGAATGAGTCTCCGTCTGCCTTTTTAGAACGATTAAAAGACATGGCTCGGAAGTTTACTAATTTAGATGTAGAGGATCAATCAGGAAAACTTCAATTGGCCTTGTTGTTTATGGGGGCAATCACAAGAGGATATTAGGAAAAAGTTACTAAAGCTGGAAGGAGAGGATACTAGAAGTTTGGATAAAATGCTGGAGGTAGCGTGGAAGGTATACAACAACAGGGAAAAAGAAACTGCAAAAAGACAACAAGCTAGTATTCTGGCTGTAATGCAACAGACAGGGGCAGGAGGAAGACCCATTAGGGGTCGAGGTCGGGGAGGAACTAATCGTGGACAGAGGGGGGTTGCCAAGAGGTCGGGGAGGATTTGGGTTTGCACCTAACATGGGGAGGTTGGATCCAAACCAGTGTGCGTTTTGCCGACAATTGGGACACTGGAAAAATGAATGCCCGGTTAGAGGAGGTATGGGCATGGGAAACATGGGATTAAGGACAGGTCCAATGGGGAATGCTCCTGTGGGAGGATTCACAGGAGGACCAGCAGAAGTCGCTCAAGCACTAGTTTTGGGAAACTATCAGAATCAAAGCTGACTAGAAAAGGATTTAAGGGTAGTTTTAGAAATAGATGGAAAGGATCAAGAATTTATGGTAGACACTGGAGCTACTTATTCTGTACTCAATAGACAATTGGGACCTTTGAGTGACACAACGGTACAGGTGGTGGGGGCAACAGGGAAGCTAGAGGAACAACCATTTTTACAACCTTTAAATCTTAGGTTTGGGGGGAAGGAATTAGATCACCAATTTTTGTATATGCCAAACTGCCCCACACCCCTTCTTGGCAGAGACCTGTTGTCCCGACTTAATGCGAAAATAATATTTGAAGGGGGAAGGGTGAAATTGGAAATACCTGAGGAACAAATAGCAGGCATTTTTGTAATCAAGGAAGTGGATGCCTCTCCTATTCCAGAAGAAATTGAGCAGGCTGTAGTACCCTGGGTATGGGAGTCAGGGGTCCCCGGAAAATCTAAAGCTGCGCAGCCAGTAAAGGTGGAGCTAAAGGAAGGGGCCCGACCAGTGAGGATAGAGCAATACCCCTTGAAGCTTGAGGCAAGGAGGGGAGTAGCCCCGTTAATTAAACAATTTTTGGCTCAAGGAATATTACAGGAATGTGAATCGGAGTATAATACTCCAATTTTTCCAGTAAAGAAACCTAATGGTAAGTACCGTTTGGTACAGGACTTAAGGGCTATTAATGAAATAGTGAAAGACATACATCCAGTTGTTGCTAGTCCTTATACCTTGTTAACATCTGTATCGGAGGAGTTTAAATGGTTCTCAGTGATTGACCTTAAAGATGCCTTCTTCTGCATCCCACTGGCAGTAGAGAGTAGGAAATATTTTGCCTTTGAGTGGGAGAGTCCTGATTTTGGGAGAAAGAAGCAGCTTATGTGGACGAGACTCCCACAGGGATTTAAATGCTCCCCTACTATTTTTGGAAACCAACTGGCCAAGGAGCTGGAGGAATGGAAGATAACCCAGGTAACAATATCCCCATCCTTGTATGTAGTCCTGCAGTACGTGGACGACATTTTTCTGGCTACTAAGGAAAGGGAAATGTGCGTGGAATTAACAATTAAATTACTCAACATGCTTGGCCAAGCAGGGTATCAGGTTTCTAAGGAAAAAGCTCAATTGGTCAAAAATAGCGTTATTTACCTCGGTTGTGAGATCACACAAGGGCAGAGACATTTGGGAGTAAACCGAATAGAGGCAATATGTGCTATTCCTTTGCCTCGTAAC
The DNA here is from genome assembly GCF_027887145.1 of Ammospiza caudacuta. Lineage (NCBI taxonomy): Eukaryota > Metazoa > Chordata > Aves > Passeriformes > Passerellidae > Ammospiza > Ammospiza caudacuta. Next base: position 2,047,181 of record NC_080614.1, on the reverse strand, counting down.
CATCAGGAATTGAGATCTTGTCTAGGAATGGTGGGATGGTGTCGACTGTGGATCATGAATTTCGGTCTCCTAGCCAAGCCACTATATGAGGCCTTGAAGCAGCATCGGTTGGAGTGGACGACACAGCAAAAGAAGGCCTTCCAGGAATTGAAGCAGGCACTAAAGGAGGCCCCAGCCCTAGGACTCCCTGACCTGACCAAGGAATTCCAGTTGTACGTGAATGAGAGGCAAAAACTGGCATTGGGGGTCCTCACCCAGAAGGTGGGATCCTGGAAGAGGCCAGTGGGATACTTCTCTAAACAACTGGATTCGCAGACCCGACCTAAAGGATGAACCATTGGAAGAACCTGAATGGGAACTATACACTGATGGATCCAGTTTTGTCGAGAATGGGACTCGCTATGCCGGGTATGCAGTGGTAACATTGGATCAGGTAATAGAGGCAAGGGCTTTGTTACCTGGAACTTCGGCCCAGAAGGCAGAGGTAATTGGACTCACCAGAGCCCTGTATTTGAGCAAGGACAAAAGGGTTAATATCTGGACAGATTCTAAATATGCCTTTGGTGTGGTTCATGTACATGGGGCATTATGGAAGGAAAGGGGGCTTTTGAATTCACAGGGAACCAACATCAAGCACCGGGAAGAAGTGCTACAGCTACTGGATGCGATACACAGTCCCAAAGCAGTTGCAATAATGCATGTTAGAGGACATCAGACTGCGGAAGGAGACGTTTACAGAGGAAATCGATTTGCTGATGTTACAGCACGCAAGTGGCACGGGAAGTATGGACTCAAATGGCATTGGTACCGGTAAGAACAAATCCGGCTACCCCACACCTGAATCAGGAGCCCAAATATTCAATAGAAGATGGAAAACTAATAAACTTGCTAGGGGCACAGAAGAATCAACTTGGGTGGTACGTTACACCAATGGGACAAATAGTGGTACCTACCCGCATAATGAAATTTATTTTGGAATCAGAACATAATAAATGTCATTGGGGGGCAGAGGTATTGGTAAAATTTTTGAAGAATGAGATAATCTCTAATCAGATGTTAACAATGGCAAAAAGAGTTAATGCAATGTGCCCGGTATGTTTGAAAAATAATCCAGTAGTTAGGAGACAAATACAAATGGGAAAGTTGCAAGTCGGGCCACAACCAGGAGATTACTGGCAAGTTGATTTTTCTGAATTGCCTAGGGCACAGGGATACAGATACTTGTTAGTGTACGTATGTACATTCTCAGGGTGGCCGGAAGCTTTTCCATGTAGAACTAATCAGGCTAAGGAGGTGGTAAAAACCTTGTTAAAAGAAATAATACCAAGATTTGGAGTACCTTTAGGATTGTCATCAGATAGGGGTCCGCATTTTATAGCCGGGGTAGTGCAGGAATTAGCACGAATGTTAGATATAACCTGGAATTTGCATACCCCCTGGAGACCTCAGTCTAGTGGGCAGGTGGAAAGGATGAATCAAACCCTGAAAGGACAAATCAAAAAGATTTGCCAGGAAGCTAAACTGCACTGGCCTCAAGCTTTGCCTTTGGCCCTACTCAGGATTCGAATTAAACCAAGGGAAAAGGTAGGCGTAAGTCCATATGAGATATTATATGGCAAACCATATCATGCAACTGTATTAAAAGGGGAGGTACATGTGAGTGGGGACCAGGCGATTGCAGAGTATGTTATGTCACTTAATAGAATTCTTTAAGAAATACGTTACAGTGAAATAGACCGCTCACGCTGGAGAATTCTGTCCACGACATCCAGCCTGGGGACCAGGTGTACGTCAAGAAGTGGATCAGGGATCCGCTACGGGAATCATGGAGCGGACCCCACCAGGTGATGATGACGACCTACACGGCGGTGAAGGTCCAGGGGATGGATGCTTGGATCCATTACACCAGGGTAAAGAAGGCACCGTTCCAGTGGGAAACCCAGATAGTGTCTCCAACCCGGATGATCTTCCGCGCAAAGCCGCCTTCTTAATTATATTACTGCTAGTGATCATGAGACTATTACCCGTTCAAGGGTCTACTCTAGTACAGGTTGAAGAAACAAAGGTTACAGTCATGGAAGGGATGGATGTTCAATTAACTTGTGTTATCTTTGACAGCCAGAAAGTTGAGGCCGGTGAAGTTATTGCAATATGGCAACGGGGGGCTGAAAGAAGCCGAGGCAAGATAGGAGTCGGTTGGGATCAGGACAAACAACAAGGAAACACGGTACTGAATCTTACCAAGGTAACCACAAACGATACGGGAGAATATACATGCTTGGTCAAAATACGGGATAGTTTTGATTACAAAAGAGTGAGTATGAGGGTTTTGCCATGGACAGGGGATCGTGCTGAAAACATAAAGATTAATCCAGTATCAATGGCAGTGGACATGTGAGATGGGCCACCTCTCAGAATAAATTGTTCCTTCCTAGTAAGATCAAGATATCAAAGGAACCTTTGGGTCAAATGGTAGAAGCAAAATAGGGAACTGACCTGGGACAGAATAGAGGACGGGACCAGTTGGTGGGAGAAGGAAGGCAAAGGTTGTGGGTGGTCGAGTGTCACTAATCCTAGAATAGGAAATGCATGGTGGAGGCATGACAGAATGATGTTATCCTTACAGAGACACGGTAGAAGGAGTAGACGAGAGGTTAATGATACAATAGAACGCAATGCTGAGCAGGAAAACTTAGTGGTAGGATTAATCAGAGATTTTGGGATCATGCAGAATGTGACTAAAATAACAGCTTGCCTGCCCTTACCACAGGCTGCAGGTGAACCAATTCCCTGGGGAATAATACCAGTAACCAAAATGCCTGAAACATTCAAGAATGTTTCATGGTCCTGCCAGTCAGTTCCCAAACCAGTAGATGTATGGAGAGATTTGTGTATGACCATTCGGGCTATGACTAGAGAGGAATGTGAAAAGAAATCCAATCATTATGGTTGGATTCAAAATACCAGGAGGTGTTTAATTGCAACCCCAATAGATGAGCCATGCAATACGGCACGAATAAGAACGAAATCCCAACGAAATGAGATGAGTTGTCAGAATGTCACACAGAATTTTGACACCTGGAATAGTTGGAAGACATTATGGGGACCTAGTGTTTTGGAACACTATAATTACCTTGGGGAAGTACAATGGTGCATCCAATGGTCAGGAGTAAAGAATCAGTCACATTATAGGGCCCTTCTCACGTCTACATCTTCCCCAGAGTTCAGACCGCAGAAAGAGGATTGGAATTGTACTGAGGTTTTTACATGTGATACACCGGAAGACCGAATTGGATTGGTACCGGTGAAAATGGCATTAAAGTGGGGATGCGAGTGTAGGGGGTATGATCACACGGTTAGCAGAGAGTCCATGGATGGACCTATAGATTGCAGATCTACTACTGTGCATAGCCCTGGAAATTTAGTCTGGGTGTTGGGACACGGACAGTGGACCACACATTTACCTCTAGATGGATCAGTAACACAAATCACCCTAGGGGTTCCCACATTGTGTCCATACTGGAAACAGAATAGATTGATCCAAAGGAAAGGACTCAGAAAGAGGGAAGAATCCCTAGAGGAGCAGTGGCATGAACCTGGCTCAGGAGTGCAATTTGGATGGATATTGGAGTCATTATTCCCTCCGGTAGCGACATATCGAAACAGGGAAATGCTCAACAATTTGTTAGGACAGACAGAAAGGTTGGCAGCAGCTACTAAGAAGGGATTTAAAGATCTAAATTTGCAATTGCAAGCTACATCAAGAATGACCCTACAAAACAGAATGGCATTGGATTTGCTACTGTTAAAAGAGCATGGAGTTTGTGGTTACCTGAGTAGGAGAATAGATCATTGCTGTGTACACATTCCAAATGTTACACTTGAAGTTGAGAAAGATATTTCTCAACTGGCAGAACTGGAAACAAAAACCAAGGAAATTGAAAAGGAAGCACAGCATAATTGGATAGGAGCAGTATTTGATTCTTTGGGGCTTCACCTGTCTGGCTGGATTACGTCTGCTATACAATATGTACTAATGTTTTTAGTATTTCTAGTGACTATGTGGATTGTATATAGATGCCTCTTAGGTGTGATCGAAAAGGAAAAGAGGCGATCTCTCCGGTTGCTGAAGGCGATGACCCGCGGGCGGCAGAATGAGGAACACTCCCCACCTCGTTATGAAGATGTTACTGTTGATTGAGCATCCTTGCAGCAGGACTGAAGGATGCTCAAAAGGGGGGAAATGTTGGAAAAGAAATGAAATTTAGCAAAATATTTAATTATAGTGAGTTGTGTGTGAACTGGTTTGTTAAAAAGTAGTTTTGTAGCCGTTGAAAAGTGTGTTGAGTTTTGTGTGTGTAACCTAGCAGGTAGTCTTAGGGATTTAATAAATAATTAAACTAGTGCCGGAAAGTAAGAATGCTAACGTGTCTGGAGGCAGCATACAATGCTCTTAGAATAAGATAAGCAGAGGATTAATGATCTTGTTTGTGAACCAAGGAATGTATCACAAGGGGTCTGTGACCAGGCAAGGGGAACGGGGAAACTGTTTCTTGGAGACTTTGTTATGAACCGCATGTATAAGAGGGAAGCACCCACACGTGAATTTGGGGGCTCGGATTTTGGGACGTGAGTCCCCCAGTTCCCCGGGCCCTTAATAAAGCACCCACAAAACTTATCCGAGTTTTGTGTCATCTATCAATCGGGCAACAGTTTTCTGGCGACCGCGGCAGGACTCCAAGGGCTGCTGGGGCGGTTCGCGTCCCGATCCACTCCAAGCCGGCACCGAGCACTTCTCGGGGAGTAATCGGTCGTACCCGACACCCCGCGCCTGTTGGACAATTGCCAAGGTGAGCCCGAAGGTGCTTTATATTGGAAAAAGGTGATAATTGGATTTGGATTTGGTGGTTGGTAAAAAAGCCTAGGCTCCGGCCATAAGACGTCTAAGGACGCAGGACCGGAACTCACCTCCTGTTTGTTTTAGGGAAGGACGGCGAGAAGGTATATTGGTTTAAGGTATATTGGTTTATTGGGATTAATAGTGGAATTAAAGGTTGTCATATGATGTCTTTTAAAACTTTTAAAACCTTAGTGCAAGCCAATGGTAAAATACCTGGAAATACACCATTAGGTTGTATATTGAAACGGTGGAAAAGTGAGGGGTATTATCAAGAATTGGATAAAAGCAAAATGATAGATTATTGTAATCATTGGTGGCCTGAATATGAGATTGGGGAAGTGGGATGGCCGGTGAATGGTACACTGGAATTGGGGATAATGGAATCTTTGATGCAATTTTTAAGGAGAAATGAGAAATGGGATGAAATACCATATTTGGATTTGTTTTTCGTTTTATATCGGAAAGAGGAATGGCAAAAGGAATGCGGTATTTTTGTTTTAGAAGTGAATGATGAAAGGGAGTGTGTGGGATGTAAAGAAAGAAAGGAGCGTAATTTGTATCCTTCAGTCAAGGAAGATTTGTCTTATTGTATAGCACCTCCGAGGGTTCCGGTTGCTCCTAATGTGCCCCCTGCTCCCTCTGCGGATATAGCTATAAAAACGGGATCTAGTGAGAGTGATAGTGATGGTGGTGATTTAGAAAAGAATGAGAGTGTTAAAGGAACTCCGTTAGCAGGGCGGACTCACAAGGGAAGGAAGGGGCAGAAGGGGCCACAGTTAATTGCGCCATTAAGGGAAGCTGTGGGACCACAGGGAGAAAGGATACTTATAAAGGTGCCTTTCTCCCCCGGGGATTTGGTAATATGGAAGCAATCAGCGGGGAGTTATCGGGAGGATCCTGAAAGGGTGGCAAGGGTGGTTAAAATGGTAATAAAGACTCAGAATCCGGACTGGAATGATTTACAGGTATTATTAGATACTATAATGGATTCCACGGAAAAGGAAATGGTTATTAGAGCCACTAGAGAAAAGGCTCGTGAGGAGATTCGGTTGAGACAACTAAATGAGACAGTTGATGAATTGGTACCAAGTGAGGAACCTAAGTGGGACCCAAACTCTACGGGAGGAATAAGGGCTGTAAAACGATATCAGGAATTGTTGGTGGAAGGAATTAGGACAGGAATACCTAAGACTATGAACTGGTCTAAGTTGTATTCGGTCAAGCAGGACAAGAATGAGTCTCCGTCTGCCTTTTTAGAACGATTAAAAGACATGGCTCGGAAGTTTACTAATTTAGATGTAGAGGATCAATCAGGAAAACTTCAATTGGCCTTGTTGTTTATGGGGGCAATCACAAGAGGATATTAGGAAAAAGTTACTAAAGCTGGAAGGAGAGGATACTAGAAGTTTGGATAAAATGCTGGAGGTAGCGTGGAAGGTATACAACAACAGGGAAAAAGAAACTGCAAAAAGACAACAAGCTAGTATTCTGGCTGTAATGCAACAGACAGGGGCAGGAGGAAGACCCATTAGGGGTCGAGGTCGGGGAGGAACTAATCGTGGACAGAGGGGGGTTGCCAAGAGGTCGGGGAGGATTTGGGTTTGCACCTAACATGGGGAGGTTGGATCCAAACCAGTGTGCGTTTTGCCGACAATTGGGACACTGGAAAAATGAATGCCCGGTTAGAGGAGGTATGGGCATGGGAAACATGGGATTAAGGACAGGTCCAATGGGGAATGCTCCTGTGGGAGGATTCACAGGAGGACCAGCAGAAGTCGCTCAAGCACTAGTTTTGGGAAACTATCAGAATCAAAGCTGACTAGAAAAGGATTTAAGGGTAGTTTTAGAAATAGATGGAAAGGATCAAGAATTTATGGTAGACACTGGAGCTACTTATTCTGTACTCAATAGACAATTGGGACCTTTGAGTGACACAACGGTACAGGTGGTGGGGGCAACAGGGAAGCTAGAGGAACAACCATTTTTACAACCTTTAAATCTTAGGTTTGGGGGGAAGGAATTAGATCACCAATTTTTGTATATGCCAAACTGCCCCACACCCCTTCTTGGCAGAGACCTGTTGTCCCGACTTAATGCGAAAATAATATTTGAAGGGGGAAGGGTGAAATTGGAAATACCTGAGGAACAAATAGCAGGCATTTTTGTAATCAAGGAAGTGGATGCCTCTCCTATTCCAGAAGAAATTGAGCAGGCTGTAGTACCCTGGGTATGGGAGTCAGGGGTCCCCGGAAAATCTAAAGCTGCGCAGCCAGTAAAGGTGGAGCTAAAGGAAGGGGCCCGACCAGTGAGGATAAAGCAATACCCCTTGAAGCTTGAGGCAAGGAGGGGAGTAGCCCCGTTAATTAAACAATTTTTGGCTCAAGGAATATTACAGGAATGTGAATTGGAGTATAATACTCCAATTTTTCCAGTAAAGAAACCTAATGGTAAGTACCGTTTGGTACAGGACTTAAGGGCTATTAATGAAATAGTGAAAGACATACATCCAGTTGTTGCTAGTCCTTATACCTTGTTAACATCTGTATCGGAGGAGTTTAAATGGTTCTCAGTGATTGACCTTAAAGATGCCTTCTTCTGCATCCCACTGGCAGTAGAGAGTAGGAAATATTTTGCCTTTGAGTGGGAGAGTCCTGATTTTGGGAGAAAGAAGCAGCTTATGTGGACGAGACTCCCACAGGGATTTAAATGCTCCCCTACTATTTTTGGAAACCAACTGGCCAAGGAGCTGGAGGAATGGAAGATAACCCAGGTAACAATATCCCCATCCTTGTATGTAGTCCTGCAGTACGTGGACGACATTTTTCTGGCTACTAAGGAAAGGGAAATGTGCGTGGAATTAACAATTAAATTACTCAACATGCTTGGCCAAGCAGGGTATCAGGTTTCTAAGGAAAAAGCTCAATTGGTCAAAAATAGCGTTATTTACCTCGGTTGTGAGATCACACAAGGGCAGAGACATTTGGGAGTAAACCGAATAGAGGCAATATGTGCTATTCCTTTGCCTCGTAACCATCAGGAATTGAGATCTTGTCTAGGAATGGTGGGATGGTGTCGACTGTGGATCATGAATTTCGGTCTCCTAGCCAAGCCACTATATGAGGCCTTGAAGCAGCATCGGTTGGAGTGGACGACACAGCAAAAGAAGGCCTTCCAGGAATTGAAGCAGGCACTAAAGGAGGCCCCAGCCCTAGGACTCCCTGACCTGACCAAGGAATTCCAGTTGTACGTGAATGAGAGGCAAAAACTGGCATTGGGGGTCCTCACCCAGAAGGTGGGATCCTGGAAGAGGCCAGTGGGATACTTCTCTAAACAACTGGATTCGCAGACCCGACCTAAAGGATGAACCATTGGAAGAACCTGAATGGGAACTATACACTGATGGATCCAGTTTTGTCGAGAATGGGACTCGCTATGCCGGGTATGCAGTGGTAACATTGGATCAGGTAATAGAGGCAAGGGCTTTGTTACCTGGAACTTCGGCCCAGAAGGCAGAGGTAATTGGACTCACCAGAGCCCTGTATTTGAGCAAGGACAAAAGGGTTAATATCTGGACAGATTCTAAATATGCCTTTGGTGTGGTTCATGTACATGGGGCATTATGGAAGGAAAGGGGGCTTTTGAATTCACAGGGAACCAACATCAAGCACCGGGAAGAAGTGCTACAGCTACTGGATGCGATACACAGTCCCAAAGCAGTTGCAATAATGCATGTTAGAGGACATCAGACTGCGGAAGGAGACGTTTACAGAGGAAATCGATTTGCTGATGTTACAGCACGCAAGTGGCACGGGAAGTATGGACTCAAATGGCATTGGTACCGGTAAGAACAAATCCGGCTACCCCACACCTGAATCAGGAGCCCAAATATTCAATAGAAGATGGAAAACTAATAAACTTGCTAGGGGCACAGAAGAATCAACTTGGGTGGTACGTTACACCAATGGGACAAATAGTGGTACCTACCCGCATAATGAAATTTATTTTGGAATCAGAACATAATAAATGTCATTGGGGGGCAGAGGTATTGGTAAAATTTTTGAAGAATGAGATAATCTCTAATCAGATGTTAACAATGGCAAAAAGAGTTAATGCAATGTGCCCGGTATGTTTGAAAAATAATCCAGTAGTTAGGAGACAAATACAAATGGGAAAGTTGCAAGTCGGGCCACAACCAGGAGATTACTGGCAAGTTGATTTTTCTGAATTGCCTAGGGCACAGGGATACAGATACTTGTTAGTGTACGTATGTACATTCTCAGGGTGGCCGGAAGCTTTTCCATGTAGAACTAATCAGGCTAAGGAGGTGGTAAAAACCTTGTTAAAAGAAATAATACCAAGATTTGGAGTACCTTTAGGATTGTCATCAGATAGGGGTCCGCATTTTATAGCCGGGGTAGTGCAGGAATTAGCACGAATGTTAGATATAACCTGGAATTTGCATACCCCCTGGAGACCTCAGTCTAGTGGGCAGGTGGAAAGGATGAATCAAACCCTGAAAGGACAAATCAAAAAGATTTGCCAGGAAGCTAAACTGCACTGGCCTCAAGCTTTGCCTTTGGCCCTACTCAGGATTCGAATTAAACCAAGGGAAAAGGTAGGCGTAAGTCCATATGAGATATTATATGGCAAACCATATCATGCAACTGTATTAAAAGGGGAGGTACATGTGAGTGGGGACCAGGCGATTGCAGAGTATGTTATGTCACTTAATAGAATTCTTTAAGAAATACGTTACAGTGAAATAGACCGCTCACGCTGGAGAATTCTGTCCACGACATCCAGCCTGGGGACCAGGTGTACGTCAAGAAGTGGATCAGGGATCCGCTACGGGAATCATGGAGCGGACCCCACCAGGTGATGATGACGACCTACACGGCGGTGAAGGTCCAGGGGATGGATGCTTGGATCCATTACACCAGGGTAAAGAAGGCACCGTTCCAGTGGGAAACCCAGATAGTGTCTCCAACCCGGATGATCTTCCGCGCAAAGCCGCCTTCTTAATTATATTACTGCTAGTGATCATGAGACTATTACCCGTTCAAGGGTCTACTCTAGTACAGGTTGAAGAAACAAAGGTTACAGTCATGGAAGGGATGGATGTTCAATTAACTTGTGTTATCTTTGACAGCCAGAAAGTTGAGGCCGGTGAAGTTATTGCAATATGGCAACGGGGGGCTGAAAGAAGCCGAGGCAAGATAGGAGTCGGTTGGGATCAGGACAAACAACAAGGAAACACGGTACTGAATCTTACCAAGGTAACCACAAACGATACGGGAGAATATACATGCTTGGTCAAAATACGGGATAGTTTTGATTACAAAAGAGTGAGTATGAGGGTTTTGCCATGGACAGGGGATCGTGCTGAAAACATAAAGATTAATCCAGTATCAATGGCAGTGGACATGTGAGATGGGCCACCTCTCAGAATAAATTGTTCCTTCCTAGTAAGATCAAGATATCAAAGGAACCTTTGGGTCAAATGGTAGAAGCAAAATAGGGAACTGACCTGGGACAGAATAGAGGACGGGACCAGTTGGTGGGAGAAGGAAGGCAAAGGTTGTGGGTGGTCGAGTGTCACTAATCCTAGAATAGGAAATGCATGGTGGAGGCATGACAGAATGATGTTATCCTTACAGAGACACGGTAGAAGGAGTAGACGAGAGGTTAATGATACAATAGAACGCAATGCTGAGCAGGAAAACTTAGTGGTAGGATTAATCAGAGATTTTGGGATCATGCAGAATGTGACTAAAATAACAGCTTGCCTGCCCTTACCACAGGCTGCAGGTGAACCAATTCCCTGGGGAATAATACCAGTAACCAAAATGCCTGAAACATTCAAGAATGTTTCATGGTCCTGCCAGTCAGTTCCCAAACCAGTAGATGTATGGAGAGATTTGTGTATGACCATTCGGGCTATGACTAGAGAGGAATGTGAAAAGAAATCCAATCATTATGGTTGGATTCAAAATACCAGGAGGTGTTTAATTGCAACCCCAATAGATGAGCCATGCAATACGGCACGAATAAGAATGAAATCCCAACGAAATGAGATGAGTTGTCAGAATGTCACACAGAATTTTGACACCTGGAATAGTTGGAAGACATTATGGGGACCTAGTGTTTTGGAACACTATAATTACCTTGGGGAAGTACAATGGTGCATCCAATGGTCAGGAGTAAAGAATCAGTCACATTATAGGGCCCTTCTCACGTCTACATCTTCCCCAGAGTTCAGACCGCAGAAAGAGGATTGGAATTGTACTGAGGTTTTTACATGTGATACACCGGAAGACCGAATTGGATTGGTACCGGTGAAAATGGCATTAAAGTGGGGATGCGAGTGTAGGGGGTATGATCACACGGTTAGCAGAGAGTCCATGGATGGACCTATAGATTGCAGATCTACTACTGTGCATAGCCCTGGAAATTTAGTCTGGGTGTTGGGACACGGACAGTGGACCACACATTTACCTCTAGATGGATCAGTAACACAAATCACCCTAGGGGTTCCCACATTGTGTCCATACTGGAAACAGAATAGATTGATCCAAAGGAAAGGACTCAGAAAGAGGGAAGAATCCCTAGAGGAGCAGTGGCATGAACCTGGCTCAGGAGTGCAATTTGGATGGATATTGGAGTCATTATTCCCTCCGGTAGCGACATATCGAAACAGGGAAATGCTCAACAATTTGTTAGGACAGACAGAAAGGTTGGCAGCAGCTACTAAGAAGGGATTTAAAGATCTAAATTTGCAATTGCAAGCTACATCAAGAATGACCCTACAAAACAGAATGGCATTGGATTTGCTACTGTTAAAAGAGCATGGAGTTTGTGGTTACCTGAGTAGGAGAATAGATCATTGCTGTGTACACATTCCAAATGTTACACTTGAAGTTGAGAAAGATATTTCTCAACTGGCAGAACTGGAAACAAAAACCAAGGAAATTGAAAAGGAAGCACAGCATAATTGGATAGGAGCAGTATTTGATTCTTTGGGGCTTCACCTGTCTGGCTGGATTACGTCTGCTATACAATATGTACTAATGTTTTTAGTATTTCTAGTGACTATGTGGATTGTATATAGATGCCTCTTAGGTGTGATCGAAAAGGAAAAGAGGCGATCTCTCCGGTTGCTGAAGGCGATGACCCGCGGGCGGCAGAATGAGGAACACTCCCCACCTCGTTATGAAGATGTTACTGTTGATTGAGCATCCTTGCAGCAGGACTGAAGGATGCTCAAAAGGGGGGAAATGTTGGAAAAGAAATGAAATTTAGCAAAATATTTAATTATAGTGAGTTGTGTGTGAACTGGTTTGTTAAAAAGTAGTTTTGTAGCCGTTGAAAAGTGTGTTGAGTTTTGTGTGTGTAACCTAGCAGGTAGTCTTAGGGATTTAATAAATAATTAAACTAGTGCCGGAAAGTAAGAATGCTAACGTGTCTGGAGGCAGCATACAATGCTCTTAGAATAAGATAAGCAGAGGATTAATGATCTTGTTTGTGAACCAAGGAATGTATCACAAGGGGTCTGTGACCAGGCAAGGGGAACGGGGAAACTGTTTCTTGGAGACTTTGTTATGAACCGCATGTATAAGAGGGAAGCACCCACACGTGAATTTGGGGGCTCGGATTTTGGGACGTGAGTCCCCCAGTTCCCCGGGCCCTTAATAAAGCACCCACAAAACTTATCCGAGTTTTGTGTCATCTATCAATCGGGCAACAGTTTTCTGGCGACCGCGGCAGGACTCCAAGGGCTGCTGGGGCGGTTCGCGTCCCGATCCACTCCAAGCCGGCACCGAGCACTTCTCGGGGAGTAATCGGTCGTACCCGACACCCCGCGCCTGTTGGACAATTGCCAAGGTGAGCCCGAAGGTGCTTTATATTGGAAAAAGGTGATAATTGGATTTGGATTTGGTGGTTGGTAAAAAAGCCTAGGCTCCGGCCATAAGACGTCTAAGGACGCAGGACCGGAACTCACCTCCTGTTTGTTTTAGGGAAGGACGGCGAGAAGGTATATTGGTTTAAGGTATATTGGTTTATTGGGATTAATAGTGGAATTAAAGGTTGTCATATGATGTCTTTTAAAACTTTTAAAACCTTAGTGCAAGCCAATGGTAAAATACCTGGAAATACACCATTAGGTTGTATATTGAAACGGTGGAAAAGTGAGGGGTATTATCAAGAATTGGATAAAAGCAAAATGATAGATTATTGTAATCATTGGTGGCCTGAATATGAGATTGGGGAAGTGGGATGGCCGGTGAATGGTACACTGGAATTGGGGATAATGGAATCTTTGATGCAATTTTTAAGGAGAAATGAGAAATGGGATGAAATACCATATTTGGATTTGTTTTTCGTTTTATATCGGAAAGAGGAATGGCAAAAGGAATGCGGTATTTTTGTTTTAGAAGTGAATGATGAAAGGGAGTGTGTGGGATGTAAAGAAAGAAAGGAGCGTAATTTGTATCCTTCAGTCAAGGAAGATTTGTCTTATTGTATAGCACCTCCGAGGGTTCCGGTTGCTCCTAATGTGCCCCCTGCTCCCTCTGCGGATATAGCTATAAAAACGGGATCTAGTGAGAGTGATAGTGATGGTGGTGATTTAGAAAAGAATGAGAGTGTTAAAGGAACTCCGTTAGCAGGGCGGACTCACAAGGGAAGGAAGGGGCAGAAGGGGCCACAGTTAATTGCGCCATTAAGGGAAGCTGTGGGACCACAGGGAGAAAGGATACTTATAAAGGTGCCTTTCTCCCCCGGGGATTTGGTAATATGGAAGCAATCAGCGGGGAGTTATCGGGAGGATCCTGAAAGGGTGGCAAGGGTGGTTAAAATGGTAATAAAGACTCAGAATCCGGACTGGAATGATTTACAGGTATTATTAGATACTATAATGGATTCCACGGAAAAGGAAATGGTTATTAGAGCCACTAGAGAAAAGGCTCGTGAGGAGATTCGGTTGAGACAACTAAATGAGACAGTTGATGAATTGGTACCAAGTGAGGAACCTAAGTGGGACCCAAACTCTACGGGAGGAATAAGGGCTGTAAAACGATATCAGGAATTGTTGGTGGAAGGAATTAGGACAGGAATACCTAAGACTATGAACTGGTCTAAGTTGTATTCGGTCAAGCAGGACAAGAATGAGTCTCCGTCTGCCTTTTTAGAACGATTAAAAGACATGGCTCGGAAGTTTACTAATTTAGATGTAGAGGATCAATCAGGAAAACTTCAATTGGCCTTGTTGTTTATGGGGGCAATCACAAGAGGATATTAGGAAAAAGTTACTAAAGCTGGAAGGAGAGGATACTAGAAGTTTGGATAAAATGCTGGAGGTAGCGTGGAAGGTATACAACAACAGGGAAAAAGAAACTGCAAAAAGACAACAAGCTAGTATTCTGGCTGTAATGCAACAGACAGGGGCAGGAGGAAGACCCATTAGGGGTCGAGGTCGGGGAGGAACTAATCGTGGACAGAGGGGGGTTGCCAAGAGGTCGGGGAGGATTTGGGTTTGCACCTAACATGGGGAGGTTGGATCCAAACCAGTGTGCGTTTTGCCGACAATTGGGACACTGGAAAAATGAATGCCCGGTTAGAGGAGGTATGGGCATGGGAAACATGGGATTAAGGACAGGTCCAATGGGGAATGCTCCTGTGGGAGGATTCACAGGAGGACCAGCAGAAGTCGCTCAAGCACTAGTTTTGGGAAACTATCAGAATCAAAGCTGACTAGAAAAGGATTTAAGGGTAGTTTTAGAAATAGATGGAAAGGATCAAGAATTTATGGTAGACACTGGAGCTACTTATTCTGTACTCAATAGACAATTGGGACCTTTGAGTGACACAACGGTACAGGTGGTGGGGGCAACAGGGAAGCTAGAGGAACAACCATTTTTACAACCTTTAAATCTTAGGTTTGGGGGGAAGGAATTAGATCACCAATTTTTGTATATGCCAAACTGCCCCACACCCCTTCTTGGCAGAGACCTGTTGTCCCGACTTAATGCGAAAATAATATTTGAAGGGGGAAGGGTGAAATTGGAAATACCTGAGGAACAAATAGCAGGCATTTTTGTAATCAAGGAAGTGGATGCCTCTCCTATTCCAGAAGAAATTGAGCAGGCTGTAGTACCCTGGGTATGGGAGTCAGGGGTCCCCGGAAAATCTAAAGCTGCGCAGCCAGTAAAGGTGGAGCTAAAGGAAGGGGCCCGACCAGTGAGGATAAAGCAATACCCCTTGAAGCTTGAGGCAAGGAGGGGAGTAGCCCCGTTAATTAAACAATTTTTGGCTCAAGGAATATTACAGGAATGTGAATTGGAGTATAATACTCCAATTTTTCCAGTAAAGAAACCTAATGGTAAGTACCGTTTGGTACAGGACTTAAGGGCTATTAATGAAATAGTGAAAGACATACATCCAGTTGTTGCTAGTCCTTATACCTTGTTAACATCTGTATCGGAGGAGTTTAAATGGTTCTCAGTGATTGACCTTAAAGATGCCTTCTTCTGCATCCCACTGGCAGTAGAGAGTAGGAAATATTTTGCCTTTGAGTGGGAGAGTCCTGATTTTGGGAGAAAGAAGCAGCTTATGTGGACGAGACTCCCACAGGGATTTAAATGCTCCCCTACTATTTTTGGAAACCAACTGGCCAAGGAGCTGGAGGAATGGAAGATAACCCAGGTAACAATATCCCCATCCTTGTATGTAGTCCTGCAGTACGTGGACGACATTTTTCTGGCTACTAAGGAAAGGGAAATGTGCGTGGAATTAACAATTAAATTACTCAACATGCTTGGCCAAGCAGGGTATCAGGTTTCTAAGGAAAAAGCTCAATTGGTCAAAAATAGCGTTATTTACCTCGGTTGTGAGATCACACAAGGGCAGAGACATTTGGGAGTAAACCGAATAGAGGCAATATGTGCTATTCCTTTGCCTCGTAACCATCAGGAATTGAGATCTTGTCTAGGAATGGTGGGATGGTGTCGACTGTGGATCATGAATTTCGGTCTCCTAGCCAAGCCACTATATGAGGCCTTGAAGCAGCATCGGTTGGAGTGGACGACACAGCAAAAGAAGGCCTTCCAGGAATTGAAGCAGGCACTAAAGGAGGCCCCAGCCCTAGGACTCCCTGACCTGACCAAGGAATTCCAGTTGTACGTGAATGAGAGGCAAAAACTGGCATTGGGGGTCCTCACCCAGAAGGTGGGATCCTGGAAGAGGCCAGTGGGATACTTCTCTAAACAACTGGATTCGCAGACCCGACCTAAAGGATGAACCATTGGAAGAACCTGAATGGGAACTATACACTGATGGATCCAGTTTTGTCGAGAATGGGACTCGCTATGCCGGGTATGCAGTGGTAACATTGGATCAGGTAATAGAGGCAAGGGCTTTGTTACCTGGAACTTCGGCCCAGAAGGCAGAGGTAATTGGACTCACCAGAGCCCTGTATTTGAGCAAGGACAAAAGGGTTAATATCTGGACAGATTCTAAATATGCCTTTGGTGTGGTTCATGTACATGGGGCATTATGGAAGGAAAGGGGGCTTTTGAATTCACAGGGAACCAACATCAAGCACCGGGAAGAAGTGCTACAGCTACTGGATGCGATACACAGTCCCAAAGCAGTTGCAATAATGCATGTTAGAGGACATCAGACTGCGGAAGGAGACGTTTACAGAGGAAATCGATTTGCTGATGTTACAGCACGCAAGTGGCACGGGAAGTATGGACTCAAATGGCATTGGTACCGGTAAGAACAAATCCGGCTACCCCACACCTGAATCAGGAGCCCAAATATTCAATAGAAGATGGAAAACTAATAAACTTGCTAGGGGCACAGAAGAATCAACTTGGGTGGTACGTTACACCAATGGGACAAATAGTGGTACCTACCCGCATAATGAAATTTATTTTGGAATCAGAACATAATAAATGTCATTGGGGGGCAGAGGTATTGGTAAAATTTTTGAAGAATGAGATAATCTCTAATCAGATGTTAACAATGGCAAAAAGAGTTAATGCAATGTGCCCGGTATGTTTGAAAAATAATCCAGTAGTTAGGAGACAAATACAAATGGGAAAGTTGCAAGTCGGGCCACAACCAGGAGATTACTGGCAAGTTGATTTTTCTGAATTGCCTAGGGCACAGGGATACAGATACTTGTTAGTGTACGTATGTACATTCTCAGGGTGGCCGGAAGCTTTTCCATGTAGAACTAATCAGGCTAAGGAGGTGGTAAAAACCTTGTTAAAAGAAATAATACCAAGATTTGGAGTACCTTTAGGATTGTCATCAGATAGGGGTCCGCATTTTATAGCCGGGGTAGTGCAGGAATTAGCACGAATGTTAGATATAACCTGGAATTTGCATACCCCCTGGAGACCTCAGTCTAGTGGGCAGGTGGAAAGGATGAATCAAACCCTGAAAGGACAAATCAAAAAGATTTGCCAGGAAGCTAAACTGCACTGGCCTCAAGCTTTGCCTTTGGCCCTACTCAGGATTCGAATTAAACCAAGGGAAAAGGTAGGCGTAAGTCCATATGAGATATTATATGGCAAACCATATCATGCAACTGTATTAAAAGGGGAGGTACATGTGAGTGGGGACCAGGCGATTGCAGAGTATGTTATGTCACTTAATAGAATTCTTTAAGAAATACGTTACAGTGAAATAGACCGCTCACGCTGGAGAATTCTGTCCACGACATCCAGCCTGGGGACCAGGTGTACGTCAAGAAGTGGATCAGGGATCCGCTACGGGAATCATGGAGCGGACCCCACCAGGTGATGATGACGACCTACACGGCGGTGAAGGTCCAGGGGATGGATGCTTGGATCCATTACACCAGGGTAAAGAAGGCACCGTTCCAGTGGGAAACCCAGATAGTGTCTCCAACCCGGATGATCTTCCGCGCAAAGCCGCCTTCTTAATTATATTACTGCTAGTGATCATGAGACTATTACCCGTTCAAGGGTCTACTCTAGTACAGGTTGAAGAAACAAAGGTTACAGTCATGGAAGGGATGGATGTTCAATTAACTTGTGTTATCTTTGACAGCCAGAAAGTTGAGGCCGGTGAAGTTATTGCAATATGGCAACGGGGGGCTGAAAGAAGCCGAGGCAAGATAGGAGTCGGTTGGGATCAGGACAAACAACAAGGAAACACGGTACTGAATCTTACCAAGGTAACCACAAACGATACGGGAGAATATACATGCTTGGTCAAAATACGGGATAGTTTTGATTACAAAAGAGTGAGTATGAGGGTTTTGCCATGGACAGGGGATCGTGCTGAAAACATAAAGATTAATCCAGTATCAATGGCAGTGGACATGTGAGATGGGCCACCTCTCAGAATAAATTGTTCCTTCCTAGTAAGATCAAGATATCAAAGGAACCTTTGGGTCAAATGGTAGAAGCAAAATAGGGAACTGACCTGGGACAGAATAGAGGACGGGACCAGTTGGTGGGAGAAGGAAGGCAAAGGTTGTGGGTGGTCGAGTGTCACTAATCCTAGAATAGGAAATGCATGGTGGAGGCATGACAGAATGATGTTATCCTTACAGAGACACGGTAGAAGGAGTAGACGAGAGGTTAATGATACAATAGAACGCAATGCTGAGCAGGAAAACTTAGTGGTAGGATTAATCAGAGATTTTGGAATCATGCAGAATGTGACTAAAATAACAGCTTGCCTGCCCTTACCACAGGCTGCAGGTGAACCAATTCCCTGGGGAATAATACCAGTAACCAAAATGCCTGAAACATTCAAGAATGTTTCATGGTCCTGCCAGTCAGTTCCCAAACCAGTAGATGTATGGAGAGATTTGTGTATGACCATTCGGGCTATGACTAGAGAGGAATGTGAAAAGAAATCCAATCATTATGGTTGGATTCAAAATACCAGGAGGTGTTTAATTGCAACCCCAATAGATGAGCCATGCAATACGGCACGAATAAGAACGAAATCCCAACGAAATGAGATGAGTTGTCAGAATGTCACACAGAATTTTGACACCTGGAATAGTTGGAAGACATTATGGGGACCTAGTGTTTTGGAACACTATAATTACCTTGGGGAAGTACAATGGTGCATCCAATGGTCAGGAGTAAAGAATCAGTCACATTATAGGGCCCTTCTCACGTCTACATCTTCCCCAGAGTTCAGACCGCAGAAAGAGGATTGGAATTGTACTGAGGTTTTTACATGTGATACACCGGAAGACCGAATTGGATTGGTACCGGTGAAAATGGCATTAAAGTGGGGATGCGAGTGTAGGGGGTATGATCACACGGTTAGCAGAGAGTCCATGGATGGACCTATAGATTGCAGATCTACTACTGTGCATAGCCCTGGAAATTTAGTCTGGGTGTTGGGACACGGACAGTGGACCACACATTTACCTCTAGATGGATCAGTAACACAAATCACCCTAGGGGTTCCCACATTGTGTCCATACTGGAAACAGAATAGATTGATCCAAAGGAAAGGACTCAGAAAGAGGGAAGAATCCCTAGAGGAGCAGTGGCATGAACCTGGCTCAGGAGTGCAATTTGGATGGATATTGGAGTCATTATTCCCTCCGGTAGCGACATATCGAAACAGGGAAATGCTCAACAATTTGTTAGGACAGACAGAAAGGTTGGCAGCAGCTACTAAGAAGGGATTTAAAGATCTAAATTTGCAATTGCAAGCTACATCAAGAATGACCCTACAAAACAGAATGGCATTGGATTTGCTACTGTTAAAAGAGCATGGAGTTTGTGGTTACCTGAGTAGGAGAATAGATCATTGCTGTGTACACATTCCAAATGTTACACTTGAAGTTGAGAAAGATATTTCTCAACTGGCAGAACTGGAAACAAAAACCAAGGAAATTGAAAAGGAAGCACAGCATAATTGGATAGGAGCAGTATTTGATTCTTTGGGGCTTCACCTGTCTGGCTGGATTACGTCTGCTATACAATATGTACTAATGTTTTTAGTATTTCTAGTGACTATGTGGATTGTATATAGATGCCTCTTAGGTGTGATCGAAAAGGAAAAGAGGCGATCTCTCCGGTTGCTGAAGGCGATGACCCGCGGGCGGCAGAATGAGGAACACTCCCCACCTCGTTATGAAGATGTTACTGTTGATTGAGCATCCTTGCAGCAGGACTGAAGGATGCTCAAAAGGGGGGAAATGTTGGAAAAGAAATGAAATTTAGCAAAATATTTAATTATAGTGAGTTGTGTGTGAACTGGTTTGTTAAAAAGTAGTTTTGTAGCCGTTGAAAAGTGTGTTGAGTTTTGTGTGTGTAACCTAGCAGGTAGTCTTAGGGATTTAATAAATAATTAAACTAGTGCCGGAAAGTAAGAATGCTAACGTGTCTGGAGGCAGCATACAATGCTCTTAGAATAAGATAAGCAGAGGATTAATGATCTTGTTTGTGAACCAAGGAATGTATCACAAGGGGTCTGTGACCAGGCAAGGGGAACGGGGAAACTGTTTCTTGGAGACTTTGTTATGAACCGCATGTATAAGAGGGAAGCACCCACACGTGAATTTGGGGGCTCGGATTTTGGGACGTGAGTCCCCCAGTTCCCCGGGCCCTTAATAAAGCACCCACAAAACTTATCCGAGTTTTGTGTCATCTATCAATCGGGCAACAGTTTTCTGGCGACCGCGGCAGGACTCCAAGGGCTGCTGGGGCGGTTCGCGTCCCGATCCACTCCAAGCCGGCACCGAGCACTTCTCGGGGAGTAATCGGTCGTACCCGACACCCCGCGCCTGTTGGACAATTGCCAAGGTGAGCCCGAAGGTGCTTTATATTGGAAAAAGGTGATAATTGGATTTGGATTTGGTGGTTGGTAAAAAAGCCTAGGCTCCGGCCATAAGACGTCTAAGGACGCAGGACCGGAACTCACCTCCTGTTTGTTTTAGGGAAGGACGGCGAGAAGGTATATTGGTTTAAGGTATATTGGTTTATTGGGATTAATAGTGGAATTAAAGGTTGTCATATGATGTCTTTTAAAACTTTTAAAACCTTAGTGCAAGCCAATGGTAAAATACCTGGAAATACACCATTAGGTTGTATATTGAAACGGTGGAAAAGTGAGGGGTATTATCAAGAATTGGATAAAAGCAAAATGATAGATTATTGTAATCATTGGTGGCCTGAATATGAGATTGGGGAAGTGGGATGGCCGGTGAATGGTACACTGGAATTGGGGATAATGGAATCTTTGATGCAATTTTTAAGGAGAAATGAGAAATGGGATGAAATACCATATTTGGATTTGTTTTTCGTTTTATATCGGAAAGAGGAATGGCAAAAGGAATGCGGTATTTTTGTTTTAGAAGTGAATGATGAAAGGGAGTGTGTGGGATGTAAAGAAAGAAAGGAGCGTAATTTGTATCCTTCAGTCAAGGAAGATTTGTCTTATTGTATAGCACCTCCGAGGGTTCCGGTTGCTCCTAATGTGCCCCCTGCTCCCTCTGCGGATATAGCTATAAAAACGGGATCTAGTGAGAGTGATAGTGATGGTGGTGATTTAGAAAAGAATGAGAGTGTTAAAGGAACTCCGTTAGCAGGGCGGACTCACAAGGGAAGGAAGGGGCAGAAGGGGCCACAGTTAATTGCGCCATTAAGGGAAGCTGTGGGACCACAGGGAGAAAGGATACTTATAAAGGTGCCTTTCTCCCCCGGGGATTTGGTAATATGGAAGCAATCAGCGGGGAGTTATCGGGAGGATCCTGAAAGGGTGGCAAGGGTGGTTAAAATGGTAATAAAGACTCAGAATCCGGACTGGAATGATTTACAGGTATTATTAGATACTATAATGGATTCCACGGAAAAGGAAATGGTTATTAGAGCCACTAGAGAAAAGGCTCGTGAGGAGATTCGGTTGAGACAACTAAATGAGACAGTTGATGAATTGGTACCAAGTGAGGAACCTAAGTGGGACCCAAACTCTACGGGAGGAATAAGGGCTGTAAAACGATATCAGGAATTGTTGGTGGAAGGAATTAGGACAGGAATACCTAAGACTATGAACTGGTCTAAGTTGTATTCGGTCAAGCAGGACAAGAATGAGTCTCCGTCTGCCTTTTTAGAACGATTAAAAGACATGGCTCGGAAGTTTACTAATTTAGATGTAGAGGATCAATCAGGAAAACTTCAATTGGCCTTGTTGTTTATGGGGGCAATCACAAGAGGATATTAGGAAAAAGTTACTAAAGCTGGAAGGAGAGGATACTAGAAGTTTGGATAAAATGCTGGAGGTAGCGTGGAAGGTATACAACAACAGGGAAAAAGAAACTGCAAAAAGACAACAAGCTAGTATTCTGGCTGTAATGCAACAGACAGGGGCAGGAGGAAGACCCATTAGGGGTCGAGGTCGGGGAGGAACTAATCGTGGACAGAGGGGGGTTGCCAAGAGGTCGGGGAGGATTTGGGTTTGCACCTAACATGGGGAGGTTGGATCCAAACCAGTGTGCGTTTTGCCGACAATTGGGACACTGGAAAAATGAATGCCCGGTTAGAGGAGGTATGGGCATGGGAAACATGGGATTAAGGACAGGTCCAATGGGGAATGCTCCTGTGGGAGGATTCACAGGAGGACCAGCAGAAGTCGCTCAAGCACTAGTTTTGGGAAACTATCAGAATCAAAGCTGACTAGAAAAGGATTTAAGGGTAGTTTTAGAAATAGATGGAAAGGATCAAGAATTTATGGTAGACACTGGAGCTACTTATTCTGTACTCAATAGACAATTGGGACCTTTGAGTGACACAACGGTACAGGTGGTGGGGGCAACAGGGAAGCTAGAGGAACAACCATTTTTACAACCTTTAAATCTTAGGTTTGGGGGGAAGGAATTAGATCACCAATTTTTGTATATGCCAAACTGCCCCACACCCCTTCTTGGCAGAGACCTGTTGTCCCGACTTAATGCGAAAATAATATTTGAAGGGGGAAGGGTGAAATTGGAAATACCTGAGGAACAAATAGCAGGCATTTTTGTAATCAAGGAAGTGGATGCCTCTCCTATTCCAGAAGAAATTGAGCAGGCTGTAGTACCCTGGGTATGGGAGTCAGGGGTCCCCGGAAAATCTAAAGCTGCGCAGCCAGTAAAGGTGGAGCTAAAGGAAGGGGCCCGACCAGTGAGGATAAAGCAATACCCCTTGAAGCTTGAGGCAAGGAGGGGAGTAGCCCCGTTAATTAAACAATTTTTGGCTCAAGGAATATTACAGGAATGTGAATTGGAGTATAATACTCCAATTTTTCCAGTAAAGAAACCTAATGGTAAGTACCGTTTGGTACAGGACTTAAGGGCTATTAATGAAATAGTGAAAGACATACATCCAGTTGTTGCTAGTCCTTATACCTTGTTAACATCTGTATTGGAGGAGTTTAAATGGTTCTCAGTGATTGACCTTAAAGATGCCTTCTTCTGCATCCCACTGGCAGTAGAGAGTAGGAAATATTTTGCCTTTGAGTGGGAGAGTCCTGATTTTGGGAGAAAGAAGCAGCTTATGTGGACGAGACTCCCACAGGGATTTAAATGCTCCCCTACTATTTTTGGAAACCAACTGGCCAAGGAGCTGGAGGAATGGAAGATAACCCAGGTAACAATATCCCCATCCTTGTATGTAGTCCTGCAGTACGTGGACGACATTTTTCTGGCTACTAAGGAAAGGGAAATGTGCGTGGAATTAACAATTAAATTACTCAACATGCTTGGCCAAGCAGGGTATCAGGTTTCTAAGGAAAAAGCTCAATTGGTCAAAAATAGCGTTATTTACCTCGGTTGTGAGATCACACAAGGGCAGAGACATTTGGGAGTAAACCGAATAGAGGCAATATGTGCTATTCCTTTGCCTCGTAACCATCAGGAATTGAGATCTTGTCTAGGAATGGTGGGATGGTGTCGACTGTGGATCATGAATTTCGGTCTCCTAGCCAAGCCACTATATGAGGCCTTGAAGCAGCATCGGTTGGAGTGGACGACACAGCAAAAGAAGGCCTTCCAGGAATTGAAGCAGGCACTAAAGGAGGCCCCAGCCCTAGGACTCCCTGACCTGACCAAGGAATTCCAGTTGTACGTGAATGAGAGGCAAAAACTGGCATTGGGGGTCCTCACCCAGAAGGTGGGATCCTGGAAGAGGCCAGTGGGATACTTCTCTAAACAACTGGATTCGCAGACCCGACCTAAAGGATGAACCATTGGAAGAACCTGAATGGGAACTATACACTGATGGATCCAGTTTTGTCGAGAATGGGACTCGCTATGCCGGGTATGCAGTGGTAACATTGGATCAGGTAATAGAGGCAAGGGCTTTGTTACCTGGAACTTCGGCCCAGAAGGCAGAGGTAATTGGACTCACCAGAGCCCTGTATTTGAGCAAGGACAAAAGGGTTAATATCTGGACAGATTCTAAATATGCCTTTGGTGTGGTTCATGTACATGGGGCATTATGGAAGGAAAGGGGGCTTTTGAATTCACAGGGAACCAACATCAAGCACCGGGAAGAAGTGCTACAGCTACTGGATGCGATACACAGTCCCAAAGCAGTTGCAATAATGCATGTTAGAGGACATCAGACTGCGGAAGGAGACGTTTACAGAGGAAATCGATTTGCTGATGTTACAGCACGCAAGTGGCACGGGAAGTATGGACTCAAATGGCATTGGTACCGGTAAGAACAAATCCGGCTACCCCACACCTGAATCAGGAGCCCAAATATTCAATAGAAGATGGAAAACTAATAAACTTGCTAGGGGCACAGAAGAATCAACTTGGGTGGTACGTTACACCAATGGGACAAATAGTGGTACCTACCCGCATAATGAAATTTATTTTGGAATCAGAACATAATAAATGTCATTGGGGGGCAGAGGTATTGGTAAAATTTTTGAAGAATGAGATAATCTCTAATCAGATGTTAACAATGGCAAAAAGAGTTAATGCAATGTGCCCGGTATGTTTGAAAAATAATCCAGTAGTTAGGAGACAAATACAAATGGGAAAGTTGCAAGTCGGGCCACAACCAGGAGATTACTGGCAAGTTGATTTTTCTGAATTGCCTAGGGCACAGGGATACAGATACTTGTTAGTGTACGTATGTACATTCTCAGGGTGGCCGGAAGCTTTTCCATGTAGAACTAATCAGGCTAAGGAGGTGGTAAAAACCTTGTTAAAAGAAATAATACCAAGATTTGGAGTACCTTTAGGATTGTCATCAGATAGGGGTCCGCATTTTATAGCCGGGGTAGTGCAGGAATTAGCACGAATGTTAGATATAACCTGGAATTTGCATACCCCCTGGAGACCTCAGTCTAGTGGGCAGGTGGAAAGGATGAATCAAACCCTGAAAGGACAAATCAAAAAGATTTGCCAGGAAGCTAAACTGCACTGGCCTCAAGCTTTGCCTTTGGCCCTACTCAGGATTCGAATTAAACCAAGGGAAAAGGTAGGCGTAAGTCCATATGAGATATTATATGGCAAACCATATCATGCAACTGTATTAAAAGGGGAGGTACATGTGAGTGGGGACCAGGCGATTGCAGAGTATGTTATGTCACTTAATAGAATTCTTTAAGAAATACGTTACAGTGAAATAGACCGCTCACGCTGGAGAATTCTGTCCACGACATCCAGCCTGGGGACCAGGTGTACGTCAAGAAGTGGATCACGGATCCGCTACGGGAATCATGGAGCGGACCCCACCAGGTGATGATGACGACCTACACGGCGGTGAAGGTCCAGGGGATGGATGCTTGGATCCATTACACCAGGGTAAAGAAGGCACCGTTCCAGTGGGAAACCCAGATAGTGTCTCCAACCCGGATGATCTTCCGCGCAAAGCCGCCTTCTTAATTATATTACTGCTAGTGATCATGAGACTATTACCCGTTCAAGGGTCTACTCTAGTACAGGTTGAAGAAACAAAGGTTACAGTCATGGAAGGGATGGATGTTCAATTAACTTGTGTTATCTTTGACAGCCAGAAAGTTGAGGCCGGTGAAGTTATTGCAATATGGCAACGGGGGGCTGAAAGAAGCCGAGGCAAGATAGGAGTCGGTTGGGATCAGGACAAACAACAAGGAAACACGGTACTGAATCTTACCAAGGTAACCACAAACGATACGGGAGAATATACATGCTTGGTGAAAATACGGGATAGTTTTGATTACAAAAGAGTGAGTATGAGGGTTTTGCCATGGACAGGGGATCGTGCTGAAAACATAAAGATTAATCCAGTATCAATGGCAGTGGACATGTGAGATGGGCCACCTCTCAGAATAAATTGTTCCTTCCTAGTAAGATCAAGATATCAAAGGAACCTTTGGGTCAAATGGTAGAAGCAAAATAGGGAACTGACCTGGGACAGAATAGAGGACGGGACCAGTTGGTGGGAGAAGGAAGGCAAAGGTTGTGGGTGGTCGAGTGTCACTAATCCTAGAATAGGAAATGCATGGTGGAGGCATGACAGAATGATGTTATCCTTACAGAGACACGGTAGAAGGAGTAGACGAGAGGTTAATGATACAATAGAACGCAATGCTGAGCAGGAAAACTTAGTGGTAGGATTAATCAGAGATTTTGGAATCATGCAGAATGTGACTAAAATAACAGCTTGCCTGCCCTTACCACAGGCTGCAGGTGAACCAATTCCCTGGGGAATAATACCAGTAACCAAAATGCCTGAAACATTCAAGAATGTTTCATGGTCCTGCCAGTCAGTTCCCAAACCAGTAGATGTATGGAGAGATTTGTGTATGACCATTCGGGCTATGACTAGAGAGGAATGTGAAAAGAAATCCAATCATTATGGTTGGATTCAAAATACCAGGAGGTGTTTAATTGCAACCCCAATAGATGAGCCATGCAATACGGCACGAATAAGAACGAAATCCCAACGAAATGAGATGAGTTGTCAGAATGTCACACAGAATTTTGACACCTGGAATAGTTGGAAGACATTATGGGGACCTAGTGTTTTGGAACACTATAATTACCTTGGGGAAGTACAATGGTGCATCCAATGGTCAGGAGTAAAGAATCAGTCACATTATAGGGCCCTTCTCACGTCTACATCTTCCCCAGAGTTCAGACCGCAGAAAGAGGATTGGAATTGTACTGAGGTTTTTACATGTGATACACCGGAAGACCGAATTGGATTGGTACCGGTGAAAATGGCATTAAAGTGGGGATGCGAGTGTAGGGGGTATGATCACACGGTTAGCAGAGAGTCCATGGATGGACCTATAGATTGCAGATCTACTACTGTGCATAGCCCTGGAAATTTAGTCTGGGTGTTGGGACACGGACAGTGGACCACACATTTACCTCTAGATGGATCAGTAACACAAATCACCCTAGGGGTTCCCACATTGTGTCCATACTGGAAACAGAATAGATTGATCCAAAGGAAAGGACTCAGAAAGAGGGAAGAATCCCTAGAGGAGCAGTGGCATGAACCTGGCTCAGGAGTGCAATTTGGATGGATATTGGAGTCATTATTCCCTCCGGTAGCGACATATCGAAACAGGGAAATGCTCAACAATTTGTTAGGACAGACAGAAAGGTTGGCAGCAGCTACTAAGAAGGGATTTAAAGATCTAAATTTGCAATTGCAAGCTACATCAAGAATGACCCTACAAAACAGAATGGCATTGGATTTGCTACTGTTAAAAGAGCATGGAGTTTGTGGTTACCTGAGTAGGAGAATAGATCATTGCTGTGTACACATTCCAAATGTTACACTTGAAGTTGAGAAAGATATTTCTCAACTGGCAGAACTGGAAACAAAAACCAAGGAAATTGAAAAGGAAGCACAGCATAATTGGATAGGAGCAGTATTTGATTCTTTGGGGCTTCACCTGTCTGGCTGGATTACGTCTGCTATACAATATGTACTAATGTTTTTAGTATTTCTAGTGACTATGTGGATTGTATATAGATGCCTCTTAGGTGTGATCGAAAAGGAAAAGAGGCGATCTCTCCGGTTGCTGAAGGCGATGACCCGCGGGCGGCAGAATGAGGAACACTCCCCACCTCGTTATGAAGATGTTACTGTTGATTGAGCATCCTTGCAGCAGGACTGAAGGATGCTCAAAAGGGGGGAAATGTTGGAAAAGAAATGAAATTTAGCAAAATATTTAATTATAGTGAGTTGTGTGTGAACTGGTTTGTTAAAAAGTAGTTTTGTAGCCGTTGAAAAGTGTGTTGAGTTTTGTGTGTGTAACCTAGCAGGTAGTCTTAGGGATTTAATAAATAATTAAACTAGTGCCGGAAAGTAAGAATGCTAACGTGTCTGGAGGCAGCATACAATGCTCTTAGAATAAGATAAGCAGAGGATTAATGATCTTGTTTGTGAACCAAGGAATGTATCACAAGGGGTCTGTGACCAGGCAAGGGGAACGGGGAAACTGTTTCTTGGAGACTTTGTTATGAACCGCATGTATAAGAGGGAAGCACCCACACGTGAATTTGGGGGCTCGGATTTTGGGACGTGAGTCCCCCAGTTCCCCGGGCCCTTAATAAAGCACCCACAAAACTTATCCGAGTTTTGTGTCATCTATCAATCGGGCAACAGTTTTCTGGCGACCGCGGCAGGACTCCAAGGGCTGCTGGGGCGGTTCGCGTCCCGATCCACTCCAAGCCGGCACCGAGCACTTCTCGGGGAGTAATCGGTCGTACCCGACACCCCGCGCCTGTTGGACAATTGCCAAGGTGAGCCCGAAGGTGCTTTATATTGGAAAAAGGTGATAATTGGATTTGGATTTGGTGGTTGGTAAAAAAGCCTAGGCTCCGGCCATAAGACGTCTAAGGACGCAGGACCGGAACTCACCTCCTGTTTGTTTTAGGGAAGGACGGCGAGAAGGTATATTGGTTTAAGGTATATTGGTTTATTGGGATTAATAGTGGAATTAAAGGTTGTCATATGATGTCTTTTAAAACTTTTAAAACCTTAGTGCAAGCCAATGGTAAAATACCTGGAAATACACCATTAGGTTGTATATTGAAACGGTGGAAAAGTGAGGGGTATTATCAAGAATTGGATAAAAGCAAAATGATAGATTATTGTAATCATTGGTGGCCTGAATATGAGATTGGGGAAGTGGGATGGCCGGTGAATGGTACACTGGAATTGGGGATAATGGAATCTTTGATGCAATTTTTAAGGAGAAATGAGAAATGGGATGAAATACCATATTTGGATTTGTTTTTCGTTTTATATCGGAAAGAGGAATGGCAAAAGGAATGCGGTATTTTTGTTTTAGAAGTGAATGATGAAAGGGAGTGTGTGGGATGTAAAGAAAGAAAGGAGCGTAATTTGTATCCTTCAGTCAAGGAAGATTTGTCTTATTGTATAGCACCTCCGAGGGTTCCGGTTGCTCCTAATGTGCCCCCTGCTCCCTCTGCGGATATAGCTATAAAAACGGGATCTAGTGAGAGTGATAGTGATGGTGGTGATTTAGAAAAGAATGAGAGTGTTAAAGGAACTCCGTTAGCAGGGCGGACTCACAAGGGAAGGAAGGGGCAGAA
This sequence comes from Ammospiza caudacuta, assembly GCF_027887145.1. Lineage (NCBI taxonomy): Eukaryota > Metazoa > Chordata > Aves > Passeriformes > Passerellidae > Ammospiza > Ammospiza caudacuta. The sequence goes on along the minus strand of NC_080614.1, from coordinate 2,017,722 downwards.
GGGGCCACAGTTAATTGCGCCGTTAAGGGAAGCTGTGGGACCACAGGGAGAAAGGATACTTATAAAGGTGCCTTTCTCCCCCGGGGATTTGGTAATATGGAAGCAATCAGCGGGGAGTTATCGGGAGGATCCTGAAAGGGTGGCAAGGGTGGTTAAAATGGTAATAAAGACTCAGAATCCGGACTGGAATGATTTACAGGTATTATTAGATACTATAATGGATTCCACGGAAAAGGAAATGGTTATTAGAGCCACTAGAGAAAAGGCTCGTGAGGAGATTCGGTTGAGACAACTAAATGAGACAGTTGATGAATTGGTACCAAGTGAGGAACCTAAGTGGGACCCAAACTCTACGGGAGGAATAAGGGCTGTAAAACGATATCAGGAATTGTTGGTGGAAGGAATTAGGACAGGAATACCTAAGACTATGAACTGGTCTAAGTTGTATTCGGTCAAGCAGGACAAGAATGAGTCTCCGTCTGCCTTTTTAGAACGATTAAAAGACATGGCTCGGAAGTTTACTAATTTAGATGTAGAGGATCAATCAGGAAAACTTCAATTGGCCTTGTTGTTTATGGGGGCAATCACAAGAGGATATTAGGAAAAAGTTACTAAAGCTGGAAGGAGAGGATACTAGAAGTTTGGATAAAATGCTGGAGGTAGCGTGGAAGGTATACAACAACAGGGAAAAAGAAACTGCAAAAAGACAACAAGCTAGTATTCTGGCTGTAATGCAACAGACAGGGGCAGGAGGAAGACCCATTAGGGGTCGAGGTCGGGGAGGAACTAATCGTGGACAGAGGGGGGTTGCCAAGAGGTCGGGGAGGATTTGGGTTTGCACCTAACATGGGGAGGTTGGATCCAAACCAGTGTGCGTTTTGCCGACAATTGGGACACTGGAAAAATGAATGCCCGGTTAGAGGAGGTATGGGCATGGGAAACATGGGATTAAGGACAGGTCCAATGGGGAATGCTCCTGTGGGAGGATTCACAGGAGGACCAGCAGAAGTCGCTCAAGCACTAGTTTTGGGAAACTATCAGAATCAAAGCTGACTAGAAAAGGATTTAAGGGTAGTTTTAGAAATAGATGGAAAGGATCAAGAATTTATGGTAGACACTGGAGCTACTTATTCTGTACTCAATAGACAATTGGGACCTTTGAGTGACACAACGGTACAGGTGGTGGGGGCAACAGGGAAGCTAGAGGAACAACCATTTTTACAACCTTTAAATCTTAGGTTTGGGGGGAAGGAATTAGATCACCAATTTTTGTATATGCCAAACTGCCCCACACCCCTTCTTGGCAGAGACCTGTTGTCCCGACTTAATGCGAAAATAATATTTGAAGGGGGAAGGGTGAAATTGGAAATACCTGAGGAACAAATAGCAGGCATTTTTGTAATCAAGGAAGTGGATGCCTCTCCTATTCCAGAAGAAATTGAGCAGGCTGTAGTACCCTGGGTATGGGAGTCAGGGGTCCCCGGAAAATCTAAAGCTGTGCAGCCAGTAAAGGTGGAGCTAAAGGAAGGGGCCCGACCAGTGAGGATAAAGCAATACCCCTTGAAGCTTGAGGCAAGGAGGGGAGTAGCCCCGTTAATTAAACAATTTTTGGCTCAAGGAATATTACAGGAATGTGAATTGGAGTATAATACTCCAATTTTTCCAGTAAAGAAACCTAATGGTAAGTACCGTTTGGTACAGGACTTAAGGGCTATTAATGAAATAGTGAAAGACATACATCCAGTTGTTGCTAGTCCTTATACCTTGTTAACATCTGTATTGGAGGAGTTTAAATGGTTCTCAGTGATTGACCTTAAAGATGCCTTCTTCTGCATCCCACTGGCAGTAGAGAGTAGGAAATATTTTGCCTTTGAGTGGGAGAGTCCTGATTTTGGGAGAAAGAAGCAGCTTATGTGGACGAGACTCCCACAGGGATTTAAATGCTCCCCTACTATTTTTGGAAACCAACTGGCCAAGGAGCTGGAGGAATGGAAGATAACCCAGGTAACAATATCCCCATCCTTGTATGTAGTCCTGCAGTACGTGGACGACATTTTTCTGGCTACTAAGGAAAGGGAAATGTGCGTGGAATTAACAATTAAATTACTCAACATGCTTGGCCAAGCAGGGTATCAGGTTTCTAAGGAAAAAGCTCAATTGGTCAAAAATAGCGTTATTTACCTCGGTTGTGAGATCACACAAGGGCAGAGACATTTGGGAGTAAACCGAATAGAGGCAATATGTGCTATTCCTTTGCCTCGTAACCATCAGGAATTGAGATCTTGTCTAGGAATGGTGGGATGGTGTCGACTGTGGATCATGAATTTCGGTCTCCTAGCCAAGCCACTATATGAGGCCTTGAAGCAGCATCGGTTGGAGTGGACGACACAGCAAAAGAAGGCCTTCCAGGAATTGAAGCAGGCACTAAAGGAGGCCCCAGCCCTAGGACTCCCTGACCTGACCAAGGAATTCCAGTTGTACGTGAATGAGAGGCAAAAACTGGCATTGGGGGTCCTCACCCAGAAGGTGGGATCCTGGAAGAGGCCAGTGGGATACTTCTCTAAACAACTGGATTCGCAGACCCGACCTAAAGGATGAACCATTGGAAGAACCTGAATGGGAACTATACACTGATGGATCCAGTTTTGTCGAGAATGGGACTCGCTATGCCGGGTATGCAGTGGTAACATTGGATCAGGTAATAGAGGCAAGGGCTTTGTTACCTGGAACTTCGGCCCAGAAGGCAGAGGTAATTGGACTCACCAGAGCCCTGTATTTGAGCAAGGACAAAAGGGTTAATATCTGGACAGATTCTAAATATGCCTTTGGTGTGGTTCATGTACATGGGGCATTATGGAAGGAAAGGGGGCTTTTGAATTCACAGGGAACCAACATCAAGCACCGGGAAGAAGTGCTACAGCTACTGGATGCGATACACAGTCCCAAAGCAGTTGCAGTAATGCATGTTAGAGGACATCAGACTGCGGAAGGAGACGTTTACAGAGGAAATCGATTTGCTGATGTTACAGCATGCAAGTGACACGGGAAGTATGGACTCAAATGGCATTGGTACCGGTAAGAACAAATCCGGCTACCCCACACCTGAATCAGGAGCCCAAATATTCAATAGAAGATGGAAAACTAATAAACTTGCTAGGGGCACAGAAGAATCAACTTGGGTGGTACGTTACACCAATGGGACAAATAGTGGTACCTACCCGCATAATGAAATTTATTTTGGAATCAGAACATAATAAATGTCATTGGGGGGCAGAGGTATTGATAAAATTTTTGAAGAATGAGATAATCTCTAATCAGATGTTAACAATGGCAAAAAGAGTTAATGCAATGTGCCCGGTATGTTTGAAAAATAATCCAGTAGTTAGGAGACAAATACAAATGGGAAAGTTGCAAGTCGGGCCACAACCAGGAGATTACTGGCAAGTTGATTTTTCTGAATTGCCTAGGGCACAGGGATACAGATACTTGTTAGTGTACGTATGTACATTCTCAGGGTGGCCGGAAGCTTTTCCATGTAGAACTAATCAGGCTAAGGAGGTGGTAAAAACCTTGTTAAAAGAAATAATACCAAGATTTGGAGTACCTTTAGGATTGTCATCAGATAGGGGTCCGCATTTTATAGCCGGGGTAGTGCAGGAATTAGCACGAATGTTAGATATAACCTGGAATTTGCATACCCCCTGGAGACCTCAGTCTAGTGGGCAGGTGGAAAGGATGAATCAAACCCTGAAAGGACAAATCAAAAAGATTTGCCAGGAAGCTAAACTGCACTGGCCTCAAGCTTTGCCTTTGGCCCTACTCAGGATTCGAATTAAACCAAGGGAAAAGGTAGGCGTAAGTCCATATGAGATATTATATGGCAAACCATATCATGCAACTGTATTAAAAGGGGAGGTACATGTGAGTGGGGACCAGGCGATTGCAGAGTATGTTATGTCACTTAATAGAATTCTTTAAGAAATACGTTACAGTGAAATAGACCGCTCACGCTGGAGAATTCTGTCCACGACATCCAGCCTGGGGACCAGGTGTACGTCAAGAAGTGGATCACGGATCCGCTACGGGAATCATGGAGCGGACCCCACCAGGTGATGATGACGACCTACACGGCGGTGAAGGTCCAGGGGATGGATGCTTGGATCCATTACACCAGGGTAAAGAAGGCACCGTTCCAGTGGGAAACCCAGATAGTGTCTCCAACCCGGATGATCTTCCGCGCAAAGCCGCCTTCTTAATTATATTACTGCTAGTGATCATGAGACTATTACCCGTTCAAGGGTCTACTCTAGTACAGGTTGAAGAAACAAAGGTTACAGTCATGGAAGGGATGGATGTTCAATTAACTTGTGTTATCTTTGACAGCCAGAAAGTTGAGGCCGGTGAAGTTATTGCAATATGGCAACGGGGGGCTGAAAGAAGCCGAGGCAAGATAGGAGTCGGTTGGGATCAGGACAAACAACAAGGAAACACGGTACTGAATCTTACCAAGGTAACCACAAACGATACGGGAGAATATACATGCTTGGTCAAAATACGGGATAGTTTTGATTACAAAAGAGTGAGTATGAGGGTTTTGCCATGGACAGGGGATCGTGCTGAAAACATAAAGGTTAATCCAGTATCAATGGCAGTGGACATGTGAGATGGGCCACCTCTCAGAATAAATTGTTCCTTCCTAGTAAGATCAAGATATCAAAGGAACCTTTGGGTCAAATGGTAGAAGCAAAATAGGGAACTGACCTGGGACAGAATAGAGGACGGGACCAGTTGGTGGGAGAAGGAAGGCAAAGGTTGTGGGTGGTCGAGTGTCACTAATCCTAGAATAGGAAATGCATGGTGGAGGCATGACAGAATGATGTTATCCTTACAGAGACACGGTAGAAGGAGTAGACGAGAGGTTAATGATACAATAGAACGCAATACTGAGCAGGAAAACTTAGTGGTAGGATTAATCAGAGATTTTGGAATCATGCAGAATGTGACTAAAATAACAGCTTGCCTGCCATTACCACAGGCTGCAGGTGAACCAATTCCCTGGGGAATAATACCAGTAACCAAAATGCCTGAAACATTCAAGAATGTTTCATGGTCCTGCCAGTCAGTTCCCAAACCAGTAGATGTATGGAGAGATTTGTGTATGACCATTCGGGCTATGACTAGAGAGGAATGTGAAAAGAAATCCAATCATTATGGTTGGATTCAAAATACCAGGAGGTGTTTAATTGCAATCCCAATAGATGAGCCATGCAATACAGTACGAATAAGAACGAAATCCCAACGAAATGAGATGAGTTGTCAGAATGTCACACAGAATTTTGACACCTGGAATAGTTGGAAGACATTATGGGGACCTAGTGTTTTGGAACACTATAATTACCTTGGGGAAGTACAATGGTGCATCCAATGGTCAGGAGTAAAGAATCAGTCACATTATAGGGCCCTTCTCACGTCTACATCTTCCCCAGAGTTCAGACCGCAGAAAGAGGATTGGAATTGTACTGAGGTTTTTACATGTGATACACCGGAAGACCGAATTGGATTGGTACCGGTGAAAATGGCATTAAAGTGGGGATGCGAGTGTAGGGGGTATGATCACACGGTTAGCAGAGAGTCCATGGATGGACCTATAGATTGCAGATCTACTACTGTGCATAGCCCTGGAAATTTAGTCTGGGTGTTGGGACACGGACAGTGGACCACACATTTACCTCTAGATGGATCAGTAACACAAATCACCCTAGGGGTTCCCACATTGTGTCCATACTGGAAACAGAATAGATTGATCCAAAGGAAAGGACTCAGAAAGAGGGAAGAATCCCTAGAGGAGCAGTGGCATGAACCTGGCTCAGGAGTGCAATTTGGATGGATATTGGAGTCATTATTCCCTCCGGTAGCGACATATCGAAACAGGGAAATGCTCAACAATTTGTTAGGACAGACAGAAAGGTTGGCAGCAGCTACTAAGAAGGGATTTAAAGATCTAAATTTGCAATTGCAAGCTACATCAAGAATGACCCTACAAAACAGAATGGCATTGGATTTGCTACTGTTAAAAGAGCATGGAGTTTGTGGTTACCTGAGTAGGAGAATAGATCATTGCTGTGTACACATTCCAAATGTTACACTTGAAGTTGAGAAAGATATTTCTCAACTGGCAGAACTGGAAACAAAAACCAAGGAAATTGAAAAGGAAGCACAGCATAATTGGATAGGAGCAGTATTTGATTCTTTGGGGCTTCACCTGTCTGGCTGGATTATGTCTGCTATACAATATGTACTAATGTTTTTAGTATTTCTAGTGACTATATGGATTGTATATAGATGCCTCTTAGGTGTGATCGAAAAGGAAAAGAGGCGATCTCTCCGGTTGCTGAAGGCGATGACCCGCGGGCGGCAGAATGAGGAACACTCCCCACCTCGTTATGAAGATGTTACTGTTGATTGAGCATCCTTGCAGCAGGACTGAAGGATGCTCAAAAGGGGGGAAATGTTGGAAAAGAAATGAAATTTAGCAAAATATTTAATTATAGTGAGTTGTGTGTGAACTGGTTTGTTAAAAAGTAGTTTTGTAGCCGTTGAAAAGTGTGTTGAGTTTTGTGTGTGTAACCTAGCAGGTAGTCTTAGGGATTTAATAAATAATTAAACTAGTGCAGGAAAGTAAGAATGCTAACGTGTCTGGAGGCAGCATACAATGCTCTTAGAATAAGATAAGCAGAGGATTAATGATCTTGTTTGTGAACCAAGGAATGTATCACAAGGGGTCTGTGACCAGGCAAGGGGAACGGGGAAACTGTTTCTTGGAGACTTTGTTATGAACCGCATGTATAAGAGGGAAGCACCCACACGTGAATTTGGGGGCTCGGATTTTGGGACGTGAGTCCCCCAGTTCCCCGGGCCCTTAATAAAGCACCCACAAAACTTATCCGAGTTTTGTGTCATCTATCAATCGGGCAACAGTTTTCTGGCGACCGCGGCAGGACTCCAAGGGCTGCTGGGGCGGTTCGCGTCCCGATCCACTCCAAGCCGGCACCGAGCACTTCTCGGGGAGTAATCGGTCGTACCCGACACCCCGCGCCTGTTGGACAATTGCCAAGGTGAGCCCGAAGGTGCTTTATATTGGAAAAAGGTGATAATTGGATTTGGATTTGGTGGTTGGTAAAAAAGCCTAGGCTCCGGCCATAAGACGTCTAAGGACGCAGGACCGGAACTCACCTCCTGTTTGTTTTAGGGAAGGACGGCGAGAAGGTATATTGGTTTAAGGTATATTGGTTTATTGGGATTAATAGTGGAATTAAAGGTTGTCATATGATGTCTTTTAAAACTTTTAAAACCTTAGTGCAAGCCAATGGTAAAATACCTGGAAATACACCATTAGGTTGTATATTGAAACGGTGGAAAAGTGAGGGGTATTATCAAGAATTGGATAAAAGCAAAATGATAGATTATTGTAATCATTGGTGGCCTGAATATGAGATTGGGGAAGTGGGATGGCCGGTGAATGGTACACTGGAATTGGGGATAATGGAATCTTTGATGCAATTTTTAAGGAGAAATGAGAAATGGGATGAAATACCATATTTGGATTTGTTTTTCGTTTTATATCGGAAAGAGGAATGGCAAAAGGAATGCGGTATTTTTGTTTTAGAAGTGAATGATGAAAGGGAGTGTGTGGGATGTAAAGAAAGAAAGGAGCGTAATTTGTATCCTTCAGTCAAGGAAGATTTGTCTTATTGTATAGCACCTCCGAGGGTTCCGGTTGCTCCTAATGTGCCCCCTGCTCCCTCTGCGGATATAGCTATAAAAACGGGATCTAGTGAGAGTGATAGTGATGGTGGTGATTTAGAAAAGAATGAGAGTGTTAAAGGAACTCCGTTAGCAGGGCGGACTCACAAGGGAAGGAAGGGGCAGAAGGGGCCACAGTTAATTGCGCCATTAAGGGAAGCTGTGGGACCACAGGGAGAAAGGATACTTATAAAGGTGCCTTTCTCCCCCGGGGATTTGGTAATATGGAAGCAATCAGCGGGGAGTTATCGGGAGGATCCTGAAAGGGTGGCAAGGGTGGTTAAAATGGTAATAAAGACTCAGAATCCGGACTGGAATGATTTACAGGTATTATTAGATACTATAATGGATTCCACGGAAAAGGAAATGGTTATTAGAGCCACTAGAGAAAAGGCTCGTGAGGAGATTCGGTTGAGACAACTAAATGAGACAGTTGATGAATTGGTACCAAGTGAGGAACCTAAGTGGGACCCAAACTCTACGGGAGGAATAAGGGCTGTAAAACGATATCAGGAATTGTTGGTGGAAGGAATTAGGACAGGAATACCTAAGACTATGAACTGGTCTAAGTTGTATTCGGTCAAGCAGGACAAGAATGAGTCTCCGTCTGCCTTTTTAGAACGATTAAAAGACATGGCTCGGAAGTTTACTAATTTAGATGTAGAGGATCAATCAGGAAAACTTCAATTGGCCTTGTTGTTTATGGGGGCAATCACAAGAGGATATTAGGAAAAAGTTACTAAAGCTGGAAGGAGAGGATACTAGAAGTTTGGATAAAATGCTGGAGGTAGCGTGGAAGGTATACAACAACAGGGAAAAAGAAACTGCAAAAAGACAACAAGCTAGTATTCTGGCTGTAATGCAACAGACAGGGGCAGGAGGAAGACCCATTAGGGGTCGAGGTCGGGGAGGAACTAATCGTGGACAGAGGGGGGTTGCCAAGAGGTCGGGGAGGATTTGGGTTTGCACCTAACATGGGGAGGTTGGATCCAAACCAGTGTGCGTTTTGCCGACAATTGGGACACTGGAAAAATGAATGCCCGGTTAGAGGAGGTATGGGCATGGGAAACATGGGATTAAGGACAGGTCCAATGGGGAATGCTCCTGTGGGAGGATTCACAGGAGGACCAGCAGAAGTCGCTCAAGCACTAGTTTTGGGAAACTATCAGAATCAAAGCTGACTAGAAAAGGATTTAAGGGTAGTTTTAGAAATAGATGGAAAGGATCAAGAATTTATGGTAGACACTGGAGCTACTTATTCTGTACTCAATAGACAATTGGGACCTTTGAGTGACACAACGGTACAGGTGGTGGGGGCAACAGGGAAGCTAGAGGAACAACCATTTTTACAACCTTTAAATCTTAGGTTTGGGGGGAAGGAATTAGATCACCAATTTTTGTATATGCCAAACTGCCCCACACCCCTTCTTGGCAGAGACCTGTTGTCCCGACTTAATGCGAAAATAATATTTGAAGGGGGAAGGGTGAAATTGGAAATACCTGAGGAACAAATAGCAGGCATTTTTGTAATCAAGGAAGTGGATGCCTCTCCTATTCCAGAAGAAATTGAGCAGGCTGTAGTACCCTGGGTATGGGAGTCAGGGGTCCCCGGAAAATCTAAAGCTGCGCAGCCAGTAAAGGTGGAGCTAAAGGAAGGGGCCCGACCAGTGAGGATAAAGCAATACCCCTTGAAGCTTGAGGCAAGGAGGGGAGTAGCCCCGTTAATTAAACAATTTTTGGCTCAAGGAATATTACAGGAATGTGAATTGGAGTATAATACTCCAATTTTTCCAGTAAAGAAACCTAATGGTAAGTACCGTTTGGTACAGGACTTAAGGGCTATTAATGAAATAGTGAAAGACATACATCCAGTTGTTGCTAGTCCTTATACCTTGTTAACATCTGTATTGGAGGAGTTTAAATGGTTCTCAGTGATTGACCTTAAAGATGCCTTCTTCTGCATCCCACTGGCAGTAGAGAGTAGGAAATATTTTGCCTTTGAGTGGGAGAGTCCTGATTTTGGGAGAAAGAAGCAGCTTATGTGGACGAGACTCCCACAGGGATTTAAATGCTCCCCTACTATTTTTGGAAACCAACTGGCCAAGGAGCTGGAGGAATGGAAGATAACCCAGGTAACAATATCCCCATCCTTGTATGTAGTCCTGCAGTACGTGGACGACATTTTTCTGGCTACTAAGGAAAGGGAAATGTGCGTGGAATTAACAATTAAATTACTCAACATGCTTGGCCAAGCAGGGTATCAGGTTTCTAAGGAAAAAGCTCAATTGGTCAAAAATAGCGTTATTTACCTCGGTTGTGAGATCACACAAGGGCAGAGACATTTGGGAGTAAACCGAATAGAGGCAATATGTGCTATTCCTTTGCCTCGTAACCATCAGGAATTGAGATCTTGTCTAGGAATGGTGGGATGGTGTCGACTGTGGATCATGAATTTCGGTCTCCTAGCCAAGCCACTATATGAGGCCTTGAAGCAGCATCGGTTGGAGTGGACGACACAGCAAAAGAAGGCCTTCCAGGAATTGAAGCAGGCACTAAAGGAGGCCCCAGCCCTAGGACTCCCTGACCTGACCAAGGAATTCCAGTTGTACGTGAATGAGAGGCAAAAACTGGCATTGGGGGTCCTCACCCAGAAGGTGGGATCCTGGAAGAGGCCAGTGGGATACTTCTCTAAACAACTGGATTCGCAGACCCGACCTAAAGGATGAACCATTGGAAGAACCTGAATGGGAACTATACACTGATGGATCCAGTTTTGTCGAGAATGGGACTCGCTATGCCGGGTATGCAGTGGTAACATTGGATCAGGTAATAGAGGCAAGGGCTTTGTTACCTGGAACTTCGGCCCAGAAGGCAGAGGTGATTGGACTCACCAGAGCCCTGTATTTGAGCAAGGACAAAAGGGTTAATATCTGGACAGGTTCTAAATATGCCTTTGGTGTGGCTCATGTACATGGGGCATTATGGAAGGAAAGGGGGCTTTTGAATTCACAGGGAACCAACATCAAGCACCGGGAAGAAGTGCTACAGCTACTGGATGCGATACACAGTCCCAAAGCAGTTGCAGTAATGCATGTTAGAGGACATCAGACTGCGGAAGGAGACGTTTACAGAGGAAATCGATTTGCTGATGTTACAGCACGCAAGTGACACGGGAAGTATGGACTCAAATGGCATTGGTACCGGTAAGAACAAATCCGGCTACCCCACACCTGAATCAGGAGCCCAAATATTCAATAGAAGATGGAAAACTAATAAACTTGCTAGGGGCACAGAAGAATCAACTTGGGTGGTACGTTACACCAATGGGACAAATAGTGGTACCTACCCGCATAATGAAATTTATTTTGGAATCAGAACATAATAAATGTCATTGGGGGGCAGAGGTATTGATAAAATTTTTGAAGAATGAGATAATCTCTAATCAGATGTTAACAATGGCAAAAAGAGTTAATGCAATGTGCCCGGTATGTTTGAAAAATAATCCAGTAGTTAGGAGACAAATACAAATGGGAAAGTTGCAAGTCGGGCCACAACCAGGAGATTACTGGCAAGTTGATTTTTCTGAATTGCCTAGGGCACAGGGATACAGATACTTGTTAGTGTACGTATGTACATTCTCAGGGTGGCCGGAAGCTTTTCCATGTAGAACTAATCAGGCTAAGGAGGTGGTAAAAACCTTGTTAAAAGAAATAATACCAAGATTTGGAGTACCTTTAGGATTGTCATCAGATAGGGGTCCGCATTTTATAGCCGGGGTAGTGCAGGAATTAGCACGAATGTTAGATATAACCTGGAATTTGCATACCCCCTGGAGACCTCAGTCTAGTGGGCAGGTGGAAAGGATGAATCAAACCCTGAAAGGACAAATCAAAAAGATTTGCCAGGAAGCTAAACTGCACTGGCCTCAAGCTTTGCCTTTGGCCCTACTCAGGATTCGAATTAAACCAAGGGAAAAGGTAGGCGTAAGTCCATATGAGATATTATATGGCAAACCATATCATGCAACTGTATTAAAAGGGGAGGTACATGTGAGTGGGGACCAGGCGATTGCAGAGTATGTTATGTCACTTAATAGAATTCTTTAAGAAATACGTTACAGTGAAATAGACCGCTCACGCTGGAGAATTCTGTCCACGACATCCAGCCTGGGGACCAGGTGTACGTCAAGAAGTGGATCACGGATCCGCTACGGGAATCATGGAGCGGACCCCACCAGGTGATGATGACGACCTACACGGCGGTGAAGGTCCAGGGGATGGATGCTTGGATCCATTACACCAGGGTAAAGAAGGCACCGTTCCAGTGGGAAACCCAGATAGTGTCTCCAACCCGGATGATCTTCCGCGCAAAGCCGCCTTCTTAATTATATTACTGCTAGTGATCATGAGACTATTACCCGTTCAAGGGTCTACTCTAGTACAGGTTGAAGAAACAAAGGTTACAGTCATGGAAGGGATGGATGTTCAATTAACTTGTGTTATCTTTGACAGCCAGAAAGTTGAGGCCGGTGAAGTTATTGCAATATGGCAACGGGGGGCTGAAAGAAGCCGAGGCAAGATAGGAGTCGGTTGGGATCAGGACAAACAACAAGGAAACACGGTACTGAATCTTACCAAGGTAACCACAAACGATACGGGAGAATATACATGCTTGGTCAAAATACGGGATAGTTTTGATTACAAAAGAGTGAGTATGAGGGTTTTGCCATGGACAGGGGATCGTGCTGAAAACATAAAGGTTAATCCAGTATCAATGGCAGTGGACATGTGAGATGGGCCACCTCTCAGAATAAATTGTTCCTTCCTAGTAAGATCAAGATATCAAAGGAACCTTTGGGTCAAATGGTAGAAGCAAAATAGGGAACTGACCTGGGACAGAATAGAGGACGGGACCAGTTGGTGGGAGAAGGAAGGCAAAGGTTGTGGGTGGTCGAGTGTCACTAATCCTAGAATAGGAAATGCATGGTGGAGGCATGACAGAATGATGTTATCCTTACAGAGACACGGTAGAAGGAGTAGACGAGAGGTTAATGATACAATAGAACGCAATACTGAGCAGGAAAACTTAGTGGTAGGATTAATCAGAGATTTTGGAATCATGCAGAATGTGACTAAAATAACAGCTTGCCTGCCATTACCACAGGCTGCAGGTGAACCAATTCCCTGGGGAATAATACCAGTAACCAAAATGCCTGAAACATTCAAGAATGTTTCATGGTCCTGCCAGTCAGTTCCCAAACCAGTAGATGTATGGAGAGATTTGTGTATGACCATTCGGGCTATGACTAGAGAGGAATGTGAAAAGAAATCCAATCATTATGGTTGGATTCAAAATACCAGGAGGTGTTTAATTGCAACCCCAATAGATGAGCCATGCAATACGGCACGAATAAGAACGAAATCCCAACGAAATGAGATGAGTTGTCAGAATGTCACACAGAATTTTGACACCTGGAATAGTTGGAAGACATTATGGGGACCTAGTGTTTTGGAACACTATAATTACCTTGGGGAAGTACAATGGTGCATCCAATGGTCAGGAGTAAAGAATCAGTCACATTATAGGGCCCTTCTCACGTCTACATCTTCCCCAGAGTTCAGACCGCAGAAAGAGGATTGGAATTGTACTGAGGTTTTTACATGTGATACACCGGAAGACCGAATTGGATTGGTACCGGTGAAAATGGCATTAAAGTGGGGATGCGAGTGTAGGGGGTATGATCACACGGTTAGCAGAGAGTCCATGGATGGACCTATAGATTGCAGATCTACTACTGTGCATAGCCCTGGAAATTTAGTCTGGGTGTTGGGACACGGACAGTGGACCACACATTTACCTCTAGATGGATCAGTAACACAAATCACCCTAGGGGTTCCCACATTGTGTCCATACTGGAAACAGAATAGATTGATCCAAAGGAAAGGACTCAGAAAGAGGGAAGAATCCCTAGAGGAGCAGTGGCATGAACCTGGCTCAGGAGTGCAATTTGGATGGATATTGGAGTCATTATTCCCTCCGGTAGCGACATATCGAAACAGGGAAATGCTCAACAATTTGTTAGGACAGACAGAAAGGTTGGCAGCAGCTACTAAGAAGGGATTTAAAGATCTAAATTTGCAATTGCAAGCTACATCAAGAATGACCCTACAAAACAGAATGGCATTGGATTTGCTACTGTTAAAAGAGCATGGAGTTTGTGGTTACCTGAGTAGGAGAATAGATCATTGCTGTGTACACATTCCAAATGTTACACTTGAAGTTGAGAAAGATATTTCTCAACTGGCAGAACTGGAAACAAAAACCAAGGAAATTGAAAAGGAAGCACAGCATAATTGGATAGGAGCAGTATTTGATTCTTTGGGGCTTCACCTGTCTGGCTGGATTACGTCTGCTATACAATATGTACTAATGTTTTTAGTATTTCTAGTGACTATGTGGATTGTATATAGATGCCTCTTAGGTGTGATCGAAAAGGAAAAGAGGCGATCTCTCCGGTTGCTGAAGGCGATGACCCGCGGGCGGCAGAATGAGGAACACTCCCCACCTCGTTATGAAGATGTTACTGTTGATTGAGCATCCTTGCAGCAGGACTGAAGGATGCTCAAAAGGGGGGAAATGTTGGAAAAGAAATGAAATTTAGCAAAATATTTAATTATAGTGAGTTGTGTGTGAACTGGTTTGTTAAAAAGTAGTTTTGTAGCCGTTGAAAAGTGTGTTGAGTTTTGTGTGTGTAACCTAGCAGGTAGTCTTAGGGATTTAATAAATAATTAAACTAGTGCCGGAAAGTAAGAATGCTAACGTGTCTGGAGGCAGCATACAATGCTCTTAGAATAAGATAAGCAGAGGATTAATGATCTTGTTTGTGAACCAAGGAATGTATCACAAGGGGTCTGTGACCAGGCAAGGGGAACGGGGAAACTGTTTCTTGGAGACTTTGTTATGAACCGCATGTATAAGAGGGAAGCACCCACACGTGAATTTGGGGGCTCGGATTTTGGGACGTGAGTCCCCCAGTTCCCCGGGCCCTTAATAAAGCACCCACAAAACTTATCCGAGTTTTGTGTCATCTATCAATCGGGCAACAGTTTTCTGGCGACCGCGGCAGGACTCCAAGGGCTGCTGGGGCGGTTCGCGTCCCGATCCACTCCAAGCCGGCACCGAGCACTTCTCGGGGAGTAATCGGTCGTACCCGACACCCCGCGCCTGTTGGACAATTGCCAAGGTGAGCCCGAAGGTGCTTTATATTGGAAAAAGGTGATAATTGGATTTGGATTTGGTGGTTGGTAAAAAAGCCTAGGCTCCGGCCATAAGACGTCTAAGGACGCAGGACCGGAACTCACCTCCTGTTTGTTTTAGGGAAGGACGGCGAGAAGGTATATTGGTTTAAGGTATATTGGTTTATTGGGATTAATAGTGGAATTAAAGGTTGTCATATGATGTCTTTTAAAACTTTTAAAACCTTAGTGCAAGCCAATGGTAAAATACCTGGAAATACACCATTAGGTTGTATATTGAAACGGTGGAAAAGTGAGGGGTATTATCAAGAATTGGATAAAAGCAAAATGATAGATTATTGTAATCATTGGTGGCCTGAATATGAGATTGGGGAAGTGGGATGGCCGGTGAATGGTACACTGGAATTGGGGATAATGGAATCTTTGATGCAATTTTTAAGGAGAAATGAGAAATGGGATGAAATACCATATTTGGATTTGTTTTTCGTTTTATATCGGAAAGAGGAATGGCAAAAGGAATGCGGTATTTTTGTTTTAGAAGTGAATGATGAAAGGGAGTGTGTGGGATGTAAAGAAAGAAAGGAGCGTAATTTGTATCCTTCAGTCAAGGAAGATTTGTCTTATTGTATAGCACCTCCGAGGGTTCCGGTTGCTCCTAATGTGCCCCCTGCTCCCTCTGCGGATATAGCTATAAAAACGGGATCTAGTGAGAGTGATAGTGATGGTGGTGATTTAGAAAAGAATGAGAGTGTTAAAGGAACTCCGTTAGCAGGGCGGACTCACAAGGGAAGGAAGGGGCAGAAGGGGCCACAGTTAATTGCGCCGTTAAGGGAAGCTGTGGGACCACAGGGAGAAAGGATACTTATAAAGGTGCCTTTCTCCCCCGGGGATTTGGTAATATGGAAGCAATCAGCGGGGAGTTATCGGGAGGATCCTGAAAGGGTGGCAAGGGTGGTTAAAATGGTAATAAAGACTCAGAATCCGGACTGGAATGATTTACAGGTATTATTAGATACTATAATGGATTCCACGGAAAAGGAAATGGTTATTAGAGCCACTAGAGAAAAGGCTCGTGAGGAGATTCGGTTGAGACAACTAAATGAGACAGTTGATGAATTGGTACCAAGTGAGGAACCTAAGTGGGACCCAAACTCTACGGGAGGAATAAGGGCTGTAAAACGATATCAGGAATTGTTGGTGGAAGGAATTAGGACAGGAATACCTAAGACTATGAACTGGTCTAAGTTGTATTCGGTCAAGCAGGACAAGAATGAGTCTCCGTCTGCCTTTTTAGAACGATTAAAAGACATGGCTCGGAAGTTTACTAATTTAGATGTAGAGGATCAATCAGGAAAACTTCAATTGGCCTTGTTGTTTATGGGGGCAATCACAAGAGGATATTAGGAAAAAGTTACTAAAGCTGGAAGGAGAGGATACTAGAAGTTTGGATAAAATGCTGGAGGTAGCGTGGAAGGTATACAACAACAGGGAAAAAGAAACTGCAAAAAGACAACAAGCTAGTATTCTGGCTGTAATGCAACAGACAGGGGCAGGAGGAAGACCCATTAGGGGTCGAGGTCGGGGAGGAACTAATCGTGGACAGAGGGGGGTTGCCAAGAGGTCGGGGAGGATTTGGGTTTGCACCTAACATGGGGAGGTTGGATCCAAACCAGTGTGCGTTTTGCCGACAATTGGGACACTGGAAAAATGAATGCCCGGTTAGAGGAGGTATGGGCATGGGAAACATGGGATTAAGGACAGGTCCAATGGGGAATGCTCCTGTGGGAGGATTCACAGGAGGACCAGCAGAAGTCGCTCAAGCACTAGTTTTGGGAAACTATCAGAATCAAAGCTGACTAGAAAAGGATTTAAGGGTAGTTTTAGAAATAGATGGAAAGGATCAAGAATTTATGGTAGACACTGGAGCTACTTATTCTGTACTCAATAGACAATTGGGACCTTTGAGTGACACAACGGTACAGGTGGTGGGGGCAACAGGGAAGCTAGAGGAACAACCATTTTTACAACCTTTAAATCTTAGGTTTGGGGGGAAGGAATTAGATCACCAATTTTTGTATATGCCAAACTGCCCCACACCCCTTCTTGGCAGAGACCTGTTGTCCCGACTTAATGCGAAAATAATATTTGAAGGGGGAAGGGTGAAATTGGAAATACCTGAGGAACAAATAGCAGGCATTTTTGTAATCAAGGAAGTGGATGCCTCTCCTATTCCAGAAGAAATTGAGCAGGCTGTAGTACCCTGGGTATGGGAGTCAGGGGTCCCCGGAAAATCTAAAGCTGTGCAGCCAGTAAAGGTGGAGCTAAAGGAAGGGGCCCGACCAGTGAGGATAAAGCAATACCCCTTGAAGCTTGAGGCAAGGAGGGGAGTAGCCCCGTTAATTAAACAATTTTTGGCTCAAGGAATATTACAGGAATGTGAATTGGAGTATAATACTCCAATTTTTCCAGTAAAGAAACCTAATGGTAAGTACCGTTTGGTACAGGACTTAAGGGCTATTAATGAAATAGTGAAAGACATACATCCAGTTGTTGCTAGTCCTTATACCTTGTTAACATCTGTATTGGAGGAGTTTAAATGGTTCTCAGTGATTGACCTTAAAGATGCCTTCTTCTGCATCCCACTGGCAGTAGAGAGTAGGAAATATTTTGCCTTTGAGTGGGAGAGTCCTGATTTTGGGAGAAAGAAGCAGCTTATGTGGACGAGACTCCCACAGGGATTTAAATGCTCCCCTACTATTTTTGGAAACCAACTGGCCAAGGAGCTGGAGGAATGGAAGATAACCCAGGTAACAATATCCCCATCCTTGTATGTAGTCCTGCAGTACGTGGACGACATTTTTCTGGCTACTAAGGAAAGGGAAATGTGCGTGGAATTAACAATTAAATTACTCAACATGCTTGGCCAAGCAGGGTATCAGGTTTCTAAGGAAAAAGCTCAATTGGTCAAAAATAGCGTTATTTACCTCGGTTGTGAGATCACACAAGGGCAGAGACATTTGGGAGTAAACCGAATAGAGGCAATATGTGCTATTCCTTTGCCTCGTAACCATCAGGAATTGAGATCTTGTCTAGGAATGGTGGGATGGTGTCGACTGTGGATCATGAATTTCGGTCTCCTAGCCAAGCCACTATATGAGGCCTTGAAGCAGCATCGGTTGGAGTGGACGACACAGCAAAAGAAGGCCTTCCAGGAATTGAAGCAGGCACTAAAGGAGGCCCCAGCCCTAGGACTCCCTGACCTGACCAAGGAATTCCAGTTGTACGTGAATGAGAGGCAAAAACTGGCATTGGGGGTCCTCACCCAGAAGGTGGGATCCTGGAAGAGGCCAGTGGGATACTTCTCTAAACAACTGGATTCGCAGACCCGACCTAAAGGATGAACCATTGGAAGAACCTGAATGGGAACTATACACTGATGGATCCAGTTTTGTCGAGAATGGGACTCGCTATGCCGGGTATGCAGTGGTAACATTGGATCAGGTAATAGAGGCAAGGGCTTTGTTACCTGGAACTTCGGCCCAGAAGGCAGAGGTAATTGGACTCACCAGAGCCCTGTATTTGAGCAAGGACAAAAGGGTTAATATCTGGACAGATTCTAAATATGCCTTTGGTGTGGTTCATGTACATGGGGCATTATGGAAGGAAAGGGGGCTTTTGAATTCACAGGGAACCAACATCAAGCACCGGGAAGAAGTGCTACAGCTACTGGATGCGATACACAGTCCCAAAGCAGTTGCAGTAATGCATGTTAGAGGACATCAGACTGCGGAAGGAGACGTTTACAGAGGAAATCGATTTGCTGATGTTACAGCATGCAAGTGACACGGGAAGTATGGACTCAAATGGCATTGGTACCGGTAAGAACAAATCCGGCTACCCCACACCTGAATCAGGAGCCCAAATATTCAATAGAAGATGGAAAACTAATAAACTTGCTAGGGGCACAGAAGAATCAACTTGGGTGGTACGTTACACCAATGGGACAAATAGTGGTACCTACCCGCATAATGAAATTTATTTTGGAATCAGAACATAATAAATGTCATTGGGGGGCAGAGGTATTGATAAAATTTTTGAAGAATGAGATAATCTCTAATCAGATGTTAACAATGGCAAAAAGAGTTAATGCAATGTGCCCGGTATGTTTGAAAAATAATCCAGTAGTTAGGAGACAAATACAAATGGGAAAGTTGCAAGTCGGGCCACAACCAGGAGATTACTGGCAAGTTGATTTTTCTGAATTGCCTAGGGCACAGGGATACAGATACTTGTTAGTGTACGTATGTACATTCTCAGGGTGGCCGGAAGCTTTTCCATGTAGAACTAATCAGGCTAAGGAGGTGGTAAAAACCTTGTTAAAAGAAATAATACCAAGATTTGGAGTACCTTTAGGATTGTCATCAGATAGGGGTCCGCATTTTATAGCCGGGGTAGTGCAGGAATTAGCACGAATGTTAGATATAACCTGGAATTTGCATACCCCCTGGAGACCTCAGTCTAGTGGGCAGGTGGAAAGGATGAATCAAACCCTGAAAGGACAAATCAAAAAGATTTGCCAGGAAGCTAAACTGCACTGGCCTCAAGCTTTGCCTTTGGCCCTACTCAGGATTCGAATTAAACCAAGGGAAAAGGTAGGCGTAAGTCCATATGAGATATTATATGGCAAACCATATCATGCAACTGTATTAAAAGGGGAGGTACATGTGAGTGGGGACCAGGCGATTGCAGAGTATGTTATGTCACTTAATAGAATTCTTTAAGAAATACGTTACAGTGAAATAGACCGCTCACGCTGGAGAATTCTGTCCACGACATCCAGCCTGGGGACCAGGTGTACGTCAAGAAGTGGATCACGGATCCGCTACGGGAATCATGGAGCGGACCCCACCAGGTGATGATGACGACCTACACGGCGGTGAAGGTCCAGGGGATGGATGCTTGGATCCATTACACCAGGGTAAAGAAGGCACCGTTCCAGTGGGAAACCCAGATAGTGTCTCCAACCCGGATGATCTTCCGCGCAAAGCCGCCTTCTTAATTATATTACTGCTAGTGATCATGAGACTATTACCCGTTCAAGGGTCTACTCTAGTACAGGTTGAAGAAACAAAGGTTACAGTCATGGAAGGGATGGATGTTCAATTAACTTGTGTTATCTTTGACAGCCAGAAAGTTGAGGCCGGTGAAGTTATTGCAATATGGCAACGGGGGGCTGAAAGAAGCCGAGGCAAGATAGGAGTCGGTTGGGATCAGGACAAACAACAAGGAAACACGGTACTGAATCTTACCAAGGTAACCACAAACGATACGGGAGAATATACATGCTTGGTCAAAATACGGGATAGTTTTGATTACAAAAGAGTGAGTATGAGGGTTTTGCCATGGACAGGGGATCGTGCTGAAAACATAAAGGTTAATCCAGTATCAATGGCAGTGGACATGTGAGATGGGCCACCTCTCAGAATAAATTGTTCCTTCCTAGTAAGATCAAGATATCAAAGGAACCTTTGGGTCAAATGGTAGAAGCAAAATAGGGAACTGACCTGGGACAGAATAGAGGACGGGACCAGTTGGTGGGAGAAGGAAGGCAAAGGTTGTGGGTGGTCGAGTGTCACTAATCCTAGAATAGGAAATGCATGGTGGAGGCATGACAGAATGATGTTATCCTTACAGAGACACGGTAGAAGGAGTAGACGAGAGGTTAATGATACAATAGAACGCAATACTGAGCAGGAAAACTTAGTGGTAGGATTAATCAGAGATTTTGGAATCATGCAGAATGTGACTAAAATAACAGCTTGCCTGCCATTACCACAGGCTGCAGGTGAACCAATTCCCTGGGGAATAATACCAGTAACCAAAATGCCTGAAACATTCAAGAATGTTTCATGGTCCTGCCAGTCAGTTCCCAAACCAGTAGATGTATGGAGAGATTTGTGTATGACCATTCGGGCTATGACTAGAGAGGAATGTGAAAAGAAATCCAATCATTATGGTTGGATTCAAAATACCAGGAGGTGTTTAATTGCAACCCCAATAGATGAGCCATGCAATACGGCACGAATAAGAACGAAATCCCAACGAAATGAGATGAGTTGTCAGAATGTCACACAGAATTTTGACACCTGGAATAGTTGGAAGACATTATGGGGACCTAGTGTTTTGGAACACTATAATTACCTTGGGGAAGTACAATGGTGCATCCAATGGTCAGGAGTAAAGAATCAGTCACATTATAGGGCCCTTCTCACGTCTACATCTTCCCCAGAGTTCAGACCGCAGAAAGAGGATTGGAATTGTACTGAGGTTTTTACATGTGATACACCGGAAGACCGAATTGGATTGGTACCGGTGAAAATGGCATTAAAGTGGGGATGCGAGTGTAGGGGGTATGATCACACGGTTAGCAGAGAGTCCATGGATGGACCTATAGATTGCAGATCTACTACTGTGCATAGCCCTGGAAATTTAGTCTGGGTGTTGGGACACGGACAGTGGACCACACATTTACCTCTAGATGGATCAGTAACACAAATCACCCTAGGGGTTCCCACATTGTGTCCATACTGGAAACAGAATAGATTGATCCAAAGGAAAGGACTCAGAAAGAGGGAAGAATCCCTAGAGGAGCAGTGGCATGAACCTGGCTCAGGAGTGCAATTTGGATGGATATTGGAGTCATTATTCCCTCCGGTAGCGACATATCGAAACAGGGAAATGCTCAACAATTTGTTAGGACAGACAGAAAGGTTGGCAGCAGCTACTAAGAAGGGATTTAAAGATCTAAATTTGCAATTGCAAGCTACATCAAGAATGACCCTACAAAACAGAATGGCATTGGATTTGCTACTGTTAAAAGAGCATGGAGTTTGTGGTTACCTGAGTAGGAGAATAGATCATTGCTGTGTACACATTCCAAATGTTACACTTGAAGTTGAGAAAGATATTTCTCAACTGGCAGAACTGGAAACAAAAACCAAGGAAATTGAAAAGGAAGCACAGCATAATTGGATAGGAGCAGTATTTGATTCTTTGGGGCTTCACCTGTCTGGCTGGATTATGTCTGCTATACAATATGTACTAATGTTTTTAGTATTTCTAGTGACTATATGGATTGTATATAGATGCCTCTTAGGTGTGATCGAAAAGGAAAAGAGGCGATCTCTCCGGTTGCTGAAGGCGATGACCCGCGGGCGGCAGAATGAGGAACACTCCCCACCTCGTTATGAAGATGTTACTGTTGATTGAGCATCCTTGCAGCAGGACTGAAGGATGCTCAAAAGGGGGGAAATGTTGGAAAAGAAATGAAATTTAGCAAAATATTTAATTATAGTGAGTTGTGTGTGAACTGGTTTGTTAAAAAGTAGTTTTGTAGCCGTTGAAAAGTGTGTTGAGTTTTGTGTGTGTAACCTAGCAGGTAGTCTTAGGGATTTAATAAATAATTAAACTAGTGCAGGAAAGTAAGAATGCTAACGTGTCTGGAGGCAGCATACAATGCTCTTAGAATAAGATAAGCAGAGGATTAATGATCTTGTTTGTGAACCAAGGAATGTATCACAAGGGGTCTGTGACCAGGCAAGGGGAACGGGGAAACTGTTTCTTGGAGACTTTGTTATGAACCGCATGTATAAGAGGGAAGCACCCACACGTGAATTTGGGGGCTCGGATTTTGGGACGTGAGTCCCCCAGTTCCCCGGGCCCTTAATAAAGCACCCACAAAACTTATCCGAGTTTTGTGTCATCTATCAATCGGGCAACAGTTTTCTGGCGACCGCGGCAGGACTCCAAGGGCTGCTGGGGCGGTTCGCGTCCCGATCCACTCCAAGCCGGCACCGAGCACTTCTCGGGGAGTAATCGGTCGTACCCGACACCCCGCGCCTGTTGGACAATTGCCAAGGTGAGCCCGAAGGTGCTTTATATTGGAAAAAGGTGATAATTGGATTTGGATTTGGTGGTTGGTAAAAAAGCCTAGGCTCCGGCCATAAGACGTCTAAGGACGCAGGACCGGAACTCACCTCCTGTTTGTTTTAGGGAAGGACGGCGAGAAGGTATATTGGTTTAAGGTATATTGGTTTATTGGGATTAATAGTGGAATTAAAGGTTGTCATATGATGTCTTTTAAAACTTTTAAAACCTTAGTGCAAGCCAATGGTAAAATACCTGGAAATACACCATTAGGTTGTATATTGAAACGGTGGAAAAGTGAGGGGTATTATCAAGAATTGGATAAAAGCAAAATGATAGATTATTGTAATCATTGGTGGCCTGAATATGAGATTGGGGAAGTGGGATGGCCGGTGAATGGTACACTGGAATTGGGGATAATGGAATCTTTGATGCAATTTTTAAGGAGAAATGAGAAATGGGATGAAATACCATATTTGGATTTGTTTTTCGTTTTATATCGGAAAGAGGAATGGCAAAAGGAATGCGGTATTTTTGTTTTAGAAGTGAATGATGAAAGGGAGTGTGTGGGATGTAAAGAAAGAAAGGAGCGTAATTTGTATCCTTCAGTCAAGGAAGATTTGTCTTATTGTATAGCACCTCCGAGGGTTCCGGTTGCTCCTAATGTGCCCCCTGCTCCCTCTGCGGATATAGCTATAAAAACGGGATCTAGTGAGAGTGATAGTGATGGTGGTGATTTAGAAAAGAATGAGAGTGTTAAAGGAACTCCGTTAGCAGGGCGGACTCACAAGGGAAGGAAGGGGCAGAAGGGGCCACAGTTAATTGCGCCATTAAGGGAAGCTGTGGGACCACAGGGAGAAAGGATACTTATAAAGGTGCCTTTCTCCCCCGGGGATTTGGTAATATGGAAGCAATCAGCGGGGAGTTATCGGGAGGATCCTGAAAGGGTGGCAAGGGTGGTTAAAATGGTAATAAAGACTCAGAATCCGGACTGGAATGATTTACAGGTATTATTAGATACTATAATGGATTCCACGGAAAAGGAAATGGTTATTAGAGCCACTAGAGAAAAGGCTCGTGAGGAGATTCGGTTGAGACAACTAAATGAGACAGTTGATGAATTGGTACCAAGTGAGGAACCTAAGTGGGACCCAAACTCTACGGGAGGAATAAGGGCTGTAAAACGATATCAGGAATTGTTGGTGGAAGGAATTAGGACAGGAATACCTAAGACTATGAACTGGTCTAAGTTGTATTCGGTCAAGCAGGACAAGAATGAGTCTCCGTCTGCCTTTTTAGAACGATTAAAAGACATGGCTCGGAAGTTTACTAATTTAGATGTAGAGGATCAATCAGGAAAACTTCAATTGGCCTTGTTGTTTATGGGGGCAATCACAAGAGGATATTAGGAAAAAGTTACTAAAGCTGGAAGGAGAGGATACTAGAAGTTTGGATAAAATGCTGGAGGTAGCGTGGAAGGTATACAACAACAGGGAAAAAGAAACTGCAAAAAGACAACAAGCTAGTATTCTGGCTGTAATGCAACAGACAGGGGCAGGAGGAAGACCCATTAGGGGTCGAGGTCGGGGAGGAACTAATCGTGGACAGAGGGGGGTTGCCAAGAGGTCGGGGAGGATTTGGGTTTGCACCTAACATGGGGAGGTTGGATCCAAACCAGTGTGCGTTTTGCCGACAATTGGGACACTGGAAAAATGAATGCCCGGTTAGAGGAGGTATGGGCATGGGAAACATGGGATTAAGGACAGGTCCAATGGGGAATGCTCCTGTGGGAGGATTCACAGGAGGACCAGCAGAAGTCGCTCAAGCACTAGTTTTGGGAAACTATCAGAATCAAAGCTGACTAGAAAAGGATTTAAGGGTAGTTTTAGAAATAGATGGAAAGGATCAAGAATTTATGGTAGACACTGGAGCTACTTATTCTGTACTCAATAGACAATTGGGACCTTTGAGTGACACAACGGTACAGGTGGTGGGGGCAACAGGGAAGCTAGAGGAACAACCATTTTTACAACCTTTAAATCTTAGGTTTGGGGGGAAGGAATTAGATCACCAATTTTTGTATATGCCAAACTGCCCCACACCCCTTCTTGGCAGAGACCTGTTGTCCCGACTTAATGCGAAAATAATATTTGAAGGGGGAAGGGTGAAATTGGAAATACCTGAGGAACAAATAGCAGGCATTTTTGTAATCAAGGAAGTGGATGCCTCTCCTATTCCAGAAGAAATTGAGCAGGCTGTAGTACCCTGGGTATGGGAGTCAGGGGTCCCCGGAAAATCTAAAGCTGCGCAGCCAGTAAAGGTGGAGCTAAAGGAAGGGGCCCGACCAGTGAGGATAAAGCAATACCCCTTGAAGCTTGAGGCAAGGAGGGGAGTAGCCCCGTTAATTAAACCCCGTTAATTAAGCCCCGTTAATTAAACCCCGTTAATTAAGCCCCGTTAAATTTTTGGCTCAAGGAATATTACAGGAATGTGAATTGGAGTATAATACTCCAATTTTTCCAGTAAAGAAACCTAATGGTAAGTACCGTTTGGTACAGGACTTAAGGGCTATTAATGAAATAGTGAAAGACATACATCCAGTTGTTGCTAGTCCTTATACCTTGTTAACATCTGTATTGGAGGAGTTTAAATGGTTCTCAGTGATTGACCTTAAAGATGCCTTCTTCTGCATCCCACTGGCAGTAGAGAGTAGGAAATATTTTGCCTTTGAGTGGGAGAGTCCTGATTTTGGGAGAAAGAAGCAGCTTATGTGGACGAGACTCCCACAGGGATTTAAATGCTCCCCTACTATTTTTGGAAACCAACTGGCCAAGGAGCTGGAGGAATGGAAGATAACCCAGGTAACAATATCCCCATCCTTGTATGTAGTCCTGCAGTACGTGGACGACATTTTTCTGGCTACTAAGGAAAGGGAAATGTGCGTGGAATTAACAATTAAATTACTCAACATGCTTGGCCAAGCAGGGTATCAGGTTTCTAAGGAAAAAGCTCAATTGGTCAAAAATAGCGTTATTTACCTCGGTTGTGAGATCACACAAGGGCAGAGACATTTGGGAGTAAACCGAATAGAGGCAATATGTGCTATTCCTTTGCCTCGTAACCATCAGGAATTGAGATCTTGTCTAGGAATGGTGGGATGGTGTCGACTGTGGATCATGAATTTCGGTCTCCTAGCCAAGCCACTATATGAGGCCTTGAAGCAGCATCGGTTGGAGTGGACGACACAGCAAAAGAAGGCCTTCCAGGAATTGAAGCAGGCACTAAAGGAGGCCCCAGCCCTAGGACTCCCTGACCTGACCAAGGAATTCCAGTTGTACGTGAATGAGAGGCAAAAACTGGCATTGGGGGTCCTCACCCAGAAGGTGGGATCCTGGAAGAGGCCAGTGGGATACTTCTCTAAACAACTGGATTCGCAGACCCGACCTAAAGGATGAACCATTGGAAGAACCTGAATGGGAACTATACACTGATGGATCCAGTTTTGTCGAGAATGGGACTCGCTATGCCGGGTATGCAGTGGTAACATTGGATCAGGTAATAGAGGCAAGGGCTTTGTTACCTGGAACTTCGGCCCAGAAGGCAGAGGTGATTGGACTCACCAGAGCCCTGTATTTGAGCAAGGACAAAAGGGTTAATATCTGGACAGGTTCTAAATATGCCTTTGGTGTGGCTCATGTACATGGGGCATTATGGAAGGAAAGGGGGCTTTTGAATTCACAGGGAACCAACATCAAGCACCGGGAAGAAGTGCTACAGCTACTGGATGCGATACACAGTCCCAAAGCAGTTGCAGTAATGCATGTTAGAGGACATCAGACTGCGGAAGGAGACGTTTACAGAGGAAATCGATTTGCTGATGTTACAGCATGCAAGTGACACGGGAAGTATGGACTCAAATGGCATTGGTACCGGTAAGAACAAATCCGGCTACCCCACACCTGAATCAGGAGCCCAAATATTCAATAGAAGATGGAAAACTAATAAACTTGCTAGGGGCACAGAAGAATCAACTTGGGTGGTACGTTACACCAATGGGACAAATAGTGGTACCTACCCGCATAATGAAATTTATTTTGGAATCAGAACATAATAAATGTCATTGGGGGGCAGAGGTATTGATAAAATTTTTGAAGAATGAGATAATCTCTAATCAGATGTTAACAATGGCAAAAAGAGTTAATGCAATGTGCCCGGTATGTTTGAAAAATAATCCAGTAGTTAGGAGACAAATACAAATGGGAAAGTTGCAAGTCGGGCCACAACCAGGAGATTACTGGCAAGTTGATTTTTCTGAATTGCCTAGGGCACAGGGATACAGATACTTGTTAGTGTACGTATGTACATTCTCAGGGTGGCCGGAAGCTTTTCCATGTAGAACTAATCAGGCTAAGGAGGTGGTAAAAACCTTGTTAAAAGAAATAATACCAAGATTTGGAGTACCTTTAGGATTGTCATCAGATAGGGGTCCGCATTTTATAGCCGGGGTAGTGCAGGAATTAGCACGAATGTTAGATATAACCTGGAATTTGCATACCCCCTGGAGACCTCAGTCTAGTGGGCAGGTGGAAAGGATGAATCAAACCCTGAAAGGACAAATCAAAAAGATTTGCCAGGAAGCTAAACTGCACTGGCCTCAAGCTTTGCCTTTGGCCCTACTCAGGATTCGAATTAAACCAAGGGAAAAGGTAGGCGTAAGTCCATATGAGATATTATATGGCAAACCATATCATGCAACTGTATTAAAAGGGGAGGTACATGTGAGTGGGGACCAGGCGATTGCAGAGTATGTTATGTCACTTAATAGAATTCTTTAAGAAATACGTTACAGTGAAATAGACCGCTCACGCTGGAGAATTCTGTCCACGACATCCAGCCTGGGGACCAGGTGTACGTCAAGAAGTGGATCAGGGATCCGCTACGGGAATCATGGAGCGGACCCCACCAGGTGATGATGACGACCTACACGGCGGTGAAGGTCCAGGGGATGGATGCTTGGATCCATTACACCAGGGTAAAGAAGGCACCGTTCCAGTGGGAAACCCAGATAGTGTCTCCAACCCGGATGATCTTCCGCGCAAAGCCGCCTTCTTAATTATATTACTGCTAGTGATCATGAGACTATTACCCGTTCAAGGGTCTACTCTAGTACAGGTTGAAGAAACAAAGGTTACAGTCATGGAAGGGATGGATGTTCAATTAACTTGTGTTATCTTTGACAGCCAGAAAGTTGAGGCCGGTGAAGTTATTGCAATATGGCAACGGGGGGCTGAAAGAAGCCGAGGCAAGATAGGAGTCGGTTGGGATCAGGATAAACAACAAGGAAACACG
Source organism: Ammospiza caudacuta (assembly GCF_027887145.1). Classification (NCBI taxonomy): domain Eukaryota; kingdom Metazoa; phylum Chordata; class Aves; order Passeriformes; family Passerellidae; genus Ammospiza; species Ammospiza caudacuta. Next base: position 1,989,388 of record NC_080614.1, on the reverse strand, counting down.
GTACTGAATCTTACCAAGGTAACCACAAACGATACGGGAGAATATACATGCTTGGTCAAAATACGGGATAGTTTTGATTACAAAAGAGTGAGTATGAGGGTTTTGCCATGGACAGGGGATCGTGCTGAAAACATAAAGGTTAATCCAGTATCAATGGCAGTGGACATGTGAGATGGGCCACCTCTCAGAATAAATTGTTCCTTCCTAGTAAGATCAAGATATCAAAGGAACCTTTGGGTCAAATGGTAGAAGCAAAATAGGGAACTGACCTGGGACAGAATAGAGGACGGGACCAGTTGGTGGGAGAAGGAAGGCAAAGGTTGTGGGTGGTCGAGTGTCACTAATCCTAGAATAGGAAATGCATGGTGGAGGCATGACAGAATGATGTTATCCTTACAGAGACACGGTAGAAGGAGTAGACGAGAGGTTAATGATACAATAGAACGCAATACTGAGCAGGAAAACTTAGTGGTAGGATTAATCAGAGATTTTGGAATCATGCAGAATGTGACTAAAATAACAGCTTGCCTGCCATTACCACAGGCTGCAGGTGAACCAATTCCCTGGGGAATAATACCAGTAACCAAAATGCCTGAAACATTCAAGAATGTTTCATGGTCCTGCCAGTCAGTTCCCAAACCAGTAGATGTATGGAGAGATTTGTGTATGACCATTCGGGCTATGACTAGAGAGGAATGTGAAAAGAAATCCAATCATTATGGTTGGATTCAAAATACCAGGAGGTGTTTAATTGCAACCCCAATAGATGAGCCATGCAATACGGCACGAATAAGAACGAAATCCCAACGAAATGAGATGAGTTGTCAGAATGTCACACAGAATTTTGACACCTGGAATAGTTGGAAGACATTATGGGGACCTAGTGTTTTGGAACACTATAATTACCTTGGGGAAGTACAATGGTGCATCCAATGGTCAGGAGTAAAGAATCAGTCACATTATAGGGCCCTTCTCACGTCTACATCTTCCCCAGAGTTCAGACCGCAGAAAGAGGATTGGAATTGTACTGAGGTTTTTACATGTGATACACCGGAAGACCGAATTGGATTGGTACCGGTGAAAATGGCATTAAAGTGGGGATGCGAGTGTAGGGGGTATGATCACACGGTTAGCAGAGAGTCCATGGATGGACCTATAGATTGCAGATCTACTACTGTGCATAGCCCTGGAAATTTAGTCTGGGTGTTGGGACACGGACAGTGGACCACACATTTACCTCTAGATGGATCAGTAACACAAATCACCCTAGGGGTTCCCACATTGTGTCCATACTGGAAACAGAATAGATTGATCCAAAGGAAAGGACTCAGAAAGAGGGAAGAATCCCTAGAGGAGCAGTGGCATGAACCTGGCTCAGGAGTGCAATTTGGATGGATATTGGAGTCATTATTCCCTCCGGTAGCGACATATCGAAACAGGGAAATGCTCAACAATTTGTTAGGACAGACAGAAAGGTTGGCAGCAGCTACTAAGAAGGGATTTAAAGATCTAAATTTGCAATTGCAAGCTACATCAAGAATGACCCTACAAAACAGAATGGCATTGGATTTGCTACTGTTAAAAGAGCATGGAGTTTGTGGTTACCTGAGTAGGAGAATAGATCATTGCTGTGTACACATTCCAAATGTTACACTTGAAGTTGAGAAAGATATTTCTCAACTGGCAGAACTGGAAACAAAAACCAAGGAAATTGAAAAGGAAGCACAGCATAATTGGATAGGAGCAGTATTTGATTCTTTGGGGCTTCACCTGTCTGGCTGGATTACGTCTGCTATACAATATGTACTAATGTTTTTAGTATTTCTAGTGACTATATGGATTGTATATAGATGCCTCTTAGGTGTGATCGAAAAGGAAAAGAGGCGATCTCTCCGGTTGCTGAAGGCGATGACCCGCGGGCGGCAGAATGAGGAACACTCCCCACCTCGTTATGAAGATGTTACTGTTGATTGAGCATCCTTGCAGCAGGACTGAAGGATGCTCAAAAGGGGGGAAATGTTGGAAAAGAAATGAAATTTAGCAAAATATTTAATTATAGTGAGTTGTGTGTGAACTGGTTTGTTAAAAAGTAGTTTTGTAGCCGTTGAAAAGTGTGTTGAGTTTTGTGTGTGTAACCTAGCAGGTAGTCTTAGGGATTTAATAAATAATTAAACTAGTGCAGGAAAGTAAGAATGCTAACGTGTCTGGAGGCAGCATACAATGCTCTTAGAATAAGAAAAGCAGAGGATTAATGATCTTGTTTGTGAACCAAGGAATGTATCACAAGGGGTCTGTGACCAGGCAAGGGGAACGGGGAAACTGTTTCTTGGAGACTTTGTTATGAATCGCATGTATAAGAGGGAAGCACCCACACGTGAATTTGAGGGCTCGGATTTTGGGACGTGAGACCCCAGATCCCCGGGCCCTTAATAAAGCACCCACAAAACTTATCCGAGTTTTGTGTCATCTATAAATCGGGCAACACTTGTTCATCTCCATGTGTGCTCAGGGTCTGCCTTCATTTCTGGTTTTAGACCTGAGATTTCTAATTTCTGTCAGCTATCTGTAGGATCTGTGGGCACATGCAGCTGTATTTACTGCCAGGTCGGGTATCTGACACTCATCTTTGAGTGCAAATGCAGAAACTGAAACGCTAATGATGTTATTTCCCAGAGTCCCAGTCTCTGCCCAAGCTGTAATTCAACACTGCAAATTATTCTGTAGACCTGAGCCTGTGTTTTCTGTTTCCCGGCTGAGTGCTTCAACTGCTGGTGTTGCTTTTTGGAACAGGAGCACCTGACTCTTTTATCTTTATGACTTGTGCCTTGATGATTTGAAAGCAGCCCTTGCTTTAATTTTCTAGTAAAAGGGCCTAAAACGAAAGCTGTGGACATTTTAGAAGTGTTAAGTAGAACACTGAGTGGAATTTTTATTTTAGGCCCACAGTGAGCAGGTCTGAGGCCAGAAATTGATGCCAGAGTAAGTGCCTTTCTGTGCTTGTGCTCTCCAGCTCTTCCTGTACTTGTATGTTCCCCTGGACACAGTGGGATGTGTTGTCATTTCCTGGGACTTCTCCTGAAGGCAACTGGTTTTCTTTCCAAGGTGATTCTTATGCTTCCCCTCATGGCTTCCCCAGGTGACCAACCTCCGTTCCAAGGTGTCCTGCTCTGCCATTGTCACTCTGGGAGAGCTCTCTGTGACCTTGAAGAAGGACATGGACTCTGAGGTGGATGAGGGTGCTCGGGTCCTTCTCCAGATGGTGTCCATCTCCCCAGAATTTGTTCAGAAAGCAGCCAGTCAGACCCTGGGGATCCTGGTGGAGAATGTGACTCCTGCACGAGCAATGACTGCTCTCATGGACATGGGAGTCAAGTAGGTTCTTCTTCTTTTAGTGATATTCTTCACCTTTGTGTGTGTGGCAGGGAGAAGGGATGAGACAGAGAATGGGAATGGTTGGAGGGAAGGGTCCTGTATCCTGCATCTTCTATGAACTCAGTGACTTGATTCTCCAACCAACCTCACTTCTGTCCTCTCGTCACCTATTTCTGCCCTCCTGCAGCCCATCAGTTCTCAGAATCACAGAAGTGTAGAATATGGGGAGCTGGAAGGGGCCCATCAGGACCATGGAGTCCAGCTCCTGGCCTTGCCCAGAGCAGCCCAAGGGTCACACCAAGTGCCTGAGATTGCTGTCCAAATGCTCCTTCAGCCCTGTCAGGCTTGGTGCTGTGACCACTGCCCTGGGGAGCCTGTTCCAGTGCCCAACCACCCTCTGGGTGAAAAACCCTTTTTCCTGATATCCAAACTAAAGCTCCTCTGACTCAGCTTCCTGCTGCCTCCTGCAGTTCTCCCAGTCTGTCAGATTTTCCTAGATGTGGTGACTGATGGGGAAGGGAAAGTGCCTGCAAAGGCCAAGGATAGAGCCTTGTGCTTTTGTGGGCAGAGGGGCAATTGCAATTGCAGCTGTGAGCAGTGTTTGGTATTTCACAGCAGGTGCAGCTCCTGCCAAAGGAGTATTGTATGACTGTCCTGGCCTTAGAACTCTACTTTCTATGCAAACTGATGTTTCATGTTAGCCTTGAGAAGATGAATCACTTTACAGGCACCTCCACAGGCTGACAGCCATGGCACAGTTGAAGCAAATGCTGCCTTGAATGTTGGTGCTGGGCCTGATAGTTCCCAAGAGACACTCTCTAGAACAGGACAGCCTGGCTAAACTGCCTGCCACCCTTTCCTCAGCTTTGCAATAGGGTAAAACATTCAGATGGATCCATTGCCAAGCCCCACAGAAGAAACAGGCTGCATTGCTGGATATTCTGCTACTTCACAGCCCACCACGTGTTTTCCCTGCATTTGTTATTTTCCAAAGGTCTGCAGATTTGGGGATAAATGGGTGGAAAGAGCCTCAGTCCTGCTGTAGCTCTGTGTACTGGGTGCCCTCTGATGGGTCAGCTTCAATTGTCCTTAATTGCTAAATTATTCATATGTCATCTATTACTTTAATCTTTCTCCGAGTAAATACTGTGAAAGAAACTGAGTATCAGACAGTGCAGGGAGACTGAATTCCTCCCTCTTCCGTGCAGGCAGGCCTAGTGTGCAATGCTACCTTTGTGTTTAGCTGAGGACAGAGCCTTGTGCAGGTGTCTGAAGGTGCAGGGAGAGCCCAGGCTCCTTCCCCCAGCAAGGGCAGGGAGCAGCTCTGGCCAAGGCCGGCGCTGCCGCTGCTCCTTGTCCCTGTGCGCAGGGTTTGCTCTCTCCTCCCCAGCAGCCGCCCCGCCCCGGTGCGCGAGTGTGCGGCCCAACTCCTCCTGTCCCTGGTGGAGAGAATTGGAGTCACCCAGCTCGCAGGCACCCCCAGGGCTGAGAGGCTGCCACACGTGGCAGGGAAGCTTGCTCAGGACTGCCACAAGGACACAAGTAATGATCTTCATTTCACCTCCCAAAACAGGAAAACCGTTTTGTGTCTGGCTGTAAAGGTGAAACCACGCAAGAGTGGAAACTAAAGGGAATATGAAGTTACCTCACGGTGTGAATAAGGGTCATAGAATCATGGAATATGCTGAATTGGAAGGGCCCATCAGGGTCATCGAGTCCATCTCCTGGCCATGTGCAGTGACCCCAAGAGTCACTCCATGTGCTTGAGAGCATTGTCCAAACTCTTCTTGAGCTCTGTCAGCCTTGGCACTGTGACCACTGCTCTGGGCTGCCTGGGCAAATGGCTGTGCTGGGAAACCTTGGGTTGGCCAGCAAAAAGGAGCATTGCCACCTTTTTCCTGTGGCTTGAAGGATTCTTTACTGAGATCAAAAGAGCTCAGATCAGCCAGTCCAACACTTTTGTTTGGCCTCAGGTGCACAACACAAAGCCAAAGTGTTGGCTAATGTTCATCACTGAAGGATACCAACATCCATTTTTCATTAATTTCAGACTTTCTAGAAATATTTCAGGGGTCTTTAGCCAAAATATTCAGTCTTTCTAAACCTGTTCTGCAGATTTCTAGAATGCTGTTATCTGTGGCTCAGTGAGTTCCAAACTTCTTCTTGAAGAAAACTGTGGTTTCCTACTGGCAAAATCGAAAAGGAATCTTGCGATTTCAATGGGGACCAATAGAGGAATCTTTGGTGCATATCCCTGCCCTTGATGGCATGCTATGCCATTTGATGGCTTTGACTGTGGGAAAGATTTTTTTTCTTTTTTTGGTTGCTTTCTGAAGTGTCCATGCCATGTCCCTCATATCTTGCCCCCTAAGTTGTGTCTTCCTCCTTGACATTTTCCCCTGCTTTTGCAACATCTATGAGCTTAGTTTTGGCATGTTTTGGTCCTTTGCAATGCATCTGATTTCCTCACAGCCTATTTTTTGAAGACACTAAAATTCCCGATTTTCTGCTTTTTGCAATTGCATTTCATTTGAACCTATCTCCTTTCTGGAGTGTTTGTTAGCCTTTCTTTTGGGATTCGCAAGATTCCGTTTCCCTTCCCGAAAAGAAAATGAAATTTCCTTACGGGAATGGAAAAGGAATCTTGCGATTACAATGGGAACCAATAGAGGAAATCTTTGGTGCATGTCGCTGCCCTTGATGGCATGCCATTCCAATTTGATGGCTTTGACTTTGGGAAAGATTTTTTTCTGTTTTTGGTTGTTTTCTGAAGTCTCCGTGCCATGTCCCTCATATCTTGCCCCCTAAGTTGTGTCTTCCTTCTTGACTTTTTCCCCTGCTTTTGCAACATCTGTGAGCTTAGTTTTGTCATGTCGGCCCCTGCCAGGCGTCTGAGCAGGGACGAGGAGGCAATGAGGCCCCAGGCCTGCAAGGGTCACTTGTCCCATCGTGGCCTCAGGCCCAGGCCCAGCAGCCATGGCCAAAGTGCTGCCCATGTTGGCTCTGGCAGGGCTGTCTCGCAGCTGCTGCCCATCCCTGTGCCCTGTGCAGCCCCGGCTGTCCCACGGTGTCCCTGCCCTGCGCCTCTGTCCCTGCAGGCTGTCGGCATCCCCCGGCTGCCCCATCTGTCTGGGCCCTTCCTTTGCTGACAGCTCTGCCTCCTGCCTGCCCCTGCCTGCCCACACAGAGCCTTGGGCTGCTCCAGGCTCCTGCTGGGGACGTGCTGCACCACAGCCCTGCCCTGCCAGGGAAATTCCTTTCTGCTGCTGCCCGGGCTGGGCCTCCCCAGCTGCCCTTGTGCGGGGTGCGGAGGTTCAGGGATATCACACCATAACAAATATGATCCAGTGAGGCCAAATTTATTATCCCTAAAAAGACTATATTTATAATAAATCTCTACTGTCCACGTGTCTCTAGCTAATACATGATTGGTTAATCCTAGCTGTTTACACATCTAAAAGAGAATGCTGATTGGATCACCTAATTTTTCACGCGTCTTGCTGTCGTCTTCTGGCCCACTCACGGTTCAATTTTTTCCTTCTTTCCCAAGCTTGCTGTCAAACTTGCTGAGTCCTGATGACTCTTCTTGTATTTTTCTCAAGGATATACCAACCCCATTTCTGAATATGTCCATTATCCATTGTTTGTGAATGTGTCCATTGTCCATTAGTACAAGCAGGTTGGATTGTGCCCTTGTCTAGCAAGAACTCCTCAATCTGCAAAAAACTCTCAACAGTTCCCCGGTTTTGTTTTTGCACAAGCCAGACTGATTTAAAAGCACGCTCAATTATTTTCTTCACAGCAAGGCACTACAAGCAGAATTGAAAATGAAGACAAAGTATCATTATGCCAAAGGGTACTAAATCCTTGAGCCAGCCTGTTATTCCCTAGGATTTTAGCCACTCATTAAAAGAATTCTCAACCACTGTGAGCTTTTTCATATTCTCCTTAAGCAATGACAATTTCTTGTCAATAGATCCAGAGTGGTCAGAGAGATTCATGCAACACATCCCTTCAAAATCTTCACGCTCATCTACTTGTGCTAGCAACAAAAAATTTATAGCAGTCCTATCCTGTAACACAGCGTGGTGTATGCTACCTACATCAGTGGTAAGCTCATTCCGGATTGCAGATGTAATGTTAATTTGTTTTCCTGTCCAACAAGCCAATCGTTTGAATGATGTAAGGGCCTGTGATGAAGCTAATCCTGGTGTAAAAAGTGATGCCAGGATAACCGAAGGCCAATTCCACAATTCTACATTATCCTTGCAGTCTGAGCCTAATAGATGCTCACTACATTTTGGCCGTTGGAATTTGTGCCTGATGTCTAGCATCTGTTGAATGCTAGGGGCAAACAGTGTCAATTTCCCAAATTAGCATGGTCCTCCTAATCCTTTCTGAGGAATTGCAGGCCAAGTTTTATCTCCACCAAAGAGAAACAAAAGTAGAAAAAAGTTATTGCAGAAGCTATTGTAGAAGGGACTCTTCTCTCCAATGATGTAGAAGCTTTGCTTGTAGTAACTAATGCTGCAAGTAGAGTTTGAGAACCTTTCGATTGGAAGATTTTAGAAAAGATGAGAGCTGCATTTTCACAATTTGGTTGAAAATGCCAACTTGCAGAGTCACTTCTGCAGTATATTTTTCCATCTAACGCATTAATTCCAGCTGATGTGCATACCCTAATAAGACTTAGAATGCCACGCTATCAGCAGGTGATGTTTCATAAAAGCTGGGAGGAAAAGTGTGCTCAAGAAGCTGCAAGAGCTAGAGTGCAGGGTGATCCTCTGTATGGTTTAACAGCACAACAGTTACTTGGCAAAGGGCCCGGGGCTACTGCCACTGCCCAGGCTAGGAGCATTGATCAAGTCTTACAGATGAGCCAACAACTAGCATGTAATGCATTTCTTGCACTTCCAGATAAGTTACACACTATGTCTTTTACACAGATTTGTCAAAGAAAGAATGAAGACTTTGATAAATTTGTAGACAAATTACATGAAGCTATCGATAATCATTCTGATTTCAATTCAGACACAAAGATACAATTGGATGGACTTTGGGATCATTTCTCCATTCCAAATGGCTTTACCCTCTTTCCCAGTCAAAAGAGCCTTCCATCTCTTCCAAAAATTGCCTGCTGAAACTCTTCTGCTCCCATCCAAATCAGTTCACTACTCCAGCATAACCCTTGAAGCACGGACAGATGACTCTTCAACTAATTATAGTAGAAAAGAAGGGTATTTATTGCAGCCCTGGTCACATGTGAACTAGTTTCCAGAGACATGTGCAAGGAGTTGCAGACTCCTGCTCTCTATTTCTACAGAAAAGGATTTACATTAGGTTTCTAAGGACCCAAAATACATAATTATTACCTGCCTGCTTCGCATTTTTATCAGCTGAATATCTATTACAGCTGCGCAATTGTATTCCCTTAAGTGGATTGGTGGGATTTTGAAATGAGGGAGTGGTTGTATGGGAGGAAGAAAGCAGTCTTCCTCATGGTGAACTCTCCTCCCATGGCCAGTTGGCAAGACCTTTTGACCTGCTGCTCATGGTCCAAGCCTCTCCTAACTGTTCAATTATTCTTAAGGCAAGGTCTTTCTATGGTCTCAGCTTCTTCACAATTGCTTCCTCTATCCCTGTCACTCCTAGCTTTATGTTCCTAATATATTTGGTACTCTTTAACTAAGGCACATGATTTCTGCTACCTGTATTACTAACTTAGCTTCTTACCTCATTTTAAAATCTTAACTAAAATATGCAATCTTCTACTATCCCAATTCTCTTCCCAGCTGGGCCCTTGACCCATCTGCACTTTTCAATTTTCCTCATTACATTTTCAGCTAAGCCCTTGACTCACCTCAGGCACATCCCCGACTGCCTCTCTCCCAGCAGCTCAGAGCTGCATTGCACAGCGCTTGCTGTGTACCACAGAGCACAAAGCAGGCTGGCCTGCTGGGCCTGAATATTTCTGCCAAACACTCTGCATCTCACACCTTTGCTCTGGCTCAGTGCAGAACTGCAGGGTTGCAGGCGCTTCCTCCCAGAGCTGCGTGAGGCGCTGGCTCCTGCAGATGGGCCCTGCCAAGCTGTCCCTGCCTCACGCTGGCCTCGCTTCCCTGGCACAAGTGCCGGGCCTGAAGGAGCTGCCCTGTGATCCATCCTGCCGAGCAGCCCGGCTCCCTGCCCCGGTGCCCAGAGTGCTGCACACACTGCTGGCCTTTGCCAGGAGTCGCAGGGCAGCCGGCAGAAGAGGAGGAATCCTCAGGCAGCCCAGCGGCCCGCGGCTGCCCTTGGCCTTTCTCTGCTCCTGGGCACGCTCCAGACGGCCATGGCCCCCAGGCCGGGCTGTGCCCAGCACGGCTGCGCTTCCCCTCGGCAGCAGCCAGCTGCCACCTGGGCTCTGAGAGCGGAGGATTCGCCCGCTCCCAGCAAGAGGCACCCAGGGCCCGGCTGCTGCCTCTTGCAGCTCCAAGGGCCTCCTTCCAGCCTGCCTCTGCCGGGGCTCAGGCTGCTCCGGCCTCTGCCGGGGCTCTGCTGGGGCTCCAGCCCGGGCAAGGCCGGGCCCGCTCTCACCTCACAGGCGCTGACAGCTCTGCGCCACAGGAGACCTTCCCGAGCACCCTCTCTGATCTTTCTGCTTTCTCACTTGAGCAAGGCTCTCCTCCAGCCAAAGAGATTATTGCATTTAGGGATACAAATCCAAGTGGCAGGAACCCCATTGCTCTCCAGTCACAGCTGAAGGCCTGCATCTGCACAAGATGTTTGGGCTGCCTCATTCTTCCTTTGGTTTTGCCTTCAAATGCCATTGCCCTTTCTGCCTCAACTAGAAATACCACAGCTGTGCCATAACCAGCCAGTGGGTCATATTCCAAAGGCAGTGCGGTCTGGAGAGGATGAATGAAGAAGAGCCCTCCTCACTTATGAAACCATACAAAAAGAGCCATATGTGTGACTTAGTACCAATAAAAAACAATTGGTAATTCAGAAAAAAATGTTGAATATTCTGAAGGGGTCAGAAGGAGGAGAATCTTCCAAGTGAGTTGATGTTTCAGAAACTTTATTAATTACAACTCTAATCTATAATTCTATGCTACAAGTCTCTTTAGCAACCCTACTCTACAATCCTACTCTAAATTGGTAACAGAGATAACATCTTGACATGATTCCTATGTTCTCGTCTCCTAGTGTTAGGGTTAGGTTTAGGCTTAGCCTTAGGCTTAGTCTTAGGTTTAGGCTTAGACTTAGGTTAAGGTTTGGGTTTAGGTTTAGGCTTTGGCTTAGGCTTAGGTTTGGGGATAGGGAAAGGGTAAGGGAAAGGGTAAGGGATAGAGATAGGGATAGGGTTAGGGTTTGGGTTAGCATTTAAGGTTAGGGTTAGGTTTTAGGTTTAGAGTTTAGGGTTAGGGTTATTCGTCTTCTTCACTGAGTTGATGACTTGTGCCAGGATGAATGGTGGCTTGGCTGAAGTTACAAATGGATGCTGTCCACCGGAAAAAAAAAAAAAAAAAAAAAACAAAACAAAGAACAGTGAACCATTACTTTCCAAGCTCATTGCTTCAGGGACTCAATCAGGATACATCAAGTTCCTGGAAAGACCCAGAAAGAGGAGCAATGGGACCATCTGCTCCCCAGTCATCCCCAATGTGCAAGACCTTGCCATCACAGGCAAACCTGGCCCAGAATCCCACTCATCTGTTTATTCTGATGTCTTCATCATGCTGGGATTTTTGCCCTGCCAGCGCTCTAGAAATGGCGCTTTCTGTCCCTGGGTTTTCTTCCTTTCAGGAAACTCCAATGACTCACATAGGTCCGTGCCTTTGAAAGACAGGCACTGTGCTGATTCCCATAGGGACAGAAAGCAGTGTCTGCCTTTCCATGCCCTGCCCCTCGTGTGCTGGATGGCACCTTCCTTCCCAGCAGGGCCAGCCCAGTGGCACTGGGCCCTGCAGTTCCCTCTCTGCCACACAACCTGCCAGTAACCCTGGCACAGTTCCCGTCTGCTTGAGCGTGCCAGGCAGCAGATGGGGCTGGGACAAGTCCCTCCCAGCTGTCCCTGTTTGCATGGCAGAAACCTCTGAGGGTGGGCTGGGGGGCACCAACCAGGGCCCCTCAGAGGCTCACAGGGAGCCCCCCACAGCCCCTCCTGCCCACAGCCAAATCTCTGACCCCTAGGCTGGGACTGGCTTCCTTGGGTTCCTCCACCACCATTTCATGTCTCTGTACCCTGCATTGCTCTACTTCAATTCTTTTGCCATTAGATAAAGCTGAACACTCCACAAAATCACAAAAGAGGGCAACAGACACAGTCAGAGGACAGAGCACCTCTCCTCACAGGAAATGCAGAGGGAGCTGGAGTTATTCAGTTTTGTGAAGAACAGGCCCCGGGGAGACTTTATTGCCACTTTCCAAGACTTCACAGTGGCTTTGAAGAAAGTGGGGGACATCTTTTTTAACAGGGCCAGTTACAATAGGATATGGACAAATATTTTTAAACACTAAGGGCATCTAATCAGAGTAGGTCTAAGGAAGAACTTGTGTACTCGGAGCATGGTGCCACCCTGGCACAGCATGCCCCAAGAGCTTGTAGGTGCCCCATCCCTGCAACCATTCCGGCTCCGGTGGCAACGGGCTCTGAGCAACCTGATCTCTTTAAAGATGTCCCTGCTCATTGCAGGACACTTGCACCAGAGGACATTTACAGGGCCCTGCCAGCCCAGCCCAGTCTAGGATTCCTCACCATTTTCATTTGAAGAGCAGCAAGAGTGGAGGTGAGGAGGAAGGGGGCTCATCTGCTGCCTTGGGCTTGAGTGGAGGAGGAGCCCATCCCTCAGAGCCTGTTTCACCTGCAGCCCCTTCACATTTTACCTGCAGGAGCTCCTTGGCAGACCAGCGCTGCTCCTCGTCTGTCTGCAGGCAGCAGCTCAGGAAGTCACGCAGCAAAGCCGAGAGGAGCTTGGGCTGCCGCAGCTGTGGAGTCCCTACTGTGGCTATCAGGTAGGTAGCCTGGAGAGAAAGGAGACACCAGGCTCCACCTCCCGCTTTCACATCTCTAAGGCTCTCCCAGATCCCTTTGTTTAACCTCTGTTCTTCAGTGGCAGTTTCTGCCCTGGCACAGACCCAGAGATGACTTTCCTTTACCAACCAAAAACCCAAACCCCGATGCAGCCACAGCTTTTCCATCATCCTGCAGATCTTGCCTTGGCAGCTGATTTCATTGCCTGACCTAGTTAGTGGGAACTACATCAGCAAAAGGACATTTGCTTCTCTGAGGATTCATGCCAGCTTGAGATGGTTTTTGGAAGAGGGACTTTGCTACACTAACTAATTTCAAGGGTTAGTACATGAAAGGCATCTCTGCAGTGCTTGTTGGTCTTTTAAGCGCATGTGCCCTAGAACAAAACTCATCAAGCTTTTTGCGCTGTTCTTGAAAACAATGGGAATTGGAAGAAAAGAAAGGAAATCCATCAGTTAATACCCAGGTAGGGAAACAAACATTTACAATCTCCTCTTCAACACAGACACATTAAGGTGCCTGCACAAATGTATTGGGATGAAAATGCCTGCTTGGGCACACAGGAGCCACTTGCAGCTCTGTCTCTCAGCAGTCTGAAAATTTCAGCTTCCCATTTTTGCAGCCAAAGAAAAATTGTCTAGGTCAGAAGAAGGAGAGGTTCCATCCCTATGGACACCCTCTAGTCATTTGGCTGCTCAAGTCAATGCATTAATGGTAGGCCCATGCCAGAAAGTGCCAGAGAACAAACAGGAGGTTTTGGCAGGCTCTCCACATCACCAGGCTCTGGCTTGGTGACGTGCAGAATGTTGCTTGGGCTAGGAGAGAAACACGGTCACTGAGTGTTTCAGCAGCACTGCACAAGAAGCAAAAGAGACTCTGTGCATTACACCCTCATGCCCATGTTTTCCAGTGAGAAGAAACTGCACACAGGGTTAGGTTCCTCTCTAAAGACCACGGTTTTAGAAACTTTGTTGGGTTTGGGTTTCCTTCCTTCATTTCTGGAAAGATAACAACACTTTTAAGATGCTTTTCCCCTGTTATTAAGGCCATCTACACAGACAAAAGAACTGGAACCACTAACCCAAAGGAAAGTGTTGAGTGAGAATGGAGTTTGTTTGGAGTTTGTTTGCAGGTGGTAAGGCTTGAGTTCCCCCACTGATGCAAGCAAAAGTACAGCAGATGCTGATGTGTTGCAGGGACATTTGTAGGAGGGGACCTTGGTGGAAGTAGTTGCAGCAGATGGCAATGGGATTTTGTCCAGTGGCACACAGGACATGGGACAGGTGAGAAAGACAGTGGGATCAGTGAGTATTTGCTCCTTACCGTGCCAGAACTTTCGCCCAAGTAAGGAGGTTCTTGTTCTATCATTTCAATTCCCACAATTCCAAAAGACCATATGTCCACTTTGGGGCCATATGGTTGACCTGTCACCACTTCAGGCGCCATCCACCAAGGAGTCCCGGTTACCGAGCACCGTCTGCTCTGCTCAGGGCTGAGCTGAGTAGCGAGGCCAAAATCAGCTGAGGAGAAAACAAAATACTGGTTTTATCTGAATTCTGTGCAATTAGGAAAGCAAGCAAAAGAATTCCCCGGTAGAAGTTTGAAATTGCTCTGTTGAATCTCCTGGCATTGGCGACTTTAAAAATCCCCCCATGTTTTACACTGTCTCTAGCAGTGGCTTTTGTTCTTTGGAAACTTTAGACTCGTAACTCCCTCCCTCTGGAAGGGACCCACACAGAGCAAGGCCACTCTTGACTGCTTGTGGCTCCTTCTACCTCTGTGCACGTTGCAACTGTGCCCTCAGCTCGCAGCAGGGGTCCCTGCACTGCCACCAGCACCATTTTTGGGGAGCTGGCAGTCACGCCAAGCAGCCCCACAGCCACATCCCTGGAACGCTGCACCTGACCAAGAATATACTGACCCAGTTTGACAGAACCGTCCGTTCTGAGAAGGATGTTGTCACTCTTCACGTCTCGATGGATCACATCGTTTGCATGAAGAAAATCCAGTCCTTGCAGGCACTGAGCGAGAAAACAGAAACAGAAGGGCAAAAATGAGTGGTGTGATTTCATCACACAAGAAAGGAAACAAAGAATCTAAAAGATTCCCTCTCCAGGGGAATGGGGAGTAATGGCACAACAGTCATGGCCACTGAGAGGAAGAGCTTGCTGCTCCAACACTTGCAGAGCAGGACCTTTCTGAGGAAAGGCACGTCAGCTTTTGAAAGAGCAACAGCACCTGCTGTTGTAGGCTGTCCCCTGCCAACCAGCCAGGATGACTCCTGCTGCAGCGCATGTGCTCAGAAGCAAAGAGCATTCTGGCTGCACTCCTATCCTTTTTAGCTGAGCACTGAGAGAAACGAGTCTCTCTCTTCTTTCTTTGCTCTTTGTTTCAAATCCTGCCACCAGCACCTTTGCTTTTACAAGCAAGGAATGCAGTGAAGACAGACTCCAGGCAAACATTTAGAGAGGCAAGGTGGAGAACAGCAACTACAAATACAAGAGACAGAGCGAGAATACAACAGCAGGAGATAAGAGTACTGGCACTGAGTACAGGGAGTGCAGGGGCACTGGCAGGCCTTTCACTTGAGATGCTTTTACTTGCCCATAGCATAGCAGCAACACAGAAACAAAGCTCGGCACAGGAAACCTCTCCTGTTCTGAGCCCCTGTTTCCCAGACAATCCTGCCCAAGCCCTTGGAAACACAGATGGCATTGCTGACCTCCCGACTGATGGCTGCCATCTCATCTTCAGACAGGCAGGTCTGGCTGACGATGTCGCTCAGGACACCTCCATCCATGTACTCTAAAACCAGCAAGAGTTCCTCGCCCAGAAGGTAGCTGAAAGAAGGAAACAAGGGGGTAGAGATGAACATGCATGGCTACGTTGTTTTTTTGCTTCCAGGTTTCTTATTTCCAGATGCCTTTGTGACAAGGACAGAATCAAAGGAATAGACATTCCCTCTTGGCTGTGCATTATTTGCAATCTGTGCAGTCTCATAGAGAAAGACACATCTGTGAAAAAGAAGATGTCTTAGATGGGCAGCAAATGAAAAGTGCAGTTTAGAAACAGCCCAGATAAAAAACATGCCAGGCATGGTGTTTCTGGAAATAAGCACCTAGCCTTCCTGGCATGCATAGCAATGGCAAAGAGGGGCAACAATCCAAGGGAAATCCACTTTAGGATGGTTCATCTGCACTTAAGAAACTTTAAAAAATCAATCCCAAATAAATGTGGAGGCAGTGAACTTTGAGGCTATTGAGTTAGGAAGATACAGCTGATCCAGGTTTTGAATAATTTTGGAGTAATTATCAAACTAGGTGTGCCAGGGAAGACTCATGCAGACAAGATGCACTCTCTTCTCATCCATTGGAGATGAGTAGAGAAATATGAATAAAGAAAAATTAACAGCTTTACTTGCTGCCACTGACCAAAGTGTGTTTTTAACCTCTCATGTTTGCTTTATGTAAACACACATCCATGGGATAAGACCATGACCTCTCACCTGTCTAAATAATTCACAACATTGGGACTCCTATAGCTCTTCATGATCATTATTTCATTAAAGGTTAGCTCCTTCCTCCTCACTCCTTGAAGATTTATTTTTTTTATTGCCACCTAAAATGACATTGAAAATCATGAACTTGAGGGGTTGGTGGCACGAGACCACAAGGCACGTGGAGCGAGTGATTTTGCAATGACACAGCTGAGCTGTGCCAAACTGCCTTGTGATTAGGCACTGCAGTAATCAGGAACTGACATTCCAACAGCCCATTTCTCTGCTCCCTTGGGAGCCAGTTACAGGACACGTGGGGCCACTGACATTTTGCCTTGACCACTTGGTAACAACGGTGTCTCAGTTATCACCCACAAACCTCTGACTGCACTCTCTGCTGCTTTGTTTGGGACTCAGAAGAAGGAATCCATGCCTTAATACTCTGTGGATACATCTTGTGATATGGGCAGGGCTTAGGGCTTTCAAGGACGCCTTGCAGATCTCTCCCTACGTGCAGTTCCCTAGTGCAGCACTGCAGGTGGCTAAGGAACCGCCAGGAACTTTCAGATGGATTTGCTGGCAGCCAGGAATGAGAATTCAGGACTCTGAAGCTGTAGCCCCAAAGAGCAGTGAGGTGCTCGCAGGCACCACCTTTGTTTTAGCAATGGAGAGCGAGTGAGCGCGTCCTTCTCTGAAAGGAACCGCTGCCCTCCGTGCCTTCCTTCCGGCAGCTGAGGAGGACAGAGTCCCAAATGTGTTCTGTGGGCTGGCACCAGTCTGTGCTTCTTGTGCCTTTTCAGCACAGCTCTGCCCAAAGCTCCAGCCACAGCTCACACCAGGGGGGAAAGCCCTCGAGTGCAGCAGAGCCTGCAGGGGCTGTTGACATTTACCTCTCCTCCTGTGGCACTGTCGAGTGCTCTGTAAACATGCCCAAAAGTCCTAGAAAAAAAACAGAAGCAGAGAAAGGAGAAGCTGTTTAGATCTTGCAGTGAAAGCCAGCCCACACAGGAGATCTCTGCTGCAAGTGTCAAAACCTGCAGGATGCAGGAGGGCTCTGCCAGAAGGGAGATGATGCATTTTCCTCTCAAGTGCATGGGCACTGGGCCTGTTCCTGAAGCACTGGGGTCCAATTTCTAAAGGGAGTTTAGTCTTTCCTCTTGGGTATCACTGTCTAAACAGTGTGGTTCCTATCCTGACCACAGAGTGTTTCCCTCTTCAAACCAGGGGAAAGAATTGTTCCTGGGAACTGTGGGAACTGTTATCTCACAGCTTTGATAGGGCATAGGTTGCTCTTTCAAGCAAGCAAGTTTCTTCTCTTTTCATTAGTGTGCCAGTATGATTTTGAGACACACAAAAAATGCTAAAGAAATTAACACAGAGCTGTCCCACACTTGAGAGACAAGGAGACCTTCCAGGTCCTGTTGCTTGATGCAGGCAAGACCTCGGTAGCAAGGCATCTCTGACAATGCCTTCTGAGCCCACTCACAAATTCTAAGCAGCGTTGAGAGATGGGACAACCTATCCCCAGTGTGTGATAATCTTTGTAGCTGGCCTGCCTTCAGGCTGGATAGACATTCCACCCCAAAAACACCTGGCCCACTGTTGTGCAGGAGTAACTGCTGTTGGACTCACCCGCTGCCAATATAATTCAGATGTGTGTATTTCATCAGGGGATTTTCAGTGGTGTTCACCATTCTCCCTGAGGGAAACAAAATGCAAGATGCTGACTTTAAAGCAGAGATCCCAGCTTCCAGGAGATACAAAAGGCAGCCCCAGCGCCTGGAGCTCTGAGCCCTTTGTGGTCGACTGGGTAACAACAACCACAACCAGGCAGACAGCCCTGCAGCACAGGTGGCCAGCACAGAGACTGATTTGTACAGTCTTTTGAAGAGTTCTCTTGACAGGAAACAAAGCACAGGGACATACAATCCCAGGAGAGGAGGACATCTTCCCCACCTTTCAGCAGTTTGCCAAAGGAATGCCTTCCCATTTGTAAACCAGAGCAGCTCCAGCTGTAAACAATCCTGACGGGGCTTTCAGCATCAGGACCCTGACCTGTTTGTGAGCAGGCTGAGCTCAAAGATGCCCCTCTCCCAGCTAAGGAAGGCTCCAGCCTCTGCAGTCCCTCCAGCCCTCAGGGACAGGGCAGCGACCACAACAAGGCTGGCAAAGCCCCAGCATGAGCACTGACAGGCACTGATGGGAAGAAGCCAGAGAGCCTGAGCCCCAGACAAGCTGTTGCCCCCATTCAGGACACAACAGGATGGGCTTTGAGATCAGCCACACCGAGGCACACATCAGTGCCCTTTTTGTCCCAACAGGTGATGGCAGACACAGAATCCACTGGGCTCTGGTCTCAGCCCCACCAGGTCTCTTATCTGAGAGCACAGCACTGGCAGCTGTTACGGGCAAGAAGCAGATTCATTGGGTTGTGCTGCAGAATCACAAAGGGCTTGATGTGTTTTCCTAGAGACTGATCTGAGCAGGGCCTGGGCCAATGGGTAGGATTCTAACAGTCATGGGAAAGAGTGGGAATCAGGTATGGAAAAGTGCCATGCATCTGAGGGATATACCATGGCTGGGCTGGAGGCTCTCTCCTGAGAAATGCCTGCAGTACAGTTTATCTGGTCACGCCACTTGGATGTGTCTCCTGGACACATCTTGATAAGCATAAAACTAGAAGATTAAATAAAGTTTGTTATCAAAGTCTCTGTTTTTTCTATGGCGGCACATGGAAAATACCTTGTGCTCTCTATTTGTCCTGTAACCTGATGTTCTTTCAAAGTAGTTCTTATTGACATAAAGATAGCATTCTCATGAAAATAAACTGCAGATGTAGTAGTGGTAACAGTAACAGTCATAAAATGACATCAGTAAAACGTGGGGTAGAAGGCCTCCTTCGGGATGGAGAAAAACACAACAAAAAACCCCCACCAAAAATGAACAACAGAAAAGCAATCCCACCCCACCCCCCCCCCAAAAAAATGCCCAACCAAAAAGACAAAACTCCAAAGTCAGTCCATTTCTGTGAAGTTTTTTTGCTGTGATGACTGGTTGCAAGTCAGGAGTCTGAGGAGAATTTAGGAAGCTAAAAATTCTGTTCAGTTTGGCCACTAGCACACAGGACTTGCCTAGATCATTTGCTAGGTCACAGCCTTCTGCTGATCCAAGAACAATCCCTGCTTCAGCCTTTAGCAGAGAGGGAAGCTCAGGCAAACCCAAGCCAGTCCCAGGTGCCCTCAGAGGCAGCAGGAACACCCAGAGCTCTCTCGCTGCCTCGGAGCACAGCACTGCCTCTGGGGAGTCCTAAATGGCCCTGTGACACCGAGCTCAGGAGGAGCATTTGGTACAGCCCTGCTGACACCTGCACACAACACACTGTCCCTCAGATAAGAAACACCCCAGACGTACCCAGCAGCTGCAGGTACTCCTCCTCAATCTCCTGTTCCCAGGATGTGCCCGAGCCTGAGTTCCCAGGTTTCACAGAAGGGCTTCCTCGAGGTGATGCTGCTGCGGCAGCAGGTTCAGAGCCCATGATGTGCTGGACCTGGAGTATTTCTG
Organism: Ammospiza caudacuta; assembly: GCF_027887145.1. Classification (NCBI taxonomy): domain Eukaryota; kingdom Metazoa; phylum Chordata; class Aves; order Passeriformes; family Passerellidae; genus Ammospiza; species Ammospiza caudacuta. The sequence continues at coordinate 1,969,943 of NC_080614.1, read as the reverse complement.
GTGGGCACAGTTCCTGTGCCTCACTCCAAACTTGGGGTTCTTCATTGCCACACATTCCCTGCAAGTCTTCGCAGGCTGCCCGGTGAGATGTCAACACTTGCACCTCAAGTCAAACAGAACAAAGCAGTCAGACACTACAGCTTGTCCCTGTCAGCCAGGAGTCATCGACTGTGAGGAAAGGCAAAGAACAGATTGACAGGGGATACAACAGCTTGTTTCAATCCTCCATCTGGGTCACCAAGTTCCACTGTAAAAACACCTCAAGAAAAAAGGAGAGCAGGAACAGGCCAGCAGAAATCAATTTGGATGACTGCTGGCCAAAAGGCCAAAGGACAAGTTTCACTGTCCAGGGCAGATGTTGAGATTCAGCACACCGGGAAATGTCCTTCAGAGTGACTGTGATACACACACTACAGCAGCATGGCACTCAGAGGCATGGCCCCACTCCCTGCTGCTCTGCACTGGAAAGGCAAGAAGGGCAGAAACCACCAGATTGGTGACTGCAGTGGCTGCATGCCTCTTTCACTCACTTGGTTTTGCAGAGACTGACGGAAGCGATTAAGTTTCTCTCTGATGATTTTCATTTCTTCCTCCAGCTGCCTATGCCTTGCCTTGATCATACTGTGAGCTGTCTGAAGCTCTGCATCCAGCTGTTCCTTCATGTTCTCTAATAAACAAAAGAGAGGACATTTCATGAGTGGAGTGGCTGCCACTCTTTCACTCACCTGGTTTTGATGATCGCCCCTCTGCTGATGGAGATTCTCCTCTTGAATTCTTCCCATGTCTTCCTTGTTCTTTCTCTTCACTGCCATGATGTCACTCTGAGCTTCGGGCAGCTCTGCTTGTGGCTCTGCCTTGATGTTCTGTACACACAAAAGCAGAGCAAGGGACTGAGAGCTGCCATCAGGCTCAGCTTTTTTCCTCTTGCAGCCTCAAAATCACATTTATTCAGCCCCTTCTTTCTGCTTCCCTCCCCACATCTGCCTCCATTGCAAACCTCCTGTCCCAGGGCTGATCTCTGCAGATTGCAAGGCTCTGTGCCTCCATTGCCTGTGGGACTCCTGGCCTCCTCAGTCCCAAGAGCTCTGGTTTATGCCCCTCTCCCTGCCCTTCCCTCTGTGGCCTGGCCAGTCAGGCTTACCTGGCCATTCTCCTGTGGCTCTTCCACCTGCTGCCTGAGCTGCTCTTCCTGCCCTCGGGCTGGGAACAGCTCTCCCTGAGTCTGGCATGGCAGCTCAGATGAGGCAGTGTGCTCCTGCTCTTTCTCTAGAAGCACCTGCACAGAAAGCAAGAGAAGATGGGTTTCAACTTCCCATACGCCCTTTGTGGGCCAAGACTCACAGACTGCTGGGCTCACACGTTCCCAAAGCACTGTGCTGCTGCTCTCCTGGGTCGTTCTCTGCCCGAGGGGAGGCACAGATTCCAAAGTGACCCTGGCCCTACAATCAGGGGCCATCTGGGACTGAAGCTCCAGCAGCCTCTCAGGCAGCTGACAGGGAAGGGGTGGCATTTCTCAAGGGTCTGGTGAGGGCCTCCCTCTGCTTCCGCCGTGTCCTGTTTGTCTTTCAGTAGTGACTGACTCCCCGCCCTGTGCCACAGCTCCATCCTGGCTCTGCAGGGACTTCCTGGGTGAGCTCACTCCTTGTGAGAGACACTTCTGGAGTTCACCTTCTCTTCAGGCCTGCACCAGCATTCCTCCTTCCTGACATCCACACTCTTGTTAGAAAACCGGGTCATTCAGGAGATAAGGATGCATGCAAAGGTCTCTGATGGAAGTCAGAGAACCTCTATGGCCACCTCAGTATATGGAGGAGGACCAAGGTGTTTCTTCTCCCTCTTTTGTCAACGGAGAATTCTGACCAGCAGTAACAGAGTTTCTCATAAGGCCCCGTTAACGAATGCACTTACACAGCCCTGGGGATGCCAGTGAAGGAAACCATGTGTCATGTATGGCATGGCATGTATGACCAGAGTCACCAGACCCCAGCTACAGCATGGGATAGTTCCATTCCCTTAAGACATGCAAAAATTTAAAGGACAAATGAAGGCTTCAGGTGAGAAAAGGCTGGAGTAGGAAAACATGAGGGGAAAAAACAACCATCTCTGGAGGGGGAAACATCTCTGCCTGCTCAGGATCAGTTAATGGAACTTGTCTCTATTTCTCTCCTGAAGGGATGCCTTTGCATCTTCCACTGCTTTGGAGCAGAGACAGGAAGATTAAAATAGATAGATAGACAGATCTCACTTTTATCATCTCTCTTTACTGTGCTGTAGTATTTACATTCTTTGAATGGAGAGAGATATAATTCTCTCTCCTAGGTTTTTTTTAAGGGAAGAGAGTGAGGAACTCATAGAAGGAGAGAAAACAATTATTATCTCTACTTGCTGTTCTTGTTTTTTAGTACATGAAGAATGTGTTATAGTGATTGTTTACTGAAAGTGATTTGTTAATTGGATTTTAGAGATAGTTGTTTAGACTGATTAGATAATTAGATAAAAGGCTGTGTGGAGACAGTCGCGAGTTTTTCTTTCGTATGTTTTTAGTATAATATCTCTTTAGTATAGTTTTAATATAGTACTAGTGTAATATAACATAGCTTAATAAAGCATTTGTTTAAACTTCTGAATCATAGAGTGAAAGCACATTTTTTGCCACGTGGGGGTCACCCTGAATCAATCCTGTCCTTTCTGTCGCTACACACATCAGCACTCGGCAGCAGTGCCCCAACCAGCAGCCATCCTGAACTTGCTCTCCTGTTGCTTCAGTAACCCACACTCTTGGGGAATCTGGAGCATGTCGGTCCTTAAGGAATGCAATCAGACCCAGAGCATTGCACTGGGAACGGCTCTCTTTGTGCATCTGTGCTCGGGCAAGTTCTTCGCTTGGACTTGCCCACACTGATGGTGCTGAAGTGGCTGGAATCAGAAATGCAGCCCAGCCCCTCCCAGCTCCTCTAATCTCTGAGCACCAGCTGGAATGCAAGGGCATTGATTTCCTACTCAGTTCCCAAACACATCACACACTGATTCCCTGGGCAGCCAAAAGACACGGGAGCCGTTTACTTGAAAAGGATGGGCAAGCCCTAGTGGCTGGTCTGGCACCAGAACAGCTCGTTCTGCACCAACATCCCTGCCCCAAACGATGTGTTCTTGTGCAAAAATACTGCATTGTCCAGAACTGCCCCCTTGAAAACTGAAATTCTAGCAGAATTTCTGCCAGTGCTGTAAAAGGGTAGGAAAGACTGAGAAAAAAGCTCCCTTGCTCCCTGGAGAAGGAGAAATTGCACAAGGCTTCTCCTTCTAGCGAACAAACAAATCAACAAAATATGAAAGCGTTACCCACACCAGTGTCTAAAGCACTTGGATGCAGTGAAGGGATGTTTGGCAGGCAAACAGCCCTCGTGCTGAGCATTGGCTCTATGGATCCAAGGCAGGGATCAATGGCAGTCTGCCTGAAGGTCCCTCATGAGCCCCCATTGTCCAGGCTAAAGCTCCCTCAGCACCTCCTCCCTGGCCTTGTGCTGCACCCCTTGCCCAGCTCCCCTGTCCCTCTGTGCCCACGCTGCAGCCCCTCCATGACTTTCTGCTTCCCAGGGCCCACAGCTGCACACAGCACTCCAGCTGTGGCCGCAGCGCTGCCCAGCACAGGGCCACGCTCCCTGCCCTGCTCCTGCTGCCCCACTGCTGCTGGCACAGCCACCGTGCCCTTGGCCTTCTGGGCCCCCTGGCCCCACGCTGCCTCATCTCCAGCTGCTCACGGCCGCCAGCCCTGCGTCCTTTGGGCCCACGCAGCTCCCCAGCCACAAAGGTGCCCATTGCACTTCAGATACAGCAGGCACCGTTGCAAGATGGCCTTCCTGTTCTACCACCTCATGTTCCAAGTAGATATCATCAAGTTTGATAGGAATAGGATTCTAAGTCCCTCTCTTTACATTAAAATGATCTAATTCAACTGTACAGGAAATTGCTCTTAATTAAAATTATCCTATCTGCTGTCTGCAAGCATCATTCTCTTTTCAAAACTAGGTTTTTAGTTCTTCAAACTCTGAGAAGGAAATTTAAAAATATCGATCTCTGCCTTTGTTACTTTTGTTTCAGGCATGAATATGGTTTTTCTTTCGGCCTTCCTAGCTGGCCCTCTACAGTCTACTGCTACTGGCCAAGCTCTCAGCTTGCTCTACAAGTCTTAAACACCAGGAACATGAAATGTTCCTTTCTCACTCACCTCGGGATCTTCAGCGCTGCTGAATACACGCTTCAGGTGTCCTGTAGTGGGAAGGGAAAATGAACCAGATGCTGTCAGAAAACTGCCTGGGCTGCTGAATCCCACAGAACAAGTCAGCCCAAACAGAGATGATTTCCTGTTTCACAACATTCCTCAAGGAGACACATCTCATTCACACAGCCAGCAAGAGACCAGGACAATATTCTTGGTTGTGCCTACACTGCAGCCAGTTTAGCCAGGAAATGAATACAAAAATGATCAAGCAAATGCAAAGTGTTTTTAGCACTCAATGCTCCTGTTCTACCAAACACATAAGACAGCTTCTGAAATCTTCTCCTTCAGGTACTCTTTTTTTTTCACTCAGTGTCATGCACTGATTCTGATTAACTTGCAGGAAACCGTTGCCCAGAAAAGCTTCCCCAAAATCCCCCAGAGGTGGCGCAGTTCTATTGTGGAAAAGCACAGCAGCACTTCCTTTCAAAGGGAACAACTATTTTAGCATTTAGTAAAAGGTCAAGTTAGTCAAATCCTTTCATGACAAAATTTAAAAAGAAAGAAGCTTTCTCGGAATTCTGGGAACAACTGCAGAGTTTTTGGAAAGCCTTAAAGAAGGTCTGCCAGTCTACATTTTCAAAGGTGTCTTGCTTCTCCCAGCAACCTGAGGAAATGACAGACTCTGCTGCCACAGACTCTCCCGTGCAGGGAACGCAAGCCCTGCAGGTTCCCCTGCAAATGCTGCCCCTGTGGCTACAGACACCCCCTTTTTAGCTGAACCTCTTGACAGGAGCTTTACCAAAGCAGAGGCATCCTAATGCTCTTTCTGTTTCAAAATCAGAAACTCAGCCCCCAAGGAAGAGCAGGAAGACATACAAAAGCCAGGTTAGGATACACCCTAAGCTAAGCAGAAGGGAAACCTCTACTTACGTGCAAAATTTGTGAAATAATAAATGGAATAAGTAATCCCATATGCAGCAAAAGCTGCAGTGGCCAGATGGTTAATTATTGTCATATCTGCAATTTTTCTAAACGCTAAAAAACAAGCCTCGTGTCAGTGGGCAGCTGCCTACTGACAGATGCTTTGACCAGGAAGGTTCTCCTGATCTGAGCAAGGCCTAGGGCTGCTCTGACACTCAGGCCTTCCGTGCACCAAGGCAACCTTCTGATGCCACTATGATGACGGCGCAACCATGCCCTGACATCACAAAGGGACAGCTCTGTGTTGGTCTTTATGCAAAGCAATAACCAACCTTCCCTACAGAAAACACAAAAGAGCCTGGGAAATTCTCATCTGTCACAAAGCACCGAAAATTCCCCTCATGGGCCAAACCCTGTTGTTCAGGGGATCCAAGAGGAACTCCAGGAGTGCCCCAAGCACCTACAGCCTGTACCCCAACTGAGCACTCAGATGGGACACAAGCAAAGGAAACCAGACCAAGATAATGGCCCACAGCTTTGCACGTGTGAGAAATGACTCTCACTTTTAAAATTTTAAAGGTTTAGTAAACCTTAACAAAGGACTGAATAAGGAAAAGTCGCATCATTGGGAGTCTCTGTGACTAGCAGCCATGTGCTCATCTGCAAAAAGGATGCTCTGCCTTTTATACCCTCAGCCCCTCCAAAAGTTTTGCCAGTCAGCTCTTTCTCTGCTGCCCATGGGTGGAGATTACTTTCCTGCATCCCGACTGGAGGTCAGGCGTTGTTACACCCTGCCTGCTGGTCACAAGCCAGCCCTCCCCAAATGCCCTGACTGCCCAGGCTGTTACAAGGGGGACGGGAAAGAGGACTATGGGAGGATATATTACAATATAATCACTACTCATGTGAACATCCACATAACATCTGCTTCTTAATTGTCAGAGCCAACCATTGCATTACTTGTCCAGAACACACAGAACCAGGAGAGAAGCCACTGTTGGCATCACAGCTGAAATGCTTCCTAACAAATCTCCCCACATATTTGCACCTTTATTGGACATGCCCAGGGCTCCGGTGCGTGTACATCTCTGCCTCTCTTCCCCTTTGGCAGCAGTGGAACTGGCAGCATCTGCCCGCCAGCAGCAGCTGCTCCCAGCTGGGAACGCCACTGGCGGCGCTGATTTCCAGAGGCTTCTGTGTGCCAGGGGAAGCCAAGGCAGGAGCGGGTTGAACGGTGCTGGCGCTGCTGCTGCTCTGTGCCAGAGAGCCCCGGCTGGGCAGGGCACGGTGCCCACTGCGCTGCGGGCTCCTTCTCCTGCCACAGCTGGGCACACCTGGCAACAAGGCATGACAACCTGTGGGCAAGCCAAGGGGTTTCTGGGGCTGCACTGCTCTGCACACACCCAGCACACCTGCAGCACACAATTTTAACCCTCAAACAGGTAAACCAAAGGAAAACAACTGGAAAAGATTACATTTTCACCATTCTTACCTGCTCAACAGAAGTCTTCAAAATGAACGTTACCAAGCAAGGCCCAATTCCTGCTGCCAGCTCAGGGTTAGAAGAGAGGCAATCCTTGATCTCAGCACTGGGTGTGTGGGGAATCACTTCCCTAACACGTGCACACCCAGCAATCTCACTTACTAGTTTGTATCCATGGATCTAAGACATATTCAATACTTTGCTGAAACTCACAGGCTAAATATTCCCCCAAATGATTTCATTTATTGATTGATACTTATTGACTTCTTGATACTTAAATCACTTCTCCGAATTTACTGACAAGAGAACAGGAGTGTCCTGTAGGTCCCTACTGGTCATTGCCCCAGGTTCAGGAGGAGGCCCATGCAGAAAATAAGCCAGGACAAAACTGGGCTTGCAAAGCAAATTCTTTCTATTTGTTGCAGTAGCAAATAATACATACCAAGCCCTGCATTCCTAAAAATCTGCTGAGCAGGAGAAGGAGGTGGAGCGTGGTGCTCGGCAGCAGGGGCAGGTGGGCAGTGCACTTTCAGGACATCCCCTGGAGCAAAACCACGTGCATCTCATCCTTCTCACCCTTCCAGCTCAGAACCAGGCCTGGGATCTCCTGCTCAGGAGTGGAATTTCCCAGTTACAGCATCGGCTCACCCATGGCTGGTGTGTGAGATGAGGCCATGAATCCAGGATTTAACAGAACTGGAAGATTTAAAATTTTAGCAAGATTTAGTTAGGGGGAAAGAGTATAGCAAGAAGAGTAGAAATAAGAAGGGATAATTAATTTTTATCAGATAAGGTAGTTAAGGCTAGGGTAATATGTCACTTGCCTGTCTTTACTATGTTTAAAGAAGCGGGATGGGATGCGGATTTCTTTGTGACAAAGAAGAGGACCGTAGCCTGCACCTGGGCCCCGAAACTACAACTATAGCCAAGGGGTGTGAAAGCCTGCCAACAGATCATAAGGAAAGAGGTCAAATTGAGGAAGACGTCTTGGCCTTCATCAGAAGGAGACCATTCCCTACTTTAAAATCCACCAACCCATTTGAAGTGAAAGACTGCAGAAATGTGAAGGAACTTTGGACTCAATTATAATACATTTTAATTCAAAGGAGGGTAGGCAGTGTTATCGAATGAATATGTGTTAGGTTTTTTGGGATTTATATGAATGTGTAAGATATTTTAGATGAGTAGAGATGAGAGAGAGAGCCAGTGGTTCTTCACGCATGTCTTTAGGAGACAACTCCTCGTGTGCCTGGCTGTAATTAACACACCACCTCCTACCTTTAACTGTGGGGAGTTCTATTCCACACCTCATTTGCTGACCGCGGCAGGAACGCTTCCCTGCTCCAGCAAGAACATCCGGGCTCTGGACGTCTCTGGGCGCTGCCAGGACATTCCTTTCCTGGAGGCACCTCCGCTCTCGGCTGCTCCTCGTGGGGGACAGACAAGACTGCTGGCACTGTGGAGAAAGGAACCTTTAACTCTGTATAAAGTAACCCGTAAGGCGTATGCAGGGGAAGGGCTGTTCACAAGTCACACAGAGATGTCCTGTGCACGACGTACGCCTGTGCAGTTTGGGCTTGGGTCTGGCTGATGGCAGAAAGGATTTGCTGTGTCAATAAGGACCTGCTAGGAATTCTGGGGGTGAATTGAGCAAATCCTGTTTTATTGCTGCTGTTTTTCCTTTGTGTTGTAGTTGTGGTTGTATTTTCAGTGTGTGAATGTTTGAGGAAGATGATGTGGGTGGATGCCGATGTGGTGTATGGTGTGTGTTGTGTTGAGAAGAGTGAGCTCTCTGTCCCCTCATAAAGAGATATTCCCTTCCCGGTGAGCCTGTGTGTGTGGACTTTCTAGTTGCAGGGATTGGTACTCCCTGTGACACCTGGTGCTTGGGTATACAGGGGGGTTGAGTGGTTTTTCTCCCACACTGTGGTCATTTGGGACTGCACGGTTGTGTTTGGGGAGATTTCAGGATTTTGTTTTCAACAAGTGCAGCAATTTATGCAGAAAACTACAGTGTGGTGATTTATTATGCTGAACTATGGCAGTTCCTTTCTACTGCCCCCCTCTCCGAGCATTTACAGTCTCCTGCCACGAGGAGGACACTCTCTTGCCTCCCCTGGACATCCTCTTTCCTTTCCTGGACACTCCCTTTCTCTCCTGGAGCTGTTCTCCATTAAAGCTGTGGGACTTTGGTCCCGGGAAGAGAGAGCGCCTCTCGTCTTTTGCTTTTGTCCTTGTCAGTGTCACTGGGCCCAGAGCTCGCCAAACTGATCCCCCACGAGATGAAAACTGACAAATGGTCCCATATACACAGCTCAAAAATTGGCCACATTTTTGATGGACTTCAGTGTTCGCCACATTTTGGAATTCCCTATTCCTACACAGGTCAGGCAATTGTTGAAAGGACGCACCACACTCTAAAACCATTCTACAACAAGAAAATGGGGAGTGGCCCAAGCAACACCCCAGATGAGGTTGAGCAAAGCTTTATATGTCTTTATGTTTTTAATAGCTCATTTGCAGGAACTAATCCTCCAATTTTTAGGCACTTTTCAAACAGCACACAGGAAAAATTGAAAGAAAATCCTTCAGTTTTGATCAGAAACCTTGAGTTAGGACAAACTGAAGGACCATTTCCACTAATCACTTGGGGCAAAGGGTATGCTTGTATTTGCACAGGTGCCGGACCTAAGTGGGTCCTGGTGAAGGATGTGAAACCGTCTCATACACAAGAGCACACCGACAATTCCACCAGCAGGGAAACGAGCACGCAGACGTGAGCCGCACGGAGAAGCTACGGTGCATGCCAGACGTTCCCCGTTCAACCTGGGAAAGCTACAATTCTGGAGTTTGATGTTGATTTTTGGACTGGGAAAATGGTTTGTATCATAGAGCTCTTTCAGCAAAAGCGTGGTGTCCATTGTGTTCCAAAGAATTCTAAGATATCCAAATTTGTAAACATTGAAGGTTAGAGGGACAGTTTAGTGCCCTATAGTTGGCCAGTCCCTGAACAAGCGCTAAAAGATTTGCTTGAGAACTGAAATAGATGGGGAAGCTTTTGCCAAAAAACAGCTGAACAGGAACATGGAGCTTGATCATATAATATACTGGAACTTGTTGGTTTTGCTTGCTTGCTTTTGCATGCATACATGCCTGTAGATCAACCAAAAACGAAGGTTTGCCTTGCTTTAGCCAAGTCAGCAGGCTCAGACACCGTGTGTTTGACCCATTTCAGCCCAGACAAATCCTTTGCAACACGTCTGGTTGGTGTGCCTGTGCCAGCCAAGGAGCAGCCAATACCCAGTCATGACAAATATTGGTGTGAGGCTGCCAACGAGACCAATCCCATAACCAGCTGACATCACTGGGCCCCTGATCTTCTTAAAGCACTTTCTGAACCTCAAGAATTGGAATTCTTGGTTCATTGGTGATGGAATTTTGTTCTGAGTTTCAGTACCAGGGAGATCCACAGTTGAATGTTACTCCCCATCATCCTGAGGACAGATACTCCAGTTTGTGGTGCAATTGCAGTAGCCCAGTGCCCCCTAAGGGTGAAACTGCTGACGAGTAGATGACCTAGATGAGTCCCCACATCAATTAGCAACAGAATATTGGCTCATTTGTGGAGACAGAGCCTGGCAGGACATTCCCTCAAAAATTAAAGGTGGCCCATGTAGCATCAGACAACTCACTGTGATAGCACCTAACGTTAAAAAAGCCATCAAGAGAAAACACAGAGAAAAAAGATTTGCCCATCATTATAAAGAAAACTGTAATAGCAATTTCAGACCCTAGGGCCCTGCAAAATGAGGTACATTGAATTTATTTCTACATCAACTTGCCTTGGGTGAGGCATTGAAACCATGACACCGATTGGGGTGTTGGCTGAAGAAAGAAGACAGTGCTACTTCCATTGCAATTAGTGACATGAGGACTGATGTTAGTGCTGTCAGACATGCAACCTTACAGAACAGAGCAGCAATTGATTTCCTTAGCAGCCATTCCATGTGTTCAGTGTCACCCCCATGTTCAACACTGTCACTGTCAGCTTTGACAGCTTTTGGACTGTGTTTGAGAAGTCAATTTTTTCTGACTGTTGAAGGGCTTTGGGGCCCAGAGTTCTTGTTAGGAACAAGGGATTAAGTGTGTGAGCCATGGAGTTGTTGGACCAGGTGTTTTGTCTAAGTGGTGAGAAGGGTTTCTTCCTTTCTGTTTCTCTTTCAAGGGGAATATTAATGTTGCCCCTGAGTCCTCAGGAGGGGAGCCTGTGGACAGAGCTGCAGCAGAGGGAGCTTTGCCTGGCACCGAGAGCTGTGGGAACAATCCCCAGGAGCCCAAGGAGCCTGGTAAGGACAGAGCCCCCACTGGTTTAGAGAGGGGTGAGATGGCTGCTCTGAGCCTGCCTCTGGCAGGGAGGGAGATGAGAAGGCTTGAGTTCCTGTCTGCAGCCTTGGTGCTTCCTGGTGCCTTGAGTTCAAATCCTGCACTGGCACAGCCTGCCTGAGCCCTGCCCTCCACGCTTCTCCAGAGGCTCTCACACTGAGTCCTCTGAGGGAATCCACAAAATTAGAGAGTTTTGGGAAAGCTGCAAAAGGCAGGTCTCAGATACAGCAGAACTGTGATTAGAGCCAAGCAGCAGCCGTCAGATAGGTCAGCAGAAAACTTATTTAAACTGCAGAAAAGCAAGGACAAATAGAACAATGGTCTGTGTATTAACGCTGGTCTAGAATAAATCTCCAAGCTACAGAAAAGTTTATCTAGCAAGATATTGGGAAGGTTGAAGCTTAATAATGCAGCTCACTGCATTGTGTTTTAAGGCTTACTGGTAGGTATTGTCTTCAAAATAAACAAGCACTGTTTTAACCAAAGGTACCTGTGCTTATAGTGATTGGATCCAACTACTGTCAATATGCTTTTGCTTTGTGTGATTGGTCAAAAAACTTTTAAAGTAAGTTTTAACATTAAGTTCCTGGTCTGCTGCCTGGGATGTGAGCTGCTGGCATCTTCCCATTGTCATAACCACGTAATGAGAGTGATGCTGGAAAACAAACAGCTCGAGGCGCGTTCCTCAGCAGCCCCGGCCCGCTCGGGATTTCTACATAGCCCCTGCCAGCGTCAAATGGCACGGCTTGATTTGCAGGGCAGACAGTCTTAAACATCTGCAATATCCTATCAGAGTCCTAGTTTGGCTTCATTCAAAGAAAGGGGAGAGTGCACCTAACACTGACCACTTGTTAGGCAATATCTTCCACCTTGCCCTTGTACCCCTACAGAGAGGCTGTCTGCAAAATGCCCAGAACACCCTCCAAATCTGCAGTAAGGACACGAAAATCAGGCAGAGAATCTTTCTGTTATCAAGGTCCCCCTTCCTAGGCGACTTGACCCTTTCTACCTGATTCTCACTTGAGATCTACCCATGATACAGCACTGCAGGAAAACATTTTGAAGATCATTAACCAGGACCTGCTTGGAAAGCAAGGGTAGAAACTCTTTCCCTCCCTGATGGGATGCGGGCTGGCAACTGCTGCTCTGAAGATGTGCAGCTGCTCCTGTCTGGAGAGGCCATGGAAGGGCTGTGATGGTCTACGGGAACCAGAGGAATGATGAGCTCAGGTTGGCATTTGAGCTTCATGGGAACAAGCAGAATGAAGAGCTCACAGTGGAGATGAAATTTCCCTGTGCCTGGCTCCTCCAGTGAAACCCCAAGAAGTCCAGATGAAGCAAACACCTTCTCCCAAGAAGCTAGGAAACCTCAGAGCCCTGAGCACCTGCACTTAGCCTGGAAGGGCCTGGAGGCAGCTCTAAATCCTCAGGTGAGGCAGCACTGAGGTCCTGGTATGAGAGCGCTGTGTAGCAGTGAGGGAAGGAAAAGGGAAGCAAAGGGAAGGCTGGGTCACTTTTGGTCTTTGGGTGTGTTTCCCTTGGCAGCAACTGTACTGTCAGGGAAAACAAAAGCTCCCTGAATTGTTAAAACTGAAAATCAGGGACAAAGACTCTCTAACTAGTCAAAGTTAGAAGGTGTTATGTTCATTACGTGCGGCACAGGGGAGGGTCATTCCCAAAATGCATGACCGCTGGCCGGGCTCGGCTCGGCTTGGCACAGCACAGCAGGATCCCGCAGGACAGGGAAGGGCAAGGCAGGCAGGGAAGGGCAGGGAAGGGCACTGGGAGCAGTGACAGGCTCTGTCCCCACACTGCATCCCATGCCTGGGTCACCATCGGGGACAGAGAGGAAGGACATTGCTCTGTCTTGGCTGCAGAGAGGAGGCAAAGGGGGAGTTAGAAAACATTCATTTGGACTCCTTTTCAGCAGACTAGCTGGTTTTATCTCACCATGTCTGCCTGTCTTTGGCAGAGGTGGCACATTTCTACTGAACTGGAGCTACGGCAGCAGGAATGGGAAGCAATTTTGTCAGCATTGATATCAAAGCCAAAGCGCTGCCCCATGGATGGATATTGCTTTCTTCATGGGATTTTTGGCTTAGAGTTGTAGCAAACTCACACTGGTGTCTTCCCAAATGGTGTTGCCTTTTTCTTTCCTCAGGAATCACCTCTTCTTTTTCTTCCTCCCATCTGGGGACAGCTCCAATGCAAATGCCTCCTGCAGCCAACTCTTGTCACTGTAGACTGACAAAGGAGATCTTGCAATGGAGAGAGACTCCCTAGAGCTGCTGTGGAGAGCTGAGGCGGGAAGCTTTGTCCCTTAGTCTTGAAGTCTTGCTGGGGAGCTGCTCATGCTCTGGGGGACGGACACCAGTGGTGTTTATCCAAGTCTTGAAGGTTCATTCCTGTAAAGAAAGAAAGTATATGGATGCCAGATAGAGAAATAAGGTATACGGGAGAGAGACGTGGAAAAGGAGAGGGGTAATAGAGAAAGGAGCCCTCTGCAGGCAGAGATCAATCTTCATGGAGGTAATGATCAGTGCTTAGTTCATTGCAAATCTCAGGGTACATTTATATGGTAATGCAGGGTTCAGCACCGGGTGAATACATATAACTGGTTACAAAGTGTTATGTGTAGGACAAAGAGCTAACATATCTTTGGTCAGGTACATAGATTGGCAAAAGTGTCAGCAGAACATTCTGCCCCATATCCTCTCTTCACATCCTTAGAACATCTTGCTTCACATCTCTTTTCCTGGGGTACATCTTGGCAAACTTCTTTATATTATTTGCCCAAGGACAGCATGTTTCTGCTCTAAGGCACGTATGCAAGGTTGTGCAGCTTGCTTCTATCCAGTGTCTGCTCAAAATGCTCTCTACATTCCTGATCTTCCTGACACACCACAGAGACTTTGGGGTTGGTGCATTGGCGAACAAATTTCATTCTGCGAACTTCTTGAATTACTGCAATTACCTTTTTTTTTTTTTTTTTTTTTTGCTTTCCTCCAGAAATATTGTCATAATCTAATGCTTCCAAAGAATCTTTTCCTACTTTTTGGGGAATTCCTTTGCTCCCCTCCCAGATCAGGCCAATTCCCAGGGCGCCTTCCCAAAGTGAGGGGCAGCCCATGGCCTCCACTCTCCAGCTGGAACAGAAGGAAGCACAGAGTTTGCTGATGTGGGAGAGGAGCTTCTCTTTCCTGCCTCCTTTTCCTTTGGGACAGGTTGGTGTGTGCTCATTTGATAAAGACAGATTTAAACTCTGAAGCAGCTGTGTTTCAAACTGCTCCCTTCTCCAGCTCTTCTGTGGGTATCCTCGGACAAAAGGCCTCTTGGTCGGAGCTCCCTGTGGCAGGTTAAGGAAGGAGGTTGATATTTCAGGGTATTGACTGCTGAAAGCAGCTGGTTTCTGGAGGTGTCCAGAGCTGGGAGTGGCTCCTTTTCTCACCTGCCTGCAGCAAAGGAAATTGCAAAGTGGGAATTTCATTTGTGGAGATGGCCACCAGCGGTGTTTGCCAAGAGATGGGCTGGCAGAGAGGCAGATCTCATGCTAAACTGGCTGTGTGTTTGTTTTAATGGTGGAGAGGGTCAGAGATGCAGACACCGACACCAGCTGAAGGAACAGTGTAATTTACTGTAATGCAAAAGTGCAAAAAAGAGTCAGGAAAGGATAAGCTAAGCAATGCACCTCAGCATTATTACAAATGGGTGCCTCTGGTGATTAAGGAAGATCCATCAGCAGGTACCCCAATGGTTTCCCCTTCATGCAGAGCTGCACATCAGCTGGGGGAAGCTGTCCCAGCCCAGCCCTGCAGAGCCACGGCCGGGAACCGGGAAATCCTGCAGTGCCTCCACCTTTGGTGGCCACGAGGCTCCCGAGTGCGCTGTGAGAGCAGACCGGCTCTGAACGTGCTGGACGAGCAATGTGCCAGAGCTTCTGCTGGGGCACAGCTGGTGTCATTCTCCTCTTGGTTTTCTCCCCGAGCCTGCCCAGGGCTCAAGGAGGAACCAAGGCCAGGTGTGGCCTTGTCCATTTTCCTCATGCAGAAAGGTGAAGACGTGTTTCACCAGTGAATGCATGTAACAATCCTTTTGATAGTAACACTTGGTTAAGGAGCAGGTACATAGAAGATTGGGTTGGGAAGGTCATCTAGAGGGCAGCTTTGGCTCAGGTCCTGTTGTTGAGGCTTCAGTCAGGGTCTGTTGTTCAGGCCTTAGTCCTTCAGTATTTTGTGGTGCAAATCACACCTGTGCAGAGCTGGAAACAAACAAGTCTGTCCTTAGCACATTTGAGACAGGGAACAGGATTAGCCCTGCAAGGCCAGGCTGGGGCCAAGAGCACAAGGCCAGCACCCTGCTTTTGCCCACAGGCAGCCCTGCAGAGCAAGCAGCCCCTCCTGCCCAGGGGCTGAGGTGCCCGAAGCTGCCTCCCCGCTGTGCAGCTCTGCAGAGCCCGCGGGGCGCAGGGTCCTGGGCAGCCAGGGCAGCCCGGCTGCCTTGGGGCACAAGGAGTGGCCCAGAGAGAAGCTGCTGCCCTTTGCTTTGGAACTGTTCCTCGGAGTCTTGTCATTAATCCACAGTGTCTGATGTGTTTTCCTTTCCTCTCCCAAATTTAACACAGCTTTCTGAGAAAACTGACTGATGTAGCTGCTGCTGGTGGTGGTGGTGCTTTTGTCTGCAGGTGAGGGCAGGTGATTTGGACCAAGGATGGAGTCCATTGTTAACACCCCAGCTTTGCCAAGTCAAGAAAACCATTCACAATTGGGCTATCAGTGCTCAGCAGTTTTCCTAGTTTTTGGAAAGCTACCACCTAAAGAAACCCAAGAGATTTTTCTCCAGGAGGACACCAGCAGTAGCATGATGCCAATGTTTTCCACCCCTTTTCTGTGTCTTTTAAGAGTTCCGCAGTGCCCAGCAGGAATGAAATGACCTGTGATAATGTGATTTGAGAGCTCTGTGTTGTTCGTTGCTACATGAGTGTTCATGACAAGCTGGACACCCCACTTGTGGCTCGGTTGAGTTAAATTCATCCCAATTGTGTGCAAACAGCAGCCCTGAGATGCTGAGAAGAGCAGGCACAGTGGGTGGGTGTGCATGCACACACCCGGGGGCTGACTGCTCTGTGGGCAGATGGTTTTGCACTGTTGTAAATCTTCACTCTCCCAAGCTGAAAGACTATTTCAAATATATATCTTAAATGAAAATATATATCAAAAAATAAAATTGTCCAAAAATACATGTACATTAAATTTCATGCATATTATATATTATATATTTTGATTTCTATTCTATTCTATTCTATTCTAAATATATGAGATCATTTTTGAAGCCTTTGCTTGTGGGGGATATTAGATGATCTCCTAGTGTTTGTACATTTTTGCTTTCTGCTACTGCTGATCCTAGCAGCAACTCCCTGTCAGTTCTTCCAGGTCACTTCACACAAAGGGATTCCATCATTTCAGTGCCTGTGAGAGCTTGGCACTGAAATGCCAAGTTGATTCCCAGCTCTCCAGCCTCCCTCTGGATTTTGGGGCATCTCAGCACTTGTGTCCATGGCCCTCCCTTCATCCCCAGCCTGCAGCAGTCACAGTCGCTGCTGCCTCCCCCTTGCTGCAGCTCTTTTGCCAAAGTGCTGCCAAAGGCAGCAGAGCTGGCTCAGGATCCCTGCTGGCTTCTGCTCTCTGGGATGAGCTTCAGGGGGACACTTGGAGCCCTTTCCTAAAGAGCTGCCCGTGGGATGAGGGATTTGTCCTCCCCGGGTGGCTCCTGCTTGGATTCTGTGCCCATGGAGCCCCGGAGTTTTCTCAGCAGCCTCTGCAGCGAGTTCTGAGCCAACGTGGGGCTCTGCTGCCAGCCCAAATCTGCGCTTCCCCTGCCCAGCCCGAGTGCAGGTGGGGCATGTGCCGGGCATGGCCGGAGATTGGCACGGCCAAAATCCTCCAGCATTTACATCTGCTCATGGCTTTGGGTAGCACAAATCTACACTTACTTCAGTTGAAACATTGCATTTATTGCAGATAGCTACACCCGCACTACTAATGTACAAATACACAAACATTAACTTATGTTTAAAAATGAAATTTATTTTAAATTACAACATCTGTGCTAGCTACCAATATGGAAACATAGAAATATCAATTTATGAATAAAATCTAATTTATTCTGAGAATTGTGCTATGTAAATATATACAGATATCAACTTGAGTGAAAAAAAGTTACTTTATTGCAACCGTCTGCAACAACTCACTGTACACAAATGTTGAAGTTACTGAATTGAAGTTTAACAATCAAATTTATTACATATTACTACAACTGTACAGCCCATATACAAATACAGAAACATCAATATCCCTCTCTAAAGAATCTCAGATCCAGAACTAAATAAATAGAATTTTAGAACTATACAACTCCATATATAATAAATAGAAGTAAATACATATATGGGCATAACAATATAGAGATGTAAACATGCATTACATATTTCATGACATATAACATGACAATATAATACAAATATAACAAACCTGTCTATAAATACACAAATATCAATGGACCAATAAAAAAATCCATACAACTCCAGCAATAGAAATGCACAGCTACAGAGCTGTACAACTGTGTAAACAGAGAATATACACGCATCAATATAACAATATACACACATAATATCCCTATACAAATATCAGTCAGTGTATGTAAATATCCCTATACTTGTACCTATCCAAATCTAGCTACACATCCATAAACAGCACCAGATCAGGAGGGGTTGCAGCCGCCGATGTTCCCAGGCTCTCCCTCGGCTCCTCCTCCCGAGCAGAGCAGCTCTCCTGGACAGGGACAGCAGATGGGACATCTGGCAAGCACAGGGAACAGTGAGTGAGTGTGGGGACGTTTCCCTTGGCAGCAGCTGCGCTTCCATCAGGGAAGAGGAAATGTCAGAGCCTCCCCAGGAGGGTCAGAAGGAAAAGCAGCCGAGCGGGCCAGGCTGTGGTGAGCTGTTCGCTTCTTTCTGGCATCCCAGTTGCTCTGAGGGAACTCCCTCATGTCAGGTTATTGAACCACCTCTGCACTTACCAAGACTGTGGCCCCCAAATCAATCAGCATTTATGGCTCCAGCTGCTTGCACCAATGACAGGGAATGTCCTCTAACAGTGCTGGGGCACAAAGTTACCTTGCACAGGTCATCTGACAGGGCCTTGTTCTTTCTGTGCTTCCTGTGTTTCTCCTTACCTTCCACTTGGAATTTTTACAGCATTTCTTTTTCTTTCCCCTTAATCTGTGCTGAAATGTGTTTCTCTTCCAAGATTCAGTTTCTTCAGTGATTCTGTCAAGCCTTTCCTCAGAAGCTTTTATCATGGAATTCAGTGTCAATTTCAGCAATTTTGGTGATTTTCTGTGAGATTTATGCAAGTGTCCTGTTCATTGGGCACCATTTAGGAAGGTACAAAAGAGAACAAGGATGTTCTTTATGTCAGTTCACTAGTGGAATATTCATGGACAGAGAGAGTGATTAGCTGAATCTACATCTACCCCTGACCTGAAAGTGCAACAGGTCATTTGGGGAGAAATTACAGACCAATTTCTCCTTCTACCAGCCTGTATTCAAATGTAAAGTAAATAGAGCAGGGTGAGAATGTCAGTGTTCAGCTCTGGAAGTGCCTTATTAAGGTGTTCTGAAAGTAATGGAGATAAAATCTGGGTGGGCATTCCTAATTTCCAGACACTCATTGTCAATTTCATTGACTCTGAAAGCAGCAGAGATGTGCACATCATACCTTATCAATCCATTTGGGGATGTTTTAGGTTCAGATTCTCTGAGGCTTCAGATTTTTAGATCTCTAGACAATGCTTCCAGGAATCTAAATAGCTTTCAGAAATTAAACTTTTTTCCTTTTTTCCTCAGTCTTTGCACTCATGTCCACCAGAAACCCTCAGTGAATGGATTCCACTCTAATCCATCTCCAAGCTGAATCTCCCAGCTGTGTTCACATTGGTGGTTCGTGTGTCTCTTCTGCACAGCGCAATTTTAAAATCTTCGTTCCTTATAATCTCTGCCCTTCCTTTTCTGTTTTAGCTTGCAAATGCATGCAGATGTATCAGAAATGACACATCTAATTTCTGATGCATCAGTTCCTGTCTAGCAATTTCATTTTATCCTGTTCTGATGTTATGCTAGCCTTGTATGTTTTATTCTAAGTGGACTCCTGTTTTCTTGCATGTGGAAGTTTTACAATGCAATGCTCTCATTCACCTGCTTTCATGAAACCCTTCATTAACATTAGCACAAGTAACTGTGTGATTCCCTTCTGCTTTGTAGAAGATTTGGGAAACTCAAGTCCTGCTCAGCTACAGAAAAACATACATGGTGCTTGGTAATTCCCCTAAGAGCTTAAGTTAATGGTAAACAACTGCAGCTTATTAATTTCACAGAAATTGGGAGAAAAGACATTGCAAATATTGAGGAATGTAGTGCAATATTGATGGGCATCCCTCAGTTATCCAGACAGACTGATGTCACTGGCAAAATTCCCTCTTTTCCAAAGGTTTTCATTTGCTTTGGCTGTGCTTCGTATGGCTGCAGGTCACATTTCCCTTGATTTAAGGAAGTATCTTGGCAGTTACTCTTGGTGGTATATCTTGCTAATTCTGCCCTTGGAGGAATTACTCAGTTCTGCAGTCCTTATTACATGCCCTGTTCTAAAAGATGTCTATGCTATTTTCCCTCTCTCTGTGTTTTCACACTTGTTCAACAAGGTTTTCTTTCTTAGAATATTAATCACAACATCCCAAAGGATTAAAAAATGCTTAGGTATTTTTCCCTTAGTATTTACTAAAGAAAAATAATAATTAAATAAAACCTGTATGCATGTAAATCTGGATGTAAAATACAAACAGAAATTAACTTGAGAGTTCTCCCAAAAACCTTAAGGAAAAAACCCCATTTATTCTATAAAGCCCAGAGTATTCATCTACAGTAGACAAAAATGGGCATGTTCTAGAAGAGAAAATCTGTGCAATGGTTCTGCACAGAATTCTATGCTTTCAAGCTTTTTTCCCTTCAGTGGGAAATGGCAGTGCCATTCTCTGAACTGTAATGCTCTGAGCATGTTCTGCTCACCATGGCAGCTTTCTGCTCTCCCCTGGTACAGATCATCCTCCCAGCAAAGGGGGAGTGCAGCCACCACAACTCGCAGCTCCTTCCACACAGCAAGAACCTGAAGGACAGAGATGGCTTTCACCAGCTGCTGCGGGTTCTAACACTGCCACCTCTCAGCTGCCGAAAGCCTGAATTTCTGTGTTGCAGTGCGTTAGTTTATTGAGTCAAATGTTCTGTTATATAGTGGTATGTTCAAGTGTTCCCCGAGTTACTACAGTTAGTTTCTCCCCTATGTTATGCCCTCCTACCCAAGTGTCCCTCAAGGAATCCACTCCCACCTCACCAGATTTTCCCTGTCTGTCAAGACAACCCGGCCCCTTTGCCCCATCCATCAGCCCAAACCCTACCCTTTGTTCCAGAAAGTTCCCTGTCCCTCACCCTAAGATCCAATCCCTATCCCAAAGCTCTCTCTTCCCCTTGTTCTGATTTGTTGTAGCCCTCAAAACCGACCCCAAGAGTCGCTTATTGGTTACTATATGGTGTCCACCCCGTGTTTTGAAAGATTTTAAAAACCCATGCAGAGGAGTGCTGGGGGTTCTTTCAACATCTGTTCCCATTGGGCATTCTCACCTGTGAACCTTTGCCCCGCCTCTCCTGATGAATTTGCTGCACTTTACACCGCAGAAGAGCCTCCTCTGCTTCCTTCACTCGGCCCTCCAGGGGTCTCTATTGCTGGGCATTTGGCCTAGAGGTTATGGCTCAGGCAAGACCCTAACCTAGCCAGTTCCCCACTCTTGCCATTGTCCCTGGAGCATCACAGAGCTATCCAGGGCTGCAGAGGGCAGTGACAGTGACCCATGCCCTGGCATGTCACAGCCCCCAGAGCCACGCCTGCCAGGCCACAAGCCCCAGCCCTGGTCCCCACTGCGGCCTCAGGGGCTCCTGGGCATCCTCACCCTGAGTGCAAAGGCAGCCTCAGGAGCCCCCCAGGGCGCTCTGGATCCAGGCTGCAGACACACTAAAGCCAGCACTGAAAGGGACATGGATGGGGACGGCAGCTGGATCTTCCAGTGCTCACCGCTCCTGACTACTCTCTAAGTGACCCAAACCTCATTGGCAGCACCTTGAGCACATTTACCCTGCTCGCCCCTCCTGGAACGTGGTGTTCTCACATCATGTGAGATGTGAGGATGCAGGGAGTGACCAGCTCCCAGCTGCTCTGCTACCCTGGCCTTACTTTCTGTGTGCCAGCCATGAACTTAATGGATATACTCCTGAGAAACCTAGCACAACATTTGCCTCTCAGGAGCTCTGTGGCAAAAAAAACTCCACTAATCCCTAGTTTTTGCACAGAGAAGGAGGTCCTGACATAAGGCACAGGCACAGGCAGGGCTCTGGCATACGAATTCCTGAGCCGCAGGATTCCACCCATTGTTGTTCCTAGCTACTTTGCTGATATTTAAGAGCCAGTTCTGGACAAGACCTGCTGCTGCCAGGGTAGGAAAATTTGGAGAAAAAAAGGTGCAGGAGACCACCAAAAAAAACCAAGGGGGGAAACCCTTAGGAACACAGAGCACAACAGAAGTCCTTGGAGATGGGTCAATAGAAAATGCCAGCAGCAGTGAGCAGAGCCCGATTTTGCTCACTGCCACCCCAGGGGCTCCTAAGCCCTGGTGGCTTTCTGCCTGCTTCTGGCCCCTGGCCACCATGGCCCACTGCACTCGCTCTGAGTCACCTACAGCATGCCTGGTGCCTCTTGATTTGCTGACCCTGGCATGTGAGGCTCACTGAGGGAAAGGTGGCTGTCCCAATGCTGAGGGCACACGTGGCTCACTGAGCAGACTTGAGGCTTCCCCAGCAGCTTGCAGGTGCCTTATGTGTCATGTTACAGTGCTTGTGCTCCTGCCTCTTCCTGTCCCTCTTCTCACCCTCAGCCAACCTGCACCCTCTGACCTACCTTCAGTAAACCCTGTTGCATCAGACACGGTGTCAAGAGCCCTCCTTCGGCTGCCGGTCGAGCGCACATTACACCCTCCGGGCCTGGGAGCAAGGTGGGCTGGGAGAGCTGGTCTCTCAGACCAAGAGGGAGCGGCTCTCCACAGCACCTGCCCATGGACCTTCCCCGCACCAAATAAAATCATCTCCAAGCTTAGCTAGTAAGCTAGTACGGTATAAACCATTAATTGCCTGGAAATCTGGCACTAGTCTCTAAGTGCCATTAGGTTTCTTTATTGCTAATCTAGCAGTATTCAATTCTGACTTTTATTCTTTTAATAATCCTGATGTCAGGAATTTATTGATTGTTGGTTCTATTTCTTTCCTAGCTTCTAATCTTCAAGGGTATTGCTTTCTGACTACTGGCTCAACTCTTGTGTGTAGCTCAATTTTCACAGGGTCTGCTCGTTTTGATTTTCCTGGGCTATCAGTATCCCATACTCTGGGGTATACCTGATTCAATACTTGCTCTAAATAGTTCTTCTTGTTTGTTGGTCTTGTGTCAATTGTCAGTCCTACTGCTAAAACTTCTCATTTGTCTTCAGGTACCTTCCATGTTAGTTTTCTTTCTCTAAACGGAACTCTTGTTTCTAAATTTTCAAGCAAAAAATCCATGCCTAGGACAGATTTGAGTGAGTTTGGTAAATAAAGAAACTGATATATTCCCATTTTCTTCTTGATTTTACATTGAAGTGGTTGCAGGAAGAATGCCTTTTCTGGCTCCTATTGCTGGCAGATAGTTTTCACTTTTGGGTATCAGTGCTTGATTCACGTGTGAAAATGTGTCTCCACATTTAGTTAAAAATTCAACTTCTTTATTATTCTTTAGCTGTATTTTAACCGGTAACCTGCTAGGGCAAGAACTGCCAGTCTCGGTCATTCCTGGTATCTGGTGAACATTGCACAGCAGCCGGCATCGTTCGCGTCCCACAAAGGGCTTACGATAGGACACAGCTTGTCTACTGTGCCTTGTAAGGCTCCACTAGCAATTTGTCCCTGCACACGTGCTCTGGCTGCCTTGATCGCCAACTCTTTTGCTGCTTTGGTTAGCTCTGTCAACATGAAATCAGGATCACCTCAGCCTGGCTCTTGACTCGTGACTACGAACTCCAATCTTTTTGCTACTTTGCTAGGGTTTTCTCTATCCATTTTAACGTTTTCCCACCAACTGTTCAGGGCACTAGTAGAAAAGCAGATGTTCACCCACATGGCTTCTCCTGGGGGACTCAAGTCTTGCCTTAAGGGGGTGACTAAAGGCAAAGCTTTCTTGGTTTTATTCCGTGTGTTGCTTGTCACTGAGGCTCTCTGAAATCGTCCCCTCACCTGGATTATTCATCTCATCCTCACTGCCATTTGGCTTTCATTCAGGGGGCAGAGTGGTTGCCTGAGGGGGAGTGTACCCGAGCTGGCCTGGGCTAACTCGGCTGTAAATCTTGGACACCTAGAACACAATCTTCTTCCTGGGGCATTTCAGCCATGTTCAAACATCTCTGCCCTATGCTGAATGCTGAATGACATCTCTTTCTTTTCTGCCTCTTATCTCTTTCCAAAGTTAGGACTAAAAGTCCTGTGGGGCCAAATCAACGCCACAATTTTTTGTGGCACTCAGATTTATTCTTCAGGGTAAAAGCCATGTCTGCATATATATCACCGGATCTCATTTTTCTTCTTGTCTTAAAAATAACATCAACTGTAACAATGGATCATAACGTTCCATTAGGGAGTCACATTTCACCACTTTCTAATTGATACTCAGCCTACCATTGGGTAAGAGTATTTCATCAGGTGACCTTACACGAAAAATTACCCTCTGGGATTCCCCCCAAAGCTTTCTCATCTGCTAAATTACATTCTAGTGGACTCTTTTTAATACCATCATTACTTCTTGTGTTATTCATTCTTCATGCTATCTAAATTTCCAGTCTTAGCAGGATGTATTAGTACTTCTCGTTTCCTTCTCTTTATCCTCTGTATACTACACTTAACATGCACGGGCTGTCTCTGAGTCACCCAGCACCAATATTCTTTTTTATAGTCCTAACAAGCAGTGAAAACAAAAGGATTCCCTGTTCCACACAATCTACAAGGAATTGGGCTATGATCGGACATACAACGAGTTTCTGAAAACACTGCCTAAAGTCCTACTCAGGAGTATATACTCATGTAAACCTAGAGGTCAAAACCCTTGACTTTTGATGCAGTGTCTAAAAGCTTGGGTGACTGCTCAATGTTCTTCGATCACTTCTCAAACTCAGACGGGCTTGGTGCTGTGCCCATTTCCCTGGGGTGTTCCGGTTTGTGTTTATTTATCAGTTATCGTAGAATGGTTTGTTTTCATGTACCCCGTCTTTTCCCCAAGTTGGTTTACCCGTAGGTTTTGCCTTCCCTCAAAGCTGTCCCTCATGCCATTTCCCTTTGTTCCAGCTCCTTCCCTGCCTCTCAAGATAATCCAGCTCTTTATTCCTGAACCTTCCCTGTCACTTTTGCCTTGCACCAACCCCTGACTGCACCACCCCTTTGGAATTCCCCTATTGCTGGAAGCCCCACTGGCTCATGTGACCTACCCTCTCCTCTCATCTGTCCTAATTAGTCCCCAGCAACTGATGGAATGCCCTCGCTCCTCCCCTGCAGATTCCTTATTGCTCAGTCGTTTGTATCCACCCCCTGAGTTGTATGTACCCCGATAAAATCCCCTGCACAGAAGTGCTGGCGACTCTTTCAGGCTGAATCCATCCCTTGGGATAAACCTTTGCCTTTGGAACCTAACAACAGAGGAGCCTCCTCCTTCTCTTTGGCCTGCTCCGTGCTGCAGTGAGTAGATCCTGAACCACTGACCAGTGGCTCACCAGGGTTAGCCGCGGGCAGAACCCACGCCTTGGCCATTCCCCACTCCCGGCGCAGCGCCGCAGTTTTCCCAAGAGCCAGCCCGGGCTCCGCTGGGCTGCATCCATGGGGAACCCGTCCCAGTGCCTGACCGCGCTCTGGGTGAAAAACCTTTTCCTGATACGGAAATGAAACCTGCCCCGTCCCAGCTCCCTGCCCTTTCCTCCAGTCCTGTCACTGGTCCCAACAGTGACGAGAGCTGCAGCAGCCCCTCTGATTCCCCTCAGGAGGATGTTGAAGACCACAACGACGCCCTTTACTCTCCTCCAGGCTGAACAAAGTGGCCTCAGCTGCATCTTGGGCTTCCCCTCCAGGCCACAGTCCATCCTTGCAGTCTTCTTTTGCATTCTGGCTAATGGTTTCATAACTTTTGATACTGTGCTGCCCAAAACTGCGCCCGTCGGCTTTCAGCACGTCTCTTGGCTGCTGCTACAGGGTGTGGGCACCATCATCAGAGACACAGAAGAGCTTCTCCTCCCAGAGTTATCCTTATCCTCTGCACTTCCACGTGTCTGCCTTGATGTTCACTGGGGAATTTCCCACTTTGTGGCCGCTCAATGCTGTGCTCAGCAAGGACACAGTTTGGTTGGGACGTGAGCTGCCAGAGCAAGACATGCAGCAACGGAAGCTGAGAATAGCAGAGACTGGGCAGATTCTGGTTTTTTCCAGAATGTGGGAAAGAGAGTGAGAAAAGCACAAGGAAATTTACGAGTGTTAACTTTGCAATCTAATTGTCCTGGGAAACTCAGCAATGGATGGTGCTCTGGTGCTACTGCCAATGCCTTCCATGAGAAAAATTCATTTCAGGATGGAGCAACATCATCTGACAGAGACCAAGTGTGCCAGCAGTTGCTCCAGGTGCTCCTGCCATCAGCCCCTGCAGGTAGGAGCACAGCCCCCCATGCACGAGGCCTTTGGCTCCTTCTGGCACAGAAGCCCCTCAGGGGCACAGGTCTCTGGGGCAGGAGACAGGCACCAGCGCTGCCAGGGCTCGGGGAGTGGCAGGTCTGCTTGGCCGGGGACTCTGCCACACCTGCTGATGTCAGCGCTCCCCGGGCCCCAGGCCTGAGAGCAGCGATGGCGCCCGGGCCCACACGTTCCTTGTGCGTGTCACACCGGCGGGTTTAGGACGGCCACCAGCCGGGACGTGTCCCGAGGAGGCCGTGCCAGCTTCCCTGCAAGGCCCCGTGCCCTTCCCAGAACGGCTGCGACGGCAGCCCTGGGGGCTCCTTCTGCTGCCCTGAGCCCACAGAGCAGGGCATCGTTCGCTGATGCTCTGAGCCCTTCCTAAAGATCCGGTCGGCCTGCCTTAGACTCCTGGGGCCAGCCATTCCTTCCAACCTGGGCCACTTTGGGTGGGCTGGGCCTGGCCCCATGGCAGGCGGCAGTGTGTGCAAGGGCCCTTGGTGACACGGCGCCGCACAGTCATTGTGACATGGAACCGGGTGTCCAAGGGCCCTCTGTGACACCTGGTGACATAGGAGCTGGCGCTGACAAGAGCACGCCACAGTGCTCAGAGCACGCGACGCGACAGGACGGGACAGAGCGGTGCCGTGAGGAGCCCCCGCACAGCACGCTCGTTCGCGTCCCACCTGGAGCTTTTCTGAAGCCTTGTGTCTGCAGCTGAGCTCGAGGCCAGACCACAAGGCCTTGCTGACCCGTGGTCTCCCTGAGGCTTCTCTTCTGCAAGTGCCCTTGAGGTCAGACCACAAGTCCTTGGCAGGAGTCTCCTGTCTTTGTGGCAGGAGCCCTTGAGACCGAGTGCAGGACTTGCTGTCCTGTAGGCTTCCTGAGGCTTCTTACTTGAAGGTGCCTTCCAGGCACCATTGCACGACTTGGTGACTTGGAGCTTTTGCAGGGCATCTCTCCTGCAAATAGCCACCAATCCAGTCAGAGACATGGAGCAGAGACCCCCGAGAGTGCCCGAGCTGGCCTGGGTCGAGGAGGAGGAAGAAGGCCCTGGAGCTGCCCCGGCCCAGCAGACTGAAGAGGTGGTGCCCTTCCAGTCACCGCAGGAGGGTGAGTGGCGGAGCTGGGCCACAGGACTGGTGCCTGCTGCCAGCTTGGCCCCACACCGTGCCATGCTGTGCTGTGCCATGCTATGCCCTGGGGACATGCCTATGGACAGGACGGAAGAGGGGCCGGGCAGACACCCCGCAGTGGCCGTGCTCCATCCCCTGGGGCATCCCGGGCCTCTCCCTGCCTGGGGAGCGCAGGGCTGGCCCGTGTTCTCCGGCCTCTCCCGCAGCCCCTCATCTCTGGCTGCGCTCGCTCTTTGCCAGATGCAGCCCTGGAGCGCAAACAAGAGCAGGAGTCCAGCCGTGGCCGCTTCCGCAGAACAGCGCAGGTACCTGCAGCCACCCCCACCTGGGCTGGGCCTGCTGTCCCTGCTCAGCCCAGCACCGTGTGTGCAGCGCTCCATGCAACATCCCCGGCTTCTTGCCCTTCTCCTACAGTTCGTTTGCAACTTCCTCAAGAGAGTTAAAGAGGAGGAAGAGACCATCGCCACGGGCGTAGGCCTCAGACCATACTCGCCCATCTTCCTAAGCAAGACCAGTGCTGCCCTGCTGTCTCTGCTTGTCGAGGAAGACTTTTACACTCCAAAGCAAGTAAGCAGCCTGTGGCCAGGCTTTGGTCCTCCCAGCAATTGCTTGGCCTCCCCAGCCATGCATGCTGCTTGCTGTGAGCCTTTCAGGCCACATGGCAGTGGGCTGGGAAGGGAAGCACTCCTCTGGGGAAGCTGGGAACATTGCTCCCTCTGGCAGCTTTCCAAGTCTCCCCGTGCCTTCTCCAGGTGCCTGCCATGGTGAGCTACATCCACCAGTGGCTCATGGCCAATGATTCTGCTGAGCACAGGCTGGACAAGACCCTGCTGCATCTCACCGAAGCACAGCCAAATGACGCAGTCATCACGCTCCTGCGTGTGGCCCCGTCCTGTGACAGGTATGGGGCCCACCTGCCCACAGGGCTCAGGCCTCCCCAGCCCATCACCCTGTACGGCCTGCCCCAGGTGTCTGAGCAACAGAGAATTCCAGAGCCCTCTGGCTGCTCCCTTTCCCAGCCCTGCCATGTCAGCCCCTCAGCCAGCTGCCATGCTCCCTTGCCGCCTCTCAGGGCTCTGTCCCCACAGGGCTGGGCTGTCTGGCTGCTGCTGCCAGGGGGGCAGTGGGCACAGGCAGAAATGGCAGCCAGGTCAGCTGCCCCCGCTGCTGTGTCTGAGACCCCCCCTGAGACACAGCTCTAACCCCGCAGAGCTGCCATGGCCATGTGGAAGACCATCATGGGCTCAGCCAGGACTGTGGAGCTGGCGCAGCTGATCCTCCTGGATGTGCTGGGGAGCTGGCCAGAGTACAGCACCTGCACCTCCGATGGGGACGAAACGGGTGTCTTTGCCCTGGCTGTGAGTTCCTGCAACTGGCCTTTGCAGGCCCCAAGGCTGCCTCTCCAGCAGCTCTCCATCCTCCTTCCCTCGCTGCATCTCCCTGCCTCAGGCACTGGCCTGAAACCTGGCCCAGGGGCAGCTTCAGGCCCACCGGGCCCCGTGCTCCCCCTGCCAAGGTCTCTCCTGGCCTCTCCCTGCCACGCTCGGGCCCAGCCACACGCACACCTCGGCACTGAGCGCTGTCTCGGGGGGCTTTGTCCTTTGCAGGCAACTGTGGTGATGTGGAAGATCCTCCAGGTGCCCTGTCTCCCACGGATCTTGAAGGTGTATTTCCCCCGCCTATTTGTGCATCTGCTATTCCAAGTGTTCTTCAGCACTCTGGATATGCCAGAGGCGGTGGACACCTTCTGGAAGGGATGCCAGGAAGAGCACGGCCTTGCCACCAGCCCCAACAGGTGCCCCATGCCACTCCTCCAGTCCCTGCCACGTGGCCTGCCAAGGAGCCAGTGCTGCCGCTGTGACCTGGGCTTTGCTCTGCACACAGGTTTGCAGTGCGCACCCTCAAGTCCCTGCTCTGCCTTCTCCGCTGCGAGGATGTGGTGGTGGCAATGGAGCGCAGGTGTGCCTGGGACACGCTGCTCTCTCTTGACACTCACCACTTTGCCGTGGCTCTGCTTGCCAGGTGAGACCTCCTTCTCCCCACTGCCTCTGACATTGCTGCTCTGTGCCCAGGTGCCTCACAAAGTGTCCGTGGTGGCCATGGGCCAGAGGGCCTTGTCACTAAAGGAACGGCCAAGCAGACTGGAAAAGGCTGGCAGAGGACAGTGCCCATGAGCAACCAACTGCCAAATGGCCCACGTCCCCTTGCTGGAAGGGTGCTGGGGAAAGATGAGAACTGGATGAGTCACGCCTGGGAGAGGTTTGCCTCACTGGCTCGGGGTCTTGTTTCCTTTTTCCCCTCTTCAGAGAAATTCGCCGCTTAGCCATCCACTTTTGTTCTGCGATTGCATTCTACCTGCTCGCCCTGCTCGGCAAAGAGATGCCATACTGGGATTTCCCTGCCCTGGCATTCCTTGTGGAGGTGAGCCTCAAGGCCAGCGCTGCCCGGCTGAGCCGCCTCCCAGCCCTCTGGCCTCTCGCAGCCACAGCTGCCAGGACAGTGCCCGTGCCCTGTGCTGCTGCCTGGGCCCGGCCCTGTGCACTTCTGGGCTCCTGCCGGCCGGCTCCCCTGTCACTGCCCTGTGCCTTTCAGGTCCTCGAGTGCCTGGACTTGAGGGAATGCAGTGACAGCGTTCTGGAGATCCTGGCACAGAACCTGCAGAGCGAGCACATGGCTAGGCGTTACTTGGCACTCCGAGGCCTCGTAGTGCTGGGCAAGAATCCCTTGATGGTGAGAAGGGACAGTGGCTGAAGCCGTGCAGGCAGCGTGGGGCTGGGCAACACTGTCGCTTGGCCTTGCATGGGCTTCGGCCACTAGGGCAGCTGCTCCCAGCTCTCCTGCCTCCCGCTCCAGCTGCCCCAGAGCTTCGGGACAGGCCTTTGGCCTCTGGGCCCTGCGGCCTTTCACAGGGCGGCCTTTCACAAAGTGGTGTTCCACACAGGCCGAAAAAATGCAGAGCCTGACTGAAAGTCTTGTGGAGCTCCTGGAGGAAAATGACAGCGACATGATCAGGATGAGCATTCTTCTCCTGAGATATTTGCTCCTGGATAATGGTGCCCCAATAGCCACCCCCATTGCCCTGCAGCTGGCTGAGGCGCTCCTGCCACTCTTTGACAGCGTAAGGCCCTGTGCCCACAGCCACGGCCACTGGCTGCTGCCCGGACACTTGGTGCCCTGTGCAGATGCACGCCTGTGCCCTGGAGGGCCTGAAGCAGCTGATGCTCAGGTCTTTTGCCCTTTCCTTTCATCCAGGATGATATCCAGGTGCAGCTGAGCTCCATGGCTGTCTTTCAAGAGATGCTGGACTTATTAACAGAAGAGGGAAGAAAGGCCCTCAAGTCCCACGCGCGCCACAGCCTGCTCCCTCTCTACTTCCACTGCCATGATGAGAATCAGATTGTTGCTGAGGTGAGCACTTGTGGCCAGCTGCCGTCCCCCTGGCAGGGGCTTGGGCTGCCTCCTGCCCTGGCACCTTGCAGGCTGCAGCCTCCTCCAGCCTGTGCTACTGGGATGGTCCTGTGCCCTGGACTGTGGGGCCATCTGTGCCTCTCTGTTGCTCTCCAGGCCTCCCGGGAAACGCTGCATTCCTCAGCCAGATTCCTGAAGAGGAGGGATATTGAACAAATGCTACACGTGGATCAGAGCTTTGGCGAGTGCCTGGTAAGAGCAGCCGAGAAGCCCCAGCCTCAGCATGGCGAAGGACGCTGAGGGCGGTGCTCAGCGTGGGGGACGGGCAGCTGTGACCGCTGCTGCACCCAGAGGTCGCGCGGGCTCTTCTCCAGGCTCCCGCAGGCCCGAGTCGGGTGCCCTGGGAGTCCGAGCCCGGCGGGGCTGCGGGGCGGCACTGCGGCTCCCCGGGCAGCAGCCGGCCCTCTGCCCCCTGCCCTCGGGAGCCCTTGGCCGGCGGCTGCTGGCCGCGCCTCAGGGCTGTGCGGGCAGGGGAGGCCGGCGCTGGGCGCAGACAGCGCCCCGCCCAGGGGCTGAGCCCGCGCCAACCCTTCCCTCCTGCTGCTGTCTGCAGCTGGCAGAGGACAGGAGGCGAGCGGCCGAGCAGCTGCGCCAGGCCCTGCGCTACCTGCAGAGCCCACAGGAGCCCCTGCGAGAGGCGGCCGTCAGGTTCATGGGTGAGTCCCGTGCCGGGCTCCCTCCCCGGCCCGCCGCAGCTCGGCCCCGGCCCCGCCTGCTGCCCCCGGCAGCTCCAGCCGGGCCCGGCGCCGTGGAGCCCTGCCTGGCCTGGGCATTGCTGCTGCCGCCCTCTGGCAGCCGTGCCCTGGGGCGGCAGCGTGCGGCAAGGGCCCGGGCTGAGCCCTGCCGGGCCAGCAGCCCGTGTGGCCACAGCGCCGGCAGCGCCGCTGGCAGGGAGCTGTGCCGCTGGGGCCGTGACAGGCTCTGTGTTCACAGGCATGGCCGGGCGGCACCTGAGGGGGCAGCAGCAAGAGCTGCAGCTGATCTGCACTGGTGAGTGTGTGAGGGCAGCCGGCTGACCGCGGGGGCTGGAGGGGGCAGCTGCAAGCCCTGCCCCGGCTGCGGAGGGCTCCGCTCCCGTGGACAGAGCACACAGAGATTTCAGGGCTACGTGTGGCATTCGTGGCCAGCACCTTCGGGCTGATCCCCTTGCTCCCTTCTCCCTGCGGGCCATGGCAAGAGCCGGCCGGGATAGCGCCGGCAGGGGCTCTCCTCGGCTCCCTGCACATGCGGGATCCGACCTTGCCTCTTTTCCGCTCTCTTGCAGCCCTTGAAGAAATGGCATGTGACAGCAGTCCTGCAATCAGAGATGCTGCAGTTGAATTTTCTTTAGTTCTCCGGGCCCTACAGAGAGCTCCCTACTCCCCATGGCGTAAGCTGCGAGATCGATTCCGCAGTGCATGGAGGAAACGGCCTCGTCTGTGCAGCACTGCCGTGCTGTTCTGCTGGAGCTCCGCAGAGAGATGATCTGAAAGACTCTGTCTGCTGGGGCCATTTAAGCCAGCAGGGATTTGTGTTTTTTCTTCAAGATTTTTCTGTTTGTATTTTCGTTTTTTGTTGAGTATAGAATATCATAGAATAGAATAGAATATCTTCCAATACACAGAGTGCCAGGATCTTTCTTTTCCTGCACAGGGTCTGTAGGGCATATGGGGAGAGGGGGAAATAGGTGCTTGTGCTCAGCCAGCTGTCCGGGCGTGCAGTGTCGCAGGGAAAATGGCCAGAAGCCCCTTGGCCTTTGGTGGTTCTGCTGAAGCCTTTGTGCTGCCGACAGAGCGGCTGGGCAGGGGCCGGAGCTGCGGGGATCCCTGCCAGAGCGGTGCCTGGCAATGGCCACAAGCCCTGTGCCGGGGAGGAAGGGCCATCCGTGTCCTCCTGCCCATGCGCTGCTGGCTGCCTTGCTGAGGGCTCTCAGGTGCCTCTGGATGGGGCTCCTCTGGAGCTGCTGTGGGGCTGCGGCGCTGCTGCCGGCAAGCTTGGCCAGGCTGGGGGAGACCCTGAGGGGCTGGGGCGCTGCTAAGCCCTGAGCAATTGGCTGGCAGAGGCCATAGGCAGCCCCCTGGCAGCCGCCTCGATCCTGACAGCCGGCTGCTCTGGCGCTCCCAGGTTTGTGGCCGGTTGGAGGGACCCCCTGGGATCAGGCGTGGAACCCTGGTCCTGGCCTTTCAGGGCTGTGAGGCCAGCTGTTGTGGGGCTGGGCATGTGCCCTCCCTGGGCTCCAGACTGGAGGCCCCGTGCCCCTCAGCCTTAGGCATTGAGCTCCACTGTCTGATATCCAAGTCTTGTTCCTATTGCTGTGGGGGAGGCCGAGCTCTGTGGCTTTAGGCCCCATTGAGCCAGAAGAGCAGCAGCTTTGAGCCCACAGGGGCCACAGAAAGGCCCTCTTGGACCACGGGCATTCCTGTCCTTCCCAAGGCAGGGACACATGAGAGTGCAGCGGGCACCTTCAGGGTGCCACGCTGGCTTTGCACTGGGCCACCTCCCTGTGCTGTGCTCGGCTGGCTCTTTGCTTTGCTGCTCTCGGCCTTGTGTCGTCGTACTTCTCTGGCTGCCTGCAGCCAGGGGCAGCCCTATCAGGAGGGTGAAAGGCCCCGTCTCCAACATGTCAAGGGGGAAACGGAGCTCTCCCAGCTCTCAGCCCACGCTGTAAGCAGAGCGGAGCCTTTTCCAAGCCCCGGTGGCTTTCTGCCGGCTTCTGGCCCCTGGCCACCATGACCCACTGCACTCGCTCTGAGTCACCTACCGCATGCCTGGTGCCTCTTGATTTGCTGACCCTGGCATGTGAGGCTCACTGAGGGAAAGGTGGCTGTCCCAATGCTGAGGGCACACGTGGCTCACTGAGCAGACTTGAGGCTTCCCCAGCAGCTTGCAGGTGCCTTATGTGTCATGTTACAGTGCTTGTGCTCCTGCCTCTTCCTGTCCCTCTTCTCACCCTCAGCCAACCTGCACCCTCTGACCTACCTTCAGTAAACCCTGTTGCATCAGACACGGTGTCAAGAGCCCTCCTTCGGCTGCCGGTCGAGCGCACATTACACCCTCCGGGCCTGGGAGCAAGGTGGGCTGGGAGAGCTGGTCTCTCAGACCAAGAGGGAGCGGCTCTCCACAGCACCTGCCCATGGACCTTCCCCGCACCAAATAAAATCATCTCCAAGCTTAGCTAGTAAGCTAGTACGGTATAAACCATTAATTGCCTGGAAATCTGGCACTAGTCTCTAAGTGCCATTAGGTTTCTTTATTGCTAATCTAGCAGTATTCAATTCTGACTTTTATTCTTTTAATAATCCTGATGTCAGGGATATATTGATTGTTGGTTCTATTTCTTTCCTAGCTTCTAATCTTCAAGGGTATTGCTTTCTGACTACTGGCTCAACTCTTGTGTGTAGCTCAATTTTCACAGGGTCTGCTCGTTTTGATTTTCCTGGGCTATCAGTATCCCATACTCTGGGGTATACCTGATTCAATACTTGCTCTAAATAGTTCTTCTTGTTTGTTGGTCTTGTGTCAATTGTCAGTCCTACTGCTAAAACTTCTCATTTGTTTTCAGGTACCTTCCATGTTAGTTTTCTTTCTCTAAACGGAACTCTTGCTTCTAAATTTTCAAGCAAAAAATCCATGCCTAGGACAGATTTGAGTGAGTTTGGTAAATAAAGAAACTGATGTATTCCCATTTTCTTCTTGATTTTACATTGAAGTGGTTGCAGGAAGAATGCCTTTTCTGGCTCCTATTGCTGGCAGATAGTTTTCACTTTTGGGTATCAGTGCTTGATTCACGTGTGAAAATGTGTCTCCACATTTAGTTAAAAATTCAACTTCTTTATTATTCTTTAGCTGTATTTTAACCGGTAACCTGCTAGGGCAAGAACTGCCAGTCTCGGTCATTCCTGGTATCTGGTGAACATTGCACAGCAGCCGGCATCGTTCGCGTCCCACAAAGGGCTTACGATAGGACACAGCTTGTCTACTGTGCCTTGTAAGGCTCCACCAGCAATTTGTCCCTGCACACGTGCTCTGGCTGCCTTGATCGCCAACTCTTTTGCTGCTTTGGTTAGCTCTGTCAACATGAAATCAGGATCACCTCAGCCTGGCTCTTGACTTGTGACTACGAACTCCAATCTTTTTGCTACTTTGCTAGGGTTTTCTCTTTCCATTTTAACGTTTTCCCACCAACTGTTCAGGGCACTAGTAGAAAAGCAGATGTTCACCCACATGGCTTCTCCTGGGGGACTCAAGTCTTGCCTTAAGGGGGTGACTAAAGGCAAAGCTTTCTTGGTTTTATTCCGTGTGTTGCTTGTCACTGAGGCTCTCTGAAATCGTCCCCTCACCTGGATTATTCATCTCATCCTCACTGCCATTTGGCTTTCATTCAGGGGGCAGAGTGGTTGCCTGAGGGGGAGTGTACCCGACCTGGCCTGGGCTAACTCGGCTGTAAATCTTGGACACCTAGAACACAATCTTCTTCCTGGGGCATTTCAGCCATGTTCAAACATCTCTGCCCTATGCTGAATGCTGAATGACATCTCTTTCTTTTCTGCCTCTTATCTCTTTCCAAAGTTAGGACTAAAAGTCCTGTGGGGCCAAATCAACGCCACAATTTTTTGTGGCACTCAGATTTATTCTTCAGGGTAAAAGCCATGTCTGCATATATATCACCGGATCTCATTTTTCTTCTTGTCTTAAAAATAACATCAACTGTAACAATGGATCATAACGTTCCATTAGGGAGTCACATTTCACCACTTTCTAATTGATACTCAGCCTACCATTGGGTAAGAGTATTTCATCAGGTGACCTTACACGAAAAATTACCCTCTGGGATTCCCCCCAAAGCTTTCTCATCTGCTAAATTACATTCTAGTGGACTCTTTTTAATACCATCATTACTTCTTGTGTTATTCATTCTTCATGCTATCTAAATTTCCAGTCTTAGCAGGATGTATTAGTACTTCTCGTTTCCTTCTCTTTATCCTCTGTATACTACACTTAACATGCACGGGCTGTCTCTGAGTCACCCAGCACCAATATTCTTTTTTATAGTCCTAACAAGCAGTGAAAACAAAAGGATTCCCCGTTCCACACAATCTACAAGGAATTGGGCTATGATCGGACATACAACGAGTTTCTGAAAACACTGCCTAAAGTCCTACTCAGGAGTATATACTCATGTAAACCTAGAGGTCAAAACCCTTGACTTTTGATGTAGTGTCTAAAAGCTTGGGTGACTGCTCAATGTTCTTCGATCACTTCTCAAACTCAGACGGGCTTGGTGCTGTGCCCATTTCCCTGGGGTGTTCCGGTTTGTGTTTATTTATCAGTTATCGTAGAATGGTTTGTTTTCATGTACCCCGTCTTTTCCCCAAGTTGGTTTACCCGTAGGTTTTGCCTTCCCTCAAAGCTGTCCCTCATGCCATTTCCCTTTGTTCCAGCTCCTTCCCTGCCTCTCAAGATAATCCAGCTCTTTATTCCTGAACCTTCCCTGTCACTTTTGCCTTGCACCAACCCCTGACTGCACCACCCCTTTGGAATTCCCCTATTGCTGGAAGCCCCACTGGCTCATGTGACCTACCCTCTCCTCTCATCTGTCCTAATTAGTCCCCAGCAACTGATGGAATGCCCTCGCTCCTCCCCTGCAGATTCCTTATTGCTCAGTCGTTTGTATCCACCCCCTGAGTTGTATGTACCCCGATAAAATCCCCTGCACAGAAGTGCTGGCGACTCTTTCAGGCTGAATCCATCCCTTGGGATAAACCTTTGCCTTTGGAACCTAACAACAGAGGAGCCTCCTCCTTCTCTTTGGCCTGCTCCGTGCTGCAGTGAGTAGATCCTGAACCACTGAGCAGTGGCTCACCAGGGTTAGCCGCGGGCAGAACCCACGCCTTGGCCATTCCCCACTCCCGGCGCAGCGCCGCAGTTTTCCCAAGAGCCAGCCCGGGCTCCGCTGGGCTGCGTCCATGGGGAACCCGTCCCAGTGCCTGACCGCGCTCTGGGTGAAAAACCTTTTCCTGATACGGAAATGAAACCTGCCCCGTCCCAGCTCCCTGCCCTTTCCTCCAGTCCTGTCACTGGTCCCAACAGTGACGAGAGCTGCAGCAGCCCCTCTGATTCCCCTCAGGAGGATGTTGAAGACCACAACGACGCCCTTTACTCTCCTCCAGGCTGAACAAAGTGGCCTCAGCTGCATCTTGGGCTTCCCCTCCAGGCCACAGTCCATCCTTGCAGTCTTCTTTTGCATTCTGGCTAATGGTTTCATAACTTTTGATACTGTGCTGCCCAAAACTGCGCCCGTCGGCTTTCAGCACGTCTCTTGGCTGCTGCTACAGGGTGTGGGCACCATCATCAGAGACACAGAAGAGCTTCTCCTCCCAGAGTTATCCTTATCCTCTGCACTTCCACGTGTCTGCCTTGATGTTCACTGGGGAATTTCCCACTTTGTGGCCGCTCAATGCTGTGCTCAGCAAGGACACAGTTTGGTTGGGACGTGAGCTGCCAGAGCAAGACATGCAGCAACGGAAGCTGAGAATAGCAGAGACTGGGCAGATTCTGGTTTTTTCCAGAATGTGGGAAAGAGAGTGAGAAAAGCACAAGGAAATTTACGAGTGTTAACTTTGCAATCTAATTGTCCTGGGAAACTCAGCAATGGATGGTGCTCTGGTGCTACTGCCAATGCCTTCCATGAGAAAAATTCATTTCAGGATGGAGCAACATCATCTGACAGAGACCAAGTGTGCCAGCAGTTGCTCCAGGTGCTCCTGCCATCAGCCCCTGCAGGTAGGAGCACAGCCCCCCATGCACGAGGCCTTTGGCTCCTTCTGGCACAGAAGCCCCTCAGGGGCACAGGTCTCTGGGGCAGGAGACAGGCACCAGCGCTGCCAGGGCTCGGGGAGTGGCAGGTCTGCTTGGCCGGGGACTCTGCCACACCTGCTGATGTCAGCGCTCCCCGGGCCCCAGGCCTGAGAGCAGCGATGGCGCCCGGGCCCACACGTTCCTTGTGCGTGTCACACCGGCGGGTTTAGGACGGCCACCAGCCGGGACGTGTCCCGAGGAGGCCGTGCCAGCTTCCCTGCAAGGCCCCGTGCCCTTCCCAGAACGGCTGCGACGGCAGCCCTGGGGGCTCCTTCTGCTGCCCTGAGCCCACAGAGCAGGGCATCGTTCGCTGATGCTCTGAGCCCTTCCTAAAGATCCGGTCGGCCTGCCTTAGACTCCTGGGGTCAGCCATTCCTTCCAACCTGGGCCACTTTGGGTGGGCTGGGCCAGGCCCCATGGCAGGCGGCAGTGGGTGCAAGGGCCCTTGGTGACACGGCGCCGCACAGTCATTGTGACATGGAACCGGGTGTCCAAGGGCCCTCTGTGACACCTGGTGACATAGGAGCTGGCGCTGACAAGAGCACGCCACAGTGCTCAGAGCACGCGACAGGACGGGACAGAGCGGTGCCGTGAGGAGCCCCCGCACAGCACGCTCGTTCGCGTCCCACCTGGAGCTTTTCTGAAGCCTTGTGTCTGCAGCTGAGCTCGAGGCCAGACCACAAGGCCTTGCTGACCCGTGGTCTCCCTGAGGCTTCTCTTCTGCAAGTGCCCTTGAGGTCAGACCACAAGTCCTTGGCAGGAGTCTCCTGTCTTTGTGGCAGGAGCCCTTGAGACCGAGTGCAGGACTTGCTGTCCTGTAGGCTTCCTGAGGCTTCTTACTTGAAGGTGCCTTCCAGGCACCGTTGCACGACTTGGTGACTTGGAGCTTTTGCAGGGCATCTCTCCTGCAAATAGCCACCAATCCAGTCAGAGACATGGAGCAGAGACCCCCGAGAGTGCCCGAGCTGGCCTGGGTCGAGGAGGAGGAAGAAGGCCCTGGAGCTGCCCCGGCCCAGCAGACTGAAGAGGTGGTGCCCTTCCAGTCACCGCAGGAGGGTGAGTGGCGGAGCTGGGCCACAGGACTGGTGCCTGCTGCCAGCTTGGCCCCACACCGTGCCATGCTGTGCTGTGCCATGCTATGCCCTGGGGACATGCCTATGGACAGGACGGAAGAGGGGCCGGGCAGACACCCCGCAGTGGCCGTGCTCCATCCCCTGGGGCATCCCGGGCCTCTCCCTGCCTGGGGAGCGCAGGGCTGGCCCGTGTTCTCCGGCCTCTCCCGCAGCCCCTCATCTCTGGCTGCGCTCGCTCTTTGCCAGATGCAGCCCTGGAGCGCAAACAAGAGCAGGAGTCCAGCCGTGGCCGCTTCCGCAGAACAGCGCAGGTACCTGCAGCCACCCCCACCTGGGCTGGGCCTGCTGTCCCTGCTCAGCCCAGCACCGTGTGTGCAGCGCTCCATGCAACATCCCCGGCTTCTTGCCCTTCTCCTACAGTTCGTTTGCAACTTCCTCAAGAGAGTTAAAGAGGAGGAAGAGACCATCGCCACGGGCGTAGGCCTCAGACCATACTCGCCCATCTTCCTAAGCAAGACCAGTGCTGCCCTGCTGTCTCTGCTTGTCGAGGAAGACTTTTACACTCCAAAGCAAGTAAGCAGCCTGTGGCCAGGCTTTGGTCCTCCCAGCAATTGCTTGGCCTCCCCAGCCATGCATGCTGCTTGCTGTGAGCCTTTCAGGCCACATGGCAGTGGGCTGGGAAGGGAAGCACTCCTCTGGGGAAGCTGGGAACATTGCTCCCTCTGGCAGCTTTCCAAGTCTCCCCGTGCCTTCTCCAGGTGCCTGCCATGGTGAGCTACATCCACCAGTGGCTCATGGCCAATGATTCTGCTGAGCACAGGCTGGACAAGACCCTGCTGCATCTCACCGAAGCACAGCCAAATGACGCAGTCATCACGCTCCTGCGTGTGGCCCCGTCCTGTGACAGGTATGGGGCCCACCTGCCCACAGGGCTCAGGCCTCCCCAGCCCATCACCCTGTACGGCTTGCCCCAGGTGTCTGAGCAACAGAGAATTCCAGAGCCCTCTGGCTGCTCCCTTTCCCAGCCCTGCCATGTCAGCCCCTCAGCCAGCTGCCATGCTCCCTTGCCGCCTCTCAGGGCTCTGTCCCCACAGGGCTGGGCTGCCTGGCTGCTGCTGCCAGGGGGGCAGTGGGCACAGGCAGAAATGGCAGCCAGGTCAGCTGCCCCCGCTGCTGTGTCTGAGACCCCCCCTGAGACACAGCTCTAACCCCGCAGAGCTGCCATGGCCATGTGGAAGACCATCATGGGCTCAGCCAGGACTGTGGAGCTGGCGCAGCTGATCCTCCTGGATGTGCTGGGGAGCTGGCCAGAGTACAGCACCTGCACCTCCGATGGGGACGAAACGGATGTCTTTGCCCTGGCTGTGAGTTCCTGCAACTGGCCTTTGCAGGCCCCAAGGCTGCCTCTCCAGCAGCTCTCCATCCTCCTTCCCTCGCTGCATCTCCCTGCCTCAGGCACTGGCCTGAAACCTGGCCCAGGGGCAGCTTCAGGCCCACCGGGCCCCGTGCTCCCCCTGCCAAGGTCTCTCCTGGCCTCTCCCTGCCACGCTCGGGCCCAGCCACACGCACACCTCGGCACTGAGCGCTGTCTCGGGGGGCTTTGTCCTTTGCAGGCAACTGTGGTGATGTGGAAGATCCTCCAGGTGCCCTGTCTCCCACGGATCTTGAAGGTGTATTTCCCCCGCCTATTTGTGCATCTGCTATTCCAAGTGTTCTTCAGCACTCTGGATATGCCAGAGGCGGTGGACACCTTCTGGAAGGGATGCCAGGAAGAGCACGGCCTTGCCACCAGCCCCAACAGGTGCCCCATGCCACTCCTCCAGTCCCTGCCACGTGGCCTGCCAAGGAGCCAGTGCTGCCGCTGTGACCTGGGCTTTGCTCTGCACACAGGTTTGCAGTGCGCACCCTCAAGTCCCTGCTCTGCCTTCTCCGCTGCGAGGATGTGGTGGTGGCAATGGAGCGCAGGTGTGCCTGGGACACGCTGCTCTCTCTTGACACTCACCACTTTGCCGTGGCTCTGCTTGCCAGGTGAGACCCCCTTCTCCCCACTGCCTCTGACATTGCTGCTCTGTGCCCAGGTGCCTCACAAAGTGTCCGTGGTGGCCATGGGCCAGAGGGCCTTGTCACTAAAGGAACGGCCAAGCAGACTGGAAAAGGCTGGCAGAGGACAGTGCCCATGAGCAACCAACTGCCAAATGGCCCACGTCCCCTTGCTGGAAGGGTGCTGGGAAAAGATGAGAACTGGATGAGTCACGCCTGGGAGAGGTTTGCCTCACTGGCTCGGGGTCTTGTTTCCTTTTTCCCCTCTTCAGAGAAATTCGCCGCTTAGCCATCCACTTTTGTTCTGCGATTGCATTCTACCTGCTCGCCCTGCTCGGCAAAGAGATGCCATACTGGGATTTCCCTGCCCTGGCATTCCTTGTGGAGGTGAGCCTCAAGGCCAGCGCTGCCCGGCTGAGCCGCCTCCCAGCCCTCTGGCCTCTCGCAGCCACAGCTGCCAGGACAGTGCCCGTGCCCTGTGCTGCTGCCTGGGCCCGGCCCTGTGCGCTTCTGGGCTCCTGCCGGCCGGCTCCCCTGTCACTGCCCTGTGCCTTTCAGGTCCTCGAGTGCCTGGACTTGAGCGAATGCAGTGACAGCGTTCTGGAGATCCTGGCACAGAACCTGCAGAGCGAGCACATGGCTAGGCGTTACTTGGCACTCCGAGGCCTCATAGTGCTGGGCAAGAATCCCTTGATGGTGAGAAGGGACAGTGGCTGAAGCCGTGCAGGCAGCATGGGGCTGGGCAACACTGTCGCTTGGCCTTGCATGGGCTTCGGCCACTAGGGCAGCTGCTCCCAGCTCTCCTGCCTCCCGCTCCAGCTGCCCCAGAGCTTCGGGACAGGCCTTTGGCCTCTGGGCCCTGCGGCCTTTCACAGGGCGGCCTTTCACAAAGTGGTGTTCCACACAGGCCGAAAAAATGCAGAGCCTGACTGAAAGTCTTGTGGAGCTCCTGGAGGAAAATGACAGCGACATGATCAGGATGAGCATTCTTCTCCTGAGATATTTGCTCCTGGATAATGGTGCCCCAATAGCCACCCCCATTGCCCTGCAGCTGGCTGAGGCGCTCCTGCCACTCTTTGACAGCGTAAGGCCCTGTGCCCACAGCCACGGCCACTGGCTGCTGCCGGGACACTTGGTGCCCTGTGCAGATGCACGCCTGTGCCCTGGAGGGCCTGAAGCAGCTGATGCTCAGGTCTTTTGCCCTTTCCTTTCATCCAGGATGATATCCAGGTGCAGCTGAGCTCCATGGCTGTCTTTCAAGAGATGCTGGACTTATTAA
This sequence comes from Ammospiza caudacuta, assembly GCF_027887145.1. NCBI lineage: Eukaryota > Metazoa > Chordata > Aves > Passeriformes > Passerellidae > Ammospiza > Ammospiza caudacuta. Next base: position 1,928,226 of record NC_080614.1, on the reverse strand, counting down.
CAGAAGAGGGAAGAAAGGCCCTCAAGTCCCACGTGCGCCAGAGCCTGCTCCCTCTCTACTTCCACTGCCATGATGAGAATCAGATTGTTGCTGAGGTGAGCACTTGTGGCCAGCTGCCGTCCCCCTGGCAGGGGCTTGGGCTGCCTCCTGCCCTGGCACCTTGCAGGCTGCAGCCTCCTCCAGCCTGTGCTACTGGGATGGTCCTGTGCCCTGGACTGTGGGGCCATCTGTGCCTCTCTGTTGCTCTCCAGGCCTCCCGGGAAACGCTGCATTCCTCAGCCAGATTCCTGAAGAGGAGGGATATTGAACAAATGCTACACGTGGATCAGAGCTTTGGCGAGTGCCTGGTAAGAGCAGCCGAGAAGCCCCAGCCTCAGCATGGCGAAGGACGCTGAGGGCGGTGCTCAGCGTGGGGGACGGGCAGCTGTGCCCGCTGCTGCACCCAGAGGTCGCGCGGGCTCTTCTCCAGGCTCCCGCAGGCCCGAGTCGGGTGCCCTGGGAGTCCGAGCCCGGCGGGGCTGCGGGGCGGCACTGCGGCTCCCCGGGCAGCAGCCGGCCCTCTGCCCCCTGCCCTCGGGAGCCCTTGGCCAGCGGCTGCTGGCCGCGCCTCAGGGCTGTGCGGGCAGGGGAGGCCGGCGCTGGGCGCAGACAGCGCCCCGCCCAGGGGCTGAGCCCGCGCCAACCCTTCCCTCCTGCTGCTGTCTGCAGCTGGCAGAGGACAGGAGGCGAGCGGCCGAGCAGCTGCGCCAGGCCCTGCGCTACCTGCAGAGCCCACAGGAGCCCCTGCGAGAGGCGGCCGTCAGGTTCATGGGTGAGTCCCGTGCCGGGCTCCCTCCCCGGCCCGCCGCAGCTCGGCCCCGGCCCCGCCTGCTGCCCCCGGCAGCTCCAGCCGGGCCCGGCGCCGTGGAGCCCTGCCTGGCCTGGGCATTGCTGCTGCCGCCCTCTGGCAGCCGTGCCCTGGGGCGGCAGCGTGCGGCAAGGGCCCGGGCTGAGCCCTGCCGGGCCAGCAGCCCGTGTGGCCACAGCGCCGGCAGCGCCGCTGGCAGGGAGCTGTGCCGCTGGGGCCGTGACAGGCTCTGTGTTCACAGGCATGGCCGGGCGGCACCTGAGGGGGCAGCAGCAAGAGCTGCAGCTGATCTGCACTGGTGAGTGTGTGAGGGCAGCCGGCTGACCGCGGGGGCTGGAGGGGGCAGCTGCAAGCCCTGCCCCGGCTGCGGAGGGCTCCGCTCCCGTGGACAGAGCACACAGAGATTTCAGGGCTACGTGTGGCATTCGTGGCCAGCACCTTCGGGCTGATCCCCTTGCTCCCTTCTCCCTGCGGGCCATGGCAAGAGCCGGCCGGGATAGCGCCGGCAGGGGCTCTCCTCGGCTCCCTGCACATGCGGGATCCGACCTTGCCTCTTTTCCGCTCTCTTGCAGCCCTTGAAGAAATGGCATGTGACAGCAGTCCTGCAATCAGAGATGCTGCAGTTGAATTTTCTTTAGTTCTCCGGGCCCTACAGAGAGCTCCCTACTCCCCATGGCGTAAGCTGCGAGATCGATTCCGCAGTGCATGGAGGAAACGGCCTCGTCTGTGCAGCACTGCCGTGCTGTTCTGCTGGAGCTCCGCAGAGAGATGATCTGAAAGACTCTGTCTGCTGGGGCCATTTAAGCCAGCAGGGATTTGTGTTTTTTCTTCAAGATTTTTCTGTTTGTATTTTCGTTTTTTGTTGAGTATAGAATATCATAGAATAGAATAGAATATCTTCCAATACACAGAGTGCCAGGATCTTTCTTTTCCTACACAGGGTCTGTAGGGCATATGGGGAGAGGGGGAAATAGGTGCTTGTGCTCAGCCAGCTGTCCGGGCGTGCAGTGTCGCAGGGAAAATGGCCAGAAGCCCCTTGGCCTTTGGTGGTTCTGCTGAAGCCTTTGTGCTGCCGACAGAGCGGCTGGGCAGGGGCCGGAGCTGCGGGGATCCCTGCCAGAGCGGTGCCTGGCAATGGCCACAAGCCCTGTGCCGGGGAGGAAGGGCCATCCGTGTCCTCCTGCCCATGCGCTGCTGGCTGCCTTGCTGAGGGCTCTCAGGTGCCTCTGGATGGGGCTCCTCTGGAGCTGCTGTGGGGCTGCGGCGCTGCTGCCGGCAAGCTTGGCCAGGCTGGGGGAGACCCTGAGGGGCTGGGGCGCTGCTAAGCCCTGAGCAATTGGCTGGCAGAGGCCATAGGCAGCCCCCTGGCAGCCGCCTCGATCCTGACAGCCGGCTGCTCTGGCGCTCCCAGGTTTGTGGCCGGTTGGAGGGACCCCCTGGGATCAGGCGTGGAACCCTGGTCCTGGCCTTTCAGGGCTGTGAGGCCAGCTGTTGTGGGGCTGGGCATGTGCCCTCCCTGGGCTCCAGACTGGAGGCCCCGTGCCCCTCAGCCTTAGGCATTGAGCTCCACTGTCTGATATCCAAGTCTTGTTCCTATTGCTGTGGGGGAGGCCGAGCTCTGTGGCTTTAGGCCCCATTGAGCCAGAAGAGCAGCAGCTTTGAGCCCACAGGGGCCACAGAAAGGCCCTCTTGGACCACGGGCATTCCTGTCCTTCCCAAGGCAGGGACACATGAGAGTGCAGCGGGCACCTTCAGGGTGCCACGCTGGCTTTGCACTGGGCCACCTCCCTGTGCTGTGCTCGGCTGGCTCTTTGCTTTGCTGCTCTCGGCCTTGTGTCGTCGTACTTCTCTGGCTGCCTGCAGCCAGGGGCAGCCCTATCAGGAGGGTGAAAGGCCCCGTCTCCAACATGTCAAGGGGGAAACGGAGCTCTCCCAGCTCTCAGCCCACGCTGTAAGCAGAGCGGAGCCTTTTCCAAGCCCCGGTGGCTTTCTGCCGGCTTCTGGCCCCTGGCCACCATGACCCACTGCACTCGCTCTGAGTCACCTACCGCATGCCTGGTGCCTCTTGATTTGCTGACCCTGGCATGTGAGGCTCACTGAGGGAAAGGTGGCTGTCCCAATGCTGAGGGCACACGTGGCTCACTGAGCAGACTTGAGGCTTCCCCAGCAGCTTGCAGGTGCCTTATGTGTCATGTTACAGTGCTTGTGCTCCTGCCTCTTCCTGTCCCTCTTCTCACCCTCAGCCAACCTGCACCCTCTGACCTACCTTCAGTAAACCCTGTTGCATCAGACACGGTGTCAAGAGCCCTCCTTCGGCTGCCGGTCGAGCGCACATTACACCCTCCGGGCCTGGGAGCAAGGTGGGCTGGGAGAGCTGGTCTCTCAGACCAAGAGGGAGCGGCTCTCCACAGCACCTGCCCATGGACCTTCCCCGCACCAAATAAAATCATCTCCAAGCTTAGCTAGTAAGCTAGTACGGTATAAACCATTAATTGCCTGGAAATCTGGCACTAGTCTCTAAGTGCCATTAGGTTTCTTTATTGCTAATCTAGCAGTATTCAATTCTGACTTTTATTCTTTTAATAATCCTGATGTCAGGGATATATTGATTGTTGGTTCTATTTCTTTCCTAGCTTCTAATCTTCAAGGGTATTGCTTTCTGACTACTGGCTCAACTCTTGTGTGTAGCTCAATTTTCACAGGGTCTGCTCGTTTTGATTTTCCTGGGCTATCAGTATCCCATACTCTGGGGTATACCTGATTCAATACTTGCTCTAAATAGTTCTTCTTGTTTGTTGGTCTTGTGTCAATTGTCAGTCCTACTGCTAAAACTTCTCATTTGTTTTCAGGTACCTTCCATGTTAGTTTTCTTTCTCTAAACGGAACTCTTGCTTCTAAATTTTCAAGCAAAAAATCCATGCCTAGGACAGATTTGAGTGAGTTTGGTAAATAAAGAAACTGATGTATTCCCATTTTCTTCTTGATTTTACATTGAAGTGGTTGCAGGAAGAATGCCTTTTCTGGCTCCTATTGCTGGCAGATAGTTTTCACTTTTGGGTATCAGTGCTTGATTCACGTGTGAAAATGTGTCTCCACATTTAGTTAAAAATTCAACTTCTTTATTATTCTTTAGCTGTATTTTAACCGGTAACCTGCTAGGGCAAGAACTGCCAGTCTCGGTCATTCCTGGTATCTGGTGAACATTGCACAGCAGCCGGCATCGTTCGCGTCCCACAAAGGGCTTACGATAGGACACAGCTTGTCTACTGTGCCTTGTAAGGCTCCACCAGCAATTTGTCCCTGCACACGTGCTCTGGCTGCCTTGATCGCCAACTCTTTTGCTGCTTTGGTTAGCTCTGTCAACATGAAATCAGGATCACCTCAGCCTGGCTCTTGACTTGTGACTACGAACTCCAATCTTTTTGCTACTTTGCTAGGGTTTTCTCTTTCCATTTTAACGTTTTCCCACCAACTGTTCAGGGCACTAGTAGAAAAGCAGATGTTCACCCACATGGCTTCTCCTGGGGGACTCAAGTCTTGCCTTAAGGGGGTGACTAAAGGCAAAGCTTTCTTGGTTTTATTCCGTGTGTTGCTTGTCACTGAGGCTCTCTGAAATCGTCCCCTCACCTGGATTATTCATCTCATCCTCACTGCCATTTGGCTTTCATTCAGGGGGCAGAGTGGTTGCCTGAGGGGGAGTGTACCTGACCTGGCCTGGGCTAACTCGGCTGTAAATCTTGGACACCTAGAACACAATCTTCTTCCTGGGGCATTTCAGCCATGTTCAAACATCTCTGCCCTATGCTGAATGCTGAATGACATCTCTTTCTTTTCTGCCTCTTATCTCTTTCCAAAGTTAGGACTAAAAGTCCTGTGGGGCCAAATCAACGCCACAATTTTTTGTGGCACTCAGATTTATTCTTCAGGGTAAAAGCCATGTCTGCATATATATCACCGGATCTCATTTTTCTTCTTGTCTTAAAAATAACATCAACTGTAACAATGGATCATAACGTTCCATTAGGGAGTCACATTTCACCACTTTCTAATTGATACTCAGCCTACCATTGGGTAAGAGTATTTCATCAGGTGACCTTACACGAAAAATTACCCTCTGGGATTCCCCCCAAAGCTTTCTCATCTGCTAAATTACATTCTAGTGGACTCTTTTTAATACCATCATTACTTCTTGTGTTATTCATTCTTCATGCTATCTAAATTTCCAGTCTTAGCAGGATGTATTAGTACTTCTCGTTTCCTTCTCTTTATCCTCTGTATACTACACTTAACATGCACGGGCTGTCTCTGAGTCACCCAGCACCAATATTCTTTTTTATAGTCCTAACAAGCAGTGAAAACAAAAGGATTCCCCGTTCCACACAATCTACAAGGAATTGGGCTATGATCGGACATACAACGAGTTTCTGAAAACACTGCCTAAAGTCCTACTCAGGAGTATATACTCATGTAAACCTAGAGGTCAAAACCCTTGACTTTTGATGTAGTGTCTAAAAGCTTGGGTGACTGCTCAATGTTCTTCGATCACTTCTCAAACTCAGACGGGCTTGGTGCTGTGCCCATTTCCCTGGGGTGTTCCGGTTTGTGTTTATTTATCAGTTATCGTAGAATGGTTTGTTTTCATGTACCCCGTCTTTTCCCCAAGTTGGTTTACCCGTAGGTTTTGCCTTCCCTCAAAGCTGTCCCTCATGCCATTTCCCTTTGTTCCAGCTCCTTCCCTGCCTCTCAAGATAATCCAGCTCTTTATTCCTGAACCTTCCCTGTCACTTTTGCCTTGCACCAACCCCTGACTGCACCACCCCTTTGGAATTCCCCTATTGCTGGAAGCCCCACTGGCTCATGTGACCTACCCTCTCCTCTCATCTGTCCTAATTAGTCCCCAGCAACTGATGGAATGCCCTCGCTCCTCCCCTGCAGATTCCTTATTGCTCAGTCGTTTGTATCCACCCCCTGAGTTGTATGTACCCCGATAAAATCCCCTGCACAGAAGTGCTGGCGACTCTTTCAGGCTGAATCCATCCCTTGGGATAAACCTTTGCCTTTGGAACCTAACAACAGAGGAGCCTCCTCCTTCTCTTTGGCCTGCTCCGTGCTGCAGTGAGTAGATCCTGAACCACTGAGCAGTGGCTCACCAGGGTTAGCCGCGGGCAGAACCCACGCCTTGGCCATTCCCCACTCCCGGCGCAGCGCCGCAGTTTTCCCAAGAGCCAGCCCGGGCTCCGCTGGGCTGCATCCATGGGGAACCCGTCCCAGTGCCTGACCGCGCTCTGGGTGAAAAACCTTTTCCTGATACGGAAATGAAACCTGCCCCGTCCCAGCTCCCTGCCCTTTCCTCCAGTCCTGTCACTGGTCCCAACAGTGACGAGAGCTGCAGCAGCCCCTCTGATTCCCCTCAGGAGGATGTTGAAGACCACAACGACGCCCTTTACTCTCCTCCAGGCTGAACAAAGTGGCCTCAGCTGCATCTTGGGCTTCCCCTCCAGGCCACAGTCCATCCTTGCAGTCTTCTTTTGCATTCTGGCTAATGGTTTCATAACTTTTGATACTGTGCTGCCCAAAACTGCGCCCGTCGGCTTTCAGCACGTCTCTTGGCTGCTGCTACAGGGTGTGGGCACCATCATCAGAGACACAGAAGAGCTTCTCCTCCCAGAGTTATCCTTATCCTCTGCACTTCCACGTGTCTGCCTTGATGTTCACTGGGGAATTTCCCACTTTGTGGCCGCTCAATGCTGTGCTCAGCAAGGACACAGTTTGGTTGGGACGTGAGCTGCCAGAGCAAGACATGCAGCAACGGAAGCTGAGAATAGCAGAGACTGGGCAGATTCTGGTTTTTTCCAGAATGTGGGAAAGAGAGTGAGAAAAGCACAAGGAAATTTACGAGTGTTAACTTTGCAATCTAATTGTCCTGGGAAACTCAGCAATGGATGGTGCTCTGGTGCTACTGCCAATGCCTTCCATGAGAAAAATTCATTTCAGGATGGAGCAACATCATCTGACAGAGACCAAGTGTGCCAGCAGTTGCTCCAGGTGCTCCTGCCATCAGCCCCTGCAGGTAGGAGCACAGCCCCCCATGCACGAGGCCTTTGGCTCCTTCTGGCACAGAAGCCCCTCAGGGGCACAGGTCTCTGGGGCAGGAGACAGGCACCAGCGCTGCCAGGGCTCGGGGAGTGGCAGGTCTGCTTGGCCGGGGACTCTGCCACACCTGCTGATGTCAGCGCTCCCCGGGCCCCAGGCCTGAGAGCAGCGATGGCGCCCGGGCCCACACGTTCCTTGTGCGTGTCACACCGGCGGGTTTAGGACGGCCACCAGCCGGGACGTGTCCCGAGGAGGCCGTGCCAGCTTCCCTGCAAGGCCCCGTGCCCTTCCCAGAACGGCTGCGACGGCAGCCCTGGGGGCTCCTTCTGCTGCCCTGAGCCCACAGAGCAGGGCATCGTTCGCTGATGCTCTGAGCCCTTCCTAAAGATCCGGTCGGCCTGCCTTAGACTCCTGGGGCCAGCCATTCCTTCCAACCTGGGCCACTTTGGGTGGGCTGGGCCTGGCCCCATGGCAGGCGGCAGTGTGTGCAAGGGCCCTTGGTGACACGGCGCCGCACAGTCATTGTGACATGGAACCGGGTGTCCAAGGGCCCTCTGTGACACCTGGTGACATAGGAGCTGGCGCTGACAAGAGCACGCCACAGTGCTCAGAGCACGCGACGCGACAGGACGGGACAGAGCGGTGCCGTGAGGAGCCCCCGCACAGCACGCTCGTTCGCGTCCCACCTGGAGCTTTTCTGAAGCCTTGTGTCTGCAGCTGAGCTCGAGGCCAGACCACAAGGCCTTGCTGACCCGTGGTCTCCCTGAGGCTTCTCTTCTGCAAGTGCCCTTGAGGTCAGACCACAAGTCCTTGGCAGGAGTCTCCTGTCTTTGTGGCAGGAGCCCTTGAGACCGAGTGCAGGACTTGCTGTCCTGTAGGCTTCCTGAGGCTTCTTACTTGAAGGTGCCTTCCAGGCACCATTGCACGACTTGGTGACTTGGAGCTTTTGCAGGGCATCTCTCCTGCAAATAGCCACCAATCCAGTCAGAGACATGGAGCAGAGACCCCCGAGAGTGCCCGAGCTGGCCTGGGTCGAGGAGGAGGAAGAAGGCCCTGGAGCTGCCCCGGCCCAGCAGACTGAAGAGGTGGTGCCCTTCCAGTCACCGCAGGAGGGTGAGTGGCGGAGCTGGGCCACAGGACTGGTGCCTGCTGCCAGCTTGGCCCCACACCGTGCCATGCTGTGCTGTGCCATGCTATGCCCTGGGGACATGCCTATGGACAGGACGGAAGAGGGGCCGGGCAGACACCCCGCAGTGGCCGTGCTCCATCCCCTGGGGCATCCCGGGCCTCTCCCTGCCTGGGGAGCGCAGGGCTGGCCCGTGTTCTCCGGCCTCTCCCGCAGCCCCTCATCTCTGGCTGCGCTCGCTCTTTGCCAGATGCAGCCCTGGAGCGCAAACAAGAGCAGGAGTCCAGCCGTGGCCGCTTCCGCAGAACAGCGCAGGTACCTGCAGCCACCCCCACCTGGGCTGGGCCTGCTGTCCCTGCTCAGCCCAGCACCGTGTGTGCAGCGCTCCATGCAACATCCCCGGCTTCTTGCCCTTCTCCTACAGTTCGTTTGCAACTTCCTCAAGAGAGTTAAAGAGGAGGAAGAGACCATCGCCACGGGCGTAGGCCTCAGACCATACTCGCCCATCTTCCTAAGCAAGACCAGTGCTGCCCTGCTGTCTCTGCTTGTCGAGGAAGACTTTTACACTCCAAAGCAAGTAAGCAGCCTGTGGCCAGGCTTTGGTCCTCCCAGCAATTGCTTGGCCTCCCCAGCCATGCATGCTGCTTGCTGTGAGCCTTTCAGGCCACATGGCAGTGGGCTGGGAAGGGAAGCACTCCTCTGGGGAAGCTGGGAACATTGCTCCCTCTGGCAGCTTTCCAAGTCTCCCCGTGCCTTCTCCAGGTGCCTGCCATGGTGAGCTACATCCACCAGTGGCTCATGGCCAATGATTCTGCTGAGCACAGGCTGGACAAGACCCTGCTGCATCTCACCGAAGCACAGCCAAATGACGCAGTCATCACGCTCCTGCGTGTGGCCCCGTCCTGTGACAGGTATGGGGCCCACCTGCCCACAGGGCTCAGGCCTCCCCAGCCCATCACCCTGTACGGCTTGCCCCAGGTGTCTGAGCAACAGAGAATTCCAGAGCCCTCTGGCTGCTCCCTTTCCCAGCCCTGCCATGTCAGCCCCTCAGCCAGCTGCCATGCTCCCTTGCCGCCTCTCAGGGCTCTGTCCCCACAGGGCTGGGCTGCCTGGCTGCTGCTGCCAGGGGGGCAGTGGGCACAGGCAGAAATGGCAGCCAGGTCAGCTGCCCCCGCTGCTGTGTCTGAGACCCCCCCTGAGACACAGCTCTAACCCCGCAGAGCTGCCATGGCCATGTGGAAGACCATCATGGGCTCAGCCAGGACTGTGGAGCTGGCGCAGCTGATCCTCCTGGATGTGCTGGGGAGCTGGCCAGAGTACAGCACCTGCACCTCCGATGGGGACGAAACGGGTGTCTTTGCCCTGGCTGTGAGTTCCTGCAACTGGCCTTTGCAGGCCCCAAGGCTGCCTCTCCAGCAGCTCTCCATCCTCCTTCCCTCGCTGCATCTCCCTGCCTCAGGCACTGGCCTGAAACCTGGCCCAGGGGCAGCTTCAGGCCCACCGGGCCCCGTGCTCCCCCTGCCAAGGTCTCTCCTGGCCTCTCCCTGCCACGCTCGGGCCCAGCCACACGCACACCTCGGCACTGAGCGCTGTCTCGGGGGGCTTTGTCCTTTGCAGGCAACTGTGGTGATGTGGAAGATCCTCCAGGTGCCCTGTCTCCCACGGATCTTGAAGGTGTATTTCCCCCGCCTATTTGTGCATCTGCTATTCCAAGTGTTCTTCAGCACTCTGGATATGCCAGAGGCGGTGGACACCTTCTGGAAGGGATGCCAGGAAGAGCACGGCCTTGCCACCAGCCCCAACAGGTGCCCCATGCCACTCCTCCAGTCCCTGCCACGTGGCCTGCCAAGGAGCCAGTGCTGCCGCTGTGACCTGGGCTTTGCTCTGCACACAGGTTTGCAGTGCGCACCCTCAAGTCCCTGCTCTGCCTTCTCCGCTGCGAGGATGTGGTGGTGGCAATGGAGCGCAGGTGTGCCTGGGACACGCTGCTCTCTCTTGACACTCACCACTTTGCCGTGGCTCTGCTTGCCAGGTGAGACCCCCTTCTCCCCACTGCCTCTGACATTGCTGCTCTGTGCCCAGGTGCCTCACAAAGTGTCCGTGGTGGCCATGGGCCAGAGGGCCTTGTCACTAAAGGAACGGCCAAGCAGACTGGAAAAGGCTGGCAGAGGACGGTGCCCATGAGCAACCAACTGCCAAATGGCCCACGTCCCCTTGCTGGAAGGGTGCTGGGGAAAGATGAGAACTGGATGAGTCACGCCTGGGAGAGGTTTGCCTCACTGGCTCGGGGTCTTGTTTCCTTTTTCCCCTCTTCAGAGAAATTCGCCGCTTAGCCATCCACTTTTGTTCTGCGATTGCATTCTACCTGCTCGCCCTGCTCGGCAAAGAGATGCCATACTGGGATTTCCCTGCCCTGGCATTCCTTGTGGAGGTGAGCCTCAAGGCCAGCGCTGCCCGGCTGAGCCGCCTCCCAGCCCTCTGGCCTCTCGCAGCCACAGCTGCCAGGACAGTGCCCGTGCCCTGTGCTGCTGCCTGGGCCCGGCCCTGTGCGCTTCTGGGCTCCTGCCGGCCGGCTCCCCTGTCACTGCCCTGTGCCTTTCAGGTCCTCGAGTGCCTGGACTTGAGGGAATGCAGTGACAGCGTTCTGGAGATCCTGGCACAGAACCTGCAGAGCGAGCACATGGCTAGGCGTTACTTGGCACTCCGAGGCCTCGTAGTGCTGGGCAAGAATCCCTTGATGGTGAGAAGGGACAGTGGCTGAAGCCGTGCAGGCAGCGTGGGGCTGGGCAACACTGTCGCTTGGCCTTGCATGGGCTTCGGCCACTAGGGCAGCTGCTCCCAGCTCTCCTGCCTCCCGCTCCAGCTGCCCCAGAGCTTCGGGACAGGCCTTTGGCCTCTGGGCCCTGCGGCCTTTCACAGGGCGGCCTTTCACAAAGTGGTGTTCCACACAGGCCGAAAAAATGCAGAGCCTGACTGAAAGTCTTGTGGAGCTCCTGGAGGAAAATGACAGCGACATGATCAGGATGAGCATTCTTCTCCTGAGATATTTGCTCCTGGATAATGGTGCCCCAATAGCCACCCCCATTGCCCTGCAGCTGGCTGAGGCGCTCCTGCCACTCTTTGACAGCGTAAGGCCCTGTGCCCACAGCCACGGCCACTGGCTGCTGCCGGGACACTTGGTGCCCTGTGCAGATGCACGCCTGTGCCCTGGAGGGCCTGAAGCAGCTGATGCTCAGGTCTTTTGCCCTTTCCTTTCATCCAGGATGATATCCAGGTGCAGCTGAGCTCCATGGCTGTCTTTCAAGAGATGCTGGACTTATTAACAGAAGAGGGAAGAAAGGCCCTCAAGTCCCACGTGCGCCAGAGCCTGCTCCCTCTCTACTTCCACTGCCATGATGAGAATCAGATTGTTGCTGAGGTGAGCACTTGTGGCCAGCTGCCGTCCCCCTGGCAGGGGCTTGGGCTGCCTCCTGCCCTGGCACCTTGCAGGCTGCAGCCTCCTCCAGCCTGTGCTACTGGGATGGTCCTGTGCCCTGGACTGTGGGGCCATCTGTGCCTCTCTGTTGCTCTCCAGGCCTCCCGGGAAACGCTGCATTCCTCAGCCAGATTCCTGAAGAGGAGGGATATTGAACAAATGCTACACGTGGATCAGAGCTTTGGCGAGTGCCTGGTAAGAGCAGCCGAGAAGCCCCAGCCTCAGCATGGCGAAGGACGCTGAGGGCGGTGCTCAGCGTGGGGGACGGGCAGCTGTGACCGCTGCTGCACCCAGAGGTCGCGCGGGCTCTTCTCCAGGCTCCCGCAGGCCCGAGTCGGGTGCCCTGGGAGTCCGAGCCCGGCGGGGCTGCGGGGCGGCACTGCGGCTCCCCGGGCAGCAGCCGGCCCTCTGCCCCCTGCCCTCGGGAGCCCTTGGCCGGCGGCTGCTGGCCGCGCCTCAGGGCTGTGCGGGCAGGGGAGGCCGGCGCTGGGCGCAGACAGCGCCCCGCCCAGGGGCTGAGCCCGCGCCAACCCTTCCCTCCTGCTGCTGTCTGCAGCTGGCAGAGGACAGGAGGCGAGCGGCCGAGCAGCTGCGCCAGGCCCTGCGCTACCTGCAGAGCCCACAGGAGCCCCTGCGAGAGGCGGCCGTCAGGTTCATGGGTGAGTCCCGTGCCGGGCTCCCTCCCCGGCCCGCCGCAGCTCGGCCCCGGCCCCGCCTGCTGCCCCCGGCAGCTCCAGCCGGGCCCGGCGCCGTGGAGCCCTGCCTGGCCTGGGCATTGCTGCTGCCGCCCTCTGGCAGCCGTGCCCTGGGGCGGCAGCGTGCGGCAAGGGCCCGGGCTGAGCCCTGCCGGGCCAGCAGCCCGTGTGGCCACAGCGCCGGCAGCGCCGCTGGCAGGGAGCTGTGCCGCTGGGGCCGTGACAGGCTCTGTGTTCACAGGCATGGCCGGGCGGCACCTGAGGGGGCAGCAGCAAGAGCTGCAGCTGATCTGCACTGGTGAGTGTGTGAGGGCAGCCGGCTGACCGCGGGGGCTGGAGGGGGCAGCTGCAAGCCCTGCCCCGGCTGCGGAGGGCTCCGCTCCCGTGGACAGAGCACACAGAGATTTCAGGGCTACGTGTGGCATTCGTGGCCAGCACCTTCGGGCTGATCCCCTTGCTCCCTTCTCCCTGCGGGCCATGGCAAGAGCCGGCCGGGATAGCGCCGGCAGGGGCTCTCCTCGGCTCCCTGCACATGCGGGATCCGACCTTGCCTCTTTTCCGCTCTCTTGCAGCCCTTGAAGAAATGGCATGTGACAGCAGTCCTGCAATCAGAGATGCTGCAGTTGAATTTTCTTTAGTTCTCCGGGCCCTACAGAGAGCTCCCTACTCCCCATGGCGTAAGCTGCGAGATCGATTCCGCAGTGCATGGAGGAAACGGCCTCGTCTGTGCAGCACTGCCGTGCTGTTCTGCTGGAGCTCCGCAGAGAGATGATCTGAAAGACTCTGTCTGCTGGGGCCATTTAAGCCAGCAGGGATTTGTGTTTTTTCTTCAAGATTTTTCTGTTTGTATTTTCGTTTTTTGTTGAGTATAGAATATCATAGAATAGAATAGAATATCTTCCAATACACAGAGTGCCAGGATCTTTCTTTTCCTGCACAGGGTCTGTAGGGCATATGGGGAGAGGGGGAAATAGGTGCTTGTGCTCAGCCAGCTGTCCGGGCGTGCAGTGTCGCAGGGAAAATGGCCAGAAGCCCCTTGGCCTTTGGTGGTTCTGCTGAAGCCTTTGTGCTGCCGACAGAGCGGCTGGGCAGGGGCCGGAGCTGCGGGGATCCCTGCCAGAGCGGTGCCTGGCAATGGCCACAAGCCCTGTGCCGGGGAGGAAGGGCCATCCGTGTCCTCCTGCCCATGCGCTGCTGGCTGCCTTGCTGAGGGCTCTCAGGTGCCTCTGGATGGGGCTCCTCTGGAGCTGCTGTGGGGCTGCGGCGCTGCTGCCGGCAAGCTTGGCCAGGCTGGGGGAGACCCTGAGGGGCTGGGGCGCTGCTAAGCCCGGAACAATTGGCTGGCAGAGGCCATAGGCAGCCCCCTGGCAGCCGCCTCGATCCTGACAGCCGGCTGCTCTGGCGCTCCCAGGTTTGTGGCCGGTTGGAGGGACCCCCTGGGATCAGGCGTGGAACCCTGGTCCTGGCCTTTCAGGGCTGTGAGGCCAGCTGTTGTGGGGCTGGGCATGTGCCCTCCCTGGGCTCCAGACTGGAGGCCCCGTGCCCCTCAGCCTTAGGCATTGAGCTCCACTGTCTGATATCCAAGTCTTGTTCCTATTGCTGTGGGGGAGGCCGAGCTCTGTGGCTTTAGGCCCCATTGAGCCAGAAGAGCAGCAGCTTTGAGCCCACAGGGGCCACAGAAAGGCCCTCTTGGACCACGGGCATTCCTGTCCTTCCCAAGGCAGGGACACATGAGAGTGCAGCGGGCACCTTCAGGGTGCCACGCTGGCTTTGCACTGGGCCACCTCCCTGTGCTGTGCTCGGCTGGCTCTTTGCTTTGCTGCTCTCGGCCTTGTCTCGTCGTACTCCTCTGGCTGCCTGCAGCCAGGGGCAGCCCTATCAGGAGGGTGAAAGGCCCCGTCTCCAACATGTCAAGGGGGAAACGGAGCTCTCCCAGCTCTCAGCCCACGCTGTAAGCAGAGCGGAGCCTTTTCCAAGCCCCGGTGGCTTTCTGCCGGCTTCTGGCCCCTGGCCACCATGACCCACTGCACTCGCTCTGAGTCACCTACAGCATGCCTGGTGCCTCTTGATTTGCTGACCCTGGCATGTGAGGCTCACTGAGGGAAAGGTGGCTGTCCCAATGCTGAGGGCACACGTGGCTCACTGAGCAGACTTGAGGCTTCCCCAGCAGCTTGCAGGTGCCTTATGTGTCATGTTACAGTGCTTGTGCTCCTGCCTCTTCCTGTCCCTCTTGTCACCCTCAGCCAACGTGCACCCTCTGACCTACCTTCAGTAAACCCTGTTGCATCAGACACGGTGTCAAGAGCCCTCCTTCGGCTGCCGGTCGAGCGCACATTACACCCTCCGGGCCTGGGAGCAAGGTGGGCTGGGAGAGCTGTTCTCTCAGACCAAGAGGGAGCGGCTCTCCACAGCACCTGCCCATGGACCTTCCCCGCACCAAATAAAATCATCTCCAAGCTTAGCTAGTAAGCTAGTACGGTATAAACCATTAATTGCCTGGAAATCTGGCACTAGTCTCTAAGTGCCATTAGGTTTCTTTATTGCTAATCTAGCAGTATTCAATTCTGACTTTTATTCTTTTAATAATCCTGATGTCAGGGATATATTGATTGTTGGTTCTATTTCTTTCCTAGCTTCTAATCTTCAAGGGTATTGCTTTCTGACTACTGGCTCAACTCTTGTGTGTAGCTCAATTTTCACAGGGTCTGCTCGTTTTGATTTTCCTGGGCTATCAGTATCCCATACTCTGGGGTATACCTGATTCAATACTTGCTCTAAATAGTTCTTCTTGTTTGTTGGTCTTGTGTCAATTGTCAGTCCTACTGCTAAAACTGCTCATTTGTCTTCAGGTACCTTCCATGTTAGTTTTCTTTCTCTAAACGGAACTCTTGTTTCTAAATTTTCAAGCAAAAAATCCATGCCTAGGACAGATTTGAGTGAGTTTGGTAAATAAAGAAACTGATGTATTCCCATTTTCTTCTTGATTTTACATTGAAGTGGTTGCATGAAGAATGCCTTTTCTGGCTCCTATTGCTGGCAGATAGTTTTCACTTTTGGGTATCAGTGCTTGATTCACGTGTGAAAATGTGTCTCCACATTTAGTTAAAAATTCAACTTCTTTATTATTCTTTAGCTGTATTTTAACCGGTAACCTGCTAGGGCAAGAACTGCCAGTCTCGGTCATTCCTGGTATCTGGTGAACATTGCACAGCAGCCGGCATCGTTCGCGTCCCACAAAGGGCTTACGATAGGACACAGCTTGTCTACTGTGCCTTGTAAGGCTCCACCAGCAATTTGTCCCTGCACACGTGCTCTGGCTGCCTTGATCGCCAACTCTTTTGCTGCTTTGGTTAGCTCTGTCAACATGAAATCAGGATCACCTCAGCCTGGCTCTTGACTCTTGACTACGAACTCCAATCTTTTTGCTACTTTGCTAGGGTTTTCTCTTTCCATTTTAACTTTTTCCCACGAGCATCCCAGGCTCTGCTGGGCTGCGTCCATGGGGAACCCGTCCCAGTTGCTGACTCTGCTCTGGGTGAAAAGCGTTTTCCTAATACGGAAATGAAACCTGCCCCATCCCAGCTCCCTGCCCTTTCCTCGAGTCCTGTCACTGGTCCCAACAGCGAGCTCGGTCCTTGAGTGGCCATTAATTGTAAACATCCAACATGGGCCAATCACAGGTGCACCTGTTGCATTTCACAGCAGCAGATAACCATTGTTTACATTTTGTTACTGAGGCCACAGCTTCTGAGAAAGGGAAAAAATCCCAAAGAAAGGATTTTTCACAAAAGATGTCTGTGACACCAGGGATTTCTTAGTTCGTTTTCACCAGAAATGGGTCAGGGAAAAAGTAAGTTCCTTGACCCAGGGGCTGCGGATTGTGTGAGTAATTCACAGCAGTTTGAGGTATCTAGGAACTGTGAGGTGGGTTCTCAGGGGGAGAGCATTCCTCAGGACAGCCCACTGGGGATGATAATACGGTTTGGAGATGAATGGGAATCCCAAAGGAGAAAAAGTAAACAGAAAATAATTAAGTATTACATGTTTAAATGGAAAAAGGAAATGATCCGGAAAGATAATTTTTATTGGTCTAAGTTCGGATCATTTGAGGATTATATTTGCCAGGCTCTAAATATATATGTGAATTCAAAAGACCCTGTTAATCAGGAGGAGAGTGAAAATGCTGCCTTTTGGAGTCCTGAGGGGAGAAGTAGGTCTGTTGTTCAGAGGCAGGACAGGGCACTTCAGGAGTTATTGAGAGGAGCACAAAGGGTGTATGTGAACAGAGATAAGAAAAAGCAGAAAGCAGATGCCTGAATTTTGGTAGCAGCAGTTAAAGAAATGCAGGCAGCTTTGAATACAGAAAAATCCACAGAGAAAAACAAAGAGCAGATGTCAAGATCTATCTTTAGGAACACAAGACCTGTGTGTTTTTCCGACCACAAGAAAGAGCACCTAAAAAAATTCTTGCCCTACCTTAAAGGGTGCAGGTCCTACCTGTTTTTACTATCATAAAAAGGGGCACAGACAAAAAAAGTTGCAGGAAGAAAGAGCAAGATGAGGAAACTTTTAATGGAGGTCAGGGGCTCTGTTTAATGAAGGGGACTGAAAAACACCACCAGAAGTGTGTTGATAAGTTATATTCTTAGTCAATACAGGAGTTTCTCAGTCGACAATGACAAAATTACCCCAGGGATGTGAGATAAGTTGTGAGCGAGTTCCAGTAGTTAGAATTACAAGAGAGGCTTTTCCAGTTCCTGTAATTAAAGGGGTGCAAATTTAAACAGACGACAAATTTGGAGTAAATGATTTATTGTTGATACCAGAAGCGGAGAATAATTTATTAAGCAATGATCTAATATTAGCCTTAAATTTACAGATAAAACCCTGGGAAGGAAAACTAAAAAATTATTCTTTAACTGAAGAAGATAATCTGGAAATTAATGATATGGGTTGGCATTTGAGTGAAGTGGGGAAGAGCTTGGGGTAAAGGAATCTGGTCCCCTTAGTCCCTCCTGGTCAGCACAAGCCTGTGAACTTTATGCATTACTCCGTGCATTATTCATACTAAAAGAGCAAGAAGGGACTATTTATAAAGACTCCAAATATGCTTTTAGTGTAGTACATACTTTTAGAAAAATTTGGAAGGAAAGGGGACTTATAAACACTCAAGGGAAAGGGTTAGTACACGGGGAATTGATAATTCAGATACTTGAAGCTTTAAAAAGCTCAAAGAAAATAGCAGTAGTTCATGCAAAGGGACATCAGAGAGAGAGGGATATTAGAGTCAGAGAGAATAATTTGGCCGACGAAGAAGCAAAAAGAGCGACCTTAAGGAAAAAAAAACCCAAAGCAAAAATACTGAAATCATTACCTTACAAGAAACAGAATTCAGCAGGGGACACTTTCTCTTTCGCTAGCAGAACTGGCAGCTATAAGGAAATTAGGAAAAACATTTAAGGAGGGAAAGTGGGTTTTTCTTTATAGCAAGATTATGATGCCAAAACCAGTGGCACATTAGGTCTTAGATGACTTGCATAGATGGACACACTGGGGAATAAGAGCCCTTTGTGATCACTTTTTAAAATTTTATGGGTGTATAAGGATATTTGAAATTGGAAAGCAAATCACCCAGGGGTGTCTCACCTGTCAAAAAGTAACTAAGAAGGCATTAAGAAGCCCTCCCTCTGGAGGATGCAAAACAGCCTACAGGCTATTTGAAACGATCCAGGTTGATTTTACAGAATTGCCTAAAGTGGGTTGGTGGAAATATTTCTTAGTTATAATAGATCAATTAACTCAGTGTGTTGAAGCATTTCCAGCAGCTCAGGCTACAGTTCAAACGGAGGCCAAAATATTGTTGGAATATGTAATTCCAAGAATGTGATAATGTGGTGGGATTTAAGTGGATTTATATTAACCCTGATTTAGTAAGAATGAACTAAGCATCCTGGAGTGGCTGCCGACCGCAATTCCCTTGAGCTCAGAGGCAGAAGAACGCTGGTGGAAAAGAATAAAAGACTTTCTGAATCAGTGGGAACAGCCTAAAAGGATCAAAGATCTCCTCCAAAATTACCCACCAGCAACATTATTAGAATTTATTACAAAACTGCAATTCCAGAAACTGAGATTGATAACACCTGGTGTTGAAAGAGTCCAGAGACAACTAAAACATTGGCAGTGCAGTAAACATGGTTTAGGGTGTCATCCCTGGATATGTATTGTTTGCACACTTTGCTTTAACTCATGGTGGAGAGTACCTAAGAGGGAAGAGAAGGAGAAACAATTGATTTGCTTGCTTTGCTATAGTTATGTATTTAGATAGCTAACTATAGAACGCATTGCTAGTGATTTTTTTTAGATACCAATGAGACTGGGAGACGGGACCCTTCCAGAAGCAATTGGATTAATAGAGAACTTAAATCAATTGGTTCTTGCCATATTGGCTATAGCACAAATAAGAGAACAAGCAATTTATAATATTATAGACCAGTGTCTCATAATCAATAGTTGTTGTGGAGAAGAAGTCTATATATCACATCGTAAGCGCATTCCAGGGGCATATTGGCCTGGCGAGTGTGCCTATTGGAGGCTGTGATTTAATGCACTTCTTGCACTTGAAGTAGAAAATATTTAGTGAAATCTTATTGTGGTTGACACATCCCTGAAATTTTGGAAAATACAGATTTATGGTATTCCAGCCTAACCTTTCCCCTGTTCTTGTCGTTTTAATTATTTCTTCTTAACCAGCCAGAACTGAGAAATGGTATTTAAGAGGGGACAAGCAAACTCTGTGGGGCTATGGGTACCAAATAAACTAAAAACACCAGTGACTAGATCCCTAGATATTACCTTTGCTACTGAGAAGACTAGCATCTCGGCCCTTGGTTGCAACCCAAGGGGCCTTGAGAAAGGTAGAAAGGTAGATTTCCTAAAGAAATCTATAATATTATTTTCACTGTGATCATTCTGGTACCCTGGATGGTTGGCCAAAGCCAGAGAGCCACACTGGACAGAGTTTCATCAATAAAAAAGCAAACAGGGCAAAAACAAAGTCCCAGCAATTTCAATATTTGTGACTATTGCAATCACCCTATGAAGATTAAGGACAAGATGGGATCTGTGTTTGTGACACACCCATATGTTAGTTCTGCCTGCTACAATCACAACCACTTTATAGATGTTTGTGTTAAAGAAAGAAAGATGCATTGGGTAGGGAAAAATTTAAACTATAATGGACGAGCTCCTCATCCCCATGGTAATCAGATTTGCCCCCAGTATGAAAAGTTCTTTTGTTTTGAAAGAGACGATAATTGAAATGATCCAAGTATAAGCATGGGAAACCAGGCACTAAGAGAAAAATTGAAAGAGAAAATAAAAGAAGAGAAAGAAACAAAGGAGAATAGAGGAAAGAACAAGAGAAAAGAGTCAAAAGAATTGGCTGAATTGTATAAATAGCTTAAACAGCACTACAAAGATTGGAACCTGCCAGCCTCGAATAAGAATCTGTTTGTGAGGTTGATGCAAGATATTGCTACAGAATTGGGATTATCCAATGTTGGATTTGTGGAGGTCTAAAAATAGCTGAAAAGATGGACGTGGAAAAGTGAGAGCTTAGCTCCAGAACAATTTTTAAAATGGAACCATACCCAAATTTCTAGAACATTGAAGAGACTTGAAAGATAGATTCTAAGCTATCAAGTAATTGAAATCATTTGTATAACTCAAGAAGGAAGAAAATTTAATAAAGTAGTGGGGCATACTCCTTGTAAATCCACATTGGTGGTCAATATGGATAATCGTTCAAAAGTTTGGTGACCTGAAACCCCTGTTGGTTATTAGAGACCAATAAAAAAAAACTGTGAATGGGATGAACAGATTGATTTATGCTGGTACAGAAGTCCTGGAGCTAACCCCTACCAATCTATCAATGGCTCAGGATTGGTCATGGGGATATAGGACCCTAATTTGCCTGTTGAATCGAGTGATAGGGCCCCAAGTAGTAGTGGAAGTGGTGTCAAATCACACCACTGGTGCCTTAAAAATGTTGGCCAGGCAATATACACAAATGCGGGCATTTGTGTACCAAAACAGGATTGCCCTAGACTATCTGTTAGCAGAAGAAGGAAGAGTTTATGGGAGATTTAACAAATTTTACTGCTGCATAGAAATTGAAGAAAATGGAGAAGCTATCACTGAACCTGTCGAGGAAATTAAAAGGGTGGCTCATGAGCCAGTACAAAAGTGGAATTCAATCTAGAAAGCAGATTGGTGAGATAACCTCTTTGGAGGTGTTTGGTAGAAAAAGTTAGAGTTCATGTTGTTTTGTTCAATTTTGAGACCTTTGTTTCTGCCTTGTATGATTCCATGTTTTATTAGGCTAATTTGCTCAGTGATTCAGGAGATGCAGATTACAATAATATCTCTAGATTCAGAATCAGTAGAAAGAGGAAAACCAAAATCTGTGATGGTACTAACAGCTGAATCAACCGGTGTTAAATAATAAGGACCTAAACAGATTGAAATAGCCCAGGAAATGCTAACCAAATTTGAAAAAAGTCTGGAAAATTAGAGGCAGCAACAGAAATGCTGGAGAAATTTGAAGCTGAAGAGACAACAAGAAAATCCAAATTCTGAAGAATATAAAGGATATCAGGGCATAGATTTTTAATAAAGCACGGAACATAATGATCAAGAAGAGAAATGGGGGATTTGTGGTAAATAGGTATGATTCATGCTGACAAAAATTGAAACAGGAATCAATATTAATACAATAATTAATATTTGTGGATAATAAAACAGTTAAAAATTGTAATGCCAAAGAAGAAAGGGAGAAGAGGGGCTCCACCCCCCTCCCTGCAGATGTTCAGGAACAGGAGGAAAGCAAGAGATAACAGTTGCTAAAAATTAACACAGAAGGGAAACTCTGGTTGGGTCCCAGAAAAATGTTAATTATAAGGGATTTATTGCCTTGATATGTAGATGTAGTGATATGTTAGTCTTGGCTTACATTGTACTGGCTTGGTGGCGCATGTGTAACCCAAAGGTGAATTAAAAGACACACAGGAAGACTACGAAATCTTCATCAGACGACCTCCAAAAGACTTGTGCGACCACCAAACTCAGTGGCGGTAAAGGTGGTAATGAGGGTGGAGATAGAAATATGACAAACTGAAAATGGGAGGAGATGATATTAACACATGGCATGTAAGGGGGTAATTTTCACTTGGCAAGCTCATATGTGAGGTGGCACGGGTCCAAGAGCCCTTCACTCTGTACCCCACATTTTTTTTTGCTTATGCGCTATTATTTGAACCAAATTATCCCTTATTTATGTATTTTCTCAACTATTCAAATAAAATTGCTGCTATCTCAAATATTGTTTGGGTTTTTTTTATGATGGGAATATTGGGCAAACATAACACAGACAGCCAAAAAAGCTCCTTGTGGGCAGAGCTGGCAGCATCGGACCCCCAAATTGTGTCCAGTGCTGCCTTGTGTAGCCCAAAATCGCCAGTAGAGGCACTGGATGTTTGTGCACCGGGATGCTTTAGGACTATGGCTGAAATTTAGGAACCCCGGCCCTAATTACAATGCCTCCTTAACGGTCTGCAGCACCCAGAGCAGAACTGGGGCATTGGCCCAATCAGCTCCAATTTTGCCCCATTTTGCCCTCCCAAGGCACTGCTTCCAGCCTGGGCTGTCCCTGTGCTCCAGCTGCAGCTGTAGAGCCCTCAGAGCTGCGGCTCTGCTCTCCTTCTCCTCCTCCCCCTGTGGCTTCTGTGTAGGGACCAGCAGTGGCCCAAGAAGAGCAGGAACTCCAAAAGTGCTCTGGAGCCCCCTGAGGAGCCCTGGCAGAGTCAGCACCGAGTACCAGCTTTCCTCAACATGCCAGGGCAATTCAACATTTCCAGAGTGGCTGTGCCAGGGCTGAAGGAAGAAAACGGAGTGAAAGGCTGAGGGTTTGCAGGAATTGCGGTGTAAAGCCACTAGACGGGCTGCTGTGGACCCAAGACCTGCCTGGGGTCAGGTGCTGCCTTCCTTCCATTCAGGATCAGGGACAGCAGTCGCAGGTGTTGCAAAGGGCGTGTGCCTGAGTCCAGGACACTGCTACGCTGCCGGTGGGCACTGGGATCCAACCTGCTGCCTTGGCGGCTTCTGCCCGCTGCCGGTGGTGGTGCCGGGAGCGATTGGTGCCCGTGAGTTTGCAAAAGGAGCGATTTCCCCTCCTCCCTCCCGTCCGAGGCTGCCATGGTCCCTGAGGGGATGGAGCTGGACCGGGGCGCCCCCTGCTGGCCGGGAGTGCTCTCTGCAGCGCCCCCTGCTGGCCGCAGTTAGAACTGCTACAAAAACCAACTGTGCTGAGCGGGAGGGAAAGTTCTGGGTTTCTCCTGTTTGTTCTGTTCTGGTTTATAAATTTCCCAGTAAAGACCTGTTATTCCTTTTCCTACACTTTGGCCTGGAAGCCCCACCATTTCTGAAATTAGAAAACATTTTTGACATGGGTCTTCATTCTATTCCAGGAACATTCCCACTTTCTTGGCACATATTGCTCATAAACGAGATTTCAGCTCCTGAGCTGCAGTGTGGATGGGACAGACACCTAAAGGGAAGACAGGATCAGGGACTTGGCCACCTCATGCTCTGCCCTTTAAGCCAGTTGGGCCACCAAGGGCCCTCTCCCCAGATGGCACTTCTGGTCCCCCGACCACTCAGGAGCTGGCTTTGGCAGAGTGTCACACTGTCCCCAGTGTTCCATGGCTGACAGACTGATGGACAGATGGGGCCCTGTCTCACCAAAAGCAAGGCCTGACCCACCCCTGCCACACATAGCTGTTCCAAAATATCTCCGGACATCACACTTTTCCTGTCTCTGAACCCCCACCATGTGCCATGGTCTGATCCCAACTGCTCTGGCAAAGGGGCAGGCTCCAGAACCCTCACAGGGCCTTCGTGGCATTGTTGTGGGATGATCACGGGAGAGGAGGGGTTTGGGAGGGGAGAAGAGGAGGGGAGAAGAGAATCCCGAGCCTTCTGAAGGCCGCTTTGGCCATCAGAGCGAGGAAGATCCAAGGCCATGCCAGGTTACTCTGGCGTGGGAAACATGCTGGGAGGAGTGTTCAGGGTTTGTTACTTGTTGGGGTCTCTCCTAGGAAATTGTTCTTTTTGTGACTCTTTGGACTCTGAAACTTGTTGCTGTTGCTGGTGGTTTCATTCTCTCTTGTTGCTGTTTCAGGAAATTGTTCTTCTCTCAGTCCTTTGGGATCTTTCTCCCTTCACAAGGAGGTTGAGGAGCAATTTTTTAGTGGCAGCACACACAAGAGTGGGTGCCCATGGGTGGGTACCCCCAGTGCCCCCCAGTGTCACAGCACATTCCCGTAGATGTCACTGGGTTCCCGTGGTCGCCCCTGGGGTCCCCGCAGCTCCGCGTAGGTCACCTGGGGATCCTGGAGTGTGGTGGCACGGGGGGACGCTGCGAGACACACGGGCTGTGGGATCTGGGTGGGGTGACACTCGTGGGTGAGGTGTCCCTCTGTGTGTGTCCCCACCGTACTCACCCCCTGCCCTCTTGGTGACCATGGCGTGGGTGTACAGCACCTCCCCCTCCTCTGGGGGGGCCGGGGGATCCGGGGGGACCCTGAAGGAGCAAAGGGGATGTGGGGGAAGAAATGGGAGGTCGTGGTGGTCGGGGTAAAAGGAGAGAGTGTGGTTTGAGCCCCCACTCACCTTTCCTGCTGCTTTCTTGCAGTTGCAGAGGAAAGAGGGGAGGGGTGACTGTGGGATCCGAGGGCTATGACCCCTCTCAGGAATCCTGAACAGCCAAGGGGCCCTCAATTTCCCACAGGACCCCCAAGCATCCCTGAGGTCCCCCAGAATTCATGAACATCCCCAGTGCCCCCGACCAACTCAGCCTCAAGAACCCAAAGCCCGGCAGAGACAGACACCCAAACACCCCCAAGGGAACCCCCAACATCCCTGCAGGATCCTCCAGCACCTCCCCAAACCCTAAAGGACCCCCAGACAAGGTCACAATTCTGGGGCTGTGGGTGCTGTCTAATTGCTCCCCAACTCTGGGGACCTCTACAGCTCCCTGGGACCCCTGTCTCCCCATTGTCATCCACCCATATGGTGCCACTGATGCCAGGTCACAATGACACCCACAAGCAGGTGCAGGAACAAAAGGGCCCAACCGACCCCTGCAGCCACTGCAAGAAACAGAGGGGGACACGGTGTCAGGGTGTCACCCATCATTCCAGGGGTCCTGCACTCCCTAGTGACCCTGTGTGTCGCCACCTGTGTCCCTGTGTCCCCATGTTTTCACTGTCAGTGCCAGCTCAGGGCTGAGTGCCCAGAACACACGGTGCCGTCCTGTCCCAGCTGGTTGGTGGCCACTTACTGGTAGGTGGCCCACATTGATGGCTCTGAGCTCCAGGAGGGCACCCCAGGCAACCTCCTGCCCATTGTGAAGCCAGGTGAAGGTGACAGGGGCTGAACCCACCTGCACCTAGCAGCGCAGGGTCATGGGGTCACCTGCACGCACCTGGTGTGACAGGGGACTGGGGATGATGGTGGCATTGGCCACGGGCACTGTGGGGACACAGACAGGGCTGAGGGCACAGGGAGGGGCTGGCAGCCGGTGTGGGTGGGTACGGACAGGGGGGATGGGTGTGATGGGGGATGTCGGGGATGAGGTCACACCGTGGAGGGGTGAGAGGACACAGGGCAGAGGTGGGGGGACACAAGCAAGGTGTCCGGGGGTCATGGAGGTGCCCAGGCAGGAGACCCAAGGGGTCTCTTGGGGCTCCCTGTACCCATCCGAGCACTCATTGCGCACCGTGACGCAGAGCCAGGCACTGCTCTTCCACATGGCCTCCCCTTGGAGAGCACCTGGCAGCTGTAATTCCCCGAGTGGGAGACCCCCACAGCGGGTGAAGACCCCTGCAGGCCCCCCACCACTTGCCCGTCCTGGTAGAACACGTGCAGGAGGGGGGCTCAGGGTTGCAGGGGCCCGGGGGTGCTGAGGCAGCTGAGAGTGAGGGGGGAACCTACGGTGAGATCACGGGGACCTTCCAGCACTTGCACCATGAAGAGCTCAGGGAAGGAGAGGGGAGGGAGATTTGTGACCCCAAGTTCCCTGGAAGGGGCTGGAGGTGTCAGGGTGGCAGCTCTGGGATGCTCACCATGCACTGTCACTGTCACCAGCGCAGACTCCTTCCACACCCAGTATTCCACCTGGCCTTTGCAGCTGTAGTGGCCACTGTGGTTCAGCTGCAGAGGGGACAGGGACAGCTCGGTGCTATTGGAGAACACCTCCAGATCTGTCTCCTTTTGGTAGAAGGACACCGAGGTGACCGTGTTGTTCCACCAGCCCTGGCAGCACAGTGTCACTGTGTCCCCCTCCAGTAGCGCCTGCCCCAGTGCCTGCAGTACCAGCAAGTCTCGGAGACAGAGAGGATTCATCACATCACATGACAGGGATCTGGAGGGTCCTGGTGAAATCAGGACCCCCACTGGGTCGCACTCAGTGCACCAGTGTTGTGGTGTGCTGTAATGTCCCATTTTGGCCTTCCAGGTCACTTTCCCAGGTGTGCCTATACGTCTCTCCCTTCCCCCTTGCCCCCATGCTGAGTGAGTCCTGTCCATCAGGCTGAACATTCCAGCGAGGCGTCGTGTGGTTGGTCAAGTTCAAAGGATGCCCCTATGCCCAGAGGTCATTGGCCTTTCTGGGTGTCATCTTCCCCTGAGACCCTGCCCCTCTCACCTGGTTGGTGGCTCACCTGTACCTCC
Organism: Ammospiza caudacuta; assembly: GCF_027887145.1. NCBI lineage: Eukaryota > Metazoa > Chordata > Aves > Passeriformes > Passerellidae > Ammospiza > Ammospiza caudacuta. The sequence goes on along the minus strand of NC_080614.1, from coordinate 1,902,202 downwards.
CCTCCCCCTGTCCCTTAGCTTAAAAGGTGAATGAGACCATGCGGCCGGGGTTCTGTTGGAGCAGTTGCTCACGTTCAGACCTCTGCAACCATGGAATAAACCTCTGGACATTAAACCCTCCAGCAGAATCCTCTCCTTTTTCTCTTCACCATCGCCTGAAGCTATTCCTCCTGAGGTAAACGGGGTTCCTAACAAGCCTGGACTTGTTCAGTGCCCAGCTGCAATCTCCAGCAAGCCAAGGTATCTCTGGGGTGACACACCGCAGTTGCTGCCTTTGGCCCAGCAGCGAGGGTCAGACCGGCCCAGGCACTATCTAACTGGTAATATTGGGAGCCTTTTTTTCCAATACACCAGAGGTCATCAATTCCATCAACAGGATCCTCTCACTCTGGGATGCTCTGGGATGTCCCAGAGCAGGGGACGAGCTCTGGTAACACAGGAGGTGACCTATGGAGCAAAGACCACCAGGGGCCCTCAGGGATCTCGTGGGTCCCAGGCTGGGGACACCTAAACATCCCTCATCATTTGAGATTCTCAGGGGGAAACTGCGCCTGGTGCCAGGTCTGACACACCAGTAGGTGTCTTTCTTGGTGACAGTGATGTTTTCCTGTCCGTCCTGCACCCAGCGCTCCCTGTCCTTGTACCAGGTGGTAGCACTGGCAGTCCCCGAGCCCTGACAGGTCAGTGTCACCCTGTCCCACAGCACTGCCGGCCTCCACGGGGACTCCACCAGGAGCTGGGTGGTCTGGGCACCTGTGGGTGACAGGGGACACCAGACTACCAGGGCCAGCGCAGGGCTGAGGACAGCAGGGTCAGGTCATGGCATCCCCTGAGGACTCACCAGCGAGGCCGAGGGTCTGGGCTGAAAGGGCGAAGGGACAGGGCTGGATGGGGGATGGCACTGCAGGGACAGCAGCACAGGGAATATGGGGTGTTGGGGCTGTCCCCAAAAGGTCTCCATGGGGGCATTGGTGTGGCACAGATGTCTCAAGGGCAGGGACACAGTGGCCAACCCATGTTCAGGAATGGGGACCCTGTGCTGACACTGGTCAACATCAGCAGCCCCACAGCCACATCCCCATGGCCCTGCACCCATGGTCCCATTCCATTGGCACCTGTCCCCATGGCCCATCAGCATGGTGCTTGTCCTCTTGTCCCTGTCCCTGCATCACTGTGTCCCTGTCCCCACAGCTGCCCCAGCCCCAAGGTTCCTTCTTCAACATCCTTGTCCCAACATCTCTCTCCCCTGTCCCCACATCCCAGTTCCCCTATTCCTGAGCCCTGTTCCTGTCCCCAAAAGCCACCCCAGGACTCTGGTCACACTGGGCTCAATGCTCTGCTGACCCTGGGGACCTCAGGGGACCCCACAGCTCCCCTGTGCCCTGTCCTCTCCCCATGCCCGGGGTGTCAGGCCCGTGCCCAGGGGACTCACCCCACAGGAGCAGCGCCACCTTCCCAGCCATCCCGGTGTCCCCAGCCATGTGCACTTGCTGTCACTCATTGCTGTGGCCACCGCTCCCCTGGCTGGTGACTCTTGGATGAAGGGGAAGGAAGCGAGGTCATGTCCGTCCCCACATGTAGGTGGCCCTTGGTGGGGGCAGGGTGGCCACAAGCTGGGCACAGGCCAGGGACATTCTGGGATAGTCTGGGGACATGGTTGGCGATGGTGTTGCCAGGAGTGGGGGGCTCAGGGGATGTGGGGAACCAAGGGTGGGTGTCCAGGGGAATTGGGGTCTCCATGCCTAGGGGGATTCAGGGATGGAAGTGCTGTGGAAACAGGGTCCCCAGGGATTTGGTGTCGTGGCATGTGGGTGCCGGAGTTGGGGGCGCAGGGGGAAAAACGGGACCCTTGGGAATAGGGGTTCTGAGGGAAGAAGCAGCCCATGGGATGGGCTCAAGGCAATGGTGGTGCTGGGCAATGGCAGTTCTGGGATAGAAGTCCCCAGGGAGGAGAGACCAAGGCAATGGGGGTCCCATGGTTGGGTTCCCAGGGGAATGGGGGTGCCCGGGATGCGCAGTGGCTGGGTGGGCACAGGGGTCACAGCTCCTTCCCAGGGTGCTTCAGAAATCGGGGTGACCCAGGGCCCAGCGCTGCCTCCCTGGGGTGCTCATTTCCTGGGGAGGTATCACATGGGGGTCCTGGGTTGCTGTGCCTCTGTGCCCACCCCCGCCCTTGACTTTTTCCTCTCTTTATTTCTCTTATTTCCCTATTTTCCTCACTTTTGTGCAATGTACCCCCATCCCCAGTTCCTGACGCAGCAATCCTGGGAAACACCTGAGCAAAGAACAGGTTGGGGGCACCCAGGAGAGAGGGAAGATGGGGAGTGGGGGACGCAGGAAAGGGTGGGCAGGCTGTGGGGGATGGGGGTGTTGGGCTGTGTCCCCTCAACACTTTCTTTTTTCTAGACAAGAAGGAAGAGGCCATTTGTGCTCAGTTTCAGATGGGAAAGGGGCGGGGTTCTGTCCTGGGGGACACATCAAGGGGGGTCCTGTCCTGAGAGAATCCTGTCCCAGGGGGTGACGTATCCTGGCATGGGGGGTCCTGTCCCAGAGGGTGGCAGTTCCAGAAATGTCCCTGCACGTTCCTGGCCGGGTGCCTGTCCCAGGGGTGGCACATCCTGGGGACCCCTGTCAATGCAAGGGTGGGGCCCAGCCATGGCCCAGCCCCACTGCACAGGGATGGCCATTGCCCAGCCCTGCTCTGGCCAGCGCTAGGTGACAGCCGGGACCTGAGGGTCTTCCCTGCCCCCTTGGCTTTTATTCTGGCACTTTTAGAGCTGCTGCAGAGGTGAGAATTCTGTGGGTGGAAAAAGGCCTGCCTGTGGTTTCCTCAGCCCTGCAAGAAGCACAAGACCCAAAGACAGGCCAAGCAGTGGCTCTGAGAGGGCCTTTGATGGTTTTCAGAGCAGGGCTGGCTGGAAACTCCCCCTGCAGGGGCAGCTGAGAGGGAACCGGTCCAGAAATGCAACAATTGATCACTTTGTCCCTTTGCCCAAGGGACTGAGAAAAACCACAAAACTACTGCAAGGACAACACAATCTGCTCAACAACCTGACCTGGACCCTCCTTCTTGAACAAAACCTGCAGCCCTTTGGAACCTCATGGAAAGAATGTGTGTGTTCTGGATGTGTACACCAGAAGAGAGGGGAAAGTGTGAAAATATTGAGCAGGGGTGGCACACGAGGGGCTGGGGAACAGGGGTGTCACAGCAGGAGCAGGGAGTGTCCATGCAGGGGAATTCAGGGCAGGCTGGAGTGGATTTACCAGGGAATCAGACCCTGAGGCACACACAGGCATTTCCACAGATTCCTGTGCACTGTCCCAAGGATAGACAGAGCTTCTCCCCTTCTTCAATGGGAAGTCAATCAGGTTTCAGGGTGGAAATGAGAAACACAGGGAGAGTTCCTAAATATGGGTCAAGAAAAGGTTTCCTTATGGGCTGGGTCGCTGCCCAGCAGGCAGGGAATAATCCCATGGAGCTGTTGGACACTCAGGGAGATAAAGCTGCTGTGGGATGCAGCAAGAGAACCAAAACTTCTCATTTCATTGTGATTTGTTTGTGTTTTTATTGTGAGGGATTTGTTGGAAAAGCAATGGGTTCTATAAACCAGACCATTATATACCTTGTCAGATTGATTTTTGATGAGTTTGTTCTTTCTTGGGAAAATAATGCTTTTGCTTTTATTCTATAGATGTATAAGTTTGTCTCAAGCAATTTGGCATCAGGTGTTGCCTGGGATGGAAGGCCAAATGGGGGGACCTGACCCAGGGATGTGTGGAGCAGGGAAACAGAAACTCTCAGGACAGCCCTGGGGTGCCCCAGGGTGGGGGCTGTGCTGGGCCTTGGGTCACCCCAAAATCTGAGGCACTCCAGGAAGGAGCTTTGACCCCTGTGCCCACCCAGCCACTGCCTATCCCTGGCACCCCCATTCCCCTGGGAACCCAACATTGTCCACCAAGAGGGCAGGGGGTGAGTACGGGGAGGACACACGCAGGGGGACACGTTACCCATGAGTTTTACCCCACCCAGAACCCCAGCCCGTGTGTCTCGCAGTGTCCCCCCGTGCCACCACCCTTCAGGATCCCCAGGTGACCTACGCGGAGCTGCGGGGACCCCAGGGGCAACTGCAGGAACTCGGTGACATCTATGGGAATGTGCTGTGACACTGGGGGGAACTGGGGGGTACTGGGGGTGCCCACCCATCGGCACCCACTCGTGTGTGTGCTGCCACTAAAAACTGCCCCTCTCCATCCCCATGGGGGCACAAGGATCCCAAAGGGCTTAGAGAAGAACAATTTCCTGAAACAGCAATGAGAGAGAATAAAACCAACAGAAACAGGAACAAGGTTCAGAGTCCAAATGGTCAAAAAAGGAACAATTTCCAGGGAAAGCCACAAAAGGAATAAACCCCAAACGCTGTCCCCAGCATGTTTCCTCCACCAGAGGAACCTGGCAGAGCCCTGGACTTTCACTGCTCGGATGGCCACAGCGGCCTTCAGGTGGCTCTGGACTCTCTTGTCCCCTGTTCCAAACCCCTCCTCTGCCCTGTACCCAAGACGATGATCTCACAGAGGCCCTGTGAGGGTTCCAGAGCGTCGCTCTTTACCAAGGCAGTCGGGATTAGGGCATGGCACAGGGTGGGGTGTCAGAGACAGGAAATGTTTGATGTCTGGAGATATTTTGGAACACCTGTGTGTGGCAGGTGTGGGTCAGGCCTTGCTTGTGGTGAGAGACAGGGCCCCATCTGTCCATCAGTCTGTCAGCCATGGCACACTGGGGACAGTGTGACATTCTACCAAAGCCAGCTCCTGTGCGACCACATGAGCAGAAGTGCCATCTGAGGAGAGGGCCCTTGGTGTCCCAACTGGCTTAAAAGGAAGAACATGAGATGGCCAAGTCCTTGACCATGTCTCCTCTTGAGGTCTCTGTCCCATCAACTCTGGAACCCAGAAGTTGGCAACTCTTTAATTGACATTTAAATTAGAAATGTCAGCCAAGGAAAGTAAGAACATTCCTGGAATGGAAAGAAGACCCATCTCTTACATTTTTAAATTTGGAAAATTATGTGGCTTCCAGGCAAAAGTGTAGGAAAAGGAATATCAGCTCTTTACTAAGAAATTTATAAACCAGAACAGAACAAACAACACAAACCCAGAACTTTCCCTTCCACTCAGCGCTGTTGGTTTTTGTGGCTGGCCAGGGAACGGCTTTTCCTCAGGCCTGGCTCTCTCTCTCTCCTTGCCTTGCCCAGGTGCTGCTGGCATTGCTGAGGGGCTCTCTGCAATGGCAGTTCCAGCTGCAGGTCCAGGTCCAGCCCTTGGGCTCCTCCTGTGCAGGCTGAGCTCAGCAATGGGGTGTCCCAGCTCCCTGTGCCCAGGGAGCTCTGGGCAGGGCAGCCTGGGAGGCTGGCACTGAGCCCACTCTCCTGACTCTGGGAAAGGCAGGAGCCACTTTGTGTGCCAGGGATCCCTCTGCTCTCAGCTGTATCTCCTGGCTGTCCAGGGTAACAGAGGAGTGGATCTCAGAAAGGTGCAAGTCCAGGGCAGCTGGAACAGGAGAGAGGGACAGAGCAGCTCCCCTCATTCTGCACTAAGCCTCAGACAATCCTCCTGCCTCTCTGGACTCTGTTCTTCCACAGTGCCACAGAATCTTCTGCCTCTTGCATTCCCCGTCCCATCACCCAGGCAGCTCCTCTGCCACAGGAGAATATTCTTTATCCAAGTCCTAACACTAGGACTGGCCTCTGCCCTCACTGTTCTCCTGCACTGACTGGGAGTCAGGGCTGATTCCCAGGTGTCCTGCAGGTCAAGGTCCAGCTCCTCACACAACATTGGCCAGCAGCAATCGGGGCTCCAGCAGCAAAGGTGAAGGAATGTCTCCTAGACATGGACAGGGGGAGGTGTCAAGTGGCAGGAAAGGGTCTATGAGAAACAACTTTGATTTTCTGTGAGAAATCTCCCCTCAATTACCACTCTAATTCCTTCTTCAAAAGGTTCCAATGGCTGGAGACAGCAAATGTCCAACAGCAGCTCCATCAGGCACTTCTTCCTGCTGGCATTGGCAGACACACGGCAGCTGCAGCTCCTGCACTTCTGCCTCTTGCTGGGCATCTCCCTGGCTGCCCTCCTGGGCAACGGCCTCATCATCAGCGCCGTAGCCTGCGGCCACCACCTGCACACGCCCATGTTCTTCTTCCTGCTCAACCTGGCCCTCAGCGACCTGGGCTCCATCTGCACCACTGTCCCCAAAGCCATGCACAATTCCCTCTGGGACACCAGGGACATCTCCTACTCAGGATGTGCTGCTCAGGTGTTTCTGTTTGTCTTTTTCTGTTCAGCAGAGGTTTCCCTCCTGACCGTCATGTGCTACGACCGCTACGGGACCCTCCTGGGCAGCAGAGCTTGTGCCTACATGGCAGCAGCTGCCTGGGCCAGTGCCTTTCTCTATTCACTGCTGCACACAGCCAATACATTTTCCCTGCCCCTGTGCCATGCCAATGCCCTGGGCCAGTTCTTCTGTGAAATGCCCCACATCCTCAAGCTCTCCTGCTCCAAGTCTTACCTCAGGAAAATTGGGCTCATTGTGGTTACTACCAGTTTATCATTGTGTTGTTTTGTGCTCATGGTTTTCTCCTATGTTCAGATCTTCAGAGCTGTGCTGAGCATCCCCTCTGAGCAAGGACGGCACAAAGCCTTTTCTACCTGCCTCCCTCACCTGTCTGTGGTCTCCCTGTTTTTCAGTACTGGCACATTTGCCTACTTGAAGCCGCCCTCCATCTCCTCTCCTTCCCTGGATCTTGCCCTGTCAGTTCTGTACTCGGTGGTGCCTCCAGCCCTTAACCCCCTCATCTACAGCCTGAGGAACCAGGAGGTCAAGGCTGCAGTGTGGACACTGATGACTGGATGGTTTAAGAAACCCTAAACTGCTGGTCATGTTCTGCAATATGCTTGCAATTCAAGTTGTCTTTGATAGTAGTTAGGTTTGGTGCTTTATGTGTTGTCTTTTTCTTTTGTTTTAGTTTTTTTAAGATGGTCCAGAAATAAATGCCATTGTTTGTGCCATTTCTATATTTGTTTCTCTCCACCTTTGCTGTAGTCATAGACTGTGTAAATGAGGTGCTGCACTCTCGGTGGCTTCAAATGAACTAAAGTATCTCCCAGCAGTTTTCAAGGGAGATCCCCTTTTTTTCCTTCTCTGGAGCTGCAGCAGCAATGTCTGTGTGCAGAGCTGGGGGCAGATCAGCGCTGACTCAGCAGCTGTGCCCAGCAGCAGCAGCACTTGGTGTTGCCAGTGCTGCTGCCGTGGCCCTGCCCTGCTGCCCTGGTGGCCCTGGTGTTGCTGCAGGGCCTGAGTGCTCTTGGGGCCGGGCACAGCCCTGGGGGTGGCACTGCCGGGGCTGCAGCAGGGACAGGCCATGGGCACTGCTGGGGCAGTGCTGACGCCTCAGCCCAGGCCCTGGGGGCTCCAGGCTCCTTGCCCAGGCTCTCTCAAGAACACGGCCAGGCCAATGCTCAGCACAGAAAGAGCCCTGTGAGCAGCCCCAGGCTGGCCGTGGGCAGGCTGGGGGCAAACAGCATGGCTGGGGCTCTGCAAGGGCCCTGGGGCAGATGGGAAGGAGCAGCAGAGCAGGGGCTGATCCATCCCCAGTGCGCTGCACAGCCCAGGGCAGCGTCCCAGAGCGTCCTCATGGAGCTGCCAACAACATCCCCCCTTTGCAGCCCTGGCCTCTCCCCCAGCTCACACAGGCGCCCCATCCTTGCAGGCACAGACACGGCAGCACTGGCTCAGCAGCCCCTGTTTGCATTGCACAGAGCAGGGGGAGCACCCCCATGCTGTTGGTGTGGGGACATGAACCTGAGGGAGCACAAATGCCATCAGCCCCTGGGGCCAGTGAGGGCTGGGGGACACCAGGGAAACCACTCAGGTTTCTCTTGGCCTCTGCAGTCAGCCAGAAACTTTGCTCCCATCAGCTGGGAGTTTTCTGTCCCACTGCAGATGCTGTTGCTCAGAGCCAGGGCTGTCTGGCAGCCACCCCAGACTGCCCCAAGCATTTCCTTTCCTTCAACTGTGCTTTCGTTCTTTTTTCCTGATCCAGATTTCTTCCTCTTGCCCACCCCTGTTCCCTCCCCTGCAAACAGCCCATCCCTGTTTGCCCTTTCCTCTCTGGCCCCACTCCCCATTGCAGTTCCTGACTTGGCCCCATGGGAACGTCCCTTGGGCAGCAGGATCATCCTACAAATGCTGCAGGAATTGTCTGCAGGCTCCTGCAGTGCCTGGTGCTGCTCCCTTGCCAGAGGCACCCCAGGCCAGGGGGGCACATCTGGGCTGCTGTGTCTGGCTCTGGGGCTCCCTGTTCTGGGCAAGGAGGAGGAGCTGCAGAGGCTCTGCAGGACTGACAGGATGGGCTTTGGGGTGGGCAGGAGAAGCTGAGGGACCTGGGCTGCTGGAGCTCCTGAAGAGGAGGCCCAGGGCTCATCGTGAAACTGCTCCAAGGGTGGTTTCAGAGAATCGCAGAATCAACAAGGTCTTAAAAGACCTTGGAGATCATCAAGTCCAATCTGTGCCCTGATACCACCTTGTGTCCCCTGAGCCTCCTCTTCTCCAGGATAAACAACCTGAGCTCCCTCAACCACTCCTCACAGGACTTGTGTTGCAGACCCCTCACCAGCCTTGTTGCCCTTCTCTTGACACACTCCAGCCCCTCCATGTCCTTCCTAAACTGGGGGCCCAGAACTGCAAAAGCACTCAAGGTGCTGCCTAAGCAGTGCTGAGCACAGGGGAAGAATCACTGCCCTGCTCCTGCTGGCCACACCATTCCTGATCCATAGGAGTGCCAGGGGTCTGATGAGAGAAATGGTGGGGAGGGAGTGGGGATAAGGTCTAATTGATTGTCAGGCATGAAGGGTCTTGATTTTCATATATGTTCAAATTGCATTAGAAGGTGCAGGGGGTCAAAATCAATTGCGCATTGCTGAAAATCTATCTATAAACAGGAAAAGAAAACAGGACAAAACAATTTTTTCCGTCTTGTTTTCAATACCATATATTGACTTTCAATATACTTCTGGAATGTGCATAATTAACCATAAGAGAATTGAAAACAAATTATTCCTAGGGACTTTTCATGTTCAGGTGTTTTGAACAAATATTTATGTGCTTTTCTCACTGAATTCCTGAACTTAAGAGCTCAAGAAAGAAGAGGCCACTGGAGTAATTAAATTCATCAGCAACCTCCAAGTGGCTGAGGATCCATCCTCATCAGAGCAGCAATGAACAGAAATGGGCACAGCTTTGTGGCTGCCCCAGCTTTGGCCTGGGCCCTGGGCCTGGAGCACGAGGGCCCCAAGGCCGGAGCTCTTGTGCTGCCCTGGGCAGATGGGATGGCAGCAGGGGCTGCAGAGCTCTCAGCACCTCAGCCCGAGGGCAGCAGGGCAGCCAGGGAGCCTCCTTTGGCCTTGGCCAAGCACCTTCCCCCATGGCTGGGGCTGAGTCCTGGGGCAGCTGCAGCTGCTGCTGTGCCCTTGCCAGGGGCTGAGGCCGTGGGGCAGTGCCCAGAGCAGCCTGGCCTGAGCAGAGCTGTGGGGCCAGAGCCGGCTGGGCTGGGCTGGGGAGAGGTCAGCCAGAAAAGGAGGGAAGTGAAAGAAAAATGAATGAGTGGGGACCCCGGGAGGGTTTGACCCAGGGGGAAGGAGGGGATCCCTGGTCCAGGCACCTGTAGGAAGGTCGTTGGGCAGGAGGGATTTACTCAGTAGGGAGAGTGAGAAAGAGAGTGAATGAATAGGTTCAATTTCCTTGGAGGGGTTGGTAGCAGGCAATTTAGTATGTGATTAGATGGTGAGAGGACGGGGCTAATAGATAGAGAAAGAGGGAGAGATAGGAGTGGAACAAGTAGATTGCAGAGGGAGAGATAGGAGTGGAACAGGTAGATTGAAAAGGCAGTGTGACAGAGTAGTAAGTGAGGAAGTTGAGTCACGAGGTGAGTGTGGGAAACTAAGACTCTCCTGGTACCGGGGATTTTTTAGTTTGTTGCCGCCAGAAATGGTTCAGGGAAAGAGTAAGTTCCTTGACCCAGGGGCTGCGGATTGTGTGAAAAATTTGCAGTGTGTGAAAAATTTGAGGTATCTGGGAACTGTGAAGGGGGTTCTCAGCGGGGGAGCGTTCCTCAGGACAGCCCACTGGGAATGATAATACAGTTTTGGGATGAATGGGGATCCCAAAGAGAAGAAAATCAAGAAATTCAGAGGGCAGTGCCTAAGGGACATAATATAGGAAAAGCTTTGAGTGAGCATCAGAAAAAATATGAGTCCCCAGCAGAATGGTTAAAAAGATTAAAAAGAGACTTGCAATTATATTCAGGTATAAATACTGATACTGCAGTAGGGCAGGTTCTGTTAAAAATTCAGTTTGTGACCAGGTCTTGCAGTGACATCAGGAAAAATCTGGAAAAATTAGAAGACTGGCAGGACAGGGGACTTCAAGAATTACTGAGAGAAGCACAAAGGGTGTTTGTGAACAGAGATGAGGAAAAGCAGAAAGCAGATGCCAGAATTTTGGTGGCAGCAGTTCACGAAATGCAGGCAGCTTTGAATACAGAAAAATCTGCAGGGAAAAACAAACAGCCGATGTCAGGATCTATTTTTAGGAACACAGGACCTGTGCATTTTTCCCGCCACAAGAAAAGACACTTAAAAAAATTCTTGCCCCACTTTGAAGGGTGCAGGACACACCTGTTTTTATTGTCATAAAAAGGGGCACCTGCAAAAAAATTGCAGAAAGAAACAGCAAGATGAGAAAACTACTCAGGAGAATCAGAGAGGTCAGGAGTTTTGTTTAATGAAGAGGACCAAAATACAACCAAAAGAGCCCTTGATAATAAAGCTAAAAATAGGTCCTCAGAGTGAAGAAGTTATATTTTTAGTCAATACAGGAGTTTCTTGGTTGACAGTGACAAAATTACCCCAGGGAGATATGTCGTGAGTGAGTTTCAGTCATTGGAATTATGGGAGAGGCTTCCCTGTAATAAAAGGAGTGCAAATTGAAACAGATGACAAATTTGGAGTCAATGATTTATTGTTGATATCAGAGGCCGAGAATAATTTGTTAGGCAGAGATTTAATAATAGCCTTAAATTTGCAGATAAAACCCTGTGAAGGAAAACTTACAATTTATTCTTTAACTGAAGAAGATAATCTAGAAATTAATGACACAGGTTGGCATTCAGGTGAAGTGGGAAAAAGTTTAGGGTAAAGGAGTCTGGTCCCCTCCGTCCCTCCTGGTCAGCACAAGCCTGTGAATTTTATGCATTACTTTGTGCATTATTAATACTAAAAGGGCAAGAAGGGACTATTTATACAGACTCCAAATATGCTTTTAGTGTAGTACATACTTTTAGAAAAATTTGGAAGGAAAGAAGACTTATAAACACTCAAGGGAAAGGGTTAGTAAACGGGGAATTAATAATTCAGATACTTGAAGCTTTAAAAGGCTCAAAGAAAATAGCAGTAGTTCATGTAAAGGGACACCAGAGAGGGAGGGATATTAGAGTCCGAGAAATAATTTGGCTGATGAAGAAGCAAAAGAAGAACAACCTTAAGAAAGGGAGATACTGAAATCATCACCTAACAAAAAATAGAAATTCAGCAAGAGACGCTTTCCCTTCCACTAGAAGAACTGGCAGCTATAAGGAAAGTAGGAGTAACATTTAAGGAGGGAAAGTGAGTTTTTCCTGATGGCAAGATTATGATGCCAAAACCAGTGGCACATTAGATCTTAAATAACTTGCATTGACAGACACACTGGGGAGCAAGAACCTTTTGTGATCACTTTTTAAATTTTATGGGTGTATAAGGATGTTTGAAATTGGAGAGCAAATTACCCAGGGGTGTCTCACCTGTCAAAAGGTAAATAAGAAAGCGTTAAGAAGCCCTCCCTCTGGAGGATGCAAAACAGCCTTCAGGCTATTTGAAAAGATCCAGGTTGATTGTATAGAATTGCCTAAAGTGGGTTGGTGGAAATATTTCTTAGTTATAATAGATCAACTAACTCAGTGTGTTGAAGCATTTCCAGCAGCTCAGGCTACAGTTCAAACAGTAACTAAAATACTGTTAGAACATGTAATTCCACTAATATGAGAATATGGTAGTGTTAGCATTCAAAAACACATAATCACGGGGGATTATATGCGGTGCTTTTTATTGAAGAGCTCTGGGAATCAGGGTATATTCAACCCAAATCTGATTCCGACCATACATCCAAAATGATCATGTTTTTATACTCTATCGTTACATAACTTTCATGTTAATTATTAAACTTATGTTGTTCTATTGTATCCATAAATTTAACCCCTCTCTGAATTTCCAACATAGTTTCTCATTATTCTTCCCATGGTTATGTAATAATTACATTTAATTACTAAACAAACATCACATCTAACAATTATATAATTTATCATACTGCTTACGCAGGTGCAGTTGATCTGGGAAAGCACAAAGCCTAACATTTTAGATTCTATCTTTAACTTTTTCCAGGGCTCCACTATCAGTAGGATTTAAGTTGCTTTTATTAACCCTGATTTATTAAGAATGAACTAGGCACTCTGGAGTGGCTGCCGACCGCAATTCCCTTGAGCTCAGACGCAGAAGAACACCGGTGGAAAAGAATAAAAAGACTTTCTGAATCAGTGTGAACGGCCTAAAAAGATCAAAGATCTCCTCCAGGATCACCCACCAGCAACATTATTAGAACTGATTACAAAATTGCAATTCCAGAAACTGAGATTGATAACACCTGTTGCTAAAAGAGCTCAGAGACAAGTAAAATGTTGGGAGTGTAGTAAACATGGTTTAGGGTGTCATCCCTGGATATGAATTGTTTGCACACTTTGCTTTAACTTATGGTGGAAAGTAAGAGGGAAGAGAAGGAGAGACAATTGATTTGCTTGCTTTGCTATGGTTATGTATTTATTCAGCTAATTATAGAATGCATTGCTAGTGATTTTTTAGATACCTTTGAGACTAGACCCTTCCAGCAGCAATTGGATTAATAGAGAACGTAGATCAATTGATTTTTGCTATATTGACTATAGCACAAATAAGAGAATGAGCAGCTCATAATATTATAGACCAGTGTCTCAAAATTGATAGTTGTGGGGAAGAAGAAGTCTATATACCACAACGTAGATGCATTTCAGGGGCACATTGGCACGGTGAGTGTGCATATTGGAGGCGGCAACTTAATGAACTCCCCGCCCTGGAAGCAGAAAATAATTAGAAAAATCTTATTGTGGTTGGCACATCCCTGAAATTTTGGAAAATACAGGTTTATGGTACTCCAGCCTAATCTTTTCCCTGTTCTTTTCATTTTAATTATTTCTTTTTAACAAGCTAGAACTCGGAAATGGCCTTTAAAAGGAGACAAGCAAACTCTGTGGGGCTATGGGTACCAAGGAAACTAAAAGGACCAGTGACTAGATCCCGGGATATTACCTTTGCTACCGAGAAGACTGGCATCTTGGCCCTTGGTTTCAACCCAAGGGCCCTTGAGAAAGGTAGAAAGGTAGATTTCCTGAGGATTATTTTCACTGTGATCATTCTGGTACCCTTGGCAGTTGGCCAAAGCCAGAGAGCCACACTGGAAAGAGTTTCAGCAATGAAAAAGCAATCAGGGCAAAAACCAAGTCCCAGCAATTTCAACATTTGTGACTATTGCAATCAACCTGTGTGGATTAAGGACAAGGTGGAATCTGTGTGTGTAACACACCTGTATGTCAGTTCTGCCTGCTACAATCGCAGCAGTGTTATAGATGTTTGTATTAAGGAAGGAAAGGTGTATTGGGTAGAGAAAAATTGGGGATATAATGGATGAGCTCCTTTTCCCCATGGTAATCACATTGGCCCTTAATATGAAAGGTTTTTTGTTTTAAAAGAAATGATAATGGAGATGATCCAAGTATAGGAATAGGAGGCCAGGCACTAAGAGAAAAATTGAAAGAGAAAATAAAAGAAGAAAAAGAAACAAAGGAGAATAGAGGAAAGAACAGGAGAAAAGAGTCAACAGAATTAGCTGAATTGTATAAACAGCTAAAAGAGTACTACAAAGATTGGGATTTGCCAGCCTCAAATAAGAATCGGTTTGTGGGATTGATGCAAAGGATTGCTACAGAATTGGAATTATCCAAATGTTGGATTTGTGGAGGTCTAAAAATGGGTAAAAGATGGCCATGGAAAGGTGAGAGCTTAGCTCCAGAGCAATTTTTAAAGTGGAACCACACCCAAATTTCTGGAACATCGAAGAGACCTCAAGGATGGATTTTAAGCCATCAGGTAATTAGAACCATTTGTATAACTCGAGAAGGAAGGAAATTTAATAAAATAGTAGGGCATACTCCTTGTAAATCCACATTGGTGGTTAATATGGATAATTGTTCAAAAATTTGGCGACCTGAAAACCCTGTTGGATATTGGGAACCAATAAAAGAAATAAATTGTGAATGGGATGAACAGATTAATTTATGCCGGTACAGAAGTCCTGGAGCTAACCCCTACCAATCCATCGACAGCCTGAGGTCTTATTGGGAACAACTAGAGAAAACTGATAAGAAATGGAAAGCCCCAGATGGGATATATTGGATTTGTGGGCAACGAGTATACAGTGAGTTACCTCAAAAATGGGGAAGAACCTGTATTTTGGGAGTAATACAACCCTCCTTCTTTGTTCTACTGAGGTCTAGGAGCAATATGCTGGAACTCCACTGTATGAAACCCTGCAGTGGAGTAAAGGAGATTTAAATTTAAATTTTCCAACAGCAGGAGGGAATCAAAAATGGGGGGAGGACGAATGGCCTGCAGAACAAATTATAGCATATTATGACCCAGCAACATGGGCTCAGGATGATTCATGGGGATATAGGACCCCAATTTACCTGCTGAATAGATTAATAAGACTCCAAGCAGTAGTGGAGGTGGTGTCAAATCACACCTCTGGTGCCTTAAAAATGTTGGCCAGACAATATACACAAGTGCGGGCATTTGTGTACCAAAACAGGATCACCTTAGACCATCTGTTAGCAGAAGAAGGAGGAGTTTGTGGGAGATTTAATGAATTTGAGTGCTGTGTAGAAATTGATGATTATAGGGAAGCTACAACAGAACTTGCAGAGGAAATTAAAACAGTAGCTCATGTGCCAGTACAAAAGTGGAATTCAATCTTGAAAGCAGATTGGTGGGGTAACCTCTTTGGAAGTGTTTGGAGGAAAAAGTTAGAGTTCATGTTGTTATGCTCAATTCTGAGACTTCTGTTTCTTCCTTGTATGATTTTGTGTTTTATTAGGCTAATTCACTCAGTGATTCAGGGGATGCAGATTACAACAATGCCTCTAGATTCAGAATCAGCAGAAAAAGGAAAACCAAGATCTATAATGGTATTAAAAGCTAAGTTGACCCATGTTAAAGAACAAGGACTTAAAAAGATTGAAGTAGACCAGGAAATGCTAACTACACTTGAAAGAGAGTGTGAAAGACTAGAAGCAGTAACAGAAATGCTGGAAAAGTTTGAAGCTGAAAAGAGACAATGAGAAAACCAAAATTCTGAAAAATATAAAAGATATCAGGGCACAGCTTTTTAAATACAGCATGAATCATAATGATCAAGAAGAGAAATGGGGAATTTGTGATAAATAGGTATGATGCGTGCTGATAAAAATTGATACAGTAAAATAGTTAAAAAGTTGTAATGCCAAAGAAGAGAGGGAGAGGAGGGGCCCCCTCCCCTTCCCAGCAGATGTTCTCAAGGACCACAGGAAAGAAGGTGAGATACAGTTGCTAAAAATGACTAAGAACCTGGTTCGGTCCAAGAAAATGCTAATTATAAGGGATTTATTGCCTTGATATGTAGATGCAGTGATACGTTAGTCTTGGCTTGGTGCGCATGTGTAACCCAAAGGTGAATTAAAGGACAAAGAGGAAGAGGAGAGGTCTTCATCCAAAACAACCCCCAAAGACTTGTGCGACCACCAAACTGAATGGTGGCACATGCGTGATAAGGGTGGTAATGAGGATGGAGATAGAGATATGACAAACTGAAAATGGGAGGAGATGGCATGTACACATGACATATAAGGGGTGATTTTCACTTGGCAAGCTTGTATGAGGTGGCAAGGGTCCAAGAACTCTGTACCCCGCGGTTATCTTTTGCTTATGCGCTATTATTGGAACCAAATTACCCCTTATTTTATTCAAGTTATATTGTATCCAATTTTATATATTTTTCTTTTTAACTATTTAAATAAAATTGTTACTACTTTTAATATTGTTTGGCTTTTTTTATGATGGGATAAATGGGCAAACATAACATCATTAACTTGAGAAATGAGGAGGGTCCTTGCTGGGGCGTGGAGCACATGGGGGACAATCTGCTGGGTGTGGCACAGCCTGCGCAGCAGGTGCAGCTCCTGCCAAAGGAGTCTTGTATGACTGTCCTGGCCTTAGAGCTCTACTTTCTATGCAAACTGATGTTTCATGTTAGCCTTGAGAAGATGAACCACTTTACAGGCACCTCCACAGGCTGACAGCCATGGCACAGTTGAAGCAAATGCTGCCTTGAATGTTGGTGCTGGGCGTGATAGTTCCCAAGAGACACTCTCTAGAACAGGACAGCCTGGCTAAACTGCCTGCCACCCTTTCCTCAGCTTTGCAATAGGGTAAAACATTCAGATGCATCCATTGCCAAGCCCCACAGCAGAAACAGGCTGCATTGCTGGATATTCTGCAACTTCACAGCCTACCACGTGTTTTCCCTGCATTTGTTGTTTTCCAGAGGTCTGCAGATTTGGGGATAAATGGGTGGAAAGAGCCTCAGTCCTGCTGTAGCTCTGTGTACTGGGTGCCCTCTGATGGGTCAGCATCAATTGTCCTTAATTGCTAAATTATTCATATGTCATCTATTACTTTAATCTTTCTCCGAGTAAATACTGTGAAAGAAACTGAGTATCAGACAGTGCAGGGAGACTGAATTCCTCCCTCTTCCGTGCAGGCAGGCCTAGTGTGCAATGCTACCTTTGTGTTTAGCTGAGGACAGAGCCTTGTGCAGGTGTCTGAAGGTGCAGGGAGAGCCCAGGCTCCTTCCCCCAGCAAGGGCAGGGAGCAGCTCTGGCCAAGGCCGGCGCTGCCGCTGCTCCTTGTCCCTGTGCGCAGGGTTTGCTCTCTCCTCCCCAGCAGCCGCCCCGCCCCGGTGCGCGAGTGTGCGGCCCAACTCCTCCTGTCCCTGGTGGAGAGAATTGGAGTCACCCAGCTCGCAGGCACCCCCAGGGCTGAGAGGCTGCCACACGTGGCAGGGAAGCTTGTTCAGGACTGCCACAAGGACACAAGTAATGATCTTCATTTCACCTCCCAAAACAGGAAAACCGTTTTGTGTCTGGCTGTAAAGGTGAAACCACGCAAGAGTGGAAACTAAAGGGAACATGAAGTTACCTCACGGTGTGAATAAGGGTCATAGAATCATGGAATATGCTGAGTTGGAAGGGCCCATCAGGGTCATCGAGTCCATCTCCTGGCCATGCGCAGTGACCCCAAGAGTCACTCCATGTGCTTGAGAGCATTGTCCAAACTCTCCTTGAGCTCTGTCAGCCTTGGCACTGTGACCACTGCTCTGGGCTGCCTGGGCAAATGGCTGTACTGGGAAACCTTGGGTTGGCCAGCAAAAAGGAGCATTGCCACCTTTTTGCTGTGGCTTGAAGGATTCTTTACTGAGATCAAAAGAGCTCAGATCAGCCAGTCCAACACTTTTGTTTGGCCTCAGGTGCACAACACAAAGCCAAAGTGTTGGCTAATGTTCATCACTGAAGGATACCAACATCCATTTTTCGTTAACTTCAGACTTTCTAGAAATATTTCAGGGGTCTTTAGCCAAAATATTCAGTCTTTCTAAACCTGTTCTGCAGATTTCTAGAATGCTGTTATCTGTGGCTCAGTGAGTTCCAAACTTCTTCTTGAAGAAAACTGTGGTTTCCTACTGGCAAAATCGAAAAGGAATCTTGCGATTTCAATGGGGACCAATAGAGGAATCTTTGGTGCATATCCCTGCCCTTGATGGCATGCTATGCCATTTGATGGCTTTGACTGTGGGAAAGATTTTTTTTCTTTTTTTGGTTGCTTTCTGAAGTGTCCATGCCATGTCCCTCATATCTTGCCCCCTAAGTTGTGTCTTCCTCCTTGACTTTTTCCCCTGCTTTTGCAACATCTGTGAGCTTAGTTTTGGCATGTTTTGGTCTTTTGCAATGCATCTGATTTCCTCACAGCCTATTTTTTGAAGACACTAAAATTCCCGTGTTTCTGCTTTTTGCAATTGCATTTCATTTGAACCTATCTCCTTTCCGGAGTGTTTGTTAGCCTTTCTTTTGGGATTCGCAAGATTCCGTATCCCTTCCCGAAAAGAAAAGGAAATTTCCTTACGGGAATGGAAAAGGAATCTTGCGATTTCAATGGGAACCAAGAGAGGAAATCTTTGGTGCATGTCGCTGCCCTTGATGGCATGCCATTCCATTTGATGGCTTTGACTTTGGGAAAGATTTTTTTCTGTTTTTTGGTTGTTTTCTGAATTGTCCGTGCCATGTCCCTCATATCTTGCCCCCTAAGTTGTGTCTTCCTCCTTGACTTGTTCCCCTGCTTTTGCAACATCTGTTAGCTTAGTTTTGGCATGTTTTGGTCCTTTGCAATGCACCCGACATAATCCCTGGCCATTTTCTTAGAGTCACTAGATTTCCCAAGTTTTCTTTTTTTCTCCTCCCATTGCAATTCCTTTGATGGTGTCTCCATTCCAGCGTGTTTTAAGTCGTTCTTTTCTGTTTTGGCCTTCAGTGGGGATCAATTTTGGCAAGCTTTGCTGCATGTGCCTGCACTTCCTGATGTATGGCTTGCCTGCATTTTGGAGGGTTTGACTTTGGGAACGATTTTTTTTTGGTTTTTTTTGTTTTAATTATTCATGCCATGTCCCTCATATATTCCCCTCCAAGTTATGTCTTCCTACTTGACCTTTTCCCCTGCTTTTGCGACCTCTGTGAGCTTTGTTTTGGCATGTTTTGGTCCTTTGCAATGCACCTGATATAATCCCGGGCCATTTTCTTAGAGTCACTAAATTTCCCAAATTTTCTTTTTCTCTCCTCCAATTGCAATTTCTTTTGATGGTGTCTCCATTCCAGCGTGTTTGTAGGTCCTTTTTTTCTGTTTTGGCCTTCAGTGGGGATCAATTTTGGCAAGCTTTGCTGCATGTGCCTGCACTTGCTGGCGTATGGCCTGCCTGCATTTTGATGGCTTTGACTATGGGAAAGATTTTTTTCTTTTTTGGTTGTTTTCTGAAGTGTCCATGCCATGTCCCTCATATCTTGCCCCCTAAGTTTTGTCTTCCTTCTTGACTTTTTCCCCTGCTTTTGCAACATCTGTGAGCTTAGTTTTGTCATGTCGGCCCCTGCCAGGCGTCTGAGCAGGGACGAGGAGGCAATGAGGCCCCAGGCCTGCAAGGGTCACTTGTCCCATCGTGGCCTCAGGCCCAGGCCCAGCAGCCATGGCCAAAGTGCTGCCCATGTTGGCTCTGGCAGGGCTGTCTCGCAGCTGCTGCCCATCCCTGTGCCCTGTGCAGCCCCGGCTGTCCCACGGTGTCCCTGCCCTGCGCCTCTGTCCCTGCAGGCTGTCGGCATCCCCCGGCTGCCCCACCTGGCCGGGCCCTTCCTTTGCTGACAGCTCTGCCTCCTGCCTGCCCCTGCCTGCCCACACAGAGCCTTGGGCTGCTCCAGGCTCCTGCTGGGGACGTGCTGCACCACAGCCCTGCCCTGCCAGGGAAATTCCTTTCTGCTGCTGCCCGGGCTGGGCCTCCCCAGCTGCCCTTGTGCGGGGTGCGGAGGTTCAGGGATATCACACCACAACCAATATGATCCAGTGAGGCCAAATTTATTATCCCTAAAAAGACTATATTTATAATAAATCTCTACTGTCCACGTGTCTCTAGCTAATACATGATTGGTTAATCCTAGCTGTTTACACATCTAAAAGAGAATGCTGATTGGATCACCTAATTTTTCATGCGTCTTGCTGTCCTCTTCTGGCCCACTCATGGTTCAATTTTTTCCTTCTTTCCCAAGCTTGCTGTCAAACTTGCTGAGTCCTGATGACTCTTCTTGTATTTTTCTCAAAGATATACCAACCCCATTTCTGAATATGTCCATTATCCATTGTTTGTGAATGTGTCCATTGTCCATTAGTACAAGCAGGTTGGATTGTGCATCGGCTGAATATGGCCCTTGTCTAGCCAGAACTCCTCAATCTGCAAAAAACTTTTAGCAGTTCCCCAGTTTTGTTTTTGCACAAGCCAGACTGATTTAAAAGCACGCTCAATTATTTTCTTCACAGCAAGGCACTACAGGCAGAATTGAAAAAAGAAGACAAAGTATCATTATGCCAAAGGGTACTGAATCCTTGAGCCAGCCTGTTATTCCCTAGGATTTTAGCCACTCATCAAAAGAATTCCCAACCACTGTGAGCTTTTTCATATTCTCCTTAAGCAATGACAATTTCTTGTCAATAGATCCAGAGTGGTCAGAGACATCCATGCAACACATCCCTTCAAAATCTTCATGCTCATCTCCTTGTGCTAGCAACAAAAAATTTATAGCAGTCCTATCCTGTAACACAGCGTGGTGTATGCTACCTACATCAGTGGTAAGCTCATTCCGGATTGCAGATGTAATGTTGATTTGTTTTCCTGTCCAACAAGCCAATCGTTTGAATGATGTAAGGGCCTGTGATGAAGCTAATCCTGGTGTAAAAAGTGATGCCAGGATAACCGAAGGCCAATTCCACAATTCTACATTATCCTTGCAGTCTGAGCCTAATAGATGCTCACTACATTTTGGACGTTGGAATTTGTGCCTGATGTCAAGCATCTGTTGAATGCTAGGGGCAAACAGTGTCAATTTCCCAAATTAGCATGGTCCTCCTAATCCTTTCTGAGGAATTGCAGGCCAAGTTTTATCTCCACCAAAGAGAAACAAAAGTAGAAAAAAGTTATTGCAGAAGCTATTGTAGAAGGGACTCTTCTCTCCAATGATGTAGAAGCTTTTCTTGTAGTAACTAATGCTGCAAGTAGAGTTTGAGAACCTTTTGATTGGAAGATTTTAGAAAAGATGAGAGCTGCATTTTCACAATTTGGTTGAAAATGCCAACTTGCACAGTCACTTCTGCAGTATATTTTTCCATCTAATGCATTAATTCCAGCTGATGTGCATACCCTAATAAGACTTAGAATGCCACCCCATCAGCAGGTGATGTTTCATAAAAGCTGGGAGGAAAAGTGTGCTCAAGAGGCTGCAAGAGCTAGAGTGCAGGGTGATCCTCTGTATGGTTTAACAGCACAACAGTTACTTGGCAAAGGGCCCGGGGCTACTGCCACTGCCCAGGCTAGGAGCATTGATCAAGTCTTACAGATGAGCCAACAACTAGCATGTAATGCATTTCTTGCACTTCCAGATAAGTTACACACTATGTCTTTTACACAGATTTGTCAAAGAAAGAATGAAGACTTTGATAAATTTGTAGACAAATTACATGAAGCTATCTATAATCATTCTGATTTCAATTCAGACACAAAGATACAATTGGATGGACTTTGGGATCATTTCTCCATTCCAAATGGCTTTACCCTCTTTCCCAGTCAAAAGAGCCTTCCATCTCTTCCAAAAATTGCCTGCTGAAACTCTTCTGCTCCCATCCAAATCAGTTCACTACTCCAGCATAACCCTTGAAGCACGGACAGATGACTCTTCAACTAATTATAGTAGAAAAGAAGGGTATTTATTGCAGCCCTGGTCACATGTGAACTAGTTTCCAGAGACATGTGCAAGGAGTTGCAGACTCCTGCTCTCTATTTCTACAGAAAAGGATTTACATTAGGTTTCTAAGGACCCAAAATACATAATTATTACCTGCCTGCTTCGCATTTTTATCAGCTGAATATCTATTACAGCTGCGCAATTGTATTCCCTTAAGTGGATTGGTGGGATTTTGAAATGAGGGAGTGGTTGTATGGGAGGAAGAAAGCAGTCTTCCTCATGGTGAACTCTCCTCCCATGGCCAGTTGGCAAGACCTTTTGACCTGCTGCTCATGGTCCAAGCCTCTCCTAACTGTTCAATTATTCTTAAGGCAAGGTCTTTCTATGGTCTCAGCTTCTTCACAATTGCTTCCTCTATCCCTGTCACTCCTAGCTTTATGTTCCTAATATATTTGGTACTCTTTAACTAAGGCACATGATTTCTGCTACCTGTATTACTAACTTAGCTTCTTACCTCATTTTAAAATCTTAACTAAAATATGCAATCTTCTACTATCCCAATTCTCTTCCCAGCTGGGCCCTCGACCCATCTGCACTTTTCAATTTTCCTCATTACATTTTCAGCTAAGCCCTTGACTCACCTCAGGCACATCCCCGACTGCCTCTCTCCCAGCAGCTCAGAGCTGCATTGCACAGCGCTTGCTGTGCACCACAGAGCACAAAGCAGGCTGGCCTGCTGGGCCTGAATATTTCTGCCAAACACTCTGCATCTCACACCTTTGCTCTGGCTCAGTGCAGAACTGCAGGGTTGCAGGCGCTTCCTCCCAGAGCTGCGTGAGGCGCTGGCTCCTGCAGATGGGCCCTGCCAAGCTGTCCCTGCCTCACGCTGGCCTCGCTTGCCTGGCACAAGTGCCGGGCCTGAAGGAGCTGCCCTGTGCTCCAGCCTGCCGAGCAGCCCGGCTCCCTGCCCCGGTGCCCAGAGTGCTGCACACACTGCTGGCCTTTGCCAGGAGTCGCAGGGCAGCCGGCAGAAGAGGAGGAATCCTCAGGCAGCCCAGCGGCCCGCGGCTGCCCTTGGCCTTTCTCTGCTCCTGGGCACGCTCCAGACGGCCATGGCCCCCAGGCCGGGTTGTGCCCAGCACGGCTGCGCTTCCCCTCGGCAGCAGCCAGCTGCCACCTGGGCTCTGAGAGCGGAGGATTCGCCCGCTCCCAGCAAGAGGCACCCAGGGCCCGGCTGCTGCCTCTTGCAGCTCCAAGGGCCTCCTTCCAGCGTGCCTCTGCCGGGGCTCAGGCTGCTCCGGCCTCTGCCGGGGCTCTGCTGGGGCTCCAGCCCGGGCAAGGCCGGGCCCGCTCTCACCTCACAGGCGCTGACAGCTCTGCGCCACAGGAGACCTTCCCGAGCACCCTCTCTGATCTTTCTGCTTTCTCACTTGAGCAAGGCTCTCCTCCAGCCAAAGAGATTATTGCATTTAGGGATACAAATCCAAGTGGCAGGAACCCCATTGCTCTCCAGTCACAGCTGAAGGCCTGCATCTGCACAAGATGTTTGGGCTGCCTCATTCTTCCTTTGGTTTTGCCTTCAAATGCCATTGCCCTTTCTGCCTCAACTAGAAATACCACAGCTGTGCCATAACCAGCCAGTGGGTCATATTCCAAAGGCAGTGCGGTCTGGAGAGGATGAATGAAGAAGAGCCCTCCTCACTTATGAAACCATACAAAAAAAGCCATATGTGTGACTTAGTACCAATAAAAAACAATTGGTAATTCAGAAGGAAATGTTGAATTTTCTGTAGGGGTCAGAAGGAGGAGAATCTTCCAAGTGAGTTGATGTTTCAGAAACTTTATTAATTACAACTCTAATCTATAATTCTATGCTACAAATCTCTTTAGCAACCCTACTCTACAATCCTACTCTAAATTGGTAACAGAGATAACATCTTGACATAATTGCTATGTTCTCGTCTCCTAGGGTTAGGGTTAGGTTTAGGCTTAGGCTTAGGCTTAGTCTTAGGCTTAGGCTTAGACTTAGGTTAAGGTTTGGGTTTAGGTTTAGGCTTTGGCTTAGGCTTAGGTTTGGGGATAGGGAAAGGGTAAGGGAAAGGGTAAGGGATAGAGATAGGGATAGGGTTAGGGTTTGGGTTAGCATTTAAGGTTAGGGTTAGGTTTTAGGTTTAGAGTTTAGGGTTAGGGTTATTCGTCTTCTTCACTGAGTTGATGACTTGTGCCAGGATGAATGGTGGCTTGGCTGAAGTTACAAATGGATGCTGTCCACCGGAAAAAAAAAAAAAAAAACAAAACAAAGAACAGTGAACCATTACTTTCCAAGCTCATTGCTTCAGGGACTCAATCAGGATACATCAAGTTCCTGGAAAGACCCAGAAAGAGGAGCAATGGGACCATCTGCTCCCCAGCCATCCCCAATGTGCAAGACCTTGCCATCACAGGCAAACCTGGCCCAGAATCCCACTCATCTGTTTATTGTGATGTCTTCATCATGCTGGGATTTTTGCCCTGCCAGCGCTCTAGAAATGGCGCTTTCTGTCCCTGGGTTTTCTTCCTTTCAGGAAACTCCAATGACTCACATAGGTCCGTGCCTTTGAAAGACAGGCACTGTGCTGATTCCCACAGGGACAGAAAGCAGTGTCTGCCTTTCCATGCCCTGCCCCTCGTGTGCTGGATGGCACCTTCCTTCCCAGCAGGGCCAGCCCAGTGGCACTGGGCCCTGCAGTTCCCTCTCTGCCACACAACCTGCCAGTAACCCTGGCACAGTTCCCGTCTGCTTGAGCGCGCCAGGCAGCAGATGGGGCTGGGACAAGACCCTCCCAGCTGTCCCTGTTTGCATGGCAGAAACCTCTGAGGGTGGGCTGGGGGGCACCAACCAGGGCCCCTCAGAGGCTCACAGTGAGCCCCCCACAGCCCCTCCTGCCCACAGCCAAATCTCTGACCCCTAGGCTGGGACTGGCTTCCTTGGGTTCCTCCACCACCATTTCATGTCTCTGTACCCTGCATTGCTCTACTTCAATTCTTTTGCCATTAGATAAAGCTGAACACTCCACAAAATCACAAAAGAGGGCAACAGACACAGTCAGAGGACAGAGCACCTCTCCTCACAGGAAATGCAGAGGGAGCTGGAGTTATTCAGTTTTGTGAAGAACAGGCCCCGGGGAGACTTTATTGCCACTTTCCAAAACTTCACAGTGGCTTTGAAGAAAGTGCGGGACATCTTTTTTAACAGGGCCAGTTACAATAGGATATGGACAACTATTTTTAAACACTAAGGGCATCTAATGAGAGTAGGTCTAAGGAAGAACTTGTGTACTCAGAGCATGGTGCCACCCTGACACAGCTTGCCCCAAGAGCTTGTAGGTGCCCCATTCCTGCAACCATTCCGGCTCCGGTGGCAACGGGCTCTGAGCAACCTGATCTCTTTAAAGATGTCCCTGCTCATTGCAGGACACTTGCACCAGAGGACATTTACAGGGCCCTGCCAGCCCAGCCCAGTCTAGGATTCCTCACCATTTTCATTTGAAGAGCAGCAAGAGTGGAGGTGAGGAGGAAGGGGGCTCATCTGCTGCCTTGGGCTTGAGTGGAGGAGGAGCCCATCCCTCAGAGCCTGTTTCACCTGCAGCCCCTTCACATTTTACCTGCAGGAGCTCCTTGGCAGACCAGCGCTGCTCCTCGTCTGTCTGCAGGCAGCAGCTCAGGAAGTCACGCAGCAAAGCCGAGAGGAGCTTGGGCTGCCGCAGCTGTGGAGTCCCTACTGTGGCTATCAGGTATGTAGCCTGGAGAGAAAGGAGACACCAGGCTCCACCTCCTGCTTTCACATCTCTAAGGCTCTCCCAGATCCCTTTGTTTAACCTCTGTTCTTCAGTGGCAGTTTCTGCCCTGGCACAGACCCAGAGATGACTTTCCTTTACCAACCAAAAACCCAAACCCCGATGCAGCCACAGCTTTTCCACCATCCTGCAGATCTTGCCTTGGCAGCTGATTTCATTGCCTGACCTAGTTAGTGGGAACTACATCAGCAAAAGGACATTTGCTTCTCTGAGGATTCATGCCAGCTTGAGATGGTTTTTGGAAGAGGGACTTTGCTACACTAACTAATTTCAAGGTTTAGTACATGAAAGGCATCTCTGCAGTGCTTGTTGGTCCTTTAAGCGCACGTGCCCTAGAACAAAACTCATCAAGCTTTTTGTGCTGTTCTTGAAAACAATGGGAATTGGAAGAAAAGAAAGGAAATCCATCAGTTAATACCCAGGTAGGGAAACAAACATTTACAATCTCCTCTTCAACACAGACACATTAAGATGCCTGCACAAATGTATTGGGATGAAAATGCCTGCTTGGGCACACAGGAGCCACTTGCAGCTCTGTCTCTCAGCAGTCTGAAAATTTCAGCTTCCCATTTTTGCAGCCAAAGAAAAATTGTCTAGGTCAGAAGAAGGAGAGGTTCCATCCCTATGGACACCCTCTAGTCATTTGGCTGCTCAAGTCAATGCATTAATGGTAGGCCCATGCCAGAAAGTGCCAGGAAACAAACAGGAGGTTTTGGCAGGCTCTCCACATCACCAGGCTCTGGCTTGGTGACGTGCAGAATGTTGCTTGGGCTAGGAGAGAAACACGGTCACTGAGTGTTTCAGCAGCACTGCACAAGAAGCAGAAGAGACTCTGTGCATTACACCCTCATGCCCATGTTTTCCAGTAAGAAGAAACTGCACACAGGGTTAGGTTCCTCTCTAAAGACCACGGTTTTAGAAACTTTGTTGGGTTTGGGTTTCCTTCCTTCATTTCTGGAAAGATAACAACACTTTTAAGATGCTTTTCCCCTGTTATTAAGGCCATCTACACAGACAAAAGAACTGGAACCACTAACCCAAAGGAAAGTGTTGAGTGAGAATGGAGTTTGTTTGGAGTTTGTTTGCAGGTGGTAAGGCTTGAGTTCCCCCACTGATGCAAGCAAAAGTACAGCAGATGCTGATGTGTTGCAGGGACATTTGTAGGAGGGGACCTTGGTGGAAGTAGTTGCAGCAGATGGCAATGGGATTTTGTCCAGTGGCACACAGGACATGGGACAGGTGAGAAAGACAGTGAGATCAGTGAGTATTTGCTCCTTACCGTGCCAGAACTTTCGCCCAAGTAAGGAGGTTCTTGTTCTATCATTTCAATTCCCACAATTCCAAAAGACCATATGTCCACTTTGGGGCCATATGGTTGACCTGTCACCACTTCAGGCGCCATCCACCAAGGAGTCCCGGTTACCGAGCACCGTCTGCTCTGCTCAGGGCTGAGCTGAGTAGCGAGGCCAAAATCAGCTGAGGAGAAAACAAAATACTGGTTTTATCTGAATTCTGTGCAATTAGGAAAGCAAGCAAAAGAATTCCCCGGTAGAAGTTTGAAATTGCTCTGTTGAATCTCCTGGCATTGGCGACTTTAAAAATCCCCCCATGTTTTACACTGTCTCTAGCAGTGGCTTTTGTTCTTTGGAAACTTTAGACTCGTAACTCCCTCCCTCTGGAAGGGACCCACACAGAGCAAGGCCACTCTTGACTGCTTGTGGCTCCTTCTACCTCTGTGCACGTTGCAACTGTGCCCTCAGCTCGCAGCAGGGGTCCCTGCACTGCCACCAGCACCATTTTTGGGGAGCTGGCAGTCACGCCAAGCAGCCCCACACCCACATCCCTGGAACGCTGCACCTGACCAAGAATATACTGACCCAGTTTGACAGAACCGTCCGTTCTGAGAAGGATGTTGTCACTCTTCACGTCTCGATGGATCACATCGTTTGCATGAAGAAAATCCAGTCCTTGCAGGCACTGAGCGAGAAAACAGAAACAGAAGGGCAAAAATGAGTGATGTGATTTCATCACACAAGAAGGGAAACAAAGAATCTAAAAGATTCCCTCTCCAGGGGAATGGGGAGTAATGGCACAACAGTCATGGCCACTGAGAGGAAGAGCTTGCTGCTCCAACACTTGCAGAGCAGGACCTTTCTGAGGAAAGGCACGTCAGCTTTTGAAAGAGCAACAGCACCTGCTGTTGTAGGCTGTCCCCTGCCAACCAGCCAGGATGACTCCTGCTGCAGCGCATGTGCTCAGAAGCAAAGAGCATTCTGGCTGCACTCCTATCCTTTTTAGCTGAGCACTGAGAGAAACGAGTCTCTCTCTTCTTTCTTTGCTCTTTGTTTCAAATCCTGCCACCAGCACCTTTGCTTTTACAGGCAAGGAATGCAGTGAAGACAGACTCCAGGCAAACATTTAGAGAGGCAAGGAGGAGAACAGCAACTACAAATACAAGAGACAGAGCGAGAATACAACAGCAGGAGATAAGAGTACTGGCACTGAGTACAGGGAGTGCAGGGGCACTGGCAGGCCTTTCACTTGAGATGCTTTTACTTGCCCATAGCATAGCAGCGACACAGAAACAAAGCTCGGCACAGGAAACCTCTCCTGTTCTGAGCCCCTGTTTCCCAGACAATCCTGCCCAAGCCCTTGGAAACACAGATGGCATTGCTGACCTCCCGACTGATGGCTGCCATCTCATCTTCAGACAGGCAGGTCTGGCTGACGATGTCGCTCAGGACACCTCCATCCATGTACTCTAAAACCAGCAAGAGTTCCTCGCCCAGAAGGTAGCTGAAAGAAGGAAACAAGGGGGTAGAGATGAACATGCATGGCTACGTTGATTTTTTGCTTCCAGGTTTCTTATTTCCAGATGCCTTTGTGACAAGGACAGAATCAAAGGAATAGACATTCCCTCTTGGCTGTGCATTATTTGCAATCTGTGCAGTCTCATAGAGAAAGACACATCTGTGAAAAAAGTGATGTCCTAGATGGGCAGCATATGAAAAGTGCAGTTTAGAAACAGCCCAGATACAAAACATGCCAGGCATGGTGTTTCTGGAAATAAGCACCTAGTCTTCCTGGCATGCATAGCAATGGCAAAGAGGGGCAACAATCCAAGGGAAATCCACTTTAGGATGGTTCATCTGCACTTAAGAAACTTTAAAAAACCAATCCCAAATAAATGTGGAGGCAGTGAACTTTGAGGCTATTGAGTTAGGAAGATACAGCTGATCCAGGTTTTGAATAATTTTGGAGTAATTATCAAACTAGGTGTGCCAGGGAAGACTCATGCAGACAAGATGCACTCTCTTCTCATCCATTGGAGATGAGTAGAGAAATATGAATAAATAAAAATTAACAGCTTTACTTGCTGCCACTGACCAAAGTGTGTTTTTAACCTCTCATGTTTGCTTTATGTAAACACACATCCATGGGATAAGACCATGACCTCTCACCTGTCTAAATAATTCACAACATTGGGACTCCTATAGCTCTTCATGATCATTATTTCATTAAAGGTTAGCTCCTTCCTCCTCACTCCTTGAAGATTTATTTTTTTTATTGCCACCTAAAATGACATTGAAAATCATGAACTTGAGGGTTGGTGGCACGAGACCACAAGGCACGTGGAGCGAGTGATTTTGCAATGACACAGCTGAGCTGTGCCAAACTGCCTTGTGATTAGGCACTGCAGTAATCAGGAACTGACATTCCAACAGCCCATTTCTCTGCTCCCTTGGGAGCCAGTTACAGGACACGTGGGGCCACTGACATTTTGCCTTGACCACTTGGTAACAACGGTGTCTCAGTTATCACCCACAAACCTCTGACCGCACTCTCTGCTGCTTGTTTGGGACTCAGAAGAAGGAATCCATGCCTTAATACTCTGTGGATACATCTTGTGATATGGGCAGGGCTTAGGGCTTTCAAGGACGCCTTGCAGATCTCTCCCTACGTGCAGTTCCCTAGTGCAGCACTGCAGGTGGCTAAGGAACCGCCAGGAACTTTCAGATGGATTTGCTGGCAGCCAGAAATGAGAATTCAGGACTCTGAAGCTGTAGCCCCAAAGAGCAGTGAGGTGCTCGCAGGCACCACCTTTGTTTTAGCAATGGAGAGCGAGTGAGCGCGTCCTTCTCTGAAAGGAACCGCTGCCCTCCGTGCCTTCCTTCCGGCAGCTGAGGAGGACAGAGTCCCAAATGTGTTCTGTGGGCTGGCACCAGTCTGTGCTTCTTGTGCCTTTTCAGCACAGCTCTGCCCAAAGCTCCAGCCACAGCTCACACCAGAGGGGAAAGCCCTCGAGTGCAGCAGAGCCTGCAGGGGTTGTTGACATTTACCTCTCCTCCTGTGGCACTGTCGAGTGCTCTGTAAACATGCCCAAAAGTCCTAGAAAAAAAACAGAAGCAGAGAAAGGAGAAGCTGTTTAGATCTTGCAGTGAAAGCCAGCCCACACAGGAGATCTCTGCTGCAAGTGTCAAAACCTGCAGGATGCAGGAGGGCTCTGCCAGAAGGGAGATGATGCATTTTCCTCTCAAGTGCATGGGCACTGGGCCTGTTCCTGAAGCACTGGGGTCCAATTTCTAAAGGGAGTTTAGTCTTTCCTCTTCGGTTTCACTGTCTAAACAGTGTGGTTCCTATCCTGACCACAGAGTGTTTCCCTCTTCAAACCAGGGGAAAGAATTGTTCCTGGGAACTGTTATCTCACAGCTTTGATAGGGCATAGGTTGCTCTTTCAAGCAAGCAAGTTTCTTCTCTTTTCATTAGTGTGCCAGTATGATTTTGAGACACACAAAAAATGCTAAAGAAATTAACACAGAGCTGTCCCACACTTGAGAGACAAGGAGACCTTCCAGGTCCTGTTGCTTGATGCAGGCAAGACCTCGGTAGCAAGGCATCTCTGACAATGCCTTCTGAGCCCACTCACAAATTCTGAGCAGCATTGAGAGATGGGACAACCTATCCCCAGTGTGTGATAATCTTTGTAGCTGGCCTGCCTTCACGCTGGATAGACATTCCACCCCAAACACACCTGGCCCACGGTTGTGCAGGAGTAACTGCTGTTGGACTCACCCGCTGCCAATATAATTCAGATGTGTGTATTTCATCAGGGGATTTTCAGTGGTGTTCACCATTCTCCCTGAGGGAAACAAAATGCAAGATGCTGTCTTTAAAGCAGAGATCCCAGCTTCCAGGAGATACAAAAGGCAGCCCCAGCGCCTGGAGCTCTGAGCCCTTTGTGGTCAGCTGGGTAACAACAACCACAACCAGGCAGACAGCCCTGCAGCACAGGTGGCCAGCACAGAGACTGATTTGTACAGTCTTTTGAAGAGTTCTCTTGACAGGAAACAAAGCACAGGGACATACAATCCCAGGAGAGGAGGACATCTACCCCACCTTTCAGCAGTTTTCCAAAGGAATGCCTTCCCATTTGTAAACCAGAGCAGCTCCAGCTGTAACCGATCCTGACGGGGCTTTCAGCATCAGGACCCTGACCTGTTTGTGAGCAGGCTGAGCTCAAAGATGCCCCTCTCCCAGCTAAGGAAGGCTCCAGCCTCTGCAGTCCCTCCAGCCCTCAGGGACAGGGCAGCGACCACAACAAGGCTGGCAAAGCCCCAGCATGAGCACTGACAGGCACTGATGGGAAGAAGCCAGAGTGAGCCATAGCCCCAGACAAGCTGTTGCCCCCATTCAGGACACAACAGGATGGGCTTTGAGATCAGCCACACCGAGGCACACATCAGTGCCCTTTTTGTCCCAACAGGTGATGGCAGACACAGAATCCACTGGGCTCTGGTCTCAGCCCCACCAGGTCTCTTATCTGAGAGCACAGCACTGGCAGCTGTTACGGGCAAGAAGCAGATTCATTGGGTTGTGCTGCAGAATCACAAAGGGCTTGATGTGTTTTCCTAGAGACTGATCTGAGCAGGGCCTGGGCCAATGGGTAGGATTCTAACAGTCATGGGAAAGAGTGGGAATCAGGTATGGAAAAGTGCCATGCATCTGAGGGATATACCATGGCTGGGCTGGAGGCTCTCTCCTGAGAAATGCCTGCAGTACAGTTTTATCTGATCACGCCACTTGGATGTGTCTCCTGGACACATCTTGATAAGCATAAAACTAGAAGATTAAATAAAGTTTGTTATCAAAGTCTCTGTTTTTTCTTTGGCGGCACATGGAAAATACCTTGTGCTCTCTATTTGTCCTGTAACCTGATGTTCTTTCAAAGTAGTTCTTATTGACAAAAAGATAGCATTCTCTTCTTGACAAAAATATAGCATTCTCATGAAAATAAACTGCAGATGTAGTAGTGGTAACAGCAACAGTCATAAAAATGACATCAGTAAAACTGAGGGTAGAAGGGCTCCTTCAGGATGGAGAAAAACACAACAAAAAACCCCCACCAAAAATGAATAACAGAAAAGCAATCCCACCCCACCCCCCCAAAAAAAATGCCCAACTAAAAAGACAAAACTCCAAAGTCAGTCCATTTCTGTGAAGTTTTTTTGCTTTGATGACTGGTTGCAAGTCAGGAGTCTAAGGAGAATTTAGGAAGCTAAAAATTCTGTTCAGTTTGGCCACTAGCACACAGGACTTGCCTAGATCATTTGCTAGGTCACAGCCTTCTGCTGATCCAAGAACAATCCCTGCTTCAGCCTTTAGCAGAGAGGGAAGCTCAGGCAAACCCAAGCCAGTCCCAGGTGCCCTCAGAGGCAGCAGGAACACCCAGAGCTCTCTCGCTGCCTCGGAGCACAGCACTGCCTCTGGGGAGTCCTAAATGGCCCTGTGACACCGAGCTCAGGAGGAGCATTTGGTACAGCCCTGCTGACACCTGCACACAACACACTGTCCCTCAGATAAGAAACACCCCAGACGTACCCAGCAGCTGCAGGTACTCCTCCTCAATCTCCTGTTCCCAGGATGTGCCCCAGCCTGAGTTCCCAGGTTTCACAGAAGGGCTTCCTCGAGGTGATGCTGCTGCAGCAGCAGGTTCAGAGCACATGATGTGCTGGACCTGGAGCATTTCTGGTGGGCACAGTTCCTGTGCCTCACTCCAAACTTGGGGTTCTTCATTGCCACACATTCCCTGCAAGTCTTCGCAGGCTGCCCGGTGAGATGTCAACACTTGCACCTCAAGTCAAACAGAACAAAGCAGTCAGACACTACAGCTTGTCCCTGTCAGCCAGGAGTCATCGACTGTGAGGAAAGGCAAAGAACAGATTGACAGGGGATACAACAGCTTGTTTCAATCCTCCATCTGGGTCACCAAGTTCCACTGTAAAAACACCTCAAGAAAAAAGGAGAGCAGGAACAGGCCAGCAGGAATCAATTTGGATGACTGCTGGCCAAAAGGCCAAAGGACAAGTTTCACTGTCCAGGGCAGATGTTGAGATTCAGCACACCAGGAAATGTCCTTCAGAGTGACTGTGATACACACACTACAGCAGCATGGCACTCAGAAGCATGGCCCCACTCCCTGCTGCTCTGCACTGGAAAGGCAAGAAGGGCAGAAACCACCAGATTGGTGACTGCAGTGGCTGCATCCCTCTTTCACTCACTTGGTTTTGCAGAGACTGACGGAAGTGATTAAGTTTCTCTCTGATGATTTTCATTTCTTCCTCCAGCTGCCTATGCCTTGCCTTGATCATACTGTGAGCTGTCTGAAGCTCTGCATCCAGCTGTTCCTTCATGTTCTCTAATAAACAAAAGAGAGGACATTTCATGAGTGGAGTGGCTGCCACTCTTTCACTCACCTGGTTTTGATGATCGCCCCTCTGCTGATGGAGATTCTCCTCTTGAATTCTTCCCATGTCTTCCTTGTTCTTTCTCTTCACTGCCATGATGTCACTCTGAGCTTCGGGCAGCTCTGCTTGTGGCTCTGCCTTGATGTTCTGTACACACAAAAGCAGAGCAAGGGACTGAGAGCTGCCATCAGGCTCAGCTTTTTTCCTCTTGCAGCCTCAAAATCACATTTATTCAGCCCCTTCTTTCTGCTTCCCTCCCCACATCTGCCTCCATTGCAAACCTCCTGTCCCAGGGCTGATCTCTGCAGATTGCAAGGCTCTGTGCTTCCATTGCCTGTGGGACTCCTGGCCTCCTCAGTCCCAAGAGCTCTGGTTTATGCCCCTCTCCCTGCCCTTCCCTCTGTGGCCTGGCCAGTCAGGCTTACCTGGCCATTCTCCTGTGGCTCTTCCACCTGCTGCCTGAGCTGCTCTTCCTGCCCTCGGGCTGGGAACAGCTCTCCCTGAGTCTGGCATGGCAGCTCAGATGAGGCAGTGTGCTCCTGCTCTTTCTCTAGAAGCACCTGCACGGAAAGCAAGAGAAGATGGGTTTCAACTTCCCATACGCCCTTTGTGGGCCAAGACTCACAGACTGCTGGGCTCACACGTTCCCAAAGCACTGTGCTGCTGCTCTCCTGGGTCGTTCTCTGCCCGAGGGGAGGCACAGATTCCAAAGTGACCCTGGCCCTACAATCAGGGGCCATCTGGGACTGAAGCTCCAGCAGCCTCTCAGGCAGCTGACAGGGAAGGGGTGGCATTTCTCAAGGGTCTGGTGAGGGCCTCCCTCTGCTTCCGCCGTGTCCTGTTTGTCTTTCAGTAGTGACTGACTCCCCGCCCTGTGCCACAGCTCCATCCTGGCTCTGCAGGGACTTCCTGGGTGAGCTCACTCCTTGTGAGAGACACTTCTGGAGTTCACCTTCTCTTCAGGCCTGCACCAGCATTCCTCCTTCCTGACATCCACACTCTTGTTAGAAAACCGGGTCATTCAGGAGATAAGGATGCATGCAAAGGTCTCTGATGGAAGTCAGAGAACCTCTATGGCCACCTCAGTATATGGAGGAGGACCAAGGTGTTTCTTCTCCCTCTTTTGTCAACGGAGAATTCTGACCAGCAGTAACAGAGTTTCTCATAAGGCCCCGTTAACGAATGCACTTACACAGCCCTGGGGATGCCAGTGAAGGAAACCATGTGCCATGTATGGCATGGCATGTATGACCAGAGTCACCAGACCCCAGCTACAGCATGGGATAGTTCCATTCCCTTAAGACATGCAAAAATTTAAAGGACAAATGAAGGCTTCAGGTCAGAAAAGGCTGGAGTAGGAAAACATGAGGGGAAAAAACAACCATCTCTGGAGGGGGAAACATCTCTGCCTGCTCAGGATCAGTCAATGGAACTTGTCTCTACTTCTCTCCTGAAGGGATGCCTTTAGGTGAGCTTTGCATCTTCCACTGCTTTGGAGCAGAGCCAGGAAGATTAAAATAGATAGATAGACAGATCTCACTTTTATCATCTCTCTTTACTGTGCTGTAGTATTTACATTCTTTGAATGGAGAGAGATGTAATTCTCTCTCCTAGGTTTTTTTTAAGGGAAGGTAGTGAGAAACTCATAGAAGGAGAGAAAACAATTATTATCCCTACTTGCTGTTCTTGTTTTTGAGTACATGAAGAATGTGTTATAGTGATTGTTTACTGAAAGTGATTTGTTAATTGGATTTTAGTGATAGTTGTTTAGACTGATTAGATAATTAGATAAAAGGCTGTGTGGAGACAGTCACGAGTTTTTCTTTTGTATGCTTTTAGTATAATATCTCTTACTTATAGTTTTAATATAGTACTAGTGTAATATAACATTGCTTAATAAAGCAATTTTTTAAACTTCTAAATCATAGAGTGAAAGCACATTCCCAACGTGGGGGTCACCCTGAATCAATCCTGTCCTTTCTGTCGCTACACACATCAGCACTCGGCAGCAGTGCCCCAACCAGCAGCCATCCTGAACTTGCTCTCCTGTTGCTTCAGTAACCCACACTCTTGGGGAATCTGGAGCATGTAGGTCCTTAAGGAATGCAATCAGACCCAGAGCATTGCACTGGGAATGGCTCGCTTTGTGCATCTGTGCTCGGGCAAGTTCTTCGCTTGGACTTGCCCACACTGATGGTGCTGAAGTGGCTGGAATCAGAAATGCAGCCCAGCCCCTCCCAGCTCCTCTAATCTCTGAGCACCAGCTGGAATGCAAGGGCATTGATTTCCTACTCAGTTCCCAAACACAACACACACTGATTCCCTGGGCAGCCAAAAGACACGGGAGCCGTTTACGTGAAAAGGATGGGCAAGCCCTACTGGCTGGTCTGGCACCAGAACAGCTCGTTCTGCACCAACATCCCTGCCCCAAACGATGTGTTCTTGTGCAAAAATAATGCATTGTCCAGAACTGCCCCCTTGAAAACTGAAATTCTAGCAGACTTTCTGCCAGTGCTGTAAAAGGGTAGGAAAGACTGAGAAAAAAGCTCCCTTGCTCCCTGGAGAAGGAGAAATTGCACAAGGCTTCTCCTTCTAGCAAACAAACAAATCAACAAAATATGAAAGCGTTACCCACACCAGTGTCTAAAGCACTTGGATGCAGTGAAGGGATGTTTGGCAGGCAAACAGCCCTCGTGCTGAGCATTGGCTCTATGGATCCAAGGCAGGGATCAATGGCAGTCTGCCTGAAGGTCCCTCATGAGCCCCCATTGTCCAGGCTAAAGCTCCCTCAGCACCTCCTCCCTGGCCTTGTGCTGCACCCCTTGCCCAGCTCCCCTGTCCCTCTGTGCCCACGCTGCAGCCCCTCCATGACTTTCTGCTTCCCAGGGCCCACAGCTGCACACAGCACTCCAGCTGTGGCCGCAGCGCTGCCCAGCACAGGGCCACGCTCCCTGCCCTGCTCCTGCTGCCCCACTGCTGCTGGCACAGCCACCGTGCCCTTGGCCTTCTGGGCCCCCTGGCCCCACGCTGCCTCATCTCCAGCTGCTCACGGCCGCCAGCCCTGCGTCCTTTGGGCCCACGCAGCTCCCCAGCCACAAAGGTGCCCATTGCACTTCAGATACAGCAGGCACCGTTGCAAGATGGCCTTCCTGTTCTACCACCTCATGTTCCAAGTAGATATCATCAAGTTTGATAGGAATAGCATTCTAAGTCCCTCTCTTTAAATTAAAATGATCTAATTCAACTGTACAGGAAATTGCTCTTCATTAAATTTTCCCTATCTGCTGTCGGCAAGCATCGTTCTCTTTTCAAAACTAGGTTTTTAGTTCTTCAAACTCTGAGAAGGAAATTTAAAAATATCTATCTCTGCCTTTGTTACTTTTGTTTCAGGCATGAATATGGTTTTTCTTTCGGCCTTCCTAGCTGGCCCTCTACAGTCTACTGCTACTGGCCAAGCTCTCAGCTTGCTCTACAAGTCTTAAACACCAGGAACATGAAATGTTCCTTTCTCACTCACCTCGGGATCTTCAGCGCTGCTGAATACACGCTTCAGGTGTCCTGTAGTGGGAAGGGAAAATGAACCAGATGCTGTCAGAAAACTGCCTGGGCTGCTGAATCCCACAGAACAAGTCAACCCAAACAGAGATGATTTCCCATTTCACAACATCCCTCCAGGAGACACATCTCATTCACACAGCCAGCAAGAGATCAGGACAATATTCATGGTTGTGCCAACACTTTGGCCTGTTTAGTTAGTAAATGAACACAAATATGATCAAGAAAATGCAAATTGTTCTTCAACACTCAATGCTCCTGTTCTACCAAACACATAAAACAGCTTCTGAAATCCTCTCCTTCCGGTAGTCTTTTTTTTCCCCAATCAGTTACATGCACTAATTCTCATTAACTTGCAGGAAATAATTGCCCAGAAAAGCTTCCCAAAATTCCCCTCAGCTGTGACAGTTCTATTGTGGAAGAGCACAGCAGCACCTCTAGGGTTCAGGAGCAGACACTCACTGCTTTAGAGTTTGCATTTTCTTTCATAGGTAATAACTATTTTAGCACACAGTAAAATGTTATTAAATTAGACAGCCAAATCTTTTCATGACAAAATTTAAAAAGAAAATAAGTTTTCTCTGAATCCTGGGAACAACTGAAGAGTTTTTAGAAGGCCTTCCAAGAAGCTCTGCCAGTCTACATTTTCAAAGGTGTCCTGCTTGTCCCAAAAACCTGAGGAAATGACAGACTCTGCTGCCACAGACTCTCCCGTGCAGGGAACGCAAGCCCTGCAGGTTCCCCTGCAAATGCTGCCCCTGTGGCTACAGACACCCTCCTTTTAGCTAGACCTCTTGACAGGGGCTTTAGCAAACCACTGGCATTCTAATGCTCTTTCTGTTTCAAAATCAGAAACTCAGCCCCCAAGAAAGAGCAGGAAGACATACAAAAGCCAGGTTAGGATACATCCTAATCTAAGTAGAATGGAAACCTCTACTTACGTGCAAAATGTGTAATGTAATACACAGAAAAAGAAATGCCATAGGCAGCAAATGCTGCTTTAGCCAGATGATGAAACATTGTAGCAGTGTTGTATGAGTTTTTCCTAAACTAGGAAAAACAAGGCTCGTGTCAGTGGGCAGCTGCCTACTGACAGATGCTTTGACCAGGAAGGTTCTCCTGATGTGAGCAAGGCCTAGGGCTGCTCTGACACTCAGGCCTTCCGTGCACCAAGGCAACCTTCTGATGCCACTATGACAAGGTGGCAACCATGCCCTGACATCACAAAGCAAACGCTCCATGTTGGTCTGTGAATTTATGCAAAGCAATAACCAACCTTCCCTACAGAAAACACAAAAGAGCCTGGGAAGTTCTTCTCTGTCACAAAGCAGCACAAATTGCCTTCATGGGCCAAACCCTGTTGTTCAGGGGATCCAAGAGGAACTCCAGGAGTGCCCCAAGCACCTACAGCCTGTACCCCAACTGAGCACTCAGATGGGACACAAGCAAAGGAAACCAGGCCAAGATAATGGCCCACAGCTTTGCACGTGTGAGAAATGACTCTCACTTTTAAAATTTTAAAGGTTTAGTAAACCTTACCAAAGGACTGAATAAGGAAAAGTCGCATCATTGGGAGTCTCTGTGACTAGCAGCCATGTGCTCATCTGCAAAAAGGATGCTCTGCCTTTTATACCCTCAGCCCCTCCAAAAGTTTTTCCAGTCAACTCTTTCTCTGCTGCCCATGGGTGGAGATTACTTTCCTGCATCCCGACTGGAGGTCAGGTGTTGTTACACCCTGCCTGCTGGTCACAAGCCAGCCCTCCCCAAATGCCCTGACTGCCCAGGCTGTTACAAGCGGGACGGGAAAGAGGACTATGGGAGGATATATTACAATATAATCACTACTCATGTGAACATCCACATAACATCTGCTTCTTAATTGTCAGAGCCAACCATTGCATTACTTGTCCAGAACACACAGAACCAGAAGAGAAGCCACTGTTGGCATCACAGCTGAAATGTTTCCTAACAAATCTCCCCACATATTTGCACCTTTATTGGACATGCCCAGGGCTCCGGTGCGTGTACATCTCTGCCTCTCTTCCCCTTTGGCAGCAGTGGAACTGGCAGCATCTGCCCGCCAGCAGCAGCTGCTCCCAGCTGGGAACGCCACTGGCGGCGCTGATTTCCAGAGGCTTCTGTGTGCCAGGGGAAGCCAAGGCAGGAGCGGGCTGAACGGTGCTGGCGCTGCTGCTGCTCTGTGCCAGAGAGCCCCGGCTGGGCAGGGCACGGTGCCCACTGCGCTGCGGGCTCCTTCTCCTGCCACAGCTGGGCACACCTGGCAACAAGGCATGACAACCTGTGGGCAAGCCTGTGGAGAAATGGCTGCATGACAGAGGTCACATGGACATTCGCTTGTTAGCCGACCAGGAGCTGGGAAAGTGCCGAACACAGCTAGTTTGAGTTTTTGCACCTGCAAGATAGCGTGTCCTTGGGCCTAGCTGGGTATGATAACAAGTAGACAGAGAGACGTGGGAAATAGAGAATGTAGGCCCAAAGGAATGAGGAAAAGTTGACGGTATAGTTTAACCAATAGATCGCTTGGCTAACAGAATATTCATAAGCTTATTACTTGCTGTATAAGTGTCTGATGATCTCTTCAATAAACGGAACTTGCTGTTGACTCATATTGAGCCCTGAGTTTTCCCAGCACCCGACAAATGGCTCATGCCCGACAAAGGCCTCATTCTGCAACACAAGCCAAGGGGTGTCTGGGGCTGCACTGCTCTGCACACACCCAGCACACCTGCAGCACAGAATTTTAACCCTCAAACAGGTAAACCAAATGGAAACAGCTGGAAAAGATTTCATTTCAACCATTCTTTATGCTTCAATAGGAATGACCAAAACGAAAGTTACCAAGCAGGGCCTGATCCACCCTGCCAGCTCAGTGTAAGAAAAGAGGCATTACTTTATTTCAGTGCTGGGTGCCTGAGAATCACTCCCCTGAAACCTGCACACCCACGTGTTAA
Source organism: Ammospiza caudacuta (assembly GCF_027887145.1). Taxonomy (NCBI): domain Eukaryota; kingdom Metazoa; phylum Chordata; class Aves; order Passeriformes; family Passerellidae; genus Ammospiza; species Ammospiza caudacuta. The sequence continues at coordinate 1,862,279 of NC_080614.1, read as the reverse complement.
GTATCCATGGAACTAAGACATTACTTTCATTACTTTTATTCATTACTTTGCTCAAACTCACAGGCTAAACATTCTCCCAAAGTATTTGACGTGTTTAAATCATTTCCCCAAAATTACTGACATTTAGAGTAGGGGTCTCTTGCGGGTCTCTGGTGGTCATGTGGTGAACATCCCATTCCTCAAATTCTCCTTCCATGGTTAAGAGCCTTCTTCCCCTTGAATGCATTGCAGCTACCTCCTCAGTAGGCCCACTGTCTTTATTCTCAAGGCTAAGACATCCACTTGCACACAATAACCACTGGTGTGAGGGAAGGTACGACTAAACACTGCCTGTTAAAGCTTAACAAATTCACAATTTGTTGCATGTCAACACTTCCCCAACATCTCTCGTTCCTTCTCTGGGAATCAAACACAAGCATTTTGTGATCCCTGAGCCCAAGCCCTCCTGTCACCCAGCAGCCCTTCTCTCCTCACAAACAGCAGGCCCAGCAGTGCCTTCCCTCACTGGCTCAGTCCCCAGCTGTGTCAGGACCATCCTGGACTGTTTGCTCTCCGCTGCACTCTGTTGCCAGCAGACATCCCCACCCTGTTCCATGCCCCATGCAGAACCCTGCACCTGCTGTCCATGGGCACCTGGAAGGGGAGGCACTCACGGCAGAGATGCACCAGCTGCCCTGGGCAGGAACCAAAACCCTCTGGGGCACAGCTGCTGGCCTGGGTCTGCACAGCCCTGCACGCCCCACTCCTCACGGGCTCTGGGCTGGAAATGCAATTGCACTTTCTGCCTCATGGAGAAACAGCAGGGCTGCACAAACAACGGCCAGCAGGCCACATCCCAAAGGCACTGCAGCATGGAGCTGAGAAGGAAGAAGACCCTTCCCCAATTCCTAAGCATACCAAAACCACCATATTTGGGATTTTTAATCTTCTGAATGTAGAGTTCATTCACAGGGTGACAAGGGAATCTTCCAATGGAGTTGAAGTTTGGTAGAGTTTTTATTCTGAGTCCTACTCAGACTGTTGATTTGAAAATTCATTTTAAAATATTTTTTAAAAGGCTGTGCAGTCATATGGTTTTGTTCTAATACCAAAATGGCTAGATGAAACGTACTGGCATTTTAATTACATGCAAACTGATTATTCTGTGAAAGCTTTCCTGCAGAATAGCCACTAAACAAGAAATGAAAATCTGTGGACTGTTGACTTTGCAAATTTCTAATAAACTTATCAGACAATGAGGCATTTTTAGTTAGATCATAGAGCAAATTAATTCCTATAGATAACTTGATTTGGATAAACCTGTTGATTTCAAATTAAAACTGCCAGCACATACTAAGTGGAAATCTGAATACTCACTTCTATGAGCTCTGAATTATTAGATAGTCATATCTAATTAACACCATATTAACAAAAATTAACATTCTGGCATTTTTTTTACTTACAGCCAGCTCTTCAACAACACTCTTTGTAACACCAGAAAGAGAATTTGTAGCAATGTGAACCATGGGTTGGTGGAGCATTGCAGAAGGCTCCTATGCCAGCACTAAACATTCACATTTACCATGGCATCCCTTCTTGCCTTTAATTCCAAGCTATAGCTCAGTTCCTGCAGTATAGATTCACACTTGTAGTCTGTATTTGCAGCTGGTTCTTACTTCCCTGTCCAGAAAAAATCATGCTTGGATTTCAAATGAAAATAAAATGAGGAGAGAGTCAGGTTCTGGATAGGTATAGCAAGAACAAAGAAATTTTTTCACAAATATGTTGAAAATTTCTTTGTACCAGCTGCAAAAACGGCAGATTAAAGACTTGCACCCTAACTTGCAAGCTGAGGTTTGCCTGTTCTTTCTGGACTGATTTCTTGAGGCCAGACACTGACCTAATCAGTAAGAAAATCAAAACCATAGGAGTAGTTTGGAGAATATTGTAAATTATTCTGTCATGATGCTTTTTGCCTGAAAGTTCTGGCCATCATCCAATTGGAGTAATTAGAGGAGATTGAAGCCATCACACCGTGCCTGTGCACACAATTCCTTCTCAGGAGTAATCCATGAAGCAACGCTGACAAATCCACACCAGCAGCTGTTGCCACACAGTCACGAAGCAGAGAATATGTATTTCTGCTGCACTGGGAAAGCTGAAGATGCCTCTGCTGAGCTAATTTTAGTGACTGCCCACCACAGATGAGACCTTGTGGTCAGTCTCCAACAAGTCAGGGCAGTTCATATTCTGCCTAAATGAAGTAAGTCTAGCAATACATAGACCATGGAGCCCGAGGAAAGCCAGTAGCTGTGGGAGATTTGTTCCGTATCTTTCTTTTTACTAATTTATTGCAGTCAATTATTTCAAGAATGGAAACTTTTGGCATACCATTGGCTGGAAGGTTGGTCAGTCTGCCATTCATGACTCCTCTGAAAGCATCACCCCAGTGTTTTTATCAGTAGCTCTTCCATCATCATGGCTCACACAGCATTTCCTGCAGCTCTTGTTGGAGTCAGGGAAAGGCACCAGGAGAAGGGGCAGAAAGCTGTGTGCAGAGACTGTGTCAGCTGAAGAGACATTTGTTTCCTCTGATTTGGCTGAATGGCTGCAGGAACCTTGCTGGCACTGCTGGCGGGGTGGCCTTTGGCAGGGCTGGGCAGAGTCTGGGCCCAGGATCCCTCCTCTCGGTGGGACACCAGGGTGAGCAGCCCCTGTCCCAGGCAGGAGCAGAGGTTCTGTGGCTCTGCCCCAGGCACAGGGACCTGCCACTGCCACGAGCTCCTGCCGCGGCTCCTCTGGGGCAGCTCCTGCTCTGCAGCGATGATGGGCGCAGCTGGGGGTGGCTGCAATGGAGGGGGGCTTCCAGTGGGCTCTGCTGGTCTGCCACACTGGAGCCAGCAGAGCTTCTGGAAGGAGTCTGCTCTTGTGAGCTGCTGGAGCTGCAGCTGGCACTGGCCACAGAGCCGCTGTGTTCATCCCTGACAGGCCCAGAGCACAGCAGCCTCTGGGCCTCCTTGCTGCACGATGGCACTGAGGAGGCCATGGACCAGAGGTTCAGTATGTGTGACTCAGTTTCCTGATAAACTGTGCTGAGAAAACCCTGCATCCCTCCTGCCAGATCTAAGGCACTCCAAGAAATCTGTTGGCACTTTGGGAACTCAGAATTGTTTGCATTTTGAACAATTGTCTTATGAGTGCTTTTGATTTCTTTTGTCATTTTGTATTGATTCATTTGATCCTTCAGAGAAGCTTTCCTTATAATATAAAACATGGGGAATCGTGGAGACCCTGGGGGGCATTCCCTGGTCCATGGAGACACAAGAAGCTTCCCTCAAAAAGCTGTTAGACCCCATTGGCTCCTTCCCCTGTTCCTGTGTCTGTTCCTGTGTTCCTGAGCCACACCTTCCCTATTCCCTGATCGACCCCCTTACCTTTGTACTGCCCCGAGATCAGGGTCAGCCCCCAGGCCCCTGTGGAGACAAAGTGAGACCCTCTGTGTGTGGGTGCTGGGAGCTGAACATCTCCCTGCACAGCTGAATGAAACATCTGTGGAGATTATGCAAAGGTCCTTTTTGCTTCTTTACAATGGACTATGCTAGCAGCAATTCAGACTGCTACAGAGGAGAAGCTGCAGTACTGGCACCAAGACTTTGGCAACTTGACCATAGGCACAGAGGGCGTGCAGGATGCTGTTCTATGAATTCCTTAACCAGCCATCTCTGGTGCTGGCATATTCCCTCCAGCTTCTGCTGCAGCCAGGGCCACCGTTGGTCCAATAGATGACATTGTTATTTGAAAAATTCGGCCCACACCTTGGGCAGGAGGCCATCCATAGGCTCTGGTCCTGCAGCCCCTGCTCAGCTGGGGACAGTGTTCCCTGTGGGGAAGATGGAGCAGCCATCACAGGGTCTGGGGGGCTGCTTTCAGCAAGGTGGCCAGGCTCTCTCCCTGCTGGACTCTAGCAATTGTTTGGGGGAGCTGATGGCAAATTGTATGTAGTCCTGTTAATCCTACTCAGAAAACCTTACAGCTTCTATCATTCTTCTGCAGAGTGGGCACGCTGGATTTCTCTTTGCCCACTGCAGGATGCAGCCCAGGCAGAACTGGTGGTGACAGGGCAGAGAAGAATTCACATCCTTCTTAGTGACCTGGCAGATGGGGCAGCTCCGTTCTGTCCCCATGGCCATGTCTGTCTGTCACAGCAGCAGGGAAGAGATGAGGACCATGAGCTGCTCTCATTGGCAATCTTGCATGGCCAGAGCCCAAGCTCCAGCCAGAGTGGCCCAGGCTCTGTCAGTGCCCAAATAGAAGCAGAAAGGGATGTTGTATCACAATGCATTCCTTGGTGAAGGAGGTCCAGAGCAGACTCAAGAGGCGCCTCAGACACTCAACAGTCAAGGCAGTAACATATGGACAGGACACAGATGGCAGTTCATGGCTGGGAGAGCATTTGTAGACATATCCAAGGACCAATTTCCCAGGAACTCTCCACAGCTCTGGGATCTGCCCATCAGCTCTGTCAGAAGCTTCAGCAGAACAACCAAAGTCCTAAAAAGCAGCTCCCAGACACTTTTCCTACCACCCTGCCTGAGTAGCCGGGTTGCTTGCTGCAAAACACTCTTTTTCTCCTCTTCCCCAATGCCCTGTGGACACTTGCAGCCAAAATAAAAAGCTCCTGGCCCTCTGTGTGATGTGATAATACAGTTTTTATATTTCCATGCTGGGATGAAAAAAGCTGTGCTGTGGGTCAGGAGAGGCCAGGACCCACTTGGCCTTCCTGCAGGCTGAGGTGGTCCCAGCAGACATCCTGATGTTTTTTGGAGAATGTGGGAGGGGGAGTGGAGGGGGTGAAAGAGAGGCCGAGATCATAGAGTGGAAACTCAGCTCCAGAGAGCCAGTGCAGACTCTCCCTGCTGAATGCCTGCTGGGGCTGGCAAAGAAGGAAATTGCCCCAATAACAGCCCGGTGGCACTGTGTCTCAGGGACAGGTACAGGGAGGTGACAACAAACAGCAGCATGGCCCGGTCTCACAGCTCCTAGGAAGCAGTGACAGAGGGGCTCATGTGCCAGAGATTTCAGAAACGCTGTCTTCTCAAAAGGCCACTCTGAAACCCCTCTCTTTGCCTCTTGGGTTTGTGTGTGCTTTTGACAGCCACAGCATCCTGGGGCAACGTATTCCACGATTTCATTAAGCACTCCTTGAAAAGCACCTCCCATTGTTCACTGAGCTGCCAGCCTGGTCATTTCAGAGGGTGCTGCCTTGGTGGAGAGAAAAATCAATCTTCTGCCTTTCAGGGAGCTGAACGAGAAGGGACTCTTCACCATCCAACACTTGGCTGGGTCCCATTCAGAGGTCCTGCTTTGAAGCCTCCGTCAGGTTTGCTTGGCAGTTACCAGCGAGGTGAGAACATTGTTCTGAATTGTGCCCCATACCTCATACACGGTGTGTAGAGTAGGTATGTGCTTGTTCATCTCCATGTGTGCTCAGGGTCTGCCTTCATTTCTGGTTTTAGACCTGAGATTTCTAATTTCTGACAGCTATCTGTAGGATCTGTGGGCACATGCAGCTGTATTTACTGCCAGGTCGGGTATCTGACACTCATCTTTGAGTGCAAATGCAGAAACTGAGGCGCTACTGATGTTATTTCCCAGAGTCCCAGTCTCTGCCCAAGCTGTAATTCAACACTGCAAATTATTCTGTAGACCTGAGCCTGTGTTTTCTGTTTCCTGGCTGAGTGCTTCAACTGCTGGTGTTGCTTTTTGGAACAGGAGCACCTGACTCTTTTATCTTTATGACTTGTGCCTTGATGATTTGAATGCAGCCCTTGCTTTAATTTTCTAGTAAAAGGGCCTAAAATGAAAGCTGTGGACATTTTAGAAGTGTTAAGTAGAACACTGAATGAAATTTTTATTTTAGGCCCACAGTGAGCAGGTCTGAGGCCAGAAATTGGTGCCAGAGTAAGTGCCTTTCTGTGCTTGTGCTCTCCAGCTCTTCCTGTACTTGTGTGTTCCCCTGGACACAGTGGGATGTGTTGTCATTTCCTGGGACTTCTCCTGAAGGCAACTGGTTTTCTTTCCAAGATGATTCTTATGTTTCCCCTCCTGGCTTCCCCAGGTGACCAACCTCCGTTCCAAGGTGTCCTGCTCTGCCATTGTCACTCTGGGAGAGCTCTCTGTGACCTTGAAGAAGGACATGGACTCTGAGGTGGATGAGGGTGCTCGGGTCCTTCTCCAGATGGTGTCCATCTCCCCAGAATTTGTTCAGAAAGCAACCAGTCAGACCCTGGGGATCCTGGTGGAGAATGTGACTCCTGCACGAGCAATGACTGCTCTCATGGACATGGGAGTCAAGTAGGTTCTTCTTCTTTTAGTGATATTCTTCACCTTTGTGTGTGTGGCAGGGAGAAGGGATGAGACAGAGAATGGGAATGGTTGGAGGGAAGGGTCCTGTATCCTGCATCTTCTATGAACTCAGTGACTTGATTCTCCAACCAACCTCACTTCTGTCCTCTCGTCACCTATTTCTGCCCTCCTGCAGCCCATCAGTTCTCAGAATCACAGAAGTGTAGAATATGGGGAGCTGGAAGGGGCCCATCAGGACCATGGAGTCCAGCTCCTGGCCTTGCCCAGAACAGCCCAAGGGTCACACCAAGTGCCTGAGATTGCTGTCCAAATGCTCCTTCAGCCCTGTCAGGCTTGGTGCTGTGACCACTGCCCTGGGGAGCCTGTTCCAGTGCCCAACCACCCTCTGGGTGAAAAACCCTTTTTCCTGATATCCAAACTAAAGCTCCTCTGACTCAGCTTCCTGCTGCTTCCTGCAGTTCTCCCAGTCTGTCAGATTTTCCTAGATGTGGTGACTGATGGGGAAGTGAAAGTGCCTGCAAAGGCCAAGGATAGAGCCTTGTGCTTTTGTGGGCAGAGGGGCAATTGCAATTGCAGCTGTGAGCAATGTTTGGTATTTCACAGTGCTAACCACAGAGGCCCTGGGAAAACCATGTCTCCTCATGATGCCACTAACTTGGGAAATGAGGAGGGTCCTTGCTGGGGCGTGGAGCACGTGGGGGACAATCTGCTGGGTGTGGCACAGCCTGCACAGCAGGTGCAGCTCCTGCCAAAGGAGTCTTGTATGACTGTCCTGGCCTTAGAGCTCTACTTTCTATGCAAACTGATGTTTCATGTTAGCCTTGAGAAGATGAACCACTTTACAGGCACCTCCACAGGCTGACAGCCATGGCACAGTTGAAGCAAATGCTGCCTTAAATGTTGGTGCTGGGCCTGATAGTTCCCAAGAGACACTCTCTAGAACAGGACAGCCTGGCTAAACTGCCTGCCACCCTTTCCTCAGCTTTGCAATAGGGTAAAACATTCAGATGCATCCATTGCCAAGCCCCACAGAAGAAACAGGCTGCATTGCTGGATATTCTGCTACTTCACAGCCCACCACGTGTTTTCCCTGCATTTGTTGTTTTCCAGAGGTCTGCAGATTTGGGGATAAATTGGTGGAAATAGCCTCAGTCCTGCTGTAGCTCTGTGTACTGGGTGCCCTCTGATGGGTCAGCTTCAATTGTCCTTAATTGCTAAATTATTCATATGTCATCTATTACTTTAATCTTTCTCCGAGTAAATACTGTGAAAGAAACTGAGTATCAGACAGTGCAGGGAGACTGAATTCCTCCCTCTTCCGTGCAGGCAGGCCTAGTGTGCAATGCTACCTTTGTGTTTAGCTGAGGACAGAGCCTTGTGCAGGTGTCTGAAGGTGCAGGGAGAGCCCAGGCTCCTTCCCCCAGCAAGGGCAGGGAGCAGCTCTGGCCAAGGCCGGCGCTGCCGCTGCTCCTTGTCCCTGTGCCCAGGGTTTGCTCTCTCCACCCCAGCAGCCGCCCCGCCCCGGTGCGCGAGTGTGCGGCCCAACTCCTCCTGTCCCTGGTGGAGAGAATTGGAGTCACCCAGCTCGCAGGCACCCCCAGGGCTGAGAGGCTGCCACACGTGGCAGGGAAGCTTGCTCAGGACTGCCACAAGGACACAAGTAATGATCTTCATTTCACCTCCCAAAACAGGAAAACCGTTTTGTGTCTGGCTGTAAAGGTGAAACCACGCAAGAGTGGAAACTAAAGGGAACATGAAGTTACCTCACGGTGTGAATAAGGGTCATAGAATCATGGAATATGCTGAGTTGGAAGGGCCCATCAGGGTCATCGAGTCCATCTCCTGGCCATGTGCAGTGACCCCAAGAGTCACTCCATGTGCTTGAGAGCATTGTCCAAACTCTTCTTGAGCTCTGTCAGCCTTGGCACTGTGACCACTGCTCTGGGCTGCCTGGGCAAATGGCTGTACAGGGAAACCTTGGGTTGGCCAGCAAAAAGGAGCATTGCCACCTTTTTCCTGTGGCTTGAAGGATTCTTTACTGAGATCAAAAGAGCTCAGATCAGCCAGTCCAACACTTTTGTTTGGCCTCAGGTGCACAACACAAAGCCAGAGTGTTGGCTAATGTTCATCACTGAAGGATACCAACATCCATTTTCCATTAACTTCAGACTTTCTAGAAATATTTCAGGGGTCTTTAGCCAAAATATTCAGTCTTTCTAAACCTGTTCTGCAGATTTCTAGAATGCTGTTATCTGTGGCTCAGTGAGTTCCAAACTTCTTCTTGAAGAAAACTGTGGTTTCCTACTGGCAAAATCGAAAAGGAATCTTGCGATTTCAATGGGGACCAATAGAGGAATCTTTGGTGCATATCCCTGCCCTTGATGGCATGCTATGCCATTTGATGGCTTTGACTGTAGAAAGATTTTTTTTCTTTTTTTGGTTGCTTTCTGAAGTGTCCATGCCATGTCTCTCATATCTTGCCCCCTAAGTTGTGTCTTCCTCCTTGACTTGTTCCCCTGCTTTTGCAACATCGGTTAGCTTAGTTTTGGCATGTTTTGGTCCTTTGCAATGCACCTGACATAATCCCTGGCCATTTTCTTAGAGTCACTAGATTTCCCAAGTTTTCTTTTTTTCTCCTCCCATTGCAATTCCTTTGATGGTGTCTCCATTCCAGCGTGTTTTAAGTCGTTCTTTTCTGTTTTGGCCTTCAGTGGGGATCAATTTTGGCAAGCTTTGCTGCATGTGCCTGCACTTGCTGGCGTATGGCTTGCCTGCATTTTGGAGGGTTTGACTTTGGGAACGATTTTTTTTTGTTTTTTTTTGTTTTAATTATTCATGCCATGTCCCTCATATATTCCCCTCCAAGTTATGTCTTCCTACTTGACCTTTTCCCCTGCTTTTGCGACCTCTGTGAGCTTTGTTTTGGCATGTTTTGGTCCTTTGCAATGCACCTGATATAATCCCGGGCCATTTTCTTAGAGTCACTAAATTTCCCAAATTTTCTTCTTTTCTACTCCAATTGCAATTCCTTTGCAATGCAGCTGATTTCCTCACAGCCTAATTTTGCAGACACTAAAATTCCCGATTTTCTGCTTTTTTTAAATTGCATTTAATTTGAAACTATCTCCTTTCCAGAGTGTTTGTAAGCCTTTCTTTTGGGATTCGCAAGATTCCTTTTCCCTTCCCGAAAGGAAATTTCATTTCCTTTTGGGAAGGGGAAAGGAATCTTGCGATTTCAATGGGGACCAATAGAGGAAATCTTTGGTCCATGTCCCTGCCCTTGATGGCATGCCATGCCTTTTGATGGCTTTGACTATGGGAAAGATTTTTTTCTTTTTTTGGTTGTTTTCTGAAGTGTCCATGCCATGTCCCTCATATCTTGCCCCCTAAGTTGGGTCTTCCTCCTTGACTTTTTCCCCTGCTTTTGCAACATCTGTGAGCTTAGTTTTGTCATGTCGGCCCCTGCCAGGCGTCTGAGCAGGGACGAGGAGGCAATGAGGCCCCAGGCCTGCAAGGGTCACTTGTCCCATCGTGGCCTCAGGCCCAGGCCCAGCAGCCATGGCCAAAGTGCTGCCCATGTTGGCTCTGGCAGGGCTGTCTCGCAGCTGCTGCCCATCCCTGTGCCCTGTGCAGCCCCGGCTGTCCCACGGTGTCCCTGCCCTGCGCCTCTGTCCCTGCAGGCTGTCGGCATCCCCCGGCTGCCCCACCTGGCCGGGCCCTTCCTTTGCTGACAGCTCTGCCTCCTGCCTGCCCCTGCCTGCCCACACAGAGCCTTGGGCTGCTCCAGGCTCCTGCTGGGGACGTGCTGCACCACAGCCCTGCCCTGCCAGGGAAATTCCTTTCTGCTGCTGCCCGGGCTGGGCCTCCCCAGCTGCCCTTGTGCGGGGTGCGGAGGTTCAGGGATATCACACCACAACCAATATGATCCAGTGAGGCCAAATTTATTATCCCTAAAAAGACTATATTTATAATAAATCTCTACTGTCCACGTGTCTCTAGCTAATACATGATTGGTTAATCCTAGCTGTTTACACATCTAAAAGAGAATGCTGATTGGATCACCTAATTTTTCACGCGTCTTGCTGTTGTCTTCTGGCCCACTCATGGTTCAATTTTTTCCTTCTTTCCCAAGCTTGCTGTCAAACTTGCTGAGTCCTGATGACTCTTCTTGTATTTTTCTCAAGGATATACCAACCCCATTTCTGAATATGTCCATTATCCATTGTTTGTGAATGTGTCCATTGTCCATTAGTACAAGCAGGTTGGATTGTGCATCGGCTGAATATGGCCCTTTTCTAGCCAGAACTCCTCAATCTGCAAAAAACTCTCAACAGTTCCCCAGTTTTGTTTTTGCACAAGCCAGACTGATTTAAAAGCACGCTCAATTATTTTCTGCACAGCAAGGCACTACAAGCAGAATTGAAAAAAGAAGACAAAGTATCATTATTGCAAAGGGTACTAAATCCTTGAGCCAGCCTGTTATTCCCCAGGACTTTAGCCACTCATCAAAAGAATTCTCAACCACTGTGAGCTTTTTCATATTCTCCTTAAGCAATGACAATTTCTTGTCAATAGATCCAGAGTGGTCAGAGAGATTCATGCAACACATCCCTTCAAAATCTTCACGCTCATCTCCTTGTGCTAGCAACAAAAAATTTATAGCAGTCCTATCCTGTAACACAGCGTGGTGTATGCTACCTACATCAGTGGTAAGCTCATTCCGGATTGCAGATGTAATGTTAATTTGTTTTCCTGTCCAACAAGCCAATCGTTTGAATGATGTAAGGGCCTGTGATGAAGCTAATCCTGGTGTAAAAAGTGATGCCAGGATAACCGAAGGCCAATTCCACAATTCTACATTATCCTTGCAGTCTGGGCCTAATAGATGCTCACTACATTTTGGACGTTGGAATTTGTGCCTGATGTCAAGCATCTGTTGAATGCTAGGGGCAGTGTCAATTTCCCAAATTAGCATGGTCCTCCTAATCCTTTCTGAGGAATTGCAGGCCAAGTTTTATCTCCACCAAAGAGAAACAAAAGTAGAAAAAAGTTATTGCAGAAGCTATTGTAGAAGGGACTCTTCTCTCCAATGATGTAGAAGCTTTTCTTGTAGTAACTAATGCTGCAAGTAGAGTTTGAGAACCTTTTGATTGGAAGATTTTAGAAAAGATGAGAGCTGCATTTTCACAATTTGGTTGAAAATGCCAACTTGCACAGTCACTTTTGCAGTATATTTTTCCATCTAATGCATTAATTCCAGCTGATGTGCATACCCTAATAAGACTTAGAATGCCACCCCATCAGCAGGTGATGCTTCATAAAAGCTGGGAGGAAAAGTGTGCTCAAGAGGCTGCAAGAGCTAGAGTGCAGGGTGATCCTCTGTATGGTTTAACAGCACAACAGTTACTTGGCAAAGGGCCCGGGGCTACTGCCACTGCCCAGGCTAGGAGCATTGATCAAGTCTTACAGATGAGCCAACAACTAGCATGTAATGCATTTCTTGCACTTCCAGATAAGTTACACACTATGTCTTTTACACAGATTTGTCAAAGAAAGAATGAAGACTTTGATAAATTTGTAGACAAATTGCATGAAGCTATCTATAATCATTCTGATTTCAATTCAGACACAAAGATACAATTGGATGGACTTTGGGATCATTTCTCCATTCCAAATGGCTTTACCCTCTTTCCCAGTCAAAAGAGCCTTCCATCTCTTCCAAAAATTGCCTGCTGAAACTCTTCTGCTCCCATCCAAATCAGTTCACTACTCCAGCATAACCCTTGAAGCACGGACAGATGACCCTTCAACTAATTATAGTAGAAAAGAAGGGTATTTATTGCAGCCCTGGTCACATGTGAACTAGTTTCCAGAGACATGTGCAAGGAGTTGCAGACTCCTGCTCTCTATTTCTACAGAAAAGGATTTACATTAGGTTTCTAAGGACCCAAAATACATAATTATTACCTGCCTGCTTCGCATTTTTATCAGCTGAATATCTATTACAGCTGCGCAATTGTATTCCCTTAAGTGGATTGGTGGGATTTTGAAATGAGGGAGTGGTTGTATGGGAGGAAGAAAGCAGTCTTCCTCATGGTGAACTCTCCTCCCATGGCCAGTTGGCAAGACCTTTTGACCTGCTGCTCATGGTCCAAGCCTCTCCTAACTGTTCAATTATTCTTAAGGCAAGGTCTTTCTATGGTCTCAGCTTCTTCACAATTGCTTCCTCCATCCCTGTCACTCCTAGCTTTATGTTCCTAATATATTTGGTACTCTTTAACTAAGGCACATGATTTCTGCTACCTGTATTACTAACTTAGCTTCTTACCTCATTTTAAAATCTTAACTAAAATATGCAATCTTCTACTATCCCAATTCTCTTCCCAGCTGGGCCCTCGACCCATCTGCACTTTTCAATTTTCCTCATTACATTTTCAGCTAAGCCCTTGACTCACCTCAGGCACATCCCCGACTGCCTCTCTCCCAGCAGCTCAGAGCTGCATTGCACAGCGCTTGCTGTGCACCACAGAGCACAAAGCAGGCTGGCCTGCTGGGCCTGAATATTTCTGCCAAACACTCTGCATCTCACACCTTTGCTCTGGCTCAGTGCAGAACTGCAGGGTTGCAGGCGCTTCCTCCCAGAGGTGCGTGAGGCGCTGGCTGCTGCAGATGGGCCCTGCCAAGCTGTCCCTGCCTCACGTTGGCCTCGCTTCCCTGGCACAAGTGCCGGGCCTGAAGGAGCTGCCCTGTGCTCCAGCCTGCCGAGCAGCGCGGCTCCCTGCCCCGGTGCCCAGAGTGCTGCACACATTGCTGGCCTTTGCCAGGAGTCGCAGGGCAGCCGGCAGAAGAGGAGGAATCCTCAGGCAGCCCAGCGGCCCGCGGCTGCCCTTGGCCTTTCTCTGCACCTGGGCACGCTCCAGACGGCCATGGCCCCCAGGCCGGGCTGTGCCCAGCACGGCTGCGCTTCCCCTCGGCAGCAGCCAGCTGCCGCCTGGGCTCTGAGAGCGGAGGATTCGCCCGCTCCCAGCAAGAGGCACCCAGGGCCCGGCTGCTGCCTCTTGCAGCTCCAAGGGCCTCCTTCCAGCCTGCCTCTGCCGGGGCTCAGGCTGCTCCGGCCTCTGCCGGGGCTCTGCTGGGGCTCCAGCCCGGGCAAGGCCGGGCCCGCTCTCACCTCACAGGCGCTGACAGCTCTGCGCCACAGGAGACCTTCCCGAGCACCCTCTCTGATCTTTCTGCTTTCTCACTTGAGCAAGGCTCTCCTCCAGCCAAAGAGATTATTGCATTTAGGGATACAAATCCAAGTGGCAGGAACCCCATTGCTCTCCAGTCACAGCTGAAGGCCTGCATCTGCACAAGATGTTTGGGCTGCCTCATTCTTCCTTTGGTTTTGCCTTCAAATGCCATTGCCCTTTCTGCCTCAACTAGAAATACCACAGCTGTGCCATAACCAGCCAGTGGGTCATATTCCAAAGGCAGTGCGGTCTGGAGAGGATGAATGAAGAAGAGCCCTCCTCACTTATGAAACCATACAAAAAGAGCCATATGTGTGACTTAGTACCAATAAAAAACAATTGGTAATTCAGAAAAAAATGTTGAATTTTCTGAAGGGGTCAGAAGGAGGAGAATCTTCCAAGTGAGTTGATGTTTCAGAAACTTTATTAATTACAACTCTAATCTATAATTCTATGCTACAAGTCTCTTTAGCAACCCTACTCTACAATCCTACTCTTAATTGGTAACAGAGATAACATCTTGACATGATTGCTATGTTCTCGTCTCCTAGGGTTAGGCTTAGGCTTAGTCTTTGGTTTAGGCTTAGGCTTAGGCTTAGGCTTAGACTTAGGATCAGGTTTGGGTTTAGGTTTAGGCTTTGGCTTAGGCTTAGGTTTGGGGATAGGGAAAGGGTAAGGGAAAGGGTAAGGGATAGAGATAGGGATAGGGTTAGGGTTTGGGTTAGCATTTAAGGTTAGGGTTAGGTTTTAGGTTTAGAGTTTAGGGTTAGGGTTATTCGTCTTCTTCACTGAGTTGATGACTTGTGCCAGGATGAATGGTGGCTTGGCTGAAGTTACAAATGGATGCTGTCCACCGAAAAAAAAAAACAAAAACAAAGAACAGTGAACCATTACTTTCCAAGCTCATTGCTTCAGGGACTCAATCAGGATACATCAAGTTCCTGGAAAGACCCAGAAAGAGGAGCAATGGGACCATCTGCTCCCCAGTCATCCCCAATGTGCAAGACCTTGCCATCACAGGCAAACCTGGCCCAGAATCCCACTCATCTGTTTATTGTGATCCCTTCATCATGCTGGGATTTTTGCCCTGCCAGCGCTCTAGAAATGGCGCTTTCTGTCCCTGGGTTTTCTTCCTTTCAGGAAACTCCAATGACTCACATAGGTCCGTGCCTTTGAAAGACAGGCACTGTGCTGATTCCCACAGGGACAGAAAGCAGTGTCTGCCTTTCCATGCCCTGCCCCTCGTGTGCTGGATGGCACCTTCCTTCCCAGCAGGGCCAGCCCAGTGGCACTGGGCCCTGCAGTTCCCTCTCTGCCACACAACCTGCCAGTAACCCTGGCACAGTTCCCGTCTGCTTGAGCGCGCCAGGCAGCAGATGGGGCTGGGACAAGACCCTCCCAGCTGTCCCTGTTTGCATGGCAGAAACCTCTGAGGGTGGGCTGGGGGGCACCAACCAGGGCCCCTCAGAGGCTCACAGTGAGCCCCCCACAGCCCCTCCTGCCCACAGCCAAATCTCTGACCCCTAGGCTGGGACTGGCTTCCTTGGGTTCCTCCACCACCATTTCATGTCTCTGTACGCTGCATTGCTCTACTTCAATTCTTTTGCCATTAGATAAAGCTGAACACTCCACAAAATCACAAAAGAGGGCAACAGACACAGTCAGAGGACAGAGCACCTCTCCTCACAGGAAATGCAGAGGGAGCTGGAGTTATTCAGTTTTGTGAAGGACAGGCCCCGGGGAGACTTTATTGCCACTTTTCAAGACTTCAGAGTGGCTTTGAAGAAAGTGCAGGACATCTTTTTTAACAGGGCCAGTTACAATAGGATATGGACAAATATTTTTAAACACTAAGGGCATCTAATCAGAGTAGGTCTAAGGAAGAACTTGTGTACTCGGAGCATGGTGCCACCCTGGCACAGCTTGCCCCAAGAGCTTGTAGGTGCCCCATCCCTGCAACCATTCCGGCTCCGGTGGCAACGGGCTCTGAGCAACCTGATCTCTTTAAAGATGTCCCTGCTCATTGCAGGACACTTGCACCAGAGGACATTTACAGGGCCCTGCCAGCCCAGCCCAGTCTAGGATTCCTCACCATTTTCATTTGAAGAGCAGCAAGAGTGGAGGTGAGGAGGAAGGGGGCTCATCTGCTGCCTTGGGCTTGAGTGGAGGAGGAGCCCATCCCTCAGAGCCTGTTTCACCTGCAGCCCCTTCACATTTTACCTGCAGGAGCTCCTTGGCAGACCAGCGCTGCTCCTCGTCTGTCTGCAGGCAGCAGCTCAGGAAGTCACGCAGCAAAGCCGAGAGGAGCTTGGGCTGCCGCAGCTGTGGAGTCCCTACTGTGGCTATCAGGTATGTAGCCTGGAGAGAAAGGAGACACCAGGCTCCACCTCCCGCTTTCACATCTCTAAGGCTCTCCCAGATCCCTTTGTTTAACCTCTGTTCTTCAGTGGCAGTTTCTGCCCTGGCACAGACCCAGAGATGACTTTCCTTTACCAACCAAAAACCCAAACCCCAATGCAGCCACAGCTTTTCCACCATCCTGCAGATCTTGCCTTGGCAGCTGATTTCATTGCCTGACCTAGTTAGTGGGAACTACATCAGCAAAAGGACATTTGCTTCTCTGAGGATTCATGCCAGCTTGAGATGGTTTTTGGAAGAGGGACTTTGCTACACTAACTAATTTCAAGGGTTAGTACATGAAAGGCATCTCTGCAGTGCTTGTTGGTCCTTTAAGCGCACGTGCCCTAGAACAAAACTCATCAAGCTTTTTGTGCTGTTCTTGAAAACAATGGGAATTGGAAGAAAAGAAAGGAAATCCATCAGTTAATACCCAGGTAGGGAAACAAACATTTACAATCTCCTCTTCAACACAGACACATTAAGATGCCTGCACAAATGTATTGGGATGAAAATGCCTGCTTGGGCACACAGGAGCCACTTGCAGCTCTGTCTCTCAGCAGTCTGAAAATTTCAGCTTCCCATTTTTGCAGCCAAAGAAAAATTGTCTAGGTCAGAAGAAGGAGAGGTTCCATCCCTATGGACACCCTCTAGTCATTTGGCTGCTCAAGTCAATGCATTAATGGTAGGCCCATGCCAGAAAGTGCCAGGAAACAAACAGGAGGTTTTGGCAGGCTCTCCACATCACCAGGCTCTGGCTTGGTGACGTGCAGAATGTTGCTTGGGCTAGGAGAGAAACACGGTCACTGAGTGTTTCAGCAGCACTGCACAAGAAGCAGAAGAGACTCTGTGCATTACACCCTCATGCCCATGTTTTCCAGTGAGAAGAAACTGCACACAGGGTTAGGTTCCTCTCTAAAGACCACGGTTTTAGAAACTTTGTTGGGTTTGGGTTTCCTTCCTTCATTTCTGGAAAGATAACAACACTTTTAAGATGCTTTTTCCCTGTTATTAAGGCCATCTACACAGACAAAAGAACTGGAACCACTAACCCAAAGGAAAGTGTTGAGTGAGAATGGAGTTTGTTTGGAGTTTGTTTGCAGGTGGTAAGGCTTGAGTTCCCCCACTGATGCAAGCAAAAGTACAGCAGATGCTGATGTGTTGCAGGGACATTTGTAGGAGGGGACCTTGGTGGAAGTAGTTGCAGCAGATGGCAATGGGATTTTGTCCAGTGGCACACAGGACATGGGACAGGTGAGAAAGACAGTGGGATCAGTGAGTATTTGCTCCTTACCGTGCCAGAACTTTCACTCAAGTAAGGAGGTTCTTGTTCTATCATTTCAATTCCCACAATTCCAAAAGACCATATGTCCACTTTGGGGCCATATGGTTGACCTGTCACCACTTCAGGCGCCATCCACCAAGGAGTCCCGGTTACCGAGCACCGTCTGCTCTGCTCAGGGCTGAGCTGAGTAGCGAGGCCAAAATCAGCTGAGGAGAAAACAAAATACTGGTTTTATCTGAATTCTGTGCAATTAGGAAAGCAAGCAAAAGAATTCCCCGGTAGAAGTTTGAAATTGCTCTGTTGAATCTCCTGGCCTTGGCGACTTTAAAAATCCCCCCATGTTTTACACTGCCTCTAGCAGTGGCTTTTGTTCTTTGGAAACTTTAGACTCATAACTCCCTCCCTCTGGAAGGGACCCACACAGAGCAAGGCCACTCTTGACTGCTTGTGGCTCCTTCTACCTCTGTGCACGTTGCAACTGTGCCCTCAGCTCGCAGCAGGGGTCCCTGCACTGCCACCAGCACCATTTTTGGGGAGCTGGCAGTCACGCCAAGCAGCCCCACAGCCACATCCCTGGAACGCTGCACCTGACCAAGAATATACTGACCCAGTTTGACAGAACCGTCCGTTCTGAGAAGGATGTTGTCACTCTTCACGTCTCGATGGATCACATCGTTTGCATGAAGAAAATCCAGTCCTTGCAGGCACTGAGCGAGAAAACAGAAACAGAAGGGCAAAAATGAGTGGTGTGATTTCATCACACAAGAAAGGAAACAAAGAATCTAAAAGATTCCCTCTCCAGGGGAATGGGGAGTAATGGCACAACAGTCATGGCCACTGAGAGGAAGAGCTTGCTGCTCCAACACTTGCAGAGCAGGACCTTTCTGAGGAAAGGCACGTCAGCTTTTGAAAGAGCAACAGCACCTGCTGTTGTAGGCTGTCCCCTGCCAACCAGCCAGGATGACTCCTGCTGCAGCGCATGTGCTCAGAAGCAAAGAGCATTCTGGCTGCACTCCTATCCTTTTTAGCTGAGCACTGAGAGAAACGAGTCTCTCTCTTCTTTCTTTGCTCTTTGTTTCAAATCCTGCCACCAGCACCTTTGCTTTTACAGGCAAGGAATGCAGTGAAGACAGACTCCAGGCAAACATTTAGAGAGGCAAGGTGGAGAACAGCAACTACAAATACAAGAGACAGAGCGAGAATACAACAGCAGGAGATAAGAGTACTGGCACTGAGTACAGGGAGTGCAGGGGCACTGGCAGGCCTTTCACTCGAGATGCTTTTACTTGCCCATAGCATAGCAGCAACACAGAAACAAAGCTCGGCACAGGAAACCTCTCCTGTTCTGAGCCCCTGTTTCCCAGAAAATCCTGCCCAAGCCCTTGGAAACACAGATGGCATTGCTGACCTCCCGACTGATGGCTGCCATCTCATCTTCAGACAGGCAGGTCTGGCTGACGATGTCGCTCAGGACACCTCCATCCATGTACTCTATAACCAGCAAGAGTTCCTCGCCCAGAAGGTAGCTGAAAGAAGGAAACAAGGGGGTAGAGATGAACATGCATGGCTACGTTGATTTTTTGCTTCCAGATGCCTTTGTGACAAGGACAGAATCAAAGGAATAGACATTCCCTCTTGGCTGTGCATTATTTGCAATCTGTGCAGTCTCATAGAGAAAGACACATCTGTGAAAAAGAAGATGTCTTAGATGGGCAGCAAATGAAAAGTGCAGTTTAGAAACAGCCCAGATAAAAAACATGCCAGGCATGGTGTTTCTGGAAATAAGCACCTAGCCTTCCTGGCATGCATAGCAATGGCAAAGAGGGGCAACAATCCAAGGGAAATCCACTTTAGGATGGTTCATCTGCACTTAAGAAACTTTAAAAAATCAATCCCAAATAAATGTGGAGGCAGTGAACTTTGAGGCTATTGAGTTAGGAAGATACAGCTGATCCAGGTTTTGAATAATTTTGGAGTAATTATCAAACTAGGTGTGCCAGGGAAGACTCATGCAGACAAGATGCACTCTCTTCTCATCCATTGGAGATGAGTAGAGAAATATGAATAAATAAAAATTAACAGCTTTACTTGCTGCCACTGACCAAAGTGGGTTTTTAACCTCTCATGTTTGCTTTATGTAAACACACATCCATGGGATAAGACCATGACCTCTCACCTGTCTAAATAATTCACAACATTGGGACTCCTATACGTCTTCATGATCGTTATTTCATTAAAGGTTAGCTCCTTCCTCCTCACTCCTTGAAGATTTATTTTTTTTATTGCCACCTAAAATGACATTGAAAATCAGGAACTTGAGGGGTTGGTGGCACGAGACCACAAGGCACGTGGAGCGAGTGATTTTGCAATGACACAGCTGAGCTGTGCCAAACTGCCTTGTGATTAGGCACTGCAGTAATCAGGAACTGACATTCCAACAGCCCATTTCTCTGCTCCCTTGGGAGCCAGTTACAGGACACGTGGGGCCACTGACATTTTGCCTTGACCACTTGGTAACAACGGTGTCTCAGTTATCACCCACAAACCTCTGACCGCGCTCTCTGCTGCTTTGTTTGGGACTCAGAAGAAGGAATCCATGCCTTAATACTCTGTGGATACATCTTGTGATATGGGCAGGGCTTAGGGCTTTCAAGGACGCCTTGCAGATCTCTCCCTACGTGCAGTTCCCTAGTGCAGCACTGCAGGTGGCTAAGGAACTCCCAGTAACTTTCAGATGGATTTGCTGGCAGCCAGAAATGAGAATTCAGGACTCTGAAGCTGTAGCCCCAAAGAGCAGTGAGGTGCTCGCAGGCACCACCTTTGTTTTAGCAATGGAGAGCGAGTGAGCGCGTCCTTCTCTGAAAGGAACCGCTGCCCTCCGTGCCTTCCTTCCGGCAGCTGAGGAGGACAGAGTCCCAAATGTGTTCTGTGGGCTGGCACCAGTCTGTGCTTCTTGTGCCTTTTCAGCACAGCTCTGCCCAAAGCTCCAGCCACAGCTCACACCAGAGGGGAAAGCCCTCGAGTGCAGCAGAGCCTGCAGGGGCTGTTGACATTTACCTCTCCTCCTGTGGCACTGTCGAGTGCTCTGTAAACATGCCCAAAAGTCCTAGAAAAAAAACAGAAGCAGAGAAAGGAGAAGCTGTTTAGATCTTGCAGTGAAAGCCAGCCCACACAGGAGATCTCTGCTGCAAGTGTCAAAACCTGCAGGATGCAGGAGGGCTCTGCCAGAAGGGAGATGATGCATTTTCCTCTCAAGTGCATGGGCACTGGGCCTGTTCCTGAAGCACTGGGGTCCAATTTCTAAAGGGAGTTTAGTCTTTCCTCTTGGGTTTCACTGTCTAAACAGTGTGGTTCCTATCCTGACCACAGAGTGTTTCCCTCTTCAAACCAGGGGAAAGAATTGTTCCTGGGAACTGTGGGAACTGTTATCTCACAGCTTTGATAGGGCATAAGTTGCTTTTTCAGGCAAGCAAGTTACTTCTCTTTTCATTAGTGTGCCAGTATGATTTTGAGACACACAAAAAATGCTAAAGAAATTACCACAGAGCTGTCCCACACTTGAGAGACAAGGAGACCTTCCAGGTCCTGTTGCTTGATGCAGGCAAGACCTCAGTAGCAAGGCATCTCTGACAATGCCTTCTGAGCCCACTCACAAATTCTGAGCAGCATTGAGAGATGGGACGATCTATCCCCAGTGTGTGATCATCTTTGCAGCTGTCCTGACTTCACGCTGGATAGACATTCCACCCCAAACACACCTGGCCCACGGTTGTGCAGGAGTAACTGCTGTTGGACTCACCCGCTGCCAATATAATTCAGATGTGTGTATTTCATCAGGGGATTTTCAGTGGTGTTCACCATTCTCCCTGAGGGAAACAAAATGCAAGATGCTGACTTTAAAGCAGAGATCCCAGCTTCCAGGAGATACAAAAGGCAGCCCCAGCGCCTGGAGCTCTGAGCCCTTTGTGGTCGGCTGGGTAACAACAACCACAACCAGGCAGACAGCCCTGCAGCACAGGTGGCCAGCACAGAGACTGATTTGTACAGTCTTTTGAAGAGTTCTCTTGACAGGAAACAAAGCACAGGGACATACAATCCCAGGAGAGAAGGACATCTACCCCACCTTTCAGCAGTTTGCCAAAGGAATGCCTTCCCATTTGTAAACCAGAGCAGCTCCAGCTGTAAACAATCCTGACGGGGCTTTCAGCATCAGGACCCTGACCTGTTTGTGAGCAGGCTGAGCTCAAAGATGCCCCTCTCCCAGCTAAGGAAGGCTCCAGCCTCTGCAGTCCCTCCAGCCCTCAGGGACAGGGCAGCGACCACAACAAGGCTGGCAAAGCCCCAGCATGAGCACTGACAGGCACTGATGGGAAGAAGCCAGAGTGAGCCTGAGCCCCAGACAAGCTGTTGCCCCCATTCAGGACACAACAGGATGGGCTTTGAGATCAGCCACACCGAGGCACACATCAGTGCCCTTTTTGTCCCAACAGGTGATGGCAGACACAGAATCCACTGGGCTCTGGTCTCAGCCCCACCAGGTCTCTTATCTGAGAGCACAGCACTGGCAGCTGTTACGGGCAAGAAGCAGATTCATTGGGTTGTGCTGCAGAATCACAAAGGGCTTGATGTGTTTTCCTAGAGACTGATCTGAGCAGGGCCTGGGCCAATGGGTAGGATTCTAACAGTCATGGGAAAGAGTGGGAATCAGGTATGGAAAAGTGCCATGCATCTGAGGGATATACCATGGCTGGGCTGGAGGCTCTCTCCTGAGAAATGCCTGCAGTACAGTTTTATCTGATCACGCCACTTGGATGTGTCTCCTGGACACATCTTGATAAGCATAAAACTAGAAGATTAAATAAAGTTTGTTATCAAAGTCTCTGTTTTTTCTTTGGCGGCACATGGAAAATACCTTGTGCTCTCTATTTGTCCTGTAACCTGATGTTCTTTCAAAGTAGTTCTTATTGACAAAAAGATAGCATTCTCTTCTTGACAAAAATATAGCATTCTCATGAAAATAAACTGCAGATGTAGTAGTGGTAACAGCAACAGTCATAAAAATGACATCAGTAAAACTGAGGGTAGAAGGGCTCCTTCAGGATGGAGAAAAACACAACAAAAAACCCCCACCAAAAATGAATAACAGAAAAGCAATCCCACCCCACCCCCCAAAAAAAAATGCCCAACTAAAAAGACAAAACTCCAAAGTCAGTCCATTTCTGTGAAGTTTTTTTGCTTTGATGACTGATTGGAAGTCAGGAGTCTAAGGAGAATTTAGGAAGCTAAAAATTCTGTTCAGTTTGGCCACTAGCACACAGGACTTGCCTAGATCATTTGCTAGGTCACAGCCTTCTGCTGATCCAAGAACAATCCCTGCTTCAGCCTTTAGCAGAGAGGGAAGCTCAGGCAAACCCAAGCCAGTCCCAGGTGCCCTCAGAGGCAGCAGGAACACCCAGAGCTCTCTCGCTGCCTCGGAGCACAGCACTGCCTCTGGGGAGTCCTAAATGGCCCTGTGACACCGAGCTCAGGAGGAGCATTTGGTACAGCTCTGCTGACACCTGCACACAACACACTGTCCCTCAGATAAGAAACACCCCAGACGTACCCAGCAGCTGCAGGTACTCCTCCTCAATCTCCTGTTCCCAGGATGTGCCCCAGCCTGAGTTCCCAGGTTTCACAGAAGGGCTTCCGCGAGGTGATGCTGCTGCAGCAGCAGGTTCAGAGCCCATGATGTGCTGGACCTGGAGCATTTCTGGTGGGCACAGTTCCTGTGCCTCACTCCAAACTTGGGGTTCTTCATTGCCACACATTCCCTGCAAGTCTTCGCAGGCTGCCCGGTGAGATGTCAACACTTGCACCTCAAGTCAAACAGAACAAAGCAGTCAGACACTACAGCTTGTCTCTGTCAGCCAAGAGTCATCGACTGTGAGGAAAGGCAAAGAACAGACTGACAGGGGATACAACAGCTTGTTTCAATCCTCCATCTGGGTCACCAAGTTCCACTGTAAAAACACCTCAAGAAAAAAGGAGAGCAGGAACAGGCCAGCAGGAATCAATTTGGATGACTGCTGGCCAAAAGGCCAAAGGACAAGTTTCACTGTCCAGGGCAGATGTTGAGATTCAGCACACCAGGAAATGTCCTTCAGAGTGACTGTGATACACACACACTACAGCAGCATGGCACTCAGAGGCATGGCCCCACTCCCTGCTGCTCTGCACTGGAAAGGCAAGAAGGGCAGAAACCACCAGATTGGTGACTGCAGTGGCTGCATCCCTCTTTCACTCACTTGGTTTTGCAGAGACTGACGGAAGCGATTAAGTTTCTCTCTGATGATTTTCATTTCTTCCTCCAGCTGCCTATGCCTTGCCTTGATCATACTGTGAGCTGTCTGAAGCTCTGCATCCAGCTGTTCCTTCATGTTCTCTAATAAACAAAAGAGAGGACATTTCATGAGTGGAGTGGCTGCTACTCTTTCACTCACCTGGTTTTGATGATCGCCCCTCTGCTGATGGAGATTCTCCTCTTGAATTCTTCCCATGTCTTCCTTGTTCTTTCTCTTCACTGCCATGATGTCACTCTGAGCTTCGGGCAGCTCTGCTTGTGGCTCTGCCTTGATGTTCTGTACACACAAAAGCAGAGCAAGGGACTGAGAGCTGCCATCAGGCTCAGCTTTTTTCCTCTTGCAGCCTCAAAATCACATTTATTCAGCCCCTTCTTTCTGCTTCCCTCCCCACATCTGCCTCCATTACAAACCTCCTGTCCCAGGGCTGATCACTGCAGATTGCAAGGCTCTGTGCCTCCATTGCCTGTGGGACTCCTGGCCTCCTCAGTCCCAAGAGCTCTGGTTTATGCCCCTCTCCCTGCCCTTCCCTCTGTGGCCTGGCCAGTCAGGCTTACCTGGCCATTCTCCTGTGGCTCTTCCACCTGCTGCCTGAGCTGCTCTTCCTGCCCTCGGGCTGGGAACAGCTCTCCCTGAGTCTGGCATGGCAGCTCAGATGAGGCAGTGTGCTCCTGCTCTTTCTCTAGAAGCACCTGCACAGAAAGCAAGAGAAGATGGGTTTCAACTTCCCATACGCCCTTTGTGGGCCAAGACTCACAGACTGCTGGGCTCACACGTTCCCAAAGCACTGTGCTGCTGCTCTCCTGGGTCGTTCTCTGCCCGAGGGGAGGCACAGATTCCAAAGTGACCCTGGCCCTACAATCAGGGGCCATCTGGGACTGAAGCTCCAGCAGCCTCTCAGGCAGCTGACAGGGAAGGGGTGGCATTTCTCAAGGGTCTGGTGAGGGCCTCCCTCTGCTTCCGCCGTGTCCTGTTTGTCTTTCAGTAGTGACTGACTCCCCGCCCTGTGCCACAGCTCCATCCTGGCTCTGCAGGGGCTTCCTGGGTGAGCTCACTCCTTGTGAGAGACACTTCTGGAGTTCACCTTCTCTTCAGGCCTGCACCAGCATTCCTCCTTCCTGACATCCACACTCTTGTTAGAAAACCGGGTCATTCAGGAGATAAGGATGCATGCAAAGGTCTCTGATGGAAGTCAGAGAACCTCTATGGCCACCTCAGTATATGGAGGAGGACCAAGGTGTTTCTTCTCCCTCTTTTGTCAACGGAGAATTCTGACCAGCAGTAACAGAGTTTCTCATAAGGCCCCGTTAACGAATGCACTTACACAGCCCTGGGGATGCCAGTGAAGGAAACCATGTGCCATGTATGGCATGGCATGTATGACCAGAGTCACCAGACCCCAGCTACAGCATGGGATACTTCCATTCCCTTAAGACATGCAAAAATTTAAAGGACAAATGAAGGCTTCAGGTCAGAAAAGGCTGGAGTAGGAAAACATGAGGGGAAAAAACAACCATCTCTGGAGGGGGAAACATCTCTGCCTGCTCAGGATCAGTCAATGGAACTTGTCTCTAATTCTCTCCTGAAGGGATGCCTTTAGGTGAGCTTTGCATCTTCCACTGCTTTGGAGCAGAGCCAGGAAGATTAAAATAGATAGATAGACAGATCTCACTTTTATCATCTCTCTTTACTGTGCTGTAGTATTTACATTCTTTGAATGAGAGAGATATAACTCTCTCTCAGGTTTTTTTTAAGGGAAGGTAGTGAGAAACTCATAGAAGGAGAGAAAACAATTATTATCCCTACTTGCTGTTCTTGTTTTTGAGTACATGAAGAATGTGTTATAGTGATTGTTTACTGAAAGTGATTTGTTAATTGGATTTTAGAGATAGTTGTTTAGACTGATTAGATAATTAGATAAAAGGCTGTGTGGAGACAGTCACGAGTTTTTCTTTCGTATGTTTTCAGTATAATATCTCTTTAGTATAGTTTTAATATAGTACTAGTGTAATATAACATAGCTTAATAAAGCATTTGTTTAAACTTCTAAATCATAGAGTGAAAGCACATTTTTCGCCACGTGGGGGTCACCCTGAATCAATCCTGTCCTTTCTGTCGCTACACACATCAGCACTCGGCAGCAGTGCCCCAACCAGCAGCCATCCTGAACTTGCTCTCCTGTTGCTTCAGTAACCCACACTCTTGGGGAATCTGCAGCATGTCGGTCCTTAAGGAATGCAATCAGACCCAGAGCATTGCACTGGGAACGGCTCTCTTTGTGCATCTGTGCTCGGGGAAGTTCTTCGCTTGGACTCGCCCACACTGATGGTGCTGAAGTGGCTGGAATCAGAAATGCAGCCCAGCCCCTCCCAGCTCCTCTAATCTCTGAGCACCAGCTGGAATGCAAGGGCATTGATTTCCTACTCAGTTCCCAAACACAACACACACTGATTCCCTGGGCAGCCAAAAGACACGGGAGCCGTTTACTTGAAAAGGATGGGCAAGCCCTACTGGCTGGTCTGGCACCAGAACAGCTCGTTCTGCACCAACATCCCTGCCCCAAACGATGTGTTCTTGTGCAAAAATACTGCATTGTCCAGAACTGCCCCCTTGAAAACTGAAATTCTAGCAGAATTTCTGCCAGTGCTGTAAAAGGGTAGGAAAGACTGAGAAAAAAGCTCCCTTGCTCCCTGGAGAAGGAGAAATTGCACAAGGCTTCTCCTTCTAGCAAACAAACAAATCAACAAAATATGAAAGCGTTACCCACACCAGTGTCTAAAGCACTTGGATGCAGTGAAGGGATGTTTGGCAGGCAAACAGCCCTCGTGCTGAGCATTGGCTCTATGGATCCAAGGCAGGGATCAATGGCAGTCTGCCTGAAGGTCCCTCATGAGCCCCCATTGTCCAGGCTAAAGCTCCCTCAGCACCTCCTCCCTGGCCTTGTGCTGCACCCCTTGCCCAGCTCCCCTGTCCCTCTGTGCTCACGCTGCAGCCCCTCCATGACTTTCTGCTTCCCAGGGCCCACAGCTGCACACAGCACTCCAGCTGTGGCCGCAGCGCTGCCCAGCACAGGGCCACGCTCCCTGCCCTGCTCCTGCTGCCCCACTGCTGCTGGCACAGCCACCGTGCCCTTGGCCTTCTGGGCCCCCTGGCCCCACGCTGCCTCATCTCCAGCTGCTCACGGCCGCCAGCCCTGCGTCCTTTGGGCCCACGCAGCTCCCCAGCCACAAAGGTGCCCATTGCACTTCAGATACAGCAGGCACCGTTGCAAGATGGCCTTCCTGTTCTACCACCTCATGTTCCAAGTAGATATCATCAAGTTTGATAGGAATAGCATTCTAAGTCCCTCTCTTTAAATTAAAATGATCTAATTCAACTGTACAGGAAATTGCTCTTCATTAAAATTTTCCCTATCTGCTGTCGGCAAGCATTGTTCTCTTTTCAAAACTAGGTTTTTAGTTCTTCAAACTCTGAGAAGGAAATTTAAAAATATCTATCTCTGCCTTTATTATTTTTGTTACAGGCATGAATATGGTTTTTCTTTCGGCCTTCCTAGCTGGCCCTCTTCAGTCTACTGCTACTGGCCAAGCTCTCAGCTTGCTCTACAAGTCTTAAACACCAGGAACATGAAATGTTCCTTTCTCACTCACCTCAGGATCTTCAGCGCTGCTGAATACACGCTTCAGGTGTCCTGTAGTGGGAAGGGAAAATGAACCAGATGCTGTCAGAAAACTGCCTGGGCTGCTGAATCCCACAGAACAAGTCAACCCAAACAGAGATGATTTCCCATTTCACAACATCCCTCCAGGAGACACATCTCATTCACACAGCCAGCAAGAGACCAGGACAATATTCATGGTTGTGCCAACACTTTGGCCTGTTTAGCTATTAAATGAACACAAATATGATCAAGAAAATGCAAATTGTTCTTCAACACTCAATGCTCCTGTTCTACCAAACACATAAAACAGCTTCTGAAATCCTCTCCTTCCGGTAGTCTTTTTTTTCCCCATTTAGTTACATGCACTAATTCTCTTTAACTTGCAGGAAATAATTGCCCAGAAAAGCTTCCCAAAATTCCCCTCAGCTGTGACAGTTCTATTGTGGAAGAGCACAGCAGCACCTCTAGGGTTCAGGAGTAGACACTCACTGCTTTAGAGTTTGCATTTCCTTTCATAGGTAATAACTATTTTAGCACACAGTAAAATGTTATTAAATTAGACAGCCAAATCTTTTCATGACAAAATTTAAAAAGGAAATAAGTTTTCTCTGAATCCTGGGAACAACTGAAGAGTTTTTAGAAGGCCTTCCAAGAAGCTCTGCCAGTCTACATTTTCAAAGGTGTCCTGCTTGTCCCAAAAACCTGAGGAAATGACAGACTCTGCTGCCACGGACTCTCCCGTGCAGGGAACGCAAGCCCTGCAGGTTCCCCTGCAAATGCTGCCCCTGTGGCTACAGACACCCTCCTTTTAGCTAGACCTCTTGACAGGGGCTTTAGCAAACCACTGGCATTCTAATGCTCTTTCTGTTTCAAAATCAGAAACTCAGCCCCCAAGAAAGAGCAGGAAGACATACAAAAGCCAGGTTAGGATACATCCTAATCTAAGTAGAATGGAAACCTCTACTTACGTGCAAAATGTGTAATGTAATACACAGAAAAAGAAATGCCATAGGCAGCAAATGCTGCTTTAGCCAGATGATGAAACATTGTAGCAGTGTTGTATGAGTTTTTCCTAAACTAGGAAAAACAAGGCTCGTGTCAGTGGGCAGCTGCCTACTGACAGATGCTTTGACCAGGAAGGTTCTCCTGATCTGAGCAAGGCCTAGGGCTGCTCTGACACTCAGGCCTTCCGTGCACCAAGGCAACCTTCTGATGCCACTATGACGACGGCACAACCATGCCCTGACATCACAAAGGGACAGCTCTGTGTTGGTCTTTATGCAAAGCAATAACCAACCTTCCCTACAGAAAACACAAAAGAGCCTGGGAAGTTCTTCTCTGTCACAAAGCAGCACAAATTGCCTTCATGGGCCAAACCCTGTTGTTCAGGGATCCAAGAGGAACTCCAAGGGTGCCCCAAGCACCTACAGCCTGTACCCCAACTGAGCACTCGGATGGGACACAAGCAAAGGAAACCAGGCCAAGATAATGGCCCACAGCTTTGCACGTGTGAGAAATGACTCTCACTTTTAAAATTGTAAACGTTTAGTAAACCTTAACAAAGGACTGAATAAGGAAAAGTCGCATCATTGGGAGTCTCTGTGACTAGCAGCCATGTGCTCATCTGCAAAAAGGATGCTCTGCCTTTTATACCCTCAGCCCCTCCAAAAGTTTTTCCAGTCAACTCTTTCTCTGCTGCCCATGGGTGGAGATTACTTTCCTGCATCCCGACTGGAGGTCAGGCGTTGTTACACCCTGCCTGCTGGTCACAAGCCAGCCCTCCCCAAATGCCCTGACTGCCCAGGCTGTTACAAGGGGGACGGGAAAGAGGACTATGGGAGGATATATTACAATATAATCACTACTCATTTGAACATCCACATAACATCTGCTTCTTAATTGTCAGACCCAACCATTGCATTACTTGTCCAGAACACACAGAACCAGGAGAGAAGCCACTGTTGGCATCACAGCTGAAATGCTTCCTAACAAATCTCCCCACATATTTGCACCTTTATTGGACATGCCCAGGGCTCCGGTGCGTGTACATCTCTGCCTCTCTTCCCCTTTGGCAGCAGTGGAACTGGCAGCATCTGCCCGCCAGCAGCAGCTGCTCCCAGCTGGGAACGCCACTGGCGGCGCTGATTTCCAGAGGCTTCTGTGTGCCAGGGGAAGCCAAGGCAGGAGCGGGTTGAACGGTGCTGGCGCTGCTGCTGCTCTGTGCCAGAGAGCCCCGGCTGGGCAGGGCACGGTGCCCACTGCGCTGCGGGCTCCTTCTCCTGCCACAGCTGGGCACACCTGGCAACAAGGCATGACAACCTGTGGGCAAGCCTGTGGAGAAATGGCTGCATGACAGAGGTCACATGGACATTCGCTTGTTAGCCGACCAGGAGCTGGGAAAGTGCCGAACACAGCTAGTTTGAGTTTTTGCACCTGCAAGATAGCGTGTCCTTGGGCCTAGCTGGGTATGATAACAAGTAGACAGAGAGAAATGGGAAATAGAGAATGTAGGCCCAAAGGAATGAGGAAAAGTTGACGGTATAGTTTAACCAATAGATCGCTTGGCTAACAGAATATTCATAAGCTTATTACTTGCTGTATAAGTGTCTGATGATCTCTTCAATAAACGGAACTTGCTGTTGACTCATATTGAGCCCTGAGTTTTCCCAGCACCCGACAAATGGCTCATGCCCGACAAAGGCCTCATTCTGCAACACAAGCCAAGGGGTGTCTGGGGCTGCACTGCTCTGCACACACCCAGCACACCTGCAGCACAGAATTTTAACCCTCAAACAGGTAAACCAAAGGGAAACAGCTGGAAAAGATTTCATTTCAACCATTCTTTATGCTTCAATAGGAATGACCAAAACGAAAGTTACCAAGCAGGGCCTGATCCACCCTGCCAGCTCAGTGTAAGAAAAGAGGCATTACTTTATTTCAGTGCTGGGTGCCTGAGAATCACTCCCCTGAAACCTGCACACCCACGTGTTAAGTATCCATGGAACTAAGACATTACTTTCATTACTTTTATTCATTACTTTGCTCAAACTCACAGGCTAAACATTCTCCCAAAGTATTTGACGTATTTAAATCATTTCCCCAAAATTACTGACATTTAGAGTAGGGGTCTCTTGCGGGTCTCTGGTGGTCATGTGGTGAACATCCCATTCCTCAAATTCTCCTCCCACGGTTAGGAGCCTTCTTCCCCTTGAATGCATTGCAGCTACCTCCTCAGTAGGCCCACTGTCTTTATTCTCAAGGCTAAGACATCCACTTGCACACAATAACCACTGGTGTGAGGGAAGGTACGACTAAGCACTGCCTGTTAAAGCTTAACAAATTCACAATTTTTTGCATGTCAACACTTCCCCAACATCTCTCGTTCCTTCTCTGGGAATCAAACACAAGCATTTTGTGATCACTGAGCCCAAGCCCTCCTGTCACCCAGCAGCCCTTCTCTCCTCACAAACAGCAGGGCCAGCAGTGCCTTCCCTCACTGGCTCAGTCCCCAGCTGTGTCAGGAGTTCTCTGTCACACACTCCAGGATCATCCTGGACTGTTTGCTCTCCGCTGCACTCTGTTGCCAGCAGACATCCCCACCCTGTTCCATGCCCCGTGCAGAACCCTGCACCTGCTGTCCATGGGCACCTGGAAGGGGAGGCACTCACGGCAGAGATGCACCAGCTGCCCTGGGCAGGAACCAAAACCCTCTGGGGCACAGCTGCTGGCCTGTGTCTGCACAGCTCTGCACACCCCACTCCTCACGGGCTCTGGGCTGGAAATGCAATTGCACTTTCTGCCTCATGGAGAAACAGCAGGGCTGCACAAACAACGGCCAGCAGGCCACATCCCAAAGGCACTGCAGCATGGAGCTGAGAAGGAAGAAGACCCTTCCCCAATTCCTAAGCATACCAAAACCACCATATTTGGGATTTTTAATCTTCTGAATGTAGAGTTCATTCACAGGGTGACAAGGGAATCTTCCAATGGAGTTGAAGTTTGGTAGAGTTTTTATTCTGAGTCCTACTCAGACTGTTGATTTGAAAATTCATTTAAAAATATTTTTTAAAAGGCTGTGCAGTCATATGGTTTTGTTCTAATACCAAAATGGCTAGATGAAATGTACTGGCATTTTAATTACATGCAAACTGATTAGTCTGTGAAAGCTTTCCTGCAGAATAGCCACTAAACAAGAAATGAAAATCTGTGGACTGTTGACTTTGCAAATTTCTAATAAACTTATCAGACAATGAGGCATTTTTAGTTAGATCATAGAGCAAATTAATTCCTATGGATAACTTGATTTGGATAAACCTGTTGATTTCAAATTAAAACTGCCAGCACATACTAAGTGGAAATCTGAATACTCACTTCTATGAGCTCTGAATTATTAGATAGTCATATCTAATTAACACCATATTAACAAAAATTAACATTCTGGCATTTTTTTTACTTACAGCCAGCTCTTCAACAACACTCTTTGTAACACCAGAAAGAGAATTTGTAGCAATGTGAACCATGGGTTGGTGGAGCATTGCAGAAGGCTCCTATGCCAGCACTAAACATTCACATTTACCATGGCATCCCTTCTTGCCTTTAATTCCAAGCTATAGCTCAGTTCCTGCAGTATAGATTCACACTTGTAGTCTGTATTTGCAGCTGGTTCTTACTTCCCTGTCCAGAAAAAATCATGCTTGGATTTCAAATGAAAATAAAATGAGGAGAGAGTCAGGTTCTGGATAGGTATAGCAAGAACAAAGAAATTTTTTCACAAATATGTTGAAAATTTCTTTGTACCAGCTGCAAAAACGGCAGATTAAAGACTTGCACCCTAACTTGCAAGCTGAGGTTTGCCTGTTCTTTCTGGACTGATTTCTTGAGGCCAGACACTGACCTAATCAGTAAGAAAATCAAAACCATAGGAGTAGTTTGGAGAATATTGTAAATTATTCTGTCATGATGCTTTTTGCCTGAAAGTTCTGGCCATCATCCAATTGGAGTAATTAGAGGAGATTGAAGCCATCACACTGTGCCTGTGCACACAATTCCTTCTCGGGAGTAATCCATGAAGCAACGCTGACAAATCCACACCAGCAGCTGCTGCCACACAGTCACGAAGCAGAGAATATGTATTTCTGCTGCACTGGGAAAGCTGAAGATGCCTCTGCTGAGCTAATTTTAGTGACTGCCCACCACAGATGAGACCTTGTGGTCAGTCTCCAACAAGTCAGGGCAGTTCATATTCTGCCTAAATGAAGTAAGTCTAGCAATACATAGACCATGGAGCCCGAGGAAAGCCAGTAGCTGTGGGAGATTTGTTCCGTATCTTTCTTTTTACTAATTTATTGCAGTCAATTATTTCAAGAATGGAAACTTTTGGCATACCATTGGCTGGAAGGTTGGTCAGTCTGCCATTCATGACTCCTTTGAAAGCATCACCCCAGTGTTTTTATCAGTAGCTCTTCCATCATCATGGCTCACACAGCATTTCCTGCAGCTCTTGTTGGAGTCAGGGAAAGGCACCAGGAGAAGGGGCAGAAAGCTGTGTGCAGAGACTGTGTCAGCTGAAGAGACATTTGTTTCCTCTGATTTGGCTGAATGGCTGCAGGAACCTTGCTGGCACTGCTGGCGGGGTGGCCTTTGGCAGGGCTGGGCAGAGTCTGGGCCCAGGATCCCTCCTCTCGGTGGGACACCGGGGTGAGCAGCCCCTGTCCCAGGCAGGAGCAGAGGTTCTGTGGCTCTGCCCCGGGCACAGGGACCTGCCACTGCCACGAGCTCCTGCCGCGGCTCCTCTGGGGCAGCTCCTGCTCTGCAGTGATGATGGGCGCAGCTGGGGGTGGCTGCAATGGAGGGGGGCTTCCAGTGGGCTCTGCTGGTCTGCCACACTGGAGCCAGCAGAGCTTCTGGAAGGAGTCTCCTCTTGTGAGCTGCTGGAGCTGGAGCTGGCACTGGCCACAGAGCTGCTGTGTTCATCCCTGACAGGCCCAGAGCACAGCAGCCTCTGGGCCTCCTTGCTGCACGATGGCACTGAGGAGGCCATGGACCAGAGGTTCAGTATGTGTGACTCAGTTTCCTGATAAACTGTGCTGAGAAAACCCTGCATCCCTCCTGCCAGATCTAAGGCACTCCAAGAAATCTGTTGGCACTTTGGGAACTCAGAATTGTTTGCATTTTGAACAATTGTCTTATGAGTGCTTTTGATTTCTTTTGTCATTTTGTATTGATTCATTTGATCCTTCAGAGAAGCTTTCCTTATAATATAAAACATGGGGAATCGTGGAGACCATGGGGGGCATTCCCTGGTCCATGGAGACACAAGAAGCTTCCCTCAAAAAGCTGTTAGACCCCATTGGCTCCTTCCCCTGTTCCTGTGTCTGTTCCTGTGTTCCTGAGCCACACCTTCCCTATTCCCTGATCGGCCCCCTTACCTTTGTACTGCCCCGAGATCAGGGTCAGCCCCCAGGCCCCTGTGGAGACAAAGTGAGACCCTCTGTGTGTGGGTGCTGGGAGCTGAACATCTCCCTGCACAGCTGAATAAAACATCTGTGGAGATTATGCAAAGGTCCTTTTTGCTTCTTTACAATGGACTATGCTAGCAGCAATTCAGACTGCTACAGAGGAGAAGCTGCAGTACTGGCACCAAGATTTTGGCAACTTGACCATAGGCACAGAGGGCGTGCAGGATGCTGTTCTATGAATTCCTTAACCAGCCATCTCTGGTGCTGGCATATTCCCTCCAGCTTCTGCTGCAGCCAGGGCCACCGTTGGTCCAGTAGATGACATTGTTATTTGAAAAATTCGGCCCACACCTTGGGCAGGAGGCCATCCATAGGCTCTGGTCCTGCAGCCCCTGCTCAGCTGAGGACAGTGTTCCCTGTGGGGAAGATGGAGCAGCCATCACAGGGTCTGGGGGGCTGCTTTCAACAAGGTGGCCAGGCTCTCTCCCTGCTGGACTCTAGCAATTGTTTGGGGGAGCTGATGGCAAATTGTATGTAGTCCTGTTCATCCTACTCAGAAAACCTTACAGCTTCTATCATTCTTCTGCAGAGTGGGCACGCTGGATTTCTCTTTGCCCACTGCAGGATGCAGCCCAGGCAGAACTGGTGGTGACAGGGCAGAGAAGAATTCACATCCTTCTTAGTGACCTGGCAGATGGGGCAGCTCCGTTCTGTCCCCATGGCCATGTCTGTCTGTCACAGCAGCAGGGAAGAGATGAGGACCATGAGCTGCTCTCATTGGCAATCTTGCATGGCCAGAGCCCAAGCTCCAGCCAGAGTGGCCCAGGCTCTGTCAGTGCCCAAATAGAAGCAGAAAGGGATGTTGTATCACAATGCATTCCTTGGTGAAGGAGGTCCAGAGCAGACTCAAGAGGCGCCTCAGACACTCAACAGTCAAGGCAGTAACATATGGACAGGACACAGATGGCAGTTCATGGCTGGGAGAGCATTTGTAGACATATCCAAGGACCAATTTCCCAGGAACTCTCCACAGCTCTGGGATCTGCCCATCAGCTCTGTCAGAAGCTTCAGCAGAACAACCAAAGTCCTAAAAAGCAGCTCCCAGACACTTTTCCTACCACCCTGCCTGAGTAGCCGGGTTGCTTGCTGCAAAACACTCTTTTTCTCCTCTTCTCCAATGCCCTGTGGACACTTGCAGCCAAAATAAAAAGCTCCTGGCCCTCTGTGTGATGTGATAATACAGTTTTTATATTTCCATGCTGGGATGAAAAAAGCTGTGCTGTGGGTCAGGAGAGGCCAGGACCCACTTGGCCTTCCTGCAGGCTGAGGTGGTCCCAGCAGACATCCTGATGTTTTTTGGGGAATGTGGGAGGGGGAGTGGAGGGGGTGAAAGAGAGGCCGAGATCATGGAGTGGAAACTCAGCTCCAGAGAGCCAGTGCAGACTCTCCCTGCTGAATGCCTGCTGGGGCTGGCAAAGAAGGAAATTGCCCCAATAACAGCCCGGTGGCACTGTGTCTCAGGGACAGGTACAGGGAGGTGACAACAAACAGCAGCATGGCCCGGTCTCACAGCTCCTAGGAAGCAGTGACAGAGGGGCTCATGTGCCAGAGATTTCAGAAAGGCTGTCTTCTCAAAAGGCCACTCTGAAACCCCTCTCTTTGCCTCTTGGGTTTGTGTGTGCTTTTGACAGCCACAGCATCCTGGGGCAACGTATTCCACGATTTCATTAAGCACTCCTTGAAAAGCACCTCCCATTGTTCACTGAGCTGCCAGCCTGGTCATTTCAGAGGGTGCTGCCTTGGGGGAGAGAAAAATCAATCTTCTGCCTTTCAGGGAGCTGAACGAGAAGGGACTCTTCACCATCCAACACCTGGCTGGGTCCCATTCAGAGGTCCTGCTTTGAAGCCTCCGTCAGGTTTGCTTGGCAGTTCCCAGCGAGGTGAGAACATTGTTCTGAATTGTGCCCCATACCTCATACACGGTGTGTAGAGTAGGTATGTGCTTGTTCATCTCCATGTGTGCTCAGGGTCTGCCTTCATTTCTGGTTTTAGACCTGAGATTTCTAATTTCTGTCAGCTATCTGTAGGATCTGTGGGCACATGCAGCTGTATTTACTGCCAGGTCGGGTATCTGACACTCATCTTTGAGTGCAAATGCAGAAACTGAGACGCTACTGATGTTATTTCCCAGAGTCCCAGTCTCTGCCCAAGCTGTAATTCAACACTGCAAATTATTCTGTAGACCTGAGCCTGTGTTTTCTGTTTCCTGGCTGAGTGCTTCAACTGCTGGTGTTGCTTTTTGGAACAGGAGCACCTGACTCTTTTATCTTTATGACTTGTGCCTTGATGATTTGAAAGCAGCCCTTGCTTTAATTTTCTAGTAAAAGGGCCTAAAACGAAAGCTGTGGACATTTTAGAAGTGTTAAGTAGAACACTGAATGAAATTTTTATTTTAGGCCCACAGTGAGCAGGTCTGAGGCCAGAAATTGGTGCCAGAGTAAGTGCCTTTCTGTGCTTGTGCTCTCCAGCTCTTCCTGTACTTGTATGTTCCCCTGGACACAGTGGGATGTGTTGTCATTTCCTGGGACTTCTCCTGAAGGCAACTGGTTTTCTTTCCAAGATGATTCTTATGTTTCCCCTCCTGGCTTCCCCAGGTGACCAACCTCCGTTCCAAGGTGTCCTGCTCTGCCATTGTCACTCTGGGAGAGCTCTCTGTGACCTTGAAGAAGGACATGGACTCTGAGGTGGATGAGGGTGCTCGGGTCCTTCTCCAGATGGTGTCCATCTCCCCAGAATTTGTTCAGAAAGCAACCAGTCAGACCCTGGGGATCCTGGTGGAGAATGTGACTCCTGCACGAGCAATGACTGCTCTCATGGACATGGGAGTCAAGTAGGTTCTTCTTCTTTTAGTGATATTCTTCACCTTTGTGTGTGTGGCAGGGAGAAGGGATGAGACAGAGAATGGGAATGGTTGGAGGGAAGGGTCCTGTATCCTGCATCTTCTATGAACTCAGTGACTTGATTCTCCAACCAACCTCACTTCTGTCCTCTCGTCACCTATTTCTGCCCTCCTGCAGCCCATCAGTTCTCAGAATCACAGAAGTGTAGAATATGGGGAGCTGGAAGGGGCCCATCAGGACCATGGAGTCCAGCTCCTGGCCTTGCCCAGAACAGCCCAAGGGTCACACCAAGTGCCTGAGATTGCTGTCCAAATGCTCCTTCAGCCCTGTCAGGCTTGGTGCTGTGACCACTGCCCTGGGGAGCCTGTTCCAGTGCCCAACCACCCTCTGGGTGAAAAACCCTTTTTCCTGATATCCAAACTAAAGCTCCTCTGACTCAGCTTCCTGCTGCTTCCTGGACTTCTCCCAGTCTGTCATATTTTCCTAGATGTGGTGACTGATGGGGAAGGGAAAGTGCCTGCAAAGGCCAAGGATAGAGCCTTGTGCTTTTGTGGGCAGAGGGGCAATTGCAATTGCAGCTGTGAGCAGTGTTTGGTATTTCACAGTGCTAACCACAGAGGCCCTGGGAAAACCATGTCTCCTCATGATGCCACTAACTTGGGAAATGAGGAGGGTCCTTGCTGGGGCGTGGAGCACATGGGGGACAATCTGCTGGGTGTGGCACAGCCTGCACAGCAGGTGCAGCTCCTGCCAAAGGAGTCTTGTATGACTGTCCTGGCCTTAGAGCTCTACTTTCTATGCAAACTGATGTTTCATGTTAGCCTTGAGAAGATGAACCACTTTACAGGCACCTCCACAGGCTGACAGCCATGGCACAGTTAAAGCAAATGCTGCCTTAAATGTTGGTGCTGGGCCTGACAGTTCCCAAGAGACACTCTCTAGAACAGGACAGCCTGGCTAAACTGCCTGCCACCCTTTCCTCAGCTTTGCAATAGGGTAAAACATTCAGATGGATCCATTGCCAAGCCCCACAGAAGAAACAGGCTGCATTGCTGGATATTCTGCAACTTCACAGCCCACAACGTGTTTTCCCTGCATTTGTTGTTTTCCAAAGGTCTGCAGATTTGGCGATAAATGGGTGGAAAGAGCTTCAGTCCTGCTGTAGCTCTGTGTACTGGGTGCCCTCTGATGGGTCAGCATCAATTGTCCTTAATTGCTAAATTATTCATATGTCATCTATTTCTTTAATCTTTCTCCGAGTCAATACTGTGAAAGAAACTGAGTATCAGACAGTGCAGGGAGACTGAATTCCTCCCTCTTCCGTGCAGGCAGGCCTAGTGTGCAATGCTACCTTTGTGTTTAGCTGAGGACAGAGCCTTGTGCAGGTGTCTGAAGGTGCAGGGAGAGCCCAGGCTCCTTCCCCCAGCAAGGGCAGGGAGCAGCTCTGGCCAAGGCCGGCGCTGCCGCTGCTCCTTGTCCCTGTGCGCAGGGTTTGCTCTCTCCTCCCCAGCAGCCGCCCCGCCCCGGTGCGCGAGTGTGCGGCCCAACTCCTCCTGTCCCTGGTGGAGAGAATTGGAGTCACCCAGCTCGCAGGCACCCCCAGGGCTGAGAGGCTGCCACACGTGGCAGGGAAGCTTGCTCAGGACTGCCACAAGGACACAAGTAATGATCTTCATTTCACCTCCCAAAACAGGAAAACCGTTTTGTGTCTGGCTGTAAAGGTGAAACCACGCAAGAGTGGAAACTAAAGGGAACATGAAGTTACCTCACGGTGTGAATAAGGGTCATAGAATCATGGAATATGCTGAGTTGGAAGGGCCCATCAGGGTCATCGAGTCCATCTCCTGGCCATGTGCAGTGACCCCAAGAGTCACTCCATGTGCTTGAGAGCATTGTCCAAACTCTTCTTGAGCTCTGTCAGCCTTGGCACTGTGACCACTGCTCTGGGCTGCCTGGGCAAATGGCTGTGCTGGGAAACCTTGGGTTGGCCAGCAAAAAGGAGCATTGCCACCTTTTTCCTGTGGCTTGAAGGATTCTTTACTGAGATCAAAAGAGCTCAGATCAGCCCGTCCAATACTTTTGTTTGGCCTCAGGTGCACAACACAAAGCCAAAGTGTTGGCTAATGTTCATCACTGAAGGATACCAACATCCATTTTCCATTAACTTCAGACTTTCTAGAAATATTTCAGGGGTCTTTAGCCAAAATATTTAGTCTTTCTAAACCTGTTCTGCAGATTTCTAGAATGCTGTTATCTGTGGCTCAGTGAGTTCCAAACTTCTTCTTGAAGAAAACTGTGGTTTCCTACTGGCAAAATCGAAAAGGAATCTTGCGATTTCAATGGGGACCAATAGAGGAATCTTTGGTGCATATCCCTGCCCTTGATGGCATGCTATGCCATTTGATGGCTTTGACTGTGGGAAAGATTTTTTTTCTTTTTTTGGTTGCTTTCTGAAGTGTCCATGCCATGTCCCTCATATCTTGCCCCCTAAGTTGTGTCTTCCTCCTTGACTTTTTCCCCTGCTTTTGCAACATCTGTGAGCTTAGTTTTGGCATGTTTTGGTCCTTTGCAATGCAGCTGATTTCCTCACAGCCTATTTTTTGAAGACACTAAAATTCCCGTGTTTCTGCTTTTTGCAATTGCATTTCATTTGAACCTATCTCCTTTCTGGAGTGTTTGTTAGCCTTTCTTTTGGGATTCGCAAGATTCCGTTTCCCTTCCCGAAAAGAAAATGAAATTTCCTTACGGGAATGGAAAAGGAATCTTGCGATTTCAATGGGAACCAATAGAGGAAATCTTTGGTGCATGTCCCTGCCCTTGATGGCATGCCATTCCATTTGATGGCTTTGACTTTGGGAAAGATTTTTTTCTGTTTTTTGGTTGTTTTCTGAATTGTCCATGCCATGTCCCTCATATCTTGCCCCCTAAGTTGTGTCTTCCTCCTTGACTTGTTCCCCTGCTTTTGCAACATCGGTTAGCTTAGTTTTGGCATGTTTTGGTCCTTTGCAATGCACCTGACATAATCCCTGGCCATTTTCTTAGAGTCACTAGATTTCCCAAGTTTTCTTTTTTTCTCCTCCCATTGCAATTCCTTTGATGGTGTCTCCATTCCAGCGTGTTTTAAGTCGTTCTTTTCTGTTTTGGCCTTCAGTGGGGATCAATTTTGGCAAGCTTTGCTGCATGTGCCTGCACTTGCTGACATATGGCTTGCCTGCATTTTGGAGGCTTTGACTTTGGGAACGATTTTTTTTTGTTTTTTTTTTGTTTTAATTATTCATGCCATGTCCCTCATATATTCCCCTCCAAGTTATGTCTTCCTACTTGACCTTTTCCCCTGCTTTTGCGATCTCTGTGAGCTTTGTTTTGGCATGTTTTGGTCCTTTGCAATGCACCTGATATAATCCCGGGCCATTTTCTTAGAGTCACTAAATTTCCCAAATTTTCTTTTTCTCTCCTCCAATTGCAATTTCTTTTGATGGTGTCTCCATTCCAGCGTGTTTGTAGGTCCTTCTTTTCTGTTTTGGCCTTCAGTGGGGACCAATTTTGGCAAGATTTGCTGCATGTGCCTGCACTTGCTGGCGTATGGCCTGCCTGCATTTTGATGGCTTTGACTATGGGAAAGATTTTTTTCTTTTTTTGGTTGTTTTCTGAAGTGTCCATGCCATGTCCCTCATATCTTGCCCCCAAAGTTGTGTCTTCCTCCTTGACTTTTTCCCCTGCTTTTGCAACATCTGTGAGCTTAGTTTTGTCATGTCGGCCCCTGCCAGGCGTCTGAGCAGGGACGAGGAGGCAATGAGGCCCCAGGCCTGCAAGGGTCACTTGTCCCATCGTGGCCTCAGGCCCAGGCCCAGCAGCCATGGCCAAAGTGCTGCCCATGTTGGCTCTGGCAGGGCTGTCTCGCAGCTGCTGCCCATCCCTGTGCCCTGTGCAGCCCCGGCTGTCCCACGGTGTCCCTGCCCTGCGCCTCTGTCCCTGCAGGCTGTCGGCATCCCCCGGCTGCCCCACCTGGCTGGGCCCTTCCTTTGCTGACAGCTCTGCCTCCTGCCTGCCCCTGCCTGCCCACACAGAGCCTTGGGCTGCTCCAGGCTCCTGCTGGGGACGTGCTGCACCACAGCCCTGCCCTGCCAGGGAAATTCCTTTCTGCTGCTGCCCGGGCTGGGCCTCCCCAGCTGCCCTTGTGCGGGGTGCGGAGGTTCAGGGATATCACACCACAACCAATATGATCCAGAGAGGCCAAAATTATTATCCCTAAAAAGACTATATTATAATAAATCTCTACTGTCCACGTGTCTCTAGCTAATACATGATTGGTTAATCCTAGCTGTTTACACATCTAAAATAGAATGCTGATTGGATCACCTAATTTTTCATGCGTCTTGCTGTCCTCTTCTGGCCCACTCATGGTTCAATGTTTTCCTTCTTTCCCAAGCTTGCTGTCAAACTTGCTGAGTCCTGATGACTCTTCTTGTATTTTTCTCAAGGATATACCAACCCCATTTCTGAATATGTCCATTATCCATTGTTTGTGAATGTGTCCATTGTCCATTAGTACAAGCAGGTTGGATTGTGCATCGGCTGAATATGGCCCTTGTCTTGCCAGAACTCCTCAATCTGCAAAAAACTCTCAACAGTTCCCTGGTTTTGTTTTTGCACAAGCCAGACTGATTTAAAAGCACGCTCAATTATTTTCTTCACAGCAAGGCACTACAAGCAGAATTGAAAATGAAGACAAAGTATCATTATGCCAAAGGGTACTAAATCCTTGAGCCAGCCTGTTATTCCCCAGGACTTTAGCCACTCATCAAAAGAATTCTCAACCACTCTGAGCTTTTTCATATTCTCCTTAAGCAATGACAATTTCTTGTCAATAGATCCAGAGTGGTCAGAGAGATTCATGCAACACATCCCTTCAAAATCTTCACGCTCATCTCCTTGTGCTAGCAACAAAAAATTTATAGCAGTCCTATCCTGTAACACAGCGTGGTGTATGCTACCTACATCAGTGGTAAACTCGTTCCGGATTGCAGATGTAATGTTAATTTGTTTTCCTGTCCAACAAGCCAATCGTTTGAATGATGTAAGGGCCTGTGATGAAGCTAATCCTGGTGTAAAAAGTGATGCCAGGATAACCGAAGGCCAATTCCACAATTCTACATTATCCTTGCAGTCTGAGCCTAATAGATGCTCACTACATTTTGGCCGTTGGAATTTGTGCCTGATGTCAAGCATCTGTTGAATGCTAGGGGCAAACAGTGTCAATTTCCCAAACTAGCATGGTCCTCCTAATCCTTTCTGAGGAATTGCAGGCCAAGTTTTATCTCCACCAAAGAGAAACAAAAGTAGAAAAAAGTTATTGCAGAAGCTATTGTAGAAGGGACTCTTCTCTCCAATGATGTAGAAGCTTTTCTTGTAGTAACTAATGCTGCAAGTAGAGTTTGAGAACCTTTTGATTGGAAGATTTTAGAAAAGATGAGAGCTGCATTTTCACAATTTGGTTGAAAATGCCAACTTGCACAGTCACTTCTGCAGTATATTTTTCCATCTAACGCATTAATTCCAGCTGATGTGCATACCCTAATAAGACTTAGAATGCCACCCTATCAGCAGGTGATGTTTCATAAAAGCTGGGAGGAAAAGTGTGCTCAAGAAGCTGCAAGAGCTAGAGTGCAGGGTGATCCTCTGTATGGTTTAACAGCACAACAGTTACTTGGCAAAGGGCCCGGGGCTACTGCCACTGCCCAGGCTAGGAGCATTGATCAAGTCTTACAGATGAGCCAACAACTAGCATGTAATGCATTTCTTGCACTTCCAGATAAGTTACACACTATGTCTTTTACACAGATTTGTCAAAGAAAGAATGAAGACTTTGATAAATTTGTAGACAAATTACATGAAGCTATCTATAATCATTCTGATTTCAATTCAGACACAAAGATACAATTGGATGGACTTTGGGATCATTTCTCCATTCCAAATGGCTTTACCCTCTTTCCCAGTCAAAAGAGCCTTCCATCTCTTCCAAAAATTGCCTGCTGAAACTCTTCTGCTCCCATCCAAATCAGTTCACTACTCCAGCATAACCCTTGAAGCACGGACAGATGACTCTTCAACTAATTATAGTAGAAAAGAAGGGTATTTATTGAAGCCCTGGTCACATGTGAACTAGTTTCCAGAGACATGTGCAAGGAGTTGCAGACTCCTGCTCTCTATTTCTACAGAAAAGGATTTACATTAGGTTTCTAAGGACCCAAAATACATAATTATTACCTGCCTGCTTCGCATTTTTATCAGCTGAATATCTATTACAGCTGCGCAATTGTATTCCCTTAAGTGGATTGGTGGGATTTTGAAATGAGGGAGTGGTTGTATGGGAGGAAGAAAGCAGTCTTCCTCATGGTGAACTCTCCTCCCATGGCCAGTTGGCAAGACCTTTTGACCTGCTGCTCATGGTCCAAGCCTCTCCTAACTGTTCAATTATTCTTAAGGCAAGGTCTTTCTATGGTCTCAGCTTCTTCACAATTGCTTCCTCCATCCCTGTCACTCCTAGCTTTATGTTCCTAATATATTTGGTACTCTTTAACTAAGGCACATGATTTCTGCTACCTGTATTACTAACTTAGCTTCTTACCTCATTTTAAAATCTTAACTAAAATATGCAATCTTCTACTATCCCAATTCTCTTCCCAGCTGGGCCCTCGACCCATCTGCACTTTTCAATTTTCCTCATTACATTTTCAGCTAAGCCCTTGACTCACCTCAGGCACATCCCCGACTGCCTCTCTCCCAGCAGCTCAGAGCTGCATTGCACAGCGCTTGCTGTGCACCACAGAGCACAAAGCAGGCTGGCCTGCTGGGCCTGAATATTTCTGCCAAACACTCTGCATCTCACACCTTTGCTCTGGCTCAGTGCAGAACTGCAGGGCTGCAGGCGCTTCCTCCCAGAGGTGCGTGAGGCGCTGGCTGCTGCAGATGGGCCCTGCCAAGCTGTCCCTGCCTCACGCTGGCCTCGCTTCCCTGGCACAAGTGCCGGGCCTGAAGGAGCTGCCCTGTGCTCCAGCCTGCCGAGCAGCCCGGCTCCCTGCCCCGGTGCCCAGAGTGCTGCACACACTGCTGGCCTTTGCCAGGAGTTGCAGGGCAGCCGGCAGAAGAGGAGGAATCCTCAGGCAGCCCAGCGGCCCGCGGCTGCCCTTGGCCTTTCTCTGCTCCTGGGCACGCTCCAGACGGCCATGGCCCCCAGGCCGGGCTGTGCCCAGCACGGCTGCGCTTCCCCTCGGCAGCAGCCAGCTGCCACCTGGGCTCTGAGAGCGGAGGATTTGCCCGCTCCCAGCAAGAGGCACCCAGGGCCCGGCTGCTGCCTCTTGCAGCTCCAAGGGCCTCCTTCCAGCCTGCCTCTGCCGGGGCTCAGGCTGCTCCGGCCTCTGCCGGGGCTCTGCTGGGGCTCCAGCCCGGGCAAGGCCGGGCCCGCTCTCACCTCACAGGCGCTGACAGCTCTGCGC
The DNA here is from genome assembly GCF_027887145.1 of Ammospiza caudacuta. Lineage (NCBI taxonomy): Eukaryota > Metazoa > Chordata > Aves > Passeriformes > Passerellidae > Ammospiza > Ammospiza caudacuta. The sequence goes on along the minus strand of NC_080614.1, from coordinate 1,818,164 downwards.
CACAGGAGACCTTCCCGAGCACCCTCTCTGATCTTTCTGCTTTCTCACTTGAGCAAGGCTCTCCTCCAGCCAAAGAGATTATTGCATTTAGGGATACAAATCCAAGTGGCAGGAACCCCATTGCTCTCCAGTCACAGCTGAAGGCCTGCATCTGCACAAGATGTTTAGGCCGCCTCAATCTTTCTTTTGGTTTTGCCTTCAAATGCCATTGCCCTTTCTGCCTCAACTAGAAATACCACAGCTGTGCCATAACCAGCCAGTGGGTCATATTCCAAAGGCAGTGCGGTCTGGAGAGGATGAATGAAGAAGAGCCCTCCTCACTTATGAAACCATACAAAAAAAGCCATATGTGTGACTTAGTACCAATAAAAAACAATTGGTAATTCAGAAGGAAATGTTGAATTTTCTGAAGGGGTCAGAAGGAGGAGAATCTTCCAAGTGAGTTGATGTTTCAGAAACTTTATTAATTACAACTCTAATCTATAATTCTATGCTACAAGTCTCTTTAGCAACCCTACTCTACAATCCTACTCTAAATTGGTAACAGAGATAACATCTTGACATGATTGCTATGTTCTCGTCTCCTAGGGTTAGGCTTAGGCTTAGTCTTTGGTTTAGGCTTAGGCTTAGGCTTAGGCTTAGACTTAGGTTAAGGTTTGGGTTTAGGTTTAGGCTTTGGCTTAGGCTTAGGTTTGGGGATAGGGAAAGGGTAAGGGAAAGGGTAAGGGATAGAGATAGGGATAGGGTTAGGGTTTGGGTTAGCATTTAAGGTTAGGGTTAGGTTTTAGGTTTAGAGTTTAGGGTTAGGGTTATTCATCTTCTTCACTGAGTTGATGACTTGTGCCAGGATGAATGGTGGCTTGGCTGAAGTTACAAATGGATGCTGTCCAGCGGGAAAAAAAAAACAAAAACAAAGAACAGTGAACCATTACTTTCCAAGCTCATTGCTTCAGGGACTCAATCAGGATACATCAAGTTCCTGGAAAGACCCAGAAAGAGGAGCAATGGGACCATCTGCTCCCCAGTCATCCCCAATGTGCAAGACCTTGCCATCACAGGCAAACCTGGCCCAGAATCCCACTCATCTGTTTATTGTGATGTCTTCATCATGCTGGGATTTTTGCCCTGCCAGCGCTCTAGAAATGGCGCTTTCTGTCCCTGGGTTTTCTTCCTTTCAGGAAACTCCAATGACTCACATAGGTCCGTGCCTTTGAAAGACAGGCACTGTGCTGATTCCCACAGGGACAGAAAGCAGTGTCTGCCTTTCCATGCCCTGCCCCTCGTGTGCTGGATGGCACCTTCCTTCCCAGCAGGGCCAGCCCAGTGGCACTGGGCCCTGCAGTTCCCTCTCTGCCACACAACCTGCCAGTAACCCTGGCACAGTTCCCGTCTGCTTGAGCGCGCCAGGCAGCAGATGGGGCTGGGACAAGTCCCTCCCAGCTGTCCCTGTTTGCATGGCAGAAACCTCTGAGGGTGGGCTGGGGGGCACCAACCAGGGCCCCTCAGAGGCTCACAGTGAGCCCCCCACAGCCCCTCCTGCCCACAGCCAAATCTCTGACCCCTAGGCTGGGACTGGCTTCCTTGGGTTCCTCCACCACCATTTCATGTCTCTGTACCCTGCATTGCTCTACTTCAATTCTTTTGCCATTAGATAAAGCTGAACACTCCACAAAATCACAAAAGAGGGCAACAGACACAGTCAGAGCACCTCTCCTCACAGGAAATGCAGAGGGAGCTGGAGTTATTCAGTTTTGTGAAGGACAGGCCCCGGGGAGACTTTATTGCCACTTTCCAAGACTTCACAGTGGCTTTGAAGAAAGTGGGGGACATCTTTTTTAACAGGGCCAGTTACAATAGGATATGGACAAATATTTTTAAACACTAAGGGCATCTAATCAGAGTAGGTCTAAGGAAGAACTTGTGTACTCGGAGCATGGTGCCACACTGGCACAGCTTGCCCCAAGAGCTTGTAGGTGCCCCATTCCTGCAACCATTCCGGCTCCGGTGGCAACGGGCTCTGAGCAACCTGATCTCTTTAAAGATGTCCCTGCTCATTGCAGGACACTTGCACCAGAGGACATTTACAGGGCCCTGCCAGCCCAGCCCAGTCTAGGATTCCTCACCATTTTCATTTGAAGAGCAGCAAGAGTGGAGGTGAGGAGGAAGGGAGCTCATCTGCTGCCTTGGGCTTGAGTGGAGGAGGAGCCCATCCCTCAGAGCCTGTTTCACCTGCAGCCCCTTCACATTTTACCTGCAGGAGCTCCTTGGCAGACCAGCGCTGCTCCTCGTCTGTCTGCAGGCAGCAGCTCAGGAAGTCACGCAGCAAAGCCGAGAGGAGCTTGGGCTGCCGCAGCTGTGGAGTCCCTACTGTGGCTATCAGGTATGTAGCCTGGAGAGAAAGGAGACACCAGGCTCCACCTCCCGCTTTCACATCTCTAAGGCTCTCCCAGATCCCTTTGTTTAACCTCTGTTCTTCAGTGGCAGTTTCTGCCCTGGCACAGACCCAGAGATGACTTTCCTTTACCAACCAAAAACCCAAACCCCGATGCAGCCACAGCTTTTCCACCATCCTGCAGATCTTGCCTTGGCAGCTGATTTCATTGCCTGACCTAGTTAGTGGGAACTACATCAGCAAAAGGACATTTGCTTCTCTGAGGATTCATGCCAGCTTGAGATGGTTTTTGGAAGAGGGACTTTGCTACACTAACTAATTTCAAGGGTTAGTACATGAAAGGCATCTCTGCAGTGCTTGTTGGTCTTTTAAGCGCACGTGCCCTAGAACAAAACTCATCAAGCTTTTTGTGCTGTTCTTGAAAACAATGGGAATTGGAAGAAAAGAAAGGAAATCCATCAGTTAATACCCAGGTAGGGAAACAAACATTTACAATCTCCTCTTCAACACAGACACATTAAGATGCCTGCACAAACGTATTGGGATGAAAATGCCTGCTTGGGCACACAGGAGCCACTTGCAGCTCTGTCTCTCAGCAGTCTGAAAATTTCAGCTTCCCATTTTTGCAGCCAAAGAAAAATTGTCTAGGTCAGAAGAAGGAGAGGTTCCATCCCTATGGACACCCTCTAGTCATTTGGCTGCTCAAGTCAATACATTAATGGTAGGCCCATGCCAGAAAGTGCCAGGAAACAAACAGGAGGTTTTGGCAGGCTCTCCACATCACCAGGCTCTGGCTTGGTGACGTGCAGAATGTTGCTTGGGCTAGGAGAGAAACACGGTCACTGAGTGTTTCAGCAGCACTGCACAAGAAGCAGAAGAGACTCTGTGCATTACACCCTCATGCCCATGTTTTCCAGTGAGAAGAAACTGCACACAGGGTTAGGTTCCTCTCTAAAGACCACGGTTTTAGAAACTTTGTTGGGTTTGGGTTTCCTTCCTTCATTTCTGGAAAGATAACAACACTTTTAAGATGCCTTTCCCCTGTTATTAAGGCCATCTACACAGACAAAAGAACTGGAACCACTAACCCAAAGGAAAGTGTTGAGTGAGAATGGAGTTTGTTTGGAGTTTGTTTGCATGTGGTAAGGCTTGAGTTCCCCCACTGATGCAAGCAAAAGTACAGCAGATGCTGATGTGTTGCAGGGACATTTGTAGGAGGGGACCTTGGTGGAAGTAGTTGCAGCAGATGGCAATGGGATTTTGTCCAGTGGCACACAGGACATGGGACAGGTGAGAAAGACAGTGGGATCAGTGAGTATTTGCTCCTTACCATGCCAGAACTTTCGCCCAAGTAAGGAGGTTCTTGTTCTATCATTTCAATTCCCACAATTCCAAAAGACCATATGTCCACTTTGGGGCCATATGGTTGACCTGTCACCACTTCAGGCGCCATCCACCAAGGAGTCCCGGTTACCGAGCACCGTCTGCTCTGCTCAGGGCTGAGCTGAGTAGCGAGGCCAAAATCAGCTGAGGAGAAAACAAAATACTGGTTTTATCTGAATTCTGTGCAATTAGGAAAGCAAGCAAAAGAATTCCCCGGTAGAAGTTTGAAATTGCTCTGTTGAATCTCCTGGCATTGGCGACTTTAAAAATCCCCCCATGTTTTACACTGTCTCTAGCAGTGGCTTTTGTTCTTTGGAAACTTTAGACTCATAACTCCCTCCCTCTGGAAGGGACCCACACAGAGCAAGGCCACTCTTGACTGCTTGTGGCTCCTTCTACCTCTGTGCACGTTGCAACTGTGCCCTCAGCTCGCAGCAGGGGTCCCTGCACTGCCACCAGCACCATTTTTGGGGAGCTGGCAGTCACGCCAAGCAGCCCCACACCCACATCCCTGGAACGCTGCACCTGACCAAGAATATACTGACCCAGTTTGACAGAACCGTCCGTTCTGAGAAGGATGTTGTCACTCTTCACGTCTCGATGGATCACATCGTTTGCATGAAGAAAATCCAGTCCTTGCAGGCACTGAGCGAGAAAACAGAAACAGAAGGGCAAAAATGAGTGGTGTGATTTCATCACACAAGAAAGGAAACAAAGAATCTAAAAGATTCCCTCTCCAGGGGAATGGGGAGTAATGGCACAACAGTCATGGCCACTGAGAGGAAGAGCTTGCTGCTCCAACACTTGCAGAGCAGGACCTTTCTGAGGAAAGGCACGTCAGCTTTTGAAAGAGCAACAGCACCTGCTGTTGTAGGCTGTCCCCTGCCAACCAGCCAGGATGACTCCTGCTGCAGCGCATGTGCTCAGAAGCAAAGAGCATTCTGGCTGCACTCCTATCCTTTTTAGCTGAGCACTGAGAGAAACGAGTCTCTCTCTTCTTTCTTTGCTCTTTGTTTCAAATCCTGCCACCAGCACCTTTGCTTTTACAGGCAAGGAATGCAGTGAAGACAGACTCCAGGCAAACATTTAGAGAGGCAAGGAGGAGAACAGCAACTACAAATACAAGAGACAGAGCGAGAATACAACAGCAGGAGATAAGAGTACTGGCACTGAGTACAGGGAGTGCAGGGGCACTGGCAGGCCTTTCACTTGAGATGCTTTTACTTGCCCATAGCATAGCAGCGACACAGAAACAAAGCTCGGCACAGGAAACCTCTCCTGTTCTGAGCCCCTGTTTCCCAGACAATCCTGCCCAAGCCCTTGGAAACACAGATGGCATTGCTGACCTCCCGACTGATGGCTGCCATCTCATCTTCTGACAGGCAGGTCTGGCTGACCATGTCGCTCAGGACACCTCCATCCATGTACTCTAAAACCAGCAAGAGTTCCTCGCCCAGAAGGTAGCTGAAAGAAGGAAACAAGGGGGTAGAGATGAACATGCATGGCTACGTTGATTTTTTGCTTCCAGGTTTCTTATTTCCAGATGCCTTTGTGACAAGGACAGAATCAAAGGAATAGACATTCCCTCTTGGCTGTGCATTATTTGCAATCTGTGCAGTCTCATAGAGAAAGACACATCTGTGAAAAAGAAGATGTCTTAGATGGGCAGCAAATGAAAAGTGCAGTTTAGAAACAGCCCAGATAAAAAACATGCCAGGCATGGTGTTTCTGGAAATAAGCACCTAGCCTTCCTGGCATGCATAGCAATGGCAAAGAGGGGCAACAATCCAAGGGAAATCCACTTTAGGATGGTTCATCTGCACTTAAGAAACTTTAAAAAATCAATCCCAAATAAATGTGGAGGCAGTGAACTTTGAGGCTATTGAGTTAGGAAGATACAGCTGATCCAGGTTTTGAATAATTTTGGAGTAATTATCAAACTAGGTGTGCCAGGGAAGACTCATGCAGACAAGATGCACTCTCTTCTCATCCATTGGAGATGAGTAGAGAAATATGAATAAATAAAAATTAACAGCTTTACTTGCTGCCACTGACCAAAGTGGGTTTTTAACCTCTCATGTTTGCTTTATGTAAACACACATCCATGGGATAAGACCATGACCTCTCACCTGTCTAAATAATTCACAACATTGGGACTCCTATACGTCTTCATGATCGTTATTTCATTAAAGGTTAGCTCCTTCCTCCTCACTCCTTGAAGATTTATTTTTTTTATTGCCACCTAAAATGACATTGAAAATCAGGAACTTGAGGGGTTGGTGGCACGAGACCACAAGGCACGTGGAGCGAGTGATTTTGCAATGACACAGCTGAGCTGTGCCAAACTGCCTTGTGATTAGGCACTGCAGTAATCAGGAACTGACATTCCAACAGCCCATTTCTCTGCTCCCTTGGGAGCCAGTTACAGGACACGTGGGGCCACTGACATTTTGCCTTGACCACTTGGTAACAACGGTGTCTCAGTTATCACCCACAAACCTCTGACCGCGCTCTCTGCTGCTTTGTTTGGGACTCAGAAGAAGGAATCCATGCCTTAATACTCTGTGGATACATCTTGTGATATGGGCAGGGCTTAGGGCTTTCAAGGACGCCTTGCAGATCTCTCCCTACGTGCAGTTCCCTAGTGCAGCACTGCAGGTGGCTAAGGAACTCCCAGTAACTTTCAGATGGATTTGCTGGCAGCCAGAAATGAGAATTCAGGACTCTGAAGCTGTAGCCCCAAAGAGCAGTGAGGTGCTCGCAGGCACCACCTTTGTTTTAGCAATGGAGAGCGAGTGAGCGCGTCCTTCTCTGAAAGGAACCGCTGCCCTCCGTGCCTTCCTTCCGGCAGCTGAGGAGGACAGAGTCCCAAATGTGTTCTGTGGGCTGGCACCAGTCTGTGCTTCTTGTGCCTTTTCAGCACAGCTCTGCCCAAAGCTCCAGCCACAGCTCACACCAGAGGGGAAAGCCCTCGAGTGCAGCAGAGCCTGCAGGGGCTGTTGACATTTACCTCTCCTCCTGTGGCACTGTCGAGTGCTCTGTAAACATGCCCAAAAGTCCTAGAAAAAAAACAGAAGCAGAGAAAGGAGAAGCTGTTTAGATCTTGCAGTGAAAGCCAGCCCACACAGGAGATCTCTGCTGCAAGTGTCAAAACCTGCAGGATGCAGGAGGGCTCTGCCAGAAGGGAGATGATGCATTTTCCTCTCAAGTGCATGGGCACTGGGCCTGTTCCTGGAGCACTGGGGTCCAATTTCTAAAGGGAGTTTAGTCTTTCCTCTTGGGTTTCACTGTCTAAACAGTGTGGTTCCTATCCTGACCACAGAGTGTTTCCCTCTTCAAACCAGGGGAAAGAATTGTTCCTGGGAACTGTGGGAACTGTTATCTCACAGCTTTGATAGGGCATAAGTTGCTTTTTCAGGCAAGCAAGTTACTTCTCTTTTCATTAGTGTGCCAGTATGATTTTGAGACACACAAAAAATGCTAAAGAAATTAACACAGAGCTGTCCCACACTTGAGAGACAAGGAGACCTTCCAGGTCCTGTTGCTTGATGCAGGCAAGACCTCGGTAGCAAGGCATCTCTGACAATGCCTTCTGAGCGCACTCACAAATTCTGAGCAGCATTGAGAGACGGGACGATCTATCCCCAGTGTGTGATCATCTTTGCAGCTGTCCTGACTTCACGCTGGATAGGCATTCCACCCCAAACACACCTGGCCCACGGTTGTGCAGGAGTAACTGCTGTTGGACTCACCCGCTGCCAATATAATTCAGATGTGTGTATTTCATCAGGGGATTTTCAGTGGTGTTCACCATTCTCCCTGAGGGAAACAAAATGCAAGATGCTGACTTTAAAGCAGAGATCCCAGCTTCCAGGAGATACAAAAGGCAGCCCCAGCGCCTGGAGCTCTGAGCCCTTTGTGGTCGGCTGGGTAACAACAACCACAACCAGGCAGACAGCCCTGCAGCACAGGTGGCCAGCACAGAGACTGATTTGTACAGTCTTTTGAAGAGTTCTCTTGACAGGAAACAAAGCACAGGGACATACAATCCCAGGAGAGGAGGACATCTTCCCCACCTTTCAGCAGTTTGCCAAAGGAATGCCTTCCCATTTGTAAACCAGAGCAGCTCCAGCTGTAAACAATCCTGACGGGGCTTTCAGCATCAGGACCCTGACCTGTTTGTGAGCAGGCTGAGCTCAAAGATGCCCCTCTCCCAGCTAAGGAAGGCTCCAGCCTCTGCAGTCCCTCCAGCCCTCAGGGACAGGGCAGCGACCACAACAAGGCTGGCAAAGCCCCAGCATGAGCACTGACAGGCACTGATGGGAAGAAGCCAGAGTGAGCCTGAGCCCCAGACAAGCTGTTGCCCCCATTCAGGACACAACAGGATGGGCTTTGAGATCAGCCACACCGAGGCACACATCAGTGCCCTTTTTGTCCCAACAGGTGATGGCAGACACAGAATCCACTGGGCTCTGGTCTCAGCCCCACCAGGTCTCTTATCTGAGAGCACAGCACTGGCAGCTGTTACGGGCAAGAAGCAGATTCATTGGGTTGTGCTGCAGAATCACAAAGGGCTTGATGTGTTTTCCTAGAGACTGATCTGAGCAGGGCCTGGGCCAATGGGTAGGATTCTAACAGTCATGGGAAAGAGTGGGAATCTGGTATGGAAAAGTGCCATGCATCTGAGGGATATACCATGGCTGGGCTGGAGGCTCTCTCCTGAGAAATGCCTGCAGTACAGTTTTATCTGATCACGCCACTTGGATGTGTCTCCTGGACACATCTTGATAAGCATAAAACTAGAAGATTAAATAAAGTTTGTTATCAAAGTCTCTGTTTTTTCTTTGGCGGCACATGGAAAATACCTTGTGCTCTCTATTTGTCCTGTAACCTGATGTTCTTTCAAAGTAGTTCTTATTGACAAAAAGATAGCATTCCCATGAAAATAAACTGCAGGTGTAGTAGTGGTAACAGTAACAGTCATAAAATGACATCATTAAAACGTGGGGTAGAAGGCCTCCTTCGGGATGGAGAAAAACACAACAAAAAACCCCCACCAAAAATGAACAACAGAAAAGCAATCCCACCCCACCCCCCCACCCCCCAAAAAAATGCCCAACCAAAAAGACAAAACTCCAAAGTCAGTCCATTTCTGTGAAGTTTTTTTGCTGTGATGACTGATTGGAAGTCAGGAGTCTAAGGAGAATTTAGGAAGCTAAAAATTCTGTTCAGTTTGGCCACTAGCACACAGGACTTGCCTAGATCATTTGCTAGGTCACAGCCTTCTGCTGATCCAAGAACAATCCCTGCTTCAGCCTTTAGCAGAGAGGGAAGCTCAGGCAAACCCAAGCCAGTCCCAGGTGCCCTCAGAGGCAGCAGGAACACCCAGAGCTCTCTCGCTGCCTCGGAGCACAGCACTGCCTCTGGGGAGTCCTAAATGGCCCTGTGACACCGAGCTCAGGAGGAGCATTTGGTACAGCTCTGCTGACACCTGCACACAACACACTGTCCCTCAGATAAGAAACACCCCAGACGTACCCAGCAGCTCCAGGTACTCCTCCTCAATCTCCTGTTCCCAGGATGTGCCCCAGCCTGAGTTCCCAGGTTTCACAGAAGGGCTTCCTCGAGGTGATGCTGCTGCAGCAGCAGGTTCAGAGCCCATGATGTGCTGGACCTGGAGCATTTCTGGTGGGCACTGTTCCTGTGCCTCACTCCTAAATTGGGGTTCTTCATTGCCACACATTCCCTGCAAGTCTTCGCAGGCTGCCCGGTGAGATGTCAACACTTGCACCTCAAGTCAAACAGAACAAAGCAGTCAGACACTACAGCTTGTCCCTGTCAGCCAGGAGTCATCGACTGTGAGGAAAGGCAAAGAACAGACTGACAGGGGATACAACAGCTTGTTTCAATCCTCCATCTGGGTCACCAAGTTCCACTGTAAAAACACCTCAAGAAAAAAGGAGAGCAGGAACAGGCCAGCAGGAATCAATTTGGATGACTGCTGGCCAAAAGGCCAAAGGACAAGTTTCACTGTCCAGGGCTAATGTTGAGATTCAGCACACCAGGAAATGTCCTTCAGAGTGACTGTGATACACACACTACAGCAGCATGGCACTCAGAGGCATGGCCCCACTCCCTGCTGCTCTGCACTGGAAAGGCAAGAAGGGCAGAAACCACCAGATTGGTGACTGCAGTGGCTGCATGCCTCTTTCACTCACTTGGTTTTGCAGAGACTGACGGAAGCGATTAAGTTTCTCTCTGATGATTTTCATTTCTTCCTCCAGCTGCCTATGCCTTGCCTTGATCATACTGTGAGCTGTCTGAAGCTCTGCATCCAGCTGTTCCTTCATGTTCTCTAATAAACAAAAGAGAGGACATTTCATGAGTGGAGTGGCTGCTACTCTTTCATTCACCTGGTTTTGATGATCGCCCCTCTGCTGATGGAGATTCTCCTCTTGAATTCTTCCCATGTCTTCCTTGTTCTTTCTCTTCACTGCCATGATGTCACTCTGAGCTTCGGGCAGCTCTGCTTGTGGCTCTGCCTTGATGTTCTGTACACACAAAAGCAGAGCAAGGGACTGAGAGCTGCCATCAGGCTCAGCTTTTTTCCTCTTGCAGCCTCAAAATCACATTTATTCAGCCCCTTCTTTCTGCTTCCCTGCCCACATCTGCCTCCATTGCAAACCTCCTGTCCCAGGGCTGATCACTGCAGATTGCAAGGCTCTGTGCTTCCATTGCCTGTGGGACTCCTGGCCTCCTCAGTCCCAAGAGCTCTGGTTTATGCCCCTCTCCCTGCCCTTCCCTCTGTGGCCTGGCCAGTCAGGCTTACCTGGCCATTCTCCTGTGGCTCTTCCACCTGCTGCCTGAGCTGCTCTTCCTGCCCTCGGGCTGGGAACAGCTCTCCCTGAGTCTGGCATGGCAGCTCAGATGAGGCAGTGTGCTCCTGCTCTTTCTCTAGAAGCACCTGCACGGAAAGCAAGAGAAGATGGGTTTCAACTTCCCATACGCCCTTTGTGGGCCAAGACTCACAGACTGCTGGGCTCACACGTTCCCAAAGCACTGTGCTGCTGCTCTCCTGGGTCGTTCTCTGCCCGAGGGGAGGCACAGATTCCAAAGTGACCCTGGCCCTACAATCAGGGGCCATCTGGGACTGAAGCTCCAGCAGCCTCTCAGGCAGCTGACAGGGAAGGGGTGGCATTTCTCAAGGGTCTGGTGAGGGCCTCCCTCTGCTTCCGCCGTGTCCTGTTTGTCTTTCAGTAGTGACTGACTCCCCGCCCTGTGCCACAGCTCCATCCTGGCTCTGCAGGGGCTTCCTGGGTGAGCTCACTCCTTGTGAGAGACACTTCTGGAGTTCACCTTCTCTTCAGGCCTGCACCAGCATTCCTCCCTCCTGACATCCACACTCTTGTTAGAAAACCGGGTCATTCAGGAGATAAGGATGCATGCAAAGGTCTCTGATGGAAGTCAGAGAACCTCTATGGCCACCTCAGTATATGGAGGAGGACCAAGGTGTTTCTTCTCCCTCTTTTGTCAACGGAGAATTCTGACCAGCAGTAACAGAGTTTCTCATAAGGCCCCGTTAACGAATGCACTTACACAGCCCTGGGGATGCCAGTGAAGGAAACCATGTGCCATGTATGGCATGGCATGTATGACCAGAGTCACCAGACCCCAGCTACAGCATGGGATAGTTCCATTCCCTTAAGACATGCAAAAATTTAAAGGACAAATGAAGGCTTCAGGTCAGAAAAGGCTGGAGTAGGAAAACATGAGGGGAAAAAACAACCATCTCTGGAGGGGGAAACATCTCTGCCTGCTCAGGATCAGTCAATGGAACTTGTCTCTACTTCTCTCCTGAATAGATGCCTTTGCATCTTCCACTGCTTTGGAGCAGAGCCAGGAAGATTAAAATCGATAGATAGACAGATCTCACTTTTATCATCTCTCTTTACTGTGCTGTAGTATTTACATTCTTTGAATGGAGAGAGATATAATTCTCTCTCCTAGGTTTTTTTTAAGGGAAGAGAGTGAGAAACTCATAGAAGGAGAGAAAACAATTATTATCTCTACTTGCTGTTCTTGTTTTTTAGTACATGAAGAATGTGTTATAGTGATTGTTTACAGAAAGTGATTTGTTAATTGGATTTTAGAGATAGTTGTTTAGACTGATTAGATAATTAGATAAAAGGCTGTGTGGAGACAGTCACGAGTTTTTCTTTCGTATGGTTTCAGTATAATATCTCTTTAGTATAGTTTTAATATAGTACTAGTGTAATATAACATAGCTTAATAAAGCATTTGTTTAAACTTCTAAATCATAGAGTGAAAGCACATTTTTCGCCACGTGGGGGTCACCCTGAATCAATCCTGTCCTTTCTGTCGCTACACACATCAGCACTCGGCAGCAGTGCCCCAACCAGCAGCCATCCTGAACTTGCTCTCCTGTTGCTTCAGTAACCCACACTCTTGGGGAATCTGGAGCATGTCGGTCCTTAAGGAATGCAATCAGGCCCAGAGCATTGCACTGGGAACGGCTCTCTTTGTGCATCTGTGCTCGGGCAAGTTCTTCGCTTGGACTCGCCCACACTGATGGTGCTGAAGTGACTGGAATCAGAAATGCAGCCCAGCCCCTCCCAGCTCCTCTAATCTCTGAGCACCAGCTGGAATGCAAGGGCATTGATTTCCTACTCAGTTCCCAAACACAACACACACTGATTCCCTGGGCAGCCAAAAGACACGGGAGCCGTTTACGTGAAAAGGATGGGCAAGCCCTACTGGCTGGTCTGGCACCAGAACAGCTCGTTCTGCACCAACATCCCTGCCCCAAACGATGTGTTCTTGTGCAAAAATACTGCATTGTCCAGAACTGCCCCCTTGAAAACTGAAATTCTAGCAGAATTTCTGCCAGTGCTGTAAAAGGGTAGGAAAGACTGAGAAAAAAGCTCCCTTGCTCCCTGGAGAAGGAGAAATTGCACAAGGCTTCTCCTTCTAGCAAACAAACAAATCAACAAAATATGAAAGCGTTACCCACACCAGTGTCTAAAGCACTTGGATGCAGTGAAGGGATGTTTGGCAGGCAAACAGCCCTCGTGCTGAGCATTGGCTCTATGGATCCAAGGCAGGGATCAATGGCAGTCTGCCTGAAGGTCCCTCATGAGCCCCCATTGTCCAGGCTAAAGCTCCCTCAGCACCTCCTCCCTGGCCTTGTGCTGCACCCCTTGCCCAGCTCCCCTGTCCCTCTGTGCCCACGCTGCAGCCCCTCCATGACTTTCTGCTTCCCAGGGCCCACAGCTGCACACAGCACTCCAGCTGTGGCCGCAGCGCTGCCCAGCACAGGGCCACGCTCCCTGCCCTGCTCCTGCTGCCCCATGCTGCTGGCACAGCCACCGTGCCCTTGGCCTTCTGGGCCCCCTGGCCCCACGCTGCCTCATCTCCAGCTGCTCACGGCCGCCAGCCCTGCGTCCTTTGGGCCCACGCAGCTCCCCAGCCACAAAGGTGCCCATTGCACTTCAGATACAGCAGGCGCCGTTGCAAGATGGCCTTCCTGTTCTACCACCTCATGTTCCAAGTAGATATCATCAAGTTTGATAGGAATAGCATTCTAAGTCCCTCTCTTTAAATTAAAATGATCTAATTCAACTGTACAGGAAATTGCTCTTCATTAAATTTTCCCTATCTGCTGTCTGCAAGCATCGTTCTCTTTTCAAAACTAGGTTTTTAGTTCTTCAAACTCTGAGAAGGAAATTTAAAAATATCTATCTCTGCCTTTATTATTTTTGTTACAGGCATGAATATGGTTTTTCTTTCGGCCTTCCTAGCTGGCCCTCTACAGTCTACTGCTACTGGCCAAGCTCTCAGCTTGCTCTACAAGTCTTAAACACCAGGAACATGAAATGTTCCTTTCTCACTCACCTCGGGATCTTCAGCGCTGCTGAATACACGCTTCAGGTGTCCTGTAGTGGGAAGGGAAAATGAACCAGATGCTGTCAGAAAACTGCCTGGGCTGCTGAATCCCACAGAACAAGTCAACCCAAGCAGAGATGATTTCCCGTTTCACAACATCCCTCCAGGAGACACATCTCTTTCACACAGCCAGCAAGAGACCAGGACAATATTCTTGGTTGTGCCTACACTGCAGCCAGTTTAGCCAGGAAATGAATACAAATATGATCAAGCAAATGCAAAGTGTTTTTAGCACTCAATGCTCCTGTTCTACCAAACACATAAGACAGCTTCTGAAATCTTCTCCTTCAGGTACCCTTTTTTTTTCACTCAGTGTCATGCACTGATTCTGATTAACTTGCAGGAAACCGTTGCCCAGAAAAGCTTCCCCAAAATCCCCCAGAGGTGGCGCAGTTCTATTGTGGAAAAGCACAGCAGCACTTCCTTTCAAAGGGAACAACTATTTTAGCATTTAGTAAAAGGTCAAGTTAGTCAAATCCTTTCATGACAAAATTTAAAAAGAAAGAAGCTTTCTCGGAATTCTGGGAACAACTGCAGAGTTTTTGGAAAGCCTTAAAGAAGGTCTGCCAGTCTACATTTTCAAAGGTGTCTTGCTTCTCCCAGCAACCTGAGGAAATGACAGACTCTGCTGCCACAGACTCTCCCGTGCAGGGAACGCAAGCCCTGCAGGTTCCCCTGCAAATGCTGCCCCTGTGGCTACAGACACCCCCTTTTTAGCTGAACCTCTTGACAGGAGCTTTACCAAAGCAGAGGCATCCTAATGCTCTTTCTGTTTCAAAATCAGAAACTCAGCCCCCAAGAAAGAGCAGGAAGACATACAAAAGCCAGGTTAGGATACACCCTAAGCTAAGCAGAAGGGAAGCCTCTACTTACGTGCAAAATTTGTGAAATAATAAATGGAATAAGTAATGCCATATGCAGCAAAAGCTGCAGTGGCCAGATGGTTAATTATTGGCATATCTGCAATTTTTCTAAACGCTAAAAATACAAGCCTCTTGTCAGTGGGCAGCTGCCTACTGACAGATGCTTTGACCAGGAAGGTTCTCCTGATCTGAGCAAGGCCTAGGGCTGCTCTGACACTCAGGCCTTCCGTGCACCAAGGCAACCTTCTGATGCCACTATGATGACGGCGCAACCATGCCCTGACATCACAAAGGGACAGCTCTGTGTTGGTCTTTATGCAAAGCAATAACCAACCTTCCCTACAGAAAACACAAAAGAGCCTGGGAAATTCTCATCTGTCACAAAGCACCGAAAATTCCCCTCATGGGCCAAACCCTGTTGTTCAGGGGATCCAAGAGGAACTCCAGGAGTGCCCCAAGCACCTACAGCCTGTACCCCAACTGAGCACTCAGATGGGACACAAGCAAAGGAAACCAGACCAAGATAATGGCCCACAGCTTTGCACGTGTGAGAAATGACTCTCACTTTTAAAATTTTAAAGGTTTAGTAAACCTTAACAAAGGACTGAATAAGGAAAAGTCGCATCATTGGGAGTCTCTGTGATTAGCAGCCATGTGCTCATCTGCAAAAAGGATGCTCTGCCTTTTATACCCTCAGCCCCTCCAAAAGTTTTGCCAGTCAACTCTTTCTCTGCTGCCCATGGGTGGAGATTACTTTCCTGCATCCCGACTGGAGGTCAGGTGTTGTTACACCCTGCCTGCTGGTCACAAGCCAGCCCTCCCCAAATGCCCTGACTGCCCAGGCTGTTACAAGCGGGACGGGAAAGAGGACTATGGGAGGATATATTACAATATAATCACTACTCATGTGAACATCCACATAACATCTGCTTCTTAATTGTCAGAGCCAACCATTGCATTACTTGTCCAGAACACACAGAACCAGGAGAGAAGCCACTGTTGGCATCACAGCTGAAATGTTTCCTAACAAATCTCCCCACATATTTGCACCTTTATTGGACATGCCCAGGGCTCCGGTGCGGGTACATCTCTGCCTCTCTTCCCCTTTGGCAGCAGTGGAACTGGCAGCATCTGCCCGCCAGCAGCAGCTGCTCCCAGCTGGGAACGCCACTGGCGGCGCTGATTTCCAGAGGCTTCTGTGTGCCAGGGGAAGCCAAGGCAGGAGCGGGCTGAACGGTGCTGGCGCTGCTGCTGCTCTGTGCCAGAGAGCCCCGGCTGGGCAGGGCACGGTGCCCACTGCGCTGCGGGCTCCTTCTCCTGCCACAGCTGGGCACACCTGGCAACAAGGCATGACAACCTGTGGGCAAGCCAAGGGGTTTCTGGGGCTGCACTGCTCTGCACACACCCAGCACACCTGCAGCACACAATTTTAACCCTCAAACAGGTAAACCAAAGGAAAACAACTGGAAAAGATTACATTTTCACCATTCTTACCTGCTCAACAGAAGTCTTCAAAATGAACGTTACCAAGCAAGGCCCAATTCCTGCTGCCAGCTCAGGGTTAGAAGAGAGGCAATCCTTGATCTCAGCACTGGGTGTGTGGGGAATCACTTCCCTAACACGTGCACACCCAGCAATCTCACTTACTAGTTTGTATCCATGGATCTAAGACATATTCAATACTTTGCTGAAACTCACAGGCTAAATATTCCCCCAAATGATTTCATTTATTGATTGATACTTATTGACTTCTTGATACTTAAATCACTTCTCCGAATTTACTGACAAGAGAACAGGAGTGTCCTGTAGGTCCCTACTGGTCATTGCCCCAGGTTCAGGAGGAGGCCCATGCAGAAAATAAGCCAGGACAAAACTGGGCTTGCAAAGCAAATTCTTTCTATTTGTTGCAGTAG
This sequence comes from Ammospiza caudacuta, assembly GCF_027887145.1. Classification (NCBI taxonomy): domain Eukaryota; kingdom Metazoa; phylum Chordata; class Aves; order Passeriformes; family Passerellidae; genus Ammospiza; species Ammospiza caudacuta. Next base: position 1,801,650 of record NC_080614.1, on the reverse strand, counting down.
CAAATAATACATACCAAGCCCTGGATTCCTAAAAATCTGCTGAGCAGGAGAAGGAGGTGGAGCGTGGTGCTCGGCAGCAGGGGCAGGTGGGCAGTGCACTTTCAGGACATCCCCTGGAGCAAAACCACGTGCATCTCATCCTTCTCACCCTTCCAGCTCAGAACCAGGCCTGGGATCTCCTGCTCAGGAGTGGAATTTCCCAGTTACAGCATCGGCTCACCCATGGCTGGTGTGTGAGATGAGGCCATGAATCCAGGATTTAAAAGAACTGGAAGATTTAAAATTTTAGCAAGATTTAGTTAGGGGGAAAGAGTATAGCAAGAAGAGTAGAAATAAGAAGGGATAATTAATTTTTATCAGATAAGGTAGTTAAGGCTAGGGTAATATGTCACTTGCCTGTCTTTACTATGTTTAAAGAAGCGGGATGGGATGCGGATTTCTTTGTGACAAAGAAGAGGAGCGTAGCCTGCACCTGGGCCCCGAAACTACAACTATAGCCAAGGGGTGTGAAAGCCTGCCAACACATCATAAGGAAAGAGGTCAAATTGAGGAAGACGTCTTGGCCTTCATCAGAAGGAGACCATTCCCTACTTTAAAACCCACCAACCCATTTGAAGTGAAAGACTGCAGAAATGTGAAGGAACTTTGGACTCAATTATAATACATTTTAATTCAAAGGAGGGTAGGCAGTGTTATCTAATGAATATGTGTTAGGTTTTTTGGGATTTATATGAATGTGTAAGATATTTTAGATGAGTAGAGATGAGAGAGAGAGCCAGTGGTTCTTCACGCATGTCTTTAGGAGACAACTCCTCGTGTGCCTGGCTGTAATAAACACACCACCTCCTACCTTTAACTGTGGGGAGTTCTATTCCACACCTCATTTGCTGACCGCGGCAGGAACGCTTCCCTGCTCCAGCAAGAACATCCGGGCTCTGGACGTCTCTGGGCGCTGCCAGGACATTCCTTTCCTGGAGGCACCTCCGCTCTCGGCTGCTCCTCGTGGGGGACAGACAAGACTGCTGGCACTGTGGAGAAAGGAACCTTTAACTCTGTATAAAGTAACCCGTAAGGCGTATGCAGGGGAAGGGCTGTTCACAAGTCACACAGAGATGTCCTGTGCACGACGTACGCCTGTGCAGTTTGGGCTTGGGTCTGGCTGATGGCAGAAAGGATTTGCTGTGTCAATAAGGACCTGCTAGGAATTCTGGGGGTGAATTGAGCAAATCCTGTTTTATTGCTGCTGTTTTTCCTTTGTGTTGTAGTTGTGGTTGTATTTTCAGTGTGTGAATGTTTGAGGAAGATGATGTGGGTGGATGCCGATGTGGTGTATGGTGTGTGTTGTGTTGAGAAGAGTGAGCTCTCTGTCCCCTCATAAAGAGATATTCCCTTCCCGGTGAGCCTGTGTGTGTGGACTTTCTAGTTGCAGGGATTGGTACTCCCTGTGACACCTGGTGCTTGGGTATACAGGGGGGTTGAGTGGTTTTTCTCCCACACTGTGGTCATTTGGGACTGCACGGTTGTGTTTGGGGAGATTTCAGGATTTTGTTTTCAACAAGTGCAGCAATTTATGCAGAAAACTACAGTGTGGTGATTTATTATGCTGAACTATGGCAGTTCCTTTCTACTGCCCCCCTCTCCGAGCATTTACAGTCTCCTGCCACGAGGAGGACACTCTCTTGCCTCCCCTGGACATCCTCTTTCCTTTCCTGGACACTCCCTTTCTCTCCTGGAGCTGTTCTCCATTAAAGCTGTGGGACTTTGGTCCCGGGAAGAGAGAGCGCCTCTCGTCTTTTGCTTTTGTCCTTGTCAGTGTCACTGGGCCCAGAGCTCGCCAAACTGATCCCCCACGAGATGAAAACTGACAAATGGTCCCATATACACAGCTCAAAAATTGGCCACATTTTTGATGGACTTCAGTGTTCGCCACATTTTGGAATTCCCTATTCCTACACAGGTCAGGCAATTGTTGAAAGGACGCACCACACTCTAAAACCATTCTACAACAAGAAAATGGGGAGTGGCCCAAGCAACACCCCAGATGAGGTTGAGCAAAGCTTTCTATGTCTTTATGTTTTTAATAGCTCATTTGCAGGAACTAATCCTCCAATTTTTAGGCACTTTTCAAACAGCACACAGGAAAAATTGAAAGAAAATCCTTCAGTTTTGATCAGAAACCTTGAGTTAGGACAAACTGAAGGACCATTTCCACTAATCACTTGGGGCAAAGGGTATGCTTGTATTTGCACAGGTGCCGGACCTAAGTGGGTCCTGGTGAAGGATGTGAAACCGTCTCATACACAAGAGCACACCGACAATTCCACCAGCAGGGAAACGAGCACGCAGACGTGAGCCGCACGGAGAAGCTACGGTGCATGCCAGACGTTCCCCGTTCAACCTGGGAAAGCTACAATTCTGGAGTTTGATGTTGATTTTTGGACTGGGAAAATGGTTTGTATCATAGAGCTCTTTCAGCAAAAGCGTGGTGTCCATTGTGTTCCAAAGAATTCTAAGATATCCAAATTTGTAAAAATTGAAGGTTAGAGGGACAGTTTAGTGCCCTATAGTTGGCCAGTCCCTGAACAAGCGCTAAAAGATTTGCTTGAGAACTGAAATAGATGGGGAAGCTTTTGCCAAAAAACAGCTGAACAGGAACATGGAGCTTGATCATATAATATACTGGAACTTGTTGGTTTTGCTTGCTTGCTTTTGCATGCATACATGCCTGTAGATCAACCAAAAACGAAGGTTTGCCTTGCTTTAGCCAAGTCAGCAGGCTCAGACACCGTGTGTTTGACCCATTTCAGCCCAGACAAATCCTTTGCAACCCGTCTGGTTGGTGTGCCTGTGCCAGCCAAGGAGCAGCCAATACCCAATCATGACAAATATTGGTGTGAGGCTGCCAACGAGACCAATCCCATAACCAGCTGACATCACTGGGCCCCTGATCTTCTTAAAGCACTTTCTGAACCTCAAGAATTGGAATTCTTGGTTCATTGGTGATGGAATTTTGTGCTGAGTTTCAGTACCAGGGAGATCCACAGTTGAATGTTACTCCCCATCATCCTGAGGACAGATACTCCAGTTTGTGGTGCAATTGCAGTAGCCCAGTGCCCCCTAAGGGTGAAACTGCTGACGAGTAGATGACCTAGATGAGTCCCCACATCAATTAGCAACAGAATATTGGCTCATTTGTGGAGACAGAGCCTGGCAGGACATTCCCTCAAAAATTAAAGGTGGCCCATGTAGCATCAGACAACTCACTGTGATAGCACCTAACGTTAAAAAAGCCATCAAGAGAAAACACAGAGAAAAAAGATTTGCCCATCATTATAAAGAAAACTGTAATAGCAATTTCAGACCCTAGGGCCCTGCAAAATGAGGTACATTGAATTTATTTCTACATCAACTTGCCTTGGGTGAGGCATTGAAACCATGACACCGATTGGGGTGTTGGCTGAAGAAAGAAGACAGTGCTCCTTCCATTGCAATTAGTGACATGAGGACTGATGTTAGTGCTGTCAGACATGCAACCTTACAGAACAGAGCAGCAATTGATTTCCTTAGCAGCCATTCCATGTGTTCAGTGTCACCCCCATGTTCAACACTGTCACTGTCAGCTTTGACAGCTTTTGGACTGTGTTTGAGAAGTCAATTTTTTCTGACTGTTGAAGGGCTTTGGGGCCCAGAGTTCTTGTTAGGAACAAGGGATTAAGTGTGTGAGCCATGGAGTTGTTGGACCAGGTGTTTTGTCTAAGTGGTGAGAAGGGTTTCTTCCTTTCTGTTTCTCTTTCAAGGGGAATATTAATGTTGCCCCTGAGTCCTCAGGAGGGGAGCCTGTGGACAGAGCTGCAGCAGAGGGAGCTTTGCCTGGCACCGAGAGCTGTGGGAACAATCCCCAGGAGCCCGAGGAGCCTGGTAAGGACAGAGCCCCCACTGGTTTAGAGAGGGGTGAGATGGCTGCTCTGAGCCTGCCTCTGGCAGGGAGGGAGATGAGAAGGCTTGAGTTCCTGTCTGCAGCCTTGGTGCTTCCTGGTGCCTTGAGTTCAAATCCTGCACTGGCACAGCCTGCCTGAGCCCTGCCCTCCACGCTTCTCCAGAGGCTCTGACACTGAGTCCTCTGAGGGAATCCACAAAATTAGAGAGTTTTGGGAAAGCTGCAAAAGGCAGGTCTCAGATACAGCAGAACTGTGATTAGAGCCAAGCAGCAGCCGTCAGATAGGTCAGCAGAAAACTTATTTAAACTGCAGAAAAGCAAGGACAAATAGAACAATGGTCTGTGTATTAACGCTGGTCTAGAATAAATCTCCAAGCTACAGAAAAGTTTATCTAGCAAGATATTGGGAAGGTTGAAGCTTAATAATGCAGCTCACTGCATTGTGTTTTAAGGCTTACTGGTAGGTATTGTCTTCAAAATAAACAAGCACTGTTTTAACCAAAGGTACCTGTGCTTATAGTGATTGGATCCAACTACTGTCAATATGCTTTTGCTTTGTGTGATTGGTCAAAAAACTTTTAAAGTAAGTTTTAACATTAAGTTCCTGGTCTGCTGCCTGGGATGTGAGCTGCTGGCATCTTCCCATTGTCATAACCACGTAATGAGAGTGATGCTGGAAAACAAACAGCTCGAGGCGCGTTCCTCAGCAGCCCCGGCCCGCTCGGGATTTCTACATAGCCCCTGCCAGCGTCAAATGGCACGGCTTGATTTGCAGGGCAGACAGTCTTAAACATCTGCAATATCCTATCAGAGTCCTAGTTTGGCTTCATTCAAAGAAAGAGGAGAGTGCACCTAACACTGACCACTTGTTAGGCAATATCTTCCACCTTGCCCTTGTACCCCTACAGAGAGGCTGTCTGCAAAATGCCCAGAACACCCTCCAAATCTGCAGTAAGGACACGAAAATCAGGCAGAGAATCTTTCTGTTATCAAGGTCCCCCTTCCTAGGCGACTTGACCCTTTCTACCTGATTCTCACTTGAGATCTACCCATGATACAGCACTGCAGGAAAACATTTTGAAGATCATTAACCAGGACCTGCTTGGAAAGCAAGGGTAGAAACTCTTTCCCTCCCTGATGGGATGCGGGCTGGCAACTGCTGCTCTGAAGATGTGCAGCTGCTCCTGTCTGGAGAGGCCATGGAAGGGCTGTGATGGTCTACGGGAACCAGAGGAATGATGAGCTCAGGTTGGCATTTGAGCTTCATGGGAACAAGCAGAATGAAGAGCTCACAGTGGAGATGAAATTTGCCTGTGCCTGGCTCCTCCAGTGAAACCCCAAGAAGTCCAGATGAAGCAAACACCTTCTCCCAAGAAGCTAGGAAACCTCAGAGCCCTGAGCACCTGCACTTAGCCTGGAAGGGCCTGGAGGCAGCTCTAAATCCTCAGGTGAGGCAGCACTGAGGTCCTGGTATGAGAGCGCTGTGTAGCAGTGAGGGAAGGAAAAGGGAAGCAAAGGGAAGGCTGGGTCACTTTTGGTCTTTGGGTGTGTTTCCCTTGGCAGCAACTGTACTGTCAGGGAAAACAAAAGCTCCCTGAATTGTTCAAACTGAAAATCGGGGACAAAGACTCTCTAACTTGTCAAAGTTAGAAGGTGTTATGTTCATTACGTGCGGCACAGTGGAGGGTCATTCCCAAAATGCATGACCGCTGGCCGGGCTCGGCTCGGCTTGGCACAGCACAGCAGGATCCCGCAGGACAGGGAAGGGCAAGGCAGGCAGGGAAGAGCAGGGTAGGGCACTGGGAGCAGTGACAGGCTCTGTCCCCACACTGCATCCCATGCCTGGGTCACCATCGGGGACAGAGAGGAAGGACATTGCTCTGTCTTGGCTGCAGAGAGGAGGCAAAGGGGGAGTTAGAAAACATTCATTTGGACTCCTTTTCAGCAGACTAGCTGGTTTTATCTCACCATGTCTGCCTGTCTTTGGCAGAGGTGGCACATTTCTACTGAACTGGAGATACGGCAGCAGGAATGGGAAGCAATTTTGTCAGCATTGATATCAAAGCCAAAGCGCTGCCCCATGGATGGATATTGCTTTCTTCATGGGATTTTTGGCTTAGAGTTGTAGCAAACTCACACTGGTGTCTTCCCAAATGGTGTTGCCTTTTTCTTTCCTCAGGAATCACCTCTTCTTTTTCTTCCTCCCATCTGGGGACAGCTCCAATGCAAATGCCTCCTGCAGCCAACTCTTGTCACTGTAGACTGACAAAGGAGATCTTGCAATGGAGAGAGACTCCCTAGAGCTGCTGTGGAGAGCTGAGGGGGGAAGCTTTGTCCCTTAGTCTTGAAGTCTTGCTGGGGAGCTGCTCATGCTCTGGGGGACGGACACCAGTGGTGTTTATCCAAGTCTTGAAGGTTCATTCCTGTAAAGAAAGAAAGTATATGGATGCCAGATAGAGAAATAAGGTATACGGGAGAGAGACGTGGAAAAGGAGAGGGGTAATAGAGAAAGGAGCCCTCTGCAGGCAGAGATCAATCTTCATGGAGGTAATGATCAGTGCTTAGTTCATTGCAAATCTCAGGGTACATTTATATGGTAATGCAGGGTTCAGCACCGGGTGAATACATATAACTGGTTACAAAGTGTTATGTGTAGGACAAAGAGCTAACATATCTTTGGTCAGGTACATAGATTGGCAAAAGTGTCAGCAGAACATTCTGCCCCATATCCTCTCTTCACATCCTTAGAACATCTTGCTTCACATCTCTTTTCCTGGGGTACATCTTGGCAAACTTCTTTATATTATTTGCCCAAGGACAGCATGTTTCTGCTCTAAGGCACGTATGCAAGGTTGTGCAGCTTGCTTCTATCCAGTGTCTGCTCAAAATGCTCTCTACATTCCTGATCTTCCTGACACACCACAGAGACTTTGGGGTTGGTGCATTGGCGAACAAATTTCATTCTGCGAACTTCTTGAATTACTGCAATTACCTTTTTTTTTTTTTTTTTTTTTTTTGCTTTCCTCCAGAAATATTGTCATAATCTAATGCTTCCAAAGAATCTTTTCCTACTTTTTGGGGAATTCCTTTGCTCCCCTCCCAGATCAGGCCAATTCCCAGGGCGCCTTCCCAAAGTGAGGGGCAGCCCATGGCCTCCACTCTCCAGCTGGAACAGAAGGAAGCACAGAGTTTGCTGATGTGGGAGAGGAGCTTCTCTTTCCTGCCTGCTTTTCCTTTGGGACAGGTTGGTGTGTGCTCATTTGATAAAGACAGATTTAAACTCTGAAGCAGCTGTGTTTCAAACTGCTCCCTTCTCCAGCTCTTCTGTGGGTATCCTCGGACAAAAGGCCTCTTGGTCGGAGCTCCCTGTGGCAGGTTAAGGAAGGAGGTTGATATTTCAGGGTATTGACTGCTGAAAGCAGCTGGTTTCTGGAGGTGTCCAGAGCTGGGAGTGGCTCCTTTTCTCACCTGCCTGCAGCAAAGGAAATTGCAAAGTGGGAATTTCATTTGTGGAGATGGCCACCAGCGGTGTTTGCCAAGAGATGGGCTGGCAGAGAGGCAGATCTCATGCTAAACTGGCTGTGTGTTTGTTTTAATGGTGGAGAGGGTCAGAGATGCAGACACCGACACCAGCTGAAGGAACAGTGTAATTTACTGTAATGTAAAAGTGCAAAAAAGAGTCAGGAAAGGATAAGCTAAGCAATGCACCTCAGCATTATTACAAATGGGTGCCTCTGGTGATTAAGGAAGATCCATCAGCAGGTACCCCAATGGTTTCCCCTTCATGCAGAGCTGCACATCAGCTGGGGGAAGCTGTCCCAGCCCAGCCCTGCAGAGCCACGGCCGGGAACCGGGAAATCCTGCGGTGCCTCCACCTTTGGTGGCCACGAGGCTCCCGAGTGCGCTGTGAGAGCAGACCGGCTCTGAACGTGCTGGACGAGCAATGTGCCAGAGCTTCTGCTGGGGCACAGCTGGTGTCATTCTCCTCTTGGTTTTCTCCCCGAGCCTGCCCAGGGCTCAAGGAGGAACCAAGGCCAGGTGTGGCCTTGTCCATTTTCCTCATGCAGAAAGGTGAAGACGTGTTTCACCAGTGAATGCATGTAACAATCCTTTTGATAGTAACACTTGGTTAAGGAGCAGGTACATAGAAGATTGGGTTGGGAAGGTCATCTAGAGGGCAGCTTTGGCTCAGGTCCTGTTGTTGAGGCTTCAGTCAGGGTCTGTTGTTCAGGCCTTAGTCCTTCAGTATTTTGTGGTGCAAATCACACCTGTGCAGAGCTGGAAACAAACAAGTCTGTCCTTAGCACATTTGAGACAGGGAACAGGATTAGCCCTGCAAGGCCAGGCTGGGGCCAAGAGCACAAGGCCAGCACCCTGCTTTTGCCCACAGGCAGCCCTGCAGAGCAAGCAGCCCCTCCTGCCCAGGGGCTGAGGTGCCCGAAGCTGCCTCCCCGCTGTGCAGCTCTGCAGAGCCCGCGGGGCGCAGGGTCCTGGGCAGCCAGGGCAGCCCGGCTGCCTTGGGGCACAAGGAGTGGCCCAGAGAGAAGCTGCTGCCCTTTGCTTTGGAACTGTTCCTCGGAGTCTTGTCATTAATCCACAGTGTCTGATGTGTTTTCCTTTCCTCTCCCAAATTTAACACAGCTTTCTGAGAAAACTGACTGATGTAGCTGCTGCTGGTGGTGGTGGTGCTTTTGTCTGCAGGTGAGGGCAGGTGATTTGGACCAAGGATGGAGTCCATTGTTAACACCCCAGCTTTGCCAAGTCAAGAAAACCATTCACAATTGGGCTATCAGTGCTCAGCAGTTTTCCTAGTTTTTGGAAAGCTACCACCTGAAGAAACCCAAGAGATTTTTCTCCAGGAGGACACCAGCAGTAGCATGATGCCAATGTTTTCCACCCCTTTTCTGTGTCTTTTAAGAGTTCCGCAGTGCCCAGCAGGAATGAAATGACCTGTGATAATGTGATTTGAGAGCTCTGTGTTGTTCGTTGCTACATGAGTGTTCATGACAAGCTGGACACCCCACTCGTGGCTCGGTTGAGTTAAATTCATCCCAATTGTGTGCAAACAGCAGCCCCGAGATGCTGAGAAGAGCAGGCACAGTGGGTGGGTGTGCATGCACACACCCGGGGGCTGACTGCTCTGTGGGCAGATGGTTTTGCACTGTTGTAAATCTTCACTCTCCCAAGCTGAAAGACTATTTCAAATATATATCTTAAATGAAAATATATATCAAAAAATAAAATTGTCCAAAAATACATGTACATTAAATTTCATGCATATTATATATTATATATTTTGATTTCTATTCTATTCTATTCTATTCTAAATATATGAGATCATTTTTGAAGCCTTTGCTTGTGGGGGATATTAGATGATCTCCTAGTGTTTGTACATTTTTGCTTTCTGCTACTGCTGATCCTAGCAGCAACTCCCTGTCAGTTCTTCCAGGTCACTTCACACAAAGGGATTCCATCATTTCAGTGCCTGTGAGAGCTTGGCACTGAAATGCCAAGTTGATTCCCAGCTCTCCAGCCTCCCTCTGGATTTTGGGGCATCTCAGCACTTGTGTCCATGGCCCTCCCTTCATCCCCAGCCTGCAGCAGTCACAGTCGCTGCTGCCTCCCCCTTGCTGCAGCTCTTTTGCCAAAGTGCTGCCAAAGGCAGCAGAGCTGGCTCAGGATCCCTGCTGGCTTCTGCTCTCTGGGATGAGCTTCAGGGGGACACTTGGAGCCCTTTCCTAAAGAGCTGCCCGTGGGATGAGGGATTTGTCCTCCCCGGGTGGCTCCTGCTTGGATTCTGTGCCCATGGAGCCCCGGAGTTTTCTCAGCTGCCTCTGCAGCGAGTTCTGAGCCAACGTGGGGCTCTGCTGCCAGCCCAAATCTGCGCTTCCCCTGCCCAGCCCGAGTGCAGGTGGGGCATGTGCCGGGCATGGCCGGAGATTGGCACGGCCAAAATCCTCCAGCATTTACATCTGCTCATGGCTTTGGGCAGCACAAATCTACACTTACTTCAGTTGAAACATTGCATTTATTGCAGATAGCTACACCCGCACTACTAATGTACAAATACACAAACATTAACTTATGTTTAAAAATGAAATTTATTTTAAATTACAACATCTGTGCTAGCTACCAATATGGAAACATAGAAATATCAATTTATGAATAAAATCTAATTTATTCTGAGAATTGTGCTATGTAAATATATACAGATATCAACTTGAGTGAAAAAAAGTTACTTTATTGCAACCGTCTGCAACAACTCACTGTACACAAATGTTGAAGTTACTGAATTGAAGTTTAACAATCAAATTTATTACATATTACTACAACTGTACAGCCCATATACAAATACAGAAACATCAATATCCCTCTCTAAAGAATCTCAGATCCAGAACTAAATAAATAGAATTTTAGAACTATACAACTCCATATATAATAAATAGAAGTAAATACATATATGGGCATAACAATATAGAGATGTAAACATGCATTACATATTTCATGACATATAACATGACAATATAATACAAATATAACAAACCTGTCTATAAATACACAAATATCAATGGACCAATAAAAAAATCCATACAACTCCAGCAATAGAAATGCACAGCTACAGAGCTGTACAACTGTGTAAACAGAGAATATACACGCATCAATATAACAATATACACACATAATATCCCTATACAAATATCAGTCAGTGTATGTAAATATCCCTATACTTGTACCTATCCAAATCTAGCTACACATCCATAAACAGCACCAGATCAGGAGGGGTTGCAGCCGCCGATGTTCCCAGGCTCTCCCTCGGCTCCTCCTCCCGAGCAGAGCAGCTCTCCTGGACAGGGACAGCAGATGGGACATCTGGCAAGCACAGGGAACAGTGAGTGAGTGTGGGGACGTTTCCCTTGGCAGCAGCTGCGCTTCCATCAGGGAAGAGGAAATGTCAGAGCCTCCCCAGGAGGGTCAGAAGGAAAAGCAGCCGAGCGGGCCAGGCTGTGGTGAGCTGTTCGCTTCTTTCTGGCATCCCAGTTGCTCTGAGGGAACTCCCTCATGTCAGGTTATTGAACCACCTCTGCACTTACCAAGACTGTGGCCCCCAAATCAATCAGCATTTATGGCTCCAGCTGCTTGCACCAATGACAGGGAATGTCCTCTAACAGTGCTGGGGCACAAAGTTACCTTGCACAGGTCATCTGACAGGGCCTTGTTCTTTCTGTGCTTCCTGTGTTTCTCCTTACCTTCCACTTGGAATTTTTACAGCATTTCTTTTTCTTTCCCCTTAATCTGTGCTGAAATGTGTTTCTCTTCCAAGATTCAGTTTCTTCAGTGATTCTGTCAAGCCTTTCCTCAGAAGCTTTTATCATGGAATTCAGTGTCAATTTCAGCAATTTTGGTGATTTTCTGTGAGATTTATGCAAGTGTCCTGTTCATTGGGCACCATTTAGGAAGGTACAAAAGAGAACAAGGATGTTCTTTATGTCAGTTCACTAGTGGAATATTCATGGACAGAGAGAGTGATTAGCTGAATCTACATCTACCCCTGACCTGAAAGTGCAACAGGTCATTTGGGGAGAAATTACAGACCAATTTCTCCTTCTACCAGCCTGTATTCAAATGTAAAGTAAATAGAGCAGGGTGAGAATGTCAGTGTTCAGCTCTGGAAGTGCCTTATTAAGGTGTTCTGAAAGTAATGGAGATAAAATCTGGGTGGGCATTCCTAATTTCCAGACACTCATTGTCAATTTCATTGACTCTGAAAGCAGCAGAGATGTGCACATCATACCTTATCAATCCATTTGGGGATGTTTTAGGTTCAGATTCTCTGAGGCTTCAGATTTTTAGATCTCTAGACAATGCTTCCAGGAATCTAAATAGCTTTCAGAAATTAAACTTTTTTCCTTTTTTCCTCAGTCTTTGCACTCATGTCCACCAGAAACCCTCAGTGAATGGATTCCACTCTAATCCATCTCCAAGCTGAATCTCCCAGCTGTGTTCACATTGGTGGTTCGTGTGTCTCTTCTGCACAGCGCAATTTTAAAATCTTCGTTCCTTATAATCTCTGCCCTTCCTTTTCTGTTTTAGCTTGCAAATGCATGCAGATGTATCAGAAATGACACATCTAATTTCTGATGCATCAGTTCCTGTCTAGCAATTTCATTTTATCCTGTTCTGATGTTATGCTAGCCTTGTATGTTTTATTCTAAGTGGACTCCTGTTTTCTTGCATGTGGAAGTTTTACAATGCAATGCTCTCATTCACCTGCTTTCATGAAACCCTTCATTAACATTAGCACAAGTAACTGTGTGATTCCCTTCTGCTTTGTAGAAGATTTGGGAAACTCAAGTCCTGCTCAGCTACAGAAAAACATACATGGTGCTTGGTAATTCCCCTAAGAGCTTAAGTTAATGGTAAACAACTGCAGCTTATTAATTTCACAGAAATTGGGAGAAAAGACATTGCAAATATTGAGGAATGTAGTGCAATATTGATGGGCATCCCTCAGTTATCCAGACAGACTGATGTCACTGGCAAAATTCCCTCTTTTCCAAAGGTTTTCATTTGCTTTGGCTGTGCTTCGTATGGCTGCAGGTCACATTTCCCTTGATTTAGGAAGTATCTTGGCAGTTACTCTTGGTGGTATATCTTGCTAATTCTGCCCTTGGAGGAATTACTCAGTTCTGCAGTCCTTATTACATGCCCTGTTCTAAAAGATGTCTATGCTATTTTCCCTCTCTCTGTGTTTTCACACTTGTTCAACAAGGTTTTCTTTCTTAGAATATTAATCACAACATCCCAAAGGATTAAAAAATGCTTAGGTATTTTTCCCTTAGTATTTACTAAAGAAAAATAATAATTAAATAAAACCTGTATGCATGTAAATCTGGATGTAAAATACAAACAGAAATTAACTTGAGAGTTCTCCCAAAAACCTTAAGGAAAAAACCCCATTTATTCTATAAAGCCCAGAGTATTCATCTACAGTAGACAAAAATGGGCATGTTCTAGAAGAGAAAATCTGTGCAATGGTTCTGCACAGAATTCTATGCTTTCAAGCTTTTTTCCCTTCAGTGGGAAATGGCAGTGCCATTCTCTGAACTGTAATGCTCTGAGCATGTTCTGCTCACCATGGCAGCTTTCTGCTCTCCCCTGGTACAGATCATCCTCCCAGCAAAGGGGGAGTGCAGCCACCACAACTCGCAGCTCCTTCCACACAGCAAGAACCTGAAGGACAGAGATGGCTTTCACCAGCTGCTGCAGGTTCTAACACTGCCACCTCTCAGCTGCCGAAAGCCTGAATTTCTGTGTTGCAGTGCGTTAGTTTATTGAGTCAAATGTTCTGTTATATAGTGGTATGTTCAAGTGTTCCCCGAGTTACTACAGTTAGTTTCTCCCCTATGTTATGCCCTCCTACCCAAGTGTCCCTCAAGGAATCCACTCCCACCTCACCAGATTTTCCCTGTCTGTCAAGACAACCCGGCCCCTTTGCCCCATCCATCAGCCCAAACCCTACCCTTTGTTCCAGAAAGTTCCCTGTCCCTCACCCTAAGATCCAATCCCTATCCCAAAGCTCTCTCTTCCCCTTGTTCTGATTTGTTGTAGCCCTCAAAACCGACCCCAAGAGTCGCTTATTGGTTACTATATGGTGTCCACCCCGTGTTTTGAAAGATTTTAAAAACCCATGCAGAGGAGTGCTGGGGGTTCTTTCAACATCTGTTCCCATTGGGCATTCTCACCTGTGAACCTTTGCCCCGCCTTTCCTGATGAATTTGCTGCACTTTACACCGCAGAAGAGCCTCCTCTGCTTCCTTCACTCGGCCCTCCAGGGGTCTCTATTGCTGGGCATTTGGCCTAGAGGTTATGGCTCAGGCAAGACCCTAACCTAGCCAGTTCCCCACTCTTGCCATTGTCCCTGGAGCATCACAGAGCTAGCCAGGGCTGCAGAGGGCACTGACAGTGACCCATGCCCTGGCATGTCACAGCCCCCAGAGCCACGCCTGCCAGGCCACAAGCCCCAGCCCTGGTCCCCACTGCGGCCTCAGGGGCTCCTGGGCATCCTCACCCTGAGTGCAAAGGCAGCCTCAGGAGCCCCCCAGGGCGCTCTGGATCCAGGCTGCAGACACACTAAAGCCAGCACTGAAAGGGACATGGATGGGGACGGCAGCTGGATCTTCCAGTACTCACCGCTCCTGACTACTCTCTAAGTGACCCAAACCTCATTGGCAGCACCTTGAGCACATTTACCCTGCTCGCCCCTCCTGGAACGTGGTGTTCTCACATCATGTGAGATGTGAGGATGCAGGGAGTGACCAGCTCCCAGCTGCTCTGCTACCCTGGCCTTACTTTCTGTGTGCCAGCCATGAACTTAATGGATATACTCCTGAGAAACCTAGCACAACATTTGCCTCTCAGGAGCTCTGTGGCAAAAAAACTCCACTAATCCCTAGTTTTTGCACAGAGAAGGAGGTCCTGACATAAGGCACAGGCACAGGCAGGGCTCTGGCATACGAATTCCTGAGCCGCAGGATTCCACCCATTGTTGTTCCTAGCTACTTTGCTGATATTTAAGAGCCAGTTCTGGACAAGACCTGCTGCTGCCAGGGTAGGAAAATTTGGAGAAAAAAAGGTGCAGGAGACCACCAAAAAAAACCAAGGGGGGAAACCCTTAGGAACACAGAGCACAACAGAAGTCCTTGGAGATGGGTCAATAGAAAATGCCAGCAGCAGTGAGCAGAGCCCGATTTTGCTCACTGCCACCCCAGGGGCTCCTAAGCCCCGGTGGCTTTCTGCCTGCTTCTGGCCCCTGGCCACCATGGCCCACTGCACTCGCTCTGAGTCACCTACAGCATGCCTGGTGCCTCTTGATTTGCTGACCCTGGCATGTGAGGCTCACTGAGGGAAAGGTGGCTGTCCCAATGCTGAGGGCACACGTGGCTCACTGAGCAGACTTGAGGCTTCCCCAGCAGCTTGCAGGTGCCTTATGTGTCATGTTACAGTGCTTGTGCTCCTGCCTCTTCCTGTCCCTCTTCTCACCCTCAGCCAACGTGCACCCTCTGACCTACCTTCAGTAAACCCTGTTGCATCAGACACGGTGTCAAGAGCCCTCCTTCGGCTGCCGGTCGAGCGCACATTACACCCTCCGGGCCTGGGAGCAAGGTGGGCTGGGAGAGCTGTTCTCTCAGACCAAGAGGGAGCGGCTCTCCACAGCACCTGCCCATGGACCTTCCCCGCACCAAATAAAATCATCTCCAAGCTTAGCTAGTAAGCTAGTAAGGTATAAACCATTAATTGCCTGGAAATCTGGCACTAGTCTCTAAGTGCCATTAGGTTTCTTTATTGCTAATCTAGCAGTATTCAATTTTGACTTTTATTCTTTTAATAATCCTGATGTCAGGGATATATTGATTGTTGGTTCTATTTCTTTCCTAGCTTCTAATCTTCAAGGGTATTGCTTTCTGACTACTGGCTCAACTCTTGTGTGTAGCTCAATTTTCACAGGGTCTGCTCGTTTTGATTTTCCTGGGCTATCAGTATCCCATACTCTGGGGTATACCTGATTCAATACTTGCTCTAAATAGTTCTTCTTGTTTGTTGGTCTTGTGTCAATTGTCAGTCCTACTGCTAAAACTTCTCATTTGTTTTCAGGTACCTTCCATGTTAGTTTTCTTTCTCTAAACGGAACTCTTGCTTCTAAATTTTCAAGCAAAAAATCCATGCCTAGGACAGATTTGAGTGAGTTTGGTAAATAAAGAAACTGATGTATTCCCATTTTCTTCTTGATTTTACATTGAAGTGGTTGCAGGAAGAATGCCTTTTCTGGCTCCTATTGCTGGCAGATAGTTTTCACTTTTGGGTATCAGTGCTTGATTCACGTGTGAAAATGTGTCTCCACATTTAGTTAAAAATTCAACTTCTTTATTATTCTTTAGCTGTATTTTAACTGGTAACCTGCTAGGGCAAGAACTGCCAGTCTCGGTCATTCCTGGTATCTGGTGAACATTGCACAGCAGCCGGCATCGTTCGCGTCCCACAAAGGGCTTACGATAGGACACAGCTTGTC
The DNA here is from genome assembly GCF_027887145.1 of Ammospiza caudacuta. Lineage (NCBI taxonomy): Eukaryota > Metazoa > Chordata > Aves > Passeriformes > Passerellidae > Ammospiza > Ammospiza caudacuta. Next base: position 1,785,646 of record NC_080614.1, on the reverse strand, counting down.
TACTGTGCCTTGTAAGGCTCCACTAGCAATTTGTCCCTGCACACGTGCTCTGGCTGCCTTGATCGCCAACTCTTTTGCTGCTTTGGTTAGCTCTGTCAACATGAAATCAGGATCACCTCAGCCTGGCTCTTGACTCGTGACTACGAACTCCAATCTTTTTGCTACTTTGCTAGGGTTTTCTCTATCCATTTTAACTTTTTCCCACGAGCATCCCAGGCTCCGCTGGGCTGCGTCCATGGGGAACCCGTCCCAGTTGCTGACTCTGCTCTGGGTGAAAAGCGTTTTCCTAATACGGAAATGAAACCTGCCCCATCCCAGCTCCCTGCCCTTTCCTCGAGTCCTGTCACTGGTCCCAACAGCGAGCTCGGTCCTTGAGTGGCCATTAATTGTAAACATCCAACATGGGCCAATCACAGGTGCACCTGTTGCATTTCACAGCAGCAGATAACCATTGTTTACATTTTGTTACTGAGGCCACAGCTTCTGAGAAAGGGAAAAAATCCCAAAGAAAGGATTTTTCACAAAAGATGTCTGTGACACCAGGGATTTCTTAGTTCGTTTTCACCAGAAATGGGTCAGGGAAAAAGTAAGTTCCTTGACCCAGGGGCTGCGGATTGTGTGAGTAATTCACAGCAGTTTGAGGTATCTAGGAACTGTGAGGTGGGTTCTCAGGGGGAGAGCATTCCTCAGGACAGCCCACTGGGGATGATAATACGGTTTGGAGATGAATGGGAATCCCAAAGGAGAAAAAGTAAACAGAAAATAATTAAGTATTACATGTTTAAATGGAAAAAGGAAATGATCCGGAAAGATAATTTTTATTGGTCTAAGTTCGGATCATTTGAGGATTATATTTGCCAGGCTCTAAATATATATGTGAATTCAAAAGACCCTGTTAATCAGGAGGAGAGTGAAAATGCTGCCTTTTGGAGTCCTGAGGGGAGAAGTAGGTCTGTTGTTCAGAGGCAGGACAGGGCACTTCAGGAGTTATTGAGAGGAGCACAAAGGGTGTATGTGAACAGAGATAAGAAAAAGCAGAAAGCAGATGCCTGAATTTTGGTAGCAGCAGTTAAAGAAATGCAGGCAGCTTTGAATACAGAAAAATCCACAGAGAAAAACAAAGAGCAGATGTCAAGATCTATCTTTAGGAACACAAGACCTGTGTGTTTTTCCGACCACAAGAAAGAGCACCTAAAAAAATTCTTGCCCTACCTTAGAGGGTGCAGGTCCTACCTGTTTTTACTATCATAAAAAGGGGCACAGACAAAAAAAGTTGCAGGAAGAAAGAGCAAGATGAGGAAACTTTTAATGGAGGTCAGGGGCTCTGTTTAATGAAGGGGACTGAAAAACACCACCAGAAGTGTGTTGATAAGTTATATTCTTAGTCAATACAGGAGTTTCTCAGTCGACAATGACAAAATTACCCCAGGGATGTGAGATAAGTTGTGAGCGAGTTCCAGTAGTTAGAATTACAAGAGAGGCTTTTCCAGTTCCTGTAATTAAAGGGGTGCAAATTTAAACAGACGACAAATTTGGAGTAAATGATTTATTGTTGATACCAGAAGCGGAGAATAATTTATTAAGCAATGATCTAATATTAGCCTTAAATTTACAGATAAAACCCTGGGAAGGAAAACTAAAAAATTATTCTTTAACTGAAGAAGATAATCTGGAAATTAATGATATGGGTTGGCATTTGAGTGAAGTGGGGAAGAGCTTGGGGTAAAGGAATCTGGTCCCCTTAGTCCCTCCTGGTCAGCACAAGCCTGTGAACTTTATGCATTACTCCGTGCATTATTCATACTAAAAGAGCAAGAAGGGACTATTTATAAAGACTCCAAATATGCTTTTAGTGTAGTACATACTTTTAGAAAAATTTGGAAGGAAAGGGGACTTATAAACACTCAAGGGAAAGGGTTAGTACACGGGGAATTGATAATTCAGATACTTGAAGCTTTAAAAAGCTCAAAGAAAATAGCAGTAGTTCATGCAAAGGGACATCAGAGAGAGAGGGATATTAGAGTCAGAGAGAATAATTTGGCCGACGAAGAAGCAAAAAGAGCGACCTTAAGGAAAAAAAAACCCAAAGCAAAAATACTGAAATCATTACCTTACAAGAAACAGAATTCAGCAGGGGACACTTTCTCTTTCGCTAGCAGAACTGGCAGCTATAAGGAAATTAGGAAAAACATTTAAGGAGGGAAAGTGGGTTTTTCTTTATAGCAAGATTATGATGCCAAAACCAGTGGCACATTAGGTCTTAGATAACTTGCATAGATGGACACACTGGGGAATAAGAGCCCTTTGTGATCACTTTTTAAAATTTTATGGGTGTATAAGGATATTTGAAATTGGAAAGCAAATCACCCAGGGGTGTCTCACCTGTCAAAAAGTAACTAAGAAGGCATTAAGAAGCCCTCCCTCTGGAGGATGCAAAACAGCCTACAGGCTATTTGAAACGATCCAGGTTGATTTTACAGAATTGCCTAAAGTGAGTCGGTGGAAATATTTCTTAGTTATAATAGATCAATTAACTCAGTGAGTTGAAGCATTTCCAGCAGCTCGGGCTACAGTTCAAACGGAGGCCAAAATATTGTTGGAATATGTAATTCCAAGAATGTGATAATGTGGTGGGATTTAAGTGGATTTATATTAACCCTGATTTAGTAAGAATGAACTAAGCATCCTGGAGTGGCTGCCGACCGCAATTCCCTTGAGCTCAGAGGCAGAAGAACGCTGGTGGAAAAGAATAAAAGACTTTCTGAATCAGTGGGAACAGCCTAAAAGGATCAAAGATCTCCTCCAAAATTACCCACCAGCAACATTATTAGAATTTATTACAAAACTGCAATTCCAGAAACTGAGATTGATAACACCTGGTGTTGAAAGAGTCCAGAGACAACTAAAACATTGGCAGTGCAGTAAACATGGCTTAGGGTGTCATCCCTGGATATGTATTGTTTGCACACTTTGCTTTAACTCATGGTGGAGAGTACCTAAGAGGGAAGAGAAGGAGAAACAATTGATTTGCTTGCTTTGCTATAGTTATGTATTTAGACAGCTAACTATAGAACGCATTGCTAGTGATTTTTTTTAGATACCAATGAGACTGGGAGACGGGACCCTTCCAGAAGCAATTGGATTAATAGAGAACTTAAATCAATTGGTTCTTGCCATATTGGCTATAGCACAAATAAGAGAACAAGCAATTTATAATATTATAGACCAGTGTCTCATAATCAATAGTTGTTGTGGAGAAGAAGTCTATATATCACATCGTAAGCGCATTCCAGGGGCATATTGGCCTGGCGAGTGTGCCTATTGGAGGCTGTGATTTAATGCACTTCTTGCACTTGAAGTAGAAAATATTTAGTGAAATCTTATTGTGGTTGACGCATCCCTGAAATTTTGGAAAATACAGATTTATGGTATTCCAGCCTAACCTTTCCCCTGTTCTTGTCGTTTTAATTATTTCTTCTTAACCAGCCAGAACTGAGAAATGGTATTTAAGAGGGGACAAGCAAACTCTGTGGGGCTATGGGTACCAAATAAACTAAAAACACCAGTGACTAGATCCCTAGATATTACCTTTGCTACTGAGAAGACTAGCATCTCGGCCCTTGGTTGCAACCCAAGGGGCCTTGAGAAAGGTAGAAAGGTAGATTTCCTAAAGAAATCTATAATATTATTTTCACTGTGATCATTCTGGTACCCTGGATGGTTGGCCAAAGCCAGAGAGCCACACTGGACAGAGTTTCATCAATAAAAAAGCAAACAGGGCAAAAACAAAGTCCCAGCAATTTCAATATTTGTGACTATTGCAATCACCCTATGAAGATTAAGGACAAGATGGGATCTGTGTTTGTGACACACCCATATGTTAGTTCTGCCTGCTACAATCACAACCACTTTATAGATGTTTGTGTTAAAGAAAGAAAGATGCATTGGGTAGGGAAAAATTTAAACTATAATGGACGAGCTCCTCATCCCCATGGTAATCAGATTTGCCCCCAGTATGAAAAGTTCTTTTGTTTTGAAAGAGACGATAATTGAAATGATCCAAGTATAAGCATGGGAAACCAGGCACTAAGAGAAAAATTGAAAGAGAAAATAAAAGAAGAGAAAGAAACAAAGGAGAATAGAGGAAAGAACAAGAGAAAAGAGTCAAAAGAATTGGCTGAATTGTATAAATAGCTTAAACAGCACTACAAAGATTGGAACCTGCCAGCCTCGAATAAGAATCTGTTTGTGAGGTTGATGCAAGATATTGCTACAGAATTGGGATTATCCAATGTTGGATTTGTGGAGGTCTAAAAATAGCTGAAAAGATGGACGTGGAAAAGTGAGAGCTTAGCTCCAGAACAATTTTTAAAATGGAACCATACCCAAATTTCTAGAACATTGAAGAGACTTGAAAGATAGATTCTAAGCTATCAAGTAATTGAAATCATTTGTATAACTCAAGAAGGAAGAAAATTTAATAAAGTAGTGGGGCATACTCCTTGTAAATCCACATTGGTGGTCAATATGGATAATCGTTCAAAAGTTTGGTGACCTGAAACCCCTGTTGGTTATTAGAGACCAATAAAAAAAAACTGTGAATGGGATGAACAGATTGATTTATGCTGGTACAGAAGTCCTGGAGCTAACCCCTACCAATCTATCAATGGCTCAGGATTGGTCATGGGGATATAGGACCCTAATTTGCCTGTTGAATCGAGTGATAGGGCCCCAAGTAGTAGTGGAAGTGGTGTCAAATCACACCACTGGTGCCTTAAAAATGTTGGCCAGGCAATATACACAAATGCGGGCATTTGTGTACCAAAACAGGATTGCCCTAGACTATCTGTTAGCAGAAGAAGGAAGAGTTTATGGGAGATTTAACAAATTTTACTGCTGCATAGAAATTGAAGAAAATGGAGAAGCTATCACTGAACCTGTCGAGGAAATTAAAAGGGTGGCTCATGAGCCAGTACAAAAGTGGAATTCAATCTAGAAAGCAGATTGGTGAGATAACCTCTTTGGAGGTGTTTGGTAGAAAAAGTTAGAGTTCATGTTGTTTTGTTCAATTTTGAGACCTTTGTTTCTGCCTTGTATGATTCCATGTTTTATTAGGCTAATTTGCTCAGTGATTCAGGAGATGCAGATTACAATAATATCTCTAGATTCAGAATCAGTAGAAAGAGGAAAACCAAAATCTGTGATGGTACTAACAGCTGAATCAACCGGTGTTAAATAATAAGGACCTAAACAGATTGAAATAGCCCAGGAAATGCTAACCAAATTTGAAAAAAGTCTGGAAAATTAGAGGCAGCAACAGAAATGCTGGAGAAATTTGAAGCTGAAGAGACAACAAGAAAATCCAAATTCTGAAGAATATAAAGGATATCAGGGCATAGATTTTTAATAAAGCACGGAACATAATGATCAAGAAGAGAAATGGGGGATTTGTGGTAAATAGGTATGATTCATGCTGACAAAAATTGAAACAGGAATCAATATTAATACAATAATTAATATTTGTGGATAATAAAACAGTTAAAAATTGTAATGCCAAAGAAGAAAGGGAGAAGAGGGGCTCCACCCCCCTCCCTGCAGATGTTCAGGAACAGGAGGAAAGCAAGAGATAACAGTTGCTAAAAATTAACACAGAAGGGAAACTCTGGTTGGGTCCCAGAAAAATGTTAATTATAAGGGATTTATTGCCTTGATATGTAGATGTAGTGATATGTTAGTCTTGGCTTACATTGTACTGGCTTGGTGGCGCATGTGTAACCCAAAGGTGAATTAAAAGACACACAGGAAGACTACGAAATCTTCATCAGACGACCTCCAAAAGACTTGTGCGACCACCAAACTCAGTGGCGGTAAAGGTGGTAATGAGGGTGGAGATAGAAATATGACAAACTGAAAATGGGAGGAGATGATATTAACACATGGCATGTAAGGGGGTAATTTTCACTTGGCAAGCTCATATGTGAGGTGGCACGGGTCCAAGAGCCCTTCACTCTGTACCCCACATTTTTTTTTGCTTATGCGCTATTATTTGAACCAAATTATCCCTTATTTATGTATTTTCTCAACTATTCAAATAAAATTGCTGCTATCTCAAATATTGTTTGGGTTTTTTTTATGATGGGAATATTGGGCAAACATAACACAGACAGCCAAAAAAGCTCCTTGTGGGCAGAGCTGGCAGCATCGGACCCCCAAATTGTGTCCAGTGCTGCCTTGTGTAGCCCAAAATCGCCAGTAGAGGCACTGGATGTTTGTGCACCGGGATGCTTTAGGACTATGGCTGAAATTTAGGAACCCCGGCCCTAATTACAATGCCTCCTTAACGGTCTGCAGCACCCAGAGCAGAACTGGGGCATTGGCCCAATCAGCTCCAATTTTGCCCCATTTTGCCCTCCCAAGGCACTGCTTCCAGCCTGGGCTGTCCCTGTGCTCCAGCTGCAGCTGTAGAGCCCTCAGAGCTGCGGCTCTGCTCTCCTTCTCCTCCTCCCCCTGTGGCTTCTGTGTAGGGACCAGCAGTGGCCCAAGAAGAGCAGGAACTCCAAAAGTGCTCTGGAGCCCCCTGAGGAGCCCTGGCAGAGTCAGCACCGAGTACCAGCTTTCCTCAACATGCCAGGGCAATTCAACATTTCCAGAGTGGCTGTGCCAGGGCTGAAGGAAGAAAACGGAGTGAAAGGCTGAGGGTTTGCAGGAATTGCGGTGTAAAGCCACTAGACGGGCTGCTGTGGACCCAAGACCTGCCTGGGGTCAGGTGCTGCCTTCCTTCCATTCAGGATCAGGGACAGCAGTCGCAGGTGTTGCAAAGGGCGTGTGCCTGAGTCCAGGACACTGCTACGCTGCCGGTGGGCACTGGGATCCAACCTGCTGCCTTGGCGGCTTCTGCCCGCTGCCGGTGGTGGTGCCGGGAGCGATTGGTGCCCGTGAGTTTGCAAAAGGAGCGATTTCCCCTCCTCCCTCCCGTCCGAGGCTGCCATGGTCCCTGAGGGGATGGAGCTGGACCGGGGCGCCCCCTGCTGGCCGGGAGTGCTCTCTGCAGCGCCCCCTGCTGGCCGCAGTTAGAACTGCCACAAAAACCAACTGTGCTGAGCGGGAGGGAAAGTTCTGGGTTTCTCCTGTTTGTTCTGTTCTGGTTTATAAATTTCCCAGTAAAGACCTGTTATTCCTTTTCCTACACTTTGGCCTGGAAGCCCCACCATTTCTGAAATTAGAAAACATTTTTGACATGGGTCTTCATTCTATTCCAGGAACATTCCCACTTTCTTGGCACATATTGCTCATAAACGAGATTTCAGCTCCTGAGCTGCAGTGTGGATGGGACAGACACCTAAAGGGAAGACAGGATCAGGGACTTGGCCACCTCATGCTCTGCCCTTTAAGCCAGTTGGGCCACCAAGGGCCCTCTCCCCAGATGGCACTTCTGGTCCCCCGACCACTCAGGAGCTGGCTTTGGCAGAGTGTCACACTGTCCCCAGTGTTCCATGGCTGACAGACTGATGGACAGATGGGGCCCTGTCTCACCAAAAGCAAGGCCTGACCCACCCCTGCCACACATAGCTGTTCCAAAATATCTCCAGACATCACACTTTTCCTGTCTCTGAACCCCCACCATGTGCCATGGTCTGATCCCAACTGCTCTGGCAAAGGGGCAGGCTCCAGAACCCTCACAGGGCCTTCGTGGCATTGTTGTGGGATGATCACGGGAGAGGAGGGGTTTGGGAGGGGAGAAGAGGAGGGGAGAAGAGAATCCCGAGCCTTCTGAAGGCCGCTTTGGCCATCAGAGCGAGGAAGATCCAAGGCCATGCCAGGTTACTCTGGCGTGGGAAACATGCTGGGAGGAGTGTTCAGGGTTTGTTACTTGTTGGGGTCTCTCCTAGGAAATTGTTCTTTTTGTGACTCTTTGGACTCTGAAACTTGTTGCTGTTGCTGGTGGTTTCATTCTCTCTTGTTGCTGTTTCAGGAAATTGTTCTTCTCTCAGTCCTTTGGGATCTTTCTCCCTTCACAAGGAGGTTGAGGAGCAATTTTTTAGTGGCAGCACACACAAGAGTGGGTGCCCATGGGTGGGTACCCCCAGTGCCCCCCAGTGTCACAGCACATTCCCGTAGATGTCACTGGGTTCCCGTGGTCGCCCCTGGGGTCCCCGCAGCTCCGCGTAGGTCACCTGGGGATCCTGGAGTGTGGTGGCACGGGGGGACGCTGCGAGACACACGGGCTGTGGGATCTGGGTGGGGTGACACTCGTGGGTGAGGTGTCCCTCTGTGTGTGTCCCCACCGTACTCACCCCCTGCCCTCTTGGTGACCATGGCGTGGGTGTACAGCACCTCCCCCTCCTCTGGGGGGGCCGGGGGATCCGGGGGGACCCTGAAGGAGCAAAGGGGATGTGGGGGAAGAAATGGGAGGTCGTGGTGGTCGGGGTAAAAGGAGAGAGTGTGGTTTGAGCCCCCACTCACCTTTCCTGCTGCTTTCTTGCAGTTGCAGAGGAAAGAGGGGAGGGGTGACTGTGGGATCCGAGGGCTATGACCCCTCTCAGGAATCCTGAACAGCCAAGGGGCCCTCAATTTCCCACAGGACCCCCAAGCATCCCTGAGGTCCCCCAGAATTCATGAACATCCCCAGTGCCCCCGACCAACTCAGCCTCAAGAACCCAAAGCCCGGCAGAGACAGAGACACCCAAACACCCCCAAGGGAACCCCCAACATCCCTGCAGGACCCTCCAGCACCTCCCCAAACCCTAAAGGACCCCCAGAAAAGATCACAGTTCTGGGGCTGTGGGTGCTGTCTAATTGCTCCCCAACTCTGGGGACCTCTACAGCTCCCTGGGACCCCTGTCTCCCCATTGTCATCCACCCATATGGTGCCACTGATGCCAGGTCACAATGACACCCACAAGCAGGTGCAGGAACAAAAGGGCCCAACCGACCCCTGCAGCCACTGCAAGAAACAGAGGGGGACACGGTGTCAGGGTGTCACCCATCATTCCAGGGGTCCTGCACTCCCTAGTGACCCTGTGTGTCGCCACCTGTGTCCCTGTGTCCCCATGTTTTCACTGTCAGTGCCAGCTCAGGGCTGAGTGCCCAGAACACACGGTGCCGTCCTGTCCCAGCTGGTTGGTGGCCACTTACTGGTAGGTGGCCCACATTGATGGCTCTGAGCTCCAGGAGGGCACCCCAGGCAACCTCCTGCCCATTGTGAAGCCAGGTGAAGGTGACAGGGGCTGAACCCACCTGCACCTAGCAGCGCAGGGTCATGGGGTCACCTGCACGCACCTGGTGTGACAGGGGACTGGGGATGATGGTGGCATTGGCCACGGGCACTGTGGGGACACAGACAGGGCTGAGGGCACAGGGAGGGGCTGGCAGCCGGTGTGGGTGGGTACGGACAGGGGGGATGGGTGTGATGGGGGATGTCGGGGATGAGGTCACACCGTGGAGGGGTGAGAGGACACAGGGCAGAGGTGGGGGGACACAAGCAAGGTGTCCGGGGGTCATGGAGGTGCCCAGGCAGGAGACCCAAGGGGTCTCTTGGGGCTCCCTGTACCCATCCTAGCACTCATTGCGCACCGTGACGCAGAGCCAGGCACTGCTCTTCCACATGGCCTCCCCTTGGAGAGCACCTGGCAGCTGTAATTCCCCGAGTGGGAGACCCCCACAGCGGGTGAAGACCCCTGCAGGCCCCCCACCACTTGCCCGTCCTGGTAGAACACGTGCAGGAGGGGGGCTCAGGGTTGCAGGGGCCCGGGGGTACTGAGGCAGCTGAGAGTGAGGGGGGAACCTACGGTGAGATCACGGGGACCTTCCAGCACTTGCACCATGAAGAGCTCAGGGAAGGAGAGGGGAGGGAGATTTGTGACCCCAAGTTCCCTGGAAGGGGCTGGAGGTGTCAGGGTGGCAGCTCTGGGATGCTCACCATGCACTGTCACTGTCACCAGCGCAGACTCCTTCCACACCCAGTATTCCACCTGGCCTTTGAAGCTGTAGTGGCCACTGTGGTTCAGCTGCAGAGGGGACAGGGACAGCTCGGTGCTATTGGAGAACACCTCCAGATCTGTCTCCTTTTGGTAGAAGGACACCGAGGTGACCGTGTTGTTCCACCAGCCCTGGCAGCACAGTGTCACTGTGTCCCCCTCCAGTAGCGCCTGCCCCAGTGCCTGCAGTACCAGCAAGTCTCGGAGACAGAGAGGATTCATCACATCACATGACAGGGATCTGGAGGGTCCTGGTGAAATCAGGACCCCCACTGGGTCGCACTCAGTGCACCAGTGTTGTGGTGTGCTGTAATGTCCCATTTTGGCCTTCCAGGTCACTTTCCCAGGTGTGCCTATACGTCTCTCCCTTCCCCCTTGCCCCCATGCTGAGTGAGTCCTGTCCATCAGGCTGAACATTCCAGCGAGGCGTCGTGTGGTTGGTCAAGTTCAAAGGATGCCCCTATGCCCAGAGGTCATTGGCCTTTCTGGGTGTCATCTTCCCCTGAGACCCTGCCCCTCTCACCTGGTTGGTGGCTCACCTGTACCTCCCCTCCCCCTGTCCCTGAGCTTAAAAGGTGAATGAGACCATGCGGCCGGGGTTCTGTTGGAGCAGTTGCTCTCGTTCAGACCTCTGCAACCATGGAATAAACCTCTGGACATTAAACCCTCCAGCAGAATCCTCTCCTTTTTCTCTTCACCATCGCCTGAAGCTATTCCTCCTGAGGTAAACGGGGTTCCTAACAAGCCTGGACTTGTTCAGTGCCCAGCTGCAATCTCCAGCAAGCCAAGGTATCTCTGGGGTGACACACCGCAGTTGCTGCCTTTGGCCCAGCAGCGAGGGTCAGACCGGCCCAGGCACAATCTAACTGGTAATATTGGGAGCCTTTTTTTCCAATACACCAGAGGTCATCAATTCCATCAACAGGATCCTCTCACTCTGGGATGCTCTGGGATGTCCCAGAGCAGGGGACGAGCTCTGGTAACACAGGAGGTGACCTATGGAGCAAAGACCACCAGGGGCCCTCAGGGATCTCGTGGGTCCCAGGCTGGGGACACCTAAACATCCCTCATCATTTGAGATTCTCAGGGGGAAACTGCGCCTGGTGCCAGGTCTGACACACCAGTAGGTGTCTTTCTTGGTGACAGTGATGCTTTCCTGTCCGTCCTGCACCCAGCGCTCCCTGTCCTTGTACCAGGTGGTAGCACTGGCAGTCCCCGAGCCCTGACAGGTCAGTGTCACCCTGTCCCACAGCACTGCCGGCCTCCACGGGGACTCCACCAGGAGCTGGGTGGTCTGGGCACCTGTGGGTGACAGGGGACACCAGACTACCAGGGCCAGCGCAGGGCTGAGGACAGCAGGGTCAGGTCATGGCATCCCCTGAGGACTCACCAGCGAGGCCGAGGGTCTGGGCTGAAAGGGCGAAGGGACAGGGCTGGATGGGGGATGGCACTGCAGGGACAGCAGCACAGGGAATATGGGGTGTTGGGGCTGTCCCCAAAAGGTCTCCATGGGGGCATTGGTGTGGCACAGATGTCTCAAGGGCAGGGACACAGTGGCCAACCCATGTTCAGGAATGGGGACCCTGTGCTGACACTGGTCAACATCAGCAGCCCCACAGCCACATCCCCATGGCCCTGCACCCATGGTCCCATTCCATTGGCACCTGTCCCCATGGCCCATCAGCATGGTGCTTGTCCTCTTGTCCCTGTCCCTGCATCACTGTGTCCCTGTCCCCACAGCTGCCCCAGCCCCAAGGTTCCTTCTTCAACATCCTTGTCCCAACATCTCTCTCCCCTGTCCCCACATCCCAGTTCCCCTATTCCTGAGCCCTGTTCCTGTCCCCAAAAGCCACCCCAGGACTCTGGTCACACTGGGCTCAATGCCCTGCTGACCCTGGGGACCTCAGGGGACCCCACAGCTCCCCTGTGCCCTGTCCTCTCCCCATGCCCGGGGTGTCAGGCCCGTGCCCAGGGGACTCACCCCACAGGAGCAGCGCCACCTTCCCAGCCATCCCGGTGTCCCCAGCCATGTGCACTTGCTGTCACTCATTGCTGTGGCCACCGCTCCCCTGGCTGGTGACTCTTGGATGAAGGGGAAGGAAGCGAGGTCATGTCCGTCCCCACATGTAGGTGGCCCTCGGTGGGGGCAGGGTGGCCACAAGCTGGGCACAGGCCAGGGACATTCTGGGATAGTCTGGGGACATGGTTGGCGATGGTGTTGCCAGGAGTGGGGGGCTCAGGGGATGTGGGGAACCAAGGGTGGGTGTCCAGGGGAATTGGGGTCTCCATGCCTAGGGGGATTCAGGGATGGAAGTGCTGTGGAAACAGGGTCCCCAGGGATTTGGTGTCGTGGCATGTGGGTGCCGGAGTTGGGGGTGCAGGGGGAAAAACGGGACCCTTGGGAATAGGGGTTCTGGGGGAAGAAGCAGCCCATGGGATGGGCTCAAGGCAATGGTGGTGCTGGGCAATGGCAGTTCTGGGATAGAAGTCCCCAGGGAGGAGAGACCAAGGCAATGGGGGTCCCATGGTTGGGTTCCCAGGGGAATGGGGGTGCCCGGGATGCGCAGTGGCTGGGTGGGCACAGGGGTCACAGCTCCTTCCCAGGGTGCTTCAGAAATCGGGGTGACCCAGGGCCCAGCGCTGCCTCCCTGGGGTGCTCATTTCCTGGGGAGGTATCACATGGGGGTCCTGGGTTGCTGTGCCTCTGTGCCCACCCCCGCCCTTGACTTTTTCCTCTCTTTATTTCGCTTATTTCCCTATTTTCCTCACTTTTGTGCAATGTACCCCCATCCCCAATTCCTGACGCAGCAATCCTGGGAAACACCTGAGCAAAGAACAGGTTGGGGGCACCCAGGAGAGAGGGAAGATGGGGAGTGGGGGACGCAGGAAAGGGTGGGCAGGCTGTGGGGGATGGGGGTGTTGGGCTGTGTCCCCTCAACACTTTCTTTTTTCTAGACAAGAAGGAAGAGGCCATTTGTGCTCAGTTTCAGATGGGAAAGGGGCGGGGTTCTGTCCTGGGGGACACATCAAGGGGGGTCCTGTCCTGAGAGAATCCTGTCCCAGGGGGTGACGTATCCTGGCATGGGGGGTCCTGTCCCAGAGGGTGGCAGTTCCAGAAATGTCCCTGCACGTTCCTGGCCGGGTGCCTGTCCCAGGGGTGGCACATCCTGGGGACCCCTGTCAATGCAAGGGTGGGGCCCAGCCATGGCCCAGCCCCACTGCACAGGGATGGCCATTGCCCAGCCCTGCTCTGGCCAGCGCTAGGTGACAGCCGGGACCTGAGGGTCTTCCCTGCCCCCTTGGCTTTTATTCTGGCACTTTTAGAGCTGCTGCAGAGGTGAGAATTCTGTGGGTGGAAAAAGGCCTGCCTGTGGTTTCCTCAGCCCTGCAAGAAGCACAAGACCCAAAGACAGGCCAAGCAGTGGCTCTGAGAGGGCCTTTGATGGTTTTCAGAGCAGGGCTGGCTGGAAACTCCCCCTGCAGGGGCAGCTGAGAGGGAACCGGTCCAGAAATGCAACAATTGATCACTTTGTCCCTTTGCCCAAGGGACTGAGAAAAACCACAAAACTACTGCAAGGACAACACAATCTGCTCAACAACCTGACCTGGACCCTCCTTCTTGAACAAAACCTGCAGCCCTTTGGAACCTCATGGAAAGAATGTGTGTGTTCTGGATGTGTACACCAGAAGAGAGGGGAAAGTGTGAAAATATTGAGCAGGGGTGGCACACCAGGGGCTGGGGAACAGGGGTGTCACAGCAGGAGCAGGGAGTGTCCATGCAGGGGAATTCAGGGCAGGCTGGAGTGGATTTACCAGGGAATCAGACCCTGAGGCACACACAGGCATTTCCACAGATTCCTGTGCACTGTCCCAAGGATAGACAGAGCTTCTCCCCTTCTTCAATGGGAAGTCAATCAGGTTTCAGGGTGGAAATGAGAAACACAGGGAGAGTTCCTAAATATGGGTCAAGAAAAGGTTTCCTTATGGGCTGGGTTGCTGCCCAGCAGGCAGGGAATAATCCCATGGAGCTGTTGGACACTCAGGGAGATAAAGCTGCTGTGGGATGCAGCAAGAGAACCAAAACTTCTCATTTCATTGTGATTTGTTTGTGTTTTTATTGTGAGGGATTTGTTGGAAAAGCAATGGGTTCTATAAACCAGACCATTATATACCTTGTCAGATTGATTTTTGATGAGTTTGTTCTTTCTTGGGAAAATAATGCTTTTGCTTTTATTCTATAGATGTATAAGTTTGTCTCAAGCAATTTGGCATCAGGTGTTGCCTGGGATGGAAGGCCAAATGGGGGGACCTGACCCAGGGATGTGTGGAGCAGGGAAACAGAAACTCTCAGGACAGCCCTGGGGTGCCCCAGGGTGGGGGCTGTGCTGGGCCTTGGGTCACCCCAAAATCTGAGGCACTCCAGGAAGGAGCTTTGACCCCTGTGCCCACCCAGCCACTGCCTATCCCTGGCACCCCCATTCCCCTGGGAACCCAACATTGTCCACCAAGAGGGCAGGGGGTGAGTACGGGGAGGACACACGCAGGGGGACACGTTACCCATGAGTTTTACCCCACCCAGAACCCCAGCCCGTGTGTCTCGCAGTGTCCCCCCGTGCCACCACCCTTCAGGATCCCCAGGTGACCTACGCGGAGCTGCGGGGACCCCAGGGGCAACTGCAGGAACTCGGTGACATCTATGGGAATGTGCTGTGACACTGGGGGGTACTGGGGGTGCCCACCCATCGGCACCCACTCGTGTGTGTGCTGCCACTAAAAACTGCCCCTCTCCATCCCCATGGGGGCACAAGGATCCCAAAGGGCTTAGAGAAGAACGATTTCCTGAAACAGCAATGAGAGAGAATAAAACCAACAGAAACAGGAACAAGGTTCAGAGTCCAAATGGTCAAAAAAGGAACAATTTCCAGGGAAAGCCACAAAAGGAATAAACCCCAAACGCTGTCCCCAGCATGTTTCCTCCACCAGAGGAACCTGGCAGAGCCCTGGACTTTCACTGCTCTGATGGCCACAGCGGCCTTCAGGTGGCTCTGGACTCTCTTGTCCCCTGTTCCAAACCCCTCCTCTGCCCTGTACCCAAGACGATGATCTCACAGAGGCCCTGTGAGGGTTCCAGAGCGTCGCTCTTTACCAAGGCAGTCGGGATTAGGGCATGGCACAGGGTGGGGTGTCAGAGACAGGAAATGTTTGATGTCTGGAGATATTTTGGAACACCTGTGTGTGGCAGGTGTGGGTCAGGCCTTGCTTGTGGTGAGAGACAGGGCCCCATCTGTCCATCAGTCTGTCAGCCATGGCACACTGGGGACAGTGTGACATTCTACCAAAGCCAGCTCCTGTGCGACCACATGAGCAGAAGTGCCATCTGAGGAGAGGGCCCTTGGTGTCCCAACTGGCTTAAAAGGAAGAACATGAGATGGCCAAGTCCTTGACCATGTCTCCTCTTGAGGTCTCTGTCCCATCAACTCTGGAACCCAGAAGTTGGCAACTCTTTAATTGACATTTAAATTAGAAATGTCAGCCAAGGAAAGTAAGAACATTCCTGGAATGGAAAGAAGACCCATCTCTTACATTTTTAAATTTGGAAAATTATGTGGCTTCCAGGCAAAAGTGTAGGAAAAGGAATATCAGCTCTTTACTAAGAAATTTATAAACCAGAACAGAACAAACAACACAAACCCAGAACTTTCCCTTCCACTCAGCGCTGTTGGTTTTTGTGGCTGGCCAGGGAACGGCTTTTCCTCAGGCCTGGCTCTCTCTCTCTCCTTGCCTTGCCCAGGTGCTGCTGGCATTGCTGAGGGGCTCTCTGCAATGGCAGTTCCAGCTGCAGGTCCAGGTCCAGCCCTTGGGCTCCTCCTGTGCAGACTGAGCTCAGCAATGGGGTGTCCCAGCTCCCTGTGCCCAGGGAGCTCTGGGCAGGGCAGCCTGGGAGGCTGGCACTGAGCCCACTCTCCTGACTCTGGGAAAGGCAGGAGCCACTTTGTGTGCCAGGGATCCCTCTGCTCTCAGCTGTATCTCCTGGCTGTCCAGGGTAACAGAGGAGTGGATCTCAGAAAGGTGCAAGTCCAGGGCAGCTGGAACAGGAGAGAGGGACAGAGCAGCTCCCCTCATTCTGCACTAAGCCTCAGACAATCCTCCTGCCTCTCTGGACTCTGTTCTTCCACAGTGCCACAGAATCTTCTGCCTCTTGCATTCCCCGTCCCATCACCCAGGCAGCTCCTCTGCCACAGAAGAATATTCTTTATCCAAGTCCTAACACTAGGACTGGCCTCTGCCCTCACTGTTCTCCTGCACTGACTGGGAGTCAGGGCTGATTCCCAGGTGTCCTGCAGGTCAAGGTCCAGCTCCTCACACAACATTGGCCAGCAGCAATCGGGGCTCCAGCAGCAAAGGTGAAGGAATGTCTCCTAGACATGGACAGGGGGAGGTGTCAAGTGGCAGGAAAGGGTCTATGAGAAACAACTTTGATTTTCTGTGAGAAATCTCCCCTCAATTACCACTCTAATTCCTTCTTCAAAAGGTTCCAATGGCTGGAGACAGCAAATGTCCAACAGCAGCTCCATCAGGCACTTCTTCCTGCTGGCATTGGCAGACACACGGCAGCTGCAGCTCCTGCACTTCTGCCTCTTGCTGGGCATCTCCCTGGCTGCCCTCCTGGGCAACGGCCTCATCATCAGCGCCGTAGCCTGCGGCCACCACCTGCGCACGCCCATGTTCTTCTTCCTGCTCAACCTGGCCCTCAGCGACCCGGGCTCCATCTGCACCACTGTCCCCAAAGCCATGCACAATTCCCTCTGGGACACCAGGGACATCTCCTACTCAGGATGTGCTGCTCAGGTGTTTCTGTTTGTCTTTTTCTGTTCAGCAGAGGTTTCCCTCCTGACCGTCATGTGCTACGACCGCTACGGGACCGTCCTGGGCAGCAGAGCTTGTGCCCACATGGCAGCAGCTGCCTGGGCCAGTGCCTTTCTCTATTCACTGCTGCACACAGCCAATACATTTTCCCTGCCCCTGTGCCATGCCAATGCCCTGGGCCAGTTCTTCTGTGAAATGCCCCACATCCTCAAGCTCTCCTGCTCCAAGTCTTACCTCAGGAAAATTGGGCTCATTGTGGTTACTACCAGTTTATCATTGTGTTGTTTTGTGCTCATGGTTTTCTCCTATGTTCAGATCTTCAGAGCTGTGCTGAGCATCCCCTCTGAGCAAGGACGGCACAAAGCCTTTTCTACCTGCCTCCCTCACCTGTCTGTGGTCTCCCTGTTTTTCAGTACTGGCACATTTGCCTACTTGAAGCCGCCCTCCATCTCCTCTCCTTCCCTGGATCTTGCCCTGTCAGTTCTGTACTCGGTGGTGCCTCCAGCCCTTAACCCCCTCATCTACAGCCTGAGGAACCAGGAGGTCAAGGCTGCTGTGTGGACACTGATGACTGGATGGTTTAAGAAACCCTAAACTGCTGGTCATGTTCTGCAATATGCTTGCAATTCAAGTTGTCTTTGATAGTAGTTAGGTTTGGTGCTTTATGTGTTGTCTTTTTCTTTTGTTTTAGTTTTTTTAAGATGGTCCAGAAATAAATGCCATTGTTTGTGCCATTTCTATATTTGTTTCTCTCCACCTTTGCTGTAGTCATAGACTGTGTAAATGAGGTGCTGCACTCTCGGTGGCTTCAAATGAACTAAAGTATCTCCCAGCAGTTTTCAAGGGAGATCCCCTTTTTTTCCTTCTCTGGAGCTGCAGCAGCAATGTCTGTGTGCAGAGCTGGGGGCAGATCAGCGCTGACTCAGCAGCTGTGCCCAGCAGCAGCAGCACTTGGTGTTGCCAGTGCTGCTGCCGTGGCCCTGCCCTGCTGCCCTGGTGGCCCTGGTGTTGCTGCAGGGCCTGAGTGCTCTTGGGGCCGGGCACAGCCCTGGGGGTGGCAGTGCCGGGGCTGCAGCAGGAACAGGCCATGGACACTGCTGGGGCAGTGCTGACGCCTCAGCCCAGGCCCTGGGGGCTCCAGGCTCCTTGCCCAGGCTCTCTCAAGAACACGGCCAGGCCAATGCTCAGCACAGAAAGAGCCCTGTGAGCAGCCCCAGGCTGGCCGTGGGCAGGCTGGGGGCAAACAGCATGGCTGGGGCTCTGCAAGGGCCCTGGGGGAGATGGGAAGGAGCAGCAGAGCAGGGGCTGATCCATCCCCAGTGCGCTGCACAGCCCAGGGCAGCGTCCCAGAGCGTCCTCATGGAGCTGCCAACAACATCCCCCCTTTGCAGCCCTGGCCTCTCCCCCAGCTCACACAGGCGCCCCATCCTTGCAGGCACAGACACGGCAGCACTGGCTCAGCAGCCCCTGTTTGCATTGCACAGAGCAGGGGGAGCCCCCCCATGCTGTTGGTGTGGGGACATGAACCTGAGGGAGCACAAATGCCATCAGCCCCTGGGGCCAGCGAGGGCTGGGGGACACCAGGGAAACCACTCAGGTTTCTCTTGGCCTCTGCAGTCAGCCAGAAACTTTGCTCCCATCAGCTGGGAGTTTTCTGTCCCACTGCAGATGCTGTTGCTCAGAGCCAGGGCTGTCTGGCAGCCACCCCAGACTGCCCCAAGCATTTCCTTTCCTTCAACTGTGCTTTCGTTCTTTTTTCCTGATCCAGATTTCTTCCTCTTGCCCACCCCTGTTCCCTCCCCTGCAAACAGCCCATCCCTGTTTGCCCTTTCCTCTCTGGCCCCACTCCCCATTGCAGTTCCTGACTTGGCCCCATGGGAACGTCCCTTGGGCAGCAGGATCATCCTACAAATGCTGCAGGAATTGTCTGCAGGCTCCTGCAGTGCCTGGTGCTGCTCCCTTGCCAGAGGCACCCCAGGCCAGGGGGGCACATCTGGGCTGCTGTGTCTGGCTCTGGGGCTCCCTGTTCTGGGCAAGGAGGAGGAGCTGCAGAGGCTCTGCAGGACTGACAGGATGGGCTTTGGGGCTGGCAGGAGAAGCTGAGGGACCTGGGCTGCTGGAGCTCCTGAAGAGGAGGCCCAGGGCTCCTCCTGCAACTGCTCCAAGGGTGGTTTCAGAGAATCGCAGAATCAACAAGGTCTTAAAAGACCTTGGAGATCATCAAGTCCAATCTGTGCCCTGATACCACCTTGTGTCCCCTGAGCCTCCTCTTCTCCAGGATAAACAACCTGAGCTCCCTCAACCACTCCTCACAGGACTTGTGTTGCAGACCCCTCACCAGCCTTGTTGCCCTTCTCTTGACACACTCCAGCCCCTCCATGTCCTTCCTAAACTGGGGGCCCAGAACTGCAAAAGCACTCAAGGTGCTGCCTAAGCAGTGCTGAGCACAGGGGAAGAATCACTGCCCTGCTCCTGCTGGCCACACCATTCCTGATCCATAGGAGTGCCAGGGGTCTGATGAGAGAAATGGTGGGGAGGGAGTGGGGATAAGGTCTAATTGATTGTCAGGCATGAAGGGTCTTGATTTTCATATATGTTCAAATTGCATTAGAAGGTGCAGGGGGTCAAAATCAATTGCGCATTGCTGAAAATCTATCTATAAACAGGAAAAGAAAACAGGACAAAACAATTTTTTCCGTCTTGTTTTCAATACCATATATTGACTTTCAATATACTTCTGGAATGTGCATAATTAACCATAAGAGAATTGAAAACAAATTATTCCTAGGGACTTTTCATGTTCAGGTGTTTTGAACAAATATTTATGTGCTTTTCTCACTGAATTCCTGAACTTAAGAGCTCAAGAAAGAAGAGGCCACTGGAGTAATTAAATTCATCAGCAACCTCCAAGTGGCTGAGGATCCATCCTCATCAGAGCAGCAATGAACAGAAATGGGCACAGCTTTGTGGCTGCCCCAGCTTTGGCCTGGGCCCTGGGCCTGGAGCATGAGGGCCCCAAGGCCGGAGCTCTTGTGCTGCCCTGGGCAGATGGGATGGCAGCAGGGGCTGCAGAGCTCTCAGCACCTCAGCCCGAGGGCAGCAGGGCAGCCAGGGAGCCTCCTTTGGCCTTGGCCAAGCACCTTCCCCCATGGCTGGGGCTGAGTCCTGGGGCAGCTGCAGCTGCTGCTGTGCCCTTGCCAGGGGCTGAGGCCGTGGGGCAGTGCCCAGAGCAGCCTGGCCTGAGCAGAGCTGTGGGGCCAGAGCCGGCTGGGCTGGGCTGGGGAGAGGTCAGCCAGAAAAGGAGGGAAGTGAAAGAAAAATGAATGAGTGGGGACCCCGGGAGGGTTTGACCCAGGGGGAAGGAGGGGATCCCTGGTCCAGGCACCTGTAGGAAGGTCGTTGGGCAGGAGGGATTTACTCAGTAGGGAGACTGAGAAAGAGAGTGAATGAATAGGTTCAATTTCCTTGGAGGGGTTGGTAGCAGGCAATTTAGTATGTGATTAGATGGTGAGAGGACGGGGCTAATAGATAGAGAAAGAGGGAGAGATAGGAGTGGAACAAGTAGATTGCAGAGGGAGAGATAGGAGTGGAACAGGTAGATTGAAAAGGCAGTGTGACAGAGTAGTAAGTGAGGAAGTTGAGTCACGAGGTGAGTGTGGGAAACTAAGACTCTCCTGGTACCGGGGATTTTTTAGTTTGTTGCCGCCAGAAATGGTTCAGGGAAAGAGTAAGTTCCTTGACCCAGGGGCTGCGGATTGTGTGAAAAATTTGCAGTGTGTGAAAAATTTGAGGTATCTGGGAACTGTGAAGGGGGTTCTCAGTGGGGGAGCGTTCCTCAGGACAGCCCACTGGGAATGATAATACAGTTTTGGGATGAATGGGGATCCCAAAGAGAAGAAAATCAAGAAATTCAGAGGGCAGTGCCTAAGGGACATAATATAGGAAAAGCTTTGAGTGAGCATCAGAAAAAATATGAGTCCCCAGCAGAATGGTTAAAAAGATTAAAAAGAGACTTGCAATTATATTCAGGTATAAATACTGATACTGCAGTAGGGCAGGTTCTGTTAAAAATTCAGTTTGTGACCAGGTCTTGCAGTGACATCAGGAAAAATCTGGAAAAATTAGAAGACTGGCAGGACAGGGGACTTCAAGAATTACTGAGAGAAGCACAAAGGGTGTTTGTGAACAGAGATGAGGAAAAGCAGAAAGCAGATGCCAGAATTTTGGTGGCAGCAGTTCACGAAATGCAGGCAGCTTTGAATACAGAAAAATCTGCAGGGAAAAACAAACAGCCGATGTCAGGATCTATTTTTAGGAACACAGGACCTGTGCATTTTTCCCGCCGCAAGAAAAGACACTTAAAAAAATTCTTGCCCCACTTTGAAGGGTGCAGGACACTCCTGTTTTTATTGTCATAAAAAGGGGCACCTGCAAAAAAATTGCAGAAAGAAACAGCAAGATGAGAAAACTACTCAGGAGAATCAGAGAGGTCAGGAGTTTTGTTTAATGAAGAGGACCAAAATACAACCAAAAGAGCCCTTGATAATAAAGCTAAAAATAGGTCCTCAGAGTGAAGAAGTTATATTTTTAGTCAATACAGGAGTTTCTTGGTTGACAGTGACAAAATTACCCCAGGGAGATATGTCGTGAGTGAGTTTCAGTCATTGGAATTATGGGAGAGGCTTTCCCTGTAATAAAAGGAGTGCAAATTGAAACAGATGACAAATTTGGAGTCAATGATTTATTGTTGATACCAGAGGCCGAGAATAATTTGTTAGGCAGAGATTTAATAATAGCCTTAAATTTGCAGATAAAACCCTGTGAAGGAAAACTTACAATTTATTCTTTAACTGAAGAAGATAATCTAGAAATTAATGACACAGGTTGGCATTCAGGTGAAGTGGGAAAAAGTTTAGGGTAAAGGAGTCTGGTCCCCTCCGTCCCTCCTGGTCAGCACAAGCCTGTGAATTTTATGCATTACTTTGTGCATTATTAATACTAAAAGGGCAAGAAGGGACTATTTATACAGACTCCAAATATGCTTTTAGTGTAGTACATACTTTTAGAAAAATTTGGAAGGAAAGGAGACTTATAAACACTCAAGGGAAAGGGTTAGTAAACGGGGAATTAATAATTCAGATACTTGAAGCTTTAAAAGGCTCAAAGAAAATAGCAGTAGTTCATGTAAAGGGACACCAGAGAGGGAGGGATATTAGAGTCCGAGAAATAATTTGGCTGATGAAGAAGCAAAAGAAGAACAACCTTAAGAAAGGGAGATACTGAAATCATCACCTAACAAAAAATAGAAATTCAGCAAGAGACGCTTTCCCTTCCACTAGAAGAACTGGCAGCTATAAGGAAAGTAGGAGTAACATTTAAGGAGGGAAAGTGAGTTTTTCCTGATGGCAAGATTATGATGCCAAAACCAGTGGCACATTAGATCTTAAATAACTTGCATAGACAGACACACTGGGGAGCAAGAACCTTTTGTGATCACTTTTTAAATTTTATGGGTGTATAAGGATGTTTGAAATTGGAGAGCAAATTACCCAGGGGTGTCTCACCTGTCAAAAGGTAAATAAGAAAGCGTTAAGAAGCCCTCCCTCTGGAGGATGCAAAACAGCCTTCAGGCTATTTGAAAAGATCCAGGTTGATTGTATAGAATTGCCTAAAGTGGGTTGGTGGAAATATTTCTTAGTTATAATAGATCAACTAACTCAGTGGGTTGAAGCATTTCCAGAGGCTCAGGCTACAGTTCAAACAGTAACTAAAATACTGTTAGAACATGTAATTCCACTAATATGAGAATATGGTAGTGTTAGCATTCAAAAACACATAATCACGGGGGATTATATGCGTTGCTTTTTATTGAAGAGCTCTGGGAATCAGGGTATATTCAACCCAAATCTGATTCCGACCATACATCCAAAATGATCATGTTTTTATACTCTATCGTTACATAACTTTCATGTTAATTATTAAACTTATGTTGTTCTATTGTATCCATAAATTTAACCCCTCTCTGAATTTCCAACATAGTTTCTCATTATTCTTCCCATGGTTATGTAATAATTACATTTAATTACTAAACAAACATCACATCTAACAATTATATAATTTATCATACTGCTTACGCAGGTGCAGTTGATCTGGGAAAGCACAAAGCCTAACATTTTAGATTCTATCTTTAACTTTTTCCAGGGCTCCACTATCAGTAGGATTTAAGTTGCTTTTATTAACCCTGATTTATTAAGAATGAACTAGGCACTCTGGAGTGGCTGCCGACCGCAATTCCCTTGAGCTCAGACGCAGAAGAACACCGGTGGAAAAGAATAAAAAGACTTTCTGAATCAGTGTGAACGGCCTAAAAAGATCAAAGATCTCCTCCAGGATCACCCACCAGCAACATTATTAGAACTGATTACAAAATTGCAATTCCAGAAACTGAGATTGATAACACCTGTTGCTAAAAGAGCTCAGAGACAAGTAAAATGTTGGGAGTGTAGTAAACATGGTTTAGGGTGTCATCCCTGGATATGAATTGTTTGCACACTTTGCTTTAACTTATGGTGGAAAGTAAGAGGGAAGAGAAGGAGAGACAATTGATTTGCTTGCTTTGCTATGGTTATGTATTTATTCAGCTAATTATAGAATGCATTGCTAGTGATTTTTTAGATACCTTTGAGACTAGACCCTTCCAGCAGCAATTGGATTAATAGAGAACTTAGATCAATTGATTTTGGCTATATTGACTATAGCACAAATAAGAGAATGAGCAGCTCATAATATTATAGACCAGTGTCTCAAAATTGATAGTTGTGGGGAAGAAGAAGTCTATATACCACAACGTAGGTGCATTTCAGGGGCACATTGGCACGGTGAGTGTGCATATTGGAGGCGGCAACTTAATGAACTCCCCGCCCTGGAAGCAGAAAATAATTAGAAAAATCTTATTGTGGTTGGCACATCCCTGAAATTTTGGAAAATACAGGTTTATGGTACTCCAGCCTAATCTTTTCCCTGTTCTTTTCATTTTAATTATTTCTTTTTAACAAGCTAGAACTCGGAAATGGCCTTTAAAAGGAGACAAGCAAACTCTGTGGGGCTATGGGTACCAAGGAAACTAAAAGGACCAGTGACTAGATCCCGGGATATTACCTTTGCTACCGAGAAGACTGGCATCTTGGCCCTTGGTTTCAACCCAAGGGCCCTTGAGAAAGGTAGAAAGGTAGATTTCCTGAGGATTATTTTCACTGTGATCATTCTGGTACCCTTGGCAGTTGGCCAAAGCCAGAGAGCCACACTGGAAAGAGTTTCAGCAATGAAAAAGCAATCAGGGCAAAAACCAAGTCCCAGCAATTTCAACATTTGTGACTATTGCAATCAACCTGTGTGGATTAAGGACAAGGTGGAATCTGTGTGTGTAACACACCTGTATGTCAGTTCTGCCTGCTACAATCGCAGCAGTGTTATAGATGTTTGTATTAAGGAAGGAAAGGTGTATTGGGTAGAGAAAAATTGGGGATATAATGGATGAGCTCCTTTTCCCCATGGTAATCACATTGGCCCTTAATATGAAAGGTTTTTTTGTTTTAAAAGAAATGATAATGGAGATGATCCAAGTATAGGAATAGGAGGCCAGGCACTAAGAGAAAAATTGAAAGAGAAAATAAAAGAAGAAAAAGAAACAAAGGAGAATAGAGGAAAGAACAGAAGAAAAGAGTCAACAGAATTAGCTGAATTGTATAAACAGCTAAAAGAGTACTACAAAGATTGGGATTTGCCAGCCTCAAATAAGAATCGGTTTGTGGGATTGATGCAAAGGATTGCTACAGAATTGGAATTATCCAAATGTTGGATTTGTGGAGGTCTAAAAATGGGTAAAAGATGGCCATGGAAAGGTGAGAGCTTAGCTCCAGAGCAATTTTTAAAGTGGAACCACACCCAAATTTCTGGAACATCGAAGAGACCTCAAGGATGGATTTTAAGCCATCAGGTAATTAGAACCATTTGTATAACTCGAGAAGGAAGGAAATTTAATAAAATAGTAGGGCATACTCCTTGTAAATCCACATTGGTGGTTAATATGGATGATTGTTCAAAAATTTGGCGACCTGAAAACCCTGTTGGATATTGGGAACCAATAAAAGAAATAAATTGTGAATGGGATGA
The DNA here is from genome assembly GCF_027887145.1 of Ammospiza caudacuta. Classification (NCBI taxonomy): domain Eukaryota; kingdom Metazoa; phylum Chordata; class Aves; order Passeriformes; family Passerellidae; genus Ammospiza; species Ammospiza caudacuta. Next base: position 1,760,630 of record NC_080614.1, on the reverse strand, counting down.
ACAGATTAATTTATGCTGGTACAGAAGTCCTGGAGCTAACCCCTACCAATCCATCGACAGCCTGAGGTCTTATTGGGAACAACTAGAGAAAACTGATAAGAAATGGAAAGCCCCAGATGGGATATATTGGATTTGTGGGCAACGAGTATACAGTGAGTTACCTCAAAAGTGGGGAAGAACCTGTATTTTGGGAGTAATACAACCCTCCTTCTTTGTTCTACTGAGGTCTAGGAGCAATATGCTGGAACTCCACTGTATGAAACCCTGCAGTGGAGTAAAGGAGATTTAAATTTAAATTTTCCAACAGCAGGAGGGAATCAAAAATGGGGGGAGGACGAATGGCCTGCAGAACAAATTATAGCATATTATGACCCAGCAACATGGGCTCAGGATGATTCATGGGGATATAGGACCCCAATTTACCTGCTGAATAGATTAATAAGACTCCAAGCAGTAGTGGAGGTGGTGTCAAATCACACCTCTGGTGCCTTAAAAATGTTGGCCAGACAATATACACAAGTGCGGGCATTTGTGTACCAAAACAGGATCACCTTAGACCATCTGTTAGCAGAAGAAGGAGGAGTTTGTGGGAGATTTAATGAATTTGAGTGCTGTGTAGAAATTGATGATTATGGGGAAGCTACAACAGAACTTGCAGAGGAAATTAAAACAGTAGCTCATGTGCCAGTACAAAAGTGGAATTCAATCTTGAAAGCAGATTGGTGGGGTAACCTCTTTGGAAGTGTTTGGAGGAAAAAGTTAGAGTTCATGTTGTTATGCTCAATTCTGAGACTTCTGTTTCTTCCTTGTATGATTTTGTGTTTTATTAGGCTAATTCACTCAGTGATTCAGGGGATGCAGATTACAACAATGCCTCTAGATTCAGAATCAGCAGAAAAAGGAAAACCAAGATCTATAATGGTATTAAAAGCTAAGTTGACCCATGTTAAAGAACAAGGACTTAAAAAGATTGAAGTAGACCAGGAAATGCTAACTACACTTGAAAGAGAGTGTGAAAGACTAGAAGCAGTAACAGAAATGCTGGAAAAATTTGAAGCTGAAAAGAGACAACGAGAAAACCAAAATTCTGAAAAATATAAAAGATATCAGGGCACAGCTTTTTAAATACAGCATGAATCATAATGATCAAGAAGAGAAATGGGGAATTTGTGATAAATAGGTATGATGCATGCTGATAAAAATTGATACAGTAAAATAGTTAAAAAGTTGTAATGCCAAAGAAGAGAGGGAGAGGAGGGGCCCCCTCCCCTTCCCAGCAGATGTTCTCAAGGACCACAGGAAAGAAGGTGAGATACAGTTGCTAAAAATGACTAAGAACCTGGTTCGGTCCCAGAAAATGCTGATTATAAGGGATTTATTGCCTTGATATGTAGATGCAGTGATACGTTAGTCTTGGCTTGGTGCGCATGTGTAACCCAAAGGTGAATTAAAGGACAAAGAGGAAGAGGAGAGGTCTTCATCCAAAACAACCCCCAAAGACTTGTGCGACCACCAAACTGAATGGTGGCACATGCGTGATAAGGGTGGTAATGAGGATGGAGATAGAGATATGACAAACTGAAAATGGGAGGAGATGGCATGTACACATGACATATAAGGGGTGATTTTCACTTGGCAAGCTTGTATGAGGTGGCAAGGGTCCAAGAACTCTGTACCCCGCGGTTATCTTTTGCTTATGCGCTATTATTGGAACCAAATTATCCCTTATTTTAGTCAAGTTATATTGTATCCAATTTTATATCTTTTTTATATTTTAACTATTTAAATAAAATTGTTACTACTTTTAATATTGTTTGGCTTTTTTTATGATGGGATAAATGGGCAAACATAACATCATGATGCCATTAACTTGAGAAACGATGAGGGTCCTTCCTGGGGCATCGAGCACATGGGGGACAATCTGCTGGGTGAGGCACAGCCTGCACAGCAGGTGCAGCTCCTGCCAAAGGAGTCTTGTATGACTGTCCTGGCCTTAGAGCTCTACTTTCTATGCAAACTGATGTTTCATGTTAGCCTTGAGAAGATGAATCACTTTACAGGCACCTCCACAGGCTGACAGCCATGGGACAGTTGAAGCAAATGCTGCCTTGAATGTTGGTGCTGGGCCTGATAGTTCCCAAGAGACACTCTCTAGAACAGGACAGCCTGGCTAAACTGCCTGCCACCCTTTCCTCAGCTTTGCAATAGGGTAAAACATTCAGATGGATCCATTGCCAAGCCCCACAGAAGAAACAGGCTGCATTGCTGGATATTCTGCAACTTCACAGCCCACCACGTGTTTTCCCTGCATTTGTTGTTTTCCAGAGGTCTGCAGATTTGGGGATAAATGGGTGGAAAGAGCCTCAGTCCTGCTGTAGCTCTGTGTACTGGGTGCCCTCTGATGGGTCAGCTTCAATTGTCCTTAATTGCTAAATTATTCATATGTCATCTATTTCTTTAATCTTTCTCCGAGTAAATACTGTGAAAGAAACTGAGTATCAGACAGTGCAGGGAGACTGAATTCCTCCCTCTTCCGTGCAGGCAGGCCTAGTGTGCAATGCTACCTTTGTGTTTAGCTGAGGACAGAGCCTTGTGCAGGTGTCTGAAGGTGCAGGGAGAGCCCAGGCTCCTTCCCCCAGCAAGGGCAGGGAGCAGCTCTGGCCAAGGCCGGCGCTGCCGCTGCTCCTTGTCCCTGTGCCCAGGGTTTGCTCTCTCCTCCCCAGCAGCCGCCCCGCCCCGGTGCGCGAGTGTGCGGCCCAACTCCTCCTGTCCCTGGTGGAGAGAATTGGAGTCACCCAGCTCGCAGGCACCCCCAGGGCTGAGAGGCTGCCACACGTGGCAGGGAAGCTTGCTCAGGACTGCCACAAGGACACAAGTAATGATCTTCATTTCACCTCCCAAAACAGGAAAACCGTTTTGTGTCTGGCTGTAAAGGTGAAACCACGCAAGAGTGGAAACTAAAGGGAACATGAAGTTACCTCACGGTGTGAATAAGGGTCATAGAATCATGGAATATGCTGAGTTGGAAGGGCCCATCAGGGTCATCGAGTCCATCTCCTGGCCATGTGCAGTGACCCCAAGAGTCACTCCATGTGCTTGAGAGCATTGTCCAAACTCTTCTTGAGCTCTGTCAGCCTTGGCACTGTGACCACTGCTCTGGGCTGCCTGGGCAAATGGCTGTGCTGGGAAACCTTGGGTTGGCCAGCAAAAAGGAGCATTGCCACCTTTTTGCTGTGGCTTGAAGGATTCTTTACTGAGATCAAAAGAGCTCAGATCAGCCAGTCCAACACTTTTGTTTGGCCTTAGGTGCACAACACAAAGCCAAAGTGTTTGCTCATGTTCATCACTGAAGGATGCCAAACATCCATTTCTCATTAACTTCAGACTTGCCTAGAAATATTTCAGGGGTCTTTAGCCAACATATTCAGTCTTTCTAAACCTGTTCTGCAGATTTCTAGAGTGCTGTTATCTGTGGCTCAGAGGGTTCCAAACTTCTTCTTGAAGAAAACTGTGGTTTCCTAGTGGCAAAATCAACCCAAACCACCAAAATCCCCTTTCCTTTGATGAATAAATTCCCATGAATAGCTGCCAAGAACACCAGAGCAACTAGCTGTCCCGGTGCATACCCATAGTATAGAATAATCAATAGGATGCATGAGGTGTTTTGTCCTGGCTTCCCTGCCAGGTAAAGAAAGGCAAATTATTGTGCAATGGCAGCAAGACACTGCTAACAGGCTCTGACAACAAAGCAGATGTGTTTTGCTTATTCCCTGGGATCTTTTGATGCCACAGAAGCACACCCCCAAATGGTGAAATGGTATTTTTCTGTTGCCGCACATTCTCCTCTTGCCTCTTGTGTTCAGCTGACAGCACTGTGCAGTGTCAAGTGAGGTAAATCTCCCTCTTTGCTGAGTAGGCAATGCCTTCTCGTGCAAGAATTGCACCTGATGAGTTTAAGGTATCAGTCTCTTCTGTTAACACTCTTCCTGTGTTGGTTCACTTTTCTTTCCCTTTTTTCCTGCCATCCTGCCTTAGGCATTATGGATAGGAGATGGTGAAGATTTTGCTCAATCATCAAAAATTTAAAATGCTTCTGGAACAACCTCTTTCCCCCCGTGACCTGGAAGATATTCTGACAAGAATTAAAAAGAAAGTAAGTTCTTGGCAGGAGAAATGTCTCCTTTGTGCAAGTATTGCCTCTGCTAATATGAAATCAAACATACCCAATCTGTCTTTAGCTCGTTCCTCTTCTGCTGAATCATTTTGCTCCTGGGAATGAGCTGTTAATCTTCAGCCTGGTCATCAGCAGACCACAAAGAAACTGATATTATTAGGGAAAAAGTGGGGTTTTGAATATTTTCAATATCAGTCACAAAGAGGAAAGGGAAAGAGGAGAAAATGGATTTACATTTAAGCATTAGCCCCCACCATGCTCTCCCCACCCTGCCCCCTGTAAAGCAATTAAGTGAGAATTGTGCTTCTGAAGATAACAGAGTCTTTGCAAAGGACACTGGAAGTAGTAGTGCCAAGAAAATTTCCAAATTTACAAAAGATGTCCAGGTCAATCCTAGTTACTACAATGACTGTCTGTCTTTTGGGAATACCGCCCTGCTGTCCAGCCCTATGGAGCTGGAAGGAGCTTGGTGAATTCAGCAGCATCCAGTGGAAAATCCTTTGTTTGTTTGAGGGAGGATTTTATTTTTTTTTATCAACATTATAGAAGGGAGCCTGCCTTTGTGCAGGCACAGGGAGAGTGAGTGTTGAACCAAATCAACTTCCAACACAATGGGCCAACCCCCAAAAGAGTCTAGTTTGTTCTGCTGCTTCCTTCACAAACACTTGTTGCCTGCCAGTTTACATTATTCCCATTTATGGTCAAGACTAAGGAATTTGGGATTTTAGACTGCTGCTCAGTCTGGTAGCACCCACAACCTGCCTTGGGCTTTTGAAAACAAAGAGTTGGCATCACTGAATCTCTGGTCTGTTTCCATCTGTAAGTTAGGAAATGTTTCCCTAAGCCTTGGCAGCAGTGATCCTCGTTCTAACTTGTGTTTTCAACAGGGAATTTCCTGATTTATATTCGAAAGATTGATGGGGTTTCTCTGTGTCTTTGTAGGGGATGGAAAACCAGAAGGCTGAAGGCCCATCTGTCAAGGAGCCGGTGAAGGAGAGGAACGATGGCTCAGAGGAGCCCCAGGCCACATTGTCTGCTGGCAAACGGTGCTGAGCACTTTTGTCAGATGTGACAAACACATGACAAGCTTTACATGCCTCTTCCTCAGGAAAAACTGTCTGGCAGAGATGACCAATGCCACAGATTGTTTCCTTTCCCTACTCTAGGAAAAAAAATGTCTACTTGTGCATTGTGCTGAACACAACTTCTCTGGAGGGGTGTCCACAAAAATGGAGAGACAAACAGACACCCATTGGTGGCAGCTCAGACGATCCAGTGCATGGCAAGGGCAGTGTTGTGGAGGCTGGGAGAGAGCCAAGTTTCTGCTACCTGACTTGGGACAAGTAAATTCAAACAGGGCTTTTTTTTCACCTGAATGGAGTCTTTTTCAGATGGGTTGTTTTGATGAGAAATCTCAGTCTGGAAGTAAGATGCCACTCCACAAAGATGCAGTTCTCATCCGTGTGGTTTGGCCTGGCAGAATCATGGTTTTCTTACCCTCAAACAGTACCAAGTTTGAGTAGTAAGGAGTAAGGCAATTCCTGAACAACTTCAGTCAACAGGTGTCTGAATGTGGACTTTTTGCCTTGATATTCCTGTCCTTCATGTAATCTGCTTGATGGACAGCATGTTTGGTTTGTCTCCCCCTGTGCTGCAATCAGCATTTAAGACAGGAATTTGCTCCTTGCTGTCTCTTCATGGCAGCTGCAGAGCTGCTTGTACCTGTTCTCCTCTGATAGCAGAGGGGATTTATTTAGCTCTGTCCTGCTCAGCAGTGGCAGGAAAGTGACCACATGTCCCAGCAGCACAGCTGGCATCTTCCTGTGCTCATGGAAGAGACAGGTTGATCAGGAGAATTGTTCCCAGTGGGGTTGTTAAGCTGTGCATCTGACCTCCAGGGAAGCAAATGAAATGTGAGCATAGTTCTGGGATGTCTGGCTTCTGTTTTATCTCCCTTACTGATTTTCTGAATCCTTCAAATTTGGCCCTGTTTATCTGTTCAGATGCATCTGAGCTACTTTTCCAGATTGTTATGCCTGGTTATAGAGACACTTCTCCAGAGTGATGAGTTTCCTTATTCTAAGACACACACGTCCCATATGAGGAGGCATTTAAACTTGGCAGTAGTGTCTCTCTTTCTCCACAAAGCAAAGTGACCTGTGTGCCCTGGCAGCCATCTGAAGATAGATCAGATGCATCTCATCCTTGGTTTTCCTGAGTGAGCAGTGGTGAGAATGTCACTGGCAGATTGTCTCCTGTAATGATTATCATGAGGTCCATGTTGTTCTTTAGACCCTCATGACTTTCCAGCTTGAAATGACATAATTAGGAAAGCTGCTCAAGACGTTTTGCTCACAATTAACTGAAGGTATTGTCTGTGGCTGCAGCTGTCTCCATAGAGAGCAGCAGGCACAACTTTGCCAGGCCTTGTCCTGGGGAAGGCTGTGAGAAGGTCAGAGAAAAGAATGAGAAACAATTCTTATCTTCACTTGCTGCACCTGTTTTTGTGAACACATGGAATGTGTTATGGAGATTTGTTTACCAAAGGGTAATTTCTTAATTGGGCACTGGTGATGGTGTTTTGGATTCAATTGACCAATCTGGTCTGTCTGTATCAGACTGTCTGTAAGGGCGAGGAGTTTCAGAATAGTATAGTATAGTAGAGTGTAGTATAGTATAGTATAATAGAGTGATTGATCAGCCTTCTGGAATCATGGAGTCAATGCTAATTATTTCCACTATGGGGATGCTATGATAATTATCACCACCACATCCTCATTTGGTTTTATTTTCCAGGGTGAAATCTCCCTCTGATGGACACCTCCTACCCCGTGCAAAAGCCCAGGTCACGTCACCTCCAGCTGTGGAAGAAACGGAGCTGCTCCAGAAGCTTCACCATCTCCTGGAAGCCAAGGGGTTTCAGGCACGGATGGAAGGAGTGGAACTCCTCTGAGACCTGTGCAAAACCAGCCCCCAGCTCATCTCCACTAACATTGCCCAAGTATGTAGGGTATCTTCACTGCTCCTTTCCTTTAGCTCATTTCCTAAGCCTGTAGCAGCAAAGTTAATTCAGTGTGTCTTGGCACTCTGTCCTGGCTGTTTGGGACATGCTGGTCCCTCTCACCCAGACAAATGTATCTCAGGTCCAGGCTTCAGGACAAGTCATTTCAGTCCAGCTGTATTTGTGTGGCAGGTGCCTATTGATGCTGTTCATCAGATGATGGCAGAATTTTCTTCTGGTGTAACTGCTGCTCTCTCCTACTCCCAGCTGGGTGAAGTGAAGGGAATCCAGCCCCTGAAAGCATGGCAATTGTTCTCTAGACCAAAAATGGGTTTGCATAGGGAAGAGAAGTATCAGGCTGGGTTGGTTTAAACCCAGTTGTTTTATTTAAGAACACTTCTATACACTCCGTCTTGTCTTACACAGGCACAGCTCTGGCTACTTATTTCCATCCTTGTTCCTACTCCTCTTGGTAAAGACAGTGCTCACCCTTTTTGGGGGGTCTTTTTTTCTCTTTGGAAAAGGAGGAAAACAGCTAAGGACTCATCTCTGCCTTCTCCTCCCAGTAGCTGCTTTTTCCCTTTTTCCAGGAAAAGGTGCCTGATAATGTGGCTGTCAAAGGACTGAACCTGCTCTAATGAGAGCTGTACAGCACATGACATTTCAGAAGTCCACCTGCTACTTAGAGAAATGGCCAGGATCCTGGAAGAGTTGATCAGGGCCCTGCACTTCTCCAGACACTGGCTCTGAGACAAACAAAAGAAAACTTAGATCTCCTCCAGCCATGGCAAAATCATAATTGCCCTCAGTACCTGAGAAAACTGTATAGAAAACCAGGCATTGTAAACATCTGCTTCCATTCAAAGCAAAGGTACTCTTTTAGCATTAAAAAATGGAATTGATTTAATGATTTATAGATGGAGAGAAATGCCATAGGAACCATTCAGTCCCCAGCCAAACTTCCTAAAAACAGAAGAAGATCGTTCAACCAGCATGAGGCTGTGCCACCATTCCAGTGAGTGGCCCCCAGGAAAACAGTGAAATTGTGCAAGCGAGCGCTGACCTGACAGAAAGGATCACTTTCATCTTTGACATTGCTGACTGCTACAGCCACTCTTCAAACAGGGGCATTTGAATCCAGCTTTCACCTTGCTTGTTCTCTTCACAGATTTTTGATTATTTTGTCCTGAGAATACCTGACAGCCACAAGAAAGTGAAGCAGAGGGTGCTGGACGTGCTGGCTGAAATCACAGGAGCCCTGAGAGATGCCTTGAACCCGCTGATCATTGGTTTGGTGGAAGGAATAACAAAGAGCCTGAACTCAAAGGATCCCAGGGTTCGTGGGGCAGCTGTGAAAGCACTGGGAGAATCCATTGCTCATTTGGGTAAGGCTGAGCCCTGGCAGGGACTCTCCTCAGCTTCGTCTCTGTCTCTCCTGCACAAGAGAGCGCTGAGTGCCTTGACAGCTGCTCTTGTCTGTGGAACCCTCCAGCTGACACCCACCAGAGGCTGTGCAGGTGCAGTCCTTATGCACCATCCCCAACAGGCTGGAATGGGATCAGCATTTCCCAACAGTCCCAGGAGCCCTTGGCTCTGTGCTGCTTGTCTGAAGAGCAAGTCCTGGGCTACAGCTCTGCTACAGTTCAGGGGCAAAGGGGGTTTGGAGTTTGCTTGGGCCCCGTCTGACTTCCCAAGTGAACAGCTTTGCTGTTGGCATGAAGGGACACTCACCCATCAGAGCTTCTGCAGGTCAGCCACCTGCAAGGCTCTACATTAGAGGCATTACTGCCTATTTTCCACTTTTCTTCTTTGTCTTCTATGTTCAAAGGGGAACTTGTGATTCACCAAGTTAATTTCTTTATATCAAACAGGTATAAACCCAGCTGTCAATGATGCCTTGTTCCACGTGTTGTTTTGCGTGGGGCAAGATGGCCACAGCAATTAACTACATAGGCAAGGGCTGCTCTAAATTCCTTTGCCACACAGATTTATGTCAGCTCTGAGAATGCTGCACTGGGGAAATATGCCTGAAAAAAGGAGTGTTGAAGAGGCAGGTCTTCAAGGGGAGCTTCCACTTTCTCCCCCCCAGCTACTCTGTGAACTCAGGAACTGCCTGACTCAGTGCCTTTCTGTGACCCAAGTATGGGGCTCTTCCTTTGTGCTCTGGGATGCAAAACCTTTTCACTGCTTCCATGTGACTGAACTCCTGAGGTCCCTGATGTGAAATGTTTTAACACAGCTCCTGCTACAGCAGACAACTTTGGATTTACAAATGTGAAAAGAGAGCTTTTCTTTTGGAACTTAAAACCCTGCCAAGCAGGCTGGAAGGAAAGAAGAAAAGGATTCAAAAACCAGCAGAAATGTACTTTATTTTTTAAAATGGGGTTGGCCCTGCCCTTTCTCCTATGACCTAAGAAAAGTGAGCAGAAACGTGTGTTTCCCTTGTAGATAAAGTGTCCCTGCTGCAAGAGTTCAGCTACCAATGGAATCACCTGAGTGGCCAAGCCCTGCTGGATGTCACCGAGCGTATCACAGGTTTGGCCTCCCCTTCTGAGCCCAGAGCTCTTCCCAGGGAGCATTTACAGGGAATGCCTGTGAGCAGACAGCAGAGCAGCTCCTCCAAACCAGGAGGTGCTGAGCTTGTCCCTGCTGCCCCATAGCCAAGGCAGGTGGGTTTGGCAGGTTTTCCCTGGCTGCTGCAGAGCTGGGCAGCACCTGAGATGGGGGCGGCGCTCGGCCTGGGGCTGAGCTCTCACTGGGGCATCTCAGAACCACCTCCAGCAAAGGGAGGGCTAAAAATGCCCCAGCTGGCTCCTCTCTGGGGAGCTCAGGGACATCTGTGATCTTTGAGGGGAAATGGTGGCAAATGCTGTTTCAGGGCATCCGTTTCTTTTGTCCTCACAGAATTCTTGTTTGTCTCTTGGAAAGTTTTGAGGCTGAACCGTGCAGGGCCTGGGGGTCACAGCTTAGGCCAGAACTCAACAGAGGTACCAGAGGCACGGGTTTAGTGCAAGGCAGCCTCTGGGGCACAGGGACAGAAGCAGAGTGCTGAGGCTCCCTGCCTGTGCTGTCAGAGGGGCCTTGGACTGAGCCTTTCAGGGTGTGCAAACAGTGTCTGCCCGTGTCAGCGCTGTCCAAAATGCTACACATGCAGCTGATAATTGATTCCTCAGAGGAGCTTGCTGTGTCAGCAAGGGCCAAGGAATGGAAAAAGGATAATCTCAATATATAGCAGAGAAGATGATTGATAGCCTTGCTTCAACTGGGGCTAAATCCACTAATTATGCCAATTTCTTTGAATGTAAGGTTTAATACACTTTGTGTCTTCATTAGGAATCTCAAAAGGGCATGTTCAGTGATTGGGAATGTCAAAGGCCCTTTAAAGAGCATTTGAATAAAGTAGATCTCCAGCAATAGGGAATTTAGTTTAGCACTTCTTTTGATCTCTTTTTCAAATAAAGGAATTAACCATAAATTAGCGCTACTTTAGAAAAAGCAGATGTTCTCTCTGAGATTTAGCAGGACCGGATTTAGCTGTTCCTCACATTCAGTAGTCACCGATGTCTTTAATTGCATTTAAACTGAAATGAATTCCCATTTTAAAACGGGTACCATAACCCTTTCTTGCTTAGCAGAATTGGTTTTGGGTACTTGCAGGAGGACTTTCAATGTTGATGTCTGCTGGTGGATTAACAGCATGGAGAAAATGAAGTCTCTTCCACCACAGAATATTAAATGGCTGCTAGATAACATTTTATCTGATCAGAAAATAACAATGGTCTCCAGAGCGTTTCAGGTTTTCATATCTTAGCCAAATCTGCCTGTTGCAAGGAGCCTGTTGGTAGTAAGCTTTTGTCTATGTTTGATACAGTTCAGTTAGGAAAATGGGCAGAGAGATTTCAGAGACAATGTGAGAAAACACTCGTGTTTTGGTTACCTTTCAGTCCCCTGTGTAGCATTTTTCCTTCTCTATGCCCCTATTTGAGTGGACATTATAGGAAAAAAATGCCATTAAGATTGAGAGGGGAAATGGCATTAAAATGTGGAGATGCCCAAATGCCAAGGCAATGGGGTCTGGGTAATTCTGTAAGACACCCTGAGGTTTGAAACAGCTCTTTGTTGGAAGCCCCAAAAGCATTCTGCCAAAGACCCCAGCTGGTCACTGATGTTTCTCATCCAGCTGTCAGGCAGCAGCCATCTCTGGTGGGCTGGAGTTTTGAGGTGTGTTCTAATCCTGCCCTTTGCTGTGTGCCGCTGAGCGCAGGGAAGAGCCAGATTAGACATTTGGCACTTGGCATCAAAGTTACAAAAATGGAATCAACCCTTTTATTAGAAATCTCTCCATTTCCTCTCTATGGTGCATTTCCAAATCTTCAGTGTGGGTTTAGACAACTTCTTAATGGAAATCAAAGGCAATTGGACATTTCATTCATTGTTCATGCAGAGATTGTGAAATAATTTAGTAAAGGTAGGAAGTCTGCCACAGGGACAGGGCTCTGGTTGGAGCAGTTAGTGCTGAGGGGTGGGTGGTTCTGTTTCCAGGATGATCAGCTGCTTTGCCCGTTTCTGGACCAAGGGGCTCTGGGTGCTGTTTTGCTGCTCTTGGCCAGAGAGGCTGGCAAGAAGCAGAAGCAGAGGTGGATCCCTGTTTGCAGTGAGGCTGGTGGGTAAGGAGCTGTGTCTCTGTCCCGGCAGGGCTTGTGCAGGGGGTTCATGCCAGGAGCCCTGAAGTCGCCCAGCGCGACGCCCTGCCCGTGCTCTGGCCCTGCCTGGAGAACAAGGCGCTGCCTGTGCGGAGCGCCAACGTCCGCACCGTGGCCACCAAGCTGGCCTCAGCCCTCTGCAAGGTGATGGGCACCCAGCTGAAGAAATGTGCTGCCAGCAAGCCTCCACATGTGCGGGAAAACCTCTCCAAAATGCTGGGTTGGTGAAATCGAGATGTTCTCCAGAAAGCTGAGGAAGCGCTGAGTTGGACACCTCTGGATTTGCCTTTTGAGCTGTGCCAAAAATGACAAAATCCTAAGGAAGGGTGTGCATCTGCCCCGCTCTCTCCATTGCCCTTCCTAGTCATGGCATGGGGGCCTGGAGCAACTCCAGATTAATGACAAGGTGAAGGCAGTCATGGCTCAGCCGCACGCAGAGGTGAGGGGGGAGCTGGGCCAATCTCTGCTGGGAGGAAGGGCCTTGTGGCAGCCCAGAGAGGCTGTGCACATTGCCAGGGAACAGCTGTGCCCTGCATGTGCCCCTGCAATGAGCTGTGCTGCTGCCAGTGCCCCTGGAGCTGTGGGGCTGCTGAGCTGTGGGGCAGGCAGAGGAGCAGGAGGGTGCGTGTGCAGCTGAGCCATTCCTGGGGAGCACAGGGCTCTGGGCTCCCTGCTGTCCCGGGGCAGCCCAGAGGCCAGGCTGTGCCTGTGCCAGCTCTGGGCAAGTGGCTCAGGGTTTGCCCTGGCCTGCCTCAGTGTCTGCCAGCAGGAGCATGTTTCCCTGTGCAGCTGTTTACACATCTCCAGGAAATGTGTCCCATGAAATGCAGAGCTTCAGATGCTTTAGGTTTGCATGGTGGCCTCTGCTAAACTTTGCCTCTCTGTTAAACTTTGTGTCTCCATTTTGCAGATCTGACTGGTTACAGTCTTACTGAGAAGTTTTCTCTGGACACTTCGGATGTTCCCTCACCCACAAAGTCCTTGCCTCCCCTCCAGAAGAGCTCTCTTTCCTCCAAGCTCAGGAAGAAGCTGCCGCCTGTATGAAGAGTGTTTGCAGATTGGGATTGATGTGTTAGGCTTCATAGTTACTGCTGTACATATGTTCTGATCTTTAGATACAGTTCTGAATTAATGTGTTTTGATTGTATCTTTAAAATTTGATGACATAGTTTTAATTGTATATATTTTATTTTGACGATGAAAATAAGTAAGTAAATAAATGAAATTTAAATAAACCAAGAGGAGAATGTGAGACCAGCACCTGCTAGCCTAGAGATTATGGGAGTGCAGCTCACTCGGTGTGCCAGTGTCTCACCACATCCTTTCCTCATTGGGCCTCTCCTCTTCCTCTTTGGCCATGCTTTCTTTGTGTCATCTGTGCTGCTCTTTGTTACTTGGCATTACAACGGGGCCACACATTGACATGTTTGGGGGACAATGGATCCAAAAGATCCTATCTAGTCAAAGGTTTTCTACCTAGGTGTGTTCTGTGCTCACCAAAGGCCTGAGCAAAGAAACCAAGAGAAGTGTGCCCAAATCCCAAAGCTTTGCTCCTTTGCAATTTCCCACAGATCTGGCTCACAGGTGTCTTCAATCACAATTCCATAGGTAAGAAGAAGTCATGTATTTCACTGGGAAATGATGCACTGCTTTGGCACATGTATATTTATCTGGGACAGCAGTGCAGCTGTGTTGTTTGCACCTTGTTTGCAGAAGGATGAGTGCCCTGGGAGGCCAATAACAAGTGACAAGGGCTCCTCAAATCTGCACTGCAGCCTGGGTGCCATTCAGCCCAGAGCTAGGGGATCATTTGTTCCCGTGGACCAGTGCTTGCCAGTGGAATGAATTCCTGCACAGCTGGAAGAAGCAATTCTGGATTCAGCTCCAGCTCTTGGTGGGCTGCATGATCATTGACAATGCTGCACTTCCAGAAATTATTCTGCAGTTTCCTTTCATAGTCATTTGAACCTTTTAAACTTCACATTTCAGTTTGCTTTGCCTTAGGGAAAAACACTTTTGGGCCCAGTGCAAACTGTAACCTTTTGGCAGCAAAGTCCTCATGGTTGCCTGTTGAAAGCGAAGGAAGCCAACCCACCTTGTCGTTGATCAGCATTGACTTCGATTTATTGATCAATCAGCCACTTTATATAACAGTGTTAATTAACTTCATGCATATTGCAAAATCCAAGCTCACGATAAGTTACAGAGAAAACTCTAACCCCTCCTTTTGTTTAAAATACCTGTGGTTTGTCTATTGAAAATAGGATCAGTGTTCTCAGAGAGCCCAAGGACAGAATGTTTGCCTGTTATGGGAAGACTGTCTGAGAACCTTATTGTTTAACAAGTGGTGCTTGAGAGAGCCTAATCATTTATAGGATCAAGCCTGGGAAATGCTTTACAACTACCTTTTACTTTTCCCTCAACTGTATACCTTCATGGCCTCTTTCTTTATGCCATGCTAGAACCAGACTCTCCACAGTTGCCAGCTTCTGATGTTACACAATGTCACCTGGCTGCATGTGTTTGCTTAGCTCTGGGTCTAGTCCTGGCCTAGTAAAGCCCAGGCAGGGAGGCACATTGCAGGGAAAATTGGTCCATGAGCTTCTGGGGTTGCCATCAGCAGCAGAGTTAATGTGCCCTTTGGGGATTTCTCTGGAGACAAATTTAGGGACCTACTCCATGCTACAATATTCACTTAGATCTTTCTAAAATATCCTAGAAAAGGCTGTGAAACTTCACATCTCCTTGCACAGCCAGTGTTTGAAGAGGGGCATTTTTGTCCCTCCTCAAAGTCATTGCTCTTGCACACCAGAAACATGAACATCCACCAACAGGAATGATGCATGGTCCTGCTGCTGCTGCTTCAGAGCACTGGGCAGTGCAGACCTGGGTATTACCAATATGAGCACTTAATTAGCATTTCATGCTCCTTCAAACTATCCAGATCTCAGGGCTTTTTGTTTCAAAGCAGCCACTGCACCATCTCTAGGGAAGAACAGGAAATGGGAAACAGCAACTGCCAGCCTTGCAGGGGTGTGAGAGAAAACCTGAAGTGTCTGCATCAAAAGATGAATGGGAAGAGTGTAATGGCCAAAGCAAACGCTTCGTTAAGATAGCAGGAGCCGTTCTTTACTGCATGCTTGCATGAAGATCATTTGGGATCTCCTTTTTGGGTCTCATGCAGAAAAGGACCTCTTAATAATACCACGCTACCTAAACCAGATTGGGATGCAGCTCTGTAGTGGTTCACAATGAAGCAGACGGCCTGCTTTGTCACTGCCAGCCCTGCTGAGCCTGCGAGGGACTGTAGTGTATCCCATGCCTGTTTTGCCTCCAAGCAGAGCTTGGTTTTCCTTATTAGTGTGGAGTAAATACAAGAGTAATAAAATGGGCAATTAAACTGGCCACTTTGGAGGATATGCTCATGCTTTGGCATGTCAGTCCTGTACTTCATGCACCCAAGGCTTGTTACTCATCATGAAATATTTTAACAAAAAAACCTCAGCTCTCATGTTACATCTGAATAAAACTGCATCAGATCATCAAGAATTCTGCTGTCAGGAACAAGACAAGAGCCTTCCGACACTCACTTGCAGCTGTCCCGGATTGCTGCAGCCCTTTGTGAAAAGCTGCTGCAGACAGAGTGTTTGGAGTTGGTTTGGGCCTTTATGAAAGATCTGTGGAGCAGTGTGCAGGGCTCTCCTGGCAGGAAACTGTTTGTCCCAGCCCAGGGACACGGTGCCGGCAGGAGCGGAGTGGCCCCGCTCCCAGCCCGAGAGTCTGTGGGCTGAGCCACGCCGGGGAGACAAGGCAGCGAGGGGCTCCAGCCCAGCTGCTTCACTGCCCTGCCCGCTCCATGGAGCTCTGCCGTGGGAGAAAGCCGACACCGGACGAGTCCCCGAGCCTCCATCAGCTGCTGGAACTGCTCCGTGACAGCTCCTGTTCTTCCGAGAGAGACCCCAGCGCCTTCTTGGAACGCGTGTCATGGGGGGATTCTGCTTGATAATAAACTGTTGGGGGTTTTCCACTTCCATCCATTAGTAATAATTTCCTATTGCTGGAAAGGGATTGTTGGCACACTTTAGAGGAGACAACTTATTGCACAATATCCTGTTTGAAGTTGTCTCAAACTGTGTGAGACAGATGGCTTCACACAGGAGCATCCCCAAGGCTGCTGAGGGGAAGGCACAGAGGAAGACAAACCCAGTATTTCTGAGGGAACTCCTTGACACCAACCCAAGCTGAGTTGTCAAACAGCAGACCTGATGTTTCGAGACATGGGCCAAAGGGGAAACCTTTCAGTGTGTTTGGTCCAGGCTGGGCTATGCTTGAGGCAAAGGTGTGTCAGTGTGTTGGATAATACTCTTTTCTTGACCTAGAGATGGGGCAACTGAGAGGTGTTTTAAAAACTTTTATTCTATTTTCAGTCTCATGAGAATGGTGAGACAATACAGATGTTATAATTCACGCCGTCACCATCAGAAGCCAGTTACTTCCTAATTATAATACATTATAAGCGTTTCTTGGTCTATCAGCCTTTTGCCATGCCATGTTGTAGATGCCTTGTAGCCAATTCTTTAAAAATACTCTTTGTGGGTCCCACTACAATGCATCTTTCATAGCTCTGTTTTTCCAAAATCTTATTTGCAAGGCCATCTTTTGAAACTTTTCCAGCTCCATTTCTCTCTCAACAATATCTGTCCTATTCCATGGAAATTTTTAAGTTAGCGTTTCTTGTCTCAAGATTTATATACAGATGCATACTCTGTAGGCCTTCTATTAGGCCCTAAAAACTTTCTACATATCCATTTCCCACATCAGTGCACTTGGCTCCTTCTCTCCTCATTGTGCCTGGCAAGCCCAGGAGCCCAGAGCTCCTGCAGAACCCATCACAGCACTCAGTGGGAGCAAACTTGTGTCCAGTCCTCACCCGGAGCTGCGGTGCCTGGCATTCCATCACTCTGGAATGAGGAACTGTTCCTGCTCTTTCACAAGGAGCTAAGGAGGTTTGGCCTTCAGATCAATTGTCTGCAGGCTCCTGCAGTGCCTGGTGCTGCTCCCTTGCCAGCGGCACCCCCGGCCAGGGGGGCACATCTGGGCTGCTGTGTCTGGCTCCGGGGCTCCCTGTTCTGGGCAGTGAGGAGGAGCTGCAGAGGCTCTGCAGGACTGACAGGATGGGCTTTGGGGCGGGCAGGAGAAGCTGAGGGACCTGGGCTGCTGGAGCTTCTGAACAGGAGGCCCAGGGCTCATCGTGAAAGTGCTCCAAGTATTCTTTCAGAGAATCCCAGAATCAGCAAGGGTGGAAGAGGCTATGGAGATCATCAAGTCCAATCCGTGCCCTGACACCACCTTGTCTGCCCTGGGCCTCCTCTCCTCCAGGATAAACAACCCCAGCAGCTCCCTCAGCCGCTCCTCACAGCTCTTGTGTTCTGGAGTTTGTTGGCAGCAGGATCCCAAGAAAGAAGGAAGGAAAGAAGGAAAGAAAAGAGGAAGGCATCCAGATCCAGTCATTCCTGGAGCCTGGAGCCTGAAATGGGCTGTTTGCTGGCACTGCCAGTGCCCAGATCTGGAAATTTCCCTATTCTGGCACAGCCCAAGTGCAGCAATTTGCTGGCACAGAAATCCAAAAGCCGAGGTGTCGCAGACATTTTTTCACAGAAATCCTTTCTTTCAGATTTCTGCCTCTTCTGGAAGGCAGAGGCCTCAGAAGAGAATGTAAACAATTGTTATCAGCTGCTCTGAAATGCAATAGGATGCACCTATTTTGACCTGTCATTGGTTCATGTTCCCATGTTTATAATTAAAGGCCAATCACAGGAACAAGCTAGGGACAGAGTCCCTGGACACAACTTTTTTATAGAACCTTTCTTTCTATTCTTAGCTTAGCAGCATCTGAAACTTCTCTCTCTTTATTCTATTTAGTATAGTCATAATGTATTATATATCATATATCAATAAATCCAGCCTTCTGATCAAGAAACAAGATTCACCGTCCATCTCTCACCCTCAGAGACCCACTCAGGTGCCAGTAATACCGAGGCAGCTTCCTGCTACTGGGTCTGCCACCACCCCCACATCTTGTGTTTCATGAAACCAGAACCCAGATTTGGAAATTTCTCAGTGCCAGCAGAGCCCAAATCTGGCAGATTTCTGTTGCTGGCAATGACTCCACCCAGATCTGGTGTTTGCTGGGACTGCCAGTGCCCAGATTTGGAAATTTCCCGATGCCTTCACAGCCCAGGTCTAGCAATGTGGTGTTACCTAGCTTAGGAAGAGAAGCTCCTCAGACTGTGACTTTCCTTTTTCTTGGAACTGTTTAAACCTGCTCTGGACTGAAAACCCAGACAAACACCGGCAGCTCACACCTGTGGCACACCGAGCTCTGGGACGCTGCATTCCAGCACCAGAGGGACTTAGAAGAGACTGAGGGAGCCAACTACAACCCACAAAAAGGACTTCCTGAATTTGCCATCTCTTCAGCACTGTCAGAGGTTTTATTTAATATTTATTTAATATTCATTTTTCATGCTTGTGAATACTTTACTTGTTAAATAGACTGGGTTTTTTTCACTTTTCTCAAGGGAAGTCTTTTCCTAAACTAGTATGGGGAGAGGCCGCTTGAACTTGCTTTCTAGGCGGACCCCTTTTAGACGTTTCCTCCCAAAATTTGCCCTCAGCCAGCACAAACAGTCATCATGAAAATTGTACCAGTGGCGTCATTTCCTGGTGGTAAATCTTTGACAGAAGCTTGACCTTGCTCTCCATGAGAGATTCTTGGGAAGAGCAGACAGGAGAAGATTCCTGGAAAACTGAAACAGCTTTCCAGATGTGAAATGGAAATGAAAGAAACAATCCAAGATGTTTTCCTCTATTTATTTCTATGCTCCCCTTTTCCATGTTACACTACTTCTCCATCCCAGTAATTCCAGATGCACAGCACCTCTAAGATCAGTGACTTAGTGATTTTTAGACACTCTAAAATAGCATGAGCCACACACAGTTTTCCTTCCCCTGTTTTTACTGGAAGGCAACACTGGAGGTGTAAGTGCAGTGCTGGGGTCAGGTAGGAATCCTACCCCAAGGGGAGGTGGCCCAGCAGTGTTTGACCCTCGGCAAGGACAATGCACAGCAGCGAGCGAGGGGATCGCTGTGCCAGCGTGCAGGAGTCGGGGCTCTGCATGTGGGCTCAAGGCCGCAAAGTTCCCGTGTTTGGATAGACAGAGGGGCTGTCCCCGGGGCGTGCGGGGCTCGAACGTGGGGCTCGTGGGGCGAGTGGGGAACGGACACGGGGACGAACGGCCCCGGTGCTTCAGTTGCAGCGGTGGCAGCAGCAGCGGCGGCAGCAGCGGCGGTAGCAGTGGCAGAAGCAGCGACAAAACAGATAATTTAGAATGCTCTTTCTCTTTCTCTTTTTCTTCCTCTTTTTCTCTTTTTTACTCTCCCTTTCCCGCTGTCGGGCACCCTTCTCTCGGGGTCCCTTGCCCGGCGTCCCTCTCCTCTCCCCGCCTCCCTCTCCCCTTCCGGGCCGGGCCATGCCCCCGGCCCGCCCCCAGCCCCGGGCGGGGCTGCCCCGTGCCCGGCCCCGGCCGTCCCGCCATGGTCTCGCCTCCACCCGGCTCTGACCGTGCTGGCGGTGGCGTTGCCGGGCAAGCATCAGTGCCTTGGGCCAGGGCAGCATCGCCGCCCTTTGCCTCCGCCTGGTCTGAGCCCGGCCCCGGCCCTGGCCCCGGCTCCTCCCGGGGCCCGTGGAGGACACACGGAAATGAAATTTCCTTACGGGAATGGAAAAGGAATCTTGCGATTTCGATGGGAACCAAGAGAGGAAATCTTTGGTGCATGTCCCTGCCCTTGATGGCATGCCATTCCATTGATGGCTTTGACATTGGGAAAGATTTCTTTCTGTTTTTGGTTGTTTTCTGAAGCGTCCATGCCATGTCCCTCATATCTTGCCCCCTAAGTTGGGTCTTCCTCCTTGACTTTTTCCCCTGCTTTTGCAAAATCTGTGAGCTTAGTTTTGGCATGTTTTGGTCCTTTGCACTGCACCTGATGTAATCCTGGGCCATTTTCTTAGAGTCACTAAATTTCCCAAGTTTTCTGTTTTTCTCCTCCACTTGCAATTCCTTTGATGGTGTCTCCATTCCAGCGTGTTTTTAGCTCCTTCTTTTCTGTTTTGGCCTTCAGTGGGGATCAATTTTGGCAAGCTTTGCTGCATGTGCCTGCACTTGCTGGCATATGGCCTGCCTGCATTTTGATGGCTTTGACTTTGGGAAAGATTTTTTTCTTTTTTTGGTTGTTTTCTGAAGCGTCCATGCCATGTCCCTCATATCTTGCCCCCTAAGTTGGGTCTTCCTCCTTGACTTTTCCCCCTGCTTTTGCAACATCTGTGAGCTTAGTTTTGGCATGTTTTGGTCCTTTGCACTGCACCTGATATAATCCCGGGCCATTTTCTTAGAGTCACTAAATTTCCCAAATTTTCTTCTTTTCTACTCCAATTGCAATTCCTTTGCAATGCAGCTGATTTCCTCACAGCCTAATTTTGCAGACACTAAAATTCCCGATTTTCTGCTTTTTTTAAATTGCATTTAATTTGAAACTATCTCCTTTCCAGAGTGTTTGTAAGCCTTTCTTTTGGGATTCGCAAGATTCCTTTTCCCTTCCCGAAAGGAAATTTCATTTCCTTTTGGGAAGGGGAAAGGAATCTTGCGATTTCAATGGGGACCAATAGAGGAAATCTTTGGTCCATGTCCCTGCCCTTGATGGCATGCCATGCCTTTTGATGGCTTTGACTATGGGAAAGATTTTTTTCTTTTTTTGGTTGTTTTCTGAAGTGTCCATGCCATGTCCCTCATATCTTGCCCCCTAAGTTGGGTCTTCCTCCTTGACTTTTTCCCCTGCTTTTGCAACATCTGTGAGCTTAGTTTTGTCATGTCGGCCCCTGCCAGGCGTCTGAGCAGGGACGAGGAGGCAATGAGGCCCCAGGCCTGCAAGGGTCACTTGTCCCATCGTGGCCTCAGGCCCAGGCCCAGCAGCCATGGCCAAAGTGCTGCCCATGTTGGCTCTGGCAGGGCTGTCTCGCAGCTGCTGCCCATCCCTGTGCCCTGTGCAGCCCAGGCTGTCCCACGGTGTCCCTGCCCTGCGCCTCTGTCCCTGCAGGCTGTCGGCATCCCCCGGCTGCCCCACCTGGCCGGGCCCTTCCTTTGCTGACAGCTCTGCCTCCTGCCTGCCCCTGCCTGCCCACACAGAGCCTTGGGCTGCTCCAGGCTCCTGCTGGGGACGTGCTGCACCACAGCCCTGCCCTGCCAGGGAAATTCCTTTCTGCTGCTGCCCGGGCTGGGCCTCCCCAGCTGCCCTTGTGCGGGGTGCGGAGGTTCAGGGATATCACACCACAACCAATATGATCCAGTGAGGCCAAATTTATTATCCCTAAAAAGACTATATTTATAATAAATCTCTACTGTCCACGTGTCTCTAGCTAATACATGATTGGTTAATCCTAGTTGTTTACACATCTAAAAGAGAATGCTGATTGGATCACCTAATTTTTCACGCGTCTTGCTGTTGTCTTCTGGCCCACTCATGGTTCAATTTTTTCCTTCTTTCCCAAGCTTGCTGTCAAACTTGCTGAGTCCTGATGACTCTTCTTGTATTTTTCTCAAGGATATACCAACCCCATTTCTGAATATGTCCATTATCCATTGTTTGTGAATGTGTCCATTGTCCATTAGTACAAGCAGGTTGGATTGTGCATCGGCTGAATATGGCCCTTTTCTAGCCAGAACTCCTCAATCTGCAAAAAACTCTCAACAGTTCCCCAGTTTTGTTTTTGCACAAGCCAGACTGATTTAAAAGCACGCTCAATTATTTTCTGCACAGCAAGGCACTACAAGCAGAATTGAAAAAAGAAGACAAAGTATCATTATTGCAAAGGGTACTAAATCCTTGAGCCAGCCTGTTATTCCCCAGGACTTTAGCCACTCATCAAAAGAATTCTCAACCACTGTGAGCTTTTTCATATTCTCCTTAAGCAATGACAATTTCTTGTCAATAGATCCAGAGTGGTCAGAGAGATTCATGCAACACATCCCTTCAAAATCTTCACGCTCATCTCCTTGTGCTAGCAACAAAAAATTTATAGCAGTCCTATCCTGTAACACAGCGTGGTGTATGCTACCTACATCACTGGTAAGCTCGTTCCGGATTGCAGATGTAATGTTAATTTGTTTTCCTGTCCAACAAGCCAATCGTTTGAATGATGTAAGGGCCTGTGATGAAGCTAATCCTGGTGTAAAAAGTGATGCCAGGATAACCGAAGGCCAATTCCACAATTCTACATTATCCTTGCAGTCTGGGCCTAATAGATGCTCACTACATTTTGGACGTTGGAATTTGTGCCTGATGTCAAGCATCTGTTGAATGCTAGGGGCAGTGTCAATTTCCCAAATTAGCATGGTCCTCCTAATCCTTTCTGAGGAATTGCAGGCCAAGTTTTATCTCCACCAAAGAGAAACAAAAGTAGAAAAAAGTTATTGCAGAAGCTATTGTAGAAGGGACTCTTCTCTCCAATGATGTAGAAGCTTTTCTTGTAGTAACTAATGCTGCAAGTAGAGTTTGAGAACCTTTTGATTGGAAGATTTTAGAAAAGATGAGAGCTGCATTTTCACAATTTGGTTGAAAATGCCAACTTGCACAGTCACTTCTGCAGTATATTTTTCCATCTAATGCATTAATTCCAGCTGATGTGCATACCCTAATAAGACTTAGAATGCCACCCCATCAGCAGGTGATGCTTCATAAAAGCTGGGAGGAAAAGTGTGCTCAAGAGGCTGCAAGAGCTAGAGTGCAGGGTGATCCTCTGTATGGTTTAACAGCACAAGAGTTACTTGGCAAAGGGCCCGGGGCTACTGCCACTGCCCAGGCTAGGAGCATTGATCAAGTCTTACAGATGAGCCAACAACTAGCATGTAATGCATTTCTTGCACTTCCAGATAAGTTACACACTATGTCTTTTACACAGATTTGTCAAAGAAAGAATGAAGACTTTGATAAATTTGTAGACAAATTGCATGAAGCTATCTATAATCATTCTGATTTCAATTCAGACACAAAGATACAATTGGATGGACTTTGGGATCATTTCTCCATTCCAAATGGCTTTCCCTTCAGACACAAGAGCCTTCCATCTCTTCCAAAAATTGCCTGCTGAAACTCTTCTGCTCCCATCCAAATCAGTTCACTACTCCAGCATAACCCTTGAAGCACGGACAGATGACTCTTAACTAATTATAGTAGAAAAGAAGGGTATTTATTGCAGCCCTGGTCACATGTGAACTAGTTTCCAGAGACATGTGCAAGGAGTTGCAGACTCCTGCTCTCTATTTCTACAGAAAAGGATTTACATTAGGTTTCTAAGGACCCAAAATACATAATTATTACCTGCCTGCTTCGCATTTTTATCAGCTGAATATCTATTACAGCTGCGCAATTGTATTCCCTTAAGTGGATTGGTGGGATTTTGAAATGAGGGAGTGGTTGTATGGGAGGAAGAAAGCAGTCTTCCTCATGGTGAACTCTCCTCCCATGGCCAGTTGGCAAGACCTTTTGACCTGCTGCTCATGGTCCAAGCCTCTCCTAACTGTTCAATTATTCTTAAGGCAAGGTCTTTCTATGGTCTCAGCTTCTTCACAATTGCTTCCTCTATCCCTGTCACTCCTAGCTTTATGTTCCTAATATATTTGGTACTCTTTAACTAAGGCACATGATTTCTGCTACCTGTATTACTAACTTAGCTTCTTACCTCATTTTAAAATCTTAACTAAAATATGCAATCTTCTACTATCCCAATTCTCTTCCCAGCTGGGCCCTCGACCCATCTGCACTTTTCAATTTTCCTCATTACATTTTCAGCTAAGCCCTTGACTCACCTCAGGCACATCCCCGACTGCCTCTCTCCCAGCAGCTCAGAGCTGCATTGCACAGCGCTTGCTGTGCACCACAGAGCACAAAGCAGGCTGGCCTGCTGGGCCTGAATATTTCTGCCAAACACTCTGCATCTCACACCTTTGCTCTGGCTCAGTGCAGAACTGCAGGGTTGCAGGCGCTTCCTCCCAGAGCTGCGTGAGGCGCTGGCTGCTGCAGATGGGCCCTGCCCAGCTGTCCCTGCCTCACGCTGGCCTCGCTTCCCTGGCACAAGTGCCGGGCCTGAAGGAGCTGCCCTGTGCTCCAGCCTGCCGAGCAGCCCGGCTCCCTGCCCCGGTGCCCAGAGTGCTGCACACACTGCTGGCCTTTGCCAGGAGTCGCAGGGCAGCCGGCGGAAGAGGAGGAATCCTCAGGCAGCCCAGCGGCCCGCGGCTGCCCTTGGCCTTTCTCTGCTCCTGGGCACGCTCCAGACGGCCATGGCCCCCAGGCCGGGCTGTGCCCAGCACGGCTGCGCTTCCCCTCGGCAGCAGCCAGCTGCCACCTGGGCTCTGAGAGCGGAGGATTCGCCCGCTCCCAGCAAGAGGCACCCAGGGCCCGGCTGCTGTCTCTTGCAGCTCCAAGGGCCTCCTTCCAGCCTGCCTCTGCCGGGGCTCAGGCTGCTCCGGCCTCTGCCGGGGCTCTGCTGGGGCTCCAGCCCGGGCAAGGCCGGGCCCGCTCTCACCTCACAGGCGCTGACAGCTCTGCGCCACAGGAGACCTTCCCGAGCACCCTCTCTGATCTTTCTGCTTTCTCACTTGAGCAAGGCTCTCCTCCAGCCAAAGAGATTATTGCATTTAGGGATACAAATCCAAGTGGCAGGAACCCCATTGCTCTCCAGTCACAGCTGAAGGCCTGCATCTGCACAAGATGTTTGGGCTGCCTCATTCTTCCTTTGGTTTTGCCTTCAAATGCCATTGCCCTTTCTGCCTCAACTAGAAATACCACAGCTGTGCCATAACCAGCCAGTGGGTCATATTCCAAAGGCAGTGCGGTCTGGAGAGGATGAATGAAGAAGAGCCCTCCTCACTTATGAAACCATACAAAAAAAGCCATATGTGTGACTTAGTACCAATAAAAAACAATTGGTAATTCAGAAAAAAATGTTGAATATTCTGAAGGGGTCAGAAGGAGGAGAATCTTCCAAGCGAGTTGATGTTTCAGAAACTTTATTAATTACAACTCTAATCTATAATTCTATGCTACAAGTCTCTTTAGCAACCCTACTCTACAATCCTACTCTAAATTGGTAACAGAGATAACATCTTGACATAATTGCTATGTTCTCGTCTCCTAGGGTTAGGGTTAGGTTTAGGCTTAGGCTTAGGCTTAGTCTTAGGTTTAGGCTTAGGCTTAGGCTTAGGTTTAGACTTAGGTTCAGGTTTGGGTTTAGGTTTAGGCTTTGGCTTAGGCTTAGGTTTGGGGATAGGGAAAGGGAAAGGGTAAGGGATAGAGATAGGGATAGGGTTAGGGTTTAGGTTAGCATTTAAGGTTAGGGTTAGGTTTTAGGTTTAGAGTTTAGGGTTAGGGTTATTCATCTTCTTCACTGAGTTGATGACTTGTGCCAGGATGAATGGTGGCTTGGCTGAAGTTACAAATGGATGCTGTCCACCGGAAAAAAAAAAAAAAAACAACAAAACAAAGAACAGTGAACCATTACTTTCCAAGCTCATTGCTTCAGGGACTCAATCAGGATACATCAAGTTCCTGGAAAGACCCAGAAAGAGGAGCAATGGGACCATCTGCTCCCCAGCCATCCCCAATGTGCAAGACCTTGCCATCACAGGCAAACCTGGCCCAGAATCCCACTCATCTGTTTATTGTGATGTCTTCATCATGCTGGGATTTTTGCCCTGCCAGCGCTCTAGAAATGGCGCTTTCTGTCCCTGGGTTTTCTTCCTTTCAGGAAACTCCAATGACTCACATAGGTCCCTGCCTTTGAAAGACAGGCACTGTGCTGATTCCCACAGGGACAGAAAGCAGTGTCTGCCTTTCCATGCCCTGCCCCTCGTGTGCTGGATGGCACCTTCCTTCCCAGCAGGGCCAGCCCAGTGGCACTGGGCCCTGCAGTTCCCTCTCTGCCACACAACCTGCCAGTAACCCTGGCACAGTTCCCGTCTGCTTGAGCGCGCCAGGCAGCAGATGGGGCTGGGACAAGACCCTCCCAGCTGTCCCTGTTTGCATGGCAGAAACCTCTGAGGGTGGGCTGGGGGGCACCAACCAGGGCCCCTCAGAGGCTCACAGTGAGCCCCCCACAGCCCCTCCTGCCCACAGCCAAATCTCTGACCCCTAGGCTGGGACTGGCTTCCTTGGGTTCCTCCACCACCATTTCATGTCTCTGTACCCTGCATTGCTCTACTTCAATTCTTTTGCCATTAGATAAAGCTGAACACTCCACAAAATCACAAAAGAGGGCAACAGACACAGTCAGAGGACAGAGCACCTCTCCTCACAGGAAATGCAGAGGGAGCTGGAGTTATTCAGTTTTGTGAAGGACAGGCCCCGGGGAGACTTTATTGCCACTTTCCAAGACTTCACAGTGGCTTTGAAGAAAGTGGGGGACATCTTTTTTAACAGGGCCAGTTACAATAGGATATGGACAAATATTTTTAAACACTAAGGGCATCTAATCAGAGTAGGTCTAAGGAAGAACTTGTGTACTCTGAGCATGGTGCCACACTGGCACAGCTTGCCCCAAGAGCTTGTAGGTGCCCCATTCCTGCAACCATTCCGGCTCCGGTGGCAACGGGCTCTGAGCAACCTGATCTCTTTAAAGATGTCCCTGCTCATTGCAGGACACTTGCACCAGAGGACATTTACAGGGCCCTGCCAGCCCAGCCCAGTCTAGGATTCCTCACCATTTTCATTTGAAGAGCAGCAAGAGTGGAGGTGAGGAGGAAGGGGGCTCATCGGCTGCCTTGGGCTTGAGTGGAGGAGGAGCCCATCCCTCAGAGCCTGTTTCACCTGCAGCCCCTTCACATTTTACCTGCAGGAGCTCCTTGGCAGACCAGCGCTGCTCCTCGTCTGTCTGCAGGCAGCAGCTCAGGAAGTCACGCAGCAAAGCCGAGAGGAGCTTGGGCTGCCGCAGCTGTGGAGTCCCTACTGTGGCTATCAGGTATGTAGCCTGGAGAGAAAGGAGACACCAGGCTCCACCTCCTGCTTTCACATCTCTAAGGCTCTCCCAGATCCCTTTGTTTAACCTCTGTTCTTCAGTGGCAGTTTCTGCCCTGGCACAGACCCAGAGATGACTTTCCTTTACCAACCAAAAACCCAAACCCCGATGCAGCCACAGCTTTTCCACCATCCTGCAGATCTTGCCTTGGCAGCTGATTTCATTGCCTGACCTAGTTCCTAGTGGGAACTACATCAGCAAAAGGACATTTGCTTCTCTGAGGATTCATGCCAGCTTGAGATGGTTTTTGGAAGAGGGACTTTGCTACACTAACTAATTTCAAGGGTTAGTACATGAAAGGCATCTCTGCAGTGCTTGTTGGTCTTTCAAGCGCATGTGCCCTAGAACAAAACTCATCAAGCTTTTTGTGCTGTTCTTGAAAACAATGGGAATTGGAAGAAAAGAAAGGAAATCCATCAGTTAATACCCAGGTAGGGAAACAAACATTTACAATCTCCTCTTCAACACAGACACATTAAGATGCCTGCACAAACGTATTGGGATGAAAATGCCTGCTTGGGCACACAGGAGCCACTTGCAGCTCTGTCTCTCAGCAGTCTGAAAATTTCAGCTTCCCATTTTTGCAGCCAAAGAAAAATTGTCTAGGTCAGAAGAAGGAGAGGTTCCATCCCTATGGACACCCTCTAGTCATTTGGCTGCTCAAGTCAATGCATTAATGGTAGGCCCATGCCAGAAAGTGCCAGGAAACAAACAGGAGGTTTTGGCAGGCTCTCCACATCACCAGGCTCTGGCTTGGTGACGTGCAGAATGTTGCTTGGGCTAGGAGAGAAACACGGTCACTGAGTGTTTCAGCAGCACTGCACAAGAAGCAGAAGAGACTCTGTGCATTACACCCTCATGCCCATGTTTTCCAGTAAGAAGAAACTGCACACAGGGTTAGGTTCCTCTCTAAAGACCACGGTTTTAGAAACTTTGTTGGGTTTGGGTTTCCTTCCTTCATTTCTGGAAAGATAACAACACTTTTAAGATGCTTTTCCCCTGTTATTAAGGCCATCTACACAGACAAAAGAACTGGAACCACTAACCCAAAGGAAAGTGTTGAGTGAGAATGGAGTTTGTTTGGAGTTTGTTTGCAGGTGGTAAGGCTTGAGTTCCCCCACTGATGCAAGCAAAAGTACAGCAGATGCTGATGTGTTGCAGGGACATTTGTAGGAGGGGACCTTGGTGGAAGTAGTTGCAGCAGATGGCAATGGGATTTTGTCCAGTGGCACACAGGACATGGGACAGGTGAGAAAGACAGTGGGATCAGTGAGTATTTGCTCCTTACCGTGCCAGAACTTTCACCCAAGTAAGGAGGTTCTTGTTCTATCATTTCAATTCCCACAATTCCAAAAGACCATATGTCCACTTTGGGGCCATATGGTTGACCTGTCACCACTTCAGGCGCCATCCACCAAGGAGTCCCGGTTACCGAGCACCGTCTGCTCTGCTCAGGGCTGAGCTGAGTAGCGAGGCCAAAATCAGCTGAGGAGAAAACAAAATACTGGTTTTATCTGAATTCTGTGCAATTAGGAAAGCAAGCAAAAGAATTCCCCGGTAGAAGTTTGAAATTGCTCTGTTGAATCTCCTGGCATTGGCGACTTTAAAAATCCCCCCATGTTTTACACTGTCTCTAGCAGTGGCTTTTGTTCTTTGGAAACTTTAGACTCATAACTCCCTCCCTCTGGAAGGGACCCACACAGAGCAAGGCCACTCTTGACTGCTTGTGGCTCCTTCTACCTCTGTGCACGTTGCAACTGTGCCCTCAGCTCGCAGCAGGGGTCCCTGCACTGCCACCAGCACCATTTTTGGGGAGCTGGCAGTCACGCCAAGCAGCCCCACAGCCACATCCCTGGAACGCTGCACCTGACCAAGAATATACTGACCCAGTTTGACAGAACCGTCCGTTCTGAGAAGGATGTTGTCACTCTTCACGTCTCGATGGATCACATCGTTTGCATGAAGAAAATCCAGTCCTTGCAGGCACTGAGCGAGAAAACAGAAACAGAAGGGCAAAAATGAGTGGTGTGATTTCATCACACAAGAAAGGAAACAAAGAATCTAAAAGATTCCCTCTCCAGGGGAATGGGGAGTAATGGCACAACAGTCATGGCCACTGAGAGGAAGAGCTTGCTGCTCCAACACTTGCAGAGCAGGACCTTTCTGAGGAAAGGCACGTCAGCTTTTGAAAGAGCAACAGCACCTGCTGTTGTAGGCTGTCCCCTGCCAACCAGCCAGGATGACTCCTGCTGCAGCGCATGTGCTCAGAAGCAAAGAGCATTCTGGCTGCACTCCTATCCTTTTTAGCTGAGCACTGAGAGAAACGAGTCTCTCTCTTCTTTCTTTGCTCTTTGTTTCAAATCCTGCCACCAGCACCTTTGCTTTTACAGGCAAGGAATGCAGTGAAGACAGACTCCAGGCAAACATTTAGAGAGGCAAGGAGGAGAACAGCAACTACAAATACAAGAGACAGAGCGAGAATACAACAGCAGGAGATAAGAGTACTGGCACTGAGTACAGGGAGTGCAGGGGCACTGGCAGGCCTTTCACTTGAGATGCTTTTACTTGCCCATAGCATAGCAGCGACACAGAAACAAAGCTCGGCACAGGAAACCTCTCCTGTTCTGAGCCCCTGTTTCCCAGACAATCCTGCCCAAGCCCTTGGAAACACAGATGGCATTGCTGACCTCCCGACTGATGGCTGCCATCTCATCTTCTGACAGACAGGTCTGGCTGACGATGTCGCTCAGGACACCTCCATCCATGTACTCTATAACCAGCAAGAGTTCCTCGCCCAGAAGGTAGCTGAAAGAAGGAAACAAGGGGGTAGAGATGAACATGCATGGCTACGTTGATTTTTTGCTTCCAGGTTTCTTATTTCCAGATGCCTTTGTGACAAGGACAGAATCAAAGGAATAGACATTCCCTCTTGGCTGTGCATTATTTGCAATCTGTGCAGTCTCATAGAGAAAGACACATCTGTGAAAAAGAAGATGTCTTAGATGGGCAGCAAATGAAAAGTGCAGTTTAGAAACAGCCCAGATAAAAAACATGCCAGGCATGGTGTTTCTGGAAATAAGCACCTAGTCTTCCTGGCATGCATAGCAATGGCAAAGAGGGGCAACAATCCAAGGGAAATCCACTTTAGGATGGTTCATCTGCACTTAAGAAACTTTAAAAAATCAATCCCAAATAAATGTGGAGGCAGTGAACTTTGAGGCTATTGAGTTAGGAAGATACAGCTGATCCAGGTTTTGAATAATTTTGGAGTAATTATCAAACTAGGTGTGCCAGGGAAGACTCATGCAGACAAGATGCACTCTCTTCTCATCCATTGGAGATGAGTAGAGAAATATGAATAAAGAAAAATTAACAGCTTTACTTGCTGCCACTGACCAAAGTGGGTTTTTAACCTCTCATGTTTGCTTTATGTAAACACACATCCATGGGATAAGACCATGACCTCTCACCTGTCTAAATAATTCACAACATTGGGACTCCTATACGTCTTCATGATCGTTATTTCATTAAAGGTTAGCTCCTTCCTCCTCACTCCTTGAAGATTTATTTTTTTTATTGCCACCTAAAATGACATTGAAAATCAGGAACTTGAGGGGTTGGTGGCACGAGACCACAAGGCACGTGGAGCGAGTGATTTTGCAATGACACAGCTGAGCTGTGCCAAACTGCCTTGTGATTAGGCACTGCAGTAATCAGGAACTGACATTCCAACAGCCCATTTCTCTGCTCCCTTGGGAGCCAGTTACAGGACACGTGGGGCCACTGACATTTTGCCTTGACCACTTGGTAACAACGGTGTCTCAGTTATCACCCACAAACCTCTGACCGCACTCTCTGCTGCTTTGTTTGGGACTAAGAAGAAGGAATCCATGCCTTAATACTCTGTGGATACATCTTGTGATATGGGCAGGGCTTAGGGCTTTCAAGGACGCCTTGCAGATCTCTCCCTACGTGCAGTTCCCTAGTGCAGCACTGCAGGTGGCTAAGGAACTGCCAGGAACTTTCAGATGGATTTGCTGGCAGCCAGAAATGAGAATTCAGGACTCTGAAGCTGTAGCCCCAAAGAGCAGTGAGGTGCTCGCAGGCACCACCTTTGTTTTAGCAATGGAGAGCGAGTGAGCGCGTCCTTCTCTGAAAGGAACCGCTGCCCTCCGTGCCTTCCTTCCAGCAGCTGAGGAGGACAGAGTCCCAAATGTGTTCTGTGGGCTGGCACCAGTCTGTGCTTCTTGTGCCTTTTCAGCACAGCTCTGCCCAAAGCTCCAGCCACAGCTCACACCAGAGGGGAAAGCCCTCGAGTGCAGCAGAGCCTGCAGGGGCTGTTGACATTTACCTCTCCTCCTGTGGCACTGTCGAGTGCTCTGTAAACATGCCCAAAAGTCCTAGAAAAAAAACAGAAGCAGAGAAAGGAGAAGCTGTTTAGATCTTGCAGTGAAAGCCAGCCCACACAGGAGATCTCTGCTGGAAGTGTCAAAACCTGCAGGATGCAGGAGGGCTCTGCCAGAAGGGAGATGATGCATTTTCCTCTCAAGTGCATGGGCACTGGGCCTGTTCCTGAAGCACTGGGGTCCAATTTCTAAAGGGAGTTTAGTCTTTCCTCTTGGGTTTCACTGTCTGAAAAGTGTGGTTCCTATCCTGACCACAGAGTGTTTCCCTCTTCAAACCAGGGGAAAGAATTGTTCCTGGGAACTGTGGGAACTGTTATCTCACAGCTTTGATAGGGCATAAGTTGCTTTTTCAGGCAAGCAAGTTACTTCTCTTTTCATTAGTGTGCCAGTATGATTTTGAGACACACAAAAAATGCTAAAGAAATTAACACAGAGCTGTCCCACACTTGAGAGACAAGGAGACCTTCCAGGTGCTGTTGCTTGATGCAGGCAAGACCTCGGTAGCAAGGCATCTCTGACAATGCCTTCTGAGCCCACTCACAACTTCTGAGCAGCATTGAGAGATGGGACGATCTATCCCCAGTGTGTGATCATCTTTGCAGCTGTCCTGACTTCACGCTGGATAGACATTCCACCCCAAACACACCTGGCCCACGGTTGTGCAGGAGTAACTGCTGTTGGACTCACCCGCTGCCAATATAATTCAGATGTGTGTATTTCATCAGGGGATTTTCAGTGGTGTTCACCATTCTCCCTGAGGGAAACAAAATGCAAGATGCTGACTTTAAAGCAGAGATCCCAGCTTCCAGGAGATACAAAAGGCAGCCCCAGCGCCTGGAGCTCTGAGCCCTTTGTGGTCGGCTGGGTAACAACAACCACAACCAGGCAGACAGCCCTGCAGCACAGGTGGCCAGCACAGAGACTGATTTGTACAGTCTTTTGAAGAGTTCTCTTGACAGGAAACAAAGCACAGGGACATACAATCCCAGGAGAGGAGGACATCTTCCCCACCTTTCAGCATTTTGCCAAAGGAATGCCTTCCCATTTGTAAACCAGAGCAGCTCCAGCTGTAAACAATCCTGACGGGGCTTTCAGCATCAGGACCCTGACCTGTTTGTGAGCAGGCTGAGCTCAAAGATGCCCCTCTCCCAGCTAAGGAAGGCTCCAGCCTCTGCAGTCCCTCCAGCCCTCAGGGACAGGGCAGCGACCACAACAAGGCTGGCAAAGCCCCAGCATGAGCACTGACAGGCACTGATGGGAAGAAGCCAGAGTGAGCCTGAGCCCCAGACAAGCTGTTGCCCCCATTCAGGACACAACAGGATGGGCTTTGAGATCAGCCACACCGAGGCACACATCAGTGCCCTTTTTGTCCCAACAGGTGATGGCAGACACAGAATCCACTGGGCTCTGGTCTCAGCCCCACCAGGTCTCTTATCTGAGAGCACAGCACTGGCAGCTGTTACGGGCAAGAAGCAGATTCATTGGGTTGTGCTGCAGAATCACAAAGGGCTTGATGTGTTTTCCTAGAGACTGATCTGAGCAGGGCCTGGGCCAATGGGTAGGATTCTAACAGTCATGGGAAAGAGTGGGAATCAGGTATGGAAAAGTGCCATGCATCTGAGGGATATACCATGGCTGGGCTGGAGGCTCTCTCCTGAGAAATGCCTGCAGTACAGTTTTATCTGATCACGCCACTTGGATGTGTCTCCTGGACACATCTTGATAAGCATAAAACTAGAAGATTAAATAAAGTTTGTTATCAAAGTCTCTGTTTTTTCTTTGGCGGCACATGGAAAATACCTTGTGCTCTCTATTTGTCCTGTAACCTGATGTTCTTTCAAAGTAGTTCTTATTGACAAAAAGATAGCATTCTCTTCTTGACAAAAATATAGCATTCTCATGAAAATAAACTGCAGATGTAGTAGTGGTAACAGCAACAGTCATAAAAATGACATCAGTAAAACTGAGGGTAGAAGGGCTCCTTCAGGATGGAGAAAAACACAACAAAAAACCCCCACCAAAAATGAATAACAGAAAAGCAATCCCACCCCACCCCCCAAAAAAAAATGCCCAACTAAAAAGACAAAACTCCAAAGTCAGTCCATTTCTGTGAAGTTTTTTTGCTTTGATGACTGGTTGCAAGTCAGGAGTCTAAGGAGAATTTAGGAAGCTAAAAATTCTGTTCAGTTTGGCCACTAGCACACAGGACTTGCCTAGATCATTTGCTAGGTCACAGCCTTCTGCTGATCCAAGAACAATCCCTGCTTCAGCCTTTAGCAGAGAGGGAAGCTCAGGCAAACCCAAGCCAGTCCCAGGTGCCCTCAGAGGCAGCAGGAACACCCAGAGCTCTCTCGCTGCCTCGGAGCACAGCACTGCCTCTGGGGAGTCCTAAATGGCCCTGTGACACCGAGCTCAGGAGGAGCATTTGGTACAGCCCTGCTGACACCTGCACACAACACACTGTCCCTCAGATAAGAAACACCCCAGACGTACCCAGCAGCTGCAGGTACTCCTCCTCAATCTCCTGTTCCCAGGATGTGCCCCAGCCTGAGTTCCCAGGTTTCACAGAAGGGCTTCCTCGAGGTGATGCTGCTGCAGCAGCAGGTTCAGAGCACATGATGTGCTGGACCTGGAGCATTTCTGGTGGGCACAGTTCCTGTGCCTCACTCCAAACTTGGGGTTCTTCATTGCCACACATTCCCTGCAAGTCTTCGCAGGCTGCCCGGTGAGATGTCAACACTTGCACCTCAAGTCAAACAGAACAAAGCAGTCAGACACTACAGCTTGTCCCTGTCAGCCAGGAGTCATCGACTGTGAGGAAAGGCAAAGAACAGATTGACAGGGGATACAACAGCTTGTTTCAATCCTCCATCTGGGTCACCAAGTTCCACTGTAAAAACACCTCAAGAAAAAAGGAGAGCAGGAACAGGCCAGCAGAAATCAATTTGGATGACTGCTGGCCAAAAGGCCAAAGGACAAGTTTCACTGTCCAGGGCAGATGTTGAGATTCAGCACACCAGGAAATGTCCTTCAGAGTGACTGTGATACACACACTACAGCAGCATGGCACTCAGAAGCATGGCCCCACTCCCTGCTGCTCTGCACTGGAAAGGCAAGAAGGGCAGAAACCACCAGATTGGTGACTGCAGTGGCTGCATGCCTCTTTCACTCACTTGGTTTTGCAGAGACTGACGGAAGTGATTAAGTTTCTCTCTGATGATTTTCATTTCTTCCTCCAGCTGCCTATGCCTTGCCTTGATCATACTGTGAGCTGTCTGAAGCTCTGCATCCAGCTGTTCCTTCATGTTCTCTAATAAACAAAAGAGAGGACATTTCATGAGTGGAGTGGCTGCCACTCTTTCACTCACCTGGTTTTGATGATCGCCCCTCTGCTGATGGAGATTCTCCTCTTGAATTCTTCCCATGTCTTCCTTGTTCTTTCTCTTCACTGCCATGATGTCACCGGGCAGCTCTGCTTGTGGCTCTGCCTTGATGTTCTGTACACACAAAAGCAGAGCAAGGGACTGAGAGCTGCCATCAGGCTCAGCTTTTTTCCTCTTGCAGCCTCAAAATCACATTTATTCAGCCCCTTCTTTCTGCTTCCCTCCCCACATCTGCCTCCATTGCAAACCTCCTGTCCCAGGGCTGATCTCTGCAGATTGCAAGGCTCTGTGCTTCCATTGCCTGTGGGACTCCTGGCCTCCTCAGTCCCAAGAGCTCTGGTTTATGCCCCTCTCCCTGCCCTTCCCTCTGTGGCCTGGCCAGTCAGGCTTACCTGGCCATTCTCCTGTGGCTCTTCCACCTGCTGCCTGAGCTGCTCTTCCTGCCCTCGGGCTGGGAACAGCTCTCCCTGAGTCTGGCATGGCAGCTCAGATGAGGCAGTGTGCTCCTGCTCTTTCTCTAGAAGCACCTGCACGGAAAGCAAGAGAAGATGGGTTTCAACTTCCCATACGCCCTTTGTGGGCCAAGACTCACAGACTGCTGGGCTCACACGTTCCCAAAGCACTGTGCTGCTGCTCTCCTGGGTCGTTCTCTGCCCGAGGGGAGGCACAGATTCCAAAGTGACCCTGGCCCTACAATCAGGGGCCATCTGGGACTGAAGCTCCAGCAGCCTCTCAGGCAGCTGACAGGGAAGGGGTGGCATTTCTCAAGGGTCTGGTGAGGGCCTCCCTCTGCTTCCGCCGTGTCCTGTTTGTCTTTCAGTAGTGACTGACTCCCCGCCCTGTGCCACAGCTCCATCCTGGCTCTGCAGGGGCTTCCTGGGTGAGCTCACTCCTTGTGAGAGACACTTCTGGAGTTCACCTTCTCTTCAGGCCTGCACCAGCATTCCTCCCTCCTGACATCCACACTCTTGTTAGAAAACCGGGTCATTCAGGAGATAAGGATGCATGCAAAGGTCTCTGATGGAAGTCAGAGAACCTCTATGGCCACCTCAGTATATGGAGGAGGACCAAGGTGTTTCTTCTCCCTCTTTTGTCAACGGAGAATTCTGACCAGCAGTAACAGAGTTTCTCATAAGGCCCCGTTAACGAATGCACTTACACAGCCCTGGGGATGCCAGTGAAGGAAACCATGTGCCATGTATGGCATGGCATGTATGACCAGAGTCACCAGACCCCAGCTACAGCATGGGATAGTTCCATTCCCTTAAGACATGCAAAAATTTAAAGGACAAATGAAGGCTTCAGGTCAGAAAAGGCTGGAGTAGGAAAACATGAGGGGAAAAAACAACCATCTCTGGAGGGGGAAACATCTCTGCCTGCTCAGGATCAGTCAATGGAACTTGTCTCTACTTCTCTCCTGAAGGGATGCCTTTAGGTGAGCTTTGCATCTTCCACTGCTTTGGAGCAGAGCCAGGAAGATTAAAATAGATAGATAGACAGATCTCACTTTTATCATCTCTCTTTACTGTGCTGTAGTATTTACATTCTTTGAATGGAGAGAGATGTAATTCTCTCTCCTAGGTTTTTTTTAAGGGAAGGTAGTGAGAAACTCATAGAAGGAGAGAAAACAATTATTATCCCTACTTGCTGTTCTTGTTTTTGAGTACATGAAGAATGTGTTATAGTGATTGTTTACTGAAAGTGATTTGTTAATTGGATTTTAGTGATAGTTGTTTAGACTGATTAGATAATTAGATAAAAGGCTGTGTGGAGACAGTCACGAGTTTTTCTTTTGTATGCTTTTAGTATAATATCTCTTACTTATAGTTTTAATATAGTACTAGTGTAATATAACATAGCTTAATAAAGCAATTTTTTAAACTTCTAAATCATAGAGTGAAAGCACATTTTTCGCCACGTGGGGGTCACCCTGAATCAATCCTGTCCTTTCTGTCGCTACACACATCAGCACTCGGCAGCAGTGCCCCAACCAGCAGCCATCCTGAACTTGCTCTCCTGTTGCTTCAGTAACCCACACTCTTGGGGAATCTGGAGCATGTAGGTCCTTAAGGAATGCAATCAGACCCAGAGCATTGCACTGGGAATGGCTCGCTTTGTGCATCTGTGCTCGGGCAAGTTCTTCGCTTGGACTTGCCCACACTGATGGTGCTGAAGTGGCTGGAATCAGAAATGCAGCCCAGCCCCTCCCAGCTCCTCTAATCTCTGAGCACCAGCTGGAATGCAAGGGCATTGATTTCCTACTCAGTTCCCAAACACAACACACACTGATTCCCTGGGCAGCCAAAAGACACGGGAGCCGTTTACGTGAAAAGGATGGGCAAGCCCTACTGGCTGGTCTGGCACCAGAACAGCTCGTTCTGCACCAACATCCCTGCCCCAAACGATGTGTTCTTGTGCAAAAATAATGCATTGTCCAGAACTGCCCCCTTGAAAACTGAAATTCTAGCAGAATTTCTGCCAGTGCTGTAAAAGGGTAGGAAAGACTGAGAAAAAAGCTCCCTTGCTCCCTGGAGAAGGAGAAATTGCACAAGGCTTCTCCTTCTAGCAAACAAACAAATCAACAAAATATGAAAGCGTTACCCACACCAGTGTCTAAAGCACTTGGATGCAGTGAA
The DNA here is from genome assembly GCF_027887145.1 of Ammospiza caudacuta. Taxonomy (NCBI): domain Eukaryota; kingdom Metazoa; phylum Chordata; class Aves; order Passeriformes; family Passerellidae; genus Ammospiza; species Ammospiza caudacuta. The sequence goes on along the minus strand of NC_080614.1, from coordinate 1,723,203 downwards.
GGGATGTTTGGCAGGCAAACAGCCCTCGTGCTGAGCATTGGCTCTATGGATCCAAGGCAGGGATCAATGGCAGTCTGCCTGAAGGTCCCTCATGAGCCCCCATTGTCCAGGCTAAAGCTCCCTCAGCACCTCCTCCCTGGCCTTGTGCTGCACCCCTTGCCCAGCTCCCCTGTCCCTCTGTGCCCACGCTGCAGCCCCTCCATGACTTTCTGCTTCCCAGGGCCCACAGCTGCACACAGCACTCCAGCTGTGGCCGCAGCGCTGCCCAGCACAGGGCCACGCTCCCTGCCCTGCTCCTGCTGCCCCACTGCTGCTGGCACAGCCACCGTGCCCTTGGCCTTCTGGGCCCCCTGGCCCCACGCTGCCTCATCTCCAGCTGCTCACGGCCGCCAGCCCTGCGTCCTTTGGGCCCACGCAGCTCCCCAGCCACAAAGGTGCCCATTGCACTTCAGATACAGCAGGCACCGTTGCAAGATGGCCTTCCTGTTCTACCACCTCATGTTCCAAGTAGATATCATCAAGTTTGATAGGAATAGCATTCTAAGTCCCTCTCTTTAAATTAAAATGATCTAATTCAACTGTACAGGAAATTGCTCTTCATTAAATTTTCCCTATCTGCTGTCAGCAAGCATCGTTCTCTTTTCAAAACTAGGTTTTTAGTTCTTCAAACTCTGAGAAGGAAATTTAAAAATATCTATCTCTGCCTTTGTTACTTTTGTTTCAGGCATGAATATGGTTTTTCTTTCGGCCTTCCTAGCTGGCCCTCTACAGTCTACTGCTACTGGCCAAGCTCTCAGCTTGCTCTACAAGTCTTAAACACCAGGAACATGAAATGTTCCTTTCTCACTCACCTCGGGATCTTCAGCGCTGCTGAATACACGCTTCAGGTGTCCTGTAGTGGGAAGGGAAAATGAACCAGATGCTGTCAGAAAACTGCCTGGGCTGCTGAATCCCACAGAACAAGTCAACCCAAACAGAGATGATTTCCCATTTCACAACATCCCTCCAGGAGACACATCTCATTCACACAGCCAGCAAGAGATCAGGACAATATTCATGGTTGTGCCAACACTTTGGCCTGTTTAGTTAGTAAATGAACACAAATATGATCAAGAAAATGCAAATTGTTCTTCAACACTCAATGCTCCTGTTCTACCAAACACATAAAACAGCTTCTGAAATCCTCTCCTTCCGGTAGTCTTTTTTTTCCCCAATCAGTTACATGCACTAATTCTCATTAACTTGCAGGAAATAATTGCCCAGAAAAGCTTCCCAAAATTCCCCTCAGCTGTGACAGTTCTATTGTGGAAGAGCACAGCAGCACCTCTAGGGTTCAGGAGCAGACACTCACTGCTTTAGAGTTTGCATTTTCTTTCATAGGTAATAACTATTTTAGCACACAGTAAAATGTTATTAAATTAGACAGCCAAATCTTTTCATGACAAAATTTAAAAAGAAAATAAGTTTTCTCTGAATCCTGGGAACAACTGAAGAGTTTTTAGAAGGCCTTCCAAGAAGCTCTGCCAGTCTACATTTTCAAAGGTGTCCTGCTTGTCCCAAAAACCTGAGGAAATGACAGACTCTGCTGCCACAGACTCTCCCGTGCAGGGAACGCAAGCCCTGCAGGTTCCCCTGCAAATGCTGCCCCTGTGGCTACAGACACCCTCCTTTTAGCTAGACCTCTTGACAGGGGCTTTAGCAAACCACTGGCATTCTAATGCTCTTTCTGTTTCAAAATCAGAAACTCAGCCCCCAAGAAAGAGCAGGAAGACATACAAAAGCCAGGTTAGGATACATCCTAATCTAAGTAGAATGGAAACCTCTACTTACGTGCAAAATGTGTAATGTAATACACAGAAAAAGAAATGCCATAGGCAGCAAATGCTGCTTTAGCCAGATGATGAAACATTGTAGCAGTGTTGTATGAGTTTTTCCTAAACTAGGAAAAACAAGGCTCGTGTCAGTGGGCAGCTGCCTACTGACAGATGCTTTGACCAGGAAGGTTCTCCTGATGTGAGCAAGGCCTAGGGCTGCTCTGACACTCAGGCCTTCCGTGCACCAAGGCAACCTTCTGATGCCACTATGACAAGGTGGCAACCATGCCCTGACATCACAAAGCAAACGCTCCATGTTGGTCTGTGAATTTATGCAAAGCAATAACCAACCTTCCCTACAGAAAACACAAAAGAGCCTGGGAAGTTCTTCTCTGTCACAAAGCAGCACAAATTGCCTTCATGGGCCAAACCCTGTTGTTCAGGGGATCCAAGAGGAACTCCAGGAGTGCCCCAAGCACCTACAGCCTGTACCCCAACTGAGCACTCAGATGGGACACAAGCAAAGGAAACCAGGCCAAGATAATGGCCCACAGCTTTGCACGTGTGAGAAATGACTCTCACTTTTAAAATTTTAAAGGTTTAGTAAACCTTACCAAAGGACTGAATAAGGAAAAGTCGCATCATTGGGAGTCTCTGTGACTAGCAGCCATGTGCTCATCTGCAAAAAGGATGCTCTGCCTTTTATACCCTCAGCCCCTCCAAAAGTTTTTCCAGTCAACTCTTTCTCTGCTGCCCATTGGTGGAGATTACTTTCCTGCATCCCGACTGGAGGTCAGGTGTTGTTACACCCTGCCTGCTGGTCACAAGCCAGCCCTCCCCAAATGCCCTGACTGCCCAGGCTGTTACAAGCGGGACGGGAAAGAGGACTATGGGAGGATATATTACAATATAATCACTACTCATGTGAACATCCACATAACATCTGCTTCTTAATTGTCAGAGCCAACCATTGCATTCCTCATCCAGAACACACAGAACCAGAAGAGAAGCCACTGTTGGCATCACAGCTGAAATGTTTCCTAACAAATCTCCCCACATATTTGCACCTTTATTGGACATGCCCAGGGCTCCGGTGCGTGTACATCTCTGCCTCTCTTCCCCTTTGGCAGCAGTGGAACTGGCAGCATCTGCCCGCCAGCAGCAGCTGCTCCCAGCTGGGAACGCCACTGGCGGCGCTGATTTCCAGAGGCTTCTGTGTGCCAGGGGAAGCCAAGGCAGGAGCGGGCTGAACGGTGCTGGCGCTGCTGCTGCTCTGTGCCAGAGAGCCCCGGCTGGGCAGGGCACGGTGCCCACTGCGCTGCGGGCTCCTTCTCCTGCCACAGCTGGGCACACCTGGCAACAAGGCATGACAACCTGTGGGCAAGCCTGTGGAGAAATGGCTGCATGACAGAGGTCACATGGACATTCGCTTGTTAGCCGACCAGGAGCTGGGAAAGTGCCGAACACAGCTAGTTTGAGTTTTTGCACCTGCAAGATAGCGTGTCCTTGGGCCTAGCTGGGTATGATAACAAGTAGACAGAGAGACGTGGGAAATAGAGAATGTAGGCCCAAAGGAATGAGGAAAAGTTGACGGTATAGTTTAACCAATAGATCGCTTGGCTAACAGAATATTCATAAGCTTATTACTTGCTGTATAAGTGTCTGATGATCTCTTCAATAAACGGAACTTGCTGTTGACTCATATTGAGCCCTGAGTTTTCCCAGCACCCGACAAATGGCTCATGCCCGACAAAGGCCTCATTCTGCAACACAAGCCAAGGGGTGTCTGGGGCTGCACTGCTCTGCACACACCCAGCACACCTGCAGCACAGAATTTTAACCCTCAAACAGGTAAACCAAATGGAAACAGCTGGAAAAGATTTCATTTCAACCATTCTTTATGCTTCAATAGGAATGACCAAAACGAAAGTTACCAAGCAGGGCCTGATCCACCCTGCCAGCTCAGTGTAAGAAAAGAGGCATTACTTTATTTCAGTGCTGGGTGCCTGAGAATCACTCCCCTGAAACCTGCACACCCACGTGTTAAGTATCCATGGAACTAAGACATTACTTTCATTACTTTTATTCATTACTTTGCTCAAACTCACAGGCTAAACATTCTCCCAAAGTATTTGACGTGTTTAAATCATTTCCCCAAAATTACTGACATTTAGAGTAGGGGTCTCTTGCGGGTCTCTGGTGGTCATGTGGTGAACATCCCATTCCTCAAATTCTCCTTCCATGGTTAAGAGCCTTCTTCCCCTTGAATGCATTGCAGCTACCTCCTCAGTAGGCCCACTGTCTTTATTCTCAAGGCTAAGACATCCACTTGCACACAATAACCACTGGTGTGAGGGAAGGTACGACTAAACACTGCCTGTTAAAGCTTAACAAATTCACAATTTGTTGCATGTCAACACTTCCCCAACATCTCTCGTTCCTTCTCTGGGAATCAACCACAAGCATTTTGTGATCCCTGAGCCCAAGCCCTCCTGTCACCCAGCAGCCCTTCTCTCCTCACAAACAGCAGGCCCAGCAGTGCCTTCCCTCACTGGCTCAGTCCCCAGCTGTGTCAGGACCATCCTGGACTGTTTGCTCTCCGCTGCACTCTGTTGCCAGCAGACATCCCCACCCTGTTCCATGCCCCATGCAGAACCCTGCACCTGCTGTCCATGGGCACCTGGAAGGGGAGGCACTCATGGCAGAGATGCACCAGCTGCCCTGGGCAGGAACCAAAACCCTCTGGGGCACAGCTGCTGGCCTGTGTCTGCACAGCTCTGCACACCCCACTCCTCACGGGCTCTGGGCTGGAAATGCAATTGCACTTTCTGCCTCATGGAGAAACAGCAGGGCTGCACAAACAACGGCCAGCAGGCCACATCCCAAAGGCACTGCAGCATGGAGCTGAGAAGGAAGAAGACCCTTCCCCAATTCCTAAGCATACCAAAACCACCATATTTGGGATTTTTAATCTTCTGAATGTAGAGTTCATTCACAGGGTGACAAGGGAATCTTCCAATGGAGTTGAAGTTTGGTAGAGTTTTTATTCTGAGTCCTACTCAGACTGTTGATTTGAAAATTCATTTTAAAATATTTTTTAAAAGGCTGTGCAGTCATATGGTTTTGTTCTAATACCAAAATGGCTAGATGAAACGTACTGGCATTTTAATTACATGCAAACTGATTATTCTGTGAAAGCTTTCCTGCAGAATAGCCACTAAACAAGAAATGAAAATCTGTGGACTGTTGACTTTGCAAATTTCTAATAAACTTATCAGACAATGAGGCATTTTTAGTTAGATCATAGAGCAAATTAATTCCTATAGATAACTTGATTTGGATAAACCTGTTGATTTCAAATTAAAACTGCCAGCACATACTAAGTGGAAATCTGAATACTCACTTCTATGAGCTCTGAATTATTAGATAGTCATATCTAATTAACACCATATTAACAAAAATTAACATTCTGGCATTTTTTTTACTTACAGCCAGCTCTTCAACAACACTCTTTGTAACACCAGAAAGAGAATTTGTAGCAATGTGAACCATGGGTTGGTGGAGCATTGCAGAAGGCTCCTATGCCAGCACTAAACATTCACATTTACCATGGCATCCCTTCTTGCCTTTAATTCCAAGCTATAGCTCAGTTCCTGCAGTATAGATTCACACTTGTAGTCTGTATTTGCAGCTGGTTCTTACTTCCCTGTCCAGAAAAAATCATGCTTGGATTTCAAATGAAAATAAAATGAGGAGAGAGTCAGGTTCTGGATAGGTATAGCAAGAACAAAGAAATTTTTTCACAAATATGTTGAAAATTTCTTTGTACCAGCTGCAAAAACGGCAGATTAAAGACTTGCACCCTAACTTGCAAGCTGAGGTTTGCCTGTTCTTTCTGGACTGATTTCTTGAGGCCAGACACTGACCTAATCAGTAAGAAAATCAAAACCATAGGAGTAGTTTGGAGAATATTGTAAATTATTCTGTCATGATGCTTTTTGCCTGAAAGTTCTGGCCATCATCCAATTGGAGTAATTAGAGGAGATTGAAGCCATCACACCGTGCCTGTGCACACAATTCCTTCTCAGGAGTAATCCATGAAGCAACGCTGACAAATCCACACCAGCAGCTGTTGCCACACAGTCATGAAGCAGAGAATATGTATTTCTGCTGCACTGGGAAAGCTGAAGATGCCTCTGCTGAGCTAATTTTAGTGACTGCCCACCACAGATGAGACCTTGTGGTCAGTCTCCAACAAGTCAGGGCAGTTCATATTCTGCCTAAATGAAGTAAGTCTAGCAATACATAGACCATGGAGCCCGAGGAAAGCCAGTAGCTGTGGGAGATTTGTTCCGTATCTTTCTTTTTACTAATTTATTGCAGTCAATTATTTCAAGAATGGAAACTTTTGGCATACCATTGGCTGGAAGGTTGGTCAGTCTGCCATTCATGACTCCTCTGAAAGCATCACCCCAGTGTTTTTATCAGTAGCTCTTCCATCATCATGGCTCACACAGCATTTCCTGCAGCTCTTGTTGGAGTCAGGGAAAGGCACCAGGAGAAGGGGCAGAAAGCTGTGTGCAGAGACTGTGTCAGCTGAAGAGACATTTGTTTCCTCTGATTTGGCTGAATGGCTGCAGGAACCTTGCTGGCACTGCTGGCGGGGTGGCCTTTGGCAGGGCTGGGCAGAGTCTGGGCCCAGGATCCCTCCTCTTGGTGGGACACCGGGGTGAGCAGCCCCTGTCCCAGGCAGGAGCAGAGGTTCTGTGGCTCTGCCCTGGGCACAGGGACCTGCCACTGCCACGAGCTCCTGCCGCGGCTCCTCTGGGGCAGCTCCTGCTCTGCAGTGATGATGGGCGCAGCTGGGGGTGGCTGCAATGGAGGGGGGCTTCCAGTGGGCTCTGCTGGTCTGCCACACTGGAGCCAGCAGAGCTTCTGGAAGGAGTCTGCTCTTGTGAGCTGCTGGAGCTGGAGCTGGCACTGGCCACAGAGCCGCTGTGTTCATCCCTGACAGGCCCAGAGCACAGCAGCCTCTGGGCCTCCTTGCTGCACGATGGCAGTGAGGAGGCCATGGACCAGAGGTTCAGTATGTGTGACTCAGTTTCCTGATAAACTGTGCTGAGAAAACCCTGCATCCCTCCTGCCAGATCTAAGGCACTCCAAGAAATCTGTTGGCACTTTGGGAACTCAGAATTGTTTGCATTTTGAACAATTGTCTTATGAGTGCTTTTGATTTCTTTTGTCATTTTGTATTGATTCATTTGATCCTTCAGAGAAGCTTTCCTTATAATATAAAACATGGGGAATCGTGGAGACCCTGGGGGGCATTCCCTGGTCCATGGAGACACAAGAAGCTTCCCTCAAAAAGCTGTTAGACCCCATTGGCTCCTTCCCCTGTTCCTGTGTCTGTTCCTGTGTTCCTGAGCCACACCTTCCCTATTCCCTGATCGACCCCCTTACCTTTGTACTGCCCCGAGATCAGGGTCAGCCCCCAGGCCCCTGTGGAGACAAAGTGAGACCCTCTGTGTGTGGGTGCTGGGAGCTGAACATCTCCCTGCACAGCTGAATGAAACATCTGTGGAGATTATGCAAAGGTCCTTTTTGCTTCTTTACAATGGACTATGCTAGCAGCAATTCAGACTGCTACAGAGGAGAAGCTGCAGTACTGGCACCAAGACTTTGGCAACTTGACCATAGGCACAGAGGGCGTGCAGGATGCTGTTCTATGAATTCCTTAACCAGCCATCTCTGGTGCTGGCATATTCCCTCCAGCTTCTGCTGCAGCCAGGGCCACCGTTGGTCCAATAGATGACATTGTTATTTGAAAAATTCGGCCCACACCTTGGGCAGGAGGCCATCCATAGGCTCTGGTCCTGCAGCCCCTGCTCAGCTGGGGACAGTGTTCCCTGTGGGGAAGATGGAGCAGCCATCACAGGGTCTGGGGGGCTGCTTTCAGCAAGGTGGCCAGGCTCTCTCCCTGCTGGACTCTAGCAATTGTTTGGGGGAGCTGATGGCAAATTGTATGTAGTCCTGTTAATCCTACTCAGAAAACCTTACAGCTTCTATCATTCTTCTGCAGAGTGGGCACGCTGGATTTCTCTTTGCCCACTGCAGGATGCAGCCCAGGCAGAACTGGTGGTGACAGGGCAGAGAAGAATTCACATCCTTCTTAGTGACCTGGCAGATGGGGCAGCTCCGTTCTGTCCCCATGGCCATGTCTGTCTGTCACAGCAGCAGGGAAGAGATGAGGACCATGAGCTGCTCTCATTGGCAATCTTGCATGGCCAGAGCCCAAGCTCCAGCCAGAGTGGCCCAGGCTCTGTCAGTGCCCAAATAGAAGCAGAAAGGGATGTTGTATCACAATGCATTCCTTGGTGAAGGAGGTCCAGAGCAGCCTCAAGAGGCGCCTCAGACACTCAACAGTCAAGGCAGTAACATATGGACAGGACACAGATGGCAGTTCATGGCTGGGAGAGCATTTGTAGACATATCCAAGGACCAATTTCCCAGGAACTCTCCACAGCTCTGGGATCTGCCCATCAGCTCTGTCAGAAGCTTCAGCAGAACAACCAAAGTCCTAAAAAGCAGCTCCCAGACACTTTTCCTACCACCCTGCCTGAGTAGCCGGGTTGCTTGCTGCAAAACACTCTTTTTCTCCTCTTCCCCAATGCCCTGTGGACACTTGCAGCCAAAATAAAAAGCTCCTGGCCCTCTGTGTGATGTGATAATACAGTTTTTATATTTCCATGCTGGGATGAAAAAAGCTGTGCTGTGGGTCAGGAGAGGCCAGGACCCACTTGGCCTTCCTGCAGGCTGAGGTGGTCCCAGCAGACATCCTGATGTTTTTTGGAGAATGTGGGAGGGGGAGTGGAGGGGGTGAAAGAGAGGCCGAGATCATAGAGTGGAAACTCAGCTCCAGAGAGCCAGTGCAGACTCTCCCTGCTGAATGCCTGCTGGGGCTGGCAAAGAAGGAAATTGCCCCAATAACAGCCCGGTGGCACTGTGTCTCAGGGACAGGTACAGGGAGGTGACAACAAACAGCAGCATGGCCCGGTCTCACAGCTCCTAGGAAGCAGTGACAGAGGGGCTCATGTGCCAGAGATTTCAGAAACGCTGTCTTCTCAAAAGGCCACTCTGAAACCCCTCTCTTTGCCTCTTGGGTTTGTGTGTGCTTTTGACAGCCACAGCATCCTGGGGCAACGTATTCCACGATTTCATTAAGCACTCCTTGAAAAGCACCTCCCATTGTTCACTGAGCTGCCAGCCTGGTCATTTCAGAGGGTGCTGCCTTGGTGGAGAGAAAAATCAATCTTCTGCCTTTCAGGGAGCTGAACGAGAAGGGACTCTTCACCATCCAACACTTGGCTGGGTCCCATTCAGAGGTCCTGCTTTGAAGCCTCCGTCAGGTTTGCTTGGCAGTTACCAGCGAGGTGAGAACATTGTTCTGAATTGTGCCCCATACCTCATACACGGTGTGTAGAGTAGGTATGTGCTTGTTCATCTCCATGTGTGCTCAGGGTCTGCCTTCATTTCTGGTTTTAGACCTGAGATTTCTAATTTCTGACAGCTATCTGTAGGATCTGTGGGCACATGCAGCTGTATTTACTGCCAGGTCGGGTATCTGACACTCATCTTTGAGTGCAAATGCAGAAACTGAGGCGCTACTGATGTTATTTCCCAGAGTCCCAGTCTCTGCCCAAGCTGTAATTCAACACTGCAAATTATTCTGTAGACCTGAGCCTGTGTTTTCTGTTTCCTGGCTGAGTGCTTCAACTGCTGGTGTTGCTTTTTGGAACAGGAGCACCTGACTCTTTTATCTTTATGACTTGTGCCTTGATGATTTGAATGCAGCCCTTGCTTTAATTTTCTAGTAAAAGGGCCTAAAATGAAAGCTGTGGACATTTTAGAAGTGTTAAGTAGAACACTGAATGAAATTTTTATTTTAGGCCCACAGTGAGCAGGTCTGAGGCCAGAAATTGGTGCCAGAGTAAGTGCCTTTCTGTGCTTGTGCTCTCCAGCTCTTCCTGTACTTGTGTGTTCCCCTGGACACAGTGGGATGTGTTGTCATTTCCTGGGACTTCTCCTGAAGGCAACTGGTTTTCTTTCCAAGATGATTCTTATGTTTCCCCTCCTGGCTTCCCCAGGTGACCAACCTCCGTTCCAAGGTGTCCTGCTCTGCCATTGTCACTCTGGGAGAGCTCTCTGTGACCTTGAAGAAGGACATGGACTCTGAGGTGGATGAGGGTGCTCGGGTCCTTCTCCAGATGGTGTCCATCTCCCCAGAATTTGTTCAGAAAGCAACCAGTCAGACCCTGGGGATCCTGGTGGAGAATGTGACTCCTGCACGAGCAATGACTGCTCTCATGGACATGGGAGTCAAGTAGGTTCTTCTTCTTTTAGTGATATTCTTCACCTTTGTGTGTGTGGCAGGGAGAAGGGATGAGACAGAGAATGGGAATGGTTGGAGGGAAGGGTCCTGTATCCTGCATCTTCTATGAACTCAGTGACTTGATTCTCCAACCAACCTCACTTCTGTCCTCTCGTCACCTATTTCTGCCCTCCTGCAGCCCATCAGTTCTCAGAATCACAGAAGTGTAGAATATGGGGAGCTGGAAGGGGCCCATCAGGACCATGGAGTCCAGCTCCTGGCCTTGCCCAGAACAGCCCAAGGGTCACACCAAGTGCCTGAGATTGCTGTCCAAATGCTCCTTCAGCCCTGTCAGGCTTGGTGCTGTGACCACTGCCCTGGGGAGCCTGTTCCAGTGCCCAACCACCCTCTGGGTGAAAAACCCTTTTTCCTGATATCCAAACTAAAGCTCCTCTGACTCAGCTTCCTGCTGCTTCCTGCAGTTCTCCCAGTCTGTCAGATTTTCCTAGATGTGGTGACTGATGGGGAAGTGAAAGTGCCTGCAAAGGCCAAGGATAGAGCCTTGTGCTTTTGTGGGCAGAGGGGCAATTGCAATTGCAGCTGTGAGCAATGTTTGGTATTTCACAGTGCTAACCACAGAGGCCCTGGGAAAACCATGTCTCCTCATGATGCCACTAACTTGGGAAATGAGGAGGGTCCTTGCTGGGGCGTGGAGCACGTGGGGGACAATCTGCTGGGTGTGGCACAGCCTGCACAGCAGGTGCAGCTCCTGCCAAAGGAGTCTTGTATGACTGTCCTGGCCTTAGAGCTCTACTTTCTATGCAAACTGATGTTTCATGTTAGCCTTGAGAAGATGAACCACTTTACAGGCACCTCCACAGGCTGACAGCCATGGCACAGTTGAAGCAAATGCTGCCTTAAATGTTGGTGCTGGGCCTGATAGTTCCCAAGAGACACTCTCTAGAACAGGACAGCCTGGCTAAACTGCCTGCCACCCTTTCCTCAGCTTTGCAATAGGGTAAAACATTCAGATGCATCCATTGCCAAGCCCCACAGAAGAAACAGGCTGCATTGCTGGATATTCTGCTACTTCACAGCCCACCACGTGTTTTCCCTGCATTTGTTGTTTTCCAGAGGTCTGCAGATTTGGGGATAAATTGGTGGAAATAGCCTCAGTCCTGCTGTAGCTCTGTGTACTGGGTGCCCTCTGATGGGTCAGCTTCAATTGTCCTTAATTGCTAAATTATTCATATGTCATCTATTACTTTAATCTTTCTCCGAGTAAATACTGTGAAAGAAACTGAGTATCAGACAGTGCAGGGAGACTGAATTCCTCCCTCTTCCGTGCAGGCAGGCCTAGTGTGCAATGCTACCTTTGTGTTTAGCTGAGGACAGAGCCTTGTGCAGGTGTCTGAAGGTGCAGGGAGAGCCCAGGCTCCTTCCCCCAGCAAGGGCAGGGAGCAGCTCTGGCCAAGGCCGGCGCTGCCGCTGCTCCTTGTCCCTGTGCGCAGGGTTTGCTCTCTCCTCCCCAGCAGCCGCCCCGCCCCGGTGCGCGAGTGTGCGGCCCAACTCCTCCTGTCCCTGGTGGAGAGAATTGGAGTCACCCAGCTCGCAGGCACCCCCAGGGCTGAGAGGCTGCCACACGTGGCAGGGAAGCTTGCTCAGGACTGCCACAAGGACACAAGTAATGATCTTCATTTCACCTCCCAAAACAGGAAAACCGTTTTGTGTCTGGCTGTAAAGGTGAAACCACGCAAGAGTGGAAACTAAAGGGAACATGAAGTTACCTCACGGTGTGAATAAGGGTCATAGAATCATGGAATATGCTGAGTTGGAAGGGCCCATCAGGGTCATCGAGTCCATCTCCTGGCCATGTGCAGTGACCCCAAGAGTCACTCCATGTGCTTGAGAGCATTGTCCAAACTCTTCTTGAGCTCTGTCAGCCTTGGCACTGTGACCACTGCTCTGGGCTGCCTGGGCAAATGGCTGTACAGGGAAACCTTGGGTTGGCCAGCAAAAAGGAGCATTGCCACCTTTTTCCTGTGGCTTGAAGGATTCTTTACTGAGATCAAAAGAGCTCAGATCAGCCAGTCCAACACTTTTGTTTGGCCTCAGGTGCACAACACAAAGCCAGAGTGTTGGCTAATGTTCATCACTGAAGGATACCAACATCCATTTTCCATTAACTTCAGACTTTCTAGAAATATTTCAGGGGTCTTTAGCCAAAATATTCAGTCTTTCTAAACCTGTTCTGCAGATTTCTAGAATGCTGTTATCTGTGGCTCAGTGAGTTCCAAACTTCTTCTTGAAGAAAACTGTGGTTTCCTACTGGCAAAATCGAAAAGGAATCTTGCGATTTCAATGGGGACCAATAGAGGAATCTTTGGTGCATATCCCTGCCCTTGATGGCATGCTATGCCATTTGATGGCTTTGACTGTAGAAAGATTTTTTTTCTTTTTTTGGTTGCTTTCTGAAGTGTCCATGCCATGTCTCTCATATCTTGCCCCCTAAGTTGGGTCTTCCTCCTTGACTTGTTCCCCTGCTTTTGCAACATCGGTTAGCTTAGTTTTGGCATGTTTTGGTCCTTTGCAATGCACCTGACATAATCCCTGGCCATTTTCTTAGAGTCACTAGATTTCCCAAGTTTTCTTTTTTTCTCCTCCCATTGCAATTCCTTTGATGGTGTCTCCATTCCAGCGTGTTTTAAGTCGTTCTTTTCTGTTTTGGCCTTCAGTGGGGATCAATTTTGGCAAGCTTTGCTGCATGTGCCTGCACTTGCTGGCGTATGGCTTGCCTGCATTTTGGAGGGTTTGACTTTGGGAACGATTTTTTTTTGTTTTTTTTTGTTTTAATTATTCATGCCATGTCCCTCATATATTCCCCTCCAAGTTATGTCTTCCTACTTGACCTTTTCCCCTGCTTTTGCGACCTCTGTGAGCTTTGTTTTGGCATGTTTTGGTCCTTTGCAATGCACCTGATATAATCCCGGGCCATTTTCTTAGAGTCACTAAATTTCCCAAATTTTCTTCTTTTCTACTCCAATTGCAATTCCTTTGCAATGCAGCTGATTTCCTCACAGCCTAATTTTGCAGACACTAAAATTCCCGATTTTCTGCTTTTTTTAAATTGCATTTAATTTGAAACTATCTCCTTTCCAGAGTGTTTGTAAGCCTTTCTTTTGGGATTCGCAAGATTCCTTTTCCCTTCCCGAAAGGAAATTTCATTTCCTTTTGGGAAGGGGAAAGGAATCTTGCGATTTCAATGGGGACCAATAGAGGAAATCTTTGGTCCATGTCCCTGCCCTTGATGGCATGCCATGCCTTTTGATGGCTTTGACTATGGGAAAGATTTTTTTCTTTTTTTGGTTGTTTTCTGAAGTGTCCATGCCATGTCCCTCATATCTTGCCCCCTAAGTTGGGTCTTCCTCCTTGACTTTTTCCCCTGCTTTTGCAACATCTGTGAGCTTAGTTTTGTCATGTCGGCCCCTGCCAGGCGTCTGAGCAGGGACGAGGAGGCAATGAGGCCCCAGGCCTGCAAGGGTCACTTGTCCCATCGTGGCCTCAGGCCCAGGCCCAGCAGCCATGGCCAAAGTGCTGCCCATGTTGGCTCTGGCAGGGCTGTCTCGCAGCTGCTGCCCATCCCTGTGCCCTGTGCAGCCCAGGCTGTCCCACGGTGTCCCTGCCCTGCGCCTCTGTCCCTGCAGGCTGTCGGCATCCCCCGGCTGCCCCACCTGGACGGGCCCTTCCTTTGCTGACAGCTCTGCCTCCTGCCTGCCCCTGCCTGCCCACACAGAGCCTTGGGCTGCTCCAGGCTCCTGCTGGGGACGTGCTGCACCACAGCCCTGCCCTGCCAGGGAAATTCCTTTCTGCTGCTGCCCGGGCTGGGCCTCCCCAGCTGCCCTTGTGCGGGGTGCGGAGGTTCAGGGATATCACACCACAACCAATATGATCCAGTGAGGCCAAATTTATTATCCCTAAAAAGACTATATTTATAATAAATCTCTACTGTCCACGTGTCTCTAGCTAATACATGATTGGTTAATCCTAGTTGTTTACACATCTAAAAGAGAATGCTGATTGGATCACCTAATTTTTCACGCGTCTTGCTGTTGTCTTCTGGCCCACTCATGGTTCAATTTTTTCCTTCTTTCCCAAGCTTGCTGTCAAACTTGCTGAGTCCTGATGACTCTTCTTGTATTTTTCTCAAGGATATACCAACCCCATTTCTGAATATGTCCATTATCCATTGTTTGTGAATGTGTCCATTGTCCATTAGTACAAGCAGGTTGGATTGTGCATCGGCTGAATATGGCCCTTTTCTAGCCAGAACTCCTCAATCTGCAAAAAACTCTCAACAGTTCCCCAGTTTTGTTTTTGCACAAGCCAGACTGATTTAAAAGCACGCTCAATTATTTTCTGCACAGCAAGGCACTACAAGCAGAATTGAAAAAAGAAGACAAAGTATCATTATTGCAAAGGGTACTAAATCCTTGAGCCAGCCTGTTATTCCCCAGGACTTTAGCCACTCATCAAAAGAATTCTCAACCACTGTGAGCTTTTTCATATTCTCCTTAAGCAATGACAATTTCTTGTCAATAGATCCAGAGTGGTCAGAGAGATTCATGCAACACATCCCTTCAAAATCTTCACGCTCATCTCCTTGTGCTAGCAACAAAAAATTTATAGCAGTCCTATCCTGTAACACAGCGTGGTGTATGCTACCTACATCAGTGGTAAGCTCATTCCGGATTGCAGATGTAATGTTAATTTGTTTTCCTGTCCAACAAGCCAATCGTTTGAATGATGTAAGGGCCTGTGATGAAGCTAATCCTGGTGTAAAAAGTGATGCCAGGATAACCGAAGGCCAATTCCACAATTCTACATTATCCTTGCAGTCTGGGCCTAATAGATGCTCACTACATTTTGGACGTTGGAATTTGTGCCTGATGTCAAGCATCTGTTGAATGCTAGGGGCAGTGTCAATTTCCCAAATTAGCATGGTCCTCCTAATCCTTTCTGAGGAATTGCAGGCCAAGTTTTATCTCCACCAAAGAGAAACAAAAGTAGAAAAAAGTTATTGCAGAAGCTATTGTAGAAGGGACTCTTCTCTCCAATGATGTAGAAGCTTTTCTTGTAGTAACTAATGCTGCAAGTAGAGTTTGAGAACCTTTTGATTGGAAGATTTTAGAAAAGATGAGAGCTGCATTTTCACAATTTGGTTGAAAATGCCAACTTGCACAGTCACTTTTGCAGTATATTTTTCCATCTAATGCATTAATTCCAGCTGATGTGCATACCCTAATAAGACTTAGAATGCCACCCCATCAGCAGGTGATGCTTCATAAAAGCTGGGAGGAAAAGTGTGCTCAAGAGGCTGCAAGAGCTAGAGTGCAGGGTGATCCTCTGTATGGTTTAACAGCACAACAGTTACTTGGCAAAGGGCCCGGGGCTACTGCCACTGCCCAGGCTAGGAGCATTGATCAAGTCTTACAGATGAGCCAACAACTAGCATGTAATGCATTTCTTGCACTTCCAGATAAGTTACACACTATGTCTTTTACACAGATTTGTCAAAGAAAGAATGAAGACTTTGATAAATTTGTAGACAAATTGCATGAAGCTATCTATAATCATTCTGATTTCAATTCAGACACAAAGATACAATTGGATGGACTTTGGGATCATTTCTCCATTCCAAATGGCTTTACCCTCTTTCCCAGTCAAAAGAGCCTTCCATCTCTTCCAAAAATTGCCTGCTGAAACTCTTCTGCTCCCATCCAAATCAGTTCACTACTCCAGCATAACCCTTGAAGCACGGACAGATGACCCTTCAACTAATTATAGTAGAAAAGAAGGGTATTTATTGCAGCCCTGGTCACATGTGAACTAGTTTCCAGAGACATGTGCAAGGAGTTGCAGACTCCTGCTCTCTATTTCTACAGAAAAGGATTTACATTAGGTTTCTAAGGACCCAAAATACATAATTATTACCTGCCTGCTTCGCATTTTTATCAGCTGAATATCTATTACAGCTGCGCAATTGTATTCCCTTAAGTGGATTGGTGGGATTTTGAAATGAGGGAGTGGTTGTATGGGAGGAAGAAAGCAGTCTTCCTCATGGTGAACTCTCCTCCCATGGCCAGTTGGCAAGACCTTTTGACCTGCTGCTCATGGTCCAAGCCTCTCCTAACTGTTCAATTATTCTTAAGGCAAGGTCTTTCTATGGTCTCAGCTTCTTCACAATTGCTTCCTCCATCCCTGTCACTCCTAGCTTTATGTTCCTAATATATTTGGTACTCTTTAACTAAGGCACATGATTTCTGCTACCTGTATTACTAACTTAGCTTCTTACCTCATTTTAAAATCTTAACTAAAATATGCAATCTTCTACTATCCCAATTCTCTTCCCAGCTGGGCCCTCGACCCATCTGCACTTTTCAATTTTCCTCATTACATTTTCAGCTAAGCCCTTGACTCACCTCAGGCACATTCCCGACTGCCTCTCTCCCAGCAGCTCAGAGCTGCATTGCACAGCGCTTGCTGTGCACCACAGAGCACAAAGCAGGCTGGCCTGCTGGGCCTGAATATTTCTGCCAAACACTCTGCATCTCACACCTTTGCTCTGGCTCAGTGCAGAACTGCAGGGTTGCAGGCGCTTCCTCCCAGAGGTGCGTGAGGCGCTGGCTGCTGCAGATGGGCCCTGCCAAGCTGTCCCTGCCTCACGCTGGCCTCGCTTCCCTGGCACAAGTGCCGGGCCTGAAGGAGCTGCCCTGTGCTCCAGCCTGCCGAGCAGCGCGGCTCCCTGCCCCGGTGCCCAGAGTGCTGCACACATTGCTGGCCTTTGCCAGGAGTCGCAGGGCAGCCGGCAGAAGAGGAGGAATCCTCAGGCAGCCCAGCGGCCCGCGGCTGCCCTTGGCCTTTCTCTGCACCTGGGCACGCTCCAGACGGCCATGGCCCCCAGGCCGGGCTGTGCCCAGCACGGCTGCGCTTCCCCTCGGCAGCAGCCAGCTGCCGCCTGGGCTCTGAGAGCGGAGGATTCGCCCGCTCCCAGCAAGAGGCACCCAGGGCCCGGCTGCTGCCTCTTGCAGCTCCAAGGGCCTCCTTCCAGCCTGCCTCTGCCGGGGCTCAGGCTGCTCCGGCCTCTGCCGGGGCTCTGCTGGGGCTCCAGCCCGGGCAAGGCCGGGCCCGCTCTCACCTCACAGGCGCTGACAGCTCTGCGCCACAGGAGACCTTCCCGAGCACCCTCTCTGATCTTTCTGCTTTCTCACTTGAGCAAGGCTCTCCTCCAGCCAAAGAGATTATTGCATTTAGGGATACAAATCCAAGTGGCAGGAACCCCATTGCTCTCCAGTCACAGCTGAAGGCCTGCATCTGCACAAGATGTTTGGGCTGCCTCATTCTTCCTTTGGTTTTGCCTTCAAATGCCATTGCCCTTTCTGCCTCAACTAGAAATACCACAGCTGTGCCATAACCAGCCAGTGGGTCATATTCCAAAGGCAGTGCGGTCTGGAGAGGATGAATGAAGAAGAGCCCTCCTCACTTATGAAACCATACAAAAAGAGCCATATGTGTGACTTAGTACCAATAAAAAACAATTGGTAATTCAGAAAAAAATGTTGAATTTTCTGAAGGGGTCAGAAGGAGGAGAATCTTCCAAGTGAGTTGATGTTTCAGAAACTTTATTAATTACAACTCTAATCTATAATTCTATGCTACAAGTCTCTTTAGCAACCCTACTCTACAATCCTACTCTAAATTGGTAACAGAGATAACATCTTGACATGATTGCTATGTTCTCGTCTCCTAGGGTTAGGCTTAGGCTTAGTCTTTGGTTTAGGCTTAGGCTTAGGCTTAGGCTTAGACTTAGGATCAGGTTTGGGTTTAGGTTTAGGCTTTGGCTTAGGCTTAGGTTTGGGGATAGGGAAAGGGTAAGGGAAAGGGTAAGGGATAGAGATAGGGATAGGGTTAGGGTTTGGGTTAGCATTTAAGGTTAGGGTTAGGTTTTAGGTTTAGAGTTTAGGGTTAGGGTTATTCGTCTTCTTCACTGAGTTGATGACTTGTGCCAGGATGAATGGTGGCTTGGCTGAAGTTACAAATGGATGCTGTCCACCGGAAAAAAAAAACAAAAACAAAGAACAGTGAACCATTACTTTCCAAGCTCATTGCTTCAGGGACTCAATCAGGATACATCAAGTTCCTGGAAAGACCCAGAAAGAGGAGCAATGGGACCATCTGCTCCCCAGTCATCCCCAATGTGCAAGACCTTGCCATCACAGGCAAACCTGGCCCAGAATCCCACTCATCTGTTTATTGTGATCCCTTCATCATGCTGGGATTTTTGCCCTGCCAGCGCTCTAGAAATGGCGCTTTCTGTCCCTGGGTTTTCTTCCTTTCAGGAAACTCCAATGACTCACATAGGTCCGTGCCTTTGAAAGACAGGCACTGTGCTGATTCCCACAGGGACAGAAAGCAGTGTCTGCCTTTCCATGCCCTGCCCCTCGTGTGCTGGATGGCACCTTCCTTCCCAGCAGGGCCAGCCCAGTGGCACTGGGCCCTGCAGTTCCCTCTCTGCCACACAACCTGCCAGTAACCCTGGCACAGTTCCCGTCTGCTTGAGCGCGCCAGGCAGCAGATGGGGCTGGGACAAGACCCTCCCAGCTGTCCCTGTTTGCATGGCAGAAACCTCTGAGGGTGGGCTGGGGGGCACCAACCAGGGCCCCTCAGAGGCTCACAGTGAGCCCCCCACAGCCCCTCCTGCCCACAGCCAAATCTCTGACCCCTAGGCTGGGACTGGCTTCCTTGGGTTCCTCCACCACCATTTCATGTCTCTGTACCCTGCATTGCTCTACTTCAATTCTTTTGCCATTAGATAAAGCTGAACACTCCACAAAATCACAAAAGAGGGCAACAGACACAGTCAGAGGACAGAGCACCTCTCCTCACAGGAAATGCAGAGGGAGCTGGAGTTATTCAGTTTTGTGAAGGACAGGCCCCGGGGAGACTTTATTGCCACTTTTCAAGACTTCAGAGTGGCTTTGAAGAAAGTGCAGGACATCTTTTTTAACAGGGCCAGTTACAATAGGATATGGACAAATATTTTTAAACACTAAGGGCATCTAATCAGAGTAGGTCTAAGGAAGAACTTGTGTACTCGGAGCATGGTGCCACCCTGGCACAGCTTGCCCCAAGAGCTTGTAGGTGCCCCATCCCTGCAACCATTCCGGCTCCGGTGGCAACGGGCTCTGAGCAACCTGATCTCTTTAAAGATGTCCCTGCTCATTGCAGGACACTTGCACCAGAGGACATTTACAGGGCCCTGCCAGCCCAGCCCAGTCTAGGATTCCTCACCATTTTCATTTGAAGAGCAGCAAGAGTGGAGGTGAGGAGGAAGGGGGCTCATCTGCTGCCTTGGGCTTGAGTGGAGGAGGAGCCCATCCCTCAGAGCCTGTTTCACCTGCAGCCCCTTCACATTTTACCTGCAGGAGCTCCTTGGCAGACCAGCGCTGCTCCTCGTCTGTCTGCAGGCAGCAGCTCAGGAAGTCACGCAGCAAAGCCGAGAGGAGCTTGGGCTGCCGCAGCTGTGGAGTCCCTACTGTGGCTATCAGGTATGTAGCCTGGAGAGAAAGGAGACACCAGGCTCCACCTCCCGCTTTCACATCTCTAAGGCTCTCCCAGATCCCTTTGTTTAACCTCTGTTCTTCAGTGGCAGTTTCTGCCCTGGCACAGACCCAGAGATGACTTTCCTTTACCAACCAAAAACCCAAACCCCAATGCAGCCACAGCTTTTCCACCATCCTGCAGATCTTGCCTTGGCAGCTGATTTCATTGCCTGACCTAGTTAGTGGGAACTACATCAGCAAAAGGACATTTGCTTCTCTGAGGATTCATGCCAGCTTGAGATGGTTTTTGGAAGAGGGACTTTGCTACACTAACTAATTTCAAGGGTTAGTACATGAAAGGCATCTCTGCAGTGCTTGTTGGTCCTTTAAGCGCACGTGCCCTAGAACAAAACTCATCAAGCTTTTTGTGCTGTTCTTGAAAACAATGGGAATTGGAAGAAAAGAAAGGAAATCCATCAGTTAATACCCAGGTAGGGAAACAAACATTTACAATCTCCTCTTCAACACAGACACATTAAGATGCCTGCACAAATGTATTGGGATGAAAATGCCTGCTTGGGCACACAGGAGCCACTTGCAGCTCTGTCTCTCAGCAGTCTGAAAATTTCAGCTTCCCATTTTTGCAGCCAAAGAAAAATTGTCTAGGTCAGAAGAAGGAGAGGTTCCATCCCTATGGACACCCTCTAGTCATTTGGCTGCTCAAGTCAATGCATTAATGCTAGGCCCATGCCAGAAAGTGCCAGGAAACAAACAGGAGGTTTGGGCAGGCTCTCCACATCACCAGGCTCTGGCTTGGTGACGTGCAGAATGTTGCTTGGGCTAGGAGAGAAACACGGTCACTGAGTGTTTCAGCAGCACTGCACAAGAAGCAGAAGAGACTCTGTGCATTACACCCTCATGCCCATGTTTTCCAGTGAGAAGAAACTGCACACAGGGTTAGGTTCCTCTCTAAAGACCACGGTTTTAGAAACTTTGTTGGGTTTGGGTTTCCTTCCTTCATTTCTGGAAAGATAACAACACTTTTAAGATGCTTTTTCCCTGTTATTAAGGCCATCTACACAGACAAAAGAACTGGAACCACTAACCCAAAGGAAAGTGTTGAGTGAGAATGGAGTTTGTTTGGAGTTTGTTTGCAGGTGGTAAGGCTTGAGTTCCCCCACTGATGCAAGCAAAAGTACAGCAGATGCTGATGTGTTGCAGGGACATTTGTAGGAGGGGACCTTGGTGGAAGTAGTTGCAGCAGATGGCAATGGGATTTTGTCCAGTGGCACACAGGACATGGGACAGGTGAGAAAGACAGTGGGATCAGTGAGTATTTGCTCCTTACCGTGCCAGAACTTTCACTCAAGTAAGGAGGTTCTTGTTCTATCATTTCAATTCCCACAATTCCAAAAGACCATATGTCCACTTTGGGGCCATATGGTTGACCTGTCACCACTTCAGGCGCCATCCACCAAGGAGTCCCGGTTACCGAGCACCGTCTGCTCTGCTCAGGGCTGAGCTGAGTAGCGAGGCCAAAATCAGCTGAGGAGAAAACAAAATACTGGTTTTATCTGAATTCTGTGCAATTAGGAAAGCAAGCAAAAGAATTCCCCAGTAGAAGTTTGAAATTGCTCTGTTGAATCTCCTGGCCTTGGCGACTTTAAAAATCCCCCCATGTTTTACACTGCCTCTAGCAGTGGCTTTTGTTCTTTGGAAACTTTAGACTCATAACTCCCTCCCTCTGGAAGGGACCCACACAGAGCAAGGCCACTCTTGACTGCTTGTGGCTCCTTCTACCTCTGTGCACGTTGCAACTGTGCCCTCAGCTCGCAGCAGGGGTCCCTGCACTGCCACCAGCACCATTTTTGGGGAGCTGGCAGTCACGCCAAGCAGCCCCACAGCCACATCCCTGGAACGCTGCACCTGACCAAGAATATACTGACCCAGTTTGACAGAACCGTCCGTTCTGAGAAGGATGTTGTCACTCTTCACGTCTCGATGGATCACATCGTTTGCATGAAGAAAATCCAGTCCTTGCAGGCACTGAGCGAGAAAACAGAAACAGAAGGGCAAAAATGAGTGGTGTGATTTCATCACACAAGAAAGGAAACAAAGAATCTAAAAGATTCCCTCTCCAGGGGAATGGGGAGTAATGGCACAACAGTCATGGCCACTGAGAGGAAGAGCTTGCTGCTCCAACACTTGCAGAGCAGGACCTTTCTGAGGAAAGGCACGTCAGCTTTTGAAAGAGCAACAGCACCTGCTGTTGTAGGCTGTCCCCTGCCAACCAGCCAGGATGACTCCTGCTGCAGCGCATGTGCTCAGAAGCAAAGAGCATTCTGGCTGCACTCCTATCCTTTTTAGCTGAGCACTGAGAGAAACGAGTCTCTCTCTTCTTTCTTTGCTCTTTGTTTCAAATCCTGCCACCAGCACCTTTGCTTTTACAGGCAAGGAATGCAGTGAAGACAGACTCCAGGCAAACATTTAGAGAGGCAAGGTGGAGAACAGCAACTACAAATACAAGAGACAGAGCGAGAATACAACAGCAGGAGATAAGAGTACTGGCACTGAGTACAGGGAGTGCAGGGGCACTGGCAGGCCTTTCACTCGAGATGCTTTTACTTGCCCATAGCATAGCAGCAACACAGAAACAAAGCTCGGCACAGGAAACCTCTCCTGTTCTGAGCCCCTGTTTCCCAGAAAATCCTGCCCAAGCCCTTGGAAACACAGATGGCATTGCTGACCTCCCGACTGATGGCTGCCATCTCATCTTCAGACAGGCAGGTCTGGCTGACGATGTCGCTCAGGACACCTCCATCCATGTACTCTATAACCAGCAAGAGTTCCTCGCCCAGAAGGTAGCTGAAAGAAGGAAACAAGGGGGTAGAGATGAACATGCATGGCTACGTTGATTTTTTGCTTCCAGATGCCTTTGTGACAAGGACAGAATCAAAGGAATAGACATTCCCTCTTGGCTGTGCATTATTTGCAATCTGTGCAGTCTCATAGAGAAAGACACATCTGTGAAAAAGAAGATGTCTTAGATGGGCAGCAAATGAAAAGTGCAGTTTAGAAACAGCCCAGATAAAAAACATGCCAGGCATGGTGTTTCTGGAAATAAGCACCTAGCCTTCCTGGCATGCATAGCAATGGCAAAGAGGGGCAACAATCCAAGGGAAATCCACTTTAGGATGGTTCATCTGCACTTAAGAAACTTTAAAAAATCAATCCCAAATAAATGTGGAGGCAGTGAACTTTGAGGCTATTGAGTTAGGAAGATACAGCTGATCCAGGTTTTGAATAATTTTGGAGTAATTATCAAACTAGGTGTGCCAGGGAAGACTCATGCAGACAAGATGCACTCTCTTCTCATCCATTGGAGATGAGTAGAGAAATATGAATAAATAAAAATTAACAGCTTTACTTGCTGCCACTGACCAAAGTGGGTTTTTAACCTCTCATGTTTGCTTTATGTAAACACACATCCATGGGATAAGACCATGACCTCTCACCTGTCTAAATAATTCACAACATTGGGACTCCTATACGTCTTCATGATCGTTATTTCATTAAAGGTTAGCTCCTTCCTCCTCACTCCTTGAAGATTTATTTTTTTTATTGCCACCTAAAATGACATTGAAAATCAGGAACTTGAGGGGTTGGTGGCACGAGACCACAAGGCACGTGGAGCGAGTGATTTTGCAATGACACAGCTGAGCTGTGCCAAACTGCCTTGTGATTAGGCACTGCAGTAATCAGGAACTGACATTCCAACAGCCCATTTCTCTGCTCCCTTGGGAGCCAGTTACAGGACACGTGGGGCCACTGACATTTTGCCTTGACCACTTGGTAACAACGGTGTCTCAGTTATCACCCACAAACCTCTGACCGCGCTCTCTGCTGCTTTGTTTGGGACTCAGAAGAAGGAATCCATGCCTTAATACTCTGTGGATACATCTTGTGATATGGGCAGGGCTTAGGGCTTTCAAGGACGCCTTGCAGATCTCTCCCTACGTGCAGTTCCCTAGTGCAGCACTGCAGGTGGCTAAGGAACTCCCAGTAACTTTCAGATGGATTTGCTGGCAGCCAGAAATGAGAATTCAGGACTCTGAAGCTGTAGCCCCAAAGAGCAGTGAGGTGCTCGCAGGCACCACCTTTGTTTTAGCAATGGAGAGCGAGTGAGCGCGTCCTTCTCTGAAAGGAACCGCTGCCCTCCGTGCCTTCCTTCCGGCAGCTGAGGAGGACAGAGTCCCAAATGTGTTCTGTGGGCTGGCACCAGTCTGTGCTTCTTGTGCCTTTTCAGCACAGCTCTGCCCAAAGCTCCAGCCACAGCTCACACCAGAGGGGAAAGCCCTCGAGTGCAGCAGAGCCTGCAGGGGCTGTTGACATTTACCTCTCCTCCTGTGGCACTGTCGAGTGCTCTGTAAACATGCCCAAAAGTCCTAGAAAAAAAACAGAAGCAGAGAAAGGAGAAGCTGTTTAGATCTTGCAGTGAAAGCCAGCCCACACAGGAGATCTCTGCTGCAAGTGTCAAAACCTGCAGGATGCAGGAGGGCTCTGCCAGAAGGGAGATGATGCATTTTCCTCTCAAGTGCATGGGCACTGGGCCTGTTCCTGAAGCACTGGGGTCCAATTTCTAAAGGGAGTTTAGTCTTTCCTCTTGGGTTTCACTGTCTAAACAGTGTGGTTCCTATCCTGACCACAGAGTGTTTCCCTCTTCAAACCAGGGGAAAGAATTGTTCCTGGGAACTGTGGGAACTGTTATCTCACAGCTTTGATAGGGCATAAGTTGCTTTTTCAGGCAAGCAAGTTACTTCTCTTTTCATTAGTGTGCCAGTATGATTTTGAGACACACAAAAAATGCTAAAGAAATTACCACAGAGCTGTCCCACACTTGAGAGACAAGGAGACCTTCCAGGTCCTGTTGCTTGATGCAGGCAAGACCTCAGTAGCAAGGCATCTCTGACAATGCCTTCTGAGCCCACTCACAAATTCTGAGCAGCATTGAGAGATGGGACGATCTATCCCCAGTGTGTGATCATCTTTGCAGCTGTCCTGACTTCACGCTGGATAGACATTCCACCCCAAACACACCTGGCCCACGGTTGTGCAGGAGTAACTGCTGTTGGACTCACCCGCTGCCAATATAATTCAGATGTGTGTATTTCATCAGGGGATTTTCAGTGGTGTTCACCATTCTCCCTGAGGGAAACAAAATGCAAGATGCTGACTTTAAAGCAGAGATCCCAGCTTCCAGGAGATACAAAAGGCAGCCCCAGCGCCTGGAGCTCTGAGCCCTTTGTGGTCGGCTGGGTAACAACAACCACAACCAGGCAGACAGCCCTGCAGCACAGGTGGCCAGCACAGAGACTGATTTGTACAGTCTTTTGAAGAGTTCTCTTGACAGGAAACAAAGCACAGGGACATACAATCCCAGGAGAGAAGGACATCTACCCCACCTTTCAGCAGTTTGCCAAAGGAATGCCTTCCCATTTGTAAACCAGAGCAGCTCCAGCTGTAAACAATCCTGACGGGGCTTTCAGCATCAGGACCCTGACCTGTTTGTGAGCAGGCTGAGCTCAAAGATGCCCCTCTCCCAGCTAAGGAAGGCTCCAGCCTCTGCAGTCCCTCCAGCCCTCAGGGACAGGGCAGCGACCACAACAAGGCTGGCAAAGCCCCAGCATGAGCACTGACAGGCACTGATGGGAAGAAGCCAGAGTGAGCCTGAGCCCCAGACAAGCTGTTGCCCCCATTCAGGACACAACAGGATGGGCTTTGAGATCAGCCACACCGAGGCACACATCAGTGCCCTTTTTGTCCCAACAGGTGATGGCAGACACAGAATCCACTGGGCTCTGGTCTCAGCCCCACCAGGTCTCTTATCTGAGAGCACAGCACTGGCAGCTGTTACGGGCAAGAAGCAGATTCATTGGGTTGTGCTGCAGAATCACAAAGGGCTTGATGTGTTTTCCTAGAGACTGATCTGAGCAGGGCCTGGGCCAATGGGTAGGATTCTAACAGTCATGGGAAAGAGTGGGAATCAGGTATGGAAAAGTGCCATGCATCTGAGGGATATACCATGGCTGGGCTGGAGGCTCTCTCCTGAGAAATGCCTGCAGTACAGTTTTATCTGATCACGCCACTTGGATGTGTCTCCTGGACACATCTTGATAAGCATAAAACTAGAAGATTAAATAAAGTTTGTTATCAAAGTCTCTGTTTTTTCTTTGGCGGCACATGGAAAATACCTTGTGCTCTCTATTTGTCCTGTAACCTGATGTTCTTTCAAAGTAGTTCTTATTGACAAAAAGATAGCATTCTCTTCTTGACAAAAATATAGCATTCTCATGAAAATAAACTGCAGATGTAGTAGTGGTAACAGCAACAGTCATAAAAATGACATCAGTAAAACTGAGGGTAGAAGGGCTCCTTCAGGATGGAGAAAAACACAACAAAAAACCCCCACCAAAAATGAATAACAGAAAAGCAATCCCACCCCACCCCCCAAAAAAAAATGCCCAACTAAAAAGACAAAACTCCAAAGTCAGTCCATTTCTGTGAAGTTTTTTTGCTTTGATGACTGATTGGAAGTCAGGAGTCTAAGGAGAATTTAGGAAGCTAAAAATTCTGTTCAGTTTGGCCACTAGCACACAGGACTTGCCTAGATCATTTGCTAGGTCACAGCCTTCTGCTGATCCAAGAACAATCCCTGCTTCAGCCTTTAGCAGAGAGGGAAGCTCAGGCAAACCCAAGCCAGTCCCAGGTGCCCTCAGAGGCAGCAGGAACACCCAGAGCTCTCTCGCTGCCTCGGAGCACAGCACTGCCTCTGGGGAGTCCTAAATGGCCCTGTGACACCGAGCTCAGGAGGAGCATTTGGTACAGCTCTGCTGACACCTGCACACAACACACTGTCCCTCAGATAAGAAACACCCCAGACGTACCCAGCAGCTGCAGGTACTCCTCCTCAATCTCCTGTTCCCAGGATGTGCCCCAGCCTGAGTTCCCAGGTTTCACAGAAGGGCTTCCGCGAGGTGATGCTGCTGCAGCAGCAGGTTCAGAGCCCATGATGTGCTGGACCTGGAGCATTTCTGGTGGGCACAGTTCCTGTGCCTCACTCCAAACTTGGGGTTCTTCATTGCCACACATTCCCTGCAAGTCTTCGCAGGCTGCCCGGTGAGATGTCAACACTTGCACCTCAAGTCAAACAGAACAAAGCAGTCAGACACTACAGCTTGTCTCTGTCAGCCAAGAGTCATCGACTGTGAGGAAAGGCAAAGAACAGACTGACAGGGGATACAACAGCTTGTTTCAATCCTCCATCTGGGTCACCAAGTTCCACTGTAAAAACACCTCAAGAAAAAAGGAGAGCAGGAACAGGCCAGCAGGAATCAATTTGGATGACTGCTGGCCAAAAGGCCAAAGGACAAGTTTCACTGTCCAGGGCAGATGTTGAGATTCAGCACACCAGGAAATGTCCTTCAGAGTGACTGTGATACACACACTACAGCAGCATGGCACTCAGAGGCATGGCCCCACTCCCTGCTGCTCTGCACTGGAAAGGCAAGAAGGGCAGAAACCACCAGATTGGTGACTGCAGTGGCTGCATCCCTCTTTCACTCACTTGGTTTTGCAGAGACTGACGGAAGCGATTAAGTTTCTCTCTGATGATTTTCATTTCTTCCTCCAGCTGCCTATGCCTTGCCTTGATCATACTGTGAGCTGTCTGAAGCTCTGCATCCAGCTGTTCCTTCATGTTCTCTAATAAACAAAAGAGAGGACATTTCATGAGTGGAGTGGCTGCTACTCTTTCACTCACCTGGTTTTGATGATCGCCCCTCTGCTGATGGAGATTCTCCTCTTGAATTCTTCCCATGTCTTCCTTGTTCTTTCTCTTCACTGCCATGATGTCACTCTGAGCTTCGGGCAGCTCTGCTTGTGGCTCTGCCTTGATGTTCTGTACACACAAAAGCAGAGCAAGGGACTGAGAGCTGCCATCAGGCTCAGCTTTTTTCCTCTTGCAGCCTCAAAATCACATTTATTCAGCCCCTTCTTTCTGCTTCCCTCCCCACATCTGCCTCCATTACAAACCTCCTGTCCCAGGGCTGATCACTGCAGATTGCAAGGCTCTGTGCCTCCATTGCCTGTGGGACTCCTGGCCTCCTCAGTCCCAAGAGCTCTGGTTTATGCCCCTCTCCCTGCCCTTCCCTCTGTGGCCTGGCCAGTCAGGCTTACCTGGCCATTCTCCTGTGGCTCTTCCACCTGCTGCCTGAGCTGCTCTTCCTGCCCTCGGGCTGGGAACAGCTCTCCCTGAGTCTGGCATGGCAGCTCAGATGAGGCAGTGTGCTCCTGCTCTTTCTCTAGAAGCACCTGCACAGAAAGCAAGAGAAGATGGGTTTCAACTTCCCATACGCCCTTTGTGGGCCAAGACTCACAGACTGCTGGGCTCACACGTTCCCAAAGCACTGTGCTGCTGCTCTCCTGGGTCGTTCTCTGCCCGAGGGGAGGCACAGATTCCAAAGTGACCCTGGCCCTACAATCAGGGGCCATCTGGGACTGAAGCTCCAGCAGCCTCTCAGGCAGCTGACAGGGAAGGGGTGGCATTTCTCAAGGGTCTGGTGAGGGCCTCCCTCTGCTTCCGCCGTGTCCTGTTTGTCTTTCAGTAGTGACTGACTCCCCGCCCTGTGCCACAGCTCCATCCTGGCTCTGCAGGGGCTTCCTGGGTGAGCTCACTCCTTGTGAGAGACACTTCTGGAGTTCACCTTCTCTTCAGGCCTGCACCAGCATTCCTCCCTCCTGACATCCACACTCTTGTTAGAAAACCGGGTCATTCAGGAGATAAGGATGCATGCAAAGGTCTCTGATGGAAGTCAGAGAACCTCTATGGCCACCTCAGTATATGGAGGAGGACCAAGGTGTTTCTTCTCCCTCTTTTGTCAACGGAGAATTCTGACCAGCAGTAACAGAGTTTCTCATAAGGCCCCGTTAACGAATGCACTTACACAGCCCTGGGGATGCCAGTGAAGGAAACCATGTGCCATGTATGGCATGGCATGTATGACCAGAGTCACCAGACCCCAGCTACAGCATGGGATAGTTCCATTCCCTTAAGACATGCAAAAATTTAAAGGACAAATGAAGGCTTCAGGTCAGAAAAGGCTGGAGTAGGAAAACATGAGGGGAAAAAACAACCATCTCTGGAGGGGGAAACATCTCTGCCTGCTCAGGATCAGTCAATGGAACTTGTCTCTAATTCTCTCCTGAAGGGATGCCTTTAGGTGAGCTTTGCATCTTCCACTGCTTTGGAGCAGAGCCAGGAAGATTAAAATAGATAGATAGACAGATCTCACTTTTATCATCTCTCTTTACTGTGCTGTAGTATTTACATTCTTTGAATGAGAGAGATATAACTCTCTCTCAGGTTTTTTTTAAGGGAAGGTAGTGAGAAACTCATAGAAGGAGAGAAAACAATTATTATCCCTACTTGCTGTTCTTGTTTTTGAGTACATGAAGAATGTGTTATAGTGATTGTTTACTGAAAGTGATTTGTTAATTGGATTTTAGAGATAGTTGTTTAGACTGATTAGATAATTAGATAAAAGGCTGTGTGGAGACAGTCACGAGTTTTTCTTTCGTATGTTTTCAGTATAATATCTCTTTAGTATAGTTTTAATATAGTACTAGTGTAATATAACATAGCTTAATAAAGCATTTGTTTAAACTTCTAAATCATAGAGTGAAAGCACATTTTTCGCCACGTGGGGGTCACCCTGAATCAATCCTGTCCTTTCTGTCGCTACACACATCAGCACTCGGCAGCAGTGCCCCAACCAGCAGCCATCCTGAACTTGCTCTCCTGTTGCTTCAGTAACCCACACTCTTGGGGAATCTGCAGCATGTCGGTCCTTAAGGAATGCAATCAGACCCAGAGCATTGCACTGGGAACGGCTCTCTTTGTGCATCTGTGCTCGGGGAAGTTCTTCGCTTGGACTCGCCCACACTGATGGTGCTGAAGTGGCTGGAATCAGAAATGCAGCCCAGCCCCTCCCAGCTCCTCTAATCTCTGAGCACCAGCTGGAATGCAAGGGCATTGATTTCCTACTCAGTTCCCAAACACAACACACACTGATTCCCTGGGCAGCCAAAAGACACGGGAGCCGTTTACTTGAAAAGGATGGGCAAGCCCTACTGGCTGGTCTGGCACCAGAACAGCTCGTTCTGCACCAACATCCCTGCCCCAAACGATGTGTTCTTGTGCAAAAATACTGCATTGTCCAGAACTGCCCCCTTGAAAACTGAAATTCTAGCAGAATTTCTGCCAGTGCTGTAAAAGGGTAGGAAAGACTGAGAAAAAAGCTCCCTTGCTCCCTGGAGAAGGAGAAATTGCACAAGGCTTCTCCTTCTAGCAAACAAACAAATCAACAAAATATGAAAGCGTTACCCACACCAGTGTCTAAAGCACTTGGATGCAGTGAAGGGATGTTTGGCAGGCAAACAGCCCTCGTGCTGAGCATTGGCTCTATGGATCCAAGGCAGGGATCAATGGCAGTCTGCCTGAAGGTCCCTCATGAGCCCCCATTGTCCAGGCTAAAGCTCCCTCAGCACCTCCTCCCTGGCCTTGTGCTGCACCCCTTGCCCAGCTCCCCTGTCCCTCTGTGCCCACGCTGCAGCCCCTCCATGACTTTCTGCTTCCCAGGGCCCACAGCTGCACACAGCACTCCAGCTGTGGCCGCAGCGCTGCCCAGCACAGGGCCACGCTCCCTGCCCTGCTCCTGCTGCCCCACTGCTGCTGGCACAGCCACCGTGCCCTTGGCCTTCTGGGCCCCCTGGCCCCACGCTGCCTCATCTCCAGCTGCTCACGGCCGCCAGCCCTGCGTCCTTTGGGCCCACGCAGCTCCCCAGCCACAAAGGTGCCCATTGCACTTCAGATACAGCAGGCACCGTTGCAAGATGGCCTTCCTGTTCTACCACCTCATGTTCCAAGTAGATATCATCAAGTTTGATAGGAATAGCATTCTAAGTCCCTCTCTTTAAATTAAAATGATCTAATTCAACTGTACAGGAAATTGCTCTTCATTAAAATTTTCCCTATCTGCTGTCGGCAAGCATCGTTCTCTTTTCAAAACTAGGTTTTTAGTTCTTCAAACTCTGAGAAGGAAATTTAAAAATATCTATCTCTGCCTTTATTATTTTTGTTACAGGCATGAATATGGTTTTTCTTTCGGCCTTCCTAGCTGGCCCTCTTCAGTCTACTGCTACTGGCCAAGCTCTCAGCTTGCTCTACAAGTCTTAAACACCAGGAACATGAAATGTTCCTTTCTCACTCACCTCAGGATCTTCAGCGCTGCTGAATACACGCTTCAGGTGTCCTGTAGTGGGAAGGGAAAATGAACCAGATGCTGTCAGAAAACTGCCTGGGCTGCTGAATCCCACAGAACAAGTCAACCCAAACAGAGATGATTTCCCATTTCACAACATCCCTCCAGGAGACACATCTCATTCACACAGCCAGCAAGAGACCAGGACAATATTCATGGTTGTGCCAACACTTTGGCCTGTTTAGCTATTAAATGAACACAAATATGATCAAGAAAATGCAAATTGTTCTTCAACACTCAATGCTCCTGTTCTACCAAACACATAAAACAGCTTCTGAAATCCTCTCCTTCCGGTAGTCTTTTTTTTCCCCATTTAGTTACATGCACTAATTCTCTTTAACTTGCAGGAAATAATTGCCCAGAAAAGCTTCCCAAAATTCCCCTCAGCTGTGACAGTTCTATTGTGGAAGAGCACAGCAGCACCTCTAGGGTTCAGGAGTAGACACTCACTGCTTTAGAGTTTGCATTTCCTTTCATAGGTAATAACTATTTTAGCACACAGTAAAATGTTATTAAATTAGACAGCCAAATCTTTTCATGACAAAATTTAAAAAGGAAATAAGTTTTCTCTGAATCCTGGGAACAACTGAAGAGTTTTTAGAAGGCCTTCCAAGAAGCTCTGCCAGTCTACATTTTCAAAGGTGTCCTGCTTGTCCCAAAAACCTGAGGAAATGACAGACTCTGCTGCCACGGACTCTCCCGTGCAGGGAACGCAAGCCCTGCAGGTTCCCCTGCAAATGCTGCCCCTGTGGCTACAGACACCCTCCTTTTAGCTAGACCTCTTGACAGGGGCTTTAGCAAACCACTGGCATTCTAATGCTCTTTCTGTTTCAAAATCAGAAACTCAGCCCCCAAGAAAGAGCAGGAAGACATACAAAAGCCAGGTTAGGATACATCCTAATCTAAGTAGAATGGAAACCTCTACTTACGTGCAAAATGTGTAATGTAATACACAGAAAAAGAAATGCCATAGGCAGCAAATGCTGCTTTAGCCAGATGATGAAACATTGTAGCAGTGTTGTATGAGTTTTTCCTAAACTAGGAAAAACAAGGCTCGTGTCAGTGGGCAGCTGCCTACTGACAGATGCTTTGACCAGGAAGGTTCTCCTGATCTGAGCAAGGCCTAGGGCTGCTCTGACACTCAGGCCTTCCGTGCACCAAGGCAACCTTCTGATGCCACTATGACGACGGCACAACCATGCCCTGACATCACAAAGGGACAGCTCTGTGTTGGTCTTTATGCAAAGCAATAACCAACCTTCCCTACAGAAAACACAAAAGAGCCTGGGAAGTTCTTCTCTGTCACAAAGCAGCACAAATTGCCTTCATGGGCCAAACCCTGTTGTTCAGGGATCCAAGAGGAACTCCAAGGGTGCCCCAAGCACCTACAGCCTGTACCCCAACTGAGCACTCGGATGGGACACAAGCAAAGGAAACCAGGCCAAGATAATGGCCCACAGCTTTGCACGTGTGAGAAATGACTCTCACTTTTAAAATTGTAAACGTTTAGTAAACCTTAACAAAGGACTGAATAAGGAAAAGTCGCATCATTGGGAGTCTCTGTGACTAGCAGCCATGTGCTCATCTGCAAAAAGGATGCTCTGCCTTTTATACCCTCAGCCCCTCCAAAAGTTTTTCCAGTCAACTCTTTCTCTGCTGCCCATGGGTGGAGATTACTTTCCTGCATCCCGACTGGAGGTCAGGCGTTGTTACACCCTGCCTGCTGGTCACAAGCCAGCCCTCCCCAAATGCCCTGACTGCCCAGGCTGTTACAAGGGGGACGGGAAAGAGGACTATGGGAGGATATATTACAATATAATCACTACTCATTTGAACATCCACATAACATCTGCTTCTTAATTGTCAGACCCAACCATTGCATTACTTGTCCAGAACACACAGAACCAGGAGAGAAGCCACTGTTGGCATCACAGCTGAAATGCTTCCTAACAAATCTCCCCACATATTTGCACCTTTATTGGACATGCCCAGGGCTCCGGTGCGTGTACATCTCTGCCTCTCTTCCCCTTTGGCAGCAGTGGAACTGGCAGCATCTGCCCGCCAGCAGCAGCTGCTCCCAGCTGGGAACGCCACTGGCGGCGCTGATTTCCAGAGGCTTCTGTGTGCCAGGGGAAGCCAAGGCAGGAGCGGGTTGAACGGTGCTGGCGCTGCTGCTGCTCTGTGCCAGAGAGCCCCGGCTGGGCAGGGCACGGTGCCCACTGCGCTGCGGGCTCCTTCTCCTGCCACAGCTGGGCACACCTGGCAACAAGGCATGACAACCTGTGGGCAAGCCTGTGGAGAAATGGCTGCATGACAGAGGTCACATGGACATTCGCTTGTTAGCCGACCAGGAGCTGGGAAAGTGCCGAACACAGCTAGTTTGAGTTTTTGCACCTGCAAGATAGCGTGTCCTTGGGCCTAGCTGGGTATGATAACAAGTAGACAGAGAGAAATGGGAAATAGAGAATGTAGGCCCAAAGGAATGAGGAAAAGTTGACGGTATAGTTTAACCAATAGATCGCTTGGCTAACAGAATATTCATAAGCTTATTACTTGCTGTATAAGTGTCTGATGATCTCTTCAATAAACGGAACTTGCTGTTGACTCATATTGAGCCCTGAGTTTTCCCAGCACCCGACAAATGGCTCATGCCCGACAAAGGCCTCATTCTGCAACACAAGCCAAGGGGTGTCTGGGGCTGCACTGCTCTGCACACACCCAGCACACCTGCAGCACAGAATTTTAACCCTCAAACAGGTAAACCAAAGGGAAACAGCTGGAAAAGATTTCATTTCAACCATTCTTTATGCTTCAATAGGAATGACCAAAACGAAAGTTACCAAGCAGGGCCTGATCCACCCTGCCAGCTCAGTGTAAGAAAAGAGGCATTACTTTATTTCAGTGCTGGGTGCCTGAGAATCACTCCCCTGAAACCTGCACACCCACGTGTTAAGTATCCATGGAACTAAGACATTACTTTCATTACTTTTATTCATTACTTTGCTCAAACTCACAGGCTAAACATTCTCCCAAAGTATTTGACGTATTTAAATCATTTCCCCAAAATTACTGACATTTAGAGTAGGGGTCTCTTGCGGGTCTCTGGTGGTCATGTGGTGAACATCCCATTCCTCAAATTCTCCTCCCACGGTTAGGAGCCTTCTTCCCCTTGAATGCATTGCAGCTACCTCCTCAGTAGGCCCACTGTCTTTATTCTCAAGGCTAAGACATCCACTTGCACACAATAACCACTGGTGTGAGGGAAGGTACGACTAAGCACTGCCTGTTAAAGCTTAACAAATTCACAATTTTTTGCATGTCAACACTTCCCCAACATCTCTCGTTCCTTCTCTGGGAATCAAACACAAGCATTTTGTGATCACTGAGCCCAAGCCCTCCTGTCACCCAGCAGCCCTTCTCTCCTCACAAACAGCAGGGCCAGCAGTGCCTTCCCTCACTGGCTCAGTCCCCAGCTGTGTCAGGAGTTCTCTGTCACACACTCCAGGATCATCCTGGACTGTTTGCTCTCCGCTGCACTCTGTTGCCAGCAGACATCCCCACCCTGTTCCATGCCCCGTGCAGAACCCTGCACCTGCTGTCCATGGGCACCTGGAAGGGGAGGCACTCACGGCAGAGATGCACCAGCTGCCCTGGGCAGGAACCAAAACCCTCTGGGGCACAGCTGCTGGCCTGTGTCTGCACAGCTCTGCACACCCCACTCCTCACGGGCTCTGGGCTGGAAATGCAATTGCACTTTCTGCCTCATGGAGAAACAGCAGGGCTGCACAAACAACGGCCAGCAGGCCACATCCCAAAGGCACTGCAGCATGGAGCTGAGAAGGAAGAAGACCCTTCCCCAATTCCTAAGCATACCAAAACCACCATATTTGGGATTTTTAATCTTCTGAATGTAGAGTTCATTCACAGGGTGACAAGGGAATCTTCCAATGGAGTTGAAGTTTGGTAGAGTTTTTATTCTGAGTCCTACTCAGACTGTTGATTTGAAAATTCATTTAAAAATATTTTTTAAAAGGCTGTGCAGTCATATGGTTTTGTTCTAATACCAAAATGGCTAGATGAAATGTACTGGCATTTTAATTACATGCAAACTGATTAGTCTGTGAAAGCTTTCCTGCAGAATAGCCACTAAACAAGAAATGAAAATCTGTGGACTGTTGACTTTGCAAATTTCTAATAAACTTATCAGACAATGAGGCATTTTTAGTTAGATCATAGAGCAAATTAATTCCTATGGATAACTTGATTTGGATAAACCTGTTGATTTCAAATTAAAACTGCCAGCACATACTAAGTGGAAATCTGAATACTCACTTCTATGAGCTCTGAATTATTAGATAGTCATATCTAATTAACACCATATTAACAAAAATTAACATTCTGGCATTTTTTTTACTTACAGCCAGCTCTTCAACAACACTCTTTGTAACACCAGAAAGAGAATTTGTAGCAATGTGAACCATGGGTTGGTGGAGCATTGCAGAAGGCTCCTATGCCAGCACTAAACATTCACATTTACCATGGCATCCCTTCTTGCCTTTAATTCCAAGCTATAGCTCAGTTCCTGCAGTATAGATTCACACTTGTAGTCTGTATTTGCAGCTGGTTCTTACTTCCCTGTCCAGAAAAAATCATGCTTGGATTTCAAATGAAAATAAAATGAGGAGAGAGTCAGGTTCTGGATAGGTATAGCAAGAACAAAGAAATTTTTTCACAAATATGTTGAAAATTTCTTTGTACCAGCTGCAAAAACGGCAGATTAAAGACTTGCACCCTAACTTGCAAGCTGAGGTTTGCCTGTTCTTTCTGGACTGATTTCTTGAGGCCAGACACTGACCTAATCAGTAAGAAAATCAAAACCATAGGAGTAGTTTGGAGAATATTGTAAATTATTCTGTCATGATGCTTTTTGCCTGAAAGTTCTGGCCATCATCCAATTGGAGTAATTAGAGGAGATTGAAGCCATCACACTGTGCCTGTGCACACAATTCCTTCTCGGGAGTAATCCATGAAGCAACGCTGACAAATCCACACCAGCAGCTGCTGCCACACAGTCACGAAGCAGAGAATATGTATTTCTGCTGCACTGGGAAAGCTGAAGATGCCTCTGCTGAGCTAATTTTAGTGACTGCCCACCACAGATGAGACCTTGTGGTCAGTCTCCAACAAGTCAGGGCAGTTCATATTCTGCCTAAATGAAGTAAGTCTAGCAATACATAGACCATGGAGCCCGAGGAAAGCCAGTAGCTGTGGGAGATTTGTTCCGTATCTTTCTTTTTACTAATTTATTGCAGTCAATTATTTCAAGAATGGAAACTTTTGGCATACCATTGGCTGGAAGGTTGGTCAGTCTGCCATTCATGACTCCTTTGAAAGCATCACCCCAGTGTTTTTATCAGTAGCTCTTCCATCATCATGGCTCACACAGCATTTCCTGCAGCTCTTGTTGGAGTCAGGGAAAGGCACCAGGAGAAGGGGCAGAAAGCTGTGTGCAGAGACTGTGTCAGCTGAAGAGACATTTGTTTCCTCTGATTTGGCTGAATGGCTGCAGGAACCTTGCTGGCACTGCTGGCGGGGTGGCCTTTGGCAGGGCTGGGCAGAGTCTGGGCCCAGGATCCCTCCTCTCGGTGGGACACCGGGGTGAGCAGCCCCTGTCCCAGGCAGGAGCAGAGGTTCTGTGGCTCTGCCCCGGGCACAGGGACCTGCCACTGCCACGAGCTCCTGCCGCGGCTCCTCTGGGGCAGCTCCTGCTCTGCAGTGATGATGGGCGCAGCTGGGGGTGGCTGCAATGGAGGGGGGCTTCCAGTGGGCTCTGCTGGTCTGCCACACTGGAGCCAGCAGAGCTTCTGGAAGGAGTCTCCTCTTGTGAGCTGCTGGAGCTGGAGCTGGCACTGGCCACAGAGCTGCTGTGTTCATCCCTGACAGGCCCAGAGCACAGCAGCCTCTGGGCCTCCTTGCTGCACGATGGCACTGAGGAGGCCATGGACCAGAGGTTCAGTATGTGTGACTCAGTTTCCTGATAAACTGTGCTGAGAAAACCCTGCATCCCTCCTGCCAGATCTAAGGCACTCCAAGAAATCTGTTGGCACTTTGGGAACTCAGAATTGTTTGCATTTTGAACAATTGTCTTATGAGTGCTTTTGATTTCTTTTGTCATTTTGTATTGATTCATTTGATCCTTCAGAGAAGCTTTCCTTATAATATAAAACATGGGGAATCGTGGAGACCATGGGGGGCATTCCCTGGTCCATGGAGACACAAGAAGCTTCCCTCAAAAAGCTGTTAGACCCCATTGGCTCCTTCCCCTGTTCCTGTGTCTGTTCCTGTGTTCCTGAGCCACACCTTCCCTATTCCCTGATCGGCCCCCTTACCTTTGTACTGCCCCGAGATCAGGGTCAGCCCCCAGGCCCCTGTGGAGACAAAGTGAGACCCTCTGTGTGTGGGTGCTGGGAGCTGAACATCTCCCTGCACAGCTGAATAAAACATCTGTGGAGATTATGCAAAGGTCCTTTTTGCTTCTTTACAATGGACTATGCTAGCAGCAATTCAGACTGCTACAGAGGAGAAGCTGCAGTACTGGCACCAAGATTTTGGCAACTTGACCATAGGCACAGAGGGCGTGCAGGATGCTGTTCTATGAATTCCTTAACCAGCCATCTCTGGTGCTGGCATATTCCCTCCAGCTTCTGCTGCAGCCAGGGCCACCGTTGGTCCAATAGATGACATTGTTATTTGAAAAATTCGGCCCACACCTTGGGCAGGAGGCCATCCATAGGCTCTGGTCCTGCAGCCCCTGCTCAGCTGAGGACAGTGTTCCCTGTGGGGAAGATGGAGCAGCCATCACAGGGTCTGGGGGGCTGCTTTCAACAAGGTGGCCAGGCTCTCTCCCTGCTGGACTCTAGCAATTGTTTGGGGGAGCTGATGGCAAATTGTATGTAGTCCTGTTCATCCTACTCAGAAAACCTTACAGCTTCTATCATTCTTCTGCAGAGTGGGCACGCTGGATTTCTCTTTGCCCACTGCAGGATGCAGCCCAGGCAGAACTGGTGGTGACAGGGCAGAGAAGAATTCACATCCTTCTTAGTGACCTGGCAGATGGGGCAGCTCCGTTCTGTCCCCATGGCCATGTCTGTCTGTCACAGCAGCAGGGAAGAGATGAGGACCATGAGCTGCTCTCATTGGCAATCTTGCATGGCCAGAGCCCAAGCTCCAGCCAGAGTGGCCCAGGCTCTGTCAGTGCCCAAATAGAAGCAGAAAGGGATGTTGTATCACAATGCATTCCTTGGTGAAGGAGGTCCAGAGCAGACTCAAGAGACGCCTCAGACACTCAACAGTCAAGGCAGTAACATATGGACAGGACACAGATGGCAGTTCATGGCTGGGAGAGCATTTGTAGACATATCCAAGGACCAATTTCCCAGGAACTCTCCACAGCTCTGGGATCTGCCCATCAGCTCTGTCAGAAGCTTCAGCAGAACAACCAAAGTCCTAAAAAGCAGCTCCCAGACACTTTTCCTACCACCCTGCCTGAGTAGCCGGGTTGCTTGCTGCAAAACACTCTTTTTCTCCTCTTCTCCAATGCCCTGTGGACACTTGCAGCCAAAATAAAAAGCTCCTGGCCCTCTGTGTGATGTGATAATACAGTTTTTATATTTCCATGCTGGGATGAAAAAAGCTGTGCTGTGGGTCAGGAGAGGCCAGGACCCACTTGGCCTTCCTGCAGGCTGAGGTGGTCCCAGCAGACATCCTGATGTTTTTTGGGGAATGTGGGAGGGGGAGTGGAGGGGGTGAAAGAGAGGCCGAGATCATGGAGTGGAAACTCAGCTCCAGAGAGCCAGTGCAGACTCTCCCTGCTGAATGCCTGCTGGGGCTGGCAAAGAAGGAAATTGCCCCAATAACAGCCCGGTGGCACTGTGTCTCAGGGACAGGTACAGGGAGGTGACAACAAACAGCAGCATGGCCCGGTCTCACAGCTCCTAGGAAGCAGTGACAGAGGGGCTCATGTGCCAGAGATTTCAGAAAGGCTGTCTTCTCAAAAGGCCACTCTGAAACCCCTCTCTTTGCCTCTTGGGTTTGTGTGTGCTTTTGACAGCCACAGCATCCTGGGGCAACGTATTCCACGATTTCATTAAGCACTCCTTGAAAAGCACCTCCCATTGTTCACTGAGCTGCCAGCCTGGTCATTTCAGAGGGTGCTGCCTTGGTGGAGAGAAAAATCAATCTTCTGCCTTTCAGGGAGCTGAACGAGAAGGGACTCTTCACCATCCAACACCTGGCTGGGTCCCATTCAGAGGTCCTGCTTTGAAGCCTCCGTCAGGTTTGCTTGGCAGTTCCCAGCGAGGTGAGAACATTGTTCTGAATTGTGCCCCATACCTCATACACGGTGTGTAGAGTAGGTATGTGCTTGTTCATCTCCATGTGTGCTCAGGGTCTGCCTTCATTTCTGGTTTTAGACCTGAGATTTCTAATTTCTGACAGCTATCTGTAGGATCTGTGGGCACATGCAGCTGTATTTACTGCCAGGTCGGGTATCTGACACTCATCTTTGAGTGCAAATGCAGAAACTGAGACGCTACTGATGTTATTTCCCAGAGTCCCAGTCTCTGCCCAAGCTGTAATTCAACACTGCAAATTATTCTGTAGACCTGAGCCTGTGTTTTCTGTTTCCTGGCTGAGTGCTTCAACTGCTGGTGTTGCTTTTTGGAACAGGAGCACCTGACTCTTTTATCTTTATGACTTGTGCCTTGATGATTTGAAAGCAGCCCTTGCTTTAATTTTCTAGTAAAAGGGCCTAAAACGAAAGCTGTGGACATTTTAGAAGTGTTAAGTAGAACACTGAATGAAATTTTTATTTTAGGCCCACAGTGAGCAGGTCTGAGGCCAGAAATTGGTGCCAGAGTAAGTGCCTTTCTGTGCTTGTGCTCTCCAGCTCTTCCTGTACTTGTATGTTCCCCTGGACACAGTGGGATGTGTTGTCATTTCCTGGGACTTCTCCTGAAGGCAACTGGTTTTCTTTCCAAGATGATTCTTATGTTTCCCCTCCTGGCTTCCCCAGGTGACCAACCTCCGTTCCAAGGTGTCCTGCTCTGCCATTGTCACTCTGGGAGAGCTCTCTGTGACCTTGAAGAAGGACATGGACTCTGAGGTGGATGAGGGTGCTCGGGTCCTTCTCCAGATGGTGTCCATCTCCCCAGAATTTGTTCAGAAAGCAACCAGTCAGACCCTGGGGATCCTGGTGGAGAATGTGACTCCTGCACGAGCAATGACTGCTCTCATGGACATGGGAGTCAAGTAGGTTCTTCTTCTTTTAGTGATATTCTTCACCTTTGTGTGTGTGGCAGGGAGAAGGGATGAGACAGAGAATGGGAATGGTTGGAGGGAAGGGTCCTGTATCCTGCATCTTCTATGAACTCAGTGACTTGATTCTCCAACCAACCTCACTTCTGTCCTCTCGTCACCTATTTCTGCCCTCCTGCAGCCCATCAGTTCTCAGAATCACAGAAGTGTAGAATATGGGGAGCTGGAAGGGGCCCATCAGGACCATGGAGTCCAGCTCCTGGCCTTGCCCAGAACAGCCCAAGGGTCACACCAAGTGCCTGAGATTGCTGTCCAAATGCTCCTTCAGCCCTGTCAGGCTTGGTGCTGTGACCACTGCCCTGGGGAGCCTGTTCCAGTGCCCAACCACCCTCTGGGTGAAAAACCCTTTTTCCTGATATCCAAACTAAAGCTCCTCTGACTCAGCTTCCTGCTGCTTCCTGGACTTCTCCCAGTCTGTCATATTTTCCTAGATGTGGTGACTGATGGGGAAGGGAAAGTGCCTGCAAAGGCCAAGGATAGAGCCTTGTGCTTTTGTGGGCAGAGGGGCAATTGCAATTGCAGCTGTGAGCAGTGTTTGGTATTTCACAGTGCTAACCACAGAGGCCCTGGGAAAACCATGTCTCCTCATGATGCCACTAACTTGGGAAATGAGGAGGGTCCTTGCTGGGGCGTGGAGCACATGGGGGACAATCTGCTGGGTGTGGCACAGCCTGCACAGCAGGTGCAGCTCCTGCCAAAGGAGTCTTGTATGACTGTCCTGGCCTTAGAGCTCTACTTTCTATGCAAACTGATGTTTCATGTTAGCCTTGAGAAGATGAACCACTTTACAGGCACCTCCACAGGCTGACAGCCATGGCACAGTTAAAGCAAATGCTGCCTTAAATGTTGGTGCTGGGCCTGACAGTTCCCAAGAGACACTCTCTAGAACAGGACAGCCTGGCTAAACTGCCTGCCACCCTTTCCTCAGCTTTGCAATAGGGTAAAACATTCAGATGCATCCATTGCCAAGCCCCACAGAAGAAACAGGCTGCATTGCTGGATATTCTGCAACTTCACAGCCCACAACGTGTTTTCCCTGCATTTGTTGTTTTCCAAAGGTCTGCAGATTTGGCGATAAATGGGTGGAAAGAGCTTCAGTCCTGCTGTAGCTCTGTGTACTGGGTGCCCTCTGATGGGTCAGCATCAATTGTCCTTAATTGCTAAATTATTCATATGTCATCTATTACTTTAATCTTTCTCCGAGTCAATACTGTGAAAGAAACTGAGTATCAGACAGTGCAGGGAGACTGAATTCCTCCCTCTTCCGTGCAGGCAGGCCTAGTGTGCAATGCTACCTTTGTGTTTAGCTGAGGACAGAGCCTTGTGCAGGTGTCTGAAGGTGCAGGGAGAGCCCAGGCTCCTTCCCCCAGCAAGGGCAGGGAGCAGCTCTGGCCAAGGCCGGCGCTGCCGCTGCTCCTTGTCCCTGTGCGCAGGGTTTGCTCTCTCCTCCCCAGCAGCCGCCCCGCCCCGGTGCGCGAGTGTGCGGCCCAACTCCTCCTGTCCCTGGTGGAGAGAATTGGAGTCACCCAGCTCGCAGGCACCCCCAGGGCTGAGAGGCTGCCACACGTGGCAGGGAAGCTTGCTCAGGACTGCCACAAGGACACAAGTAATGATCTTCATTTCACCTCCCAAAACAGGAAAACCGTTTTGTGTCTGGCTGTAAAGGTGAAACCACGCAAGAGTGGAAACTAAAGGGAACATGAAGTTACCTCACGGTGTGAATAAGGGTCATAGAATCATGGAATATGCTGAGTTGGAAGGGCCCATCAGGGTCATCGAGTCCATCTCCTGGCCATGTGCAGTGACCCCAAGAGTCACTCCATGTGCTTGAGAGCATTGTCCAAACTCTTCTTGAGCTCTGTCAGCCTTGGCACTGTGACCACTGCTCTGGGCTGCCTGGGCAAATGGCTGTGCTGGGAAACCTTGGGTTGGCCAGCAAAAAGGAGCATTGCCACCTTTTTCCTGTGGCTTGAAGGATTCTTTACTGAGATCAAAAGAGCTCAGATCAGCCCGTCCAATACTTTTGTTTGGCCTCAGGTGCACAACACAAAGCCAAAGTGTTGGCTAATGTTCATCACTGAAGGATACCAACATCCATTTTCCATTAACTTCAGACTTTCTAGAAATATTTCAGGGGTCTTTAGCCAAAATATTTAGTCTTTCTAAACCTGTTCTGCAGATTTCTAGAATGCTGTTATCTGTGGCTCAGTGAGTTCCAAACTTCTTCTTGAAGAAAACTGTGGTTTCCTACTGGCAAAATCGAAAAGGAATCTTGCGATTTCAATGGGGACCAATAGAGGAATCTTTGGTGCATATCCCTGCCCTTGATGGCATGCTATGCCATTTGATGGCTTTGACTGTGGGAAAGATTTTTTTTCTTTTTTTGGTTGCTTTCTGAAGTGTCCATGCCATGTCCCTCATATCTTGCCCCCTAAGTTGTGTCTTCCTCCTTGACTTTTTCCCCTGCTTTTGCAACATCTGTGAGCTTAGTTTTGGCATGTTTTGGTCCTTTGCAATGCAGCTGATTTCCTCACAGCCTATTTTTTGAAGACACTAAAATTCCCGTGTTTCTGCTTTTTGCAATTGCATTTCATTTGAACCTATCTCCTTTCTGGAGTGTTTGTTAGCCTTTCTTTTGGGATTCGCAAGATTCCGTTTCCCTTCCCGAAAAGAAAATGAAATTTCCTTACGGGAATGGAAAAGGAATCTTGCGATTTCAATGGGAACCAATAGAGGAAATCTTTGGTGCATGTCCCTGCCCTTGATGGCATGCCATTCCATTTGATGGCTTTGACTTTGGGAAAGATTTTTTTCTGTTTTTTGGTTGTTTTCTGAATTGTCCATGCCATGTCCCTCATATCTTGCCCCCTAAGTTGTGTCTTCCTCCTTGACTTGTTCCCCTGCTTTTGCAACATCGGTTAGCTTAGTTTTGGCATGTTTTGGTCCTTTGCAATGCACCTGACATAATCCCTGGCCATTTTCTTAGAGTCACTAGATTTCCCAAGTTTTCTTTTTTTCTCCTCCCATTGCAATTCCTTTGATGGTGTCTCCATTCCAGCGTGTTTTAAGTCGTTCTTTTCTGTTTTGGCCTTCAGTGGGGATCAATTTTGGCAAGCTTTGCTGCATGTGCCTGCACTTGCTGACATATGGCTTGCCTGCATTTTGGAGGCTTTGACTTTGGGAACGATTTTTTTTTGTTTTTTTTTTGTTTTAATTATTCATGCCATGTCCCTCATATATTCCCCTCCAAGTTATGTCTTCCTACTTGACCTTTTCCCCTGCTTTTGCGATCTCTGTGAGCTTTGTTTTGGCATGTTTTGGTCCTTTGCAATGCACCTGATATAATCCCGGGCCATTTTCTTAGAGTCACTAAATTTCCCAAATTTTCTTTTTCTCTCCTCCAATTGCAATTTCTTTTGATGGTGTCTCCATTCCAGCGTGTTTGTAGGTCCTTCTTTTCTGTTTTGGCCTTCAGTGGGGACCAATTTTGGCAAGATTTGCTGCATGTGCCTGCACTTGCTGGCGTATGGCCTGCCTGCATTTTGATGGCTTTGACTATGGGAAAGATTTTTTTCTTTTTTTGGTTGTTTTCTGAAGTGTCCATGCCATGTCCCTCATATCTTGCCCCCAAAGTTGTGTCTTCCTCCTTGACTTTTTCCCCTGCTTTTGCAACATCTGTGAGCTTAGTTTTGTCATGTCGGCCCCTGCCAGGCGTCTGAGCAGGGACGAGGAGGCAATGAGGCCCCAGGCCTGCAAGGGTCACTTGTCCCATCGTGGCCTCAGGCCCAGGCCCAGCAGCCATGGCCAAAGTGCTGCCCATGTTGGCTCTGGCAGGGCTGTCTCGCAGCTGCTGCCCATCCCTGTGCCCTGTGCAGCCCCGGCTGTCCCACGGTGTCCCTGCCCTGCGCCTCTGTCCCTGCAGGCTGTCGGCATCCCCCGGCTGC
The DNA here is from genome assembly GCF_027887145.1 of Ammospiza caudacuta. NCBI lineage: Eukaryota > Metazoa > Chordata > Aves > Passeriformes > Passerellidae > Ammospiza > Ammospiza caudacuta. Next base: position 1,678,725 of record NC_080614.1, on the reverse strand, counting down.
CCCACCTGGCTGGGCCCTTCCTTTGCTGACAGCTCTGCCTCCTGCCTGCCCCTGCCTGCCCACACAGAGCCTTGGGCTGCTCCAGGCTCCTGCTGGGGACGTGCTGCACCACAGCCCTGCCCTGCCAGGGAAATTCCTTTCTGCTGCTGCCCGGGCTGGGCCTCCCCAGCTGCCCTTGTGCGGGGTGCGGAGGTTCAGGGATATCACACCACAACCAATATGATCCAGAGAGGCCAAATTTATTATCCCTAAAAAGACTATATTATAATAAATCTCTACTGTCCACGTGTCTCTAGCTAATACATGATTGGTTAATCCTAGCTGTTTACACATCTAAAATAGAATGCTGATTGGATCACCTAATTTTTCATGCGTCTTGCTGTCCTCTTCTGGCCCACTCATGGTTCAATGTTTTCCTTCTTTCCCAAGCTTGCTGTCAAACTTGCTGAGTCCTGATGACTCTTCTTGTATTTTTCTCAAGGATATACCAACCCCATTTCTGAATATGTCCATTATCCATTGTTTGTGAATGTGTCCATTGTCCATTAGTACAAGCAGGTTGGATTGTGCATCGGCTGAATATGGCCCTTGTCTTGCCAGAACTCCTCAATCTGCAAAAAACTCTCAACAGTTCCCTGGTTTTGTTTTTGCACAAGCCAGACTGATTTAAAAGCACGCTCAATTATTTTCTTCACAGCAAGGCACTACAAGCAGAATTGAAAATGAAGACAAAGTATCATTATGCCAAAGGGTACTAAATCCTTGAGCCAGCCTGTTATTCCCCAGGACTTTAGCCACTCATCAAAAGAATTCTCAACCACTCTGAGCTTTTTCATATTCTCCTTAAGCAATGACAATTTCTTGTCAATAGATCCAGAGTGGTCAGAGAGATTCATGCAACACATCCCTTCAAAATCTTCACGCTCATCTCCTTGTGCTAGCAACAAAAAATTTATAGCAGTCCTATCCTGTAACACAGCGTGGTGTATGCTACCTACATCAGTGGTAAACTCGTTCCGGATTGCAGATGTAATGTTAATTTGTTTTCCTGTCCAACAAGCCAATCGTTTGAATGATGTAAGGGCCTGTGATGAAGCTAATCCTGGTGTAAAAAGTGATGCCAGGATAACCGAAGGCCAATTCCACAATTCTACATTATCCTTGCAGTCTGAGCCTAATAGATGCTCACTACATTTTGGCCGTTGGAATTTGTGCCTGATGTCAAGCATCTGTTGAATGCTAGGGGCAAACAGTGTCAATTTCCCAAACTAGCATGGTCCTCCTAATCCTTTCTGAGGAATTGCAGGCCAAGTTTTATCTCCACCAAAGAGAAACAAAAGTAGAAAAAAGTTATTGCAGAAGCTATTGTAGAAGGGACTCTTCTCTCCAATGATGTAGAAGCTTTGCTTGTAGTAACTAATGCTGCAAGTAGAGTTTGAGAACCTTTTGATTGGAAGATTTTAGAAAAGATGAGAGCTGCATTTTCACAATTTGGTTGAAAATGCCAACTTGCACAGTCACTTCTGCAGTATATTTTTCCATCTAACGCATTAATTCCAGCTGATGTGCATACCCTAATAAGACTTAGAATGCCACCCTATCAGCAGGTGATGTTTCATAAAAGCTGGGAGGAAAAGTGTGCTCAAGAAGCTGCAAGAGCTAGAGTGCAGGGTGATCCTCTGTATGGTTTAACAGCACAACAGTTACTTGGCAAAGGGCCCGGGGCTACTGCCACTGCCCAGGCTAGGAGCATTGATCAAGTCTTACAGATGAGCCAACAACTAGCATGTAATGCATTTCTTGCACTTCCAGATAAGTTACACACTATGTCTTTTACACAGATTTGTCAAAGAAAGAATGAAGACTTTGATAAATTTGTAGACAAATTACATGAAGCTATCTATAATCATTCTGATTTCAATTCAGACACAAAGATACAATTGGATGGACTTTGGGATCATTTCTCCATTCCAAATGGCTTTACCCTCTTTCCCAGTCAAAAGAGCCTTCCATCTCTTCCAAAAATTGCCTGCTGAAACTCTTCTGCTCCCATCCAAATCAGTTCACTACTCCAGCATAACCCTTGAAGCACGGACAGATGACTCTTAAACTAATTATAGTAGAAAAGAAGGGTATTTATTGCAGCCCTGGTCACATGTGAACTAGTTTCCAGAGACATGTGCAAGGAGTTGCAGACTCCTGCTCTCTATTTCTACAGAAAAGGATTTACATTAGGTTTCTAAGGACCCAAAATACATAATTATTACCTGCCTGCTTCGCATTTTTATCAGCTGAATATCTATTACAGCTGCGCAATTGTATTCCCTTAAGTGGATTGGTGGGATTTTGAAATGAGGGAGTGGTTGTATGGGAGGAAGAAAGCAGTCTTCCTCATGGTGAACTCTCCTCCCATGGCCAGTTGGCAAGACCTTTTGACCTGCTGCTCATGGTCCAAGCCTCTCCTAACTGTTCAATTATTCTTAAGGCAAGGTCTTTCTATGGTCTCAGCTTCTTCACAATTGCTTCCTCCATCCCTGTCACTCCTAGCTTTATGTTCCTAATATATTTGGTACTCTTTAACTAAGGCACATGATTTCTGCTACCTGTATTACTAACTTAGCTTCTTACCTCATTTTAAAATCTTAACTAAAATATGCAATCTTCTACTATCCCAATTCTCTTCCCAGCTGGGCCCTCGACCCATCTGCACTTTTCAATTTTCCTCATTACATTTTCAGCTAAGCCCTTGACTCACCTCAGGCACATCCCCGACTGCCTCTCTCCCAGCAGCTCAGAGCTGCATTGCACAGCGCTTGCTGTGCACCACAGAGCACAAAGCAGGCTGGCCTGCTGGGCCTGAATATTTCTGCCAAACACTCTGCATCTCACACCTTTGCTCTGGCTCAGTGCAGAACTGCAGGGCTGCAGGCGCTTCCTCCCAGAGGTGCGTGAGGCGCTGGCTGCTGCAGATGGGCCCTGCCAAGCTGTCCCTGCCTCACGCTGGCCTCGCTTCCCTGGCACAAGTGCCGGGCCTGAAGGAGCTGCCCTGTGCTCCAGCCTGCCGAGCAGCCCGGCTCCCTGCCCCGGTGCCCAGAGTGCTGCACACACTGCTGGCCTTTGCCAGGAGTTGCAGGGCAGCCGGCAGAAGAGGAGGAATCCTCAGGCAGCCCAGCGGCCCGCGGCTGCCCTTGGCCTTTCTCTGCTCCTGGGCACGCTCCAGACGGCCATGGCCCCCAGGCCGGGCTGTGCCCAGCACGGCTGCGCTTCCCCTCGGCAGCAGCCAGCTGCCACCTGGGCTCTGAGAGCGGAGGATTTGCCCGCTCCCAGCAAGAGGCACCCAGGGCCCGGCTGCTGCCTCTTGCAGCTCCAAGGGCCTCCTTCCAGCCTGCCTCTGCCGGGGCTCAGGCTGCTCCGGCCTCTGCCGGGGCTCTGCTGGGGCTCCAGCCCGGGCAAGGCCGGGCCCGCTCTCACCTCACAGGCGCTGACAGCTCTGCGCCACAGGAGACCTTCCCGAGCACCCTCTCTGATCTTTCTGCTTTCTCACTTGAGCAAGGCTCTCCTCCAGCCAAAGAGATTATTGCATTTAGGGATACAAATCCAAGTGGCAGGAACCCCATTGCTCTCCAGTCACAGCTGAAGGCCTGCATCTGCACAAGATGTTTAGGCCGCCTCAATCTTTCTTTTGGTTTTGCCTTCAAATGCCATTGCCCTTTCTGCCTCAACTAGAAATACCACAGCTGTGCCATAACCAGCCAGTGGGTCATATTCCAAAGGCAGTGCGGTCTGGAGAGGATGAATGAAGAAGAGCCCTCCTCACTTATGAAACCATACAAAAAAAGCCATATGTGTGACTTAGTACCAATAAAAAACAATTGGTAATTCAGAAGGAAATGTTGAATTTTCTGAAGGGGTCAGAAGGAGGAGAATCTTCCAAGTGAGTTGATGTTTCAGAAACTTTATTAATTACAACTCTAATCTATAATTCTATGCTACAAGTCTCTTTAGCAACCCTACTCTACAATCCTACTCTAAATTGGTAACAGAGATAACATCTTGACATGATTGCTATGTTCTCGTCTCCTAGGGTTAGGCTTAGGCTTAGTCTTTGGTTTAGGCTTAGGCTTAGGCTTAGGCTTAGACTTAGGTTAAGGTTTGGGTTTAGGTTTAGGCTTTGGCTTAGGCTTAGGTTTGGGGATAGGGAAAGGGTAAGGGAAAGGGTAAGGGATAGAGATAGGGATAGGGTTAGGGTTTGGGTTAGCATTTAAGGTTAGGGTTAGGTTTTAGGTTTAGAGTTTAGGGTTAGGGTTATTCATCTTCTTCACTGAGTTGATGACTTGTGCCAGGATGAATGGTGGCTTGGCTGAAGTTACAAATGGATGCTGTCCAGCGGGAAAAAAAAAACAAAAACAAAGAACAGTGAACCATTACTTTCCAAGCTCATTGCTTCAGGGACTCAATCAGGATACATCAAGTTCCTGGAAAGACCCAGAAAGAGGAGCAATGGGACCATCTGCTCCCCAGTCATCCCCAATGTGCAAGACCTTGCCATCACAGGCAAACCTGGCCCAGAATCCCACTCATCTGTTTATTGTGATGTCTTCATCATGCTGGGATTTTTGCCCTGCCAGCGCTCTAGAAATGGCGCTTTCTGTCCCTGGGTTTTCTTCCTTTCAGGAAACTCCAATGACTCACATAGGTCCGTGCCTTTGAAAGACAGGCACTGTGCTGATTCCCACAGGGACAGAAAGCAGTGTCTGCCTTTCCATGCCCTGCCCCTCGTGTGCTGGATGGCACCTTCCTTCCCAGCAGGGCCAGCCCAGTGGCACTGGGCCCTGCAGTTCCCTCTCTGCCACACAACCTGCCAGTAACCCTGGCACAGTTCCCGTCTGCTTGAGCGCGCCAGGCAGCAGATGGGGCTGGGACAAGTCCCTCCCAGCTGTCCCTGTTTGCATGGCAGAAACCTCTGAGGGTGGGCTGGGGGGCACCAACCAGGGCCCCTCAGAGGCTCACAGTGAGCCCCCCACAGCCCCTCCTGCCCACAGCCAAATCTCTGACCCCTAGGCTGGGACTGGCTTCCTTGGGTTCCTCCACCACCATTTCATGTCTCTGTACCCTGCATTGCTCTACTTCAATTCTTTTGCCATTAGATAAAGCTGAACACTCCACAAAATCACAAAAGAGGGCAACAGACACAGTCAGAGCACCTCTCCTCACAGGAAATGCAGAGGGAGCTGGAGTTATTCAGTTTTGTGAAGGACAGGCCCCGGGGAGACTTTATTGCCACTTTCCAAGACTTCACAGTGGCTTTGAAGAAAGTGGGGGACATCTTTTTTAACAGGGCCAGTTACAATAGGATATGGACAAATATTTTTAAACACTAAGGGCATCTAATCAGAGTAGGTCTAAGGAAGAACTTGTGTACTCGGAGCATGGTGCCACACTGGCACAGCTTGCCCCAAGAGCTTGTAGGTGCCCCATTCCTGCAACCATTCCGGCTCCGGTGGCAACGGGCTCTGAGCAACCTGATCTCTTTAAAGATGTCCCTGCTCATTGCAGGACACTTGCACCAGAGGACATTTACAGGGCCCTGCCAGCCCAGCCCAGTCTAGGATTCCTCACCATTTTCATTTGAAGAGCAGCAAGAGTGGAGGTGAGGAGGAAGGGAGCTCATCTGCTGCCTTGGGCTTGAGTGGAGGAGGAGCCCATCCCTCAGAGCCTGTTTCACCTGCAGCCCCTTCACATTTTACCTGCAGGAGCTCCTTGGCAGACCAGCGCTGCTCCTCGTCTGTCTGCAGGCAGCAGCTCAGGAAGTCACGCAGCAAAGCCGAGAGGAGCTTGGGCTGCCGCAGCTGTGGAGTCCCTACTGTGGCTATCAGGTATGTAGCCTGGAGAGAAAGGAGACACCAGGCTCCACCTCCCGCTTTCACATCTCTAAGGCTCTCCCAGATCCCTTTGTTTAACCTCTGTTCTTCAGTGGCAGTTTCTGCCCTGGCACAGACCCAGAGATGACTTTCCTTTACCAACCAAAAACCCAAACCCCGATGCAGCCACAGCTTTTCCACCATCCTGCAGATCTTGCCTTGGCAGCTGATTTCATTGCCTGACCTAGTTAGTGGGAACTACATCAGCAAAAGGACATTTGCTTCTCTGAGGATTCATGCCAGCTTGAGATGGTTTTTGGAAGAGGGACTTTGCTACACTAACTAATTTCAAGGGTTAGTACATGAAAGGCATCTCTGCAGTGCTTGTTGGTCTTTTAAGCGCACGTGCCCTAGAACAAAACTCATCAAGCTTTTTGTGCTGTTCTTGAAAACAATGGGAATTGGAAGAAAAGAAAGGAAATCCATCAGTTAATACCCAGGTAGGGAAACAAACATTTACAATCTCCTCTTCAACACAGACACATTAAGATGCCTGCACAAACGTATTGGGATGAAAATGCCTGCTTGGGCACACAGGAGCCACTTGCAGCTCTGTCTCTCAGCAGTCTGAAAATTTCAGCTTCCCATTTTTGCAGCCAAAGAAAAATTGTCTAGGTCAGAAGAAGGAGAGGTTCCATCCCTATGGACACCCTCTAGTCATTTGGCTGCTCAAGTCAATACATTAATGGTAGGCCCATGCCAGAAAGTGCCAGGAAACAAACAGGAGGTTTTGGCAGGCTCTCCACATCACCAGGCTCTGGCTTGGTGACGTGCAGAATGTTGCTTGGGCTAGGAGAGAAACACGGTCACTGAGTGTTTCAGCAGCACTGCACAAGAAGCAGAAGAGACTCTGTGCATTACACCCTCATGCCCATGTTTTCCAGTGAGAAGAAACTGCACACAGGGTTAGGTTCCTCTCTAAAGACCACGGTTTTAGAAACTTTGTTGGGTTTGGGTTTCCTTCCTTCATTTCTGGAAAGATAACAACACTTTTAAGATGCCTTTCCCCTGTTATTAAGGCCATCTACACAGACAAAAGAACTGGAACCACTAACCCAAAGGAAAGTGTTGAGTGAGAATGGAGTTTGTTTGGAGTTTGTTTGCATGTGGTAAGGCTTGAGTTCCCCCACTGATGCAAGCAAAAGTACAGCAGATGCTGATGTGTTGCAGGGACATTTGTAGGAGGGGACCTTGGTGGAAGTAGTTGCAGCAGATGGCAATGGGATTTTGTCCAGTGGCACACAGGACATGGGACAGGTGAGAAAGACAGTGGGATCAGTGAGTATTTGCTCCTTACCATGCCAGAACTTTCGCCCAAGTAAGGAGGTTCTTGTTCTATCATTTCAATTCCCACAATTCCAAAAGACCATATGTCCACTTTGGGGCCATATGGTTGACCTGTCACCACTTCAGGCGCCATCCACCAAGGAGTCCCGGTTACCGAGCACCGTCTGCTCTGCTCAGGGCTGAGCTGAGTAGCGAGGCCAAAATCAGCTGAGGAGAAAACAAAATACTGGTTTTATCTGAATTCTGTGCAATTAGGAAAGCAAGCAAAAGAATTCCCCGGTAGAAGTTTGAAATTGCTCTGTTGAATCTCCTGGCATTGGCGACTTTAAAAATCCCCCCATGTTTTACACTGTCTCTAGCAGTGGCTTTTGTTCTTTGGAAACTTTAGACTCATAACTCCCTCCCTCTGGAAGGGACCCACACAGAGCAAGGCCACTCTTGACTGCTTGTGGCTCCTTCTACCTCTGTGCACGTTGCAACTGTGCCCTCAGCTCGCAGCAGGGGTCCCTGCACTGCCACCAGCACCATTTTTGGGGAGCTGGCAGTCACGCCAAGCAGCCCCACACCCACATCCCTGGAACGCTGCACCTGACCAAGAATATACTGACCCAGTTTGACAGAACCGTCCGTTCTGAGAAGGATGTTGTCACTCTTCACGTCTCGATGGATCACATCGTTTGCATGAAGAAAATCCAGTCCTTGCAGGCACTGAGCGAGAAAACAGAAACAGAAGGGCAAAAATGAGTGGTGTGATTTCATCACACAAGAAAGGAAACAAAGAATCTAAAAGATTCCCTCTCCAGGGGAATGGGGAGTAATGGCACAACAGTCATGGCCACTGAGAGGAAGAGCTTGCTGCTCCAACACTTGCAGAGCAGGACCTTTCTGAGGAAAGGCACGTCAGCTTTTGAAAGAGCAACAGCACCTGCTGTTGTAGGCTGTCCCCTGCCAACCAGCCAGGATGACTCCTGCTGCAGCGCATGTGCTCAGAAGCAAAGAGCATTCTGGCTGCACTCCTATCCTTTTTAGCTGAGCACTGAGAGAAACGAGTCTCTCTCTTCTTTCTTTGCTCTTTGTTTCAAATCCTGCCACCAGCACCTTTGCTTTTACAGGCAAGGAATGCAGTGAAGACAGACTCCAGGCAAACATTTAGAGAGGCAAGGAGGAGAACAGCAACTACAAATACAAGAGACAGAGCGAGAATACAACAGCAGGAGATAAGAGTACTGGCACTGAGTACAGGGAGTGCAGGGGCACTGGCAGGCCTTTCACTTGAGATGCTTTTACTTGCCCATAGCATAGCAGCGACACAGAAACAAAGCTCGGCACAGGAAACCTCTCCTGTTCTGAGCCCCTGTTTCCCAGACAATCCTGCCCAAGCCCTTGGAAACACAGATGGCATTGCTGACCTCCCGACTGATGGCTGCCATCTCATCTTCTGACAGGCAGGTCTGGCTGACCATGTCGCTCAGGACACCTCCATCCATGTACTCTAAAACCAGCAAGAGTTCCTCGCCCAGAAGGTAGCTGAAAGAAGGAAACAAGGGGGTAGAGATGAACATGCATGGCTACGTTGATTTTTTGCTTCCAGGTTTCTTATTTCCAGATGCCTTTGTGACAAGGACAGAATCAAAGGAATAGACATTCCCTCTTGGCTGTGCATTATTTGCAATCTGTGCAGTCTCATAGAGAAAGACACATCTGTGAAAAAGAAGATGTCTTAGATGGGCAGCAAATGAAAAGTGCAGTTTAGAAACAGCCCAGATAAAAAACATGCCAGGCATGGTGTTTCTGGAAATAAGCGCCTAGCCTTCCTGGCATGCATAGCAATGGCAAAGAGGGGCAACAATCCAAGGGAAATCCACTTTAGGATGGTTCATCTGCACTTAAGAAACTTTAAAAAATCAATCCCAAATAAATGTGGAGGCAGTGAACTTTGAGGCTATTGAGTTAGGAAGATACAGCTGATCCAGGTTTTGAATAATTTTGGAGTAATTATCAAACTAGGTGTGCCAGGGAAGACTCATGCAGACAAGATGCACTCTCTTCTCATCCATTGGAGATGAGTAGAGAAATATGAATAAATAAAAATTAACAGCTTTACTTGCTGCCACTGACCAAAGTGTGTTTTTAACCTCTCATGTTTGCTTTATGTAAACACACATCCATGGGATAAGACCATGACCTCTCACCTGTCTAAATAATTCACAACATTGGGACTCCTATACGTCTTCATGATCGTTATTTCATTAAAGGTTAGCTCCTTCCTCCTCACTCCTTGAAGATTTATTTTTTTTATTGCCACCTAAAATGACATTGAAAATCAGGAACTTGAGGGGTTGGTGGCACGAGACCACAAGGCACGTGGAGCGAGTGATTTTGCAATGACACAGCTGAGCTGTGCCAAACTGCCTTGTGATTAGGCACTGCAGTAATCAGGAACTGACATTCCAACAGCCCATTTCTCTGCTCCCTTGGGAGCCAGTTACAGGACACGTGGGGCCACTGACATTTTGCCTTGACCACTTGGTAACAACGGTGTCTCAGTTATCACCCACAAACCTCTGACTGCACTCTCTGCTGCTTTGTTTGGGACTAAGAAGAAGGAATCCATGCCTTAATACTCTGTGGATACATCTTGTGATATGGGCAGGGCTTAGGGCTTTCAAGGACGCCTTGCAGATCTCTCCCTACGTGCAGTTCCCTAGTGCAGCACTGCAGGTGGCTAAGGAACTGCCAGGAACTTTCAGATGGATTTGCTGGCAGCCAGAAATGAGAATTCAGGACTCTGAAGCTGTAGCCCCAAAGAGCAGTGAGGTGCTCGCAGGCACCACCTTTGTTTTAGCAATGGAGAGCGAGTGAGCGCGTCCTTCTCTGAAAGGAACCGCTGCCCTCCGTGCCTTCCTTCCGGCAGCTGAGGAGGACAGAGTCCCAAATGTGTTCTGTGGGCTGGCACCAGTCTGTGCTTCTTGTGCCTTTTCAGCACAGCTCTGCCCAAAGCTCCAGCCACAGCTCACACCAGAGGGGAAAGCCCTCGAGTGCAGCAGAGCCTGCAGGGGCTGTTGACATTTACCTCTCCTCCTGTGGCACTGTCGAGTGCTCTGTAAACATGCCCAAAAGTCCTAGAAAAAAAACAGAAGCAGAGAAAGGAGAAGCTGTTTAGATCTTGCAGTGAAAGCCAGCCCACACAGGAGATCTCTGCTGCAAGTGTCAAAACCTGCAGGATGCAGGAGGGCTCTGCCAGAAGGGAGATGATGCATTTTCCTCTCAAGTGCATGGGCACTGGGCCTGTTCCTGGAGCACTGGGGTCCAATTTCTAAAGGGAGTTTAGTCTTTCCTCTTGGGTTTCACTGTCTAAACAGTGTGGTTCCTATCCTGACCACAGAGTGTTTCCCTCTTCAAACCAGGGGAAAGAATTGTTCCTGGGAACTGTGGGAACTGTTATCTCACAGCTTTGATAGGGCATAAGTTGCTTTTTCAGGCAAGCAAGTTACTTCTCTTTTCATTAGTGTGCCAGTATGATTTTGAGACACACAAAAAATGCTAAAGAAATTAACACAGAGCTGTCCCACACTTGAGAGACAAGGAGACCTTCCAGGTCCTGTTGCTTGATGCAGGCAAGACCTCGGTAGCAAGGCATCTCTGACAATGCCTTCTGAGCCCACTCACAAATTCTGAGCAGCATTGAGAGACGGGACGATCTATCCCCAGTGTGTGATCATCTTTGCAGCTGTCCTGACTTCACGCTGGATAGGCATTCCACCCCAAACACACCTGGCCCACGGTTGTGCAGGAGTAACTGCTGTTGGACTCACCCGCTGCCAATATAATTCAGATGTGTGTATTTCATCAGGGGATTTTCAGTGGTGTTCACCATTCTCCCTGAGGGAAACAAAATGCAAGATGCTGACTTTAAAGCAGAGATCCCAGCTTCCAGGAGATACAAAAGGCAGCCCCAGCGCCTGGAGCTCTGAGCCCTTTGTGGTCGGCTGGGTAACAACAACCACAACCAGGCAGACAGCCCTGCAGCACAGGTGGCCAGCACAGAGACTGATTTGTACAGTCTTTTGAAGAGTTCTCTTGACAGGAAACAAAGCACAGGGACATACAATCCCAGGAGAGGAGGACATCTTCCCCACCTTTCAGCAGTTTGCCAAAGGAATGCCTTCCCATTTGTAAACCAGAGCAGCTCCAGCTGTAAACAATCCTGACGGGGCTTTCAGCATCAGGACCCTGACCTGTTTGTGAGCAGGCTGAGCTCAAAGATGCCCCTCTCCCAGCTAAGGAAGGCTCCAGCCTCTGCAGTCCCTCCAGCCCTCAGGGACAGGGCAGCGACCACAACAAGGCTGGCAAAGCCCCAGCATGAGCACTGACAGGCGCTGATGGGAAGAAGCCAGAGTGAGCCTGAGCCCCAGACAAGCTGTTGCCCCCATTCAGGACACAACAGGATGGGCTTTGAGATCAGCCACACCGAGGCACACATCAGTGCCCTTTTTGTCCCAACAGGTGATGGCAGACACAGAATCCACTGGGCTCTGGTCTCAGCCCCACCAGGTCTCTTATCTGAGAGCACAGCACTGGCAGCTGTTACGGGCAAGAAGCAGATTCATTGGGTTGTGCTGCAGAATCACAAAGGGCTTGATGTGTTTTCCTAGAGACTGATCTGAGCAGGGCCTGGGCCAATGGGTAGGATTCTAACAGTCATGGGAAAGAGTGGGAATCTGGTATGGAAAAGTGCCATGCATCTGAGGGATATACCATGGCTGGGCTGGAGGCTCTCTCCTGAGAAATGCCTGCAGTACAGTTTTATCTGATCACGCCACTTGGATGTGTCTCCTGGACACATCTTGATAAGCATAAAACTAGAAGATTAAATAAAGTTTGTTATCAAAGTCTCTGTTTTTTCTTTGGCGGCACATGGAAAATACCTTGTGCTCTCTATTTGTCCTGTAACCTGATGTTCTTTCAAAGTAGTTCTTATTGACAAAAAGATAGCATTCCCATGAAAATAAACTGCAGGTGTAGTAGTGGTAACAGTAACAGTCATAAAATGACATCATTAAAACGTGGGGTAGAAGGCCTCCTTCGGGATGGAGAAAAACACAACAAAAAACCCCCACCAAAAATGAACAACAGAAAAGCAATCCCACCCCACCCCCCCACCCCCCAAAAAAATGCCCAACCAAAAAGACAAAACTCCAAAGTCAGTCCATTTCTGTGAAGTTTTTTTGCTGTGATGACTGATTGGAAGTCAGGAGTCTAAGGAGAATTTAGGAAGCTAAAAATTCTGTTCAGTTTGGCCACTAGCACACAGGACTTGCCTAGATCATTTGCTAGGTCACAGCCTTCTGCTGATCCAAGAACAATCCCTGCTTCAGCCTTTAGCAGAGAGGGAAGCTCAGGCAAACCCAAGCCAGTCCCAGGTGCCCTCAGAGGCAGCAGGAACACCCAGAGCTCTCTCGCTGCCTCGGAGCACAGCACTGCCTCTGGGGAGTCCTAAATGGCCCTGTGACACCGAGCTCAGGAGGAGCATTTGGTACAGCCCTGCTGACACCTGCACACAACACACTGTCCCTCAGATAAGAAACACCCCAGACGTACCCAGCAGCTCCAGGTACTCCTCCTCAATCTCCTGTTCCCAGGATGTGCCCCAGCCTGAGTTCCCAGGTTTCACAGAAGGGCTTCCTCGAGGTGATGCTGCTGCAGCAGCAGGTTCAGAGCCCATGATGTGCTGGACCTGGAGCATTTCTGGTGGGCACTGTTCCTGTGCCTCACTCCTAAATTGGGGTTCTTCATTGCCACACATTCCCTGCAAGTCTTCGCAGGCTGCCCGGTGAGATGTCAACACTTGCACCTCAAGTCAAACAGAACAAAGCAGTCAGACACTACAGCTTGTCCCTGTCAGCCAGGAGTCATCGACTGTGAGGAAAGGCAAAGAACAGACTGACAGGGGATACAACAGCTTGTTTCAATCCTCCATCTGGGTCACCAAGTTCCACTGTAAAAACACCTCAAGAAAAAAGGAGAGCAGGAACAGGCCAGCAGGAATCAATTTGGATGACTGCTGGCCAAAAGGCCAAAGGACAAGTTTCACTGTCCAGGGCTAATGTTGAGATTCAGCACACCAGGAAATGTCCTTCAGAGTGACTGTGATACACACACTACAGCAGCATGGCACTCAGAGGCATGGCCCCACTCCCTGCTGCTCTGCACTGGAAAGGCAAGAAGGGCAGAAACCACCAGATTGGTGACTGCAGTGGCTGCATGCCTCTTTCACTCACTTGGTTTTGCAGAGACTGACGGAAGCGATTAAGTTTCTCTCTGATGATTTTCATTTCTTCCTCCAGCTGCCTATGCCTTGCCTTGATCATACTGTGAGCTGTCTGAAGCTCTGCATCCAGCTGTTCCTTCATGTTCTCTAATAAACAAAAGAGAGGACATTTCATGAGTGGAGTGGCTGCTACTCTTTCATTCACCTGGTTTTGATGATCGCCCCTCTGCTGATGGAGATTCTCCTCTTGAATTCTTCCCATGTCTTCCTTGTTCTTTCTCTTCACTGCCATGATGTCACTCTGAGCTTCGGGCAGCTCTGCTTGTGGCTCTGCCTTGATGTTCTGTACACACAAAAGCAGAGCAAGGGACTGAGAGCTGCCATCAGGCTCAGCTTTTTTCCTCTTGCAGCCTCAAAATCACATTTATTCAGCCCCTTCTTTCTGCTTCCCTGCCCACATCTGCCTCCATTGCAAACCTCCTGTCCCAGGGCTGATCACTGCAGATTGCAAGGCTCTGTGCTTCCATTGCCTGTGGGACTCCTGGCCTCCTCAGTCCCAAGAGCTCTGGTTTATGCCCCTCTCCCTGCCCTTCCCTCTGTGGCCTGGCCAGTCAGGCTTACCTGGCCATTCTCCTGTGGCTCTTCCACCTGCTGCCTGAGCTGCTCTTCCTGCCCTCGGGCTGGGAACAGCTCTCCCTGAGTCTGGCATGGCAGCTCAGATGAGGCAGTGTGCTCCTGCTCTTTCTCTAGAAGCACCTGCACGGAAAGCAAGAGAAGATGGGTTTCAACTTCCCATACGCCCTTTGTGGGCCAAGACTCACAGACTGCTGGGCTCACACGTTCCCAAAGCACTGTGCTGCTGCTCTCCTGGGTCGTTCTCTGCCCGAGGGGAGGCACAGATTCCAAAGTGACCCTGGCCCTACAATCAGGGGCCATCTGGGACTGAAGCTCCAGCAGCCTCTCAGGCAGCTGACAGGGAAGGGGTGGCATTTCTCAAGGGTCTGGTGAGGGCCTCCCTCTGCTTCCGCCGTGTCCTGTTTGTCTTTCAGTAGTGACTGACTCCCCGCCCTGTGCCACAGCTCCATCCTGGCTCTGCAGGGGCTTCCTGGGTGAGCTCACTCCTTGTGAGAGACACTTCTGGAGTTCACCTTCTCTTCAGGCCTGCACCAGCATTCCTCCCTCCTGACATCCACACTCTTGTTAGAAAACCGGGTCATTCAGGAGATAAGGATGCATGCAAAGGTCTCTGATGGAAGTCAGAGAACCTCTATGGCCACCTCAGTATATGGAGGAGGACCAAGGTGTTTCTTCTCCCTCTTTTGTCAACGGAGAATTCTGACCAGCAGTAACAGAGTTTCTCATAAGGCCCCGTTAACGAATGCACTTACACAGCCCTGGGGATGCCAGTGAAGGAAACCATGTGCCATGTATGGCATGGCATGTATGACCAGAGTCACCAGACCCCAGCTACAGCATGGGATAGTTCCATTCCCTTAAGACATGCAAAAATTTAAAGGACAAATGAAGGCTTCAGGTCAGAAAAGGCTGGAGTAGGAAAACATGAGGGGAAAAAACAACCATCTCTGGAGGGGGAAACATCTCTGCCTGCTCAGGATCAGTCAATGGAACTTGTCTCTACTTCTCTCCTGAATAGATGCCTTTGCATCTTCCACTGCTTTGGAGCAGAGCCAGGAAGATTAAAATCGATAGATAGACAGATCTCACTTTTATCATCTCTCTTTACTGTGCTGTAGTATTTACATTCTTTGAATGGAGAGAGATATAATTCTCTCTCCTAGGTTTTTTTTAAGGGAAGAGAGTGAGAAACTCATAGAAGGAGAGAAAACAATTATTATCTCTACTTGCTGTTCTTGTTTTTTAGTACATGAAGAATGTGTTATAGTGATTGTTTACAGAAAGTGATTTGTTAATTGGATTTTAGAGATAGTTGTTTAGACTGATTAGATAATTAGATAAAAGGCTGTGTGGAGACAGTCACGAGTTTTTCTTTCGTATGGTTTCAGTATAATATCTCTTTAGTATAGTTTTAATATAGTACTAGTGTAATATAACATAGCTTAATAAAGCATTTGTTTAAACTTCTAAATCATAGAGTGAAAGCACATTTTTCGCCACGTGGGGGTCACCCTGAATCAATCCTGTCCTTTCTGTCGCTACACACATCAGCACTCGGCAGCAGTGCCCCAACCAGCAGCCATCCTGAACTTGCTCTCCTGTTGCTTCAGTAACCCACACTCTTGGGGAATCTGGAGCATGTCGGTCCTTATGGAATGCAATCAGACCCAGAGCATTGCACTGGGAACGGCTCTCTTTGTGCATCTGTGCTCGGGCAAGTTCTTTGCTTGGACTCGCCCACACTGATGGTGCTGAAGTGGCTGGAATCAGAAATGCAGCCCAGCCCCTCCCAGCTCCTCTAATCTCTGAGCACCAGCTGGAATGCAAGGGCATTGATTTCCTACTCAGTTCCCAAACACAACACACACTGATTCCCTGGGCAGCCAAAAGACACGGGAGCCGTTTACGTGAAAAGGATGGGCAAGCCCTACTGGCTGGTCTGGCACCAGAACAGCTCGTTCTGCACCAACATCCCTGCCCCAAACGATGTGTTCTTGTGCAAAAATACTGCATTGTCCAGAACTGCCCCCTTGAAAACTGAAATTCTAGCAGAATTTCTGCCAGTGCTGTAAAAGGGTAGGAAAGACTGAGAAAAAAGCTCCCTTGCTCCCTGGAGAAGGAGAAATTGCACAAGGCTTCTCCTTCTAGCAAACAAACAAATCAACAAAATATGAAAGCGTTACCCACACCAGTGTCTAAAGCACTTGGATGCAGTGAAGGGATGTTTGGCAGGCAAACAGCCCTCGTGCTGAGCATTGGCTCTATGGATCCAAGGCAGGGATCAATGGCAGTCTGCCTGAAGGTCCCTCATGAGCCCCCATTGTCCAGGCTAAAGCTCCCTCAGCACCTCCTCCCTGGCCTTGTGCTGCACCCCTTGCCCAGCTCCCCTGTCCCTCTGTGCCCACGCTGCAGCCCCTCCATGACTTTCTGCTTCCCAGGGCCCACAGCTGCACACAGCACTCCAGCTGTGGCCGCAGCGCTGCCCAGCACAGGGCCACGCTCCCTGCCCTGCTCCTGCTGCCCCATGCTGCTGGCACAGCCACCGTGCCCTTGGCCTTCTGGGCCCCCTGGCCCCACGCTGCCTCATCTCCAGCTGCTCACGGCCGCCAGCCCTGCGTCCTTTGGGCCCACGCAGCTCCCCAGCCACAAAGGTGCCCATTGCACTTCAGATACAGCAGGCGCCGTTGCAAGATGGCCTTCCTGTTCTACCACCTCATGTTCCAAGTAGATATCATCAAGTTTGATAGGAATAGCATTCTAAGTCCCTCTCTTTAAATTAAAATGATCTAATTCAACTGTACAGGAAATTGCTCTTCATTAAATTTTCCCTATCTGCTGTCTGCAAGCATCGTTCTCTTTTCAAAACTAGGTTTTTAGTTCTTCAAACTCTGAGAAGGAAATTTAAAAATATCTATCTCTGCCTTTATTATTTTTGTTACAGGCATGAATATGGTTTTTCTTTCGGCCTTCCTAGCTGGCCCTCTACAGTCTACTGCTACTGGCCAAGCTCTCAGCTTGCTCTACAAGTCTTAAACACCAGGAACATGAAATGTTCCTTTCTCACTCACCTCGGGATCTTCAGCGCTGCTGAATACACGCTTCAGGTGTCCTGTAGTGGGAAGGGAAAATGAACCAGATGCTGTCAGAAAACTGCCTGGGCTGCTGAATCCCACAGAACAAGTCAACCCAAGCAGAGATGATTTCCCGTTTCACAACATCCCTCCAGGAGACACATCTCTTTCACACAGCCAGCAAGAGACCAGGACAATATTCTTGGTTGTGCCTACACTGCAGCCAGTTTAGCCAGGAAATGAATACAAATATGATCAAGCAAATGCAAAGTGTTTTTAGCACTCAATGCTCCTGTTCTACCAAACACATAAGACAGCTTCTGAAATCTTCTCCTTCAGGTACCCTTTTTTTTTCACTCAGCGTCATGCACTGATTCTGATTAACTTGCAGGAAACCGTTGCCCAGAAAAGCTTCCCCAAAATCCCCCAGAGGTGGCGCAGTTCTATTGTGGAAAAGCACAGCAGCACTTCCTTTCAAAGGGAACAACTATTTTAGCATTTAGTAAAAGGTCAAGTTAGTCAAATCCTTTCATGACAAAATTTAAAAAGAAAGAAGCTTTCTCGGAATTCTGGGAACAACTGCAGAGTTTTTGGAAAGCCTTAAAGAAGGTCTGCCAGTCTACATTTTCAAAGGTGTCTTGCTTCTCCCAGCAACCTGAGGAAATGACAGACTCTGCTGCCACAGACTCTCCCGTGCAGGGAACGCAAGCCCTGCAGGTTCCCCTGCAAATGCTGCCCCTGTGGCTACAGACACCCCCTTTTTAGCTGAACCTCTTGACAGGAGCTTTACCAAAGCAGAGGCATCCTAATGCTCTTTCTGTTTCAAAATCAGAAACTCAGCCCCCAAGAAAGAGCAGGAAGACATACAAAAGCCAGGTTAGGATACACCCTAAGCTAAGCAGAAGGGAAGCCTCTACTTACGTGCAAAATTTGTGAAATAATAAATGGAATAAGTAATGCCATATGCAGCAAAAGCTGCAGTGGCCAGATGGTTAATTATTGGCATATCTGCAATTTTTCTAAACGCTAAAAATACAAGCCTCTTGTCAGTGGGCAGCTGCCTACTGACAGATGCTTTGACCAGGAAGGTTCTCCTGATCTGAGCAAGGCCTAGGGCTGCTCTGACACTCAGGCCTTCCGTGCACCAAGGCAACCTTCTGATGCCACTATGATGACGGCGCAACCATGCCCTGACATCACAAAGGGACAGCTCTGTGTTGGTCTTTATGCAAAGCAATAACCAACCTTCCCTACAGAAAACACAAAAGAGCCTGGGAAATTCTCATCTGTCACAAAGCACCGAAAATTCCCCTCATGGGCCAAACCCTGTTGTTCAGGGGATCCAAGAGGAACTCCAGGAGTGCCCCAAGCACCTACAGCCTGTACCCCAACTGAGCACTCAGATGGGACACAAGCAAAGGAAACCAGACCAAGATAATGGCCCACAGCTTTGCACGTGTGAGAAATGACTCTCACTTTTAAAATTTTAAAGGTTTAGTAAACCTTAACAAAGGACTGAATAAGGAAAAGTCGCATCATTGGGAGTCTCTGTGATTAGCAGCCATGTGCTCATCTGCAAAAAGGATGCTCTGCCTTTTATACCCTCAGCCCCTCCAAAAGTTTTGCCAGTCAACTCTTTCTCTGCTGCCCATGGGTGGAGATTACTTTCCTGCATCCCGACTGGAGGTCAGGTGTTGTTACACCCTGCCTGCTGGTCACAAGCCAGCCCTCCCCAAATGCCCTGACTGCCCAGGCTGTTACAAGCGGGACGGGAAAGAGGACTATGGGAGGATATATTACAATATAATCACTACTCATGTGAACATCCACATAACATCTGCTTCTTAATTGTCAGAGCCAACCATTGCATTACTTGTCCAGAACACACAGAACCAGGAGAGAAGCCACTGTTGGCATCACAGCTGAAATGTTTCCTAACAAATCTCCCCACATATTTGCACCTTTATTGGACATGCCCAGGGCTCCGGTGCGGGTACATCTCTGCCTCTCTTCCCCTTTGGCAGCAGTGGAACTGGCAGCATCTGCCCGCCAGCAGCAGCTGCTCCCAGCTGGGAACGCCACTGGCGGCGCTGATTTCCAGAGGCTTCTGTGTGCCAGGGGAAGCCAAGGCAGGAGCGGGCTGAACGGTGCTGGCGCTGCTGCTGCTCTGTGCCAGAGAGCCCCGGCTGGGCAGGGCACGGTGCCCACTGCGCTGCGGGCTCCTTCTCCTGCCACAGCTGGGCACACCTGGCAACAAGGCATGACAACCTGTGGGCAAGCCAAGGGGTTTCTGGGGCTGCACTGCTCTGCACACACCCAGCACACCTGCAGCACACAATTTTAACCCTCAAACAGGTAAACCAAAGGAAAACAACTGGAAAAGATTACATTTTCACCATTCTTACCTGCTCAACAGAAGTCTTCAAAATGAACGTTACCAAGCAAGGCCCAATTCCTGCTGCCAGCTCAGGGTTAGAAGAGAGGCAATCCTTGATCTCAGCACTGGGTGTGTGGGGAATCACTTCCCTAACACGTGCACACCCAGCAATCTCACTTACTAGTTTGTATCCATGGATCTAAGACATATTCAATACTTTGCTGAAACTCACAGGCTAAATATTCCCCCAAATGATTTCATTTATTGATTGATACTTATTGACTTCTTGATACTTAAATCACTTCTCCGAATTTACTGACAAGAGAACAGGAGTGTCCTGTAGGTCCCTACTGGTCATTGCCCCAGGTTCAGGAGGAGGCCCATGCAGAAAATAAGCCAGGACAAAACTGGGCTTGCAAAGCAAATTCTTTCTATTTGTTGCAGTAGCAAATAATACATACCAAGCCCTGGATTCCTAAAAATCTGCTGAGCAGGAGAAGGAGGTGGAGCGTGGTGCTCGGCAGCAGGGGCAGGTGGGCAGTGCACTTTCAGGACATCCCCTGGAGCAAAACCACGTGCATCTCATCCTTCTCACCCTTCCAGCTCAGAACCAGGCCTGGGATCTCCTGCTCAGGAGTGGAATTTCCCAGTTACAGCATCGGCTCACCCATGGCTGGTGTGTGAGATGAGGCCATGAATCCAGGATTTAAAAGAACTGGAAGATTTAAAATTTTAGCAAGATTTAGTTAGGGGGAAAGAGTATAGCAAGAAGAGTAGAAATAAGAAGGGATAATTAATTTTTATCAGATAAGGTAGTTAAGGCTAGGGTAATATGTCACTTGCCTGTCTTTACTATGTTTAAAGAAGCGGGATGGGATGCGGATTTCTTTGTGACAAAGAAGAGGAGCGTAGCCTGCACCTGGGCCCCGAAACTACAACTATAGCCAAGGGGTGTGAAAGCCTGCCAACACATCATAAGGAAAGAGGTCAAATTGAGGAAGACGTCTTGGCCTTCATCAGAAGGAGACCATTCCCTACTTTAAAACCCACCAACCCATTTGAAGTGAAAGACTGCAGAAATGTGAAGGAACTTTGGACTCAATTATAATACATTTTAATTCAAAGGAGGGTAGGCAGTGTTATCTAATGAATATGTGTTAGGTTTTTTGGGATTTATATGAATGTGTAAGATATTTTAGATGAGTAGAGATGAGAGAGAGAGCCAGTGGTTCTTCACGCATGTCTTTAGGAGACAACTCCTCGTGTGCCTGGCTGTAATAAACACACCACCTCCTACCTTTAACTGTGGGGAGTTCTATTCCACACCTCATTTGCTGACCGCGGCAGGAACGCTTCCCTGCTCCAGCAAGAACATCCGGGCTCTGGACGTCTCTGGGCGCTGCCAGGACATTCCTTTCCTGGAGGCACCTCCGCTCTCGGCTGCTCCTCGTGGGGGACAGACAAGACTGCTGGCACTGTGGAGAAAGGAACCTTTAACTCTGTATAAAGTAACCCGTAAGGCGTATGCAGGGGAAGGGCTGTTCACAAGTCACACAGAGATGTCCTGTGCACGACGTACGCCTGTGCAGTTTGGGCTTGGGTCTGGCTGATGGCAGAAAGGATTTGCTGTGTCAATAAGGACCTGCTAGGAATTCTGGGGGTGAATTGAGCAAATCCTGTTTTATTGCTGCTGTTTTTCCTTTGTGTTGTAGTTGTGGTTGTATTTTCAGTGTGTGAATGTTTGAGGAAGATGATGTGGGTGGATGCCGATGTGGTGTATGGTGTGTGTTGTGTTGAGAAGAGTGAGCTCTCTGTCCCCTCATAAAGAGATATTCCCTTCCCGGTGAGCCTGTGTGTGTGGACTTTCTAGTTGCAGGGATTGGTACTCCCTGTGACACCTGGTGCTTGGGTATACAGGGGGGTTGAGTGGTTTTTCTCCCACACTGTGGTCATTTGGGACTGCACGGTTGTGTTTGGGGAGATTTCAGGATTTTGTTTTCAACAAGTGCAGCAATTTATGCAGAAAACTACAGTGTGGTGATTTATTATGCTGAACTATGGCAGTTCCTTTCTACTGCCCCCCTCTCCGAGCATTTACAGTCTCCTGCCACGAGGAGGACACTCTCTTGCCTCCCCTGGACATCCTCTTTCCTTTCCTGGACACTCCCTTTCTCTCCTGGAGCTGTTCTCCATTAAAGCTGTGGGACTTTGGTCCCGGGAAGAGAGAGCGCCTCTCGTCTTTTGCTTTTGTCCTTGTCAGTGTCACTGGGCCCAGAGCTCGCCAAACTGATCCCCCACGAGATGAAAACTGACAAATGGTCCCATATACACAGCTCAAAAATTGGCCACATTTTTGATGGACTTCAGTGTTCGCCACATTTTGGAATTCCCTATTCCTACACAGGTCAGGCAATTGTTGAAAGGACGCACCACACTCTAAAACCATTCTACAACAAGAAAATGGGGAGTGGCCCAAGCAACACCCCAGATGAGGTTGAGCAAAGCTTTCTATGTCTTTATGTTTTTAATAGCTCATTTGCAGGAACTAATCCTCCAATTTTTAGGCACTTTTCAAACAGCACACAGGAAAAATTGAAAGAAAATCCTTCAGTTTTGATCAGAAACCTTGAGTTAGGACAAACTGAAGGACCATTTCCACTAATCACTTGGGGCAAAGGGTATGCTTGTATTTGCACAGGTGCCGGACCTAAGTGGGTCCTGGTGAAGGATGTGAAACCGTCTCATACACAAGAGCACACCGACAATTCCACCAGCAGGGAAACGAGCACGCAGACGTGAGCCGCACGGAGAAGCTACGGTGCATGCCAGACGTTCCCCGTTCAACCTGGGAAAGCTACAATTCTGGAGTTTGATGTTGATTTTTGGACTGGGAAAATGGTTTGTATCATAGAGCTCTTTCAGCAAAAGCGTGGTGTCCATTGTGTTCCAAAGAATTCTAAGATATCCAAATTTGTAAAAATTGAAGGTTAGAGGGACAGTTTAGTGCCCTATAGTTGGCCAGTCCCTGAACAAGCGCTAAAAGATTTGCTTGAGAACTGAAATAGATGGGGAAGCTTTTGCCAAAAAACAGCTGAACAGGAACATGGAGCTTGATCATATAATATACTGGAACTTGTTGGTTTTGCTTGCTTGCTTTTGCATGCATACATGCCTGTAGATCAACCAAAAACGAAGGTTTGCCTTGCTTTAGCCAAGTCAGCAGGCTCAGACACCGTGTGTTTGACCCATTTCAGCCCAGACAAATCCTTTGCAACACGTCTGGTTGGTGTGCCTGTGCCAGCCAAGGAGCAGCCAATACCCAATCATGACAAATATTGGTGTGAGGCTGCCAACGAGACCAATCCCATAACCAGCTGACATCACTGGGCCCCTGATCTTCTTAAAGCACTTTCTGAACCTCAAGAATTGGAATTCTTGGTTCATTGGTGATGGAATTTTGTGCTGAGTTTCAGTACCAGGGAGATCCACAGTTGAATGTTACTCCCCATCATCCTGAGGACAGATACTCCAGTTTGTGGTGCAATTGCAGTAGCCCAGTGCCCCCTAAGGGTGAAACTGCTGACGAGTAGATGACCTAGATGAGTCCCCACATCAATTAGCAACAGAATATTGGCTCATTTGTGGAGACAGAGCCTGGCAGGACATTCCCTCAAAAATTAAAGGTGGCCCATGTAGCATCAGACAACTCACTGTGATAGCACCTAACGTTAAAAAAGCCATCAAGAGAAAACACAGAGAAAAAAGATTTGCCCATCATTATAAAGAAAACTGTAATAGCAATTTCAGACCCTAGGGCCCTGCAAAATGAGGTACATTGAATTTATTTCTACATCAACTTGCCTTGGGTGAGGCATTGAAACCATGACACCGATTGGGGTGTTGGCTGAAGAAAGAAGACAGTGCTCCTTCCATTGCAATTAGTGACATGAGGACTGATGTTAGTGCTGTCAGACATGCAACCTTACAGAACAGAGCAGCAATTGATTTCCTTAGCAGCCATTCCATGTGTTCAGTGTCACCCCCATGTTCAACACTGTCACTGTCAGCTTTGACAGCTTTTGGACTGTGTTTGAGAAGTCAATTTTTTCTGACTGTTGAAGGGCTTTGGGGCCCAGAGTTCTTGTTAGGAACAAGGGATTAAGTGTGTGAGCCATGGAGTTGTTGGACCAGGTGTTTTGTCTAAGTGGTGAGAAGGGTTTCTTCCTTTCTGTTTCTCTTTCAAGGGGAATATTAATGTTGCCCCTGAGTCCTCAGGAGGGGAGCCTGTGGACAGAGCTGCAGCAGAGGGAGCTTTGCCTGGCACCGAGAGCTGTGGGAACAATCCCCAGGAGCCCGAGGAGCCTGGTAAGGACAGAGCCCCCACTGGTTTAGAGAGGGGTGAGATGGCTGCTCTGAGCCTGCCTCTGGCAGGGAGGGAGATGAGAAGGCTTGAGTTCCTGTCTGCAGCCTTGGTGCTTCCTGGTGCCTTGAGTTCAAATCCTGCACTGGCACAGCCTGCCTGAGCCCTGCCCTCCACGCTTCTCCAGAGGCTCTGACACTGAGTCCTCTGAGGGAATCCACAAAATTAGAGAGTTTTGGGAAAGCTGCAAAAGGCAGGTCTCAGATACAGCAGAACTGTGATTAGAGCCAAGCAGCAGCCGTCAGATAGGTCAGCAGAAAACTTATTTAAACTGCAGAAAAGCAAGGACAAATAGAACAATGGTCTGTGTATTAACGCTGGTCTAGAATAAATCTCCAAGCTACAGAAAAGTTTATCTAGCAAGATATTGGGAAGGTTGAAGCTTAATAATGCAGCTCACTGCATTGTGTTTTAAGGCTTACTGGTAGGTATTGTCTTCAAAATAAACAAGCACTGTTTTAACCAAAGGTACCTGTGCTTATAGTGATTGGATCCAACTACTGTCAATATGCTTTTGCTTTGTGTGATTGGTCAAAAAACTTTTAAAGTAAGTTTTAACATTAAGTTCCTGGTCTGCTGCCTGGGATGTGAGCTGCTGGCATCTTCCCATTGTCATAACCACGTAATGAGAGTGATGCTGGAAAACAAACAGCTCGAGGCGCGTTCCTCAGCAGCCCCGGCCCGCTCGGGATTTCTACATAGCCCCTGCCAGCGTCAAATGGCACGGCTTGATTTGCAGGGCAGACAGTCTTAAACATCTGCAATATCCTATCAGAGTCCTAGTTTGGCTTCATTCAAAGAAAGAGGAGAGTGCACCTAACACTGACCACTTGTTAGGCAATATCTTCCACCTTGCCCTTGTACCCCTACAGAGAGGCTGTCTGCAAAATGCCCAGAACACCCTCCAAATCTGCAGTAAGGACACGAAAATCAGGCAGAGAATCTTTCTGTTATCAAGGTCCCCCTTCCTAGGCGACTTGACCCTTTCTACCTGATTCTCACTTGAGATCTACCCATGATACAGCACTGCAGGAAAACATTTTGAAGATCATTAACCAGGACCTGCTTGGAAAGCAAGGGTAGAAACTCTTTCCCTCCCTGATGGGATGCGGGCTGGCAACTGCTGCTCTGAAGATGTGCAGCTGCTCCTGTCTGGAGAGGCCATGGAAGGGCTGTGATGGTCTACGGGAACCAGAGGAATGATGAGCTCAGGTTGGCATTTGAGCTTCATGGGAACAAGCAGAATGAAGAGCTCACAGTGGAGATGAAATTTGCCTGTGCCTGGCTCCTCCAGTGAAACCCCAAGAAGTCCAGATGAAGCAAACACCTTCTCCCAAGAAGCTAGGAAACCTCAGAGCCCTGAGCACCTGCACTTAGCCTGGAAGGGCCTGGAGGCAGCTCTAAATCCTCAGGTGAGGCAGCACTGAGGTCCTGGTATGAGAGCGCTGTGTAGCAGTGAGGGAAGGAAAAGGGAAGCAAAGGGAAGGCTGGGTCACTTTTGGTCTTTGGGTGTGTTTCCCTTGGCAGCAACTGTACTGTCAGGGAAAACAAAAGCTCCCTGAATTGTTAAAACTGAAAATCAGGGACAAAGACTCTCTAACTAGTCAAAGTTAGAAGGTGTTATGTTCATTACGTGCGGCACAGGGGAGGGTCATTCCCAAAATGCATGACCGCTGGCCGGGCTCGGCTCGGCTTGGCACAGCACAGCAGGATCCCGCAGGACAGGGAAGGGCAAGGCAGGCAGGGAAGAGCAGGGCAGGGCACTGGGAGCAGTGACAGGCTCTGTCCCCACACTGCATCCCATGCCTGGGTCACCATCGGGGACAGAGAGGAAGGACATTGCTCTGTCTTGGCTGCAGAGAGGAGGCAAAGGGGGAGTTAGAAAACATTCATTTGGACTCCTTTTCAGCAGACTAGCTGGTTTTATCTCACCATGTCTGCCTGTCTTTGGCAGAGGTGGCACATTTCTACTGAACTGGAGATACGGCAGCAGGAATGGGAAGCAATTTTGTCAGCATTGATATCAAAGCCAAAGCGCTGCCCCATGGATGGATATTGCTTTCTTCATGGGATTTTTGGCTTAGAGTTGTAGCAAACTCACACTGGTGTCTTCCCAAATGGTGTTGCCTTTTTCTTTCCTCAGGAATCACCTCTTCTTTTTCTTCCTCCCATCTGGGGACAGCTCCAATGCAAATGCCTCCTGCAGCCAACTCTTGTCACTGTAGACTGACAAAGGAGATCTTGCAATGGAGAGAGACTCCCTAGAGCTGCTGTGGAGAGCTGAGGGGGGAAGCTTTGTCCCTTAGTCTTGAAGTCTTGCTGGGGAGCTGCTCATGCTCTGGGGGACGGACACCAGTGGTGTTTATCCAAGTCTTGAAGGTTCATTCCTGTAAAGAAAGAAAGTATATGGATGCCAGATAGAGAAATAAGGTATACGGGAGAGAGACGTGGAAAAGGAGAGGGGTAATAGAGAAAGGAGCCCTCTGCAGGCAGAGATCAATCTTCATGGAGGTAATGATCAGTGCTTAGTTCATTGCAAATCTCAGGGTACATTTATATGGTAATGCAGGGTTCAGCACCGGGTGAATACATATAACTGGTTACAAAGTGTTATGTGTAGGACAAAGAGCTAACATATCTTTGGTCAGGTACATAGATTGGCAAAAGTGTCAGCAGAACATTCTGCCCCATATCCTCTCTTCACATCCTTAGAACATCTTGCTTCACATCTCTTTTCCTGGGGTACATCTTGGCAAACTTCTTTATATTATTTGCCCAAGGACAGCATGTTTCTGCTCTAAGGCACGTATGCAAGGTTGTGCAGCTTGCTTCTATCCAGTGTCTGCTCAAAATGCTCTCTACATTCCTGATCTTCCTGACACACCACAGAGACTTTGGGGTTGGTGCATTGGCGAACAAATTTCATTCTGCGAACTTCTTGAATTACTGCAATTACCTTTTTTTTTTTTTTTTTTTTTTTTGCTTTCCTCCAGAAATATTGTCATAATCTAATGCTTCCAAAGAATCTTTTCCTACTTTTTGGGGAATTCCTTTGCTCCCCTCCCAGATCAGGCCAATTCCCAGGGCGCCTTCCCAAAGTGAGGGGCAGCCCATGGCCTCCACTCTCCAGCTGGAACAGAAGGAAGCACAGAGTTTGCTGATGTGGGAGAGGAGCTTCTCTTTCCTGCCTGCTTTTCCTTTGGGACAGGTTGGTGTGTGCTCATTTGATAAAGACAGATTTAAACTCTGAAGCAGCTGTGTTTCAAACTGCTCCCTTCTCCAGCTCTTCTGTGGGTATCCTCGGACAAAAGGCCTCTTGGTCGGAGCTCCCTGTGGCAGGTTAAGGAAGGAGGTTGATATTTCAGGGTATTGACTGCTGAAAGCAGCTGGTTTCTGGAGGTGTCCAGAGCTGGGAGTGGCTCCTTTTCTCACCTGCCTGCAGCAAAGGAAATTGCAAAGTGGGAATTTCATTTGTGGAGATGGCCACCAGCGGTGTTTGCCAAGAGATGGGCTGGCAGAGAGGCAGATCTCATGCTAAACTGGCTGTGTGTTTGTTTTAATGGTGGAGAGGGTCAGAGATGCAGACACCGACACCAGCTGAAGGAACAGTGTAATTTACTGTAATGTAAAAGTGCAAAAAAGAGTCAGGAAAGGATAAGCTAAGCAATGCACCTCAGCATTATTACAAATGGGTGCCTCTGGTGATTAAGGAAGATCCATCAGCAGGTACCCCAATGGTTTCCCCTTCATGCAGAGCTGCACATCAGCTGGGGGAAGCTGTCCCAGCCCAGCCCTGCAGAGCCACGGCCGGGAACCGGGAAATCCTGCGGTGCCTCCACCTTTGGTGGCCACGAGGCTCCCGAGTGCGCTGTGAGAGCAGACCGGCTCTGAACGTGCTGGACGAGCAATGTGCCAGAGCTTCTGCTGGGGCACAGCTGGTGTCATTCTCCTCTTGGTTTTCTCCCCGAGCCTGCCCAGGGCTCAAGGAGGAACCAAGGCCAGGTGTGGCCTTGTCCATTTTCCTCATGCAGAAAGGTGAAGACGTGTTTCACCAGTGAATGCATGTAACAATCCTTTTGATAGTAACACTTGGTTAAGGAGCAGGTACATAGAAGATTGGGTTGGGAAGGTCATCTAGAGGGCAGCTTTGGCTCAGGTCCTGTTGTTGAGGCTTCAGTCAGGGTCTGTTGTTCAGGCCTTAGTCCTTCAGTATTTTGTGGTGCAAATCACACCTGTGCAGAGCTGGAAACAAACAAGTCTGTCCTTAGCACATTTGAGACAGGGAACAGGATTAGCCCTGCAAGGCCAGGCTGGGGCCAAGAGCACAAGGCCAGCACCCTGCTTTTGCCCACAGGCAGCCCTGCAGAGCAAGCAGCCCCTCCTGCCCAGGGGCTGAGGTGCCCGAAGCTGCCTCCCCGCTGTGCAGCTCTGCAGAGCCCGCGGGGCGCAGGGTCCTGGGCAGCCAGGGCAGCCCGGCTGCCTTGGGGCACAAGGAGTGGCCCAGAGAGAAGCTGCTGCCCTTTGCTTTGGAACTGTTCCTCGGAGTCTTGTCATTAATCCACAGTGTCTGATGTGTTTTCCTTTCCTCTCCCAAATTTAACACAGCTTTCTGAGAAAACTGACTGATGTAGCTGCTGCTGGTGGTGGTGGTGCTTTTGTCTGCAGGTGAGGGCAGGTGATTTGGACCAAGGATGGAGTCCATTGTTAACACCCCAGCTTTGCCAAGTCAAGAAAACCATTCACAATTGGGCTATCAGTGCTCAGCAGTTTTCCTAGTTTTTGGAAAGCTACCACCTGAAGAAACCCAAGAGATTTTTCTCCAGGAGGACACCAGCAGTAGCATGATGCCAATGTTTTCCACCCCTTTTCTGTGTCTTTTAAGAGTTCCGCAGTGCCCAGCAGGAATGAAATGACCTGTGATAATGTGATTTGAGAGCTCTGTGTTGTTCGTTGCTACATGAGTGTTCATGACAAGCTGGACACCCCACTCGTGGCTCGGTTGAGTTAAATTCATCCCAATTGTGTGCAAACAGCAGCCCCGAGATGCTGAGAAGAGCAGGCACAGTGGGTGGGTGTGCATGCACACACCCGGGGGCTGACTGCTCTGTGGGCAGATGGTTTTGCACTGTTGTAAATCTTCACTCTCCCAAGCTGAAAGACTATTTCAAATATATATCTTAAATGAAAATATATATCAAAAAATAAAATTGTCCAAAAATACATGTACATTAAATTTCATGCATATTATATATTATATATTTTGATTTCTATTCTATTCTATTCTATTCTAAATATATGAGATCATTTTTGAAGCCTTTGCTTGTGGGGGATATTAGATGATCTCCTAGTGTTTGTACATTTTTGCTTTCTGCTACTGCTGATCCTAGCAGCAACTCCCTGTCAGTTCTTCCAGGTCACTTCACACAAAGGGATTCCATCATTTCAGTGCCTGTGAGAGCTTGGCACTGAAATGCCAAGTTGATTCCCAGCTCTCCAGCCTCCCTCTGGATTTTGGGGCATCTCAGCACTTGTGTCCATGGCCCTCCCTTCATCCCCAGCCTGCAGCAGTCACAGTCGCTGCTGCCTCCCCCTTGCTGCAGCTCTTTTGCCAAAGTGCTGCCAAAGGCAGCAGAGCTGGCTCAGGATCCCTGCTGGCTTCTGCTCTCTGGGATGAGCTTCAGGGGGACACTTGGAGCCCTTTCCTAAAGAGCTGCCCGTGGGATGAGGGATTTGTCCTCCCCGGGTGGCTCCTGCTTGGATTCTGTGCCCATGGAGCCCCGGAGTTTTCTCAGCTGCCTCTGCAGCGAGTTCTGAGCCAACGTGGGGCTCTGCTGCCAGCCCAAATCTGCGCTTCCCCTGCCCAGCCCGAGTGCAGGTGGGGCATGTGCCGGGCATGGCCGGAGATTGGCACGGCCAAAATCCTCCAGCATTTACATCTGCTCATGGCTTTGGGCAGCACAAATCTACACTTACTTCAGTTGAAACATTGCATTTATTGCAGATAGCTACACCCGCACTACTAATGTACAAATACACAAACATTAACTTATGTTTAAAAATGAAATTTATTTTAAATTACAACATCTGTGCTAGCTACCAATATGGAAACATAGAAATATCAATTTATGAATAAAATCTAATTTATTCTGAGAATTGTGCTATGTAAATATATACAGATATCAACTTGAGTGAAAAAAAGTTACTTTATTGCAACCGTCTGCAACAACTCACTGTACACAAATGTTGAAGTTACTGAATTGAAGTTTAACAATCAAATTTATTACATATTACTACAACTGTACAGCCCATATACAAATACAGAAACATCAATATCCCTCTCTAAAGAATCTCAGATCCAGAACTAAATAAATAGAATTTTAGAACTATACAACTCCATATATAATAAATAGAAGTAAATACATATATGGGCATAACAATATAGAGATGTAAACATGCATTACATATTTCATGACATATAACATGACAATATAATACAAATATAACAAACCTGTCTATAAATACACAAATATCAATGGACCAATAAAAAAATCCATACAACTCCAGCAATAGAAATGCACAGCTACAGAGCTGTACAACTGTGTAAACAGAGAATATACACGCATCAATATAACAATATACACACATAATATCCCTATACAAATATCAGTCAGTGTATGTAAATATCCCTATACTTGTACCTATCCAAATCTAGCTACACATCCATAAACAGCACCAGATCAGGAGGGGTTGCAGCCGCCGATGTTCCCAGGCTCTCCCTCGGCTCCTCCTCCCGAGCAGAGCAGCTCTCCTGGACAGGGACAGCAGATGGGACATCTGGCAAGCACAGGGAACAGTGAGTGAGTGTGGGGACGTTTCCCTTGGCAGCAGCTGCGCTTCCATCAGGGAAGAGGAAATGTCAGAGCCTCCCCAGGAGGGTCAGAAGGAAAAGCAGCCGAGCGGGCCAGGCTGTGGTGAGCTGTTCGCTTCTTTCTGGCATCCCAGTTGCTCTGAGGGAACTCCCTCATGTCAGGTTATTGAACCACCTCTGCACTTACCAAGACTGTGGCCCCCAAATCAATCAGCATTTATGGCTCCAGCTGCTTGCACCAATGACAGGGAATGTCCTCTAACAGTGCTGGGGCACAAAGTTACCTTGCACAGGTCATCTGACAGGGCCTTGTTCTTTCTGTGCTTCCTGTGTTTCTCCTTACCTTCCACTTGGAATTTTTACAGCATTTCTTTTTCTTTCCCCTTAATCTGTGCTGAAATGTGTTTCTCTTCCAAGATTCAGTTTCTTCAGTGATTCTGTCAAGCCTTTCCTCAGAAGCTTTTATCATGGAATTCAGTGTCAATTTCAGCAATTTTGGTGATTTTCTGTGAGATTTATGCAAGTGTCCTGTTCATTGGGCACCATTTAGGAAGGTACAAAAGAGAACAAGGATGTTCTTTATGTCAGTTCACTAGTGGAATATTCATGGACAGAGAGAGTGATTAGCTGAATCTACATCTACCCCTGACCTGAAAGTGCAACAGGTCATTTGGGGAGAAATTACAGACCAATTTCTCCTTCTACCAGCCTGTATTCAAATGTAAAGTAAATAGAGCAGGGTGAGAATGTCAGTGTTCAGCTCTGGAAGTGCCTTATTAAGGTGTTCTGAAAGTAATGGAGATAAAATCTGGGTGGGCATTCCTAATTTCCAGACACTCATTGTCAATTTCATTGACTCTGAAAGCAGCAGAGATGTGCACATCATACCTTATCAATCCATTTGGGGATGTTTTAGGTTCAGATTCTCTGAGGCTTCAGATTTTTAGATCTCTAGACAATGCTTCCAGGAATCTAAATAGCTTTCAGAAATTAAACTTTTTTCCTTTTTTCCTCAGTCTTTGCACTCATGTCCACCAGAAACCCTCAGTGAATGGATTCCACTCTAATCCATCTCCAAGCTGAATCTCCCAGCTGTGTTCACATTGGTGGTTCGTGTGTCTCTTCTGCACAGCGCAATTTTAAAATCTTCGTTCCTTATAATCTCTGCCCTTCCTTTTCTGTTTTAGCTTGCAAATGCATGCAGATGTATCAGAAATGACACATCTAATTTCTGATGCATCAGTTCCTGTCTAGCAATTTCATTTTATCCTGTTCTGATGTTATGCTAGCCTTGTATGTTTTATTCTAAGTGGACTCCTGTTTTCTTGCATGTGGAAGTTTTACAATGCAATGCTCTCATTCACCTGCTTTCATGAAACCCTTCATTAACATTAGCACAAGTAACTGTGTGATTCCCTTCTGCTTTGTAGAAGATTTGGGAAACTCAAGTCCTGCTCAGCTACAGAAAAACATACATGGTGCTTGGTAATTCCCCTAAGAGCTTAAGTTAATGGTAAACAACTGCAGCTTATTAATTTCACAGAAATTGGGAGAAAAGACATTGCAAATATTGAGGAATGTAGTGCAATATTGATGGGCATCCCTCAGTTATCCAGACAGACTGATGTCACTGGCAAAATTCCCTCTTTTCCAAAGGTTTTCATTTGCTTTGGCTGTGCTTCGTATGGCTGCAGGTCACATTTCCCTTGATTTAGGAAGTATCTTGGCAGTTACTCTTGGTGGTATATCTTGCTAATTCTGCCCTTGGAGGAATTACTCAGTTCTGCAGTCCTTATTACATGCCCTGTTCTAAAAGATGTCTATGCTATTTTCCCTCTCTCTGTGTTTTCACACTTGTTCAACAAGGTTTTCTTTCTTAGAATATTAATCACAACATCCCAAAGGATTAAAAAATGCTTAGGTATTTTTCCCTTAGTATTTACTAAAGAAAAATAATAATTAAATAAAACCTGTATGCATGTAAATCTGGATGTAAAATACAAACAGAAATTAACTTGAGAGTTCTCCCAAAAACCTTAAGGAAAAAACCCCATTTATTCTATAAAGCCCAGAGTATTCATCTACAGTAGACAAAAATGGGCATGTTCTAGAAGAGAAAATCTGTGCAATGGTTCTGCACAGAATTCTATGCTTTCAAGCTTTTTTCCCTTCAGTGGGAAATGGCAGTGCCATTCTCTGAACTGTAATGCTCTGAGCATGTTCTGCTCACCATGGCAGCTTTCTGCTCTCCCCTGGTACAGATCATCCTCCCAGCAAAGGGGGAGTGCAGCCACCACAACTCGCAGCTCCTTCCACACAGCAAGAACCTGAAGGACAGAGATGGCTTTCACCAGCTGCTGCAGGTTCTAACACTGCCACCTCTCAGCTGCCGAAAGCCTGAATTTCTGTGTTGCAGTGCGTTAGTTTATTGAGTCAAATGTTCTGTTATATAGTGGTATGTTCAAGTGTTCCCCGAGTTACTACAGTTAGTTTCTCCCCTATGTTATGCCCTCCTACCCAAGTGTCCCTCAAGGAATCCACTCCCACCTCACCAGATTTTCCCTGTCTGTCAAGACAACCCGGCCCCTTTGCCCCATCCATCAGCCCAAACCCTACCCTTTGTTCCAGAAAGTTCCCTGTCCCTCACCCTAAGATCCAATCCCTATCCCAAAGCTCTCTCTTCCCCTTGTTCTGATTTGTTGTAGCCCTCAAAACCGACCCCAAGAGTCGCTTATTGGTTACTATATGGTGTCCACCCCGTGTTTTGAAAGATTTTAAAAACCCATGCAGAGGAGTGCTGGGGGTTCTTTCAACATCTGTTCCCATTGGGCATTCTCACCTGTGAACCTTTGCCCCGCCTTTCCTGATGAATTTGCTGCACTTTACACCGCAGAAGAGCCTCCTCTGCTTCCTTCACTCGGCCCTCCAGGGGTCTCTATTGCTGGGCATTTGGCCTAGAGGTTATGGCTCAGGCAAGACCCTAACCTAGCCAGTTCCCCACTCTTGCCATTGTCCCTGGAGCATCACAGAGCTAGCCAGGGCTGCAGAGGGCACTGACAGTGACCCATGCCCTGGCATGTCACAGCCCCCAGAGCCACGCCTGCCAGGCCACAAGCCCCAGCCCTGGTCCCCACTGCGGCCTCAGGGGCTCCTGGGCATCCTCACCCTGAGTGCAAAGGCAGCCTCAGGAGCCCCCCAGGGCGCTCTGGATCCAGGCTGCAGACACACTAAAGCCAGCACTGAAAGGGACATGGATGGGGACGGCAGCTGGATCTTCCAGTGCTCACCGCTCCTGACTACTCTCTAAGTGACCCAAACCTCATTGGCAGCACCTTGAGCACATTTACCCTGCTCGCCCCTCCTGGAACGTGGTGTTCTCACATCATGTGAGATGTGAGGATGCAGGGAGTGACCAGCTCCCAGCTGCTCTGCTACCCTGGCCTTACTTTCTGTGTGCCAGCCATGAACTTAATGGATATACTCCTGAGAAACCTAGCACAACATTTGCCTCTCAGGAGCTCTGTGGCAAAAAAACTCCACTAATCCCTAGTTTTTGCACAGAGAAGGAGGTCCTGACATAAGGCACAGGCACAGGCAGGGCTCTGGCATACGAATTCCTGAGCCGCAGGATTCCACCCATTGTTGTTCCTAGCTACTTTGCTGATATTTAAGAGCCAGTTCTGGACAAGACCTGCTGCTGCCAGGGTAGGAAAATTTGGAGAAAAAAAGGTGCAGGAGACCACCAAAAAAAACCAAGGGGGGAAACCCTTAGGAACACAGAGCACAACAGAAGTCCTTGGAGATGGGTCAATAGAAAATGCCAGCAGCAGTGAGCAGAGCCCGATTTTGCTCACTGCCACCCCAGGGGCTCCTAAGCCCCGGTGGCTTTCTGCCTGCTTCTGGCCCCTGGCCACCATGGCCCACTGCACTCGCTCTGAGTCACCTACAGCATGCCTGGTGCCTCTTGATTTGCTGACCCTGGCATGTGAGGCTCACTGAGGGAAAGGTGGCTGTCCCAATGCTGAGGGCACACGTGGCTCACTGAGCAGACTTGAGGCTTCCCCAGCAGCTTGCAGGTGCCTTATGTGTCATGTTACAGTGCTTGTGCTCCTGCCTCTTCCTGTCCCTCTTCTCACCCTCAGCCAACGTGCACCCTCTGACCTACCTTCAGTAAACCCTGTTGCATCAGACACGGTGTCAAGAGCCCTCCTTCGGCTGCCGGTCGAGCGCACATTACACCCTCCGGGCCTGGGAGCAAGGTGGGCTGGGAGAGCTGTTCTCTCAGACCAAGAGGGAGCGGCTCTCCACAGCACCTGCCCATGGACCTTCCCCGCACCAAATAAAATCATCTCCAAGCTTAGCTAGTAAGCTAGTACGGTATAAACCATTAATTGCCTGGAAATCTGGCACTAGTCTCTAAGTGCCATTAGGTTTCTTTATTGCTAATCTAGCAGTATTCAATTCTGACTTTTATTCTTTTAATAATCCTGATGTCAGGAATTTATTGATTGTTGGTTCTATTTCTTTCCTAGCTTCTAATCTTCAAGGGTATTGCTTTCTGACTACTGGCTCAACTCTTGTGTGTAGCTCAATTTTCACAGGGTCTGCTCGTTTTGATTTTCCTGGGCTATCAGTATCCCATACTCTGGGGTATACCTGATTCAATACTTGCTCTAAATAGTTCTTCTTGTTTGTTGGTCTTGTGTCAATTGTCAGTCCTACTGCTAAAACTGCTCATTTGTCTTCAGGTACCTTCCATGTTAGTTTTCTTTCTCTAAACGGAACTCTTGCTTCTAAATTTTCAAGCAAAAAATCCATGCCTAGGACAGATTTGAGTGAGTTTGGTAAATAAAGAAACTGATGTATTCCCATTTTCTTCTTGATTTTACATTGAAGTGGTTGCAGGAAGAATGCCTTTTCTGGCTCCTATTGCTGGCAGATAGTTTTCACTTTTGGGTATCAGTGCTTGATTCACGTGTGAAAATGTGTCTCCACATTTAGTTAAAAATTCAACTTCTTTATTATTCTTTAGCTGTATTTTAACCGGTAACCTGCTAGGGCAAGAACTGCCAGTCTCGGTCATTCCTGGTATCTGGTGAACATTGCACAGCAGCCGGCATCGTTCGCGTCCCACAAAGGGCTTACGATAGGACACAGCTTGTCTACTGTGCCTTGTAAGGCTCCACTAGCAATTTGTCCCTGCACACGTGCTCTGGCTGCCTTGATCGCCAACTCTTTTGCTGCTTTGGTTAGCTCTGTCAACATGAAATCAGGATCACCTCAGCCTGGCTCTTGACTACGAACTCCAATCTTTTTGCTACTTTGCTAGGGTTTTCTCTATCCATTTTAACTTTTTCCCACGAGCATCCCAGGCTCCGCTGGGCTGCGTCCATGGGGAACCCGTCCCAGTTGCTGACTCTGCTCTGGGTGAAAAGCGTTTTCCTAATACGGAAATGAAACCTGCCCCATCCCAGCTCCCTGCCCTTTCCTCGAGTCCTGTCACTGGTCCCAACAGCGAGCTCGGTCCTTGAGTGGCCATTAATTGTAAACATCCAACATGGGCCAATCACAGGTGCACCTGTTGCATTTCACAGCAGCAGATAACCATTGTTTACATTTTGTTACTGAGGCCACAGCTTCTCAGAAAGGGAAAAAATCCCAAAGAAAGGATTTTTCACAAAAGATGTCTGTGACACCAGGGATTTCTTAGTTCGTTGTCACCAGAAATGGGTCAGGGAAAAAGTAAGTTCCTTGACCCAGGGGCTGCGGATTGTGTGAGTAATTCACAGCAGTTTGAGGTATCTAGGAACTGTGAGGTGGGTTCTCAGGGGGAGAGCATTCCTCAGGACAGCCCACTGGGGATGATAATACGGTTTGGAGATGAATGGGAATCCCAAAGGAGAAAAAGTAAACAGAAAATAATTAAGTATTACATGTTTAAATGGAAAAAGGAAATGATCCGGAAAGATAATTTTTATTGGTCTAAGTTCGGATCATTTGAGGATTATATTTGCCAGGCTCTAAATATATATGTGAATTCAAAAGACCCTGTTAATCAGGAGGAGAGTGAAAATGCTGCCTTTTGGAGTCCTGAGGGGAGAAGTAGGTCTGTTGTTCAGAGGCAGGACAGGGCACTTCAGGAGTTATTGAGAGGAGCACAAAGGGTGTATGTGAACAGAGATAAGAAAAAGCAGAAAGCAGATGCCTGAATTTTGGTAGCAGCAGTTAAAGAAATGCAGGCAGCTTTGAATACAGAAAAATCCACAGAGAAAAACAAAGAGCAGATGTCAAGATCTATCTTTAGGAACACAAGACCTGTGTGTTTTTCCGACCACAAGAAAGAGCACCTAAAAAAATTCTTGCCCTACCTTAAAGGGTGCAGGTCCTACCTGTTTTTACTATCATAAAAAGGGGCACAGACAAAAAAAGTTGCAGGAAGAAAGAGCAAGATGAGGAAACTTTTAATGGAGGTCAGGGGCTCTGTTTAATGAAGGGGACTGAAAAACACCACCAGAAGTGTGTTGATAAGTTATATTCTTAGTCAATACAGGAGTTTCTCAGTCGACAATGACAAAATTACCCCAGGGATGTGAGATAAGTTGTGAGCGAGTTCCAGTAGTTAGAATTACAAGAGAGGCTTTTCCAGTTCCTGTAATTAAAGGGGTGCAAATTTAAACAGACGACAAATTTGGAGTAAATGATTTATTGTTGATACCAGAAGCGGAGAATAATTTATTAAGCAATGATCTAATATTAGCCTTAAATTTACAGATAAAACCCTGGGTAGGAAAACTAAAAAATTATTCTTTAACTGAAGAAGATAATCTGGAAATTAATGATATGGGTTGGCATTTGAGTGAAGTGGGGAAGAGCTTGGGGTAAAGGAATCTGGTCCCCTTAGTCCCTCCTGGTCAGCACAAGCCTGTGAACTTTATGCATTACTCCGTGCATTATTCATACTAAAAGAGCAAGAAGGGACTATTTATAAAGACTCCAAATATGCTTTTAGTGTAGTACATACTTTTAGTAAAATTTGGAAGGAAAGGGGACTTTTAAACACTCAAGGGAAAGGGTTAGTACACGGGGAATTGATAATTCAGATACTTGAAGCTTTAAAAAGCTCAAAGAAAATAGCAGTAGTTCATGCAAAGGGACATCAGAGAGAGAGGGATATTAGAGTCAGAGAGAATAATTTGGCCGACGAAGAAGCAAAAAGAGCGACCTTAAGGAAAAAAAAACCCAAAGCAAAAATACTGAAATCATTACCTTACAAGAAACAGAATTCAGCAGGGGACACTTTCTCTTTCGCTAGCAGAACTGGCAGCTATAAGGAAATTAGGAAAAACATTTAAGGAGGGAAAGTGGGTTTTTCTTTATAGCAAGATTATGATGCCAAAACCAGTGGCACATTAGGTCTTAGATAACTTGCATAGATGGACACACTGGGGAATAAGAGCCCTTTGTGATCACTTTTTAAAATTTTATGGGTGTATAAGGATATTTGAAATTGGAAAGCAAATCACCCAGGGGTGTCTCACCTGTCAAAAAGTAACTAAGAAGGCATTAAGAAGCCCTCCCTCTGGAGGATGCAAAACAGCCTACAGGCTATTTGAAACGATCCAGGTTGATTTTACAGAATTGCCTAAAGTGGGTTGGTGGAAATATTTCTTAGTTATAATAGATCAATTAACTCAGTGTGTTGAAGCATTTCCAGCAGCTCAGGCTACAGTTCAAACGGAGGCCAAAATATTGTTGGAATATGTAATTCCAAGAATGTGATAATGTGGTGGGATTTAAGTGGATTTATATTAACCCTGATTTAGTAAGAATGAACTAAGCATCCTGGAGTGGCTGCCGACCGCAATTCCCTTGAGCTCAGAGGCAGAAGAACGCTGGTGGAAAAGAATAAAAGACTTTCTGAATCAGTGGGAACAGCCTAAAAGGATCAAAGATCTCCTCCAAAATTACCCACCAGCAACATTATTAGAATTTATTACAAAACTGCAATTCCAGAAACTGAGATTGATAACACCTGGTGTTGAAAGAGTCCAGAGACAACTAAAACATTGGCAGTGCAGTAAACATGGTTTAGGGTGTCATCCCTGGATATGTATTGTTTGCACACTTTGCTTTAACTCATGGTGGAGAGTACCTAAGAGGGAAGAGAAGGAGAAACAATTGATTTGCTTGCTTTGCTATAGTTATGTATTTAGACAGCTAACTATAGAACGCATTGCTAGTGATTTTTTTTAGATACCAATGAGACTGGGAGACGGGACCCTTCCAGAAGCAATTGGATTAATAGAGAACTTAAATCAATTGGTTCTTGCCATATTGGCTATAGCACAAATAAGAGAACAAGCAATTTATAATATTATAGACCAGTGTCTCATAATCAATAGTTGTTGTGGAGAAGAAGTCTATATATCACATCGTAAGCGCATTCCAGGGGCATATTGGCCTGGCGAGTGTGCCTATTGGAGGCTGTGATTTAATGCACTTCTTGCACTTGAAGTAGAAAATATTTAGTGAAATCTTATTGTGGTTGACACATCCCTGAAATTTTGGAAAATACAGATTTATGGTATTCCAGCCTAACCTTTCCCCTGTTCTTGTCGTTTTAATTATTTCTTCTTAACCAGCCAGAACTGAGAAATGGTATTTAAGAGGGGACAAGCAAACTCTGTGGGGCTATGGGTACCAAATAAACTAAAAACACCAGTGACTAGATCCCTAGATATTACCTTTGCTACTGAGAAGACTAGCATCTCGGCCCTTGGTTGCAACCCAAGGGGCCTTGAGAAAGGTAGAAAGGTAGATTTCCTAAAGAAATCTATAATATTATTTTCACTGTGATCATTCTGGTACCCTGGATGGTTGGCCAAAGCCAGAGAGCCACACTGGACAGAGTTTCATCAATAAAAAAGCAAACAGGGCAAAAACAAAGTCCCACCAATTTCAATATTTGTGACTATTGCAATCACCCTGTGAAGATTAAGGACAAGATGGGATCT
The DNA here is from genome assembly GCF_027887145.1 of Ammospiza caudacuta. Classification (NCBI taxonomy): domain Eukaryota; kingdom Metazoa; phylum Chordata; class Aves; order Passeriformes; family Passerellidae; genus Ammospiza; species Ammospiza caudacuta. The sequence continues at coordinate 1,638,860 of NC_080614.1, read as the reverse complement.
GTGTTTGTGACACACCCATATGTTAGTTCTGCCTGCTACAATCGCAACCACTTTATAGATGTTTGTGTTAAAGAAAGAAAGATGCATTGGGTAGGGAAAAATTTAAACTATAATGGACGAGCTCCTCATCCCTATGGTAATCAGATTTGCCCCCAGTATGAAAAGTTCTTTTGTTTTGAAAGAGACGATAATTGAAATGATCCAAGTATAAGCATGGGAAACCAGGCACTAAGAGAAAAATTGAAAGAGAAAATAAAAGAAGAGAAAGAAACAAAGGAGAATAGAGGAAAGAACAAGAGAAAAGAGTCAAAAGAATTGGCTGAATTGTATAAATAGCTTAAACAGCACTACAAAGATTGGAACCTGCCAGCCTCGAATAAGAATCTGTTTGTGAGGTTGATGCAAGATATTGCTACAGAATTGGGATTATCCAAATGTTGGATTTGTGGAGGTCTAAAAATAGCTGAAAAGATGGACGTGGAAAAGTGAGAGCTTAGCTCCAGAACAATTTTTAAAATGGAACCATACCCAAATTTCTAGAACATTGAAGAGACTTGAAAGATAGATTCTAAGCTATCAAGTAATTGAAATCATTTGTATAACTCAAGAAGGAAGAAAATTTAATAAAGTAGTGGGGCATACTCCTTGTAAATCCACATTGGTGGTCAATATGGATAATCGTTCAAAAGTTTGGTGACCTGAAACCCCTGTTGGTTATTAGAGACCAATAAAAAAAAAACTGTGAATGGGATGAACAGATTGATTTATGCTGGTACAGAAGTCCTGGAGCTAACCCCTACCAATCTATCAATGGCTCAGGATTGGTCATGGGGATATAGGACCCTAATTTGCCTGTTGAATCGAGTGATAGGGCCCCAAGTAGTAGTGGAAGTGGTGTCAAATCACACCACTGGTGCCTTAAAAATGTTGGCCAGGCAATATACACAAATGCGGGCATTTGTGTACCAAAACAGGATTGCCCTAGACTATCTGTTAGCAGAAGAAGGAAGAGTTTATGGGAGATTTAACAAATTTTACTGCTGCATAGAAATTGAAGAAAATGGAGAAGCTATCACTGAACCTGTCGAGGAAATTAAAAGGGTGGCTCATGAGCCAGTACAAAAGTGGAATTCAATCTAGAAAGCAGATTGGTGAGATAACCTCTTTGGAGGTGTTTGGTAGAAAAAGTTAGAGTTCATGTTGTTTTGTTCAATTTTGAGACCTTTGTTTCTGCCTTGTATGATTCCATGTTTTATTAGGCTAATTTGCTCAGTGATTCAGGAGATGCAGATTACAATAATATCTCTAGATTCAGAATCAGTAGAAAGAGGAAAACCAAAATCTGTGATGGTACTAACAGCTGAATCAACCGGTGTTAAATAATAAGGACCTAAACAGATTGAAATAGCCCAGGAAATGCTAACCAAATTTGAAAAAAGTCTGGAAAATTAGAGGCAGCAACAGAAATGCTGGAGAAATTTGAAGCTGAAGAGACAACAAGAAAATCCAAATTCTGAAGAATATAAAGGATATCAGGGCATAGATTTTTAATAAAGCACGGAACATAATGATCAAGAAGAGAAATGGGGGATTTGTGGTAAATAGGTATGATTCATGCTGACAAAAATTGAAACAGGAATCAATATTAATACAATAATTAATATTTGTGGATAATAAAACAGTTAAAAATTGTAATGCCAAAGAAGAAAGGGAGAAGAGGGGCTCCACCCCCCTCCCTGCAGATGTTCAGGAACAGGAGGAAAGCAAGAGATAACAGTTGCTAAAAATTAACACAGAAGGGAAACTCTGGTTGGGTCCCAGAAAAATGTTAATTATAAGGGATTTATTGCCTTGATATGTAGATGTAGTGATATGTTAGTCTTGGCTTACATTGTACTGGCTTGGTGGCGCATGTGTAACCCAAAGGTGAATTAAAAGACACACAGGAAGACTACGAAATCTTCATCAGACGACCTCCAAAAGACTTGTGCGACCACCAAACTCAGTGGCGGTAAAGGTGGTAATGAGGGTGGAGATAGAAATATGACAAACTGAAAATGGGAGGAGATGATATTAACACATGGCATGTAAGGGGGTAATTTTCACTTGGCAAGCTCATATGTGAGGTGGCACGGGTCCAAGAGCCCTTCACTCTGTACCCCACATTTTTTTTTGCTTATGCGCTATTATTTGAACCAAATTATCCCTTATTTATGTATTTTCTCAACTATTCAAATAAAATTGCTGCTATCTCAAATATTGTTTGGGTTTTTTTTATGATGGGAATATTGGGCAAACATAACACAGACAGCCAAAAAAGCTCCTTGTGGGCAGAGCTGGCAGCATCGGACCCCCAAATTGTGTCCAGTGCTGCCTTGTGTAGCCCAAAATCGCCAGTAGAGGCACTGGATGTTTGTGCACCGGGATGCTTTAGGACTATGGCTGAAATTTAGGAACCCCGGCCCTAATTACAATGCCTCCTTAACGGTCTGCAGCACCCAGAGCAGAACTGGGGCATTGGCCCAATCAGCTCCAATTTTGCCCCATTTTGCCCTCCCAAGGCACTGCTTCCAGCCTGGGCTGTCCCTGTGCTCCAGCTGCAGCTGTAGAGCCCTCAGAGCTGCGGCTCTGCTCTCCTTCTCCTCCTCCCCCTGTGGCTTCTGTGTAGGGACCAGCAGTGGCCCAAGAAGAGCAGGAACTCCAAAAGTGCTCTGGAGCCCCCTGAGGAGCCCTGGCAGAGTCAGCACCGAGTACCAGCTTTCCTCAACATGCCAGGGCAATTCAACATTTCCAGAGTGGCTGTGCCAGGGCTGAAGGAAGAAAACGGAGTGAAAGGCTGAGGGTTTGCAGGAATTGCGGTGTAAAGCCACTAGACGGGCTGCTGTGGACCCAAGACCTGCCTGGGGTCAGGTGCTGCCTTCCTTCCATTCAGGATCAGGGACAGCAGTCGCAGGTGTTGCAAAGGGCGTGTGCCTGAGTCCAGGACACTGCTACGCTGCCGGTGGGCACTGGGATCCAACCTGCTGCCTTGGCGGCTTCTGCCCGCTGCCGGTGGTGGTGCCGGGAGCGATTGGTGCCCGTGAGTTTGCAAAAGGAGCGATTTCCCCTCCTCCCTCCCGTCCGAGGCTGCCATGGTCCCTGAGGGGATGGAGCTGGACCGGGGCGCCCCCTGCTGGCCGGGAGTGCTCTCTGCAGCGCCCCCTGCTGGCCGCAGTTAGAACTGCCACAAAAACCAACTGTGCTGAGCGGGAGGGAAAGTTCTGGGTTTCTCTTGTTTGTTCTGTTCTGGTTTATAAATTTCCCAGTAAAGACCTGTTATTCCTTTTCCTACACTTTGGCCTGGAAGCCCCACCATTTCTGAAATTAGAAAACATTTTTGACATGGGTCTTCATTCTATTCCAGGAACATTCCCACTTTCTTGGCACATATTGCTCATAAACGAGATTTCAGCTCCTGAGCTGCAGTGTGGATGGGACAGACACCTAAAGGGAAGACAGGATCAGGGACTTGGCCACCTCATGCTCTGCCCTTTAAGCCAGTTGGGCCACCAAGGGCCCTCTCCCCAGATGGCACTTCTGGTCCCCCGACCACTCAGGAGCTGGCTTTGGCAGAGTGTCACACTGTCCCCAGTGTTCCATGGCTGACAGACTGATGGACAGATGGGGCCCTGTCTCACCAAAAGCAAGGCCTGACCCACCCCTGCCACACATAGCTGTTCCAAAATATCTCCGGACATCACACTTTTCCTGTCTCTGAAGCCCCACCATGTGCCATGGTCTGATCCCAACTGCTCTGGCAAAGGGGCAGGCTCCAGAACCCTCACAGGGCCTTCGTGGCATTGTTGTGGGATGATCACGGGAGAGGAGGGGTTTGGGAGGGGAGAAGAGGAGGGGAGAAGAGAATCCCGAGCCTTCTGAAGGCCGCTTTGGCCATCAGAGCGAGGAAGATCCAAGGCCATGCCAGGTTACTCTGGCGTGGGAAACATGCTGGGAGGAGTGTTCAGGGTTTGTTACTTGTTGGGGTCTCTCCTAGGAAATTGTTCTTTTTGTGACTCTTTGGACTCTGAAACTTGTTGCTGTTGCTGGTGGTTTCATTCTCTCTTGTTGCTGTTTCAGGAAATTGTTCTTCTCTCAGTCCTTTGGGATCTTTCTCCCTTCACAAGGAGGTTGAGGAGCAATTTTTTAGTGGCAGCACACACAAGAGTGGGTGCCCATGGGTGGGTACCCCCAGTGCCCCCCAGTGTCACAGCACATTCCCGTAGATGTCACTGGGTTCCCGTGGTCGCCCCTGGGGTCCCCGCAGCTCCGCGTAGGTCACCTGGGGATCCTGGAGTGTGGTGGCACGGGGGGACGCTGCGAGACACACGGGCTGTGGGATCTGGGTGGGGTGACACTCGTGGGTGAGGTGTCCCTCTGTGTGTGTCCCCACCGTACTCACCCCCTGCCCTCTTGGTGACCATGGCGTGGGTGTACAGCACCTCCCCCTCCTCTGGGGGGGCCGGGGGATCCGGGGGGACCCTGAAGGAGCAAAGGGGATGTGGGGGAAGAAATGGGAGGTCGTGGTGGTCGGGGTAAAAGGAGAGAGTGTGGTTTGAGCCCCCACTCACCTTTCCTGCTGCTTTCTTGCAGTTGCAGAGGAAAGAGGGGAGGGGTGACTGTGGGATCCGAGGGCTATGACCCCTCTCAGGAATCCTGAACAGCCAAGGGGCCCTCAATTTCCCACAGGACCCCCAAGCATCCCTGAGGTCCCCCAGAATTCATGAACATCCCCAGTGCCCCCGACCAACTCAGCCTCAAGAACCCAAAGCCCGGCAGAGACAGACACCCAAACACCCCCAAGGGAACCCCCAACATCCCTGCAGGATCCTCCAGCACCTCCCCAAACCCTAAAGGACCCCCAGACAAGGTCACAATTCTGGGGCTGTGGGTGCTGTCTAATTGCTCCCCAACTCTGGGGACCTCTACAGCTCCCTGGGACCCCTGTCTCCCCATTGTCATCCACCCATATGGTGCCACTGATGCCAGGTCACAATGACACCCACAAGCAGGTGCAGGAACAAAAGGGCCCAACCGACCCCTGCAGCCACTGCAAGAAACAGAGGGGGACACGGTGTCAGGGTGTCACCCATCATTCCAGGGGTCCTGCACTCCCTAGTGACCCTGTGTGTCGCCACCTGTGTCCCTGTGTCCCCATGTTTTCACTGTCAGTGCCAGCTCAGGGCTGAGTGCCCAGAACACACGGTGCCGTCCTGTCCCAGCTGGTTGGTGGCCACTTACTGGTAGGTGGCCCACATTGATGGCTCTGAGCTCCAGGAGGGCACCCCAGGCAACCTCCTGCCCATTGTGAAGCCAGGTGAAGGTGACAGGGGCTGAACCCACCTGCACCTAGCAGCGCAGGGTCATGGGGTCACCTGCACGCACCTGGTGTGACAGGGGACTGGGGATGATGGTGGCATTGGCCACGGGCACTGTGGGGACACAGACAGGGCTGAGGGAACAGGGAGGGGCTGGCAGCCGGTGTGGGTGGGTACGGACAGGGGGGATGGGTGTGATGGGGGATGTCGGGGATGAGGTCACACCGTGGAGGGGTGAGAGGACACAGGGCAGAGGTGGGGGGACACAAGCAAGGTGTCCGGGGGTCATGGAGGTGCCCAGGCAGGAGACCCAAGGGGTCTCTTGGGGCTCCCTGTACCCATCCTAGCACTCATTGCGCACCGTGACGCAGAGCCAGGCACTGCTCTTCCACATGGCCTCCCCTTGGAGAGCACCTGGCAGCTGTAATTCCCCGAGTGGGAGACCCCCACAGCGGGTGAAGACCCCTGCAGGCCCCCCACCACTTGCCCGTCCTGGTAGAACACGTGCAGGAGGGGGGCTCAGGGTTGCAGGGGCCCGGGGGTGCTGAGGCAGCTGAGAGTGAGGGGGGAACCTACGGTGAGATCACGGGGACCTTCCAGCACTTGCACCATGAAGAGCTCAGGGAAGGAGAGGGGAGGGAGATTTGTGACCCCAAGTTCCCTGGAAGGGGCTGGAGGTGTCAGGGTGGCAGCTCTGGGATGCTCACCATGCACTGTCACTGTCACCAGCGCAGACTCCTTCCACACCCAGTATTCCACCTGGCCTTTGAAGCTGTAGTGGCCACTGTGGTTCAGCTGCAGAGGGGACAGGGACAGCTCGGTGCTATTGGAGAACACCTCCAGATCTGTCTCCTTTTGGTAGAAGGACACCGAGGTGACCGTGTTGTTCCACCAGCCCTGGCAGCACAGTGTCACTGTGTCCCCCTCCAGTAGCGCCTGCCCCAGTGCCTGCAGTACCAGCAAGTCTCGGAGACAGAGAGGATTCATCACATCACATGACAGGGATCTGGAGGGTCCTGGTGAAATCAGGACCCCCACTGGGTCGCACTCAGTGCACCAGTGTTGTGGTGTGCTGTAATGTCCCATTTTGGCCTTCCAGGTCACTTTCCCAGGTGTGCCTATACGTCTCTCCCTTCCCCCTTGCCCCCATGCTGAGTGAGTCCTGTCCATCAGGCTGAACATTCCAGCAAGGCGTCGTGTGGTTGGTCAAGTTCAAAGGATGCCCCTATGCCCAGAGGTCATTGGCCTTTCTGGGTGTCATCTTCCCCTGAGACCCTGCCCCTCTCACCTGGTTGGTGGCTCACCTGTACCTCCCCTCCCCCTGTCCCTGAGCTTAAAAGGTGAATGAGACCATGTGGCCGGGGTTCTGTTGGAGCAGTTGCTCACGTTCAGACCTCTGTAACCATGGAATAAACCTCTGGACATTAAACCCTCCAGCAGAATCCTCTCCTTTTTCTCTTCACCATCGCCTGAAGCTATTCCTCCTGAGGTAAACGGGGTTCCTAACAAGCCTGGACTTGTTCAGTGCCCAGCTGCAATCTCCAGCAAGCCAAGGTATCTCTGGGGTGACACACCGCAGTTGCTGCCTTTGGCCCAGCAGCGAGGGTCAGACCGGCCCAGGCACAATCTAACTGGTAATATTGGGAGCCTTTTTTTCCAATACACCAGAGGTCATCAATTCCATCAACAGGATCCTCTCACTCTGGGATGCTCTGGGATGTCCCAGAGCAGGGGACGAGCTCTGGTAACACAGGAGGTGACCTATGGAGCAAAGACCACCAGGGGCCCTCAGGGATCTCGTGGGTCCCAGGCTGGGGACACCTAAACATCCCTCATCATTTGAGATTCTCAGGGGGAAACTGCGCCTGGTGCCAGGTCTGACACACCAGTAGGTGTCTTTCTTGGTGACAGTGATGTTTTCCTGTCCGTCCTGCACCCAGCGCTCCCTGTCCTTGTACCAGGTGGTAGCACTGGCAGTCCCCGAGCCCTGACAGGTCAGTGTCACCCTGTCCCACAGCACTGCCGGCCTCCACGGGGACTCCACAACGAGCTGGGTGGTCTGGGCACCTGTGGGTGACAGGGGACACCAGACTACCAGGGCCAGCGCAGGGCTGAGGACAGCAGGGTCAGGTCATGGCATCCCCTGAGGACTCACCAGCGAGGCCGAGGGTCTGGGCTGAAAGGGCGAAGGGACAGGGCTGGATGGGGGATGGCACTGCAGGGACAGCAGCACAGGGAATATGGGGTGTTGGGGCTGTCCCCAAAAGGTCTCCATGGGGGCATTGGTGTGGCACAGATGTCTCAAGGGCAGGGACACAGTGGCCAACCCATGCTCAGGAATGGGGACCCTGTGCTGACACTGGTCAACATCAGCAGCCCCACAGCCACATCCCCATGGCCCTGCACCCATGGTCCCATTCCATTGGCACCTGTCCCCATGGCCCATCAGCATGGTGCTTGTCCTCTTGTCCCTGTCCCTGCATCACTGTGTCCCTGTCCCCACAGCTGCCCCAGTCCCAAGGTTCCTTCTTCAACATCCTTGTCCCAACATCTCTCTCCCCTGTCCCCACATCCCAGTTCCCCTATTCCTGAGCCCTGTTCCTGTCCCCAAAAGCCACCCCAGGACTCTGGTCACACTGGGCTCAATGCTCTGCTGACCCTGGGGACCTCAGGGGACCCCACAGCTCCTCTGTGCCCTGTCCTCTCCCCATGCCCGGGGTGTCAGGCCCGTGCCCAGGGGACTCACCCCACAGGAGCAGCGCCACCTTCCCAGCCATCCCGGTGTCCCCAGCCATGTGCACTTGCTGTCACTCATTGCTGTGGCCACCGCTCCCCTGGCTGGTGACTCTTGGATGAAGGGGAAGGAAGCGAGGTCATGTCCGTCCCCACATGTAGGTGGCCCTTGGTGGGGGCAGGGTGGCCACAAGCTGGGCACAGGCCAGGGACATTCTGGGATAGTCTGGGGACATGGTTGGCGATGGTGTTGCCAGGAGTGGGGGGCTCAGGGGATGTGGGGAACCAAGGGTGGGTGTCCAGGGGAATTGGGGTCTCCATGCCTAGGGGGATTCAGGGATGGAAGTGCTGTGGAAACAGGGTCCCCAGGGATTTGGTGTCGTGGCATGTGGGTGCCGGAGTTGGGGGCGCAGGGGGAAAAACGGGACCCTTGGGAATAGGGGTTCTGGGGGAAGAAGCAGCCCATGGGATGGGCTCAAGGCAATGGTGGTGCTGGGCAATGGCAGTTCTGGGATAGAAGTCCCCAGGGAGGAGAGACCAAGGCAATGGGGGTCCCATGGTTGGGTTCCCAGGGGAATGGGGGTGCCCGGGATGCGCAGTGGCTGGGTGGGCACAGGGGTCACAGCTCCTTCCCAGGGTGCTTCAGAAATCGGGGTGACCCAGGGCCCAGCGCTGCCTCCCTGGGGTGCTCATTTCCTGGGGAGGTATCACATGGGGGTCCTGGGTTGCTGTGCCTCTGTGCCCACCCCCGCCCTTGACTTTTTCCTCTCTTTATTTCTCTTATTTCCCTATTTTCCTCACTTTTGTGCAGTGTACCCCCATCCCCAATTCCTGACGCAGCAATCCTGGGAAACACCTGAGCAAAGAACAGGTTGGGGGCACCCAGGAGAGAGGGAAGATGGGGAGTGGGGGACGCAGGAAAGGGTGGGCAGGCTGTGGGGGATGGGGGTGTTGGGCTGTGTCCCCTCAACACTTTCACTTTCTTTTTCCTAGACAAGAAGGAAGAGGCCATTTGTGCTCAGTTTCAGATGGGAAAGGGGCGGGGTTCTGTCCTGGGGGACACATCAAGGGGGGTCCTGTCCTGAGAGAATCCTGTCCCAGGGGGTGACGTATCCTGGCATGGGGGGTCCTGTCCCAGAGGGTGGCAGTTCCAGAAATGTCCCTGCACGTTCCTGGCCGGGTGCCTGTCCCAGGGGTGGCACATCCTGGGGACCCCTGTCAATGCAAGGGTGGGGCCCAGCCATGGCCCAGCCCCACTGCACAGGGATGGCCATTGCCCAGCCCTGCTCTGGCCAGCGCTAGGTGACAGCCGGGACCTGAGGGTCTTCCCTGCCCCCTTGGCTTTTATTCTGGCACTTTTAGAGCTGCTGCAGAGGTGAGAATTCTGTGGGTGGAAAAAGGCCTGCCTGTGGTTTCCTCAGCCCTGCAAGAAGCACAAGACCCAAAGACAGGCCAAGCAGTGGCTCTGAGAGGGCCTTTGATGGTTTTCAGAGCAGGGCTGGCTGGAAACTCCCCCTGCAGGGGCAGCTGAGAGGGAACCGGTCCAGAAATGCAACAATTGATCACTTTGTCCCTTTGCCCAAGGGACTGAGAAAAACCACAAAACTACTGCAAGGACAACACAATCTGCTCAACAACCTGACCTGGACCCTCCTTCTTGAACAAAACCTGCAGCCCTTTGGAACCTCATGGAAAGAATGTGTGTGTTCTGGATGTGTACACCAGAAGAGAGGGGAAAGTGTGAAAATATTGAGCAGGGGTGGCACACCAGGGGCTGGGGAACAGGGGTGTCACAGCAGGAGCAGGGAGTGTCCATGCAGGGGAATTCAGGGCAGGCTGGAGTGGATTTACCAGGGAATCAGACCCTGAGGCACACACAGGCATTTCCACAGATTCCTGTGCACTGTCCCAAGGATAGACAGAGCTTCTCCCCTTCTTCAATGGGAAGTCAATCAGGTTTCAGGGTGGAAATGAGAAACACAGGGAGAGTTCCTAAATATGGGTCAAGAAAAGGTTTCCTTATGGGCTGGGTTGCTGCCCAGCAGGCAGGGAATAATCCCATGGAGCTGTTGGACACTCAGGGAGATAAAGCTGCTGTGGGATGCAGCAAGAGAACCAAAACTTCTCATTTCATTGTGATTTGTTTGTGTTTTTATTGTGAGGGATTTGTTGGAAAAGCAATGGGTTCTATAAACCAGACCATTATATACCTTGTCAGATTGATTTTTGATGAGTTTGTTCTTTCTTGGGAAAATAATGCTTTTGCTTTTATTCTATAGATGTATAAGTTTGTCTCAAGCAATTTGGCATCAGGTGTTGCCTGGGATGGAAGGCCAAATGGGGGGACCTGACCCAGGGATGTGTGGAGCAGGGAAACAGAAACTCTCAGGACAGCCCTGGGGTGCCCCAGGGTGGGGGCTGTGCTGGGCCTTGGGTCACCCCAAAATCTGAGGCACTCCAGGAAGGAGCTTTGACCCCTGTGCCCACCCAGCCACTGCCTATCCCTGGCACCCCCATTCCCCTGGGAACCCAACATTGTCCACCAAGAGGGCAGGGGGTGAGTACGGGGAGGACACACGCAGGGGGACACGTTACCCATGAGTTTTACCCCACCCAGAACCCCAGCCCGTGTGTCTCGCAGTGTCCCCCCGTGCCACCACCCTTCAGGATCCCCAGGTGACCTACGCGGAGCTGCGGGGACCCCAGGGGCAACTGCAGGAACTCGGTGACATCTATGGGAATGTGCTGTGACACTGGGGGGAACTGGGGGGTACTGGGGGTGCCCACCCATCGGCACCCACTCGTGTGTGTGCTGCCACTAAAAACTGCCCCTCTCCATCCCCATGGGGGCACAAGGATCCCAAAGGGCTTAGAGAAGAACGATTTCCTGAAACAGCAATGAGAGAGAATAAAACCAACAGAAACAGGAACAAGGTTCAGAGTCCAAATGGTCAAAAAAGGAACAATTTCCAGGGAAAGCCACAAAAGGAATAAACCCCAAACGCTGTCCCCAGCATGTTTCCTCCACCAGAGGAACCTGGCAGAGCCCTGGACTTTCACTGCTCTGATGGCCACAGCGGCCTTCAGGTGGCTCTGGACTCTCTTGTCCCCTGTTCCAAACCCCTCCTCTGCCCTGTACCCAAGACGATGATCTCACAGAGGCCCTGTGAGGGTTCCAGAGCGTCGCTCTTTACCAAGGCAGTCGGGATTAGGGCATGGCACAGGGTGGGGTGTCAGAGACAGGAAATGTTTGATGTCTGGAGATATTTTGGAACACCTGTGTGTGGCAGGTGTGGGTCAGGCCTTGCTTGTGGTGAGAGACAGGGCCCCATCTGTCCATCAGTCTGTCAGCCATGGCACACTGGGGACAGTGTGACATTCTACCAAAGCCAGCTCCTGTGCGACCACATGAGCAGAAGTGCCATCTGAGGAGAGGGCCCTTAGTGTCCCAACTGGCTTAAAAGGAAGAACATGAGATGGCCAAGTCCTTGACCATGTCTCCTCTTGAGGTCTCTGTCCCATCAACTCTGGAACCCAGAAGTTGGCAACTCTTTAATTGACATTTAAATTAGAAATGTCAGCCAAGGAAAGTAAAAACATTCCTGGAATGGAAAGAAGACCCATCTCTTACATTTTTAAATTTGGAAAATTATGTGGCTTCCAGGCAAAAGTGTAGGAAAAGGAATATCAGCTCTTTACTAAGAAATTTATAAACCAGAACAGAACAAACAACACAAACCCAGAACTTTCCCTTCCACTCAGCGCTGTTGGTTTTTGTGGCTGGCCAGGGAACGGCTTTTCCTCAGGCCTGGCTCTCTCTCTCTCCTTGCCTTGCCCAGGTGCTGCTGGCATTGCTGAGGGGCTCTCTGCAATGGCAGTTCCAGCTGCAGGTCCAGGTCCAGCCCTTGGGCTCCTCCTGTGCAGACTGAGCTCAGCAATGGGGTGTCCCAGCTCCCTGTGCCCAGGGAGCTCTGGGCAGGGCAGCCTGGGAGGCTGGCAATGAGCCCACTCTCCTGACTCTGGGAAAGGCAGGAGCCACTTTGTGTGCCAGGGATCCCTCTGCTCTCAGCTGTATCTCCTGGCTGTCCAGGGTAACAGAGGAGTGGATCTCAGAAAGGTGCAAGTCCAGGGCAGCTGGAACAGGAGAGAGGGACAGAGCAGCTCCCCTCATTCTGCACTAAGCCTCAGACAATCCTCCTGCCTCTCTGGACTCTGTTCTTCCACAGTGCCACAGAATCTTCTGCCTCTTGCATTCCCCGTCCCATCACCCAGGCAGTCCTCTGCCACAGGAGAATATTCTTTATCCAAGTCCTAACACTAGGACTGGCCTCTGCCCTCACTGTTCTCCTGCACTGACTGGGAGTCAGGGCTGATTCCCAGGTGTCCTGCAGGTCAAGGTCCAGCTCCTCACACAACATTGGCCAGCAGCAATCGGGGCTCCAGCAGCAAAGGTGAAGGAATGTCTCCTAGACATGGACAGGGGGAGGTGTCAAGTGGCAGGAAAGGGTCTATGAGAAACAACTTTGATTTTCTGTGAGAAATCTCCCCTCAATTACCACTCTAATTCCTTCTTCAAAAGGTTCCAATGGCTGGAGACAGCAAATGTCCAACAGCAGCTCCATCAGGCACTTCTTCCTGCTGGCATTGGCAGACACACGGCAGCTGCAGCTCCTGCACTTCTGCCTCTTGCTGGGCATCTCCCTGGCTGCCCTCCTGGGCAACGGCCTCATCATCAGCGCCGTAGCCTGCGGCCACCACCTGCGCACGCCCATGTTCTTCTTCCTGCTCAACCTGGCCCTCAGCGACCTGGGCTCCATCTGCACCACTGTCCCCAAAGCCATGCACAATTCCCTCTGGGACACCAGGGACATCTCCTACTCAGGATGTGCTGCTCAGGTGTTTCTGTTTGTCTTTTTCTGTTCAGCAGAGGTTTCCCTCCTGACCGTCATGTGCTACGACCGCTACGGGACCCTCCTGGGCAGCAGAGCTTGTGCCCACATGGCAGCAGCTGCCTGGGCCAGTGCCTTTCTCTATTCACTGCTGCACACAGCCAATACATTTTCCCTGCCCCTGTGCCATGGCAATGCCCTGGGCCAGTTCTTCTGTGAAATGCCCCACATCCTCAAGCTCTCCTGCTCCAAGTCTTACCTCAGGAAAATTGGGCTCATTGTGGTTACTGCCAGTTTATCATTGTGTTGTTTTGTGTTCATGGTTTTCTCCTATGTTCAGATCTTCAGAGCTGTGCTGAGCATCCCCTCTGAACAAGGACGGCACAAAGCCTTTTCTACCTGCCTCCCTCACCTGTCTGTGGTCTCCCTGTTTTTCAGTACTGGCACATTTGCCTACTTGAAGCCGCCCTCCATCTCCTCTCCTTCCCTGGATCTTGCCCTGTCAGTTCTGTACTCGGTGGTGCCTCCAGCCCTTAACCCCCTCATCTACAGCCTGAGGAACCAGGAGGTCAAGGCTGCTGTGTGGACACTGATGACTGGATGGTTTAAGAAACCCTAAACTGCTGGTCATGTTCTGCAATATGCTTGCAATTCAAGTTGTCTTTGATAGTAGTTAGGTTTGGTGCTTTATGTGTTGTCTTTTTCTTTTGTTTTAGTTTTTTTAAGATTGTCCAGAAATAAATGCCATTGTTTGTGCCATTTCTATATTTGTTTCTTTCCACCTTTGCTGTAGTCATAGACTGTGTAAATGAGGTGCTGCACTCTCGGTGGCTTCAAATGAACTAAAGTATCTCCCAGCAGTTTTCAAGGGAGATCCCCTTTTTTTCCTTCTCTGGAGCTGCAGCAGCAATGTCTGTGTGCAGAGCTGGGGGCAGATCAGCGCTGACTCAGCAGCTGTGCCCAGCAGCAGCAGCACTTGGTGTTGCCAGTGCTGCTGCCGTGGCCCTGCCCTGCTGCCCTGGTGGCCCTGGTGTTGCTGCAGGGCCTGAGTGCTCTTGGGGCCGGGCACAGCCCTGGGGGTGGCAGTGCCGGGGCTGCAGCAGGAACAGGCCATGGGCACTGCTGGGGCAGTGCTGACGCCTCAGCCCAGGGCCTGGGGGCTCCAGGCTCCTTGCCCAGGCTCTCTCAAGAACACGGCCAGGCCAATGCTCAGCACAGAAAGAGCCCTGTGAGCAGCCCCAGGCTGGCCGTGGGCAGGCTGGGGGCAAACAGCATGGCTGGGGCTCTGCAAGGGCCCTGGGGCAGATGGGAAGGAGCAGCAGAGCAGGGGCTGATCCATCCCCAGTGCGCTGCACAGCCCAGGGCAGCGTCCCAGAGCGTCCTCATGGAGCTGCCCACAACATCCCCCCTCTGCAGCCCTGGCCTCTCCCCCAGCTCACACAGGTGCCCCATCCTTGCAGGCACAGACACGGCAGCACTGGCTCAGCAGCCCCTGTTTGCATTGCACAGAGCAGGGGGAGCACCCCCATGCTGTTGGTGTGGGGACATGAACCTGAGGGAGCACAAATGCCATCAGCCCCTGGGGCCAGTGAGGGCTGGGGGACACCAGGGAAACCACTCAGGTTTCTCTTGGCCTCTGCACTCAGCCAGAAACTTTGCTCCCATCAGCTGGGAGTTTTCTGTCCCACTGCAGATGCTGTTGCTCAGAGCCAGGGCTGTCTGGCAGCCACCCCAGACTGCCCCAAGCATTTCCTTTCCTTCAACTGTGCTTTCGTTCTTTTTTCCTGATCCAGATTTCTTCCTCTTGCCCACCCCTGTTCCCTCCCCTGCAAACAGCCCATCCCTGTTTGCCCTTTCCTCTCTGGCCCCACTCCCCATTGCAGTTCCTGACTTGGCCCCATGGGAACGTCCCTTGGGCAGCAGGATCATCCTACAAATGCTGCAGGAATTGTCTGCAGGCTCCTGCAGTGCCTGGTGCTGCTCCCTTGCCAGAGGCACCCCAGGCCAGGGGGGCACATCTGGGCTGCTGTGTCTGGCTCTGGGGCTCCCTGTTCTGGGCAAGGAGGAGGAGCTGCAGAGGCTCTGCAGGACTGACAGGATGGGCTTTGGGGTGGGCAGGAGAAGCTGAGGGACCTGGGCTGCTGGAGCTCCTGAAGAGGAGGCCCAGGGCTCCTCCTGCAACTGCTCCAAGGGTGGTTTCAGAGAATCGCAGAATCAACAAGGTCTTAAAAGACCTTGGAGATCATCAAGTCCAATCTTTGCCCTGATATCACCTTGTGTCCCCTGAGCCTCCTCTTCTCCAGGATAAACAACCTGAGCTCCCTCAACCACTCCTCACAGGACTTGTGTTGCAGACCCCTCACCAGCCTTGTTGCCCTTCTCTTGACACACTCCAGCCCCTCCATGTCCTTCCTAAACTGGGGGCCCAGAACTGCAAAAGCACTCAAGGTGCTGCCCAAGCAGTGCTGAGCACAGGGGAAGAATCCCTGCCCTGCTCCTGCTGGCCACACCATTCCTGATCCATAGGAGTGCCAGGGGTCTGATGAGAGAAATGGTGGGGAGGGAGTGGGGATAAGGTCTAATTGATTGTCAGGCATGAAGGGTCTTGATTTTCATATATGTTCAAATTGCATTAGAAGGTGCAGGGGGTCAAAATCAATTGCGCATTGCTGAAAATCTATCTATAAACAGGAAAAGAAAACAGGACAAAACAATTTTTTCCGTCTTGTTTTCAATACCATATATTGACTTTCAATATACTTCTGGAATGTGCATAATTAACCATAAGAGAATTGAAAACAAATTATTCCTAGGGACTTTTCATGTTCAGGTGTTTTGAACAAATATTTATGTGCTTTTCTCACTGAATTCCTGAACTTAAGAGCTCAAGAAAGAAGAGGCCACTGGAGTAATTAAATTCATCAGCAACCTCCAAGTGGCTGAGGATCCATCCTCATCAGAGCAGCAATGAACAGAAATGGGCACAGCTTTGTGGCTGCCCCAGCTTTGGCCTGGGCCCTGGGCCTGGAGCATGAGGGCCCCAAGGCCGGAGCTCTTGTGCTGCCCTGGGCAGATGGGATGGCAGCAGGGGCTGCAGAGCTCTCAGCACCTCAGCCCGAGGGCAGCAGGGCAGCCAGGGAGCCTCCTTTGGCCTTGGCCAAGCACCTTCCCCCATGGCTGGGGCTGAGTCCTGGGGCAGCTGCAGCTGCTGCTGTGCCCTTGCCAGGGGCTGAGGCCGTGGGGCAGTGCCCAGAGCAGCCTGGCCTGAGCAGAGCTGTGGGGCCAGAGCCGGCTGGGCTGGGCTGGGGAGAGGTCAGCCAGAAAAGGAGGGAAGTGAAAGAAAAATGAATGAGTGGGGACCCCGGGAGGGTTTGACCCAGGGGGAAGGAGGGGATCCCTGGTCCAGGCACCTGTAGGAAGGTCGTTGGGCAGGAGGGATTTACTCAGTAGGGAGAGTGAGAAAGAGAGTGAATGAATAGGTTCAATTTCCTTGGAGGGGTTGGTAGCAGGCAATTTAGTATGTGATTAGATGGTGAGAGGACGGGGCTAATAGATAGAGAAAGAGGGAGAGAGAGGAGTGGTACAAGTAGATTGCAGAGGGAGAGATAGGAGTGGAACAGGTAGATTGAAAAGGCAGTGTGACAGAGTAGTAAGTGAGGAAGTTGAGTCACGAGGTGAGTGTGGGAAACTAAGACTCTCCTGGTACCGGGGATTTTTTAGTTTGTTGCCGCCAGAAATGGTTCAGGGAAAGAGTAAGTTCCTTGACCCAGGGGCTGCGGATTGTGTGAAAAATTTGCAGTGTGTGAAAAATTTGAGGTATCTGGGAACTGTGAAGGGGGTTCTCAGTGGGGGAGCGTTCCTCAGGACAGCCCACTGGGAATGATAATACAGTTTTGGGATGAATGGGGATCCCGAAGAGAAGAAAATCAAGAAATTCAGAGGGCAGTGCCTAAGGGACATAATATAGGAAAAGCTTTGAGTGAGCATCAGAAAAAATATGAGTCCCCAGCAGAATGGTTAAAAAGATTAAAAAGAGACTTGCAATTATATTCAGGTATAAATACTGATACTGCAGTAGGGCAGGTTCTGTTAAAAATTCAGTTTGTGACCAGGTCTTGCAGTGACATCAGGAAAAATCTGGAAAAATTAGAAGACTGGCAGGACAGGGGACTTCAAGAATTACTGAGAGAAGCACAAAGGGTGTTTGTGAACAGAGATGAGGAAAAGCAGAAAGCAGATGCCAGAATTTTGGTAGCAGCAGTTCACGAAATGCAGGCAGCTTTGAATACAGAAAAATCTGCAGGGAAAAACAAACAGCCGATGTCAGGATCTATTTTTAGGAACACAGGACCTGTGCATTTTTCCCGCCACAAGAAAAGACACTTAAAAAAATTCTTGCCCCACTTTGAAGGGTGCAGGACACACCTGTTTTTATTGTCATAAAAAGGGGCACCTGCAAAAAAATTGCAGAAAGAAACAGCAAGATGAGAAAACTACTCAGGAGAATCAGAGAGGTCAGGAGTTTTGTTTAATGAAGAGGACCAAAATACAACCAAAAGAGCCCTTGATAATAAAGCTAAAAGTAGGTCATCAGAGTGAAGAAGTTATATTTTTAGTCAATACAGGAGTTTCTTGGTTGACAGTGACAAAATTACCCCAGGGAGATATGTCGTGAGTGAGTTTCAGTCATTGGAATTATGGGAGAGGCTTTCCCTGTAATAAAAGGAGTGCAAATTGAAACAGATGACAAATTTGGAGTCAATGATTTATTGTTGATACCAGAGGCCGAGAATAATTTGTTAGGCAGAGATTTAATAATAGCCTTAAATTTGCGGATAAAACCCTGTGAAGGAAAACTTACAATTTATTCTTTAACTGAAGAAGATAATCTAGAAATTAATGACACAGGTTGGCATTCAGGTGAAGTGGGAAAAAGTTTAGGGTAAAGGAGTCTGGTCCCCTCCGTCCCTCCTGGTCAGCACAAGCCTGTGAATTTTATGCATTACTTTGTGCATTATTAATACTAAAAGGGCAAGAAGGGACTATTTATACAGACTCCAAATATGCTTTTAGTGTAGTACATACTTTTAGAAAAATTTGGAAGGAAAGAAGACTTATAAACACTCAAGGGAAAGGGTTAGTAAACGGGGAATTAATAATTCAGATACTTGAAGCTTTAAAAGGCTCAAAGAAAATAGCAGTAGTTCATGTAAAGGGACACCAGAGAGGGAGGGATATTAGAGTCCGAGAAATAATTTGGCTGATGAAGAAGCAAAAGAAGAACGACCTTAAGAAAGGGAGATACTGAAATCATCACCTAACAAAAAATAGAAATTCAGCAAGAGACGCTTTCCCTTCCACTAGAAGAACTGGCAGCTATAAGGAAAGTAGGAGTAACATTTAAGGAGGGAAAGTGAGTTTTTCCTGATGGCAAGATTATGATGCCAAAACCAGTGGCACATTAGATCTTAAATAACTTGCATTGACAGACACACTGGGGAGCAAGAACCTTTTGTGATCACTTTTTAAATTTTATGGGTGTATAAGGATGTTTGAAATTGGAGAGCAAATTACCCAGGGGTGTCTCACCTGTCAAAAGGTAAATAAGAAAGCGTTAAGAAGCCCTCCCTCTGGAGGATGCAAAACAGCCTTCAGGCTATTTGAAAAGATCCAGGTTGATTGTATAGAATTGCCTAAAGTGGGTTGGTGGAAATATTTCTTAGTTATAATAGATCAACTAACTCAGTGGGTTGAAGCATTTCCAGCAGCTCAGGCTACAGTTCAAACAGTAACTAAAATACTGTTAGAACATGTAATTCCACTAATATGAGAATATGGTAGTGTTAGCATTCAAAAACACATAATCACGGGGGATTATATGCGGTGCTTTTTATTGAAGAGCTCTGGGAATCAGGGTATATTCAACCCAAATCTGATTCCGACCATACATCCAAAATGATCATGTTTTTATACTCTATCGTTACATAACTTTCATGTTAATTATTAAACTTATGTTGTTCTATTGTATCCATAAATTTAACCCCTCTCTGAATTTCCAACATAGTTTCTCATTATTCTTCCCATGGTTATGTAATAATTACATTTAATTACTAAACAAACATCACATCTAACAATTATATAATTTATCATACTGCTTACGCAGGTGCAGTTGATCTGGGAAAGCACAAAGCCTAACATTTTAGATTCTATCTTTAACTTTTTCCAGGGCTCCACTATCAGTAGGATTTAAGTTGCTTTTATTAACCCTGATTTATTAAGAATGAACTAGGCACTCTGGAGTGGCTGCCGACCGCAATTCCCTTGAGCTCAGACGCAGAAGAACACCGGTGGAAAAGAATAAAAAGACTTTCTGAATCAGTGTGAACGGCCTAAAAAGATCAAAGATCTCCTCCAGGATCACCCACCAGCAACATTATTAGAACTGATTACAAAATTGCAATTCCAGAAACTGAGATTGATAACACCTGTTGCTAAAAGAGCTCAGAGACAAGTAAAATGTTGGGAGTGTAGTAAACATGGTTTAGGGTGTCATCCCTGGATATGAATTGTTTGCACACTTTGCTTTAACTTATGGTGGAAAGTAAGAGGGAAGAGAAGGAGAGACAATTGATTTGCTTGCTTTGCTATGGTTATGTATTTATTCAGCTAATTATAGAATGCATTGCTAGTGATTTTTTAGATACCTTTGAGACTAGACCCTTCCAGCAGCAATTGGATTAATAGAGAACGTAGATCAATTGATTTTTGCTATATTGACTATAGCACAAATAAGAGAATGAGCAGCTCATAATATTATAGACCAGTGTCTCAAAATTGATAGTTGTGGGGAAGAAGAAGTCTATATACCACAACGTAGGTGCATTTCAGGGGCACATTGGCACGGTGAGTGTGCATATTGGAGGCGGCAACTTAATGAACTCCCCGCCCTGGAAGCAGAAAATAATTAGAAAAATCTTATTGTGGTTGGCACATCCCTGAAATTTTGGAAAATACAGGTTTATGGTACTCCAGCCTAATCTTTTCCCTGTTCTTTTCATTTTAATTATTTCTTTTTAACAAGCTAGAACTCGGAAATGGCCTTTAAAAGGAGACAAGCAAACTCTGTGGGGCTATGGGTACCAAGGAAACTAAAAGGACCAGTGACTAGATCCCGGGATATTACCTTTGCTACCGAGAAGACTGGCATCTTGGCCCTTGGTTTCAACCCAAGGGCCCTTGAGAAAGGTAGAAAGGTAGATTTCCTGAGGATTATTTTCACTGTGATCATTCTGGTACCCTTGGCAGTTGGCCAAAGCCAGAGAGCCACACTGGAAAGAGTTTCAGCAATGAAAAAGCAATCAGGGCAAAAACCAAGTCCCAGCAATTTCAACATTTGTGACTATTGCAATCAACCTGTGTGGATTAAGGACAAGGTGGAATCTGTGTGTGTAACACACCTGTATGTCAGTTCTGCCTGCTACAATCACAGCAGTGTTATAGATGTTTGTATTAAGGAAGGAAAGGTGTATTGGGTAGAGAAAAATTGGGGATATAATGGATGAGCTCCTTTTCCCCATGGTAATCACATTGGCCCTTAATATGAAAGGTTTTTTTGTTTTAAAAGAAATGATAATGGAGATGATCCAAGTATAGGAATAGGAGGCCAGGCACTAAGAGAAAAATTGAAAGAGAAAATAAAAGAAGAAAAAGAAACAAAGGAGAATAGAGGAAAGAACAGGAGAAAAGAGTCAACAGAATTAGCTGAATTGTATAAACAGCTAAAAGAGTACTACAAAGATTGGGATTTGCCAGCCTCAAATAAGAATCGGTTTGTGGGATTGATGCAAAGGATTGCTACAGAATTGGAATTATCCAAATGTTGGATTTGTGGAGGTCTAAAAATGGGTAAAAGATGGCCATGGAAAGGTGAGAGCTTAGCTCCAGAGCAATTTTTAAAGTGGAACCACACCCAAATTTCTGGAACATCGAAGAGACCTCAAGGATGGATTTTAAGCCATCAGGTAATTAGAACCATTTGTATAACTCGAGAAGGAAGGAAATTTAATAAAATAGTAGGGCATACTCCTTGTAAATCCACATTGGTGGTTAATATGGATGATTGTTCAAAAATTTGGCGACCTGAAAACCCTGTTGGATATTGGGAACCAATAAAAGAAATAAATTGTGAATGGGATGAACAGATTAATTTATGCTGGTACAGAAGTCCTGGAGCTAACCCCTACCAATCCATCGACAGCCTGAGGTCTTATTGGGAACAACTAGAGAAAACTGATAAGAAATGGAAAGCCCCAGATGGGATATATTGGATTTGTGGGCAACGAGTATACAGTGAGTTACCTCAAAAATGGGGAAGAACCTGTATTTTGGGAGTAATACAACCCTCCTTCTTTGTTCTACTGAGGTCTAGGAGCAATATGCTGGAACTCCACTGTATGAAACCCTGCAGTGGAGTAAAGGAGATTTAAATTTAAATTTTCCAACAGCAGGAGGGAATCAAAAATGGGGGGAGGACGAATGGCCTGCAGAACAAATTATAGCATATTATGACCCAGCAACATGGGCTCAGGATGATTCATGGGGATATAGGACCCCAATTTACCTGCTGAATAGATTAATAAGGCTCCAAGCAGTAGTGGAGGTGGTGTCAAATCACACCTCTGGTGCCTTAAAAATGTTGGCCAGACAATATACACAAGTGCGGGCATTTGTGTACCAAAACAGGATCACCTTAGACCATCTGTTAGCAGAAGAAGGAGGAGTTTGTGGGAGATTTAATGAATTTGAGTGCTGTGTAGAAATTGATGATTATGGGGAAGCTACAACAGAACTTGCAGAGGAAATTAAAACAGTAGCTCATGTGCCAGTACAAAAGTGGAATTCAATCTTGAAAGCAGATTGGTGGGGTAACCTCTTTGGAAGTGTTTGGAGGAAAAAGTTAGAGTTCATGTTGTTATGCTCAATTCTGAGACTTCTGTTTCTTCCTTGTATGATTTTGTGTTTTATTAGGCTAATTCACTCAGTGATTCAGGGGATGCAGATTACAACAATGCCTCTAGATTCAGAATCAGCAGAAAAAGGAAAACCAAGATCTATAATGGTATTAAAAGCTAAGTTGACCCATGTTAAAGAACAAGGACTTAAAAAGATTGAAGTAGACCAGGAAATGCTAACTACACTTGAAAGAGAGTGTGAAAGACTAGAAGCAGTAACAGAAATGCTGGAAAAGTTTGAAGCTGAAAAGAGACAACGAGAAAACCAAAATTCTGAAAAATATAAAAGATATCAGGGCACAGCTTTTTAAATACAGCATGAATCATAATGATCAAGAAGAGAAATGGGGGATTTGTGATAAATAGGTATGATGCGTGCTGATAAAAATTGATACAGTAAAATAGTTAAAAAGTTGTAATGCCAAAGAAGAGAGGGAGAGGAGGGGCCCCCTCCCCTTCCCAGCAGATGTTCTCAAGGACCACAGGAAAGAAGGTGAGATACAGTTGCTAAAAATGACTAAGAACCTGGTTCGGTCCCAGAAAATGCTGATTATAAGGGATTTATTGCCTTGATATGTAGATGCAGTGATACGTTAGTCTTGGCTTGGTGCGCATGTGTAACCAAAGGTGAATTAAAGGACAAAGAGGAAGAGGAGAGGTCTTCATCCAAAACAACCCCCAAAGACTTGTGCGACCACCAAACTGAATGGTGGCACATACGTGATAAGGGTGGTAATGAGGATGGAGATAGAGATATGACAAACTGAAAATGGGAGGAGATGGCATGTACACATGACATATAAGGGGTGATTTTCACTTGGCAAGCTTGTATGAGGTGGCAAGGGTCCAAGAACTCTGTACCCCGCGGTTATCTTTTGCTTATGCGCTATTATTGGAACCAAATTATCCCTTATTTTATTCAAGTTATATTGTATCCAATTTTATATCTTTTTTTTTTATTTTAACTATTTAAATAAAATTGTTACTACTTTTAATATTGTTTGGCTTTTTTTATGATGGGATAAATGGGCAAACATAACATCATGATGCCATTAACTTGAGAAATGAGGAGGGTCCTTGCTGGGGCGTGGAGCACATGGGGGACAATCTGCTGGGTGTGGCACAGCCTGCGCAGCAGGTGCAGCTCCTGCCAAAGGAGTCTTGTATGACTGTCCTGGCCTTAGAGCTCTACTTTCTATGCAAACTGATGTTTCATGTTAGCCTTGAGAAGATGAACCACTTTACAGGCACCTCCACAGGCTGACAGCCATGGCACAGTTGAAGCAAATGCTGCCTTGAATGTTGGTGCTGGGCCTGATAGTTCCCAAGAGACACTCTCTAGAACAGGACAGCCTGGCTAAACTGCCTGCCACCCTTTCCTCAGCTTTGCAATAGGGTAAAACATTCAGATGCATCCATTGCCAAGCCCCACAGCAGAAACAGGCTGCATTGCTGGATATTCTGCAACTTCACAGCCCACAACGCGTTTTCCCTGCATTTGTTGTTTTCCAGAGGTCTGCAGATTTGGGGATAAATGGGTGGAAAGAGCCTCAGTCCTGCTGTAGCTCTGTGTACTGGGTGCCCTCTGATGGGTCAGCATCAATTGTCCTTAATTGCTAAATTATTCATATGTCATCTATTACTTTAATCTTTCTCCGAGTAAATACTGTGAAAGAAACTGAGTATCAGACAGTGCAGGGAGACTGAATTCCTCCCTCTTCCGTGCAGGCAGGCCTAGTGTGCAATGCTACCTTTGTGTTTAGCTGAGGACAGAGCCTTGTGCAGGTGTCTGAAGGTGCAGGGAGAGCCCAGGCTCCTTCCCCCAGCAAGGGCAGGGAGCAGCTCTGGCCAAGGCCGGCGCTGCCGCTGCTCCTTGTCCCTGTGCACAGGGTTTGCTCTCTCCACCCCAGCAGCCGCCCCGCCCCGGTGCGCGAGTGTGCGGCCCAACTCCTCCTGTCCCTGGTGGAGAGAATTGGAGTCACCCAGCTCGCAGGCACCCCCAGGGCTGAGAGGCTGCCACACGTGGCAGGGAAGCTTGCTCAGGACTGCCACAAGGACACAAGTAATGATCTTCATTTCACCTCCCAAAACAGGAAAACCGTTTTGTGTCTGGCTGTAAAGGTGAAACCACGCAAGAGTGGAAACTAAAGGGAACATGAAGTTACCTCACGGTGTGAATAAGGGTCATAGAATCATGGAATATGCTGAGTTGGAAGGGCCCATCAGGGTCATCGAGTCCATCTCCTGGCCATGCGCAGTGACCCCAAGAGTCACTCCATGTGCTTGAGAGCATTGTCCAAACTCTTCTTGAGCTCTGTCAGCCTTGGCACTGTGACCACTGCTCTGGGCTGCCTGGGCAAATGGCTGTACTGGGAAACCTTGGGTTGGCCAGCAAAAAGGAGCATTGCCACCTTTTTCCTGTGGCTTGAAGGATTCTTTACTGAGATCAAAAGAGCTCAGATCAGCCCGTCCAACACTTTTGTTTGGCCTCAGGTGCACAACACAAAGCCAAAGTGTTGGCTAATGTTCATCACTGAAGGATACCAACATCCATTTTTCGTTAACTTCAGACTTGCCTAGAAATATTTCAGGGGTCTTTAGCCAAAATATTCAGTCTTTCTAAACCTGTTCTGCAGATTTCTAGAATGCTGTTATCTGTGGCTCAGTGAGTTCCAAACTTCTTCTTGAAGAAAACTGTGGTTTCCTACTGGCAAAATCGAAAAGGAATCTTGCGATTTCAATGGGGACCAATAGAGGAATCTTTGGTGCATATCCCTGCCCTTGATGGCATGCTATGCCATTTGATGGCTTTGACTGTGGGAAAGATTTTTTTTCTTTTTTTGGTTGCTTTCTGAAGTGTCCATGCCATGTCCCTCATATCTTGCCCCCTAAGTTGTGTCTTCCTCCTTGACTTTTTCCCCTGCTTTTGCAACATCTGTGAGCTTAGTTTTGGCATGTTTTGGTCTTTTGCAATGCATCTGATTTCCTCACAGCCTATTTTTTGAAGACACTAAAATTCCCGTGTTTCTGCTTTTTGCAATTGCATTTCATTTGAACCTATCTCCTTTCCGGAGTGTTTGTTAGCCTTTCTTTTGGGATTCGCAAGATTCCATATCCCTTCCCGAAAAGAAAAGGAAATTTCCTTACGGGAATGGAAAAGGAATCTTGCGATTTCAATGGGAACCAAGAGAGGAAATCTTTGGTGCATATCCCTGCCCTTGATGGCATGCCATTCCATTGATGGCTTTGACATTGGGAAAGATTTTTTCTTTTTTTGGTTGTTTTATGAAGTGTCCATGCCATGTCCCTCATATCTTGCCCCCTAAGTTGGGTCTTCCTCCTTGACCTTTTCCCCTGCTTTTGCGACCTCTGTGATCTTTGTTTTGGCATGTTTTGGTCCTTTGCAATGCACCTGATATAATCCCGGGCCATTTTCTTAGAGTCACTAAATTTCCCAAATTTTCTTTTTCTCTCCTCCAATTGCAATTTCTTTTGATGGTGTCTCCATTCCAGCGTGTTTGTAGGTCCTTCTTTTCTGTTTTGGCCTTCAGTGGGGATCAATTTTGGCAAGCTTTGCTGCATGTGCCTGCACTTGCTGGCGTATGGCCTGCCTGCATTTTGATGGCTTTGACTATGGGAAAGATTTTTTTCTTTTTTTGGTTGTTTTCTGAAGTGTCCATGCCATGTCCCTCATATCTTGCCCCCTAAGTTTTGTCTTCCTTCTTGACTTTTTCCCCTGCTTTTGCAACATCTGTGAGCTTAGTTTTGTCATGTCGGCCCCTGCCAGGCGTCTGAGCAGGGACGAGGAGGCAATGAGGCCCCAGGCCTGCAAGGGTCACTTGTCCCATCGTGGCCTCAGGCCCAGGCCCAGCAGCCATGGCCAAAGTGCTGCCCATGTTGGCTCTGGCAGGGCTGTCTCGCAGCTGCTGCCCATCCCTGTGCCCTGTGCAGCCCCGGCTGTCCCACGGTGTCCCTGCCCTGCGCCTCTGTCCCTGCAGGCTGTCGGCATCCCCCGGCTGCCCCACCTGGCCGGGCCCTTCCTTTGCTGACAGCTCTGCCTCCTGCCTGCCCCTGCCTGCCCACACAGAGCCTTGGGCTGCTCCAGGCTCCTGCTGGGGACGTGCTGCACCACAGCCCTGCCCTGCCAGGGAAATTCCTTTCTGCTGCTGCCCGGGCTGGGCCTCCCCAGCTGCCCTTGTGCGGGGTGCGGAGGTTCAGGGATATCACACCACAACCAATATGATCCAGTGAGGCCAAATTTATTATCCCTAAAAAGACTATATTTATAATAAATCTCTACTGTCCACGTGTCTCTAGCTAATACATGATTGGTTAATCCTAGTTGTTTACACATCTAAAAGAGAATGCTGATTGGATCACCTAATTTTTCATGCGTCTTGCTGTCCTCTTCTGGCCCACTCATGGTTCAATTTTTTCCTTCTTTCCCAAGCTTGCTGTCAAACTTGCTGAGTCCTGATGACTCTTCTTGTATTTTTCTCAAAGATATACCAACCCCATTTCTGAATATGTCCATTATCCATTGTTTGTGAATGTGTCCATTGTCCATTAGTACAAGCAGGTTGGATTGTGCATCGGCTGAATATGGCCCTTGTCTAGCCAGAACTCCTCAATCTGCAAAAAACTTTTAGCAGTTCCCCAGTTTTGTTTTTGCACAAGCCAGACTGATTTAAAAGCACGCTCAATTATTTTCTTCACAGCAAGGCACTACAGGCAGAATTGAAAAAAGAAGACAAAGTATCATTATGCCAAAGGGTACTGAATCCTTGAGCCAGCCTGTTATTCCCTAGGATTTTAGCCACTCATCAAAAGAATTCTCAACCACTGTGAGCTTTTTCATATTCTCCTTAAGCAATGACAATTTCTTGTCAATAGATCCAGAGAGGTCAGAGACATCCATGCAACACATCCCTTCAAAATCTTCATGCTCATCTCCTTGTGCTAGCAACAAAAAATTTATAGCAGTCCTATCCTGTAACACAGCGTGGTGTATGCTACCTACATCAGTGGTAAGCTCGTTCCGGATTGCAGATGTAATGTTAATTTGTTTTCCTGTCCAACAAGCCAATCGTTTGAATGATGTAAGGGCCTGTGATGAAGCTAATCCTGGTGTAAAAAGTGATGCCAGGATAACCGAAGGCCAATTCCACAATTCTACATTATCCTTGCAGTCTGAGCCTAATAGATGCTCACTACATTTTGGACGTTGGAATTTGTGCCTGATGTCAAGCATCTGTTGAATGCTAGGGGCAAACAGTGTCAATTTCCCAAATTAGCATGGTCCTCCTAATCCTTTCTGAGGAATTGCAGGCCAAGTTTTATCTCCACCAAAGAGAAACAAAAGTAGAAAAAAGTTATTGCAGAAGCTATTGTAGAAGGGACTCTTCTCTCCAATGATGTAGAAGCTTTTCTTGTAGTAACTAATGCTGCAAGTAGAGTTTGAGAACCTTTCGATTGGAAGATTTTAGAAAAGATGAGAGCTGCATTTTCACAATTTGGTTGAAAATGCCAACTTGCACAGTCACTTCTGCAGTATATTTTTCCATCTAATGCATTAATTCCAGCTGATGTGCATACCCTAATAAGACTTAGAATGCCACCCCATCAGCAGGTGATGTTTCATAAAAGCTGGGAGGAAAAGTGTGCTCAAGAGGCTGCAAGAGCTAGAGTGCAGGGTGATCCTCTGTATGGTTTAACAGCACAACAGTTACTTGGCAAAGGGCCCGGGGCTACTGCCACTGCCCAGGCTAGGAGCATTGATCAAGTCTTACAGATGAGCCAACAACTAGCATGTAATGCATTTCTTGCACTTCCAGATAAGTTACACACTATGTCTTTTACACAGATTTGTCAAAGAAAGAATGAAGACTTTGATAAATTTGTAGACAAATTACATGAAGCTATCTATAATCATTCTGATTTCAATTCAGACACAAAGATACAATTGGATGGACTTTGGGATCATTTCTCCATTCCAAATGGCTTTACCCTCTTTCCCAGTCAAAAGAGCCTTCCATCTCTTCCAAAAATTGCCTGCTGAAACTCTTCTGCTCCCATCCAAATCAGTTCACTACTCCAGCATAACCCTTGAAGCACGGACAGATGACTCTTCAACTAATTATAGTAGAAAAGAAGGGTATTTATTGCAGCCCTGGTCACATGTGAACTAGTTTCCAGAGACATGTGCAAGGAGTTGCAGACTCCTGCTCTCTATTTCTACAGAAAAGGATTTACATTAGGTTTCTAAGGACCCAAAATACATAATTATTACCTGCCTGCTTCGCATTTTTATCAGCTGAATATCTATTACAGCTGCGCAATTGTATTCCCTTAAGTGGATTGGTGGGATTTTGAAATGAGGGAGTGGTTGTATGGGAGGAAGAAAGCAGTCTTCCTCATGGTGAACTCTCCTCCCATGGCCAGTTGGCAAGACCTTTTGACCTGCTGCTCATGGTCCAAGCCTCTCCTAACTGTTCAATTATTCTTAAGGCAAGGTCTTTCTATGGTCTCAGCTTCTTCACAATTGCTTCCTCCATCCCTGTCACTCCTAGCTTTATGTTCCTAATATATTTGGTACTCTTTAACTAAGGCACATGATTTCTGCTACCTGTATTACTAACTTAGCTTCTTACCTCATTTTAAAATCTTAACTAAAATATGCAATCTTCTACTATCCCAATTCTCTTCCCAGCTGGGCCCTCGACCCATCTGCACTTTTCAATTTTCCTCATTACATTTTCAGCTAAGCCCTTGACTCACCTCAGGCACATCTCCGACTGCCTCTCTCCCAGCAGCTCAGAGCTGCATTGCACAGCGCTTGCTGTGTACCACAAGCACAAAGCAGACTGGCCTGCTGGGCCTGAATATTTCTGCCAAACACTCTGCATCTCACACCTTTGCTCTGGCTCAGTGCAGAACTGCAGGGTTGCAGGCGCTTCCTCCCAGAGCTGCGTGAGGCGCTGGCTCCTGCAGATGGGCCCTGCCAAGCTGTCCCTGCCTCACGCTGGCCTCGCTTGCCTGGCACAAGTGCCGGGCCTGAAGGAGCTGCCCTGTGCTCCAGCCTGCCGAGCAGCCCGGCTCCCTGCCCCGGTGCCCAGAGTGCTGCACACACTGCTGGCCTTTGCCAGGAGTCGCAGGGCAGCCGGCGGAAGAGGAGGAATCCTCAGGCAGCCCAGCGGCCCGCGGCTGCCCTTGGCCTTTCTCTGCTCCTGGGCACACTCCAGACGGCCATGGCCCCCAGGCCGGGTTGTGCCCAGCACGGCTGCGCTTCCCCTCGGCAGCAGCCAGCTGCCACCTGGGCTCTGAGAGCGGAGGATTCGCCCGCTCCCAGCAAGAGGCACCCAGGGCCCGGCTGCTGCCTCTTGCAGCTCCAAGGGCCTCCTTCCAGCCTGCCTCTGCCGGGGCTCAGGCTGCTCCGGCCTCTGCCGGGGCTCTGCTGGGGCTCCAGCCCGGGCAAGGCCGGGCCCGCTCTCACCTCACAGGCGCTGACAGCTCTGCGCCACAGGAGACCTTCCCGAGCACCCTCTCTGATCTTTCTGCTTTCTCACTTGAGCAAGGCTCTCCTCCAGCCAAAGAGATTATTGCATTTAGGGATACAAATCCAAGTGGCAGGAACCCCATTGCTCTCCAGTCACAGCTGAAGGCCTGCATCTGCACAAGATGTTTGGGCTGCCTCATTCTTCCTTTGGTTTTGCCTTCAAATGCCATTGCCCTTTCTGCCTCAACTAGAAATACCACAGCTGTGCCATAACCAGCCAGTGGGTCATATTCCAAAGGCAGTGCGGTCTGGAGAGGATGAATGAAGAAGAGCCCTCCTCACTTATGAAACCATACAAAAAAAGCCATATGTGTGACTTAGTACCAATAAAAAACAATTGGTAATTCAGAAGGAAATGTTGAATTTTCTGTAGGGGTCAGAAGGAGGAGAATCTTCCAAGTGAGTTGATGTTTCAGAAACTTTATTAATTACAACTCTAATCTATAATTCTATGCTACAAATCTCTTTAGCAACCCTACTCTACAATCCTACTCTAAATTGGTAACAGAGATAACATCTTGACATAATTGCTATGTTCTCGTCTCCTAGGGTTAGGCTTAGGCTTAGGCTTAGTCTTAGGCTTAGGCTTAGACTTAGGTTAAGGTTTGGGTTTAGGTTTAGGCTTTGGCTTAGGCTTAGGTTTGGGGATAGGGAAAGGGTAAGGGAAAGGGTAAGGGATAGAGATAGGGATAGGGTTAGGGTTTGGGTTAGCATTTAAGGTTAGGGTTAGGTTTTAGGTTTAGAGTTTAGGGTTAGGGTTATTCGTCTTCTTCACTGAGTTGATGACTTGTGCCAGGATGAATGGTGGCTTGGCTGAAGTTACAAATGGATGCTGTCCACCGGAAAAAAAAAAAAAAAAACAAAACAAAGAACAGTGAACCATTACTTTCCAAGCTCATTGCTTCAGGGACTCAATCAGGATACATCAAGTTCCTGGAAAGACCCAGAAAGAGGAGCAATGGGACCATCTGCTCCCCAGTCATCCCCAATGTGCAAGACCTTGCCATCACAGGCAAACCTGGCCCAGAATCCCACTCATCTGTTTATTGTGATGTCTTCATCATGCTGGGATTTTTGCCCTGCCAGCGCTCTAGAAATGGCGCTTTCTGTCCCTGGGTTTTCTTCCTTTCAGGAAACTCCAATGACTCACATAGGTCCGTGCCTTTGAAAGACAGGCACTGTGCTGATTCCCACAGGGACAGAAAGCAGTGTCTGCCTTTCCATGCCCTGCCCCTCGTGTGCTGGATGGCACCTTCCTTCCCAGCAGGGCCAGCCCAGTGGCACTGGGCCCTGCAGTTCCCTCTCTGCCACACAACCTGCCAGTAACCCTGGCACAGTTCCCGTCTGCTTGAGCGTGCCAGGCAGCAGATGGGGCTGGGACAAGTCCCTCCCAGCTGTCCCTGTTTGCATGGCAGAAACCTCTGAGGGTGGGCTGGGGGGCACCAACCAGGGCCCCTCAGAGGCTCACAGTGAGCCCCCCACAGCCCCTCCTGCCCACAGCCAAATCTCTGACCCCTAGGCTGGGACTGGCTTCCTTGGGTTCCTCCACCACCATTTCATGTCTCTGTACCCTGCATTGCTCTACTTCAATTCTTTTGCCATTAGATAAAGCTGAACACTCCACAAAATCACAAAAGAGGGCAACAGACACAGTCAGAGGACAGAGCACCTCTCCTCACAGGAAATGCAGAGGGAGCTGGAGTTATTCAGTTTTGTGAAGAACAGGCCCCGGGGAGACTTTATTGCCACTTTCCAAAACTTCACAGTGGCTTTGAAGAAAGTGCGGGACATCTTTTTTAACAGGGCCAGTTACAATAGGATATGGACAACTATTTTTAAACACTAAGGGCATCTAATCAGAGTAGGTCTAAGGAAGAACTTGTGTACTCGGAGCATGGTGCCACCCTGGCACAGCTTGCCCCAAGAGCTTGTAGGTGCCCCATCCCTGCAACCATTCCGGCTCCGGTGGCAACGGGCTCTGAGCAACCTGATCTCTTTAAAGATGTCCCTGCTCATTGCAGGACACTTGCACCAGAGGACATTTACAGGGCCCTGCCAGCCCAGCCCAGTCTAGGATTCCTCACCATTTTCATTTGAAGAGCAGCAAGAGTGGAGGTGAGGAGGAAGGGGGCTCATCTGCTGCCTTGGGCTTGAGTGGAGGAGGAGCCCATCCCTCAGAGCCTGTTTCACCTGCAGCCCCTTCACATTTTACCTGCAGGAGCTCCTTGGCAGACCAGCGCTGCTCCTCGTCTGTCTGCAGGCAGCAGCTCAGGAAGTCACGCAGCAAAGCCGAGAGGAGCTTGGGCTGCCGCAGCTGTGGAGTCCCTACTGTGGCTATCAGGTATGTAGCCTGGAGAGAAAGGAGACACCAGGCTCCACCTCCTGCTTTCACATCTCTAAGGCTCTCCCAGATCCCTTTGTTTAACCTCTGTTCTTCAGTGGCAGTTTCTGCCCTGGCACAGACCCAGAGATGACTTTCCTTTACCAACCAAAAACCCAAACCCCGATGCAGCCACAGCTTTTCCACCATCCTGCAGATCTTGCCTTGGCAGCTGATTTCATTGCCTGACCTAGTTAGTGGGAACTACATCAGCAAAAGGACATTTGCTTCTCTGAGGATTCATGCCAGCTTGAGATGGTTTTTGGAAGAGGGACTTTGCTACACTAACTAATTTCAAGGTTTAGTACATGAAAGGCATCTCTGCAGTGCTTGTTGGTCCTTTAAGCGCACGTGCCCTAGAACAAAACTCATCAAGCTTTTTGTGCTGTTCTTGAAAACAATGGGAATTGGAAGAAAAGAAAGGAAATCCATCAGTTAATACCCAGGTAGGGAAACAAACATTTACAATCTCCTCTTCAACACAGACACATTAAGATGCCTGCACAAATGTATTGGGATGAAAATGCCTGCTTGGGCACACAGGAGCCACTTGCAGCTCTGTCTCTCAGCAGTCTGAAAATTTCAGCTTCCCATTTTTGCAGCCAAAGAAAAATTGTCTAGGTCAGAAGAAGGAGAGGTTCCATCCCTATGGACACCCTCTAGTCATTTGGCTGCTCAAGTCAATGCATTAATGGTAGGCCCATGCCAGAAAGTGCCAGGAAACAAACAGGAGGTTTTGGCAGGCTCTCCACATCACCAGGCTCTGGCTTGGTGACGTGCAGAATGTTGCTTGGGCTAGGAGAGAAACACGGTCACTGAGTGTTTCAGCAGCACTGCACAAGAAGCAGAAGAGACTCTGTGCATTACACCCTCATGCCCATGTTTTCCAGTGAGAAGAAACTGCACACAGGGTTAGGTTCCTCTCTAAAGACCACGGTTTTAGAAACTTTGTTGGGTTTGGGTTTCCTTCCTTCATTTCTGGAAAGATAACAACACTTTTAAGATGCTTTTCCCCTGTTATTAAGGCCATCTACACAGACAAAAGAACTGGAACCACTAACCCAAAGGAAAGTGTTGAGTGAGAATGGAGTTTGTTTGGAGTTTGTTTGCAGGTGGTAAGGCTTGAGTTCCCCCACTGATGCAAGCAAAAGTACAGCAGATGCTGATGTGTTGCAGGGACATTTGTAGGAGGGGACCTTGGTGGAAGTAGTTGCAGCAGATGGCAATGGGATTTTGTCCAGTGGCACACAGGACATGGGACAGGTGAGAAAGACAGTGGGATCAGTGAGTATTTGCTCCTTACCGTGCCAGAACTTTCGCCCAAGTAAGGAGGTTCTTGTTCTATCATTTCAATTCCCACAATTCCAAAAGACCATATGTCCACTTTGGGGCCATATGGTTGACCTGTCACCACTTCAGGCGCCATCCACCAAGGAGTCCCGGTTACCGAGCACCGTCTGCTCTGCTCAGGGCTGAGCTGAGTAGCGAGGCCAAAATCAGCTGAGGAGAAAACAAAATACTGGTTTTATCTGAATTCTGTGCAATTAGGAAAGCAAGCAAAAGAATTCCCCGGTAGAAGTTTGAAATTGCTCTGTTGAATCTCCTGGCATTGGCGACTTTAAAAATCCCCCCATGTTTTACACTGTCTCTAGCAGTGGCTTTTGTTCTTTGGAAACTTTAGACTCGTAACTCCCTCCCTCTGGAAGGGACCCACACAGAGCAAGGCCACTCTTGACTGCTTGTGGCTCCTTCTACCTCTGTGCACGTTGCAACTGTGCCCTCAGCTCGCAGCAGGGGTCCCTGCACTGCCACCAGCACCATTTTTGGGGAGCTGGCAGTCACGCCAAGCAGCCCCACACCCACATCCCTGGAACGCTGCACCTGACCAAGAATATACTGACCCAGTTTGACAGAACCGTCCGTTCTGAGAAGGATGTTGTCACTCTTCACGTCTCGATGGATCACATCGTTTGCATGAAGAAAATCCAGTCCTTGCAGGCACTGAGCGAGAAAACAGAAACAGAAGGGCAAAAATGAGTGATGTGATTTCATCACACAAGAAGGGAAACAAAGAATCTAAAAGATTCCCTCTCCAGGGGAATGGGGAGTAATGGCACAACAGTCATGGCCACTGAGAGGAAGAGCTTGCTGCTCCAACACTTGCAGAGCAGGACCTTTCTGAGGAAAGGCACGTCAGCTTTTGAAAGAGCAACAGCACCTGCTGTTGTAGGCTGTCCCCTGCCAACCAGCCAGGATGACTCCTGCTGCAGCGCATGTGCTCAGAAGCAAAGAGCATTCTGGCTGCACTCCTATCCTTTTTAGCTGAGCACTGAGAGAAACGAGTCTCTCTCTTCTTTCTTTGCTCTTTGTTTCAAATCCTGCCACCAGCACCTTTGCTTTTACAAGCAAGGAATGCAGTGAAGACAGACTCCAGGCAAACATTTAGAGAGGCAAGGTGGAGAACAGCAACTACAAATACAAGAGACAGAGCGAGAATACAACAGCAGGAGATAAGAGTACTGGCACTGAGTACAGGGAGTGCAGGGGCACTGGCAGGCCTTTCACTTGAGATGCTTTTACTTGCCCATAGCATAGCAGCGACACAGAAACAAAGCTCGGCACAGGAAACCTCTCCTGTTCTGAGCCCCTGTTTCCCAGACAATCCTGCCCAAGCCCTTGGAAACACAGATGGCATTGCTGACCTCCCGACTGATGGCTGCCATCTCATCTTCAGACAGGCAGGTCTGGCTGACGATGTCGCTCAGGACACCTCCATCCATGTACTCTAAAACCAGCAAGAGTTCCTCGCCCAGAAGGTAGCTGAAAGAAGGAAACAAGGGGGTAGAGATGAACATGCATGGCTACGTTGATTTTTTGCTTCCAGGTTTCTTATTTCCAGATGCCTTTGTGACAAGGACAGAATCAAAGGAATAGACATTCCCTCTTGGCTGTGCATTATTTGCAATCTGTGCAGTCTCATAGAGAAAGACACATCTGTGAAAAAAGTGATGTCCTAGATGGGCAGCATATGAAAAGTGCAGTTTAGAAACAGCCCAGATACAAAACATGCCAGGCATGGTGTTTCTGGAAATAAGCACCTAGCCTTCCTGGCATGCATAGCAATGGCAAAGAGGGGCAACAATCCAAGGGAAATCCACTTTAGGATGGTTCATCTGCACTTAAGAAACTTTAAAAAACCAATCCCAAATAAATGTGGAGGCAGTGAACTTTGAGGCTATTGAGTTAGGAAGATACAGCTGATCCAGGTTTTGAATAATTTTGGAGTAATTATCAAACTAGGTGTGCCAGGGAAGACTCATGCAGACAAGATGCACTCTCTTCTCATCCATTGGAGATGAGTAGAGAAATATGAATAAAGAAAAATTAACAGCTTTACTTGCTGCCACTGACCAAAGTGGGTTTTTAACCTCTCATGTTTGCTTTATGTAAACACACATCCATGGGATAAGACCATGACCTCTCACCTGTCTAAATAATTCACAACATTGGGACTCCTATACGTCTTCATGATCGTTATTTCATTAAAGGTTAGCTCCTTCCTCCTCACTCCTTGAAGATTTATTTTTTTTATTGCCACCTAAAATGACATTGAAAATCAGGAACTTGAGGGGTTGGTGGCACGAGACCACAAGGCACGTGGAGCGAGTGATTTTGCAATGACACAGCTGAACTGTGCCAAACTGCCTTGTGATTAGGCACTGCAGTAATCAGGAACTGACATTCCAACAGCCCATTTCTCTGCTCCCTTGGGAGCCAGTTACAGGACACGTGGGGCCACTGACATTTTGCCTTGACCACTTGGTAACAACGGTGTCTCAGTTATCACCCACAAACCTCTGACCGCACTCTCTGCTGCTTTGTTTGGGACTCAGAAGAAGGAATCCATGCCTTAATACTCTGTGGATACATCTTGTGATATGGGCAGGGCTTAGGGCTTTCAAGGACGCCTTGCAGATCTCTCCCTACGTGCAGTTCCCTAGTGCAGCACTGCAGGTGGCTAAGGAACTGCCAGGAACTTTCAGATGGATTTGCTGGCAGCCAGAAATGAGAATTCAGGACTCTGAAGCTGTAGCCCCAAAGAGCAGTGAGGTGCTCGCAGGCACCACCTTTGTTTTAGCAATGGAGAGCGAGTGAGCGCGTCCTTCTCTGAAAGGAACCGCTGCCCTCCGTGCCTTCCTTCCGGCAGCTGAGGAGGACAGAGTCCCAAATGTGTTCTGTGGGCTGGCACCAGTCTGTGCTTCTTGTGCCTTTTCAGCACAGCTCTGCCCAAAGCTCCAGCCACAGCTCACACCAGAGGGGAAAGCCCTCGAGTGCAGCAGAGCCTGCAGGGGCTGTTGACATTTACCTCTCCTCCTGTGGCACTGTCGAGTGCTCTGTAAACATGCCCAAAAGTCCTAGAAAAAAAACAGAAGCAGAGAAAGGAGAAGCTGTTTAGATCTTGCAGTGAAAGCCAGCCCACACAGGAGATCTCTGCTGCAAGTGTCAAAACCTGCAGGATGCAGGAGGGCTCTGCCAGAAGGGAGATGATGCATTTTCCTCTCAAGTGCATGGGCACTGGGCCTGTTCCTGAAGCACTGGGGTCCAATTTCTAAAGGGAGTTTAGTCTTTCCTCTTCGGTTTCACTGTCTAAACAGTGTGGTTCCTATCCTGACCACAGAGTGTTTCCCTCTTCAAACCAGGGGAAAGAATTGTTCCTGGGAACTGTTATCTCACAGCTTTGATAGGGCATAGGTTGCTCTTTCAAGCAAGCAAGTTTCTTCTCTTTTCATTAGTGTGCCAGTATGATTTTGAGACACACAAAAAATGCTAAAGAAATTAACACAGAGCTGTCCCACACTTGAGAGACAAGGAGACCTTCCAGGTCCTGTTGCTTGATGCAGGCAAGACCTCGGTAGCAAGGCATCTCTGACAATGCCTTCTGAGCGCACTCACAAATTCTGAGCAGCATTGAGAGATGGGACAACCTATCCCCAGTGTGTGATAATCTTTGTAGCTGGCCTGCCTTCACGCTGGATAGACATTCCACCCCAAACACACCTGGCCCACGGTTGTGCAGGAGTAACTGCTGTTGGACTCACCCGCTGCCAATATAATTCAGATGTGTGTATTTCATCAGGGGATTTTCAGTGGTGTTCACCATTCTCCCTGAGGGAAACAAAATGCAAGATGCTGTCTTTAAAGCAGAGATCCCAGCTTCCAGGAGATACAAAAGGCAGCCCCAGCGCCTGGAGCTCTGAGCCCTTTGTGGTCGGCTGGGTAACAACAACCACAACCAGGCAGACAGCCCTGCAGCACAGGTGGCCAGCACAGAGACTGATTTGTACAGTCTTTTGAAGAGTTCTCTTGACAGGAAACAAAGCACAGGGACATACAATCCCAGGAGAGGAGGACATCTACCCCACCTTTCAGCAGTTTGCCAAAGGAATGCCTTCCCATTTGTAAACCAGAGCAGCTCCAGCTGTAACCGATCCTGACGGGGCTTTCAGCATCAGGACCCTGACCTGTTTGTGAGCAGGCTGAGCTCAAAGATGCCCCTCTCCCAGCTAAGGAAGGCTCCAGCCTCTGCAGTCCCTCCAGCCCTCAGGGACAGGGCAGCGACCACAACAAGGCTGGCAAAGCCCCAGCATGAGCACTGACAGGCACTGATGGGAAGAAGCCAGAGTGAGCCTGAGCCCCAGACAAGCTGTTGCCCCCATTCAGGACACAACAGGATGGGCTTTGAGATCAGCCACACCGAGGCACACATCAGTGCCCTTTTTGTCCCAACAGGTGATGGCAGACACAGAATCCACTGGGCTCTGGTCTCAGCCCCACCAGGTCTCTTATCTGAGAGCACAGCACTGGCAGCTGTTACGGGCAAGAAGCAGATTCATTGGGTTGTGCTGCAGAATCACAAAGGGCTTGATGTGTTTTCCTAGAGACTGATCTGAGCAGGGCCTGGGCCAATGGGTAGGATTCTAACAGTCATGGGAAAGAGTGGGAATCAGGTATGGAAAAGTGCCATGCATCTGAGGGATATACCATGGCTGGGCTGGAGGCTCTCTCCTGAGAAATGCCTGCAGTACAGTTTTATCTGATCACGCCACTTGGATGTGTCTCCTGGACACATCTTGATAAGCATAAAACTAGAAGATTAAATAAAGTTTGTTATCAAAGTCTCTGTTTTTTCTTTGGCGGCACATGGAAAATACCTTGTGCTCTCTATTTGTCCTGTAACCTGATGTTCTTTCAAAGTAGTTCTTATTGACAAAAAGATAGCATTCTCTTCTTGACAAAAATATAGCATTCTCATGAAAATAAACTGCAGATGTAGTAGTGGTAACAGCAACAGTCATAAAAATGACATCAGTAAAACTGAGGGTAGAAGGCCTCCTTCAGGATGGAGAAAAACACAACAAAAAACCCCCACCAAAAATGAACAACAGAAAAGCAATCCCACCCCACCCCACCCCCCCCCAAAAAAAATGCCCAACCAAAAAGACAAAACTCCAAAGTCAGTCCATTTCTGTGAAGTTTTTTTGCTGTGATGACTGGTTGCAAGTCAGGAGTCTGAGGAGAATTTAGGAAGCTAAAAATTCTGTTCAGTTTGGCCACTAGCACACAGGACTTGCCTAGATCATTTGCTTGGTCACAGCCTTCTGCTGATCCAAGAACAATCCCTGCTTCAGCCTTTAGCAGAGAGGGAAGCTCAGGCAAACCCAAGCCAGTCCCAGGTGCCCTCAGAGGCAGCAGGAACACCCAGAGCTCTCTCGCTGCCTCGGAGCACAGCACTGCCTCTGGGGAGTCCTAAATGGCCCTGTGACACCGAGCTCAGGAGGAGCATTTGGTACAGCTCTGCTGACACCTGCACACAACACACTGTCCCTCAGATAAGAAACACCCCAGACGTACCCAGCAGCTCCAGGTACTCCTCCTCAATCTCCTGTTCCCAGGATGTGCCCCAGCCTGAGTTCCCAGGTTTCACAGAAGGGCTTCCTCGAGGTGATGCTGCTGCAGCAGCAGGTTCAGAGCCCATGATGTGCTGGACCTGGAGCATTTCTGGTGGGCACTGTTCCTGTGCCTCACTCCTAAATTGGGGTTCTTCATTGCCACACATTCCCTGCAAGTCTTCGCAGGCTGCCCGGTGAGATGTCAACACTTGCACCTCAAGTCAAACAGAACAAAGCAGTCAGACACTACAGCTTGTCCCTGTCAGCCAGGAGTCATCGACTGTGAGGAAAGGCAAAGAACAGACTGACAGGGGATACAACAGCTTGTTTCAATCCTCCATCTGGGTCACCAAGTTCCACTGTAAAAACACCTCAAGAAAAAAGGAGAGCAGGAACAGGCCAGCAGGAATCAATTTGGATGACTGCTGGCCAAAAGGCCAAAGGACAAGTTTCACTGTCCAGGGCTAATGTTGAGATTCAGCACACCGGGAAATGTCCTTCAGAGTGACTGTGATACACACACACTACAGCAGCATGGCACTCAGAGGCATGGCCCCACTCCCTGCTGCTCTGCACTGGAAAGGCAAGAAGGGCAGAAACCACCAGACTGGTGACTGCAGTGGCTGCATCCCTCTTTCACTCACTTGGTTTTGCAGAGACTGACGGAAGCGATTAAGTTTCTCTCTGATGATTTTCATTTCTTCCTCCAGCTGCCTATGCCTTGCCTTGATCATACTGTGAGCTGTCTGAAGCTCTGCATCCAGCTGTTCCTTCATGTTCTCTAATAAACAAAAGAGAGGACATTTCATGAGTGGAGTGGCTGCCACTCTTTCACTCACCTGGTTTTGATGATCGCCCCTCTGCTGATGGAGATTCTCCTCTTGAATTCTTCCCATGTCTTCCTTGTTCTTTCTCTTCACTGCCATGATGTCACTCTGAGCTTCGGGCAGCTCTGCTTGTGGCTCTGCCTTGATGTTCTGTACACACAAAAGCAGAGCAAGGGACTGAGAGCTGCCATCAGGCTCAGCTTTTTTCCTCTTGCAGCCTCAAAATCACATTTATTCAGCCCCTTCTTTCTGCTTCCCTGCCCACATCTGCCTCCATTGCAAACCTCCTGTCCCAGGGCTGATCACTGCAGATTGCAAGGCTCTGTGCTTCCATTGCCTGTGGGACTCCTGGCCTCCTCAGTCCCAAGAGCTCTGGTTTATGCCCCTCTCCCTGCCCTTCCCTCTGTGGCCTGGCCAGTCAGGCTTACCTGGCCATTCTCCTGTGGCTCTTCCACCTGCTGCCTGAGCTGCTCTTCCTGCCCTCGGGCTGGGAACAGCTCTCCCTGAGTCTGGCATGGCAGCTCAGATGAGGCAGTGTGCTCCTGCTCTTTCTCTAGAAGCACCTGCACGGAAAGCAAGAGAAGATGGGTTTCAACTTCCCATACGCCCTTTGTGGGCCAAGACTCACAGACTGCTGGGCTCACACGTTCCCAAAGCACTGTGCTGCTGCTCTCCTGGGTCGTTCTCTGCCCGAGGGGAGGCACAGATTCCAAAGTGACCCTGGCCCTACAATCAGGGGCCATCTGGGACTGAAGCTCCAGCAGCCTCTCAGGCAGCTGACAGGGAAGGGGTGGCATTTCTCAAGGGTCTGGTGAGGGCCTCCCTCTGCTTCCGCCGTGTCCTGTTTGTCTTTCAGTAGTGACTGACTCCCCGCCCTGTGCCACAGCTCCATCCTGGCTCTGCAGGGGCTTCCTGGGTGAGCTCACTCCTTGTGAGAGACACTTCTGGAGTTCACCTTCTCTTCAG
Organism: Ammospiza caudacuta; assembly: GCF_027887145.1. Lineage (NCBI taxonomy): Eukaryota > Metazoa > Chordata > Aves > Passeriformes > Passerellidae > Ammospiza > Ammospiza caudacuta. The sequence goes on along the minus strand of NC_080614.1, from coordinate 1,598,195 downwards.
GCCTGCACCAGCATTCCTCCCTCCTGACATCCACACTCTTGTTAGAAAACCGGGTCATTCAGGAGATAAGGATGCATGCAAAGGTCTCTGATGGAAGTCAGAGAACCTCTATGGCCACCTCAGTATATGGAGGAGGACCAAGGTGTTTCTTCTCCCTCTTTTGTCAACGGAGAATTCTGACCAGCAGTAACAGAGTTTCTCATAAGGCCCCGTTAACGAATGCACTTACACAGCCCTGGGGATGCCAGTGAAGGAAACCATGTGCCATGTATGGCATGGCATGTATGACCAGAGTCACCAGACCCCAGCTACAGCATGGGATAGTTCCATTCCCTTAAGACATGCAAAAATTTAAAGGACAAATGAAGGCTTCAGGTCAGAAAAGGCTGGAGTAGGAAAACATGAGGGGAAAAAACAACCATCTCTGGAGGGGGAAACATCTCTGCCTGCTCAGGATCAGTCAATGGAACTTGTCTCTACTTCTCTCCTGAATAGATGCCTTTGCATCTTCCACTGCTTTGGAGCAGAGCCAGGAAGATTAAAATCGATAGATAGACAGATCTCACTTTTATCATCTCTCTTTACTGTGCTGTAGTATTTACATTCTTTGAATGGAGAGAGATATAATTCTCTCTCCTAGGTTTTTTTTAAGGGAAGAGAGTGAGAAACTCATAGAAGGAGAGAAAACAATTATTATCTCTACTTGCTGTTCTTGTTTTTTAGTACATGAAGAATGTGTTATAGTGATTGTTTACAGAAAGTGATTTGTTAATTGGATTTTAGAGATAGTTGTTTAGACTGATTAGATAATTAGATAAAAGGCTGTGTGGAGACAGTCACGAGTTTTTCTTTCGTATGGTTTCAGTATAATATCTCTTTAGTATAGTTTTAATATAGTACTAGTGTAATATAACATAGCTTAATAAAGCATTTGTTTAAACTTCTAAATCATAGAGTGAAAGCACATTTTTCGCCACGTGGGGGTCACCCTGAATCAATCCTGTCCTTTCTGTCGCTACACACATCAGCACTCGGCAGCAGTGCCCCAACCAGCAGCCATCCTGAACTTGCTCTCCTGTTGCTTCAGTAACCCACACTCTTGGGGAATCTGGAGCATGTCGGTCCTTAAGGAATGCAATCAGACCCAGAGCATTGCACTGGGAACGGCTCTCTTTGTGCATCTGTGCTCGGGCAAGTTCTTCGCTTGGACTCGCCCACACTGATGGTGCTGAAGTGGCTGGAATCAGAAATGCAGCCCAGCCCCTCCCAGCTCCTCTAATCTCTGAGCACCAGCTGGAATGCAAGGGCATTGATTTCCTACTCAGTTCCCAAACACAACACACACTGATTCCCTGGGCAGCCAAAAGACACGGGAGCCGTTTACGTGAAAAGGATGGGCAAGCCCTACTGGCTGGTCTGGCACCAGAACAGCTCGTTCTGCACCAACATCCCTGCCCCAAACGATGTGTTCTTGTGCAAAAATACTGCATTGTCCAGAACTGCCCCCTTGAAAACTGAAATTCTAGCAGAATTTCTGCCAGTGCTGTAAAAGGGTAGGAAAGACTGAGAAAAAAGCTCCCTTGCTCCCTGGAGAAGGAGAAATTGCACAAGGCTTCTCCTTCTAGCAAACAAACAAATCAACAAAATATGAAAGCGTTACCCACACCAGTGTCTAAAGCACTTGGATGCAGTGAAGGGATGTTTGGCAGGCAAACAGCCCTCGTGCTGAGCATTGGCTCTATGGATCCAAGGCAGGGATCAATGGCAGTCTGCCTGAAGGTCCCTCATGAGCCCCCATTGTCCAGGCTAAAGCTCCCTCAGCACCTCCTCCCTGGCCTTGTGCTGCACCCCTTGCCCAGCTCCCCTGTCCCTCTGTGCCCACGCTGCAGCCCCTCCATGACTTTCTGCTTCCCAGGGCCCACAGCTGCACACAGCACTCCAGCTGTGGCCGCAGCGCTGCCCAGCACAGGGCCACGCTCCCTGCCCTGCTCCTGCTGCCCCATGCTGCTGGCACAGCCACCGTGCCCTTGGCCTTCTGGGCCCCCTGGCCCCACGCTGCCTCATCTCCAGCTGCTCACGGCCGCCAGCCCTGCGTCCTTTGGGCCCACGCAGCTCCCCAGCCACAAAGGTGCCCATTGCACTTCAGATACAGCAGGCACCGTTGCAAGATGGCCTTCCTGTTCTACCACCTCATGTTCCAAGTAGATATCATCAAGTTTGATAGGAATAGCATTCTAAGTCCCTCTCTTTAAATTAAAATGATCTAATTCAACTGTACAGGAAATTGCTCTTCATTAAATTTTCCCTATCTGCTGTCTGCAAGCATCGTTCTCTTTTCAAAACTAGGTTTTTAGTTCTTCAAACTCTGAGAAGGAAATTTAAAAATATCTATCTCTGCCTTTATTATTTTTGTTACAGGCATGAATATGGTTTTTCTTTCGGCCTTCCTAGCTGGCCCTCTACAGTCTACTGCTACTGGCCAAGCTCTCAGCTTGCTCTACAAGTCTTAAACACCAGGAACATGAAATGTTCCTTTCTCACTCACCTCGGGATCTTCAGCGCTGCTGAATACACGCTTCAGGTGTCCTGTAGTGGGAAGGGAAAATGAACCAGATGCTGTCAGAAAACTGCCTGGGCTGCTGAATCCCACAGAACAAGTCAACCCAAGCAGAGATGATTTCCCGTTTCACAACATCCCTCCAGGAGACACATCTCTTTCACACAGCCAGCAAGAGACCAGGACAATATTCTTGGTTGTGCCTACACTGCAGCCAGTTTAGCCAGGAAATGAATACAAATATGATCAAGCAAATGCAAAGTGTTTTTAGCACTCAATGCTCCTGTTCTACCAAACACATAAGACAGCTTCTGAAATCTTCTCCTTCAGGTACCCTTTTTTTTTCACTCAGTGTCATGCACTGATTCTGATTAACTTGCAGGAAACCGTTGCCCAGAAAAGCTTCCCCAAAATCCCCCAGAGGTGGCGCAGTTCTATTGTGGAAAAGCACAGCAGCACTTCCTTTCAAAGGGAACAACTATTTTAGCATTTAGTAAAAGGTCAAGTTAGTCAAATCCTTTCATGACAAAATTTAAAAAGAAAGAAGCTTTCTCGGAATTCTGGGAACAACTGCAGAGTTTTTGGAAAGCCTTAAAGAAGGTCTGCCAGTCTACATTTTCAAAGGTGTCTTGCTTCTCCCAGCAACCTGAGGAAATGACAGACTCTGCTGCCACAGACTCTCCCGTGCAGGGAACGCAAGCCCTGCAGGTTCCCCTGCAAATGCTGCCCCTGTGGCTACAGACACCCCCTTTTTAGCTGAACCTCTTGACAGGAGCTTTACCAAAGCAGAGGCATCCTAATGCTCTTTCTGTTTCAAAATCAGAAACTCAGCCCCCAAGAAAGAGCAGGAAGACATACAAAAGCCAGGTTAGGATACACCCTAAGCTAAGCAGAAGGGAAGCCTCTACTTACGTGCAAAATTTGTGAAATAATAAATGGAATAAGTAATGCCATATGCAGCAAAAGCTGCAGTGGCCAGATGGTTAATTATTGGCATATCTGCAATTTTTCTAAACGCTAAAAATACAAGCCTCTTGTCAGTGGGCAGCTGCCTACTGACAGATGCTTTGACCAGGAAGGTTCTCCTGATCTGAGCAAGGCCTAGGGCTGCTCTGACACTCAGGCCTTCCGTGCACCAAGGCAACCTTCTGATGCCACTATGATGACGGCGCAACCATGCCCTGACATCACAAAGGGACAGCTCTGTGTTGGTCTTTATGCAAAGCAATAACCAACCTTCCCTACAGAAAACACAAAAGAGCCTGGGAAATTCTCATCTGTCACAAAGCACCGAAAATTCCCCTCATGGGCCAAACCCTGTTGTTCAGGGGATCCAAGAGGAACTCCAGGAGTGCCCCAAGCACCTACAGCCTGTACCCCAACTGAGCACTCAGATGGGACACAAGCAAAGGAAACCAGACCAAGATAATGGCCCACAGCTTTGCACGTGTGAGAAATGACTCTCACTTTTAAAATTTTAAAGGTTTAGTAAACCTTAACAAAGGACTGAATAAGGAAAAGTCGCATCATTGGGAGTCTCTGTGATTAGCAGCCATGTGCTCATCTGCAAAAAGGATGCTCTGCCTTTTATACCCTCAGCCCCTCCAAAAGTTTTGCCAGTCAACTCTTTCTCTGCTGCCCATGGGTGGAGATTACTTTCCTGCATCCCGACTGGAGGTCAGGTGTTGTTACACCCTGCCTGCTGGTCACAAGCCAGCCCTCCCCAAATGCCCTGACTGCCCAGGCTGTTACAAGCGGGACGGGAAAGAGGACTATGGGAGGATATATTACAATATAATCACTACTCATGTGAACATCCACATAACATCTGCTTCTTAATTGTCAGAGCCAACCATTGCATTACTTGTCCAGAACACACAGAACCAGGAGAGAAGCCACTGTTGGCATCACAGCTGAAATGTTTCCTAACAAATCTCCCCACATATTTGCACCTTTATTGGACATGCCCAGGGCTCCGGTGCGGGTACATCTCTGCCTCTCTTCCCCTTTGGCAGCAGTGGAACTGGCAGCATCTGCCCGCCAGCAGCAGCTGCTCCCAGCTGGGAACGCCACTGGCGGCGCTGATTTCCAGAGGCTTCTGTGTGCCAGGGGAAGCCAAGGCAGGAGCGGGCTGAACGGTGCTGGCGCTGCTGCTGCTCTGTGCCAGAGAGCCCCGGCTGGGCAGGGCACGGTGCCCACTGCGCTGCGGGCTCCTTCTCCTGCCACAGCTGGGCACACCTGGCAACAAGGCATGACAACCTGTGGGCAAGCCAAGGGGTTTCTGGGGCTGCACTGCTCTGCACACACCCAGCACACCTGCAGCACACAATTTTAACCCTCAAACAGGTAAACCAAAGGAAAACAACTGGAAAAGATTACATTTTCACCATTCTTACCTGCTCAACAGAAGTCTTCAAAATGAACGTTACCAAGCAAGGCCCAATTCCTGCTGCCAGCTCAGGGTTAGAAGAGAGGCAATCCTTGATCTCAGCACTGGGTGTGTGGGGAATCACTTCCCTAACACGTGCACACCCAGCAATCTCACTTACTAGTTTGTATCCATGGATCTAAGACATATTCAATACTTTGCTGAAACTCACAGGCTAAATATTCCCCCAAATGATTTCATTTATTGATTGATACTTATTGACTTCTTGATACTTAAATCACTTCTCCGAATTTACTGACAAGAGAACAGGAGTGTCCTGTAGGTCCCTACTGGTCATTGCCCCAGGTTCAGGAGGAGGCCCATGCAGAAAATAAGCCAGGACAAAACTGGGCTTGCAAAGCAAATTCTTTCTATTTGTTGCAGTAGCAAATAATACATACCAAGCCCTGGATTCCTAAAAATCTGCTGAGCAGGAGAAGGAGGTGGAGCGTGGTGCTCGGCAGCAGGGGCAGGTGGGCAGTGCACTTTCAGGACATCCCCTGGAGCAAAACCACGTGCATCTCATCCTTCTCACCCTTCCAGCTCAGAACCAGGCCTGGGATCTCCTGCTCAGGAGTGGAATTTCCCAGTTACAGCATCGGCTCACCCATGGCTGGTGTGTGAGATGAGGCCATGAATCCAGGATTTAAAAGAACTGGAAGATTTAAAATTTTAGCAAGATTTAGTTAGGGGGAAAGAGTATAGCAAGAAGAGTAGAAATAAGAAGGGATAATTAATTTTTATCAGATAAGGTAGTTAAGGCTAGGGTAATATGTCACTTGCCTGTCTTTGCTATGTTTAAAGAAGCGGGATGGGATGCGGATTTCTTTGTGACAAAGAAGAGGAGCGTAGCCTGCACCTGGGCCCCGAAACTACAACTATAGCCAAGGGGTGTGAAAGCCTGCCAACACATCATAAGGAAAGAGGTCAAATTGAGGAAGACGTCTTGGCCTTCATCAGAAGGAGACCATTCCCTACTTTAAAACCCACCAACCCATTTGAAGTGAAAGACTGCAGAAATGTGAAGGAACTTTGGACTCAATTATAATACATTTTAATTCAAAGGAGGGTAGGCAGTGTTATCTAATGAATATGTGTTAGGTTTTTTGGGATTTATATGAATGTGTAAGATATTTTAGATGAGTAGAGATGAGAGAGAGAGCCAGTGGTTCTTCACGCATGTCTTTAGGAGACAACTCCTCGTGTGCCTGGCTGTAATTAACACACCACCTCCTACCTTTAACTGTGGGGAGTCCTATTCCACACCTCATTTGCTGACCGCGGCAGGAACGCTTCCCTGCTCCAGCAAGAACATCCGGGCTCTGGACGTCTCTGGGCGCTGCCAGGACATTCCTTTCCTGGAGGCACCTCCGCTCTCGGCTGCTCCTCGTGGGGGACAGACAAGACTGCTGGCACTGTGGAGAAAGGAACCTTTAACTCTGTATAAAGTAACCCGTAAGGCGTATGCAGGGGAAGGGCTGTTCACAAGTCACACAGAGATGTCCTGTGCACGACGTACGCCTGTGCAGTTTGGGCTTGGGTCTGGCTGATGGCAGAAAGGATTTGCTGTGTCAATAAGGACCTGCTAGGAATTCTGGGGGTGAATTGAGCAAATCCTGTTTTATTGCTGCTGTTTTTCCTTTGTGTTGTAGTTGTGGTTGTATTTTCAGTGTGTGAATGTTTGAGGAAGATGATGTGGGTGGATGCCGATGTGGTGTATGGTGTGTGTTGTGTTGAGAAGAGTGAGCTCTCTGTCCCCTCATAAAGAGATATTCCCTTCCCGGTGAGCCTGTGTGTGTGGACTTTCTAGTTGCAGGGATTGGTACTCCCTGTGACACCTGGTGCTTGGGTATACAGGGGGGTTGAGTGGTTTTTCTCCCACACTGTGGTCATTTGGGACTGCACGGTTGTGTTTGGGGAGATTTCAGGATTTTGTTTTCAACAAGTGCAGCAATTTATGCAGAAAACTACAGTGTGGTGATTTATTATGCTGAACTATGGCAGTTCCTTTCTACTGCCCCCCTCTCCGAGCATTTACAGTCTCCTGCCACGAGGAGGACACTCTCTTGCCTCCCCTGGACATCCTCTTTCCTTTCCTGGACACTCCCTTTCTCTCCTGGAGCTGTTCTCCATTAAAGCTGTGGGACTTTGGTCCCGGGAAGAGAGAGCGCCTCTCGTCTTTTGCTTTTGTCCTTGTCAGTGTCACTGGGCCCAGAGCTCGCCAAACTGATCCCCCACGAGATGAAAACTGACAAATGGTCCCATATACACAGCTCAAAAATTGGCCACATTTTTGATGGACTGGGGTGTTCGCCACATTTTGGAATTCCCTATTCCTACACAGGTCAGGCAATTGTTGAAAGGACGCACCACACTCTAAAACCATTCTACAACAAGAAAATGGGGAGTGGCCCAAGCAACACCCCAGATGAGGTTGAGCAAAGCTTTCTATGTCTTTATGTTTTTAATAGCTCATTTGCAGGAACTAATCCTCCAATTTTTAGGCACTTTTCAAACAGCACACAGGAAAAATTGAAAGAAAATCCTTCAGTTTTGATCAGAAACCTTGAGTTAGGACAAACTGAAGGACCATTTCCACTAATCACTTGGGGCAAAGGGTATGCTTGTATTTGCACAGGTGCCGGACCTAAGTGGGTCCTGGTGAAGGATGTGAAACCGTCTCATACACAAGAGCACACCGACAATTCCACCAGCAGGGAAACGAGCACGCAGACGTGAGCCGCACGGAGAAGCTACGGTGCATGCCAGACGTTCCCCGTTCAACCTGTGAAAGCTACAATTCTGGAGTTTGATGTTGATTTTTGGACTGGGAAAATGGTTTGTATCATAGAGCTCTTTCAGCAAAAGCGTGGTGTCCATTGTGTTCCAAAGAATTCTAAGATATCCAAATTTGTAAAAATTGAAGGTTAGAGGGACAGTTTAGTGCCCTATAGTTGGCCAGTCCCTGAACAAGCGCTAAAAGATTTGCTTGAGAACTGAAATAGATGGGGAAGCTTTTGCCAAAAAACAGCTGAACAGGAACATGGAGCTTGATCATATGATATACTGGAACTTGTTGGTTTTGCTTGCTTGCTTTTGCATGCATACGTGCCTGTAGATCAACCAAAAACGAAGGTTTGCCTTGCTTTAGCCAAGTCAGCAGGCTCAGACACCGTGTGTTTGACCCATTTCAGCCCAGACAAATCCTTTGCAACACATCTGGTTGGTGTGCCTGTGCCAGCCAAGGAGCAGCCAATACCCAATCATGACAAATATTGGTGTGAGGCTGCCAACGAGACCAATCCCATAACCAGCTGACATCACTGGGCCCCTGATCTTCTTAAAGCACTTTCTGAACCTCAAGAATTGGAATTCTTGGTTCATTGGTGATGGAATTTTGTTCTGAGTTTCAGTACCAGGGAGATCCACAGTTGAATGTTACTCCCCATCATCCTGAGGACAGATACTCCAGTTTGTGGTGCAATTGCAGTACCCCAGTGCCCCCTAAGGGTGAAACTGCTGACGAGTAGATGACCTAGATGAGTCCCCACATCAATTAGCAACAGAATATTGGCTCATTTGTGGAGACAGAGCCTGGCAGGACATTCCCTCAAAAATTAAAGGTGGCCCATGTAGCATCAGACAACTCACTGTGATAGCACCTAACGTTAAAAAAGCCATCAAGAGAAAACACAGAGAAAAAAGATTTGCCCATCATTATAAAGAAAACTGTAATAGCAATTTCAGACCCTAGGGCCCTGCAAAATGAGGTACATTGAATTTATTTCTACATCAACTTGCCTTGGGTGAGGCATTGAAACCATGACACCGATTGGGGTGTTGGCTGAAGAAAGAAGACAGTGCTACTTCCATTGCAATTAGTGACATGAGGACTGATGTTAGTGCTGTCAGACATGCAACCTTACAGAACAGAGCAGCAATTGATTTCCTTAGCAGCCATTCCATGTGTTCAGTGTCACCCCCATGTTCAACACTGTCACTGTCAGCTTTGACAGCTTTTGGACTGTGTTTGAGAAGTCAATTTTTTCTGACTGTTGAAGGGCTTTGGGGCCCAGAGTTCTTGTTAGGAACAAGGGATTAAGTGTGTGAGCCATGGAGTTGTTGGACCAGGTGTTTTGTCTAAGTGGTGAGAAGGGTTTCTTCCTTTCTGTTTCTCTTTCAAGGGGAATATTAATGTTGCCCCTGAGTCCTCAGGAGGGGAGCCTGTGGACAGAGCTGCAGCAGAGGGAGCTTTGCCTGGCACCGAGAGCTGTGGGAACAATCCCCAGGAGCCCGAGGAGCCTGGTAAGGACAGAGCCCCCACTGGTTTAGAGAGGGGTGAGATGGCTGCTCTGAGCCTGCCTCTGGCAGGGAGGGAGATGAGAAGGCTTGAGTTCCTGTCTGCAGCCTTGGTGCTTCCTGGTGCCTTGAGTTCAAATCCTGCACTGGCACAGCCTGCCTGAGCCCTGCCCTCCACGCTTCTCCAGAGGCTCTCACACTGAGTCCTCTGAGGGAATCCACAAAATTAGAGAGTTTTGGGAAAGCTGCAAAGGCAGGTCTCAGATACAGCAGAACTGTGATTAGAGCCAAGCAGCAGCCGTCAGATAGGTCAGCAGAAAACTTATTTAAACTGCAGAAAAGCAAGGACAAATAGAACAATGGTCTGTGTATTAATGCTGGTCTAGAATAAATCTCCAAGCTACAGAAAAGTTTATCTAGCAAGATATTGGGAAGGTTGAAGCTTAATAATGCAGCTCACTGCATTGTGTTTTAAGGCTTACTGGTAGGTATTCTCTTCAAAATAAACAAGCACTGTTTTAACCAAAGGTACCTGTGCTTATAGTGATTGGATCCAACTACTGTCAATATGCTTTTGCTTTGTGTGATTGGTCAAAAAACTTTTAAAGTAAGTTTTAACATTAAGTTCCTGGTCTGCTGCCTGGGATGTGAGCTGCTGGCATCTTCCCATTGTCATAACCACGTAATGAGAGTGATGCTGGAAAACAAACAGCTCGAGGCGCGTTCCTCAGCAGCCCCGGCCCGCTCGGGATTTCTACATAGCCCCTGCCAGCGTCAAATGGCACTGCTTGATTTGCAGGGCAGACAGTCTTAAACATCTGCAATATCCTATCAGAGTCCTAGTTTGGCTTCATTCAAAGAAAGAGGAGAGTGCACCTAACACTGACCACTTGTTAGGCAATATCTTCCACCTTGCCCTTGTACCCCTACAGAGAGGCTGTCTGCAAAATGCCCAGAACACCCTCCAAATCTGCAGTAAGGACACGAAAATCAGGCAGAGAATCTTTCTGTTATCAAGGTCCCCCTTCCTAGGCGACTTGACCCTTTCTACCTGATTCTCACTTGAGATCTACCCATGATACAGCACTGCAGGAAAACATTTTGAAGATCATTAACCAGGACCTGCTTGGAAAGCAAGGGTAGAAACTCTTTCCCTCCCTGATGGGATGCGGGCTGGCAACTGCTGCTCTGAAGATGTGCAGCTGCTCCTGTCTGGAGAGGCCATGGAAGGGCTGTGATGGTCTACGGGAACCAGAGGAATGATGAGCTCAGGTTGGCATTTGAGCTTCATGGGAACAAGCAGAATGAAGAGCTCACAGTGGAGATGAAATTTGCCTGTGCCTGGCTCCTCCAGTGAAACCCCAAGAAGTCCAGATGAAGCAAACACCTTCTCCCAAGAAGCTAGGAAACCTCAGAGTCCTGAGCACCTGCACTTAGCCTGGAAAGGCCGGGAGGCAGCTCTAAATCCTCAGGTGAGGCAGCACTGAGGTCCTGGTATGAGAGCGCTGTGTAGCAGTGAGGGAAGGAAAAGGGAAGCAAAGGGAAGGCTGGGTCACTTTTGGTCTTTGGGTGTGTTTCCCTTGGCAGCAACTGTACTGTCAGGGAAAACAAAAGCTCCCTGAATTGTTAAAACTGAAAATCAGGGACAAAGACTCTCTAACTAGTCAAAGTTAGAAGGTGTTATGTTCATTACGTGCGGCACAGGGGAGGGTCATTCCCAAAATGCATGACCGCTGGCCGGGCTCGGCTCGGCTTGGCACAGCACAGCAGGATCCCGCAGGACAGGGAAGGGCAAGGCAGGCAGGGAAGAGCAGGGCAGGGCACTGGGAGCAGTGACAGGCTCTGTCCCCACACTGCATCCCATGCCTGGGTCACCATCGGGGACAGAGAGGAAGGACATTGCTCTGTCTTGGCTGCAGAGAGGAGGCAAAGGGGGAGTTAGAAAACATTCATTTGGACTCCTTTTCAGCAGACTAGCTGGTTTTATCTCACCATGTCTGCCTGTCTTTGGCAGAGGTGGCACATTTCTACTGAACTGGAGCTACGGCAGCAGGAATGGGAAGCAATTTTGTCAGCATTGATATCAAAGCCAAAGCGCTGCCCCATGGATGGATATTGCTTTCTTCATGGGATTTTTGGCTTAGAGTTGTAGCAAACTCACACTGGTGTCTTCCCAAATGGTGTTGCCTTTTTCTTTCCTCAGGAATCACCTCTTCTTTTTCTTCCTCCCATCTGGGGACAGCTCCAATGCAAATGCCTCCTGCAGCCAACTCTTGTCACTGTAGACTGACAAAGGAGATCTTGCGATGGAGAGAGACTCCCTAGAGCTGCTGTGGAGAGCTGAGGGGGGAAGCTTTGTCCCTTAGTCTTGAAGTCTTGCTGGGGAGCTGCTCATGCTCTGGGGGACGGACACCAGTGGTGTTTATCCAAGTCTTGAAGGTTCATTCCTGTAAAGAAAGAAAGTATATGGATGCCAGATAGAGAAATAAGGTATACGGGAGAGAGACGTGGAAAAGGAGAGGGGTAATAGAGAAAGGAGCCCTCCGCAGGCAGAGATCAATCTTCATGGAGGTAATGATCAGTGCTTAGTTCATTGCAAATCTCAGGGTACATTTATATGGTAATGCAGGGTTCAGCACCGGGTGAATACATATAACTGGTTACAAAGTGTTATGTGTAGGACAAAGAGCTAACATATCTTTGGTCAGGTACATAGATTGGCAAAAGTGTCAGCAGAACATTCTGCCCCATATCCTCTCTTCACATCCTTAGAACATCTTGCTTCACATCTCTTTTCCTGGGGTACATCTTGGCAAACTTCTTTATATTATTTGCCCAAGGACAGCATGTTTCTGCTCTAAGGCACGTATGCAAGGTTGTGCAGCTTGCTTCTATTCTATTTTGAGTGTCTGCTCAAAATGCTCTCTACATTCCTGATCTTCCTGACACACCACAGAGACTTTGGGGTTGGTGCATTGGCGAACAAATTTCATTCTGCGAACTTCTTGAATTACTGCAATTACCTTTTTTTTTTTTTTTTTTGCTTTCCTCCAGAAATATTGTCATAATCTAATGCTTCCAAAGAATCTTTTCCTACTTTTTGGGGAATTCCTTTGCTCCCCTCCCAGATCAGGCCAATTCCCAGGGCTCCTTCCCAAAGTGAGGGGCAGCCCATGGCCTCCACTCTCCAGCTGGAACAGAAGGAAGCACAGAGTTTGCTGATGTGGGAGAGGAGCTTCTCTTTCCTGCCTGCTTTTCCTTTGGGACAGGTTGGTGTGTGCTCATTTGATAAAGACAGATTTAAACTCTGAAGCAGCTGTGTTTCAAACTGCTCCCTTCTCCAGCTCTTCTGTGGGTATCCTCGGACAAAAGGCCTCTTGGTCGGAGCTCCCTGTGGCAGGTTAAGGAAGGAGGTTGATATTTCAGGGTATTGACTGCTGAAAGCAGCTGGTTTCTGGAGGTGTCCAGAGCTGGGAGTGGCTCCTTTTCTCACCTGCCTGCAGCAAAGGAAATTGCAAAGTGGGAATTTCATTTGTGGAGATGGCCACCAGCGGTGTTTGCCAAGAGATGGGCTGGCAGAGAGGCAGATCTCATGCTAAACTGGCTGTGTGTTTGTTTTAATGGTGGAGAGGGTCAGAGATGCAGACACCGACACCAGCTGAAGGAACAGTGTAATTTACTGTAATGCAAAAGTGCAAAAAAGAGTCAGGAAAGGATAAGCTAAGCAATGCACCTCAGCATTATTACAAATGGGTGCCTCTGGTGATTAAGGAAGATCCATCAGCAGGTACCCCAATGGTTTCCCCTTCATGCAGAGCTGCACATCAGCTGGGGGAAGCTGTCCCAGCCCAGCCCTGCAGAGCCACGGCCGGGAACCGGGAAATCCTGCGGTGCCTCCACCTTTGGTGGCCACGAGGCTCCCGAGTGCGCTGTGAGAGCAGACCGGCTCTGAACGTGCTGGACGAGCAATGTGCCAGAGCTTCTGCTGGGGCACAGCTGGTGTCATTCTCCTCTTGGTTTTCTCCCCGAGCCTGCCCAGGGCTCAAGGAGGAACCAAGGCCAGGTGTGGCCTTGTCCATTTTCCTCATGCAGAAAGGTGAAGACGTGTTTCACCAGTGAATGCATGTAACAATCCTTTTGATAGTAACACTTGGTTAAGGAGCAGGTACATAGAAGATTGGGTTGGGAAGGTCATCTAGAGGGCAGCTTTGGCTCAGGTCCTGTTGTTGAGGCTTCAGTCAGGGTCTGTTGTTCAGGCCTTAGTCCTTCAGTATTTTGTGGTGCAAATCACACCTGTGCAGAGCTGGAAACAAACAAGTCTGTCCTTAGCACATTTGAGACAGGGAACAGGATTAGCCCTGCAAGGCCAGGCTGGGGCCAAGAGCACAAGGCCAGCACCCTGCTTTTGCCCACAGGCAGCCCTGCAGAGCAAGCAGCCCCTCCTGCCCAGGGGCTGAGGTGCCCGAAGCTGCCTCCCCGCTGTGCAGCTCTGCAGAGCCCGCGGGGCGCAGGGTCCTGGGCAGCCAGGGCAGCCCGGCTGCCTTGGGGCACAAGGAGTGGCCCAGAGAGAAGCTGCTGCCCTTTGCTTTGGAACTGTTCCTCGGAGTCTTGTCATTAATCCACAGTGTCTGATGTGTTTTCCTTTCCTCTCCCAAATTTAACACAGCTTTCTGAGAAAACTGACTGATGTAGCTGCTGCTGGTGGTGGTGGTGCTTTTGTCTGCAGGTGAGGGCAGGTGATTTGGACCAAGGATGGAGTCCATTGTTAACACCCCAGCTTTGCCAAGTCAAGAAAACCATTCACAATTGGGCTACCAGTGCTCAGCAGTTTTCCTAGTTTTTGGAAAGCTACCACCTGAAGAAACCCAAGAGATTTTTCTCCAGGAGGACACCAGCAGTAGCATGATGCCAATGTTTTCCACCCCTTTTCTGTGTCTTTTAAGAGTTCCGCAGTGCCCAGCAGGAATGAAATGACCTGTGATAATGTGATTTGAGAGCTCTGTGTTGTTCGTTGCTACATGAGTGTTCATGACAAGCTGGACACCCCACTTGTGGCTCGGTTGAGTTAAATTCATCCCAATTGTGTGCAAACAGCAGCCCTGAGATGCTGAGAAGAGCAGGCACAGTGGGTGGGTGTGCATGCACACACCCGGGGGCTGACTGCTCTGTGGGCAGATGGTTTTGCACTGTTGTAAATCTTCACTCTCCCAAGCTGAAAGACTATTTCAAATATATATCTTAAATGAAAATATATATCAAAAAATAAAATTGTCCAAAAATACATGTACATTAAATTTCATGCATATTATATATTATATATTTTGATTTCTATTCTATTCTATTCTATTCTAAATATATGAGATCATTTTTGAAGCCTTTGCTTGTGGGGGATATTAGATGATCTCCTAGTGTTTGTACATTTTTGCTTTCTGCTACTGCTGATCCTAGCAGCAACTCCCTGTCAGTTCTTCCAGGTCACTTCACACAAAGGGATTCCATCATTTCAGTGCCTGTGAGAGCTTGGCACTGAAATGCCAAGTTGATTCCCAGCTCTCCAGCCTCCCTCTGGATTTTGGGGCATCTCAGCACTTGTGTCCATGGCCCTCCCTTCATCCCCAGCCTGCAGCAGTCACAGTCGCTGCTGCCTCCCCCTTGCTGCAGCTCTTTTGCCAAAGTGCTGCCAAAGGCAGCAGGGCTGGCTCAGGATCCCTGCTGGCTTCTGCTCTCTGGGATGAGCTTCAGGGGGACACTTGGAGCCCTTTCCTAAAGAGCTGCCCGTGGGATGAGGGATTTGTCCTCCCCGGGTGGCTCCTGCTTGGATTCTGTGCCCATGGAGCCCCGGAGTTTTCTCAGCAGCCTCTGCAGCGAGTTCTGAGCCAACGTGGGGCTCTGCTGCCAGCCCAAATCTGCGCTTCCCCTGCCCAGCCCGAGTGCAGGTGGGGCATGTGCCGGGCATGGCCGGAGATTGGCACGGCCAAAATCCTCCAGCATTTACATCTGCTCATGGCTTTGGGCAGCACAAATCTACACTTACTTCAGTTGAAACATTGCATTTATTGCAGATAGCTACACCCGCACTACTAATGTACAAATACACAAACATTAACTTATGTTTAAAAATGAAATTTATTTTAAATTACAACATCTGTGCTAGCTACCAATATGGAAACATAGAAATATCAATTTATGAATAAAATCTAATTTATTCTGAGAATTGTGCTATGTAAATATATACAGATATCAACTTGAGTGAAAAAAAGTTACTTTATTGCAACCGTCTGCAACAACTCACTGTACACAAATGTTGAAGTTACTGAATTGAAGTTTAACAATCAAATTTATTACATATTACTACAACTGTACAGCCCATATACAAATACAGAAACATCAATATCCCTCTCTAAAGAATCTCAGATCCAGAACTAAATAAATAGAATTTTAGAACTATACAACTCCATATATAATAAATAGAAGTAAATACATATATGGGCATAACAATATAGAGATGTAAACATGCATTACATATTTCATGACATATAACATGACAATATAATACAAATATAACAAACCTGTCTATAAATACACAAATATCAATGGACCAATAAAAAAATCCATACAACTCCAGCAATAGAAATGCACAGCTACAGAGCTGTACAACTGTGTAAACAGAGAATATACACGCATCAATATAACAATATACACACATAATATCCCTATACAAATATCAGTCAGTGTATGTAAATATCCCTATACTTGTACCTATCCAAATCTAGCTACACATCCATAAACAGCACCAGATCAGGAGGGGTTGCAGCCGCCGATGTTCCCAGGCTCTCCCTCGGCTCCTCCTCCCGAGCAGAGCAGCTCTCCTGGACAGGGACAGCAGATGGGACATCTGGCAAGCACAGGGAACAGTGAGTGAGTGTGGGGACGTTTCCCTTGGCAGCAGCTGCGCTTCCATCAGGGAAGAGGAAATGTCAGAGCCTCCCCAGGAGGGTCAGAAGGAAAAGCAGCCGAGCGGGCCAGGCTGTGGTGAGCTGTTCGCTTCTTTCTGGCATCCCAGTTGCTCTGAGGGAACTCCCTCATGTCAGGTTATTGAACCACCTCTGCACTTACCAAGACTGTGGCCCCCAAATCAATCAGCATTTATGGCTCCAGCTGCTTGCACCAATGACAGGGAATGTCCTCTAACAGTGCTGGGGCACAAAGTTACCTTGCACAGGTCATCTGACAGGGCCTTGTTCTTTCTGTGCTTCCTGTGTTTCTCCTTACCTTCCACTTGGAATTTTTACAGCATTTCTTTTTCTTTCCCCTTAATCTGTGCTGAAATGTGTTTCTCTTCCAAGATTCAGTTTCTTCAGTGATTCTGTCAAGCCTTTCCTCAGAAGCTTTTATCATGGAATTCAGTGTCAATTTCAGCAATTTTGGTGATTTTCTGTGAGATTTATGCAAGTGTCCTGTTCATTGGGTACCATTTAGAAAGGTACAAAAGAGAACAAGGATGTTCTTTATGTCAGTTCACTAGTGGAATATTCATGGACAGAGAGAGTGATTAGCTGAATCTACATCTACCCCTGACCTGAAAGTGCAACAGGTCATTTGGGGAGAAATTACAGACCAATTTCTCCTTCTACCAGCCTGTATTCAAATGTAAAGTAAATAGAGCAGGGTGAGAATGTCAGTGTTCAGCTCTGGAAGTGCCTTATTAAGGTGTTCTGAAAGTAATGGAGATAAAATCTGGGTGGGCATTCCTAATTTCCAGACACTCATTGTCAATTTCATTGACTCTGAAAGCAGCAGAGATGTGCACATCATACCTTATCAATCCATTTGGGGATGTTTTAGGTTCAGATTCTCTGAGGCTTCAGATTTTTAGATCTCTAGACAATGCTTCCAGGAATCTAAATAGCTTTCAGAAATTAAACTTTTTTCCTTTTTTCCTCAGTCTTTGCACTCATGTCCACCAGAAACCCTCAGTGAATGGATTCCACTCTAATCCATCTCCAAGCTGAATCTCCCAGCTGTGTTCACATTGGTGGTTCGTGTGTCTCTTCTGCACAGCGCAATTTTAAAATCTTCGTTCCTTATAATCTCTGCCCTTCCTTTTCTGTTTTAGCTTGCAAATGCATGCAGATGTATCAGAAATGACACATCTAATTTCTGATGCATCAGTTCCTGTCTAGCAATTTCATTTTATCCTGTTCTGATGTTATGCTAGCCTTGTATGTTTTATTCTAAGTGGACTCCTGTTTTCTTGCATGTGGAAGTTTTACAATGCAATGCTCTCATTCACCTGCTTTCATGAAACCCTTCATTAACATTAGCACAAGTAACTGTGTGATTCCCTTCTGCTTTGTAGAAGATTTGGGAAACTCAAGTCCTGCTCAGCTACAGAAAAACATACATGGTGCTTGGTAATTCCCCTAAGAGCTTAAGTTAATGGTAAACAACTGCAGCTTATTAATTTCACAGAAATTGGGAGAAAAGACATTGCAAATATTGAGGAATGTAGTGCAATATTGATGGGCATCCCTCAGTTATCCAGACAGACTGATGTCACTGGCAAAATTCCCTCTTTTCCAAAGGTTTTCATTTGCTTTGGCTGTGCTTCGTATGGCTGCAGGTCACATTTCCCTTGATTTAAGGAAGTATCTTGGCAGTTACTCTTGGTGGTATATCTTGCTAATTCTGCCCTTGGAGGAATTACTCAGTTCTGCAGTCCTTATTACATGCCCTGTTCTAAAAGATGTCTATGCTATTTTCCCTCTCTCTGTGTTTTCACACTTGTTCAACAAGGCTTTCTTTCTTAGAATATTAATCACAACATCCCAAAGGATTAAAAAATGCTTAGGTATTTTTCCCTTAGTATTTACTAAAGAAAAATAATAATTAAATAAAACCCGTATGCATGTAAATCTGGATGTAAAATACAAACAGAAATTAACTTGAGAGTTCTCCCAAAAACCTTAAGGAAAAAACCCCATTTATTCTATAAAGCCCAGAGTATTCATCTACAGTAGACAAAAATGGGCATGTTCTAGAAGAGAAAATCTGTGCAATGGTTCTGCACAGAATTCTATGCTTTCAAGCTTTTTTCCCTTCAGTGGGAAATGGCAGTGCCATTCTCTGAACTGTAATGCTCTGAGCATGTTCTGCTCACCATGGCAGCTTTCTGCTCTCCCCTGGTACAGATCATCCTCCCAGCAAAGGGGGAGTGCAGCCACCACAACTCGCAGCTCCTTCCACACAGCAAGAACCTGAAGGACAGAGATGGCTTTCACCAGCTGCTGCAGGTTCTAACACTGCCACCTCTCAGCTGCCGAAAGCCTGAATTTCTGTGTTGCAGTGCGTTAGTTTATTGAGTCAAATGTTCTGTTATATAGTGGTATGTTCAAGTGTTCCCCGAGTTACTACAGTTAGTTTCTCCCCTATGTTATGCCCTCCTACCCAAGTGTCCCTCAAGGAATCCACTCCCACCTCACCAGATTTTCCCTGTCTGTCAAGACAACCCGGCCCCTTTGCCCCATCCATCAGCCCAAACCCTACCCTTTGTTCCAGAAAGTTCCCTGTCCCTCACCCTAAGATCCAATCCCTATCCCAAAGCTCTCTCTTCCCCTTGTTCTGATTTGTTGTAGCCCTCAAAACCGACCCCAAGAGTCGCTTATTGGTTACTATATGGTGTCCACCCCGTGTTTTGAAAGATTTTAAAAACCCATGCAGAGGAGTGCTGGGGGTTCTTTCAACATCTGTTCCCATTGGGCATTCTCACCTGTGAACCTTTGCCCCGCCTCTCCTGATGAATTTGCTGCACTTTACACCGCAGAAGAGCCTCCTCTGCTTCCTTCACTCGGCCCTCCAGGGGTCTCTATTGCTGGGCATTTGGCCTAGAGGTTATGGCTCAGGCAAGACCCTAACCTAGCCAGTTCCCCACTCTTGCCATTGTCCCTGGAGCATCACAGAGCTATCCAGGGCTGCAGAGGGCAGTGACAGTGACCCATGCCCTGGCATGTCACAGCCCCCAGAGCCACGCCTGCCAGGCCACAAGCCCCAGCCCTGGTCCCCACTGCGGCCTCAGGGGCTCCTGGGCATCCTCACCCTGAGTGCAAAGGCAGCCTCAGGAGCCCCCCAGGGCGCTCTGGATCCAGGCTGCAGACACACTAAAGCCAGCACTGAAAGGGACATGGATGGGGACGGCAGCTGGATCTTCCAGTGCTCACCGCTCCTGACTACTCTCTAAGTGACCCAAACCTCATTGGCAGCACCTTGAGCACATTTACCCTGCTCGCCCCTCCTGGAACGTGGTGTTCTCACATCATGTGAGATGTGAGGATGCAGGGAGTGACCAGCTCCCAGCTGCTCTGCTACCCTGGCCTTACTTTCTGTGTGCCAGCCATGAACTTAACGGATATACTCCTGAGAAACCTAGCACAACATTTGCCTCTCAGGAGCTCTGTGGCAAAAAAAACTCCACTAATCCCTAGTTTTTGCACAGAGAAGGAGGTCCTGACATAAGGCACAGGCACAGGCAGGGCTCTGGCATACGAATTCCTGAGCCGCAGGATTCCACCCATTGTTGTTCCTAGCTACTTTGCTGATATTTAAGAGCCAGTTCTGGACAAGACCTGCTGCTGCCAGGGTAGGAAAATTTGGAGAAAAAAAGGTGCAGGAGACCACCAAAAAAAACCAAGGGGGGAAACCCTTAGGAACACAGCGCACAACAGAAGTCCTTGGAGATGGGTCAATAGAAAATGCCAGCAGCAGTGAGCAGAGCCCGATTTTGCTCACTGCCACCCCAGGGGCTCCTAAGCCCTGGTGGCTTTCTGCCTGCTTCTGGCCCCTGGCCACCATGGCCCACTGCACTCGCTCTGAGTCACCTACAGCATGCCTGGTGCCTCTTGATTTGCTGACCCTGGCATGTGAGGCTCACTGAGGGAAAGGTGGCTGTCCCAATGCTGAGGGCACACGTGGCTCACTGAGCAGACTTGAGGCTTCCCCAGCAGCTTGCAGGTGCCTTATGTGTCATGTTACAGTGCTTGTGCTCCTGCCTCTTCCTGTCCCTCTTCTCACCCTCAGCCAACGTGCACCCTCTGACCTACCTTCAGTAAACCCTGTTGCATCAGACACGGTGTCAAGAGCCCTCCTTCGGCTGCCAGTCGAGCGCACATTACACCCTCCGGGCCTGGGAGCAAGGTGGGCTGGGAGAGCTGTTCTCTCAGACCAAGAGGGAGCGGCTCTCCACAGCACCTGCCCATGGACCTTCCCCGCACCAAATAAAATCATCTCCAAGCTTAGCTAGTTAGCTAGTAAGGTATAAACCATTAATTGCCTGGAAATCTGGCACTAGTCTCTAAGTGCCATTAGGTTTCTTTATTGCTAATCTAGCAGTATTCAATTCTGACTTTTATTCTTTTAATAATCCTGATGTCAGGAATTTATTGATTGTTGGTTCTATTTCTTTCCTAGCTTCTAATCTTCAAGGGTATTGCTTTCTGACTACTGGCTCAACTCTTGTGTGTAGCTCAATTTTCACAGGGTCTGCTCGTTTTGATTTTCCTGGGCTATCAGTATCCCATACTCTGGGGTATACCTGATTCAATACTTGCTCTAAATAGTTCTTCTTGTTTGTTGGTCTTGTGTCAATTGTCAGTCCTACTGCTAAAACTGCTCATTTGTCTTCAGGTACCTTCCATGTTAGTTTTCTTTCTCTAAACGGAACTCTTGCTTCTAAATTTTCAAGCAAAAAATCCATGCCTAGGACAGATTTGAGTGAGTTTGGTAAATAAAGAAACTGATGTATTCCCATTTTCTTCTTGATTTTACATTGAAGTGGTTGCAGGAAGAATGCCTTTTCTGGCTCCTATTGCTGGCAGATAGTTTTCACTTTTGGGTATCAGTGCTTGATTCACGTGTGAAAATGTGTCTCCACATTTAGTTAAAAATTCAACTTCTTTATTATTCTTTAGCTGTATTTTAACCGGTAACCTGCTAGGGCAAGAACTGCCAGTCTCGGTCATTCCTGGTATCTGGTGAACATTGCACAGCAGCCGGCATCGTTCGCGTCCCACAAAGGGCTTACGATAGGACACAGCTTGTCTACTGTGCCTTGTAAGGCTCCACTAGCAATTTGTCCCTGCACACGTGCTCTGGCTGCCTTGATCGCCAACTCTTTTGCTGCTTTGGTTAGCTCTGTCAACATGAAATCAGGATCACCTCAGCCTGGCTCTTGACTCGTGACTACGAACTCCAATCTTTTTGCTACTTTGCTAGGGTTTTCTCTTTCCATTTTAACGTTTTCCCACCAACTGTTCAGGGCACTAGTAGAAAAGCAGATGTTCACCCACATGGCTTCTCCTGGGGGACTCAAGTCTTGCCTTAAGGGGGTGACTAAAGGCAAAGCTTTCTTGGTTTTATTCCGTGTGTTGCTTGTCACTGAGGCTCTCTGAAATCGTCCCCTCACCTGGATTATTCATCTCATCCTCACTGCCATTTGGCTTTCATTCAGGGGGCAGAGTGGTTGCCTGAGGGGGAGTGTACCCAACCTGGCCTGGGCTAACTCGGCTGTAAATCTTGGACACCTAGAACACAATCTTCTTCCTGGGGCATTTCAGCCATGTTCAAACATCTCTGCCCTATGCTGAATGCTGAATGACATCTCTTTCTTTTCTGCCTCTTATCTCTTTCCAAAGTTAGGACTAAAAGTCCTGTGGGGCCAAATCAACGCCACAATTTTTTGTGGCACTCAGATTTATTCTTCAGGGTAAAAGCCATGTCTGCATATATATCACCGGATCTCATTTTTCTTCTTGTCTTAAAAATAACATCAACTGTAACAATGGATCATAACGTTCCATTAGGGAGTCACATTTCACCACTTTCTAATTGATACTCAGCCTACCATTGGGTAAGAGTATTTCATCAGGTGACCTTACACGAAAAATTACCCTCTGGGATTCCCCCCAAAGCTTTCTCATCTGCTAAATTACATTCTAGTGGACTCTTTTTAATACCATCATTACTTCTTGTGTTATTCATTCTTCATGCTATCTAAATTTCCAGTCTTAGCAGGATGTATTAGTACTTCTCGTTTCCTTCTCTTTATCCTCTGTATACTACACTTAACATGCACGGGCTGTCTCTGAGTCACCCAGCACCAATATTCTTTTTTATAGTCCTAACAAGCAGTGAAAACAAAAGGATTCCCCGTTCCACACAATCTACAAGGAATTGGGCTATGATCGGACATACAACGAGTTTCTGAAAACACTGCCTAAAGTCCTACTCAGGAGTATATACTCATGTAAACCTAGAGGTCAAAACCCTTGACTTTTGATGTAGTGTCTAAAAGCTTGGGTGACTGCTCAATGTTCTTCGATCACTTCTCAAACTCAGACGGGCTTGGTGCTGTGCCCATTTCCCTGGGGTGTTCCGGTTTGTGTTTATTTATCAGTTATCGTAGAATGGTTTGTTTTCATGTACCCCGTCTTTTCCCCAAGTTGGTTTACCCGTAGGTTTTGCCTTCCCTCAAAGCTGTCCCTCATGCCATTTCCCTTTGTTCCAGCTCCTTCCCTGCCTCTCAAGATAATCCAGCTCTTTATTCCTGAACCTTCCCTGTCACTTTTGCCTTGCACCAACCCCTGACTGCACCACCCCTTTGGAATTCCCCTATTGCTGGAAGCCCCACTGGCTCATGTGACCTACCCTCTCCTCTCATCTGTCCTAATTAGTCCCCAGCAACTGATGGAATGCCCTCGCTCCTCCCCTGCAGATTCCTTATTGCTCAGTCGTTTGTATCCACCCCCTGAGTTGTATGTACCCCGATAAAATCCCCTGCACAGAAGTGCTGGCGACTCTTTCAGGCTGAATCCATCCCTTGGGATAAACCTTTGCCTTTGGAACCTAACAACAGAGGAGCCTCCTCCTTCTCTTTGGCCTGCTCCGTGCTGCAGTGAGTAGATCCTGAACCACTGAGCAGTGGCTCACCAGGGTTAGCCGCGGGCAGAACCCACGCCTTGGCCATTCCCCACTCCCGGCGCAGCGCCGCAGTTTTCCCAAGAGCCAGCCCGGGCTCCGCTGGGCTGCGTCCATGGGGAACCCGTCCCAGTGCCTGACCGCGCTCTGGGTGAAAAACCTTTTCCTGATACGGAAATGAAACCTGCCCCGTCCCAGCTCCCTGCCCTTTCCTCCAGTCCTGTCACTGGTCCCAACAGTGACGAGAGCTGCAGCAGCCCCTCTGATTCCCCTCAGGAGGATGTTGAAGACCACAACGACGCCCTTTACTCTCCTCCAGGCTGAACAAAGTGGCCTCAGCTGCATCTTGGGCTTCCCCTCCAGGCCACAGTCCATCCTTGCAGTCTTCTTTTGCATTCTGGCTAATGGTTTCATAACTTTTGATACTGTGCTGTCCAAAACTGCGCCCGTCGGCTTTCAGCACGTCTCTTGGCTGCTGCTACAGGGTGTGGGCACCATCATCAGAGACACAGAAGAGCTTCTCCTCCCAGAGTTATCCTTATCCTCTGCACTTCCACGTGTCTGCCTTGATGTTCACTGGGGAATTTCCCACTTTGTGGCCGCTCAATGCTGTGCTCAGCAAGGACACAGTTTGGTTGGGACGTGAGCTGCCAGAGCAAGACATGCAGCAACGGAAGCTGAGAATAGCAGAGACTGGGCAGATTCTGGTTTTTTCCAGAATGTGGGAAAGAGAGTGAGAAAAGCACAAGGAAATTTCAGAGTGTTAACTTTGCAATCTAATTGTCCTGGGAAACTCAGCAATGGATGGTGCTCTGGTGCTACTGCCAATGCCTTCCATGAGAAAAATTCATTTCAGGATGGAGCAACATCATCTGACAGAGACCAAGTGTGCCAGCAGTTGCTCCAGGTGCTCCTGCCATCAGCCCCTGCAGGTAGGAGCACAGCCCCCCATGCACGAGGCCTTTGGCTCCTTCTGGCACAGAAGCCCCTCAGGGGCACAGGTCTCTGGGGCAGGAGACAGGCACCAGCGCTGCCAGGGCTCGGGGAGTGGCAGGTCTGCTTGGCCGGGGACTCTGCCACACCTGCTGATGTCAGCGCTCCCCGGGCCCCAGGCCTGAGAGCAGCGATGGTGCCCGGGCCCACACGTTCCTTGTGCGTGTCACACCAGCGGGTTTAGGACGGCCACCAGCCGGGACGTGTCCCGAGGAGGCCGTGCCAGCTTCCCTGCAAGGCCCCGTGCCCTTCCCAGAACGGCTGCGACGGCAGCCCTGGGGGCTCCTTCTGCTGCCCTGAGCCCACAGAGCAGGGCATCGTTCGCTGATGCTCTGAGCCCTTCCTAAAGATCCGGTCGGCCTGCCTTAGACTCCTGGGGCCAGCCATTCCTTCCAACCTGGGCCACTTTGGGTGGGCTGGGCCTGGCCCCATGGCAGGCGGCAGTGTGTGCAAGGGCCCTTGGTGACACGGCGCCGCACAGTCATTGTGACATGGAACCGGGTGTCCAAGGGCCCTCTGTGACACCTGGTGACATAGGAGCTGGCGCTGACAAGAGCACGCCACAGTGCTCAGAGCACGCGACGCGACAGGACGGGACAGAGCGGTGCCGTGAGGAGCCCCCGCACAGCACGCTCGTTCGCGTCCCACCTGGAGCTTTTCTGAAGCCTTGTGTCTGCAGCTGAGCTCGAGGCCAGACCACAAGGCCTTGCTGACCCGTGGTCTCCCTGAGGCTTCTCTTCTGCAAGTGCCCTTGAGGTCAGACCACAAGTCCTTGGCAGGAGTCTCCTGTCTTTGTGGCAGGAGCCCTTGAGACCGAGTGCAGGACTTGCTGTCCTGTAGGCTTCCTGAGGCTTCTTACTTGAAGGTGCCTTCCAGGCACCATTGCACGACTTGGTGACTTGGAGCTTTTGCAGGGCATCTCTCCTGCAAATAGCCACCAATCCAGTCAGAGACATGGAGCAGAGACCCCCGAGAGTGCCCGAGCTGGCCTGGGTCGAGGAGGAGGAAGAAGGCCCTGGAGCTGCCCCGGCACAGCAGACTGAAGAGGTGGTGCCCTTCCAGTCACCGCAGGAGGGTGAGTGGCGGAGCTGGGCCACAGGACTGGTGCCTGCTGCCAGCTTGGCCCCACACCGTGCCATGCTGTGCTGTGCCATGCTATGCCCTGGGGACATGCCTATGGACAGGACGGAAGAGGGGCCGGGCAGACACCCCGCAGTGGCCGTGCTCCATCCCCTGGGGCATCCCGGGCCTCTCCCTGCCTGGGGAGCGCAGGGCTGGCCCGTGTTCTCCGGCCTCTCCCGCAGCCCCTCATCTCTGGCTGCGCTCGCTCTTTGCCAGATGCAGCCCTGGAGCGCAAACAAGAGCAGGAGTCCAGCCGTGGCCGCTTCCGCAGAACAGCGCAGGTACCTGCAGCCACCCCCACCTGGGCTGGGCCTGCTGTCCCTGCTCAGCCCAGCACCGTGTGTGCAGCGCTCCATGCAACATCCCCGGCTTCTTGCCCTTCTCCTACAGTTCGTTTGCAACTTCCTCAAGAGAGTTAAAGAGGAGGAAGAGACCATCGCCACGGGCGTAGGCCTCAGACCATACTCGCCCATCTTCCTAAGCAAGACCAGTGCTGCCCTGCTGTCTCTGCTTGTCGAGGAAGACTTTTACACTCCAAAGCAAGTAAGCAGCCTGTGGCCAGGCTTTGGTCCTCCCAGCAATTGCTTGGCCTCCCCAGCCATGCATGCTGCTTGCTGTGAGCCTTTCAGGCCACATGGCAGTGGGCTGGGAAGGGAAGCACTCCTCTGGGGAAGCTGGGAACATTGCTCCCTCTGGCACCTTTCCAAGTCTCCCCGTGCCTTCTCCAGGTGCCTGCCATGGTGAGCTACATCCACCAGTGGCTCATGGCCAATGATTCTGCTGAGCACAGGCTGGACAAGACCCTGCTGGATCTCACCGAAGCACAGCCAAATGACGCAGTCATCACGCTCCTGCGTGTGGCCCCGTCCTGTGACAGGTATGGGGCCCACCTGCCCACAGGGCTCAGGCCTCCCCAGCCCATCACCCTGTACGGCCTGCCCCAGGTGTCTGAGCAACAGAGAATTCCAGAGCCCTCTGGCTGCTCCCTTTCCCAGCCCTGCCATGTCAGCCCCTCAGCCAGCTGCCATGCTCCCTTGCCGCCTCTCAGGGCTCTGTCCCCACAGGGCTGGGCTGTCTGGCTGCTGCTGCCAGGGGGGCAGTGGGCACAGGCAGAAATGGCAGCCAGGTCAGCTGCCCCCGCTGCTGTGTCTGAGACCCCCCCTGAGACACAGCTCTAACCCCGAAGAGCTGCCATGGCCATGTGGAAGACCATCATGGGCTCAGCCAGGACTGTGGAGCTGGCACAGCTGATCCTCCTGGATGTGCTGGGGAGCTGGCCAGAGTACAGCACCTGCACCACCGATGGGGACGAAACGGGTGTCTTTGCCCTGGCTGTGAGTTCCTGCAACTGGCCTTTGCAGGCCCCAAGGCTGCCTCTCCAGCAGCTCTCCATCCTCCTTCCCTCGCTGCATCTCCCTGCCTCAGGCACTGGCCTGAAACCTGGCCCAGGGGCAGCTTCAGGCCCACCAGGCCCCGTGCTCCCCCTGCCAAGGTCTCTCCTGGCCTCTCCCTGCCACGCTCGGGCCCAGCCACACACACACCTCGGCACTGAGCGCTGTCTCGGGGGGCTTTGTCCTTTGCAGGCAACTGTGGTGATGTGGAAGATCCTCCAGGTGCCCTGTCTCCCACGGATCTTGAAGGTGTATTTCCCCCGCCTATTTGTGCATCTGCTATTCCAAGTGTTCTTCAGCACTCTGGATATGCCAGAGGCGGTGGACACCTTCTGGAAGGGATGCCAGGAAGAGCACGGCCTTGCCACCAGCCCCAACAGGTGCCCCATGCCACTCCTCCAGTCCCTGCCACGTGGCCTGCCAAGGAGCCAGTGCTGCCGCTGTGACCTGGGCTTTGCTCTGCACACAGGTTTGCAGTGCGCACCCTCAAGTCCCTGCTCTGCCTTCTCCGCTGCGAGGATGTGGTGGTGGCAATGGAGCGCAGGTGTGCCTGGGACACGCTGCTCTCTCTTGACACTCACCACTTTGCCGTGGCTCTGCTTGCCAGGTGAGACCCCCTTCTCCCCACTGCCTCTGACATTGCTGCTCTGTGCCCAGGTGCCTCACAAAGTGTCCGTGGTGGCCATGGGCCAGAGGGCCTTGTCACTAAAGGAACGGCCAAGCAGACTGGAAAAGGCTGGCAGAGGACAGTGCCCATGAGCAACCAACTGCCAAATGGCCCACGTCCCCTTGCTGGAAGGGTGCTGGGGAAAGATGAGAACTGGATGAGTCACGCCTGGGAGAGGTTTGCCTCACTGGCTCGGGGTCTTGTTTCCTTTTTCCCCTCTTCAGAGAAATTCGCCGCTTAGCCATCCACTTTTGTTCTGCGATTGCATTCTACCTGCTCGCCCTGCTCGGCAAAGAGATGCCATACTGGGATTTCCCTGCCCTGGCATTCCTTGTGGAGGTGAGCCTCAAGGCCAGCGCTGCCCGGCTGAGCCGCCTCCCAGCCCTCTGGCCTCTCGCAGCCACAGCTGCCAGGACAGTGCCCGTGCCCTGTGCTGCTGCCTGGGCCCGGCCCTGTGCACTTCTGGGCTCCTGCCGGCCGGCTCCCCTGTCACTGCCCTGTGCCTTTCAGGTCCTCGAGTGCCTGGACTTGAGGGAATGCAGTGACAGCGTTCTGGAGATCCTGGCACAGAACCTGCAGAGCGAGCACATGGCTAGGCGTTACTTGGCACTCCGAGGCCTCGTAGTGCTGGGCAAGAATCCCTTGATGGTGAGAAGGGACAGTGGCTGAAGCCGTGCAGGCAGCGTGGGGCTGGGCAACACTGTCGCTTGGCCTTGCATGGGCTTCGGCCACTAGGGCAGCTGCTCCCAGCTCTCCTGCCTCCCGCTCCAGCTGCCCCAGAGCTTCGGGACAGGCCTTTGGCCTCTGGGCCCTGCGGCCTTTCACAGGGCGGCCTTTCACAAAGTGGTGTTCCACACAGGCCGAAAAAATGCAGAGCCTGACTGAAAGTCTTGTGGAGCTCCTGGAGGAAAATGACAGCGACATGATCAGGATGAGCATTCTTCTCCTGAGATATTTGCTCCTGGATAATGGTGCCCCAATAGCCACCCCCATTGCCCTGCAGCTGGCTGAGGCGCTCCTGCCACTCTTTGACAGCGTAAGGCCCTGTGCCCACAGCCACGGCCACTGGCTGCTGCCGGGACACTTGGTGCCCTGTGCAGATGCACGCCTGTGCCCTGGAGGGCCTGAAGCAGCTGATGCTCAGGTCTTTTGCCCTTTCCTTTCATCCAGGATGATATCCAGGTGCAGCTGAGCTCCATGGCTGTCTTTCAAGAGATGCTGGACTTATTAACAGAAGAGGGAAGAAAGGCCCTCAAGTCCCACGTGCGCCAGAGCCTGCTCCCTCTCTACTTCCACTGCCATGATGAGAATCAGATTGTTGCTGAGGTGAGCACTTGTGGCCAGCTGCCGTCCCCCTGGCAGGGGCTTGGGCTGCCTCCTGCCCTGGCACCTTGCAGGCTGCAGCCTCCTCCAGCCTGTGCTACTGGGATGGTCCTGTGCCCTGGACTGTGGGGCCATCTGTGCCTCTCTGTTGCTCTCCAGGCCTCCCGGGAAACGCTGCATTCCTCAGCCAGATTCCTGAAGAGGAGGGATATTGAACAAATGCTACACGTGCATCAGAGCTTTGGCGAGTGCCTGGTAAGAGCAGCCGAGAAGCCCCAGCCTCAGCATGGCGAAGGACGCTGAGGGCGGTGCTCAGCGTGGGGGACGGGCAGCTGTGCCCGCTGCTGCACCCAGAGGTCGCGCGGGCTCTTCTCCAGGCTCCCGCAGGCCCGAGTCGGGTGCCCTGGGAGTCCGAGCCCGGCGGGGCTGCGGGGCGGCACTGCGGCTCCCCGGGCAGCAGCCGGCCCTCTGCCCCCTGCCCTCGGGAGCCCTTGGCCGGCGGCTGCTGGCCGCGCCTCAGGGCTGTGCGGGCAGGGGAGGCCGGCGCTGGGCGCAGACAGCGCCCCGCCCAGGGGCTGAGCCCGCGCCAACCCTTCCCTCCTGCTGCTGTCTGCAGCTGGCAGAGGACAGGAGGCGAGCGGCCGAGCAGCTGCGCCAGGCCCTGCGCTACCTGCAGAGCCCACAGGAGCCCCTGCGAGAGGCGGCCGTCAGGTTCATGGGTGAGTCCCGTGCCGGGCTCCCTCCCCGGCCCGCCGCAGCTCGGCCCCGGCCCCGCCTGCTGCCCCCGGCAGCTCCAGCCGGGCCCGGCGCCGTGGAGCCCTGCCTGGCCTGGGCATTGCTGCTGCCGCCCTCTGGCAGCCGTGCCCTGGGGCGGCAGCGTGCGGCAAGGGCCCGGGCTGAGCCCTGCCGGGCCAGCAGCCCGTGTGGCCACAGCGCCGGCAGCGCCGCTGGCAGGGAGCTGTGCCGCTGGGGCCGTGACAGGCTCTGTGTTCACAGGCATGGCCGGGCGGCACCTGAGGGGGCAGCAGCAAGAGCTGCAGCTGATCTGCACTGGTGAGTGTGTGAGGGCAGCCGGCTGACCGCGGGGGCTGGAGGGGGCAGCTGCAAGCCCTGCCCCGGCTGCGGAGGGCTCTGCTCCCGTGGACAGAGCACACAGAGATTTCAGGGCTACGTGTGGCATTCGTGGCCAGCACCTTCGGGCTGATCCCCTTGCTCCCTTCTCCCTGCGGGCCTTGGCAAGAGCCGGCCGGGATAGCGCCGGCAGGGGCTCTCCTCGGCTCCCTGCACATGCGGGATCCGACCTTGCCTCTTTTCCGCTCTCTTGCAGCCCTTGAAGAAATGGCATGTGACAGCAGTCCTGCAATCAGAGATGCTGCAGTTGAATTTTCTTTAGTTCTCCGGGCCCTACAGAGAGCTCCCTACTCCCCATGGCGTAAGCTGCGAGATCGATTCCGCAGTGCATGGAGGAAACGGCCTCGTCTGTGCAGCACTGCCGTGCTGTTCTGCTGGAGCTCCGCAGAGAGATGATCTGAAAGACTCTGTCTGCTGGGGCCATTTAAGCCAGCAGGGATTTGTGTTTTTTCTTCAAGATTTTTCTGTTTGTATTTTCGTTTTTTGTTGAGTATAGAATATCATAGAATAGAATAGAATAGAATATCTTCCAATACACAGAGTGCCAGGATCTTTCTTTTCCTACACAGGGTCTGTAGGGCATATGGGGAGAGGGGGAAATAGGTGCTTGTGCTCAGCCAGCTGTCCGGGCGTGCAGTGTCGCAGGGAAAATGGCCAGAAGCCCCTTGGCCTTTGGTGGTTCTGCTGAAGCCTTTGTGCTGCCGACAGAGCGGCTGGGCAGGGGCCGGAGCTGCGGGGATCCCTGCCAGAGCGGTGCCTGGCAATGGCCACAAGCCCTGTGCCGGGGAGGAAGGGCCATCCGTGTCCTCCTGCCCATGCGCTGCTGGCTGCCTTGCTGAGGGCTCTCAGGTGCCTCTGGATGGGGCTCCTCTGGAGCTGCTGTGGGGCTGCGGCGCTGCTGCCGGCAAGCTTGGCCAGGCTGGGGGAGACCCTGAGGGGCTGGGGCGCTGCTAAGCCCTGAGCAATTGGCTGGCAGAGGCCATAGGCAGCCCCCTGGCAGCCGCCTCGATCCTGACAGCCAGCTGCTCTGGCGCTCCCAGGTTTGTGGCCGGTTGGAGGGACCCCCTGGGATCAGGCGTGGAACCCTGGTCCTGGCCTTTCAGGGCTGTGAGGCCAGCTGTTGTGGGGCTGGGCATGTGCCCTCCCTGGGCTCCAGACTGGAGGCCCCGTGCCCCTCAGCCTTAGGCATTGAGCTCCACTGTCTGATATCCAAGTCTTGTTCCTATTGCTGTGGGGGAGGCCGAGCTCTGTGGCTTTAGGCCCCATTGAGCCAGAAGAGCAGCAGCTTTGAGCCCACAGGGGCCACAGAAAGGCCCTCTTGGACCACGGGCATTCCTGTCCTTCCCAAGGCAGGGACACATGAGAGTGCAGCGGGCACCTTCAGGGTGCCACGCTGGCTTTGCACTGGGCCACCTCCCTGTGCTGTGCTCGGCTGGCTCTTTGCTTTGCTGCTCTCGGCCTTGTGTCGTCGTACTCCTCTGGCTGCCTGCAGCCAGGGGCAGCCCTATCAGGAGGGTGAAAGGCCCCGTCTCCAACATGTCAAGGGGGAAACGGAGCTCTCCCAGCTCTCAGCCCACGCTGTAAGCAGAGCGGAGCCTTTTCCAAGCCCCGGTGGCTTTCTGCCGGCTTCTGGCCCCTGGCCACCATGACCCACTGCACTCGCTCTGAGTCACCTACCGCATGCCTGGTGCCTCTTGATTTGCTGACCCTGGCATGTGAGGCTCACTGAGGGAAAGGTGGCTGTCCCAATGCTGAGGGCACACGTGGCTCACTGAGCAGACTTGAGGCTTCCCCAGCAGCTTGCAGGTGCCTTATGTGTCATGTTACAGTGCTTGTGCTCCTGCCTCTTCCTGTCCCTCTTCTCACCCTCAGCCAACCTGCACCCTCTGACCTACCTTCAGTAAACCCTGTTGCATCAGACACGGTGTCAAGAGCCCTCCTTCTGCTGCCGGTCGAGCGCACATTACACCCTCCGGGCCTGGGAGCAAGGTGGGCTGGGAGAGCTGGTCTCTCAGACCAAGAGGGAGCGGCTCTCCACAGCACCTGCCCATGGACCTTCCCCGCACCAAATAAAATCATCTCCAAGCTTAGCTAGTAAGCTAGTACGGTATAAACCATTAATTGCCTGGAAATCTGGCACTAGTCTCTAAGTGCCATTAGGTTTCTTTATTGCTAATCTAGCAGTATTCAATTCTGACTTTTATTCTTTTAATAATCCTGATGTCAGGGATATATTGATTGTTGGTTCTATTTCTTTCCTAGCTTCTAATCTTCAAGGGTATTGCTTTCTGACTACTGGCTCAACTCTTGTGTGTAGCTCAATTTTCACAGGGTCTGCTCGTTTTGATTTTCCTGGGCTATCAGTATCCCATACTCTGGGGTATACCTGATTCAATACTTGCTCTAAATAGTTCTTCTTGTTTGTTGGTCTTGTGTCAATTGTCAGTCCTACTGCTAAAACTGCTCATTTGTCTTCAGGTACCTTCCATGTTAGTTTTCTTTCTCTAAACGGAACTCTTGTTTCTAAATTTTCAAGCAAAAAATCCATGCCTAGGACAGATTTGAGTGAGTTTGGTAAATAAAGAAACTGATGTATTCCCATTTTCTTCTTGATTTTACATTGAAGTGGTTGCAGGAAGAATGCCTTTTCTGGCTCCTATTGCTGGCAGATAGTTTTCACTTTTGGGTATCAGTGCTTGATTCACGTGTGAAAATGTGTCTCCACATTTAGTTAAAAATTCAACTTCTTTATTATTCTTTAGCTGTATTTTAACCGGTAACCTGCTAGGGCAAGAACTGCCAGTCTCGGTCATTCCTGGTATCTGGTGAACATTGCACAGCAGCCGGCATCGTTCGCGTCCCACAAAGGGCTTACGATAGGACACAGCTTGTCTACTGTGCCTTGTAAGGCTCCACTAGCAATTTGTCCCTGCACACGTGCTCTGGCTGCCTTGATCGCCAACTCTTTTGCTGCTTTGGTTAGCTCTGTCAACATGAAATCAGGATCACCTCAGCCTGGCTCTTGACTTGTGACTACGAACTCCAATCTTTTTGCTACTTTGCTAGGGTTTTCTCTTTCCATTTTAACGTTTTCCCACCAACTGTTCAGGGCACTAGTAGAAAAGCAGATGTTCACCCACATGGCTTCTCCTGGGGGACTCAAGTCTTGCCTTAAGGGGGTGACTAAAGGCAAAGCTTTCTTGGTTTTATTCCGTGTGTTGCTTGTCACTGAGGCTCTCTGAAATCGTCCCCTCACCTGGATTATTCATCTCATCCTCACTGCCATTTGGCTTTCATTCAGGGGGCAGAGTGGTTGCCTGAGGGGGAGTGTACCCGACCTGGCCTGGGCTAACTCGGCTGTAAATCTTGGACACCTAGAACACAATCTTCTTCCT
The DNA here is from genome assembly GCF_027887145.1 of Ammospiza caudacuta. NCBI lineage: Eukaryota > Metazoa > Chordata > Aves > Passeriformes > Passerellidae > Ammospiza > Ammospiza caudacuta. The sequence continues at coordinate 1,564,921 of NC_080614.1, read as the reverse complement.
GGGGCATTTCAGCCATGTTCAAACATCTCTGCCCTATGCTGAATGCTGAATGACATCTCTTTCTTTTCTGCCTCTTATCTCTTTCCAAAGTTAGGACTAAAAGTCCTGTGGGGCCAAATCAACGCCACAATTTTTTGTGGCACTCAGATTTATTCTTCAGGGTAAAAGCCATGTCTGCATATATATCACCGGATCTCATTTTTCTTCTTGTCTTAAAAATAACATCAACTGTAACAATGGATCATAACGTTCCATTAGGGAGTCACATTTCACCACTTTCTAATTGATACTCAGCCTACCATTGGGTAAGAGTATTTCATCAGGTGACCTTACACGAAAAATTACCCTCTGGGATTCCCCCCAAAGCTTTCTCATCTGCTAAATTACATTCTAGTGGACTCTTTTTAATACCATCATTACTTCTTGTGTTATTCATTCTTCATGCTATCTAAATTTCCAGTCTTAGCAGGATGTATTAGTACTTCTCGTTTCCTTCTCTTTATCCTCTGTATACTACACTTAACATGCACGGGCTGTCTCTGAGTCACCCAGCACCAATATTCTTTTTTATAGTCCTAACAAGCAGTGAAAACAAAAGGATTCCCCGTTCCACACAATCTACAAGGAATTGGGCTATGATCGGACATACAACGAGTTTCTGAAAACACTGCCTAAAGTCCTACTCAGGAGTATATACTCATGTAAACCTAGAGGTCAAAACCCTTGACTTTTGATGTAGTGTCTAAAAGCTTGGGTGACTGCTCAATGTTCTTCGATCACTTCTCAAACTCAGATGGGCTTGGTGCTGTGCCCATTTCCCTGGGGTGTTCCGGTTTGTGTTTATTTATCAGTTATCGTAGAATGGTTTGTTTTCATGTACCCCGTCTTTTCCCCAAGTTGGTTTACCCGTAGGTTTTGCCTTCCCTCAAAGCTGTCCCTCATGCCATTTCCCTTTGTTCCAGCTCCTTCCCTGCCTCTCAAGATAATCCAGCTCTTTATTCCTGAACCTTCCCTGTCACTTTTGCCTTGCACCAACCCCTGACTGCACCACCCCTTTGGAATTCCCCTATTGCTGGAAGCCCCACTGGCTCATGTGACCTACCCTCTCCTCTCATCTGTCCTAATTAGTCCCCAGCAACTGATGGAATGCCCTCGCTCCTCCCCTGCAGATTCCTTATTGCTCAGTCGTTTGTATCCACCCCCTGAGTTGTATGTACCCCGATAAAATCCCCTGCACAGAAGTGCTGGCGACTCTTTCAGGCTGAATCCATCCCTTGGGATAAACCTTTGCCTTTGGAACCTAACAACAGAGGAGCCTCCTCCTTCTCTTTGGCCTGCTCCGTGCTGCAGTGAGTAGATCCTGAACCACTGAGCAGTGGCTCACCAGGGTTAGCCGCGGGCAGAACCCACGCCTTGGCCATTCCCCACTCCCGGCGCAGCGCCGCAGTTTTCCCAAGAGCCAGCCCGGGCTCCGCTGGGCTGCGTCCATGGGGAACCCGTCCCAGTGCCTGACCGCGCTCTGGGTGAAAAACCTTTTCCTGATACGGAAATGAAACCTGCCCCGTCCCAGCTCCCTGCCCTTTCCTCCAGTCCTGTCACTGGTCCCAACAGTGACGAGAGCTGCAGCAGCCCCTCTGATTCCCCTCAGGAGGATGTTGAAGACCACAACGACGCCCTTTACTCTCCTCCAGGCTGAACAAAGTGGCCTCAGCTGCATCTTGGGCTTCCCCTCCAGGCCACAGTCCATCCTTGCAGTCTTCTTTTGCATTCTGGCTAATGGTTTCATAACTTTTGATACTGTGCTGCCCAAAACTGCGCCCGTCGGCTTTCAGCACGTCTCTTGGCTGCTGCTACAGGGTGTGGGCACCATCATCAGAGACACAGAAGAGCTTCTCCTCCCAGAGTTATCCTTATCCTCTGCACTTCCACGTGTCTGCCTTGATGTTCACTGGGGAATTTCCCACTTTGTGGCCGCTCAATGCTGTGCTCAGCAAGGACACAGTTTGGTTGGGACGTGAGCTGCCAGAGCAAGACATGCAGCAACGGAAGCTGAGAATAGCAGAGACTGGGCAGATTCTGGTTTTTTCCAGAATGTGGGAAAGAGAGTGAGAAAAGCACAAGGAAATTTACGAGTGTTAACTTTGCAATCTAATTGTCCTGGGAAACTCAGCAATGGATGGTGCTCTGGTGCTACTGCCAATGCCTTCCATGAGAAAAATTCATTTCAGGATGGAGCAACATCATCTGACAGAGACCAAGTGTGCCAGCAGTTGCTCCAGGTGCTCCTGCCATCAGCCCCTGCAGGTAGGAGCACAGCCCCCCATGCACGAGGCCTTTGGCTCCTTCTGGCACAGAAGCCCCTCAGGGGCACAGGTCTCTGGGGCAGGAGACAGGCACCAGCGCTGCCAGGGCTCGGGGAGTGGCAGGTCTGCTTGGCCGGGGACTCTGCCACACCTGCTGATGTCAGCGCTCCCCGGGCCCCAGGCCTGAGAGCAGCGATGGCGCCCGGGCCCACACGTTCCTTGTGCGTGTCACACCGGCGGGTTTAGGACGGCCACCAGCCAGGACGTGTCCCGAGGAGGCCGTGCCAGCTTCCCTGCAAGGCCCCGTGCCCTTCCCAGAACGGCTGCGACGGCAGCCCTGGGGGCTCCTTCTGCTGCCCTGAGCCCACAGAGCAGGGCATCGTTCGCTGATGCTCTGAGCCCTTCCTAAAGATCCGGTCGGCCTGCCTTAGACTCCTGGGGCCAGCCATTCCTTCCAACCTGGGCCACTTTGGGTGGGCTGGGCCTGGCCCCATGGCAGGCGGCAGTGTGTGCAAGGGCCCTTGGTGACACGGCGCCGCACAGTCATTGTGACATGGAACCGGGTGTCCAAGGGCCCTCTGTGACACCTGGTGACATAGGAGCTGGCGCTGACAAGAGCACGCCACAGTGCTCAGAGCACGCGACAGGACGGGACAGAGCGGTGCCGTGAGGAGCCCCCGCACAGCACGCTCGTTCGCGTCCTACCTGGAGCTTTTCTGAAGCCTTGTGTCTGCAGCTGAGCTCGAGGCCAGACCACAAGGCCTTGCTGACCCGTGGTCTCCCTGAGGCTTCTCTTCTGCAAGTGCCCTTGAGGTCAGACCACAAGTCCTTGGCAGGAGTCTCCTGTCTTTGTGGCAGGAGCCCTTGAGACCGAGTGCAGGACTTGCTGTCCTGTAGGCTTCCTGAGGCTTCTTACTTGAAGGTGCCTTCCAGGCACCGTTGCACGACTTGGTGACTTGGAGCTTTTGCAGGGCATCTCTCCTGCAAATAGCCACCAATCCAGTCAGAGACATGGAGCAGAGACCCCCGAGAGTGCCCGAGCTGGCCTGGGTCGAGGAGGAGGAAGAAGGCCCTGGAGCTGCCCCGGCACAGCAGACTGAAGAGGTGGTGCCCTTCCAGTCACCGCAGGAGGGTGAGTGGCGGAGCTGGGCCACAGGACTGGTGCCTGCTGCCAGCTTGGCCCCACACCGTGCCATGCTGTGCTGTGCCATGCTATGCCCTGGGGACATGCCTATGGACAGGACGGAAGAGGGGCCGGGCAGACACCCCGCAGTGGCCGTGCTCCATCCCCTGGGGCATCCCGGGCCTCTCCCTGCCTGGGGAGCGCAGGGCTGGCCCGTGTTCTCTGGCCTCTCCCGCAGCCCCTCATCTCTGGCTGCGCTCGCTCTTTGCCAGATGCAGCCCTGGAGCGCAAACAAGAGCAGGAGTCCAGCCGTGGCCGCTTCCGCAGAACAGCGCAGGTACCTGCAGCCACCCCCACCTGGGCTGGGCCTGCTGTCCCTGCTCAGCCCAGCACCGTGTGTGCAGCGCTCCATGCAACATCCCCGGCTTCTTGCCCTTCTCCTACAGTTCGTTTGCAACTTCCTCAAGAGAGTTAAAGAGGAGGAAGAGACCATCGCCACGGGCGTAGGCCTCAGACCATACTCGCCCATCTTCCTAAGCAAGACCAGTGCTGCCCTGCTGTCTCTGCTTGTCGAGGAAGACTTTTACACTCCAAAGCAAGTAAGCAGCCTGTGGCCAGGCTTTGGTCCTCCCAGCAATTGCTTGGCCTCCCCAGCCATGCATGCTGCTTGCTGTGAGCCTTTCAGGCCACATGGCAGTGGGCTGGGAAGGGAAGCACTCCTCTGGGGAAGCTGGGAACATTGCTCCCTCTGGCAGCTTTCCAAGTCTCCCCGTGCCTTCTCCAGGTGCCTGCCATGGTGAGCTACATCCACCAGTGGCTCATGGCCAATGATTCTGCTGAGCACAGGCTGGACAAGACCCTGCTGCATCTCACCGAAGCACAGCCAAATGACGCAGTCATCACGCTCCTGCGTGTGGCCCCGTCCTGTGACAGGTATGGGGCCCACCTGCCCACAGGGCTCAGGCCTCCCCAGCCCATCACCCTGTATGGCCTGCCCCAGGTGTCTGAGCAACAGAGAATTCCAGAGCCCTCTGGCTGCTCCCTTTCCCAGCCCTGCCATGTCAGCCCCTCAGCCAGCTGCCATGCTCCCTTGCCGCCTCTCAGGGCTCTGTCCCCACAGGGCTGGGCTGCCTGGCTGCTGCTGCCAGGGGGGCAGTGGGCACAGGCAGAAATGGCAGCCAGGTCAGCTGCCCCCGCTGCTGTGTCTGAGACCCCCCCTGAGACACAGCTCTAACCCCGCAGAGCTGCCATGGCCATGTGGAAGACCATCATGGGCTCAGCCAGGACTGTGGAGCTGGCGCAGCTGATCCTCCTGGATGTGCTGGGGAGCTGGCCAGAGTACAGCACCTGCACCTCCGATGGGGACGAAACGGGTGTCTTTGCCCTGGCTGTGAGTTCCTGCAACTGGCCTTTGCAGGCCCCAAGGCTGCCTCTCCAGCAGCTCTCCATCCTCCTTCCCTCGCTGCATCTCCCTGCCTCAGGCACTGGCCTGAAACCTGGCCCAGGGGCAGCTTCAGGCCCACCGGGCCCCGTGCTCCCCCTGCCAAGGTCTCTCCTGGCCTCTCCCTGCCACGCTCGGGCCCAGCCACACGCACACCTCGGCACTGAGCGCTGTCTCGGGGGGCTTTGTCCTTTGCAGGCAACTGTGGTGATGTGGAAGATCCTCCAGGTGCCCTGTCTCCCACGGATCTTGAAGGTGTATTTCCCCCGCCTATTTGTGCATCTGCTATTCCAAGTGTTCTTCAGCACTCTGGATATGCCAGAGGCGGTGGACACCTTCTGGAAGGGATGCCAGGAAGAGCACGGCCTTGCCACCAGCCCCAACAGGTGCCCCATGCCACTCCTCCAGTCCCTGCCACGTGGCCTGCCAAGGAGCCAGTGCTGCCGCTGTGACCTGGGCTTTGCTCTGCACACAGGTTTGCAGTGCGCACCCTCAAGTCCCTGCTCTGCCTTCTCCGCTGCGAGGATGTGGTGGTGGCAATGGAGCGCAGGTGTGCCTGGGACACGCTGCTCTCTCTTGACACTCACCACTTTGCCGTGGCTCTGCTTGCCAGGTGAGACCCCCTTCTCCCCACTGCCTCTGACATTGCTGCTCTGTGCCCAGGTGCCTCACAAAGTGTCCGTGGTGGCCATGGGCCAGAGGGCCTTGTCACTAAAGGAACGGCCAAGCAGACTGGAAAAGGCTGGCAGAGGACAGTGCCCATGAGCAACCAACTGCCAAATGGCCCACGTCCCCTTGCTGGAAGGGTGCTGGGGAAAGATGAGAACTGGATGAGTCACGCCTGGGAGAGGTTTGCCTCACTGGCTCGGGGTCTTGTTTCCTTTTTCCCCTCTTCAGAGAAATTCGCCGCTTAGCCATCCACTTTTGTTCTGCGATTGCATTCTACCTGCTCGCCCTGCTCGGCAAAGAGATGCCATACTGGGATTTCCCTGCCCTGGCATTCCTTGTGGAGGTGAGCCTCAAGGCCAGCGCTGCCCGGCTGAGCCGCCTCCCAGCCCTCTGGCCTCTCGCAGCCACAGCTGCCAGGACAGTGCCCGTGCCCTGTGCTGCTGCCTGGGCCCGGCCCTGTGCGCTTCTGGGCTCCTGCCGGCCGGCTCCCCTGTCACTGCCCTGTGCCTTTCAGGTCCTCGAGTGCCTGGACTTGAGGGAATGCAGTGACAGCGTTCTGGAGATCCTGGCACAGAACCTGAAGAGCGAGCACATGGCTAGGCGTTACTTTGCACTCCGAGGCCTCATAGTGCTGGGCAAGAATCCCTTGATGGTGAGAAGGGACAGTGGCTGAAGCCGTGCAGGCAGCATGGGGCTGGGCAACACTGTCGCTTGGCCTTGCATGGGCTTCGGCCACTAGGGCAGCTGCTCCCAGCTCTCCTGCCTCCCGCTCCAGCTGCCCCAGAGCTTCGGGACAGGCCTTTGGCCTCTGGGCCCTGCGGCCTTTCACAGGGCGGCCTTTCACAAAGTGGTGTTCCACACAGGCCGAAAAAATGCAGAGCCTGACTGAAAGTCTTGTGGAGCTCCTGGAGGAAAATGACAGCGACATGATCAGGATGAGCATTCTTCTCCTGAGATATTTGCTCCTGGATAATGGTGCCCCAATAGCCACCCCCATTGCCCTGCAGCTGGCTGAGGCGCTCCTGCCACTCTTTGACAGCGTAAGGCCCTGTGCCCACAGCCACGGCCACTGGCTGCTGCCGGGACACTTGGTGCCCTGTGCAGATGCACGCCTGTGCCCTGGAGGGCCTGAAGCAGCTGATGCTCAGGTCTTTTGCCCTTTCCTTTCATCCAGGATGATATCCAGGTGCAGCTGAGCTCCATGGCTGTCTTTCAAGAGATGCTGGACTTATTAACAGAAGAGGGAAGAAAGGCCCTCAAGTCCCACGTGCGCCAGAGCCTGCTCCCTCTCTACTTCCACTGCCATGATGAGAATCAGATTGTTGCTGAGGTGAGCACTTGTGGCCAGCTGCCGTCCCCCTGGCAGGGGCTTGGGCTGCCTCCTGCCCTGGCACCTTGCAGGCTGCAGCCTCCTCCAGCCTGTGCTACTGGGATGGTCCTGTGCCCTGGACTGTGGGGCCATCTGTGCCTCTCTGTTGCTCTCCAGGCCTCCCGGGAAACGCTGCATTCCTCAGCCAGATTCCTGAAGAGGAGGGATATTGAACAAATGCTACACGTGGATCAGAGCTTTGGCGAGTGCCTGGTAAGAGCAGCCGAGAAGCCCCAGCCTCAGCATGGCGAAGGACGCTGAGGGCGGTGCTCAGCGTGGGGGACGGGCAGCTGTGACCGCTGCTGCACCCAGAGGTCGCGCGGGCTCTTCTCCAGGCTCCCGCAGGCCCGAGTCGGGTGCCCTGGGAGTCCGAGCCCGGCGGGGCTGCGGGGCGGCACTGCGGCTCCCCGGGCAGCAGCCGGCCCTCTGCCCCCTGCCCTCGGGAGCCCTTGGCCAGCGGCTGCTGGCCGCGCCTCAGGGCTGTGCGGGCAGGGGAGGCCGGCGCTGGGCGCAGACAGCGCCCCGCCCAGGGGCTGAGCCCGCGCCAACCCTTCCCTCCTGCTGCTGTCTGCAGCTGGCAGAGGACAGGAGGCGAGCGGCCGAGCAGCTGCGCCAGGCCCTGCGCTACCTGCAGAGCCCACAGGAGCCCCTGCGAGAGGCGGCCGTCAGGTTCATGGGTGAGTCCCGTGCCGGGCTCCCTCCCCGGCCCGCCGCAGCTCGGCCCCGGCCCCGCCTGCTGCCCCCGGCAGCTCCAGCCGGGCCCGGCGCCGTGGAGCCCTGCCTGGCCTGGGCATTGCTGCTGCCGCCCTCTGGCAGCCGTGCCCTGGGGCGGCAGCGTGCGGCAAGGGCCCGGGCTGAGCCCTGCCGGGCCAGCAGCCCGTGTGGCCACAGCGCCGGCAGCGCCGCTGGCAGGGAGCTGTGCCGCTGGGGCCGTGACAGGCTCTGTGTTCACAGGCATGGCCGGGCGGCACCTGAGGGGGCAGCAGCAAGAGCTGCAGCTGATCTGCACTGGTGAGTGTGTGAGGGCAGCCGGCTGACCGCGGGGGCTGGAGGGGGCAGCTGCAAGCCCTGCCCCGGCTGCGGAGGGCTCCGCTCCCGTGGACAGAGCACACAGAGATTTCAGGGCTACGTGTGGCATTCGTGGCCAGCACCTTCGGGCTGATCCCCTTGCTCCCTTCTCCCTGCGGGCCATGGCAAGAGCCGGCCGGGATAGCGCCGGCAGGGGCTCTCCTCGGCTCCCTGCACATGCGGGATCCGACCTTGCCTCTTTTCCGCTCTCTTGCAGCCCTTGAAGAAATGGCATGTGACAGCAGTCCTGCAATCAGAGATGCTGCAGTTGAATTTTCTTTAGTTCTCCGGGCCCTACAGAGAGCTCCCTACTCCCCATGGCGTAAGCTGCGAGATCGATTCCGCAGTGCATGGAGGAAACGGCCTCGTCTGTGCAGCACTGCCGTGCTGTTCTGCTGGAGCTCCGCAGAGAGATGATCTGAAAGACTCTGTCTGCTGGGGCCATTTAAGCCAGCAGGGATTTGTGTTTTTTCTTCAAGATTTTTCTGTTTGTATTTTCGTTTTTTGTTGAGTATAGAATATCATAGAATAGAATAGAATATCTTCCAATACACAGAGTGCCAGGATCTTTCTTTTCCTGCACAGGGTCTGTAGGGCATATGGGGAGAGGGGGAAATAGGTGCTTGTGCTCAGCCAGCTGTCCGGGCGTGCAGTGTCGCAGGGAAAATGGCCAGAAGCCCCTTGGCCTTTGGTGGTTCTGCTGAAGCCTTTGTGCTGCCGACAGAGCGGCTGGGCAGGGGCCGGAGCTGCGGGGATCCCTGCCAGAGCGGTGCCTGGCAATGGCCACAAGCCCTGTGCCGGGGAGGAAGGGCCATCCGTGTCCTCCTGCCCATGCGCTGCTGGCTGCCTTGCTGAGGGCTCTCAGGTGCCTCTGGATGGGGCTCCTCTGGAGCTGCTGTGGGGCTGCGGCGCTGCTGCCGGCAAGCTTGGCCAGGCTGGGGGAGACCCTGAGGGGCTGGGGCGCTGCTAAGCCCTGAGCAATTGGCTGGCAGAGGCCATAGGCAGCCCCCTGGCAGCCGCCTCGATCCTGACAGCCAGCTGCTCTGGCGCTCCCAGGTTTGTGGCCGGTTGGAGGGACCCCCTGGGATCAGGCGTGGAACCCTGGTCCTGGCCTTTCAGGGCTGTGAGGCCAGCTGTTGTGGGGCTGGGCATGTGCCCTCCCTGGGCTCCAGACTGGAGGCCCCGTGCCCCTCAGCCTTAGGCATTGAGCTCCACTGTCTGATATCCAAGTCTTGTTCCTATTGCTGTGGGGGAGGCCGAGCTCTGTGGCTTTAGGCCCCATTGAGCCAGAAGAGCAGCAGCTTTGAGCCCACAGGGGCCACAGAAAGGCCCTCTTGGACCACGGGCATTCCTGTCCTTCCCAAGGCAGGGACACATGAGAGTGCAGCGGGCACCTTCAGGGTGCCACGCTGGCTTTGCACTGGGCCACCTCCCTGTGCTGTGCTCGGCTGGCTCTTTGCTTTGCTGCTCTCGGCCTTGTGTCGTCGTACTCCTCTGGCTGCCTGCAGCCAGGGGCAGCCCTATCAGGAGGGTGAAAGGCCCCGTCTCCAACATGTCAAGGGGGAAACGGAGCTCTCCCAGCTCTCAGCCCACGCTGTAAGCAGAGCGGAGCCTTTTCCAAGCCCCGGTGGCTTTCTGCCGGCTTCTGGCCCCTGGCCACCATGACCCACTGCACTCGCTCTGAGTCACCTACCGCATGCCTGGTGCCTCTTGATTTGCTGACCCTGGCATGTGAGGCTCACTGAGGGAAAGGTGGCTGTCCCAATGCTGAGGGCACACGTGGCTCACTGAGCAGACTTGAGGCTTCCCCAGCAGCTTGCAGGTGCCTTATGTGTCATGTTACAGTGCTTGTGCTCCTGCCTCTTCCTGTCCCTCTTCTCACCCTCAGCCAACCTGCACCCTCTGACCTACCTTCAGTAAACCCTGTTGCATCAGACACGGTGTCAAGAGCCCTCCTTCTGCTGCCGGTCGAGCGCACATTACACCCTCCGGGCCTGGGAGCAAGGTGGGCTGGGAGAGCTGGTCTCTCAGACCAAGAGGGAGTGGCTCTCCACAGCACCTGCCCATGGACCTTCCCCGCACCAAATAAAATCATCTCCAAGCTTAGCTAGTAAGCTAGTACGGTATAAACCATTAATTGCCTGGAAATCTGGCACTAGTCTCTAAGTGCCATTAGGTTTCTTTATTGCTAATCTAGCAGTATTCAATTCTGACTTTTATTCTTTTAATAATCCTGATGTCAGGGATATATTGATTGTTGGTTCTATTTCTTTCCTAGCTTCTAATCTTCAAGGGTATTGCTTTCTGACTACTGGCTCAACTCTTGTGTGTAGCTCAATTTTCACAGGGTCTGCTCGTTTTGATTTTCCTGGGCTATCAGTATCCCATACTCTGGGGTATACCTGATTCAATACTTGCTCTAAATAGTTCTTCTTGTTTGTTGGTCTTGTGTCAATTGTCAGTCCTACTGCTAAAACTGCTCATTTGTCTTCAGGTACCTTCCATGTTAGTTTTCTTTCTCTAAACGGAACTCTTGTTTCTAAATTTTCAAGCAAAAAATCCATGCCTAGGACAGATTTGAGTGAGTTTGGTAAATAAAGAAACTGATGTATTCCCATTTTCTTCTTGATTTTACATTGAAGTGGTTGCAGGAAGAATGCCTTTTCTGGCTCCTATTGCTGGCAGATAGTTTTCACTTTTGGGTATCAGTGCTTGATTCACGTGTGAAAATGTGTCTCCACATTTAGTTAAAAATTCAACTTCTTTATTATTCTTTAGCTGTATTTTAACCGGTAACCTGCTAGGGCAAGAACTGCCAGTCTCGGTCATTCCTGGTATCTGGTGAACATTGCACAGCAGCCGGCATCGTTCGCGTCCCACAAAGGGCTTACGATAGGACACAGCTTGTCTACTGTGCCTTGTAAGGCTCCACTAGCAATTTGTCCCTGCACACGTGCTCTGGCTGCCTTGATCGCCAACTCTTTTGCTGCTTTGGTTAGCTCTGTCAACATGAAATCAGGATCACCTCAGCCTGGCTCTTGACTCTTGACTACGAACTCCAATCTTTTTGCTACTTTGCTAGGGTTTTCTCTTTCCATTTTAACGTTTTCCCACCAACTGTTCAGGGCACTAGTAGAAAAGCAGATGTTCACCCACATGGCTTCTCCTGGGGGACTCAAGTCTTGCCTTAAGGGGGTGACTAAAGGCAAAGCTTTCTTGGTTTTATTCCGTGTGTTGCTTGTCACTGAGGCTCTCTGAAATCGTCCCCTCACCTGGATTATTCATCTCATCCTCACTGCCATTTGGCTTTCATTCAGGGGGCAGAGTGGTTGCCTGAGGGGGAGTGTACCCGACCTGGCCTGGGCTAACTCGGCTGTAAATCTTGGACACCTAGAACACAATCTTCTTCCTGGGGCATTTCAGCCATGTTCAAACATCTCTGCCCTATGCTGAATGCTGAATGACATCTCTTTCTTTTCTGCCTCTTATCTCTTTCCAAAGTTAGGACTAAAAGTCCTGTGGGGCCAAATCAACGCCACAATTTTTTGTGGCACTCAGATTTATTCTTCAGGGTAAAAGCCATGTCTGCATATATATCACCGGATCTCATTTTTCTTCTTGTCTTAAAAATAACATCAACTGTAACAATGGATCATAACGTTCCATTAGGGAGTCACATTTCACCACTTTCTAATTGATACTCAGCCTACCATTGGGTAAGAGTATTTCATCAGGTGACCTTACACGAAAAATTACCCTCTGGGATTCCCCCCAAAGCTTTCTCATCTGCTAAATTACATTCTAGTGGACTCTTTTTAATACCATCATTACTTCTTGTGTTATTCATTCTTCATGCTATCTAAATTTCCAGTCTTAGCAGGATGTATTAGTACTTCTCGTTTCCTTCTCTTTATCCTCTGTATACTACACTTAACATGCACGGGCTGTCTCTGAGTCACCCAGCACCAATATTCTTTTTTATAGTCCTAACAAGCAGTGAAAACAAAAGGATTCCCCGTTCCACACAATCTACAAGGAATTGGGCTATGATCGGACATACAACGAGTTTCTGAAAACACTGCCTAAAGTCCTACTCAGGAGTATATACTCATGTAAACCTAGAGGTCAAAACCCTTGACTTTTGATGTAGTGTCTAAAAGCTTGGGTGACTGCTCAATGTTCTTCGATCACTTCTCAAACTCAGACGGGCTTGGTGCTGTGCCCATTTCCCTGGGGTGTTCCGGTTTGTGTTTATTTATCAGTTATCGTAGAATGGTTTGTTTTCATGTACCCCGTCTTTTCCCCAAGTTGGTTTACCCGTAGGTTTTGCCTTCCCTCAAAGCTGTCCCTCATGCCATTTCCCTTTGTTCCAGCTCCTTCCCTGCCTCTCAAGATAATCCAGCTCTTTATTCCTGAACCTTCCCTGTCACTTTTGCCTTGCACCAACCCCTGACTGCACCACCCCTTTGGAATTCCCCTATTGCTGGAAGCCCCACTGGCTCATGTGACCTACCCTCTCCTCTCATCTGTCCTAATTAGTCCCCAGCAACTGATGGAATGCCCTCGCTCCTCCCCTGCAGATTCCTTATTGCTCAGTCATTTGTATCCACCCCCTGAGTTGTATGTACCCCGATAAAATCCCCTGCACAGAAGTGCTGGCGACTCTTTCAGGCTGAATCCATCCCTTGGGATAAACCTTTGCCTTTGGAACCTAACAACAGAGGAGCCTCCTCCTTCTCTTTGGCCTGCTCCGTGCTGCAGTGAGTAGATCCTGAACCACTGAGCAGTGGCTCACCAGGGTTAGCCGCGGGCAGAACCCACGCCTTGGCCATTCCCCACTCCCGGCGCAGCGCCGCAGTTTTCCCAAGAGCCAGCCCGGGCTCCGCTGGGCTGCGTCCATGGGGAACCCGTCCCAGTGCCTGACCGCGCTCTGGGTGAAAAACCTTTTCCTGATACGGAAATGAAACCTGCCCCGTCCCAGCTCCCTGCCCTTTCCTCCAGTCCTGTCACTGGTCCCAACAGTGACGAGAGCTGCAGCAGCCCCTCTGATTCCCCTCAGGAGGATGTTGAAGACCACAACGACGCCCTTTACTCTCCTCCAGGCTGAACAAAGTGGCCTCAGCTGCATCTTGGGCTTCCCCTCCAGGCCACAGTCCATCCTTGCAGTCTTCTTTTGCATTCTGGCTAATGGTTTCATAACTTTTGATACTGTGCTGCCCAAAACTGCGCCCGTCGGCTTTCAGCACGTCTCTTGGCTGCTGCTACAGGGTGTGGGCACCATCATCAGAGACACAGAAGAGCTTCTCCTCCCAGAGTTATCCTTATCCTCTGCACTTCCACGTGTCTGCCTTGATGTTCACTGGGGAATTTCCCACTTTGTGGCCGCTCAATGCTGTGCTCAGCAAGGACACAGTTTGGTTGGGACGTGAGCTGCCAGAGCAAGACATGCAGCAACGGAAGCTGAGAATAGCAGAGACTGGGCAGATTCTGGTTTTTTCCAGAATGTGGGAAAGAGAGTGAGAAAAGCACAAGGAAATTTCAGAGTGTTAACTTTGCAATCTAATTGTCCTGGGAAACTCAGCAATGGATGGTGCTCTGGTGCTACTGCCAATGCCTTCCATGAGAAAAATTCATTTCAGGATGGAGCAACATCATCTGACAGAGACCAAGTGTGCCAGCAGTTGCTCCAGGTGCTCCTGCCATCAGCCCCTGCAGGTAGGAGCACAGCCCCCCATGCACGAGGCCTTTGGCTCCTTCTGGCACAGAAGCCCCTCAGGGGCACAGGTCTCTGGGGCAGGAGACAGGCACCAGCGCTGCCAGGGCTCGGGGAGTGGCAGGTCTGCTTGGCCGGGGACTCTGCCACACCTGCTGATGTCAGCGCTCCCCGGGCCCCAGGCCTGAGAGCAGCGATGGCGCCCGGGCCCACACGTTCCTTGTGCGTGTCACACCGGCGGGTTTAGGACGGCCACCAGCCAGGACGTGTCCCGAGGAGGCCGTGCCAGCTTCCCTGCAAGGCCCCGTGCCCTTCCCAGAACGGCTGCGACGGCAGCCCTGGGGGCTCCTTCTGCTGCCCTGAGCCCACAGAGCAGGGCATCGTTCGCTGATGCTCTGAGCCCTTCCTAAAGATCCGGTCGGCCTGCCTTAGACTCCTGGGGTCAGCCATTCCTTCCAACCTGGGCCACTTTGGGTGGGCTGGGCCAGGCCCCATGGCAGGCGGCAGTGGGTGCAAGGGCCCTTGGTGACACGGCGCCGCACAGTCATTGTGACATGGAACCGGGTGTCCAAGGGCCCTCTGTGACACCTGGTGACATAGGAGCTGGCGCTGACAAGAGCACGCCACAGTGCTCAGAGCACGCGACAGGACGGGACAGAGCGGTGCCGTGAGGAGCCCCCGCACAGCACGCTCGTTCGCGTCCCACCTGGAGCTTTTCTGAAGCCTTGTGTCTGCAGCTGAGCTCGAGGCCAGACCACAAGGCCTTGCTGACCCGTGGTCTCCCTGAGGCTTCTCTTCTGCAAGTGCCCTTGAGGTCAGACCACAAGTCCTTGGCAGGAGTCTCCTGTCTTTGTGGCAGGAGCCCTTGAGACCGAGTGCAGGACTTGCTGTCCTGTAGGCTTCCTGAGGCTTCTTACTTGAAGGTGCCTTCCAGGCACCATTGCACGACTTGGTGACTTGGAGCTTTTGCAGGGCATCTCTCCTGCAAATAGCCACCAATCCAGTCAGAGACATGGAGCAGAGACCCCCGAGAGTGCCCGAGCTGGCCTGGGTCGAGGAGGAGGAAGAAGGCCCTGGAGCTGCCCCGGCACAGCAGACTGAAGAGGTGGTGCCCTTCCAGTCACCGCAGGAGGGTGAGTGGCGGAGCTGGGCCACAGGACTGGTGCCTGCTGCCAGCTTGGCCCCACACCGTGCCATGCTGTGCTGTGCCATGCTATGCCCTGGGGACATGCCTATGGACAGGACGGAAGAGGGGCCGGGCAGACACCCCGCAGTGGCCGTGCTCCATCCCCTGGGGCATCCCGGGCCTCTCCCTGCCTGGGGAGCGCAGGGCTGGCCCGTGTTCTCCGGCCTCTCCCGCAGCCCCTCATCTCTGGCTGCGCTCGCTCTTTGCCAGATGCAGCCCTGGAGCGCAAACAAGAGCAGGAGTCCAGCCGTGGCCGCTTCCGCAGAACAGCGCAGGTACCTGCAGCCACCCCCACCTGGGCTGGGCCTGCTGTCCCTGCTCAGCCCAGCACCGTGTGTGCAGCGCTCCATGCAACATCCCCGGCTTCTTGCCCTTCTCCTACAGTTCGTTTGCAACTTCCTCAAGAGAGTTAAAGAGGAGGAAGAGACCATCGCCACGGGCGTAGGCCTCAGACCATACTCGCCCATCTTCCTAAGCAAGACCAGTGCTGCCCTGCTGTCTCTGCTTGTCGAGGAAGACTTTTACACTCCAAAGCAAGTAAGCAGCCTGTGGCCAGGCTTTGGTCCTCCCAGCAATTGCTTGGCCTCCCCAGCCATGCATGCTGCTCGCTGTGAGCCTTTCAGGCCACATGGCAGTGGGCTGGGAAGGGAAGCACTCCTCTGGGGAAGCTGGGAACATTGCTCCCTCTGGCAGCTTTCCAAGTCTCCCCGTGCCTTCTCCAGGTGCCTGCCATGGTGAGCTACATCCACCAGTGGCTCATGGCCAATGATTCTCCTGAGCACAGGCTGGACAAGACCCTGCTGGATCTCACCGAAGCACAGCCAAATGACGCAGTCATCACGCTCCTGCGTGTGGCCCCGTCCTGTGACAGGTATGGGGCCCACCTGCCCACAGGGCTCAGGCCTCCCCAGCCCATCACCCTGTACGGCCTGCCCCAGGTGTCTGAGCAACAGAGAATTCCAGAGCCCTCTGGCTGCTCCCTTTCCCAGCCCTGCCATGTCAGCCCCTCAGCCAGCTGCCATGCTCCCTTGCCGCCTCTCAGGGCTCTGTCCCCACAGGGCTGGGCTGTCTGGCTGCTGCTGCCAGGGGGGCAGTGGGCACAGGCAGAAATGGCAGCCAGGTCAGCTGCCCCCGCTGCTGTGTCTGAGACCCCCCCTGAGACACAGCTCTAACCCCGCAGAGCTGCCATGGCCATGTGGAAGACCATCATGGGCTCAGCCAGGACTGTGGAGCTGGCGCAGCTGATCCTCCTGGATGTGCTGGGGAGCTGGCCAGAGTACAGCACCTGCACCTCCGATGGGGACGAAACGGGTGTCTTTGCCCTGGCTGTGAGTTCCTGCAACTGGCCTTTGCAGGCCCCAAGGCTGCCTCTCCAGCAGCTCTCCATCCTCCTTCCCTCGCTGCATCTCCCTGCCTCAGGCACTGGCCTGAAACCTGGCCCAGGGGCAGCTTCAGGCCCACCGGGCCCCGTGCTCCCCCTGCCAAGGTCTCTCCTGGCCTCTCCCTGCCACGCTCGGGCCCAGCCACACGCGCACCTCGGCACTGAGCGCTGTCTCGGGGGGCTTTGTCCTTTGCAGGCAACTGTGGTGATGTGGAAGATCCTCCAGGTGCCCTGTCTCCCACGGATCTTGAAGGTGTATTTCCCCCGCCTATTTGTGCATCTGCTATTCCAAGTGTTCTTCAGCACTCTGGATATGCCAGAGGCGGTGGACACCTTCTGGAAGGGATGCCAGGAAGAGCACGGCCTTGCCACCAGCCCCAACAGGTGCCCCATGCCACTCCTCCAGTCCCTGCCACGTGGCCTGCCAAGGAGCCAGTGCTGCCGCTGTGACCTGGGCTTTGCTCTGCACACAGGTTTGCAGTGCGCACCCTCAAGTCCCTGCTCTGCCTTCTCCGCTGCGAGGATGTGGTGGTGGCAATGGAGCGCAGGTGTGCCTGGGACACGCTGCTCTCTCTTGACACTCACCACTTTGCCGTGGCTCTGCTTGCCAGGTGAGACCCCCTTCTCCCCACTGCCTCTGACATTGCTGCTCTGTGCCCAGGTGCCTCACAAAGTGTCCGTGGTGGCCATGGGCCAGAGGGCCTTGTCACTAAAGGAACGGCCAAGCAGACTGGAAAAGGCTGGCAGAGGACAGTGCCCATGAGCAACCAACTGCCAAATGGCCCACGTCCCCTTGCTGGAAGGGTGCTGGGGAAAGATGAGAACTGGATGAGTCACGCCTGGGAGAGGTTTGCCTCACTGGCTCGGGGTCTTGTTTCCTTTTTCCCCTCTTCAGAGAAATTCGCCGCTTAGCCATCCACTTTTGTTCTGCGATTGCATTCTACCTGCTCGCCCTGCTCGGCAAAGAGATGCCATACTGGGATTTCCCTGCCCTGGCATTCCTTGTGGAGGTGAGCCTCAAGGCCAGCGCTGCCCGGCTGAGCCGCCTCCCAGCCCTCTGGCCTCTCGCAGCCACAGCTGCCAGGACAGTGCCCGTGCCCTGTGCTGCTGCCTGGGCCCGGCCCTGTGCGCTTCTGGGCTCCTGCCGGCCGGCTCCCCTGTCACTGCCCTGTGCCTTTCAGGTCCTCGAGTGCCTGGACTTGAGGGAATGCAGTGACAGCGTTCTGGAGATCCTGGCACAGAACCTGCAGAGCGAGCACATGGCTAGGCGTTACTTGGCACTCCGAGGCCTCGTAGTGCTGGGCAAGAATCCCTTGATGGTGAGAAGGGACAGTGGCTGAAGCCGTGCAGGCAGCGTGGGGCTGGGCAACACTGTCGCTTGGCCTTGCATGGGCTTCGGCCACTAGGGCAGCTGCTCCCAGCTCTCCTGCCTCCTGCTCCAGCTGCCCCAGAGCTTCGGGACAGGCCTTTGGCCTCTGGGCCCTGCGGCCTTTCACAGGGCGGCCTTTCACAAAGTGGTGTTCCACACAGGCCGAAAAAATGCAGAGCCTGACTGAAAGTCTTGTGGAGCTCCTGGAGGAAAATGACAGCGACATGATCAGGATGAGCATTCTTCTCCTGAGATATTTGCTCCTGGATAATGGTGCCCCAATAGCCACCCCCATTGCCCTGCAGCTGGCTGAGGCGCTCCTGCCACTCTTTGACAGCGTAAGGCCCTGTGCCCACAGCCACGGCCACTGGCTGCTGCCGGGACACTTGGTGCCCTGTGCAGATGCACGCCTGTGCCCTGGAGGGCCTGAAGCAGCTGATGCTCAGGTCTTTTGCCCTTTCCTTTCATCCAGGATGATATCCAGGTGCAGCTGAGCTCCATGGCTGTCTTTCAAGAGATGCTGGACTTATTAACAGAAGAGGGAAGAAAGGCCCTCAAGTCCCACGTGCGCCAGAGCCTGCTCCCTCTCTACTTCCACTGCCATGATGAGAATCAGATTGTTGCTGAGGTGAGCACTTGTGGCCAGCTGCCGTCCCCCTGGCAGGGGCTTGGGCTGCCTCCTGCCCTGGCACCTTGCAGGCTGCAGCCTCCTCCAGCCTGTGCTACTGGGATGGTCCTGTGCCCTGGACTGTGGGGCCATCTGTGCCTCTCTGTTGCTCTCCAGGCCTCCCGGGAAACGCTGCATTCCTCAGCCAGATTCCTGAAGAGGAGAGATATTGAACAAATGCTACACGTGGATCAGAGCTTTGGCGAGTGCCTGGTAAGAGCAGCCGAGAAGCCCCAGCCTCAGCATGGCGAAGGACGCTGAGGGCGGTGCTCAGCGTGGGGGACGGGCAGCTGTGCCCGCTGCTGCACCCAGAGGTCGCGCGGGCTCTTCTCCAGGCTCCCGCAGGCCCGAGTCGGGTGCCCTGGGAGTCCGAGCCCGGCGGGGCTGCGGGGCGGCACTGCGGCTCCCCGGGCAGCAGCCGGCCCTCTGCCCCCTGCCCTCGGGAGCCCTTGGCCGGCGGCTGCTGGCCGCGCCTCAGGGCTGTGCGGGCAGGGGAGGCCGGCGCTGGGCGCAGACAGCGCCCCGCCCAGGGGCTGAGCCCGCGCCAACCCTTCCCTCCTGCTGCTGTCTGCAGCTGGCAGAGGACAGGAGGCGAGCGGCCGAGCAGCTGCGCCAGGCCCTGCGCTACCTGCAGAGCCCACAGGAGCCCCTGCGAGAGGCGGCCGTCAGGTTCATGGGTGAGTCCCGTGCCGGGCTCCCTCCCCGGCCCGCCGCAGCTCGGCCCCGGCCCCGCCTGCTGCCCCCGGCAGCTCCAGCCGGGCCCGGCGCCGTGGAGCCCTGCCTGGCCTGGGCATTGCTGCTGCCGCCCTCTGGCAGCCGTGCCCTGGGGCGGCAGCGTGCGGCAAGGGCCCGGGCTGAGCCCTGCCGGGCCAGCAGCCCGTGTGGCCACAGCGCCGGCAGCGCCGCTGGCAGGGAGCTGTGCCGCTGGGGCCGTGACAGGCTCTGTGTTCACAGGCATGGCCGGGCGGCACCTGAGGGGGCAGCAGCAAGAGCTGCAGCTGATCTGCACTGGTGAGTGTGTGAGGGCAGCCGGCTGACCGCGGGGGCTGGAGGGGGCAGCTGCAAGCCCTGCCCCGGCTGCGGAGGGCTCTGCTCCCGTGGACAGAGCACACAGAGATTTCAGGGCTACGTGTGGCATTCGTGGCCAGCACCTTCGGGCTGATCCCCTTGCTCCCTTCTCCCTGCGGGCCATGGCAAGAGCCGGCCGGGATAGCGCCGGCAGGGGCTCTCCTCGGCTCCCTGCACATGCGGGATCCGACCTTGCCTCTTTTCCGCTCTCTTGCAGCCCTTGAAGAAATGGCATGTGACAGCAGTCCTGCAATCAGAGATGCTGCAGTTGAATTTTCTTTAGTTCTCCGGGCCCTACAGAGAGCTCCCTACTCCCCATGGCGTAAGCTGCGAGATCGATTCCGCAGTGCATGGAGGAAACGGCCTCGTCTGTGCAGCACTGCCGTGCTGTTCTGCTGGAGCTCCGCAGAGAGATGATCTGAAAGACTCTGTCTGCTGGGGCCATTTAAGCCAGCAGGAATTTGTGTTTTTTCTTCAAGATTTTTCTGTTTGTATTTTCGTTTTTTGTTGAGTATAGAATATCATAGAATAGAATAGAATATCTTCCAATACACAGAGTGCCAGGATCTTTCTTTTCCTGCACAGGGTCTGTAGGGCATATGGGGAGAGGGGGAAATAGGTGCTTGTGCTCAGCCAGCTGTCCGGGCGTGCAGTGTCGCAGGGAAAATGGCCAGAAGCCCCTTGGCCTTTGGTGGTTCTGCTGAAGCCTTTGTGCTGCCGACAGAGCGGCTGGGCAGGGGCCGGAGCTGCGGGGATCCCTGCCAGAGCGGTGCCTGGCAATGGCCACAAGCCCTGTGCCGGGGAGGAAGGGCCATCCGTGTCCTCCTGCCCATGCGCTGCTGGCTGCCTTGCTGAGGGCTCTCAGGTGCCTCTGGATGGGGCTCCTCTGGAGCTGCTGTGGGGCTGCGGCGCTGCTGCCGGCAAGCTTGGCCAGGCTGGGGGCGACCCTGAGGGGCTGGGGCGCTGCTAAGCCCTGAGCAATTGGCTGGCAGAGGCCATAGGCAGCCCCCTGGCAGCCGCCTCGATCCTGACAGCCGGCTGCTCTGGCGCTCCCAGGTTTGTGGCCGGTTGGAGGGACCCCCTGGGATCAGGCGTGGAACCCTGGTCCTGGCCTTTCAGGGCTGTGAGGCCAGCTGTTGTGGGGCTGGGCATGTGCCCTCCCTGGGCTCCAGACTGGAGGCCCCGTGCCCCTCAGCCTTAGGCATTGAGCTCCACTGTCTGATATCCAAGTCTTGTTCCTATTGCTGTGGGGGAGGCCGAGCTCTGTGGCTTTAGGCCCCATTGAGCCAGAAGAGCAGCAGCTTTGAGCCCACAGGGGCCACAGAAAGGCCCTCTTGGACCACGGGCATTCCTGTCCTTCCCAAGGCAGGGACACATGAGAGTGCAGCGGGCACCTTCAGGGTGCCACGCTGGCTTTGCACTGGGCCACCTCCCTGTGCTGTGCTCGGCTGGCTCTTTGCTTTGCTGCTCTCGGCCTTGTGTCGTCGTACTTCTCTGGCTGCCTGCAGCCAGGGGCAGCCCTATCAGGAGGGTGAAAGGCCCCGTCTCCAACATCTCAAGGGGGAAACAGAGCTCTCCCAGCTCTCAGCCCACGCTGTAAGCAGAGCGGAGCCTTTTCCAAGCCCCGGTGGCTTTCTGCCTGCTTCTGGCCCCTGGCCACCATGACCCACTGCACTCGCTCTGAGCCACCTACCGCATGCCTGGTGCCTCTTGATTTGCTGACCCTGGCATGTGAGGCTCACTGAGGGAAAGGTGGCTGTCCCAATGCTGAGGGCACACGTGGCTCACTGAGCAGACTTGAGGCTTCCCCAGCAGCTTGCAGGTGCCTTATGTGTCATGTTACAGTGCTTGTGCTCCTGCCTCTTCCTGTCCCTCTTCTCACCCTCAGCCAACGTGCACCCTCTGACCTACCTTCAGTAAACCCTGTTGCATCAGACACGGTGTCAAGAGCCCTCCTTCGGCTGCCGGTCGAGCGCACATTACACCCTCCGGGCCTGGGAGCAAGGTGGGCTGGGAGAGCTGGTCTCTCAGACCAAGAGGGAGCGGCTCTCCACAGCACCTGCCCATGGACCTTCCCCGCACCAAATAAAATCATCTCCAAGCTTAGCTAGTAAGCTAGTACGGTATAAACCATTAATTGCCTGGAAATCTGGCACTAGTCTCTAAGTGCCATTAGGTTTCTTTATTGCTAATCTAGCAGTATTCAATTCTGACTTTTATTCTTTTAATAATCCTGATGTCAGGGATATATTGATTGTTGGTTCTATTTCTTTCCTAGCTTCTAATCTTCAAGGGTATTGCTTTCTGACTACTGGCTCAACTCTTGTGTGTAGCTCAATTTTCACAGGGTCTGCTCGTTTTGATTTTCCTGGGCTATCAGTATCCCATACTCTGGGGTATACCTGATTCAATACTTGCTCTAAATAGTTCTTCTTGTTTGTTGGTCTTGTGTCAATTGTCAGTCCTACTGCTAAAACTGCTCATTTGTCTTCAGGTACCTTCCATGTTAGTTTTCTTTCTCTAAACGGAACTCTTGCTTCTAAATTTTCAAGCAAAAAATCCATGCCTAGGACAGATTTGAGTGAGTTTGGTAAATAAAGAAACTGATGTATTCCCATTTTCTTCTTGATTTTACATTGAAGTGGTTGCAGGAAGAATGCCTTTTCTGGCTCCTATTGCTGGCAGATAGTTTTCACTTTTGGGTATCAGTGCTTGATTCACGTGTGAAAATGTGTCTCCACATTTAGTTAAAAATTCAACTTCTTTATTATTCTTTAGCTGTATTTTAACCGGTAACCTGCTAGGGCAAGAACTGCCAGTCTCGGTCATTCCTGGTATCTGGTGAACATTGCACAGCAGCCGGCATCGTTCGCGTCCCACAAAGGGCTTACGATAGGACACAGCTTGTCTACTGTGCCTTGTAAGGCTCCACTAGCAATTTGTCCCTGCACACGTGCTCTGGCTGCCTTGATCGCCAACTCTTTTGCTGCTTTGGTTAGCTCTGTCAACATGAAATCAGGATCACCTCAGCCTGGCTCTTGACTCTTGACTACGAACTCCAATCTTTTTGCTACTTTGCTAGGGTTTTCTCTATCCATTTTAACTTTTTCCCACGAGCATCCCAGGCTCCGCTGGGCTGCGTCCATGGGGAACCCGTCCCAGTTGCTGACTCTGCTCTGGGTGAAAAGCGTTTTCCTAATACGGAAATGAAACCTGCCCCATCCCAGCTCCCTGCCCTTTCCTCGAGTCCTGTCACTGGTCCCAACAGCGAGCTCGGTCCTTGAGTGGCCATTAATTGTAAGCATCCAACATGGGCCAATCACAGGTGCACCTGTTGCATTTCACAGCAGCAGATAACCATTGTTTACATTTTGTTACTGAGGCCACAGCTTCTGAGAAAGGGAAAAAATCCCAAAGAAAGGATTTTTCACAAAAGATGTCTGTGACACCAGGGATTTCTTAGTTCGTTTTCACCAGAAATGGGTCAGGGAAAAAGTAAGTTCCTTGACCCAGGGGCTGCGGATTGTGTGAGTAATTCACAGCAGTTTGAGGTATCTAGGAACTGTGAGGTGGGTTCTCAGGGGGAGAGCATTCCTCAGGACAGCCCACTGGGGATGATAATACGGTTTGGAGATGAATGGGAATCCCAAAGGAGAAAAAGTAAACAGAAAATAATTAAGTATTACATGTTTAAATGGAAAAAGGAAATGATCCGGAAAGATAATTTTTATTGGTCTAAGTTCGGATCATTTGAGGATTATATTTGCCAGGCTCTAAATATATATGTGAATTCAAAAGACCCTGTTAATCAGGAGGAGAGTGAAAATGCTGCCTTTTGGAGTCCTGAGGGGAGAAGTAGGTCTGTTGTTCAGAGGCAGGACAGGGCACTTCAGGAGTTATTGAGAGGAGCACAAAGGGTGTATGTGAACAGAGATAAGAAAAAGCAGAAAGCAGATGCCTGAATTTTGGTAGCAGCAGTTAAAGAAATGCAGGCAGCTTTGAATACAGAAAAATCCACAGAGAAAAACAAAGAGCAGATGTCAAGATCTATCTTTAGGAACACAAGACCTGTGTGTTTTTCCGACCACAAGAAAGAGCACCTAAAAAAATTCTTGCCCTACCTTAAAGGGTGCAGGTCCTACCTGTTTTTACTATCATAAAAAGGGGCACAGACAAAAAAAGTTGCAGGAAGAAAGAGCAAGATGAGGAAACTTTTAATGGAGGTCAGGGGCTCTGTTTAATGAAGGGGACTGAAAAACACCACCAGAAGTGTGTTGATAAGTTATATTCTTAGTCAATACAGGAGTTTCTCAGTCGACAATGACAAAATTACCCCAGGGATGTGAGATAAGTTGTGAGCGAGTTCCAGTAGTTAGAATTACAAGAGAGGCTTTTCCAGTTCCTGTAATTAAAGGGGTGCAAATTTAAACAGACGACAAATTTGGAGTAAATGATTTATTGTTGATACCAGAAGCGGAGAATAATTTATTAAGCAATGATCTAATATTAGCCTTAAATTTACAGATAAAACCCTGGGAAGGAAAACTAAAAAATTATTCTTTAACTGAAGAAGATAATCTGGAAATTAATGATATGGGTTGGCATTTGAGTGAAGTGGGGAAGAGCTTGGGGTAAAGGAATCTGGTCCCCTTAGTCCCTCCTGGTCAGCACAAGCCTGTGAACTTTATGCATTACTCCGTGCATTATTCATACTAAAAGAGCAAGAAGGGACTATTTATAAAGACTCCAAATATGCTTTTAGTGTAGTACATACTTTTAGAAAAATTTGGAAGGAAAGGGGACTTATAAACACTCAAGGGAAAGGGTTAGTACACGGGGAATTGATAATTCAGATACTTGAAGCTTTAAAAAGCTCAAAGAAAATAGCAGTAGTTCATGCAAAGGGACATCAGAGAGAGAGGGATATTAGAGTCAGAGAGAATAATTTGGCCGACGAAGAAGCAAAAAGAGCGACCTTAAGGAAAAAAAAACCCAAAGCAAAAATACTGAAATCATTACCTTACAAGAAACAGAATTCAGCAGGGGACACTTTCTCTTTCGCTAGCAGAACTGGCAGCTATAAGGAAATTAGGAAAAACATTTAAGGAGGGAAAGTGGGTTTTTCTTTATAGCAAGATTATGATGCCAAAACCAGTGGCACATTAGGTCTTAGATAACTTGCATAGATGGACACACTGGGGAATAAGAGCCCTTTGTGATCACTTTTTAAAATTTTATGGGTGTATAAGGATATTTGAAATTGGAAAGCAAATCACCCAGGGGTGTCTCACCTGTCAAAAAGTAACTAAGAAGGCATTAAGAAGCCCTTCCTCTGGAGGATGCAAAACAGCCTACAGGCTATTTGAAACGATCCAGGTTGATTTTACAGAATTGCCTAAAGTGGGTTGGTGGAAATATTTCTTAGTTATAATAGATCAATTAACTCAGTGTGTTGAAGCATTTCCAGCAGCTCAGGCTACAGTTCAAACGGAGGCCAAAATATTGTTGGAATATGTAATTCCAAGAATGTGATAATGTGGTGGGATTTAAGTGGATTTATATTAACCCTGATTTAGTAAGAATGAACTAAGCATCCTGGAGTGGCTGCCGACCGCAATTCCCTTGAGCTCAGAGGCAGAAGAACGCTGGTGGAAAAGAATAAAAGACTTTCTGAATCAGTGGGAACAGCCTAAAAGGATCAAAGATCTCCTCCAAAATTACCCACCAGCAACATTATTAGAATTTATTACAAAACTGCAATTCCAGAAACTGAGATTGATAACACCTGGTGTTGAAAGAGTCCAGAGACAACTAAAACATTGGCAGTGCAGTAAACATGGTTTAGGGTGTCATCCCTGGATATGTATTGTTTGCACACTTTGCTTTAACTCATGGTGGAGAGTACCTAAGAGGGAAGAGAAGGAGAAACAATTGATTTGCTTGCTTTGCTATAGTTATGTATTTAGACAGCTAACTATAGAACGCATTGCTAGTGATTTTTTTTAGATACCAATGAGACTGGGAGACGGGACCCTTCCAGAAGCAATTGGATTAATAGAGAACTTAAATCAATTGGTTCTTGCCATATTGGCTATAGCACAAATAAGAGAACAAGCAATTTATAATATTATAGACCAGTGTCTCATAATCAATAGTTGTTGTGGAGAAGAAGTCTATATATCACATCGTAAGCGCATTCCAGGGGCATATTGGCCTGGCGAGTGTGCCTATTGGAGGCTGTGATTTAATGCACTTCTTGCACTTGAAGTAGAAAATATTTAGTGAAATCTTATTGTGGTTGACACATCCCTGAAATTTTGGAAAATACAGATTTATGGTATTCCAGCCTAACCTTTCCCCTGTTCTTGTCGTTTTAATTATTTCTTCTTAACCAGCCAGAACTGAGAAATGGTATTTAAGAGGGGACAAGCAAACTCTGTGGGGCTATGGGTACCAAATAAACTAAAAACACCAGTGACTAGATCCCTAGATATTACCTTTGCTACTGAGAAGACTAGCATCTCGGCCCTTGGTTGCAACCCAAGGGGCCTTGAGAAAGGTAGAAAGGTAGATTTCCTAAAGAAATCTATAATATTATTTTCACTGTGATCATTCTGGTACCCTGGATGGTTGGCCAAAGCCAGAGAGCCACACTGGACAGAGTTTCATCAATAAAAAAGCAAACAGGGCAAAAACAAAGTCCCAGCAATTTCAATATTTGTGACTATTGCAATCACCCTGTGAAGATTAAGGACAAGATGGGATCTGTGTTTGTGACACACCCATATGTTAGTTCTGCCTGCTACAATCACAACCACTTTATAGATGTTTGTGTTAAAGAAAGAAAGATGCATTGGGTAGGGAAAAATTTAAACTATAATGGACGAGCTCCTCATCCCTATGGTAATCAGATTTGCCCCCAGTATGAAAAGTTCTTTTGTTTTGAAAGAGACGATAATTGAAATGATCCAAGTATAAGCATGGGAAACCAGGCACTAAGAGAAAAATTGAAAGAGAAAATAAAAGAAGAGAAAGAAACAAAGGAGAATAGAGGAAAGAACAAGAGAAAAGAGTCAAAAGAATTGGCTGAATTGTATAAATAGCTTAAACAGCACTACAAAGATTGGAACCTGCCAGCCTCGAATAAGAATCTGTTTGTGAGGTTGATGCAAGATATTGCTACAGAATTGGGATTATCCAAATGTTGGATTTGTGGAGGTCTAAAAATAGCTGAAAAGATGGACGTGGAAAAGTGAGAGCTTAGCTCCAGAACAATTTTTAAAATGGAACCATACCCAAATTTCTAGAACATTGAAGAGACTTGAAAGATAGATTCTAAGCTATCAAGTAATTGAAATCATTTGTATAACTCAAGAAGGAAGAAAATTTAATAAAGTAGTGGGGCATACTCCTTGTAAATCCACATTGGTGGTCAATATGGATAATCGTTCAAAAGTTTGGTGACCTGAAACCCCTGTTGGTTATTAGAGACCAATAAAAAAAAACTGTGAATGGGATGAACAGATTGATTTATGCTGGTACAGAAGTCCTGGAGCTAACCCCTACCAATCTATCAATGGCTCAGGATTGGTCATGGGGATATAGGACCCTAATTTGCCTGTTGAATCGAGTGATAGGGCCCCAAGTAGTAGTGGAAGTGGTGTCAAATCACACCACTGGTGCCTTAAAAATGTTGGCCAGGCAATATACACAAATGCGGGCATTTGTGTACCAAAACAGGATTGCCCTAGACTATCTGTTAGCAGAAGAAGGAAGAGTTTATGGGAGATTTAACAAATTTTACTGCTGCATAGAAATTGAAGAAAATGGAGAAGCTATCACTGAACCTGTCGAGGAAATTAAAAGGGTGGCTCATGAGCCAGTACAAAAGTGGAATTCAATCTAGAAAGCAGATTGGTGAGATAACCTCTTTGGAGGTGTTTGGTAGAAAAAGTTAGAGTTCATGTTGTTTTGTTCAATTTTGAGACCTTTGTTTCTGCCTTGTATGATTCCATGTTTTATTAGGCTAATTTGCTCAGTGATTCAGGAGATGCAGATTACAATAATATCTCTAGATTCAGAATCAGTAGAAAGAGGAAAACCAAAATCTGTGATGGTACTAACAGCTGAATCAACCGGTGTTAAATAATAAGGACCTAAACAGATTGAAATAGCCCAGGAAATGCTAACCAAATTTGAAAAAAGTCTGGAAAATTAGAGGCAGCAACAGAAATGCTGGAGAAATTTGAAGCTGAAGAGACAACAAGAAAATCAAAATTCTGAAGAATATAAAGGATATCAGGGCATAGATTTTTAATAAAGCACAGAACATAATGATCAAGAAGAGAAATGGGGGATTTGTGGTAAATAGGTATGATTCATGCTGATAAAAATTGAAACAGAAATCAATATTAATACAATAATTAATATTTGTGGATAATAAAACAGTTAAAAATTGTAATGCCAAAGAAGAAAGGGAGAAGAGGGGCTCCACCCCCCTCCCTGCAGATGTTCAGGAACAGGAGGAAAGCAAGAGATAACAGTTGCTAAAAATTAACACAGAAGGGAAACTCTGGTTGGGTCCCAGAAAAATGTTAATTATAAGGGATTTATTGCCTTGATATGTAGATGTAGTGATATGTTAGTCTTGGCTTACATTGTACTGGCTTGGTGGCGCATGTGTAACCCAAAGGTGAATTAAAAGACACACAGGAAGACTACGAAATCTTCATCAGACGACCTCCAAAAGACTTGTGCGACCATCAAACTCAGTGGCGGTAAAGGTGGTAATGAGGGTGGAGATAGAAATATGACAAACTGAAAATGGGAGGAGATGATATTAACACATGGCATGTAAGGGGGTAATTTTCACTTGGCAAGCTCATATGTGAGGTGGCACGGGTCCAAGAGCCCTTCACTCTGTACCCCACATTTTTTTTTGCTTATGCGCTATTATTTGAACCAAATTATCCCTTATTTATGTATTTTCTCAACTATTCAAATAAAATTGCTGCTATCTCAAATATTGTTTGGGTTTTTTTTATGATGGGAATATTGGGCAAACATAACACAGACAGCCAAAAAAGCTCCTTGTGGGCAGAGCTGGCAGCATCGGACCCCCAAATTGTGTCCAGTGCTGCCTTGTGTAGCCCAAAATCGCCAGTAGAGGCACTGGATGTTTGTGCACCGGGATGCTTTAGGACTATGGCTGAAATTTAGGAACCCCGGCCCTAATTACAATGCCTCCTTAACGGTCTGCAGCACCCAGAGCAGAACTGGGGCATTGGCCCAATCAGCTCCAATTTTGCCCCATTTTGCCCTCCCAAGGCACTGCTTCCAGCCTGGGCTGTCCCTGTGCTCCAGCTGCAGCTGTAGAGCCCTCAGAGCTGCGGCTCTGCTCTCCTTCTCCTCCTCCCCCTGTGGCTTCTGTGTAGGGACCAGCAGTGGCCCAAGAAGAGCAGGAACTCCAAAAGTGCTCTGGAGCCCCCTGAGGAGCCCTGGCAGAGTCAGCACCGAGTACCAGCTTTCCTCAACATGCCAGGGCAATTCAACATTTCCAGAGTGGCTGTGCCAGGGCTGAAGGAAGAAAACGGAGTGAAAGGCTGAGGGTTTGCAGGAATTGCGGTGTAAAGCCACTAGACGGGCTGCTGTGGACCCAAGACCTGCCTGGGGTCAGGTGCTGCCTTCCTTCCATTCAGGATCAGGGACAGCAGTCGCAGGTGTTGCAAAGGGCGTGTGCCTGAGTCCAGGACACTGCTACGCTGCCGGTGGGCACTGGGATCCAACCTGCTGCCTTGGCGGCTTCTGCCCGCTGCCGGTGGTGGTGCCGGGAGCGATTGGTGCCCGTGAGTTTGCAAAAGGAGCGATTTCCCCTCCTCCCTCCCGTCCGAGGCTGCCATGGTCCCTGAGGGGATGGAGCTGGACCGGGGCGCCCCCTGCTGGCCGGGAGTGCTCTCTGCAGCGCCCCCTGCTGGCCGCAGTTAGAACTGCCACAAAAACCAACTGTGCTGAGCGGGAGGGAAAGTTCTGGGTTTCTCTTGTTTGTTCTGTTCTGGTTTATAAATTTCCCAGTAAAGACCTGTTATTCCTTTTCCTACACTTTGGCCTGGAAGCCCCACCATTTCTGAAATTAGAAAACATTTTTGACATGGGTCTTCATTCTATTCCAGGAACATTCCCACTTTCTTGGCACATATTGCTCATAAACGAGATTTCAGCTCCTGAGCTGCAGTGTGGATAGGACAGACACCTAAAGGGAAGACAGGATCAGGGACTTGGCCACCTCATGCTCTGCCCTTTAAGCCAGTTGGGCCACCAAGGGCCCTCTCCCCAGATGGCACTTCTGGTCCCCCGACCACTCAGGAGCTGGCTTTGGCAGAGTGTCACACTGTCCCCAGTGTTCCATGGCTGACAGACTGATGGACAGATGGGGCCCTGTCTCACCAAAAGCAAGGCCTGACCCACCCCTGCCACACATAGCTGTTCCAAAATATCTCCGGACATCACACTTTTCCTGTCTCTGAAGCCCCACCATGTGCCATGGTCTGATCCCAACTGCTCTGGCAAAGGGGCAGGCTCCAGAACCCTCACAGGGCCTTCGTGGCATTGTTGTGGGATGATCACGGGAGAGGAGGGGTTTGGGAGGGGAGAAGAGGAGGGGAGAAGAGAATCCCGAGCCTTCTGAAGGCCGCTTTGGCCATCAGAGCGAGGAAGATCCAAGGCCATGCCAGGTTACTCTGGCGTGGGAAACATGCTGGGAGGAGTGTTCAGGGTTTGTTACTTGTTGGGGTCTCTCCTAGGAAATTGTTCTTTTTGTGACTCTTTGGACTCTGAAACTTGTTGCTCTTGCTGGTGGTTTCATTCTCTCTTGTTGCTGTTTCAGGAAATTGTTCTTCTCTCAGTCCTTTGGGATCTTTCTCCCTTCACAAGGAGGTTGAGGAGCAATTTTTTAGTGGCAGCACACACAAGAGTGGGTGCCCATGGGTGGGTACCCCCAGTGCCCCCCAGTGTCACAGCACATTCCCGTAGATGTCACTGGGTTCCCGTGGTCGCCCCTGGGGTCCCCGCAGCTCCGCGTAGGTCACCTGGGGATCCTGGAGTGTGGTGGCACGGGGGGACGCTGCGAGACACACGGGCTGTGGGATCTGGGTGGGGTGACACTCGTGGGTGAGGTGTCCCTCTGTGTGTGTCCCCACCGTACTCACCCCCTGCCCTCTTGGTGACCATGGCGTGGGTGTACAGCACCTCCCCCTCCTCTGGGGGGGCCGGGGGATCCGGGGGGACCCTGAAGGAGCAAAGGGGATGTGGGGGAAGAAATGGGAGGTCGTGGTGGTCGGGGTAAAAGGAGAGAGTGTGGTTTGAGCCCCCACTCACCTTTCCTGCTGCTTTCTTGCAGTTGCAGAGGAAAGAGGGGAGGGGTGACTGTGGGATCCGAGGGCTATGACCCCTCTCAGGAATCCTGAACAGCCAAGGGGCCCTCAATTTCCCACAGGACCCCCAAGCATCCCTGAGGTCCCCCAGAATTCATGAACATCCCCAGTGCCCCCGACCAACTCAGCCTCAAGAACCCAAAGCCCGGCAGAGACAGAGACACCCAAACACCCCCAAGGGAACCCCCAACATCCCTGCAGGACCCTCCAGCACCTCCCCAAACCCTAAAGGACCCCCAGACAAGGTCACAATTCTGGGGCTGTGGGTGCTGTCTAATTGCTCCCCAACTCTGGGGACCTCTACAGCTCCCTGGGACCCCTGTCTCCCCATTGTCATCCACCCATATGGTGCCACTGATGCCAGGTCACAATGACACCCACAAGCAGGTGCAGGAACAAAAGGGCCCAACCGACCCCTGCAGCCACTGCAAGAAACAGAGGGGGACACGGTGTCAGGGTGTCACCCATCATTCCAGGGGTCCTGCACTCCCTAGTGACCCTGTGTGTCGCCACCTGTGTCCCTGTGTCCCCATGTTTTCACTGTCAGTGCCAGCTCAGGGCTGAGTGCCCAGAACACACGGTGCCGTCCTGTCCCAGCTGGTTGGTGGCCACTTACTGGTAGGTGGCCCACATTGATGGCTCTGAGCTCCAGGAGGGCACCCCAGGCAACCTCCTGCCCATTGTGAAGCCAGGTGAAGGTGACAGGGGCTGAACCCACCTGCACCTAGCAGCGCAGGGTCATGGGGTCACCTGCACGCACCTGGTGTGACAGGGGACTGGGGATGATGGTGGCATTGGCCACGGGCACTGTGGGGACACAGACAGGGCTGAGGGCACAGGGAGGGGCTGGCAGCCGGTGTGGGTGGGTACGGACAGGGGGGATGGGTGTGATGGGGGATGTCGGGGATGAGGTCACACCGTGGAGGGGTGAGAGGACACAGGGCAGAGGTGGGGGGACACAAGCAAGGTGTCCGGGGGTCATGGAGGTGCCCAGGCAGGAGACCCAAGGGGTCTCTTGGGGCTCCCTGTACCCATCCGAGCACTCATTGCGCACCGTGACGCAGAGCCAGGCACTGCTCTTCCACATGGCCTCCCCTTGGAGAGCACCTGGCAGCTGTAATTCCCCGAGTGGGAGACCCCCACAGCGGGTGAAGACCCCTGCAGGCCCCCCACCACTTGCCCGTCCTGGTAGAACACGTGCAGGAGGGGGGCTCAGGGTTGCAGGGGCCCGGGGGTGCTGAGGCAGCTGAGAGTGAGGGGGGAACCTACGG
This sequence comes from Ammospiza caudacuta, assembly GCF_027887145.1. Taxonomy (NCBI): domain Eukaryota; kingdom Metazoa; phylum Chordata; class Aves; order Passeriformes; family Passerellidae; genus Ammospiza; species Ammospiza caudacuta. The sequence goes on along the minus strand of NC_080614.1, from coordinate 1,532,864 downwards.
TGAGATCACGGGGACCTTCCAGCACTTGCACCATGAAGAGCTCAGGGAAGGAGAGGGGAGGGAGATTTGTGACCCCAAGTTCCCTGGAAGGGGCTGGAGGTGTCAGGGTGGCAGCTCTGGGATGCTCACCATGCACTGTCACTGTCACCAGCGCAGACTCCTTCCACACCCAGTATTCCACCTGGCCTTTGCAGCTGTAGTGGCCACTGTGGTTCAGCTGCAGAGGGGACAGGGACAGCTCGGTGCTATTGGAGAACACCTCCAGATCTGTCTCCTTTTGGTAGAAGGACACCGAGGTGACCGTGTTGTTCCACCAGCCCTGGCAGCACAGTGTCACTGTGTCCCCCTCCAGTAGCGCCTGCCCCAGTGCCTGCAGTACCAGCAAGTCTCGGAGACAGAGAGGATTCATCACATCACATGACAGGGATCTGGAGGGTCCTGGTGAAATCAGGACCCCCACTGGGTCGCACTCAGTGCACCAGTGTTGTGGTGTGCTGTAATGTCCCATTTTGGCCTTCCAGGTCACTTTCCCAGGTGTGCCTATACGTCTCTCCCTTCCCCCTTGCCCCCATGCTGAGTGAGTCCTGTCCATCAGGCTGAACATTCCAGCGAGGCGTCGTGTGGTTGGTCAAGTTCAAAGGATGCCCCTATGCCCAGAGGTCATTGGCCTTTCTGGGTGTCATCTTCCCCTGAGACCCTGCCCCTCTCACCTGGTTGGTGGCTCACCTGTACCTCCCCTCCCCCTGTCCCTTAGCTTAAAAGGTGAATGAGACCATGCGGCCGGGGTTCTGTTGGAGCAGTTGCTCACGTTCAGACCTCTGCAACCATGGAATAAACCTCTGGACATTAAACCCTCCAGCAGAATCCTCTCCTTTTTCTCTTCACCATCGCCTGAAGCTATTCCTCCTGAGGTAAACGGGGTTCCTAACAAGCCTGGACTTGTTCAGTGCCCAGCTGCAATCTCCAGCAAGCCAAGGTATCTCTGGGGTGACACACCGCAGTTGCTGCCTTTGGCCCAGCAGCGAGGGTCAGACCGGCCCAGGCACAATCTAACTGGTAATATTGGGAGCCTTTTTTTCCAATACACCAGAGGTCATCAATTCCATCAACAGGATCCTCTCACTCTGGGATGCTCTGGGATGTCCCAGAGCAGGGGACGAGCTCTGGTAACACAGGAGGTGACCTATGGAGCAAAGACCACCAGGGGCCCTCAGGGATCTCGTGGGTCCCAGGCTGGGGACACCTAAACATCCCTCATCATTTGAGATTCTCAGGGGGAAACTGCGCCTGGTGCCAGGTCTGACACACCAGTAGGTGTCTTTCTTGGTGACAGTGATGTTTTCCTGTCCGTCCTGCACCCAGCGCTCCCTGTCCTTGTACCAGGTGGTAGCACTGGCAGTCCCCGAGCCCTGACAGGTCAGTGTCACCCTGTCCCACAGCACTGCCGGCCTCCACGGGGACTCCACCAGGAGCTGGGTGGTCTGGGCACCTGTGGGTGACAGGGGACACCAGACTACCAGGGCCAGTGCAGGGCTGAGGACAGCAGGGTCAGGTCATGGCATCCCCTGAGGACTCACCAGCGAGGCCGAGGGTCTGGGCTGAAAGGGCGAAGGGACAGGGCTGGATGGGGGATGGCACTGCAGGGACAGCAGCACAGGGAATATGGGGTGTTGGGGCTGTCCCCAAAAGGTCTCCATGGGGGCATTGGTGTGGCACAGATGTCTCAAGGGCAGGGACACAGTGGCCAACCCATGTTCAGGAATGGGGACCCTGTGCTGACACTGGTCAACATCAGCAGCCCCACAGCCACATCCCCATGGCCCTGCACCCATGGTCCCATTCCATTGGCACCTGTCCCCATGGCCCATCAGCATGGTGCTTGTCCTCTCGTCCCTGTCCCTGCATCACTGTGTCCCTGTCCCCACAGCTGCCCCAGCCCCAAGGTTCCTTCTTCAACATCCTTGTCCCAACATCTCTCTCCCCTGTCCCCATATCCCAGTTCCCCTATTCCTGAGCCCTGTTCCTGTCCCCAAAAGCCACCCCAGGACTCTGGTCACACTGGGCTCAATGCTCTGCTGACCCTGGGGACCTCAGGGGACCCCACAGCTCCCCTGTGCCCTGTCCTCTCCCCATGCCCGGGGTGTCAGGCCCGTGCCCAGGGGACTCACCCCACAGGAGCAGCGCCACCTTCCCAGCCATCCCGGTGTCCCCAGCCATGTGCACTTGCTGTCACTCATTGCTGTGGCCACCGCTCCCCTGGCTGGTGACTCTTGGATTAAGGGGAAGGAAGCGAGGTCATGTCCGTCCCCACATGTAGGTGGCCCTTGGTGGGGGCAGGGTGGCCACAAGCTGGGCACAGGCCAGGGACATTCTGGGATAGTCTGGGGACATGGTTGGCGATGGTGTTGCCAGGAGTGGGGGGCTCAGGGGATGTGGGGAACCAAGGGTGGGTGTCCAGGGGAATTGGGGTCTCCATGCCTAGGGGGATTCAGGGATGGAAGTGCTGTGGAAACAGGGTCCCCAGGGATTTGGTGTCGTGGCATGTGGGTGCCGGAGTTGGGGGCGCAGGGGGAAAAACGGGACCCTTGGGAATAGGGGTTCTGGGGGAAGAAGCAGCCCATGGGATGGGCTCAAGGCAATGGTGGTGCTGGGCAATGGCAGTTCTGGGATAGAAGTCCCCAGGGAGGAGAGACCAAGGCAATGGGGGTCCCATGGTTGGGTTCCCAGGGGAATGGGGGTGCCCGGGATGCGCAGTGGCTGGGTGGGCACAGGGGTCACAGCTCCTTCCCAGGGTGCTTCAGAAATCGGGGTGACCCAGGGCCCAGCGCTGCCTCCCTGGGGTGCTCATTTCCTGGGGAGGTATCACATGGGGGTCCTGGGTTGCTGTGCCTCTGTGCCCACCCCCGCCCTTGACTTTTTCCTCTCTTTATTTCTCTTATTTCCCTATTTTCCTCACTTTTGTGCAATGTACCCCCATCCCCAGTTCCTGACGCAGCAATCCTGGGAAACACCTGAGCAAAGAACAGGTTGGGGGCACCCAGGAGAGAGGGAAGATGGGGAGTGGGGGACGCAGGAAAGGGTGGGCAGGCTGTGGGGGATGGGGGTGTTGGGCTGTGTCCCCTCAACACTTTCACTTTCTTTTTCCTAGACAAGAAGGAAGAGGCCATTTGTGCTCAGTTTCAGATGGGAAAGGGGCGGGGTTCTGTCCTGGGGGACACATCAAGGGGGGTCCTGTCCTGAGAGAATCCTGTCCCAGGGGGTGACGTATCCTGGCATGGGGGGTCCTGTCCCAGAGGGTGGCAGTTCCAGAAATGTCCCTGCACGTTCTTGGCCAGGTGCCTGTCCCAGGGGTGGCACATCCTGGGGACCCCTGTCAATGCAAGGGTGGGGCCCAGCCATGGCCCAGCCCCACTGCACAGGGATGGCCATTGCCCAGCCCTGCTCTGGCCAGCGCTAGGTGACAGCCGGGACCTGAGGGTCTTCCCTGCCCCCTTGGCTTTTATTCTGGCACTTTTAGAGCTGCTGCAGAGGTGAGAATTCTGTGGGTGGAAAAAGGCCTGCCTGTGGTTTCCTCAGCCCTGCAAGAAGCACAAGACCCAAAGACAGGCCAAGCAGTGGCTCTGAGAGGGCCTTTGATGGTTTTCAGAGCAGGGCTGGCTGGAAACTCCCCCTGCAGGGGCAGCTGAGAGGGAACCGGTCCAGAAATGCAACAATTGATCACTTTGTCCCTTTGCCCAAGGGACTGAGAAAAACCACAAAACTACTGCAAGGACAACACAATCTGCTCAACAACCTGACCTGGACCCTCCTTCTTGAACAAAACCTGCAGCCCTTTGGAACCTCATGGAAAGAATGTGTGTGTTCTGGATGTGTACACCAGAAGAGAGGGGAAAGTGTGAAAATATTGAGCAGGGGTGGCACACGAGGGGCTGGGGAACAGGGGTGTCACAGCAGGAGCAGGGAGTGTCCATGCAGGGGAATTCAGGGCAGGCTGGAGTGGATTTACCAGGGAATCAGACCCTGAGGCACACACAGGCATTTCCACAGATTCCTGTGCACTGTCCCAAGGATAGACAGAGCTTCTCCCCTTCTTCAATGGGAAGTCAATCAGGTTTCAGGGTGGAAATGAGAAACACAGGGAGAGTTCCTAAATATGGGTCAAGAAAAGGTTTCCTTATGGGCTGGGTTGCTGCCCAGCAGGCAGGGAATAATCCCATGGAGCTGTTGGACACTCAGGGAGATAAAGCTGCTGTGGGATGCAGCAAGAGAACCAAAACTTCTCATTTCATTGTGATTTGTTTGTGTTTTTATTGTGAGGGATTTGTTGGAAAAGCAATGGGTTCTATAAACCAGACCATTATATACCTTGTCAGATTGATTTTTGATGAGTTTGTTCTTTCTTGGGAAAATAATGCTTTTGCTTTTATTCTATAGATGTATAAGTTTGTCTCAAGCAATTTGGCATCAGGTGTTGCCTGGGATGGAAGGCCAAATGGGGGGACCTGACCCAGGGATGTGTGGAGCAGGGAAACAGAAACTCTCAGGACAGCCCTGGGGTGCCCCAGGGTGGGGGCTGTGCTGGGCCTTGGGTCACCCCAAAATCTGAGGCACTCCAGGAAGGAGCTTTGACCCCTGTGCCCACCCAGCCACTGCCTATCCCTGGCACCCCCATTCCCCTGGGAACCCAACATTGTCCACCAAGAGGGCAGGGGGTGAGTACGGGGAGGACACACGCAGGGGGCACGTTACCCATGAGTTTTACCCCACCCAGAACCCCAGCCCGTGTGTCTCGCAGTGTCCCCCCGTGCCACCACCCTTCAGGATCCCCAGGTGACCTACGCGGAGCTGCGGGGACCCCAGGGGCAACTGCAGGAACTCGGTGACATCTATGGGAATGTGCTGTGACACTGGGGGGAACTGGGGGGTACTGGGGGTGCCCACCCATCGGCACCCACTCGTGTGTGTGCTGCCACTAAAAACTGCCCCTCTCCATCCCCATGGGGGCACAAGGATCCCAAAGGGCTTAGAGAAGAACGATTTCCTGAAACAGCAATGAGAGAGAATAAAACCAACAGAAACAGGAACAAGGTTCAGAGTCCAAATGGTCAAAAAAGGAACAATTTCCAGGGAAAGCCACAAAAGGAATAAACCCCAAACGCTGTCCCCAGCATGTTTCCTCCACCAGAGGAACCTGGCAGAGCCCTGGACTTTCACTGCTCGGATGGCCACAGCGGCCTTCAGGTGGCTCTGGACTCTCTTGTCCCCTGTTCCAAACCCCTCCTCTGCCCTGTACCCAAGACGATGATCTCACAGAGGCCCTGTGAGGGTTCCAGAGCGTCGCTCTTTACCAAGGCAGTCGGGATTAGGGCATGGCACAGGGTGGGGTGTCAGAGACAGGAAATGTTTGATGTCTGGAGATATTTTGGAACACCTGTGTGTGGCAGGTGTGGGTCAGGCCTTGCTTGTGGTGAGAGACAGGGCCCCATCTGTCCATCAGTCTGTCAGCCATGGCACACTGGGGACAGTGTGACATTCTACCAAAGCCAGCTCCTGTGCGACCACATGAGCAGAAGTGCCATCTGAGGAGAGGGCCCTTGGTGTCCCAACTGGCTTAAAAGGAAGAACATGAGATGGCCAAGTCCTTGACCATGTCTCCTCTTGAGGTCTCTGTCCCATCAACTCTGGAACCCAGAAGTTGGCAACTCTTTAATTGACATTTAAATTAGAAATGTCAGCCAAGGAAAGTAAGAACATTCCTGGAATGGAAAGAAGACCCATCTCTTACATTTTTAAATTTGGAAAATTATGTGGCTTCCAGGCAAAAGTGTAGGAAAAGGAATATCAGCTCTTTACTAAGAAATTTATAAACCAGAACAGAACAAACAACACAAACCCAGAACTTTCCCTTCCACTCAGCGCTGTTGGTTTTTGTGGCTGGCCAGGGAACGGCTTTTCCTCAGGCCTGGCTCTCTCTCTCTCCTTGCCTTGCCCAGGTGCTGCTGGCATTGCTGAGGGGCTCTCTGCAATGGCAGTTCCAGCTGCAGGTCCAGGTCCAGCCCTTGGGCTCCTCCTGTGCAGACTGAGCACAGCAATGGGGTGTCCCAGCTCCCTGTGCCCAGGGAGCTCTGGGCAGGGCAGCCTGGGAGGCTGGCACTGAGCCCACTCTCCTGACTCTGGGAAAGGCAGGAGCCACTTTGTGTGCCAGGGATCCCTCTGCTCTCAGCTGTATCTCCTGGCTGTCCAGGGTAACAGAGGAGTGGATCTCAGAAAGGTGCAAGTCCAGGGCAGCTGGAACAGGAGAGAGGGACAGAGCAGCTCCCCTCATTCTGCACTAAGCCTCAGACAATCCTCCTGCCTCTCTGGACTCTGTTCTTCCACAGTGCCGCAGAATCTTCTGCCTCTTGCATTCCCCGTCCCATCACCCAGGCAGTCCTCTGCCACAGGAGAATATTCTTTATCCAAGTCCTAACACTAGGACTGGCCTCTGCCCTCACTGTTCTCCTGCACTGACTGGGAGTCAGGGCTGATTCCCAGGTGTCCTGCAGGTCAAGGTCCAGCTCCTCACACAACATTGGCCAGCAGCAATCGGGGCTCCAGCAGCAAAGGTGAAGGAATGTCTCCTAGACATGGACAGGGGGAGGTGTCAAGTGGCAGGAAAGGGTCTATGAGAAACAACTTTGATTTTCTGTGAGAAATCTCCCCTCAATTACCACTCTAATTCCTTCTTCAAAAGGTTCCAATGGCTGGAGACAGCAAATGTCCAACAGCAGCTCCATCAGGCACTTCTTCCTGCTGGCATTGGCAGACACACGGCAGCTGCAGCTCCTGCACTTCTGCCTCTTGCTGGGCATCTCCCTGGCTGCCCTCCTGGGCAACGGCCTCATCATCAGCGCCGTAGCCTGCGGCCACCACCTGCGCACGCCCATGTTCTTCTTCCTGCTCAACCTGGCCCTCAGCGACCTGGGCTCCATCTGCACCACTGTCCCCAAAGCCATGCACAATTCCCTCTGGGACACCAGGGACATCTCCTACTCAGGATGTGCTGCTCAGGTGTTTCTGTTTGTCTTTTTCTGTTCAGCAGAGGTTTCCCTCCTGACCGTCATGTGCTACGACCGCTACGGGACCCTCCTGGGCAGCAGAGCTTGTGCCCACATGGCAGCAGCTGCCTGGGCCAGTGCCTTTCTCTATTCACTGCTGCACACAGCCAATACATTTTCCCTGCCCCTGTGCCATGCCAATGCCCTGGGCCAGTTCTTCTGTGAAATGCCCCACATCCTCAAGCTCTCCTGCTCCAAGTCTTACCTCAGGAAAATTGGGCTCATTGTGGTTACTACCAGTTTATCATTGTGTTGTTTTGTGCTCATGGTTTTCTCCTATGTTCAGATCTTCAGAGCTGTGCTGAGCATCCCCTCTGAACAAGGACGGCACAAAGCCTTTTCTACCTGCCTCCCTCACCTGTCTGTGGTCTCCCTGTTTTTCAGTACTGGCACATTTGCCTACTTGAAGCCGCCCTCCATCTCCTCTCCTTCCCTGGATCTTGCCCTGTCAGTTCTGTACTCGGTGGTGCCTCCAGCCCTTAACCCCCTCATCTACAGCCTGAGGAACCAGGAGGTCAAGGCTGCTGTGTGGACACTGATGACTGGATGGTTTAAGAAACCCTAAACTGCTGGTCATGTTCTGCAATATGCTTGCAATTCAAGTTGTCTTTGATAGTAGTTAGGTTTGGTGCTTTATGTGTTGTCTTTTTCTTTTGTTTTAGTTTTTTTAAGATGGTCCAGAAATAAATGCCATTGTTTGTGCCATTTCTATATTTGTTTCTCTCCACCTTTGCTGTAGTCATAGACTGTGTAAATGAGGTGCTGCACTCTCGGTGGCTTCAAATGAACTAAAGTATCTCCCAGCAGTTTTCAAGGGAGATCCCCTTTTTTTCCTTCTCTGGAGCTGCAGCAGCAATGTCTGTGTGCAGAGCTGGGGGCAGATCAGCGCTGACTCAGCAGCTGTGCCCAGCAGCAGCAGCACTTGGTGTTGCCAGTGCTGCTGCCGTGGCCCTGCCCTGCTGCCCTGGTGGCCCTGATGTTGCTGCAGGGCCTGAGTGCTCTTGGGGCCGGGCACAGCCCTGGAGGTGGCACTGCCGGGGCTGCAGCAGGGACAGGCCATGGGCACTGCTGGGGCAGTGCTGACGCCTCAGCCCAGGGCCTGGGGGCTCCAGGCTCCTTGCCCAGGCTCTCTCAAGAACACGGCCAGGCCAATGCTCAGCACAGAAAGAGCCCTGTGAGCAGCCCCAGGCTGGCCGTGGGCAGGCTGGGGGCAAACAGCATGGCTGGGGCTCTGCAAGGGCCCTGGGGGAGATGGGAAGGAGCAGCAGAGCAGGGGCTGATCCATCCCCAGTGCGCTGCACAGCCCAGGGCAGCGTCCCAGAGCGTCCTCATGGAGCTGCCCACAACATCCCCCCTTTGCAGCCCTGGCCTCTCCCCCAGCTCACACAGCTGCCCCATCCTTGCAGGCACAGACACGGCAGCACGGTGTCTTGGTGGCACCTTTGGTGTCTTGGAACTATTATTAATGAAGCTGCTCTGAAGCATCAGGTAATTAAAGAATTTCACCTGAGGCTAGGCCATGAGGTCGTGAAAGGAGTGAGGAGCCTCGCACTTTAACTATCTAATGGAAGGAGAGTCACTCAGCACAGCAGGTGCTGCACAAGACACACTGCAAAGGTTGTTCCAGTTCGAACTCTCGGTGCCACGGGGAAGTGTAAATCCTTGGGTCATTAGTGCTGTGATCCCGTGGCTGCTCTGTACCCCTCAGCAGACCCGATTCCCATATGGACAGGGAAAATATCAGCTCAGCAGCCCCTGTTTGCATTGCACAGAGCAGGGGGAGCACCCCCATGCTGTTGGTGTGGGGACATGAACCTGAGGGAGCACAAATGCCATCAGCCCCTGGGGCCAGTGAGGGCTGGGGGACACCAGGGAAACCACTCAGGTTTCTCTTGGCCTCTGCACTCAGCCAGAAACTTTGCTCCCATCAGCTGGGAGTTTTCTGTCCCACTGCAGATGCTGTTGCTCAGAGCCAGGGCTGTCTGGCAGCCACCCCAGACTGCCCCAAGCATTTCCTTTCCTTCAACTGTGCTTTCGTTCTTTTTTCCTGATCCAGATTTCTTCCTCTTGCCCACCCCTGTTCCCTCCCCTGCAAACAGCCCATCCCTGTTTGCCCTTTCCTCTCTGGCCCCACTCCCCATTGCAGTTCCTGACTTGGCCCCATGGGAACGTCCCTTGGGCAGCAGGATCATCCTACAAATGCTGCAGGAATTGTCTGCAGGCTCCTGCAGTGCCTGGTGCTGCTCCCTTGCCAGAGGCACCCCAGGCCAGGGCGGCACATCTGGGCTGCTGTGTCTGGCTCTGGGGCTCCCTGTTCTGGGCAAGGAGGAGGAGCTGCAGAGGCTCTGCAGGACTGACAGGATGGGCTTTGGGGCTGGCAGGAGAAGCTGAGGGACCTGGGCTGCTGGAGCTCCTGAAGAGGAGGCCCAGGGCTCCTCCTGCAACTGCTCCAAGGGTGGTTTCAGAGAATCGCAGAATCAACAAGGTCTTAAAAGACCTTGGAGATCATCAAGTCCAATCTGTGCCCTGATACCACCTTGTGTCCCCTGAGCCTCCTCTTCTCCAGGATAAACAACCTGAGCTCCCTCAACCACTCCTCACAGGACTTGTGTTGCAGACCCCTCACCAGCCTTGTTGCCCTTCTCTTGACACACTCCAGCCCCTCCATGTCCTTCCTAAACTGGGGGCCCAGAACTGCAAAAGCACTCAAGGTGCTGCCCAAGCAGTGCTGAGCACAGGGGAAGAATCACTGCCCTGCTCCTGCTGGCCACACCATTCCTGATCCATAGGAGTGCCAGGGGTCTGATGAGAGAAATGGTGGGGAGGGAGTGGGGATAAGGTCTAATTGATTGTCAGGCATGAAGGGTCTTGATTTTCATATATGTTCAAATTGCATTAGAAGGTGCAGGGGGTCAAAATCAATTGCGCATTGCTGAAAATCTATCTATAAACAGGAAAAGAAAACAGGACAAAACAATTTTTTCCGTCTTGTTTTCAATACCATATATTGACTTTCAATATACTTCTGGAATGTGCATAATTAACCATAAGAGAATTGAAAACAAATTATTCCTAGGGACTTTTCATGTTCAGGTGTTTTGAACAAATATTTATGTGCTTTTCTCACTGAATTCCTGAACTTAAGAGCTCAAGAAAGAAGAGGCCACTGGAGTAATTAAATTCATCAGCAACCTCCAAGTGGCTGAGGATCCATCCTCATCAGAGCAGCAATGAACAGAAATGGGCACAGCTTTGTGGCTGCCCCAGCTTTGGCCTGGGCCCTGGGCCTGGAGCATGAGGGCCCCAAGGCCAGAGCTCTTGTGCTGCCCTGGGCAGATGGGATGGCAGCAGGGGCTGCAGAGCTCTCAGCACCTCAGCCCGAGGGCAGCAGGGCAGCCAGGGAGCCTCCTTTGGCCTTGGCCAAGCACCTTCCCCCATGGCTGGGGCTGAGTCCTGGGGCAGCTGCAGCTGCTGCTGTGCCCTTGCCAGGGGCTGAGGCCGTGGGGCAGTGCCCAGAGCAGCCTGGCCTGAGCAGAGCTGTGGGGCCAGAGCCGGCTGGGCTGGGCTGGGGAGAGGTCAGCCAGAAAAGGAGGGAAGTGAAAGAAAAATGAATGAGTGGGGACCCCGGGAGGGTTTGACCCAGGGGGAAGGAGGGGATCCCTGGTCCAGGCACCTGTAGGAAGGTCGTTGGGCAGGAGGGATTTACTCAGTAGGGAGAGTGAGAAAGAGAGTGAATGAATAGGTTCAATTTCCTTGGAGGGGTTGGTAGCAGGCAATTTAGTATGTGATTAGATGGTGAGAGGACGGGGCTAATAGATAGAGAAAGAGGGAGAGAGAGGAGTGGTACAAGTAGATTGCAGAGGGAGAGATAGGAGTGGAACAGGTAGATTGAAAAGGCAGTGTGACAGAGTAGTAAGTGAGGAAGTTGAGTCACGAGGTGAGTGTGGGAAACTAAGACTCTCCTGGTACCGGGGATTTTTTAGTTTGTTGCCGCCAGAAATGGTTCAGGGAAAGAGTAAGTTCCTTGACCCAGGGGCTGCGGATTGTGTGAAAAATTTGCAGTGTGTGAAAAATTTGAGGTATCTGGGAACTGTGAAGGGGGTTCTCAGCGGGGGAGCGTTCCTCAGGACAGCCCACTGGGAATGATAATACAGTTTTGGGATGAATGGGGATCCCGAAGAGAAGAAAATCAAGAAATTCAGAGGGCAGTGCCTAAGGGACATAATATAGGAAAAGCTTTGAGTGAGCATCAGAAAAAATATGAGTCCCCAGCAGAATGGTTAAAAAGATTAAAAAGAGACTTGCAATTATATTCAGGTATAAATACTGATACTGCAGTAGGGCAGGTTCTGTTAAAAATTCAGTTTGTGACCAGGTCTTGCAGTGACATCAGGAAAAATCTGGAAAAATTAGAAGACTGGCAGGACAGGGGACTTCAAGAGTTACTGAGAGAAGCACAAAGGGTGTTTGTGAACAGAGATGAGGAAAAGCAGAAAGCAGATGCCAGAATTTTGGTGGCAGCAGTTCACGAAATGCAGGCAGCTTTGAATACAGAAAAATCTGCAGGGAAAAACAAACAGCCGATGTCAGGATCTATTTTTAGGAACACAGGACCTGTGCATTTTTCCCGCCACAAGAAAAGACACTTAAAAAAATTCTTGCCCCACTTTGAAGGGTGCAGGACACTCCTGTTTTTATTGTCATAAAAAGGGGCACCTGCAATAAAATTGCAGAAAGAAACAGCAAGATGAGAAAACTACTCAGGAGAATCAGAGAGGTCAGGAGTTTTGTTTAATGAAGAGGACCAAAATACAACCAAAAGAGCCCTTGATAATAAAGCTAAAAATAGGTCCTCAGAGTGAAGAAGTTATATTTTTAGTCAATACAGGAGTTTCTTGGTTGACAGTGACAAAATTACCCCAGGGAGATATGTCGTGAGTGAGTTTCAGTCATTGGAATTATGGGAGAGGCTTCCCTGTAATAAAAGGAGTGCAAATTGAAACAGATGACAAATTTGGAGTCAATGATTTATTGTTGATATCAGAGGCCGAGAATAATTTGTTAGGCAGAGATTTAATAATAGCCTTAAATTTGCAGATAAAACCCTGTGAAGGAAAACTTACAATTTATTCTTTAACTGAAGAAGATAATCTAGAAATTAATGACACAGGTTGGCATTCAGGTGAAGTGGGAAAAAGTTTAGGGTAAAGGAGTCTGGTCCCCTCCGTCCCTCCTGGTCAGCACAAGCCTGTGAATTTTATGCATTACTTTGTGCATTATTAATACTAAAAGGGCAAGAAGGGACTATTTATACAGACTCCAAATATGCTTTTAGTGTAGTACATACTTTTAGAAAAATTTGGAAGGAAAGAAGACTTATAAACACTCAAGGGAAAGGGTTAGTAAACGGGGAATTAATAATTCAGATACTTGAAGCTTTAAAAGGCTCAAAGAAAATAGCAGTAGTTCATGTAAAGGGACACCAGAGAGGGAGGGATATTAGAGTCCGAGAAATAATTTGGCTGATGAATAAGCAAAAGAAGAACAACCTTAAGAAAGGGAGATACTGAAATCATCACCTAACAAAAAATAGAAATTCAGCAAGAGACGCTTTCCCTTCCACTAGAAGAACTGGCAGCTATAAGGAAAGTAGGAGTAACATTTAAGGAGGGAAAGTGAGTTTTTCCTGATGGCAAGATTATGATGCCAAAACCAGTGGCACATTAGATCTTAAATAACTTGCATTGACAGACACACTGGGGAGCAAGAACCTTTTGTGATCACTTTTTAAATTTTATGGGTGTATAAGGATGTTTGAAATTGGAGAGCAAATTACCCAGGGGTGTCTCACCTGTCAAAAGGTAAATAAGAAAGCGTTAAGAAGCCCTCCCTCTGGAGGATGCAAAACAGCCTTCAGGCTATTTGAAAAGATCCAGGTTGATTGTATAGAATTGCCTAAAGTGGGTTGGTGGAAATATTTCTTAGTTATAATAGATCAACTAACTCAGTGGGTTGAAGCATTTCCAGCAGCTCAGGCTACAGTTCAAACAGTAACTAAAATACTGTTAGAACATGTAATTCCACTAATATGAGAATATGGTAGTGTTAGCATTCAAAAACACATAATCACGGGGGATTATATGCGGTGCTTTTTATTGAAGAGCTCTGGGAATCAGGGTATATTCAACCCAAATCTGATTCCGACCATACATCCAAAATGATCATGTTTTTATACTCTATCGTTACATAACTTTCATGTTAATTATTAAACTTATGTTGTTCTATTGTATCCATAAATTTAACCCCTCTCTGAATTTCCAACATAGTTTCTCATTATTCTTCCCATGGTTATGTAATAATTACATTTAATTACTAAACAAACATCACATCTAACAATTATATAATTTATCATACTGCTTATGCAGGTGCAGTTGATCTGGGAAAGCACAAAGCCTAACATTTTAGATTCTATCTTTAACTTTTTCCAGGGCTCCACTATCAGTAGGATTTAAGTTGCTTTTATTAACCCTGATTTATTAAGAATGAACTAGGCACTCTGGAGTGGCTGCCGACCGCAATTCCCTTGAGCTCAGACGCAGAAGAACACCGGTGGAAAAGAATAAAAAGACTTTCTGAATCAGTGTGAACGGCCTAAAAAGATCAAAGATCTCCTCCAGGATCACCCACCAGCAACATTATTAGAACTGATTACAAAATTGCAATTCCAGAAACTGAGATTGATAACACCTGTTGCTAAAAGAGCTCAGAGACAAGTAAAATGTTGGGAGTGTAGTAAACATGGTTTAGGGTGTCATCCCTGGATATGAATTGTTTGCACACTTTGCTTTAACTTATGGTGGAAAGTAAGAGGGAAGAGAAGGAGAGACAATTGATTTGCTTGCTTTGCTATGGTTATGTATTTATTCAGCTAATTATAGAATGCATTGCTAGTGATTTTTTAGATACCTTTGAGACTAGACCCTTCCAGCAGCAATTGGATTAATAGAGAACGTAGATCAATTGATTTTTGCTATATTGACTATAGCACAAATAAGAGAATGAGCAGCTCATAATATTATAGACCAGTGTCTCAAAATTGATAGTTGTGGGGAAGAAGAAGTCTATATACCACAACGTAGGTGCATTTCAGGGGCACATTGGCACGGTGAGTGTGCATATTGGAGGCGGCAACTTAATGAACTCCCCGCCCTGGAAGCAGAAAATAATTAGAAAAATCTTATTGTGGTTGGCACATCCCTGAAATTTTGGAAAATACAGGTTTATGGTACTCCAGCCTAATCTTTTCCCTGTTCTTTTCATTTTAATTATTTCTTTTTAACAAGCTAGAACTCGGAAATGGCATTTAAAAGGAGACAAGCAAACTCTGTGGGGCTATGGGTACCAAGGAAACTAAAAGGACCAGTGACTAGATCCCGGGATATTACCTTTGCTACCGAGAAGACTGGCATCTTGGCCCTTGGTTTCAACCCAAGGGCCCTTGAGAAAGGTAGAAAGGTAGATTTCCTGAGGATTATTTTCACTGTGATCATTCTGGTACCCTTGGCAGTTGGCCAAAGCCAGAGAGCCACACTGGAAAGAGTTTCAGCAATGAAAAAGCAATCAGGGCAAAAACCAAGTCCCAGCAATTTCAACATTTGTGACTATTGCAATCAACCTGTGTGGATTAAGGACAAGGTGGAATCTGTGTGTGTAACACACCTGTATGTCAGTTCTGCCTGCTACAATCGCAGCAGTGTTATAGATGTTTGTATTAAGGAAGGAAAGGTGTATTGGGTAGAGAAAAATTGGGGATATAATGGATGAGCTCCTTTTCCCCATGGTAATCACATTGGCCCTTAATATGAAAGGTTTTTTGTTTTAAAAGAAATGATAATGGAGATGATCCAAGTATAGGAATAGGAGGCCAGGCACTAAGAGAAAAATTGAAAGAGAAAATAAAAGAAGAAAAAGAAACAAAGGAGAATAGAGGAAAGAACAGGAGAAAAGAGTCAACAGAATTAGCTGAATTGTATAAACAGCTAAAAGAGTACTACAAAGATTGGGATTTGCCAGCCTCAAATAAGAATCGGTTTGTGGGATTGATGCAAAGGATTGCTACAGAATTGGAATTATCCAAATGTTGGATTTGTGGAGGTCTAAAAATGGGTAAAAGATGGCCATGGAAAGGTGAGAGCTTAGCTCCAGAGCAATTTTTAAAGTGGAACCACACCCAAATTTCTGGAACATCGAAGAGACCTCAAGGATGGATTTTAAGCCATCAGGTAATTAGAACCATTTGTATAACTCGAGAAGGAAGGAAATTTAATAAAATAGTAGGGCATACTCCTTGTAAATCCACATTGGTGGTTAATATGGATGATTGTTCAAAAATTTGGCGACCTGAAAACCCTGTTGGATATTGGGAACCAATAAAAGAAATAAATTGTGAATGGGATGAACAGATTAATTTATGCTGGTACAGAAGTCCTGGAGCTAACCCCTACCAATCCATCGACAGCCTGAGGTCTTATTGGGAACAACTAGAGAAAACTGATAAGAAATGGAAAGCCCCAGATGGGATATATTGGATTTGTGGGCAACGAGTATACAGTGAGTTACCTCAAAAGTGGGGAAGAACCTGTATTTTGGGAGTAATACAACCCTCCTTCTTTGTTCTACTGAGGTCTAGGAGCAATATGCTGGAACTCCACTGTATGAAACCCTGCAGTGGAGTAAAGGAGATTTAAATTTAAATTTTCCAACAGCAGGAGGGAATCAAAAATGGGGGGAGGATGAATGGCCTGCAGAACAAATTATAGCATATTATGACCCAGCAACATGGGCTCAGGATGATTCATGGGGATATAGGACCCCAATTTACCTGCTGAATAGATTAATAAGGCTCCAAGCAGTAGTGGAGGTGGTGTCAAATCACACCTCTGGTGCCTTAAAAATGTTGGCCAGACAATATACACAAGTGCGGGCATTTGTGTACCAAAACAGGATCACCTTAGACCATCTGTTAGCAGAAGAAGGAGGAGTTTGTGGGAGATTTAATGAATTTGAGTGCTGTGTAGAAATTGATGATTATGGGGAAGCTACAACAGAACTTGCAGAGGAAATTAAAACAGTAGCTCATGTGCCAGTACAAAAGTGGAATTCAATCTTGAAAGCAGATTGGTGGGGTAACCTCTTTGGAAGTGTTTGGAGGAAAAAGTTAGAGTTCATGTTGTTATGCTCAATTCTGAGACTTCTGTTTCTTCCTTGTATGATTTTGTGTTTTATTAGGCTAATTCACTCAGTGATTCAGGGGATGCAGATTACAACAATGCCTCTAGATTCAGAATCAGCAGAAAAAGGAAAACCAAGATCTATAATGGTATTAAAAGCTAAGTTGACCCATGTTAAAGAACAAGGACTTAAAAAGATTGAAGTAGACCAGGAAATGCTAACTACACTTGAAAGAGAGTGTGAAAGACTAGAAGCAGTAACAGAAATGCTGGAAAAGTTTGAAGCTGAAAAGAGACAACGAGAAAACCAAAATTCTGAAAAATATAAAAGATATCAGGGCACAGCTTTTTAAATACAGCATGAATCATAATGATCAAGAAGAGAAATGGGGGATTTGTGATAAATAGGTATGATGCGTGCTGATAAAAATTGATACAGTAAAATAGTTAAAAAGTTGTAATGCCAAAGAAGAGAGGGAGAGGAGGGGCCCCCTCCCCTTCCCAGCAGATGTTCTCAAGGACCACAGGAAAGAAGGTGAGATACAGTTGCTAAAAATGACTAAGAACCTGGTTCGGTCCCAGAAAATGCTAATTATAAGGGATTTATTGCCTTGATATGTAGATGCAGTGATACGTTAGTCTTGGCTTGGTGCGCATGTGTAACCCAAAGGTGAATTAAAGGACAAAGAGGAAGAGGAGAGGTCTTCATCCAAAACAACCCCCAAAGACTTGTGCGACCACCAAACTGAATGGTGGCACATGCGTGATAAGGGTGGTAATGAGGATGGAGATAGAGATATGACAAACTGAAAATGGGAGGAGATGGCATGTACACATGACATATAAGGGGTGATTTTCACTTGGCAAGCTTGTATGAGGTGGCAAGGGTCCAAGAACTCTGTACCCCGCGGTTATCTTTTGCTTATGCGCTATTATTGGAACCAAATTATCCCTTATTTTAGTCAAGTTATATTGTATCCAATTTTATATCTTTTTTATATTTTAACTATTTAAATAAAATTGTTACTACTTTTAATATTGTTTGGCTTTTTTTATGATGGGATAAATGGGCAAACATAACATCATGATGCCATTAACTTGAGAAATGAGGAGGGTCCTTCCTGGGGCATGGAGCACATGGGGGACAATCTGCTGGGTGTGGCACAGCCTGCACAGCAGGTGCAGCTCCTGCCAAAGGAGCCTTGTATGACTGTCCTGGCCTTAGAGCTCTACTTTCTATGCAAACTGATGTTTCACGTTAGCCTTGAGAAGATGAACCACTTTACAGGCACCTCCACAGGCTGACAGCCATGGCACAGTTGAAGCAAATGCTGCCTTGAATGTTGGTGCTGGGCCTGATAGTTCCCAAGAGACACTCTCTAGAACAGGACAGCCTGGCTAAACTGCCTGCCACCCTTTCCTCAGCTTTGCAATAGGGTAAAACATTCAGATGCATCCATTGCCAAGCCCCAGAGAAGAAACAGGCTGCATTGCTGGATATTCTGCAACTTCACAGCCCACCACGTGTTTTCCCTGCATTTGTTATTTTCCAAAGGTCTGCAGATTTGGGGATAAATGAGTGGAAAGAGCCTCAATCCTGCTGCAGCTCTGTGTACTGGGTGCCCTCTGATGGGTCAGCTTCAATTGTCCTTAATTGCTAAATTATTCATATGTCATCTATTTCTTTAATCTTTCTCCGAGTAAATACTGTGAAAGAAACTGAGTATCAGACAGTGCAGGGAGACTGAATTCCTCCCTCTTCCGTGCAGGCAGGCCTAGTGTGCAATGCTACCTTTGTGTTTAGCTGAGGACAGAGCCTTGTGCAGGTGTCTGAAGGTGCAGGGAGAGCCCAGGCTCCTTCCCCCAGCAAGGGCAGGGAGCAGCTCTGGCCAAGGCCGGCGCTGCCGCTGCTCCTTGTCCCTGTGCGCAGGGTTTGCTCTCTCCTCCCCAGCAGCCGCCCCGCCCCGGTGCGCGAGTGTGCGGCCCAACTCCTCCTGTCCCTGGTGGAGAGAATTGGAGTCACCCAGCTCGCAGGCACCCCCAGGGCTGAGAGGCTGCCACACGTGGCAGGGAAGCTTGCTCAGGACTGCCACAAGGACACAAGTAATGATCTTCATTTCACCTCCCAAAACAGGAAAACCGTTTTGTGTCTGGCTGTAAAGGTGAAACCACGCAAGAGTGGAAACTAAAGGGAACATGAAGTTACCTCACGGTGTGAATAAGGGTCATAGAATCATGGAATATGCTGAGTTGGAAGGGCCCATCAGGGTCATCGAGTCCATCTCCTGGCCATGTGCAGTGACCCCAAGAGTCACTCCATGTGCTTGAGAGCATTGTCCAAACTCTCCTTGAGCTCTGTCAGCCTTGGCACTGTGACCACTGCTCTGGGCTGCCTGGGCAAATGGCTGTACTGGGAAACCTTGGGTTGGCCAGCAAAAAGGAGCATTGCCACCTTTTTCCTGTGGCTTGAAGGATTCTTTACTGAGATCAAAAGAGCTCAGATCAGCCAGTCCAACACTTTTGTTTGGCCTTAGGTGCACAACACAAAGCCAAAGTGTTTGCTCATGTTCATCACTGAAGGATGCCAAACATCCATTTCTCATTAACTTCAGACTTGCCTAGAAATATTTCAGGGGTCTTTAGCCAACATATTCAGTCTTTCTAAACCTGTTCTGCAGATTTCTAGAGTGCTGTTATCTGTGGCTCAGAGGGTTCCAAACTTCTTCTTGAAGAAAACTGTGGTTTCCTAGTGGCAAAATCAACCCAAACCACCAAAATCCCCTTTCCTTTGATGAATAAATTCCCATGAATAGCTGCCAAGAACACCAGAGCAACTAGCTGTCCCGGTGCATACCCATAGTATAGAATAATCAATAGGATGCATGAGGTGTTTTGTCCTGGCTTCCCTGCCAGGTAAAGAAAGGCAAATTATTGTGCAATGGCAGCAAGACACTGCTAACAGGCTCTGACAACAAAGCAGATGTGTTTTGCTTATTCCCTGGGATCTTTTGATGCCACAGAAGCACACCCCCAAATGGTGAAATGGTATTTTTCTGTTGCCGCACATTCTCCTCTTGCCTCTTGTGTTCAGCTGACAGCACTGTGCAGTGTCAAGTGAGGTAAATCTCCCTCTTTGCTGAGTAGGCAATGCCTTCTCGTGCAAGAATTGCACCTGATGAGTTTAAGGTATCAGTCTCTTCTGTTAACACTCTTCCTGTGTTGGTTCACTTTTCTTTCCCTTGAAGCCATCCTGCCTTAGGCATTATGGATAGGAGATGGTGAAGATTTTGCTCAATCATCAAAAATTTAAAATGCTTCTGGAACAATCTCTTTCCCCCCGTGACCTGGAAGATATTCTGACAAGAATTAAAAAGAAAGTAAGTTCTTGGCAGGAGAAATGTCTCCTTTGTGCAAGTATTGCCTCTGCTAATATGAAATCAAACATACCCAATCTGTCTTTAGCTCGTTCCTCTTCTGCTGAATCATTTTGCTCCTGGGAATGAGCTGTTAATCTTCAGCCTGGTCATCAGCAGACCACAAAGAAACTGATATTATTAGGGAAAAAGTGGGGTTTTGAATATTTTCAATATCAGTCACAAAGAGGAAAGGGAAAGAGGAGAAAATGGATTTACATTTAAGCATTAGCCCCCACCATGCTCTCCCCACCCTGCCCCCTGTAAAGCAATTAAGTGAGAATTGTGCTTCTGAAGATAACAGAGTCTTTGCAAAGGACACTGGAAGTAGTAGTGCCAAGAAAATTTCCAAATTTACAAAAGATGTCCAGGTCAATCCTAGTTACTACAATGACTGTCTGTCTTTTGGGAATACCGCCCTGCTGTCCAGCCCTATGGAGCTGGAAGGAGCTTGGTGAATTCAGCAGCATCCAGTGGAAAATCCTTTGTTTGTTTGAGGGAGGATTTTATTTTTTTTTATCAACATTATAGAAGGGAGCCTGCCTTTGTGCAGGCACAGGGAGAGTGAGTGTTGAACCAAATCAACTTCCAACACAATGGGCCAACCCCCAAAAGAGTCTAGTTTGTTCTGCTGCTTCCTTCACAAACACTTGTTGCCTGCCAGTTTACATTATTCCCATTTATGCTCAAGACTAAGGAATTTGGGATTTTAGACTGCTGCTCAGTCTGGTAGCACCCACAACCTGCCTTGGGCTTTTGAAAACAAAGAGTTGGCATCACTGAATCTCTGGTCTGTTTCCATCTGTAAGTTAGGAAATGTTTCCCTAAGCCTTGGCAGCAGTGATCCTCGTTCTAACTTGTGTTTTCAACAGGGAATTTCCTGATTTATATTCGAAAGATTGATGGGGTTTCTCTGTGTCTTTGTACGGGATGGAAAACCAGAAGGCTGAAGGCCCATCTGTCAAGGAGCCGGTGAAGGAGAGGAACGATGGCTCAGAGGAGCCCCAGGCCACATTGTCTGCTGGCAAACGGTGCTGAGCACTTTTGTCAGATGTGACAAACACATGACAAGCTTTACATGCCTCTTCCTCAGGAAAAACTGTCTGGCAGAGATGACCAATGCCACAGATTGTTTCCTTTCCCTACTCTAGGAAAAAAAATGTCTACTTGTGCATTGTGCTGAACACAACTTCTCTGGAGGGGTGTCCACAAAAATGGAGAGACAAACAGACACCCATTGGTGGCAGCTCAGACGATCCAGTGCATGGCAAGGGCAGTGTTGTGGAGGCTGGGAGAGAGCCAAGTTTCTGCTACCTGACTTGGGACAAGTAAATTCAAACAATGTTGTAATCATATTGTTGTATATCATATTTCCAGTCTCATACCTGCTTGGTGGTTTTCTCACAGCAGCTCTTCACAGCAGTGTCATTGTTGCTTCTCAGCCAGGGCTCCTCTGCAGCCCTCCCTGAATGCCTCACCCCCTTTTATCCCAGCTACCTCCACGGGCCAAAGCTGCTGCCCAATTAAGGACATCACAGCTGCAGCCCATTTACAATAACTAGAATCAGGGCAGGGTCACTTATACAATACAGAGATCTTTTATTGCCCTGTTTTAAAAAAAAAAGCCCAGTTTTAAAAAAGCCCTGTTTTATAGGGGCCTGAGTAAATATATGTATTTACTCAGGCCCCTATAAAACAGGGCTTTTTTTTCACCTGAATGGAGTCTTTTTCAGATGGGTGTTTTGATGAGAAATCTCAGTCTGGAAGCAAGATGCCATTCCACAAAGATGCAGTTCTCATCTGTGAGGTTTGGCCTGGCTGAATCATGATTTTCTTTCCCTGAAACAGTACCAAGTTTGAGTAGTAAGGAGCAAGGCAATTCCTGAACAACTTCAGTCAACAGGTGTCTGAATGTGGACTTTTTGCCTTGATATTCCTGTCCTTCAAGTAATTTGCTTGATGGACAGCATGTTTGGTTTATCTCCCCCTGTGCTGCAATCAGCATTTAAGACAGGAATTTGCTCCTTGCTGTCTCTTCATGGCAGCTGCAGAGCTGCTTGTACCTGTTCTCCTCTGATAGCAGAGGAGATTTATTTAGCTCTGTCCTGCTCAGCAGGGGCAGGAAAGTGACCACATGTCCCAGTAGCACAGCTGGCATCTTCCTGTGCTCATGGAAGAGACAGGTTGATCAGGAGAATTGTTCCCAGTGGGGTTGTTAAGCTGTGCATCTGATCTCCAGGGAAGCAAATGAAATGTGAGCATAGTTCTGGGATGTCTGGCTTCTGTTTTTATCTGTTACTGATTTTCTGAATCCTTCAAATATGGCCCTGTTTATCTGTTCAGAATGCATCTGAGCTACTTTTCCAGATTGTCATGCCTGGTTATAGAGACACTTCTCCAGAGTGATGAGTTTCCTTATTCTAAGACACACATGTCCCATATGAGGAGGCATTTAAACTTGGCAGTAGTGTCTCTCTTTCTCCACAAAGCAAAGTGACCTGTGTGCCCTGGCAGCCATCTGAAGATAGATCAGATGCATCTCATCCTTGGCTTTCCTGAGTGAGCAGTGGTGAGAATGTCACTTGCAGATTGTCAGCCATACTGATTATCATGAGGTCCACATTGTTCTTCAGATCCTCATGATTTTCCAGCTTGAAATGACATAATTAGGAAAGCTGCTCAAGATGTTTTGCTCACAATTAACTGCAGGTATTGTCTGTGGCTGCAGCTCTCTCCATAGAGAGCAGCAGGCACAACTTTGCCAGGCATTGTCCTGGGGAAGGCTGTGAGAAGATCAGAGAAAAGAATGAGAAACAATTCTTATCTTCACTTGCTGCACTTGTTGTTGTGAACATGTGGAATGTGTTATGGAGATTTGTTTACCAAAGGGTAATTTCTTAATTGGGCACTGGTGATGGTGTTTTGGATTCAATTGACCAATCTGGTCTGTCTGTATCAGACTGTCTGTGAGGGCAATGAGTTTCAGTATAGTATAGTATAGTAGAGTGTAGTATAGTATAGTATAATAGAGTGATTGATCAGCCTTCTGGAATCATGGAGTCAATGCTAATTATTTCCACTATGGGGATGCCATGCTATGATAATTATCACCACCACATCCTCATTTGGTTTTATTTTCCAGGGTGAAATCTCCCTCTGATGGACACCTCCTACCCCGTGCAAAAGCCCAGGTCACGTCACCTCCAGCTGTGGAAGAAACGGAGCTGCTCCAGAAGCTTCACCATCTCCTGGAAGCCAAGGGGTTTCAGGCACGGATGGAAGGAGTGGAACTCCTCCTAGACCTGTGCAAAACCAGCCCCCAGCTCATCTCCACTAACATTGCCCAAGTATGTAGGGTATCTTCACTGCTCCTTTCCTTTAGCTCCTTTCCTCAGCCTGTAGCAGCAAAGTTAATTCAGTGTGTCTTGGCACTCTGTCCTGGCTGTTTGGGACATGCTGGTCCCTCTCACCCAGACAAATGTATCTCAGGTCCAGGCTTCAGGACAAGTCATTTCAGTCCAGCTGTATTTGTGTGGCAGGTGCCTATTGATGCTGTTCATCAGATGATGGCAGAATTTTCTTCTGGTGTAACTGCTGCTCTCTCCTACTCCCAGCTGGGTGAAGTGAAGGGAATCCAGCCCCTGAAAGCATGGCAATTGTTCTCTAGACCAAAAATGGGTTTGCACAGGGAAGAGAAGTATCAGGCTGGGTTGGTTTAAACCCAGTTGTTTTATTTAAGAACACTTCTATACACTCCATCTTGTCTGACACAGGCACAGCTCTGGCTACTAATTTCCATCCTTGTTCCTATTCCTCTTGGTAAAGACAGTGCTCACCCCTTTTGGGGGGTCTTTTTTTCTCTTTGGAAAAGGAGGAAAACAGCTACGGACTCATCTCCGCCTTCTCCTCCCAGTAGCTGCTTTTTCCCTTTTTCCAGGAAAAGGTGCCTGATAATGTGGCTGTCAAAGGACTGAACCTGCTCTAATGAGAGCTGTACAGCACATGACATTTCAGAAGTCCACCTGTTACTTAGAGAAATTGTCTGGATCCTGGAAGAGTTGATCAGGGCCCTGCACTTCTCCAGACACTGGCTCAGAAACAAACATAAGAAAACTTAGATCTTCTCCAGCCATAGTTTTGGCAAAATCATCATTGCCCTCAGTACTTGAGGCAACTGTATAGAAAACCAGGCATTGTAAACATCTGCTTCCATTCAAAGCAAAGGTACTCTTTTAGCATTAAAAAATGGAATTGATTTAATGATTTATAGATGGAGAGAAATGCCATAGGAACCATTCAGTCCCCAGCCAAACCTCCTAAAAACAGAAGAAAATCTTTCAACCAGCATGAGGCTGTGCCACCATTCCAGTGAGTGGCCCACAGGAAAACAGTGAAATTGTGCGAGTGCTGACCTGACAGAAAGGATCACTTTCATCTTTGACATTGCTGACTGCTACAGCCACTCATCAAACAGGGGCATTTGAATCCAGCTTTCACCTTGCTTGTTCTCTTCACAGATTTTTGATTATTTTGTCCTGAGAATATCTGACAGCCACAAGAAAGTGAAGCAGAGGGTGCTGGACGTGCTGGCTGAAATCACAGGAGCCCTGAGAGATGCCTTGAACCCGCTGATCATTGGTTTGGTGGAAGGAATAACAAAGAGCCTGAACTCAAAGGATCCCAGGGTTCGTGGGGCAGCTGTGAAAGCACTGGGAGAATCCATTGCTCATTTGGGTAAGGCTGAGCCCTGGCAGGGACTCTCCTCAGCTTCGTCTCTGTCTCTCCTGCACAAGAGAGCGCTGAGTGCCTTGACAGCTGCTCTTGTCTGTGGAACCCTCCAGCTGACACCCACCAGAGGCTGTGCAGGTGCAGTCCTTATGCACCATCCCCAACAGGCTGGAATGGGATCAGCATTTCCCAACAGTCCCAGGAGCCCTTGGCTCTGTGCTGCTTGTCTGAAGAGCAAGTCCTGGGCTACAGCTCTGCTACAGTTCAGGGGCAAAGGGGGTTTGGAGTTTGCTTGGGCCCCGTCTGACTTCCCAAGTGAACAGCTTTGCTGTTGGCATGAAGGGACACTCACCCATCAGAGCTTCTGCAGGTCAGCCACCTGCAAGGCTCTACATTAGAGGCATTACTGCCTATTTTCCACTTTTCTTCTTTGTCTTCTATGTTCAAAGGGGAACTTGTGATTCACCAAGTTAATTTCTTTATATCAAACAGGTATAAACCCAGCTGTCAATGATGCCTTGTTCCACGTGTTGTTTTGCGTGGGGCAAGATGGCCACAGCAATTAACTACATAGGCAAGGGCTGCTCTAAATTCCTTTGCCACACAGATTTATGTCAGCTCTGAGAATGCTGCACTGGGGAAATATGCCTGAAAAAAGGAGTGTTGAAGAGGCAGGTCTTCAAGGGGAGCTTCCACTTTCTCCCCCCCAGCTGCTCTGTGAACTCAGGAACTGCCTGACTCAGTGCCTTTCTGTGACCCAAGTATGGGGCTCTTCCTTTGTGCTCTGGGATGCAAAACCTTTTCACTGCTTCCATGTGACTGAACTCCTGAGGTCCCTGATGTGAAATGTTTTAACACAGCTCCTGCTACAGCAGACAACTTTGGATTTACAAATGTGAAAAGAGAGCTTTTCTTTTGGAACTTAAAACCCTGCCAAGCAGGCTGGAAGGAAAGAAGAAAAGGATTCAAAAACCAGCAGAAATGTACTTTATTTTTTAAAATGGGGTTGGCCCTGCCCTTTCTCCTATGACCTAAGAAAAGTGAGCAGAAACGTGTGTTTCCCTTGTAGATAAAGTGTCCCTGCTGCAAGAGTTCACCTACCAATGGAATCACCTGAGTGGCCAAGCCCTGCTGGATGTCACCGAGCGTATCACAGGTTTGGCCTCCCCTTCTGAGCCCAGAGCTCTTCCCAGGGAGCATTTACAGGGAATGCCTGTGAGCAGACAGCAGAGCAGCTCCTCCAAACCAGGAGGTGCTGAGCTTGTCCCTGCTGCCCCATGGCCAAGGCAGGTGGGTTTGGCAGGTTTTCCCTGGCTGCTGCAGAGCTGGGCAGCACCTGAGATGGGGGCGGCGCTCGGCCTGGGGCTGAGCTCTCACTGGGGCATCTCAGAACCACCTCCAGCAAAGGGAGGGCTAAAAATGCCCCAGCTGGCTCCTCTCTGGGGAGCTCAGGGACATCTGTGATCTTTGAGGGGAAATGGTGGCAAATGCTGTTTCAGGGCATCCGTTTCTTTTGTCCTCACAGAATTCTTGTTTGTCTCTTGGAAAGTTTTGAGGCTGAACCGTGCAGGGCCTGGGGGTCACAGCTTAGGCCAGAACTCAACAGAGGTACCAGAGGCACGGGTTTAGTGCAAGGCAGCCTCTGGGGCACAGGGACAGAAGCAGAGTGCTGAGGCTCCCTGCCTGTGCTGTCAGAGGGGCCTTGGACTGAGCCTTTCAGGGTGTGCAAACAGTGTCTGCCTGTGTCAGCGCTGTCCAAAATGATACACATGCAGCTGATAATTGATTCCTCAGAGGAGCTTGCTGTGTCAGCAAGGGCCAAGGAATGGAAAAAGGATAATCTCAATATATAGCAGAGAAGATGATTGATAGCCTTGCTTCAACTGGGGCTAAATCCACTAATTATGCCAATTTCTTTGAATGTAAGGTTTAATACACTTTGTGTCTTCATTAGGAATCTCAAAAGGGCATGTTCAGTGATTGGGAATGTCAAAGGCCCTTTAAAGAGCATTTGAATAAAGTAGATCTCCAGCAATAGGGAATTTAGTTTAGCACTTCTTTTGATCTCTTTTTCAAATAAAGAAATTAACCAGAAATTAGGACTACTTTAGAAAGAGCAGATGTTCTCTCTGAGATTTAGCAGGACCGGATTTAGCTGTTCCTCACATTCAGTAGTCACCGATGTCTTTAATTGCATTTAAACTGAAATGAATTCCCATTTTAAAACGGGTACCATAACCCTTTCTTGCTTAGCAGAATTGGTTTTGGGTACTTGCAGGAGCTCTTTCAATGTTGATGTCTGCTGGTGGATTAACAGCATAGAGAAAAGGAAGTCTCTTCCACCACAGAATATTAAGTGGCTGCTAGATAACATTTTGTCTGATCAGAAAATAAGAATGGTCTCCAGAGCATTTCAGGTTTTCATATCTTAGCCAAATCTGCCTGTTGCAAGGAGCCTGTTGGTAGTAAGCTTTTGTCTATGTTTGATACAGTTCAGTTAGGAAAATGGGCAGAGAGATTTCAGAGACAATGTGAGAAAACACTCGTGTTTTGGTTACCTTTCAGTCCCCTGTGTAGCATTTTTCCTTCTCTATGCCCCTATTTGAGTGGACATTATAGGAAAAAAATGCCATTAAGATTGAGAGGGGAAATGGCATTAAAATGTGGAGATGCCCAAATGCCAAGGCAATGGGGTCTGGGTAATTCTGTAAGACACCCTGAGGTTTGAAACAGCTCTTTGTTGGAAGCCCCAAAAGCATTCTGCCAAAGACCCCAGCTGGCCACTGATGTTTCTCATCCAGCTGTCAGGCAGCAGCCATCTCTGGTGGGCTGGAGTTTTGAGGTGTGTTCTAATCCTGCCCTTTGCTGTGTGCCGCTGAGCGCAGGGAAGAGCCAGATTAGACATTTGGCACTTGGCATCAAAGTTACAAAAATGGAATCAACCGTTTTATTAGAAATCTCTCCATTTCCTCTCTATGGTGCATTTCCAAATCTTCAGTGTGGGTTTAGACAACTTCTTAATGGAAATCAAAGGCAATTGGACATTTCATTCATTGTTCATGCAGAGATTGTGAAATAATTTAGTAAAGGTAGGAAGTCTGCCACAGGGACAGGGCTCTGGTTGCAGCAGTTAGTGCTGAGGGGTGGGTGGTTCTGTTTCCAGGATGCTCAGCTGCTTTGCCCGTTTCTGGACCAAGGGGCTCTGGGTGCTGTTTTGCTGCTCTTGGCCAGAGAGGCTGGCAAGAAGCAGAAGCAGAGGTGGATCCCTGTTTGCAGTGAGGCTGGTGGGTAAGGAGCTGTGTCTCTGTCCCGGCAGTGCTTGTGCAGGGGGTTCATGCCAGGAGCCCTGAAGTCGCCCAGCGCGACGCCCTGCCCGTGCTCTGGCCCTGCCTGGAGAACAAGGCGCTGCCTGTGCGGAGCGCCAACGTCCGCACCGTGGCCACCAAGCTGGCCTCTGCCCTCTGCAAGGTGATGGGCACCCAGCTGAAGAAATGTGCTGCCAGCAAGCCTCCACATGTGCGGGAAAACCTCTCCAAAATGCTGGGCTGGTGAAGGCGAGATGTTCTCCAGAAAGCTGAGGAAGCGCTGAGTTGGACACCTCTGGATTTGCCTTTTGAGCTGTGCCAAAAATGACAAAATCCTAAGGAAGGGTGTGCATCTGCCCCGCTCACTCCATTGCCCTTCCTAGTCATGGCATGGGGGCCTGGAGCAACTCCAGATTATTGACAAGGTGAAGGCAATCATGGCTCAGCCGCACGCAGAGGTGAGGGGGGAGCTGGGCCAATCTCTGCTGGGAGGAAGGGCCTTGTGGCAGCCCAGAGAGGCTGTGCACATTGCCAGGGAACAGCTGTGCCCTGCATGTGCCCCTGCAATGAGCTGTGCTGCTGCCAGTGCCCCTGGAGCTGTGGGGCTGCTGAGCTGTGGGGCAGGCAGAGGAGCAGGAGGGTGCGTGTGCAGCTGAGCCATTCCTGGAGAGCACAGGGCTCTGGGCTCCCTGCTGTCCCGGGGCAGCCCAGAGGCCAGGCTGTGCCTGTGCCAGCTCTGGGCAAGTGGCTCAGGGTTTGCCCTGGCCTGCCTCAGTGTCTGCCAGCAGGAGCATGTTTCCCTGTGCAGCTGTTTACACATCTCCAGGAAATGTGTCCCATGAAATGCAGAGCTTCAGATGCTTTAGGTTTGCATGGTGGCCTCTGCTAAACTTTGCCTCTCTGTTAAACTTTGTGTCTCCATTTTGCAGATCTGACTGGTTACAGTCTTACTGAGAAGTTTTCTCTGGACACTTCAGATGTTCCCTCACCCACAAAGTCCTTGCCTCCCCTCCAGAAGAGCTCTCTTTCCGCCAAGCTCAGGAAGAAGCTGCCGCCTGTATGAAGAGTGTTTGCAGATTGGGATTGATGTGTTAGGCTTCATAGTTACTGCTGTACATATGTTCTGATCTTTAGATACAGTTCTGAATGAATGTGTTTTGATTGTATCTTTAAAATTTGATGACATATTTTTAATTGTATATATTTTATTTTGACGATGAAAAAAAGTAAGTAAATAAATGAAATTTAAATAAACCAAGAGGAGAATGTGAGACCAGCACCTGCTAGCCTAGAGATTATGGGAGTGCAGCTCACTCGGTGTGCCAGTGTCTCACCACATCCTTTCCTCATTGGGCCTCTCCTCTTCCTCTTTGGCCATGCTTTCTTTGTGTCATCTGTGCTGCTCGTTGTTACTTGGCATTACAACGGGACCACACTTTGACATGTTTGGGGGACAATGGATCCAAAAGATCCTATCTAGTCAAAGGTTTTCTACCTAGGTGTGTTCTGTGCTCACCAAAGTCCTGAGCAAAGAAACCAAGAGAAGTGTGCCCAAAGCTTCGCTCCTTTGCAATTTCCCACAGATCTGGCTCACAGGTGTCTTCAATCACAATTCCATAGGTAAGAAGAAGTCATGTATTTCACTGGGAAATGATGCACTGCTTTGGCACATGTATATTTATCTGGGACAGCAGTGCAGCTGTGTTGTTTGCACCTTGTTTGCAGAAGGATGAGTGCCCTGGGAGGCCAATAACAAGTGACAAGGGCTCCTCAAATCTGCACTGCAGCCTGGGTGCCATTCAGCCCAGAGCTAGGGGATCATTTGTTCCCGTGGACCAGTGCTTGCCAGTGGAATGAATTCCTGCACAGCTGGAAGAAGCAATTCTGGATTCAGCTCCAGCTCTTGGTGGGCTGCATGATCATTGACAATGCTGCACTTCCAGAAATTATTCTGCAGTTTCCTTTCATAGTCATTTGAAGCTTTTAAACTTCACATTTCAGTTTGCTTTGCCTTAGGGAAAAACACTTTTGGGCCCAGTGCAAACTGTAACCTTTTGGCAGCAAAGTCCTCATGGTTGCCTGTTGAAAGCGAAGGAAGCCAACCCACCTTGTCGTTGATCAGCATTGACTTCGATTTATTGATCAATCAGCCACTTTATATAACAGTGTTAATTAACTTCATGCATATTGCAAAATCCAAGCTCACGATAAGTTACAGAGAAAACTCTAACCCCTCCTTTTGTTTAAAATACCTGTGGTTTGTCTATTGAAAATAGGATCAGTGTTCTCAGAGAGCCCAAGGACAGAATGTTTGCCTGTTATGGGAAGACTGTCTGAGAACCTTATTGTTTAACAAGTGGTGCTTGAGAGAGCCTAATCATTTATAGGATCAAGCCTGGGAAATGCTTTACAACTACCTTTTACTTTTCCCTCAACTGTATACCTTCATGGCCTCTTTCTTTATGCCATGCTAGAACCAGACTCTCCACAGTTGCCAGCTTCTGATGTTACACAATGTCACCTGGCTGCATGTGTTTGCTTAGCTCTGGGTCTAGTCCTGGCCTAGTAAAGCCCAGGCAGGGAGGCACATTGCAGGGAAAATTGGTCCATGAGCTTCTGGGGTTGCCATCAGCAGCAGAGTTAATGTGCCCTTTGGGGATTTCTCTGGAGACAAATTTAGGGACCTACTCCATGCTACAATATTCACTTAGATCTTTCTAAAATATCCTAGAAAAGGCTGTGAAACTTCACATCTCCTTGCACAGCCAGTGTTTGAAGAGGGGCATTTTTGTCCCTCCTCAAAGTCATTGCTCTTGCACACCAGAAACATGAACATCCACCAACAGGAATGATGCATGGTCCTGCTGCTGCTGGTTCAGAGCACTGGGCAGTGCAGACCTGGGTATTACCAATATGAGCACTTAATTAGCATTTCATGCTCCTTCAAACTATCCAGATCTCAGGGCTTTTTGTTTCAAAGCAGCCACTGCACCATCTCTAGGGAAGAACAGGAAATGGGAAACAGCAACTGCCAGCCTTGCAGGGGTGTGAGAGAAAACCTGAAGTGTCTGCATCAAAAGATGAATGGGAAGAGTGTAATGGCCAAAGCAAACGCTTTTTTAGGATAGCAGGAGCCGTTCTTTACTGCATGCTTGCATGAAGATCATTTGGGATCTCCTTTTTGGGTCTCATGCAGAAAAGGACCTCTTAATAATACCACGCTACCTAAACCAGATTGGGATGCAGCTCTGTAGTAGTGGTTCACAATGAAGCAGACAGCCTGCTTTGTCACTGCCAGCCCTGCTGAGCCTGCGAGGGACTGTAGTGCATCCCATGCCTGTTTTTGCCTCCAAGCAGAGCTTGGTTTTCCTTATTAGTGTGGAGTAAATACAAGAGTAATAAAATGGGCAATTAAACTGGCCACTTTGGAGGATATGCTCATGCTTTGGCATGTCAGTCCTGTACCTCATGCACCCAAGGCTTGTTACTCATCATGAAATATTTTAACAAAAAAACCTCAGCTCTCATGTTACATCTGAATAAAACTGCATCAGATCATCAAGAATTCTGCTGTCAGGAACAAGACAAGAGCCTTCCGACACTCACTTGCAGCTGTCCCGGATTGCTGCAGCCCTTTGTGAAAAGCTGCTGCAGACAGAGTGTTTGGAGTTGGTTTGGGCCTTTATGAAAGATCTGTGGAGCAGTGTGCAGGGCTCTCCTGGCAGGAAACTGTTTGTCCAAGCCCAGGGACACGGTGCCGGCAGGAGCGGAGCGGCCCCGCTCCCAGCCCGAGAGTCTGTGGGCTGAGCCACGCCGGGGAGACAAGGCAGCGAGGGGCTCCAGCCCAGCTGCTTCACTGCCCTGCCCGCCCCATGGAGCTCTGCCGTGGGAGAAAGCCGACACCGGATGAGTCCCCGAGCTTCCATCAGCTGCTGGAACTGCTCCGTGACAGCTCCTGTTCTTCCGAGAGAGACCCCAGCGCCTTCTTGGAACGCGTGTCATGGGGGGATTCTGCTTGATAATAAACTGTTGGGGGTTTTCCACTTCCATCCATTAGTAATAATTTCCTATTGCTGGAAAGGGATTGTTGGCACACTTTAGAGGAGACAACTTATTGCACAATATCCTGTTTGAAGTTGTCTCAAACTGTGTGAGACAGATGGCTTCACACAGGAGCATCCCCAAGGCTGCTGAGGGGAAGGCACAGAGGAAGACAAACCCAGTATTTCTGAGGGAACTCCTTGACACAAACCCAACCTGAGTTGTCAAACAGCAGACCTGATGTTTCGAGACATGGGCCACAGGGGAAACCTTTCAGTGTGTTTGGTCCAGGCTGGGCTATGCTTGAGGCAAAGGTGTGTCAGTGTGTTGGATAATACTCTTTTCTTGACCTAGAGATGGGGCAACTGAGAGGTGTTTTAAAAACTTTTATTCTATTTTCAGTCTCATGAGAATGGTGAGACAATACAGATGTTATAATTCACGCCGTCACCATCAGAAGCCAGTTACTTCCTAATTATAATACATTATAAGCGTTTCTTGGTCTATCAGCCTTTTGCCATGCCATGTTGTAGATGCCTTGTAGCCAATTCTTTAAAAATACTCTTTGTGGGTCCCACTACAATGCATCTTTCATAGCTCTGTTTTTCTAAAATCTTATTTGCAAGGCCATCTTTTGAAACTTTTCCAGCTCCATTTCTCTCTCAACAATATCTGTCCTATTCCATGGAAATTTTTAAGTTAGCGTTTCTTGTCTCAAGATTTATATACAGATTCATACTGTGTGGGCCTTCTATTAGGTCCTAAAAACTTTCTACATATCCATTTCCCACATCAGTGCACTTGGCTCCTTCTCTCCTCATTGTGCCTGGCAAGCCCAGGAGCCCAGAGCTCCTGCAGAACCCATCACAGCACTCAGTGGGAGCAAACTTGTGTCCAGTCCTCACCCGGAGCTGCGGTGCCTGGCATTCCACCACTCTGGAATGAGGAACTGTTCCTGCTCTTTCACAAGGAGCTAAGGAGGTTTGGCCTTCAGATCAATTGTCTGCAGGCTCCTGCAGTGCCTGGTGCTGCTCCCTTGCCAGCGGCACCCCCGGCCAGTGGGGCACATCTGGGCTGCTGTGTCTGGCTCCGGGGCTCCCTGTTCTGGGCAGTGAGGAGGAGCTGCAGAGGCTCTGCAGGACTGACAGGATGGGCTTTGGGGCGGGCAGGAGAAGCTGAGGGACCTGGGCTGCTGGAGCTTCTGAACAGGAGGCCCAGGGCTCATCGTGAAACTGCTCCAAGTATTCTTTCAGAGAATCCCAGAATCAGCAAGGGTGGAAGAGGCTATGGAGATCATCAAGTCCAATCCGTGCCCTGACACCACCTTGTCTGCCCTGGGCCTCCTCTCCTCCAGGATAAACAACCCCAGCAGCTCCCTCAGCCGCTCCTCACAGCTCTTGTGTTCCAGATCCCTCATCAACCTTATTGCCCTTCTCTGGACACACTCCAGCCCCTCCATGTCCTTCCTAAATTGGGGCCCCAGAACTGCAAACAGCACTCAAGGTGCTGCCCAAGGAGTGCTGAGCACACGGGAAGAATCCCTGCCCTGCTCCTGCTGGCCACACCATTCCTGATCCAGGCCAGGAGCCATTGGCCTTCTTGGCCACCTGGGCCTACAGCACAATTCCAGCAATTTGCTGGCACAGAAAATTACCATCTGGCAATTTCCCAGTGCTGGCACATTCCCCACTCAGATCTGGTGTGCACTGCCAGTGCCCACATCTGGAAATTTTCCTCTTCTGGCACCACCCATATCCAGAATTTACTGGCAAAGAAAGCTAAAACCTGGCAATTTCCCCTTGCCAGCACTGCCCAATCTGGAGTTTGTTGGCAGCAGGATCCCAAGAAAGAAGGAAGGAAAGAAGGAAAGAAAAGAGGAAGGCATCCAGATCCAGTCATACCTGGAGCCTGGAGCCTGAAATGGGCTGTTTGCTGGCACTGCCAGTGCCCAGATCTGGAAATTTCCCTATTCTGGCACAGCCCAAGTGCAGCAATTTGCTGGCACAGAAATCCAAAAGCCGAGGTGTCGCAGACATTTTTTCACAGAAATCCTTTCTTTCAGATTTCTGCCTCTTCTGGAAGGCAGAGGCCTCAGAAGAGAATGTAAACAATTGTTATCAGCTGCTGTGAAATGCAATAGGATGCACCTATTTTGACCTGTCATTGGTTCATGTTCCCATGTTTATAATTAAAGGCCAATCACAGGAACAAGCTAGGGACAGAGTCCCTGGACACAACTTTTTTATAGAACCTTTCTTTCTATTCTTAGCTTAGCAGCATCTGAAACTTCTCTCTCTTTATTCTATTTAGTATAGTCATAATGTATTATATATCATATATCAATAAATCCAGCCTTCTGATCAAGAAACAAGATTCACCGTCCATCTCTCACCCTCAGAGACCCACTCAGGTGCCAGTAATACCGAGGCAGCTTCCTGCTACTGGGTCTGCCACCACCCCCACATCTTGTGTTTCATGTAACCAGAACCCAGATTTGGAAATTTCTCAGTTCCAGCAGAGCCCAAATCTGGCAGATTTCTGTTGCTGGCAATGACTCCACCCAGATCTGGTGTTTGCTGGGACTGCCAGTGCCCAGATTTGGAAATTTCCTGATGCCTTCACAGCCCAGGTCTAGCAATGTGGTGTTAGCTAGCCTAGGAAGAGAAGTTCCTCAGACTGTGACTTTCCTTTTTCTTGGAACTGTTTAAACCTGCTCTGGACTGAAAACCCAGACAAACACCGGCAGCTCACACCTGTGGCACACCGAGCTCTGGGACGCTGCATTCCAGCACCAGAGGGACTTAGAAGAGACTGAGGGAGCCAACTACAACCCACAAAAAGGACTTCCTGAATTTGCCATCTCTTCAGCACTGTCAGAGGTTTTATTTAATATTTATTTAATATTCATTTTTCATGCTTGTGAATACTTTACTTGTTAAATAGACTGGGTTTTTTTCACTTTTCTCAAGGGAAGTCTTTTCCTGAACTAGTAGGGGGAGAGGCCGCTTGAACTTGCTTTCTAGGCGGACCCCTTTTGGAGGTTTCCTCCCAAAATTTGCCCTCAGCCAGCACAAACAGTCATCATGAAAATTGTACCAGTGGCGTAATTTCCTGGTGGTAAATCTTGTGACAGAAGCTTGACCTTGTTCTCCATGAGAGATTCTTGGGAAGAGCAGACAGGAGAAGATTCCTGGAAAACTGAAACAGCTTTCCAGATGTGAAATGGAAATGAAAGAAACAATCCAAGATGTTTTCCTCTATTTATTTCTATGCTCCCCTTTTCCATGTTACACTACTTCTCCATCCCAGTAATTCCAGATGCACAGCACCTCTAAGATCAGTGACTTAGTGATTTTTAGACACTCTAAAATAGCATGAGCCACACACAGTTTTCCTTCCCCTGTTTTTACTGGAAGGCAACACTGGAGGTGTAAGTGCAGTGCTGGGGTCAGGTAGGAATCCTACCCCAAGGGAAGTGTCCCGACAGTGTTTGACCCTCGGCAAGGACAATGCACAGCAGCGAGCGAGGGGATCGCTGTGCCAGCGTGCAGGAGTCGGGGCTCTGCATGTGGGCTCAAGGCCGCAAAGTTCCCGTGTTTGGATAGACAGAGGGGCTGTCCCCGGGGCGTGCGGGGCTCGAACGTGGGGCTCGTGGGGCGAGTGGGGAACGGACACGGGGACGAACGGCCCCGGTGCTTCAGTTGCAGCGGTGGCAGCAGCAGCGGCGGCAGCAGCGGCGGTAGCAGTGGCAGAAGCAGCGACAAAACAGATAATTTAGAATGCTCTTTCTCTTTCTCTTTTTCTTCCTCTTTTTCTCTTTTTTACTCTCCCTTTCCCGCTGTCGGGCACCCTTCTCTCGGGGTCCCTTGCCCGGCGTCCCTCTCCTCTCCCCGCCTCCCTCTCCCCTTCCGGGCCGGGCCATGCCCCCGGCCCGCCCCCAGCCCCGGGCGGGGCTGCCCCGTGCCCGGCCCCGGCCGTCCCGCCATGGTCTCGCCTCCACCCGGCTCTGACCGTGCTGGCGGTGGCGTTGCCGGGCAAGCATCAGTGCCTTGGGCCAGGGCAGCATCGCCGCCCTTTGCCTCCGCCTGGTCTGAGCCCGGCCCCGGCCCTGGCCCCGGCTCCTCCCGGGGCCCGTGGAGGACACACGGAAATGAAATTTCCTTACGGGAATGGAAAAGGAATCTTGCGATTTCGATGGGAACCAAGAGAGGAAATCTTTGGTGCATGTCCCTGCCCTTGATGGCATGCCATTCCATTGATGGCTTTGACATTGGGAAAGATTTCTTTCTGTTTTTGGTTGTTTTCTGAAGTGTCCATGCCATGTCCCTCATATCTTGCCCCCTAAGTTGGGTCTTTCTCCTTGACGTTTCCCCGTGCTTTTGCAAAATCTGTGAGCTTAGTTTTGGCATGTTTTGGTCCTTTGCACTGCACCTGATGTAATCCTGGGCCATTTTCTTAGAGTCACTAAATTTCCCAAGTTTTCTTTTTTTCTCCTCCACTTGCAATTCCTTTGATGGTGTCTCCATTCCAGCGTGTTTTTAGCTCCTTCTTTTCTGTTTTGGCCTTCAGTGGGGATCAATTTTGGCAAGCTTTGCTACATGTGCCTGCACTTGCTGGCGTATGGCCTGCCTGCATTTTGATGGCTTTGACTTTGGGAAAGATTTTTTCTTTTTTTGGTTGTTTTATGAAGTGTCCATGCCATGTCCCTCATATCTTGCCTCCTAAGCTGGGTCTTCGTCCTTGACTTTTTCCCCTGCTTTTGCAACATCTGTGAGCTTAGTTTTGGCATGTTTTGGTCCTTTGCACTGCACCTGATATAATCCTGGGCCATTTTCTTAGAGTCACTAAATTTCCCAAATTTTCTTCTTTTCTACTCCAATTGCAATTCCTTTGCAATGCAGCTGATTTCCTCACAGCTTATTTTTTGAAGACACTAAAATTCCCGTGTTTCTGCTTTTTTCAATTGCATTTCATTTGAACCTATCTCCTTTCCGGAGTGTTTGTAAGCCTTTCTTTTGGGATTCGCAAGATTCCTTTTCCCTTCCCGAAAGGAAATTTCATTTCCTTTTGGGAAGGGGAAAGGAATCTTGCGATTTCAATGGGGACCAATAGAGGAAATCTTTGGTGCATGTCCCTGCCCTTGATGGCATGCCATTCCATTTGATGGCTTTGACTTTGGCAACGATTTTTTTCTTTTTTTTCGTTGTTTTCTTAAGTGTCCATACCATGTCCCTCATATCTTGCCCCCTAAGTTGGGTCTTCCTCCTTGAATTTTTCCCCTGCCTATGCAACATCTGTGTTCCCTCTTTTAGCATGTTTTGGTCCTTTGCACTACACCTGATATCATCCCGGACCATTTTCTTAGAGTCACCTAATTTCCCAAATTTTCTTTTTTTCTCCTCCAATTGCAAATCCTTTGATGGTGTCTCTATTCTAGCGTGTTTGTAAGTCCTTCTTTTCTGTTTTGGCCTTCAGTGGGGATCAATTTTGGCAAGCTTTGCTGCATGTGCCTGCACTTGCTGGCGTGTGGCCTGCCTGCATTTTAATGGCTTTGACTTTGGGAAAGATTTTTTCTTGTTTTTCTTTTTGCTTTAAGTATTCATGCCATGTCCCTCATATCTTGCCCCCTAAGTTGGGTCTTCCTCCTTGACTTTTTCCCCTGCCTATGCAACATCTGTGAGCTTAGTTTTGGCATTTTTTGGTCCTGTGCAATGCAGCGGATTTCCTCACAGCCTACTTTTTGAAGTCACTAAAATTCCCGATTTTCTGCTTTTTTCAATTGCATTTCATTTTAACCTATCGCCTTTCAGTGTGTTTGAAAGCCTTTCATTTGGGATTCGCAAGATTCTTTTTCCCTTCCCGAAAGGAAATGAAATTTCCAATCGAGAAGGGAAAAGGAATCTTACGATTTCAATGGGGACTAATAGAGGAATCTTTGGTGCATGTCCCTGCCCTTGATGGCATGCCATGCCTTTTGATGGCTTTGACTGTGGGAAAGATTTTTTTCTGTTTTTGGTTGTTTTCTGAAGTGTCCATGCCATGTTCCTCATATCTTGCCCCCTAAGTTTTGTCTTCCTTCTTGACTTTTTCCCCTGCTTTTGCAACATCTGTGAGCTTAGTTTTGTCATGTCGGCCCCTGCCAGGCGTCTGAGCAGGGACGAGGAGGCAATGAGGCCCCAGGCCTGCAAGGGTCACTTGTCCCATCGTGGCCTCAGGCCCAGGCCCAGCAGCCATGGCCAAAGTGCTGCCCATGTTGGCTCTGGCAGGGCTGTCTCGCAGCTGCTGCCCATCCCTGTGCCCTGTGCAGCCCAGGCTGTCCCACGGTGTCCCTGCCCTGCGCCTCTGTCCCTGCAGGCTGTCGGCATCCCCCGGCTGCCCCACCTGGCCGGGCCCTTCCTTTGCTGACAGCTCTGCCTCCTGCCTGCCCCTGCCTGCCCACACAGAGCCTTGGGCTGCTCCAGGCTCCTGCTGGGGACGTGCTGCACCACAGCCCTGCCCTGCCAGGGAAATTCCTTTCTGCTGCTGCCCGGGCTGGGCCTCCCCAGCTGCCCTTGTGCGGGGTGCGGAGGTTCAGGGATATCACACCACAACCAATATGATCCAGTGAGGCCAAATTTATTATCCCTAAAAAGACTATATTTATAATAAATCTCTACTGTCCACGTGTCTCTAGCTAATACATGATTGGTTAATCCTAGTTGTTTACACATCTAAAAGAGAATGCTGATTGGATCACCTAATTTTTCACGCATCTTGCTGTTGTTTTCTGGCCCACTCATGGTTCAATGTTTTCCTTCTTTCCCAAGCTTGCTGTCAAACTTGCTGAGTCCTGATGACTCTTCTTGTATTTTTCTCAAGGATATACCAACCCCATTTCTGAATATGTCCATTATCCATTGTTTGTGAATGTGTCCATTGTCCATTAGTACAAGCAGGTTGGATTGTGCATCGGCTGAATATGGCCCTTGTCTAGCAAGAACTCCTCAATCTGCAAAAAACTCTCAACAGTTCCCCGGTTTTGTTTTTGCACAAGCCAGACTGATTTAAAAGC
This sequence comes from Ammospiza caudacuta, assembly GCF_027887145.1. Lineage (NCBI taxonomy): Eukaryota > Metazoa > Chordata > Aves > Passeriformes > Passerellidae > Ammospiza > Ammospiza caudacuta. The sequence goes on along the minus strand of NC_080614.1, from coordinate 1,493,999 downwards.
ACGCTCAATTATTTTCTTCACAGCAAGGCACTACAAGCAGAATTGAAAAAAGAAGACAAAGTATCATTATTGCAAAGGGTACTAAATCCTTGAGCCAGCCTGTTATTCCCCAGGATTTTAGCCACTCATCAAAAGAATTCTCAACCACTGTGAGCTTTTTCATGTTCTCCTTAAGCAATGACAGTTTCTCGTCAGTAGATCCAGAGTGGTCAGAGAGATTCATGCAACACATCCCTTCAAAATCTTCACGCTCATCTCCTTGTGCTAGCAACAAAAAATTTATAGCAGTCCTATCCTGTAACACAGCGTGGTGTATGCTACCTACATCAGTGGTAAGCTCGTTCCGGATTGCAGATGTAATGTTAATTTGTTTTCCTGTCCAACAAGCCAATCGTTTGAATGATGTAAGGGCCTGTGATGAAGCTAATCCTGGTGTAAAAAGTGATGCCAGGATAACCGAAGGCCAATTCCACAATTCTACATTATCCTTGCAGTCTGAGCCTAATAGATGCTCACTACATTTTGGCCGTTGGAATTTGTGCCTGATGTCAAGCATCTGTTGAATACTAGGGGCAAACAGTGTCAATTTCCCAAACTAGCATGGTCCTCCTAATCCTTTCTGAGGAATTGCAGGCCAAGTTTTATCTCCACCAAAGAGAAACAAAAGTAGAAAAATGTTATTGCAGAAGCTATTGTAGAAGGGACTCTTCTCTCCAATGATGTAGAAGCTTTTCTTGTAGTAACTAATGCTGCAAGTAGAGTTTGAGAACCTTTCGATTGGAAGATTTTAGAAAAGATGAGAGCTGCATTTTCACAATTTGGTTGAAAATGCCAACTTGCACAGTCACTTCTGCAGTATATTTTTCCATCTAATGCATTAATTCCAGCTGATGTGCATACCCTAATAAGACTTAGAATGCCACCCTATCAGCAGGTCATGTTTCATAAAAGTTGGGAGGAAAAGTGTGCTCAAGAAGCTGCAAGAGCTAGAGTGCAGGGTGATCCTCTGTATGGTTTAACAGCACAACAGTTACTTGGCAAAGGGCCCGGGGCTACTGCCACTGCCCAGGCTAGGAGCATTGATCAAGTCTTACAGATGAGCCAACAACTAGCATGTAATGCATTTCTTGCACTTCCAGATAAGTTACACACTATGTCTTTTACACAGATTTGTCAAAGAAAGAATGAAGACTTTGATAAATTTGTAGACAAATTACATGAAGCTATCTATAATCATTCTGATTTCAATTCAGACACAAAGATACAATTGGATGGACTTTGGGATCATTTCTCCATTCCAAATGGCTTTACCCTCTTTCCCAGTCAAAAGAGCCTTCCATCTCTTCCAAAAATTGCCTGCTGAAACTCTTCTGCTCCCATCCAAATCAGTTCACTACTCCAGCATAATCCTTGAAGCACGGACAGATGACTCTTAAACTAATTATAGTAGAAAAGAAGGGTATTTATTGCAGCCCTGGTCACATGTGAACTAGTTTCCAGAGACATGTGCAAGGAGTTGCAGACTCCTGCTCTCTATTTCTACAGAAAAGGATTTACATTAGGTTTCTAGGGACCCAAAATACATAATTATTATCTGCCTGCTTCGCATTTTTATCAGCTGAATATCTATTACAGCTGTGCAATTGTATTCCCTTAAGTGGATTGGTGGGATTTTGAAATGAGGGAGTGGTTGTATGGGAGGAAGAAAGCAGTCTTCCTCATGGTGAACTCTCCTCCCATGGCCAGTTGGCAAGAACTTTTGACCTGCTGCTCATGGTCCAAGCCTCTCCTAACTGTTCAATTATTCTTAAGGCAAGGTCTTTCTATGGTCTCAGCTTCTTCACAATTGCTTCCTCTATCCCTGTCACTCCTAGCTTTATGTTCCTAATATATTTGGTACTCTTTAACTAAGGCACATGATTTCTGCTACCTGTATTACTAACTTAGCTTCTTACCTCATTTTAAAATCTTAACTAAAATATGCAATCTTCTACTATCCCAATTCTCTTCCCAGCTGGGCCCTCGACCCATCTGCACTTTTCAATTTTCCTCATTACATTTTCAGCTAAGCCCTTGACTCACCTCAGGCACATCCCTGACTGCCTCTCTCCCAGCAGCTCAGAGCTGCATTGCACAGCGCTTGCTGTGCACCACAGAGCACAAAGCAGGCTGGCCTGCTGGGCCTGAATATTTCTGCCAAACACTCTGCATCTCACACCTTTGCTCTGGCTCAGTGCAGAACTGCAGGGTTGCAGGCGCTTCCTCCCAGAGCTGCGTGAGGCGCTGGCTCCTGCAGATGGGCCCTGCCAAGCTGTCCCTGCCTCACGCTGGCCTCGCTTGCCTGGCACAAGTGCCGGGCCTGAAGGAGCTGCCCTGTGATCCATCCTGCCGAGCAGCCCGGCTCCCTGCCCCGGTGCCCAGAGTGCTGCACACACTGCTGGCCTTTGCCAGGAGTTGCAGGGCAGCCGGCAGAAGAGGAGGAATCCTCAGGCAGCCCAGCGGCCCGCGGCTGCCCTTGGCCTTTCTCTGCTCCTGGGCACGCTCCAGACGGCCATGGCCCCCAGGCCGGGCTGTGCCCAGCACGGCTGCGCTTCCCCTCGGCAGCAGCCAGCTGCCACCTGGGCTCTGAGAGCGGAGGATTCGCCCGCTCCCAGCAAGAGGCACCCAGGGCCCGGCTGCTGCCTCTTGCAGCTCCAAGGGCCTCCTTCCAGCCTGCCTCTGCCGGGGCTCAGGCTGCTCCGGCCTCTGCCGGGGCTCTGCTGGGGCTCCAGCCCAGGCAAGGCCGGGCCCGCTCTCACCTCACAGGCGCTGACAGCTCTGCGCCACAGGAGACCTTCCCGAGCACCCTCTCTGATCTTTCTGCTTTCTCACTTGAGCAAGGCTCTCCTCCAGCCAAAGAGATTATTGCATTTAGGGATACAAATCCAAGTGGCAGGAACCCCATTGCTCTCCAGTCACAGCTGAAGGCCTGCATCTGCACAAGATGTTTGGGCTGCCTCATTCTTCCTTTGGTTTTGCCTTCAAATGCCATTGCCCTTTCTGCCTCAACTAGAAATACCACAGCTGTGACATAACCAGCCAGTGGGTCATATTCCAAAGGCAGTGCGGTCTGGAGAGGATGAATGAAGAAGAGCCCTCCTCACTTATGAAACCATACAAAAAGAGCCATATGTGTGACTTAGTACCAATAAAAAACAATTGGTAATTCAGAAAAAAATGTTGAATATTCTGAAGGGGTCAGAAGGAGGAGAATCTTCCAAGTGAGTTGATGTTTCAGAAACTTTATTAATTACAACTCTAATCTATAATTCTATACTACAAATCTCTTTAGCAATCTTACTCTACAATCCTACTCTAAATTGGTAACAGAGATAACATCTTGACATGATTCCTATGTTCTCGTCTCCTAGTGTTAGGGTTAGGTTTAGGCTTAGCCTTAGGCTTAGTCTTAGGTTTAGGCCTAGGCTTAGGCTTAGGCTTAGACTTAGGATCAGGTTTGGGTTTAGGTTTAGGCTTTGGCTTAGGCTTAGGTTTGGGGATAGGGAAAGGGTAAGGGAAAGGGTAAGGGATAGAGATAGGGATAGGGTTAGGGTTTGGGTTAGCATTTAAGGTTAGGGTTAGGTTTTAGGTTTAGAGTTTAGGGTTTGGGTTATTCGTCTTCTTCACTGAGTTGATGACTTGTGCCAGGATGAATGGTGGCTTGGCTGAAGTTACAAATGGATGCTGTCCACCGGAAAAAAAAAAAAAAAAAAAAAAAAAAAAACAAAACAAAGAACAGTGTACCATTACTTTCCAAGCTCATTGCTTCAGGGACTCAATCAGGATACATCAAGTTCCTGGAAAGACCCAGAAAGAGGAGCAATGGGACCATCTGCTCCCCAGCCATCCCCAATGTGCAAGACCTTGCCATCACAGGCAAACCTGGCCCAGAATCCCACTCATCTGTTTATTGTGATGTCTTCATCATGCTGGGATTTTTGCCCTGCCAGCGCTCTAGAAATGGCGCTTTCTGTCCCTGGGTTTTCTTCCTTTCAGGAAACTCCAATGACTCACATAGGTCCGTGCCTTTGAAAGACAGGCACTGTGCTGATTCCCACAGGGACAGAAAGCAGTGTCTGCCTTTCCATGCCCTGCCCCTCGTGTGCTGGATGGCACCTTCCTTCCCAGCAGGGCCAGCCCAGTGGCACTGGGCCCTGCAGTTCCCTCTCTGCCACACAACCTGCCAGTAACCCTGGCACAGTTCCCGTCTGCTTGAGCGCGCCAGGCAGCAGATGGGGCTGGGACAAGACCCTCCCAGCTGTCCCTGTTTGCATGGCAGAAACCTCTGAGGGTGGGCTGGGGGGCACCAACCAGGGCCCCTCAGAGGCTCACAGGGAGCCCCCCACAGCCCCTCCTGCCCACAGCCAAATCTCTGACCCCTAGGCTGGGACTGGCTTCCTTGGGTTCCTCCACTACCATTTCATGTCTCTGTACCCTGCATTGCTCTACTTCAATTCTTTTGCCATTAGATAAAGCTGAACACTCCACAAAATCACAAAAGAGGGCAACAGACACAGTCAGAGGACAGAGCACCTCTCCTCACAGGAAATGCAGAGGGAGCTGGAGTTATTCAGTTTTGTGAAGAACAGGCCCCAGGGAGACTTTATTGCCACTTTCCAAAACTTCACAGTGGCTTTGAAGAAAGTGGGGGACATCTTTTTTAACAGGGCCAGTTACAATAGGATATGGACAAATCTTTTTAAACACTAAGGGCATCTAATCAGAGTAGGTCTAAGGAAGAACTTGTGTACTCAGAGCATGGTGCCACCCTGGCACAGCTTGCCCCAAGAGCTTGTAGGTGCCCCATCCCTGCAACCATTCCGGCTCCGGTGGCAACGGGCTCTGAGCAACCTGATCTCTTTAAAGATGTCCCTGCTCACTGCAGGACACTTGCACCAGAGGACATTTACAGGGCCCTGCCAGCCCAGCCCAGTCTAGGATTCCTCACCATTTTCATTTGAAGAGCAGCAAGAGTGGAGGTGAGGAGGAAGGGGGCTCATCTGCTGCCTTGGGCTTGAGTGGAGGAGGAGCCCATCCCTCAGAGCCTGTTTCACCTGCAGCCCCTTCACATTTTACCTGCAGGAGCTCCTTGGCAGACCAGCGCTGCTCCTCGTCTGTCTGCAGGCAGCAGCTCAGGAAGTCACGCAGCAAAGCCGAGAGGAGCTTGGGCTGCCGCAGCTGTGGAGTCCCTACTGTGGCTATCAGGTATGTAGCCTGGAGAGAAAGGAGACACCAGGCTCCACCTCCTGCTTTCACATCTCTAAGGCTCTCCCAGATCCCTTTGTTTAACCTCTGTTCTTCAGTGGCAGTTTCTGCCCTGGCACAGACCCAGAGATGACTTTCCTTTACCAACCAAAAACCCAAACCCCGATGCAGCCACAGCTTTTCCACCATCCTGCAGATCTTGCCTTGGCAGCTGATTTCATTGCCTGACCTAGTTAGTGGGAACTACATCAGCAAAAGGACATTTGCTTCTCTGAGGATTCATGCCAGCTTGAGATGGTTTTTGGAAGAGGGACTTTGCTACACTAACTAATTTCAAGGGTTAGTACATGAAAGGCATCTCTGCAGTGCTTGTTGGTCCTTTAAGCGCACGTGCCCTAGAACAAAACTCATCAAGCTTTTTGTGCTGTTCTTGAAAACAATGGGAATTGGAAGAAAAGAAAGGAAATCCATCAGTTAATACCCAGGTAGGGAAACAAACATTTACAATCTCCTCTTCAACACAGACACATTAAGATGCCTGCACAAACGTATTGGGATGAAAATGCCTGCTTGGGCACACAGGAGCCACTTGCAGCTCCGTCTCTCAGCAGTCTGAAAATTTCAGCTTCCCATTTTTGCAGCCAAAGAAAAATTGTCTAGGTCAGAAGAAGGAGAGGTTCCATCCCTATGGACACCCTCTAGTCATTTGGCTGCTCAAGTCAATGCATTAATGGTAGGCCCATGCCAGAAAGTGCCAGGAAACAAACAGGAGGTTTTGGCAGGCTCTCCACATCACCAGGCTCTGGCTTGGTGACGTGCAGAATGTTGCTTGGGCTAGGAGAGAAACACGGTCACTGAGTGTTTCAGCAGCACTGCACAAGAAGCAGAAGAGACTCTGTGCATTACACCCTCATGCCCATGTTTTCCAGTGAGAAGAAACTGCACACAGGGTTAGGTTCCTCTCTAAAGACCACGGTTTTAGAAACTTTGTTGGGTTTGGGTTTCCTTCCTTCATTTCTGGAAAGATAACAACACTTTTAAGATGCTTTTCCCCTGTTATTAAGGCCATCTACACAGACAAAAGAACTGGAACCACTAACCCAAAGGAAAGTGTTGAGTGAGAATGGAGTTTGTTTGGAGTTTGTTTGCAGGTGGTAAGGCTTGAGTTCCCCCACTGATGCAAGCAAAAGTACAGCAGATGCTGATGTGTTGCAGGGACATTTGTAGGAGGGGACCTTGGTGGAAGTAGTTGCAGCAGATGGCAATGGGATTTTGTCCAGTGGCACACAGGACATGGGACAGGTGAGAAAGACAGTGGGATCAGTGAGTATTTGCTCCTTACCGTGCCAGAACTTTCGCCCAAGTAAGGAGGTTCTTGTTCTATCATTTCAATTCCCACAATTCCAAAAGACCATATGTCCACTTTGGGGCCATATGGTTGACCTGTCACCACTTCAGGCGCCATCCACCAAGGAGTCCCGGTTACCGAGCACCGTCTGCTCTGCTCAGGGCTGAGCTGAGTAGCGAGGCCAAAATCAGCTGAGGAGAAAACAAAATACTGGTTTTATCTGAATTCTGTGCAATTAGGAAAGCAAGCAAAAGAATTCCCCAGTAGAAGCTTGAAATTGCTCTGTTGAATCTCCTGGCATTGGCGACTTTAAAAATCCCCCCATGTTTTACACTGTCTCTAGCAGTGGCTTTTGTTCTTTGGAAACTTTAGACTCATAACTCCCTCCCTCTGGAAGGGACCCACACAGAGCAAGGCCACTCTTGACTGCTTGTGGCTCCTTCTACCTCTGTGCACGTTGCAACTGTGCCCTCAGCTCGCAGCAGGGGTCCCTGCACTGCCACCAGCACCATTTTTGGGGAGCTGGCAGTCACGCCAAGCAGCCCCACACCCACATCCCTGGAACGCTGCACCTGACCAAGAATATACTGACCCAGTTTGACAGAACCGTCCGTTCTGAGAAGGATGTTGTCACTCTTCACGTCTCGATGGATCACATCGTTTGCATGAAGAAAATCCAGTCCTTGCAGGCACTGAGCGAGAAAACAGAAACAGAAGGGCAAAAATGAGTGGTGTGATTTCATCACACAAGAAAGGAAACAAAGAATCTAAAAGATTCCCTCTCCAGGGGAATGGGGAGTAATGGCACAACAGTCATGGCCACTGAGAGGAAGAGCTTGCTGCTCCAACACTTGCAGAGCAGGACCTTTCTGAGGAAAGGCACGTCAGCTTTTGAAAGAGCAACAGCACCTGCTGTTGTAGGCTGTCCCCTGCCAACCAGCCAGGATGACTCCTGCTGCAGCGCATGTGCTCAGAAGCAAAGAGCATTCTGGCTGCACTCCTATCCTTTTTAGCTGAGCACTGAGAGAAACGAGTCTCTCTCTTCTTTCTTTGCTCTTTGTTTCAAATCCTGCCACCAGCACCTTTGCTTTTACAGGCAAGGAATGCAGTGAAGACAGACTCCAGGCAAACATTTAGAGAGGCAAGGAGGAGAACAGCAACTACAAATACAAGAGACAGAGCGAGAATACAACAGCAGGAGATAAGAGTACTGGCACTGAGTACAGGGAGTGCAGGGGCACTGGCAGGCCTTTCACTCGAGATGCTTTTACTTGCCCATAGCATAGCAGCGACACAGAAACAAAGCTCGGCACAGGAAACCTCTCCTGTTCTGAGCCCCTGTTTCCCAGACAATCCTGCCCAAGCCCTTGGAAACACAGATGGCATTGCTGACCTCCCGACTGATGGCTGCCATCTCATCTTCTGACAGGCAGGTCTGGCTGACGATGTCGCTCAGGACACCTCCATCCATGTACTCTATAACCAGCAAGAGTTCCTCGCCCAGAAGGTAGCTGAAAGAAGGAAACAAGGGGGTAGAGATGAACATGCATGGCTACGTTGATTTTTTGCTTCCAGGTTTCTTATTTCCAGATGCCTTTGTGACAAGGACAGAATCAAAGGAATAGACATTCCCTCTTGGCTGTGCATTATTTGCAATCTGTGCAGTCTCATAGAGAAAGACACATCTGTGAAAAAGGAGATGTCCTAGATGGGCAGCAAATGAAAAGTGCAGTTTAGAAACAGCCCAGATAAAAAACATGCCAGGCATGGTGTTTCTGGAAATAAGCACCTAGCCTTCCTGGCATGCATAGCAATGGCAAAGAGGGGCAACAATCCAAGGGAAATCCACTTTAGGATGGTTCATCTGCACTTAAGAAACTTTAAAAAACCAATCCCAAATAAATGTGGAGGCAGTGAACTTTGAGGCTATTGAGTTAGGAAGATACAGCTGATCCAGGTTTTGAATAATTTTGGAGTAATTATCAAACTAGGTGTGCCAGGGAAGACTCATGCAGACAAGATGCACTCTCTTCTCATCCATTGGAGATGAGTAGAGAAATATGAATAAAGAAAAATTAACAGCTTTACTTGCTGCCACTGACCAAAGTGTGTTTTTAACCTCTCATGTTTGCTTTATGTAAACACACATCCATGGGATAAGACCATGACCTCTCACCTGTCTAAATAATTCACAACATTGGGACTCCTATACGTCTTCATGATCGTTATTTCATTAACGGTTAGCTCCTTCCTCCTCACTCCTTGAAGATTTATTTTTTTTATTGCCACCTAAAATGACATTGAAAATCAGGAACTTGAGGGGTTGGTGGCACGAGACCACAAGGCACGTGGAGCGAGTGATTTTGCAATGACACAGCTGAGCTGTGCCAAACTGCCTTGTGATTAGGCACTGCAGTAATCAGGAACTGACATTCCAACAGCCCATTTCTCTGCTCCCTTGGGAGCCAGTTACAGGACACGTGGGGCCACTGACATTTTGCCTTGACCACTTGGTAACAACGGTGTCTCAGTTATCACCCACAAACCTCTGACCGCACTCTCTGCTGCTTTGTTTGGGACTCAGAAGAAGGAATCCATGCCTTAATACTCTGTGGATACATCTTGTGATATGGGCAGGGCTTAGGGCTTTCAAGGACGCCTTGCAGATCTCTCCCTACGTGCAGTTCCCTAGTGCAGCACTGCAGGTGGCTAAGGAACTGCCAGGAACTTTCAGATGGATTTGCTGGCAGCCAGGAATGAGAATTCAGGACTCTGAAGCTGTAGCCCCAAAGAGCAGTGAGGTGCTCGCAGGCACCACCTTTGTTTTAGCAATGGAGAGCGAGTGAGCGCGTCCTTCTCTGAAAGGAACCGCTGCCCTCCGTGCCTTCCTTCCGGCAGCTGAGGAGGACAGAGTCCCAAATGTGTTCTGTGGGCTGGCACCAGTCTGTGCTTCTTGTGCCTTTTCAGCACAGCTCTGCCCAAAGCTCCAGCCACAGCTCACACCAGAGGGGAAAGCCCTCGAGTGCAGCAGAGCCTGCAGGGGCTGTTGACATTTACCTCTCCTCCTGTGGCACTGTCGAGTGCTCTGTAAACATGCCCAAAAGTCCTAGAAAAAAAACAGAAGCAGAGAAAGGAGAAGCTGTTTAGATCTTGCAGTGAAAGCCAGCCCACACAGGAGATCTCTGCTGCAAGTGTCAAAACCTGCAGGATGCAGGAGGGCTCTGCCAGAAGGGAGATGATGCATTTTCCTCTCAAGTGCATGGGCACTGGGCCTGTTCCTGAAGCACTGCGGTCCAATTTCTAAAGGGAGTTTAGTCTTTCCTCTTGGGTTTCACTGTCTAAACAGTGTGGTTCCTATCCTGACCACAGAGTGTTTCCCTCTTCAAACCAGGGGAAAGAATTGTTCCTGGGAACTGTGGGAACTGTTATCTCACAGCTTTGATAGGGCATAAGTTGCTTTTTCAGGCAAGCAAGTTACTTCTCTTTTCATTAGTGTGCCAGTATGATTTTGAGACACACAAAAAATGCTAAAGAAATTAACACAGAGCTGTCCCACACTTGAGAGACAAGGAGACCTTCCAGGTCCTGTTGCTTGATGCAGGCAAGACCTCGGTAGCAAGGCATCTCTGACAATGCCTTCTGAGCCCACTCACAAATTCTGAGCAGCATTGAGAGACGGGACGATCTATCCCCAGTGTGTGATCATCTTTGCAGCTGTCCTGACTTCACGCTGGATAGACATTCCACCCCAAACACACCTGGCCCACGGTTGTGCAGGAGTAACTGCTGTTGGACTCACCCGCTGCCAATATAATTCAGATGTGTGTATTTCATCAGGGGATTTTCAGTGGTGTTCACCATTCTCCCTGAGGGAAACAAAATGCAAGATGCTGACTTTAAAGCAGAGATCCCAGCTTCCAGGAGATACAAAAGGCAGCCCCAGCGCCTGGAGCTCTGAGCCCTTTGTGGTCGGCTGGGTAACAACAACCACAACCAGGCAGACAGCCCTGCAGCACAGGTGGCCAGCACAGAGACTGATTTGTACAGTCTTTTGAAGAGTTCTCTTGACAGGAAACAAAGCACAGGGACATACAATCCCAGGAGAGAAGGACATCTACCCCACCTTTCAGCAGTTTTCCAAAGGAATGCCTTCCCATTTGTAAACCAGAGCAGCTCCAGCTGTAACCGATCCTGACGGGGCTTTCAGCATCAGGACCCTGACCTGTTTGTGAGCAGGCTGAGCTCAAAGATGCCCCTCTCCCAGCTAAGGAAGGCTCCAGCCTCTGCAGTCCCTCCAGCCCTCAGGGACAGGGCAGCGACCACAACAAGGCTGGCAAAGCCCCAGCATGAGCACTGACAGGCACTGATGGGAAGAAGCCAGAGTGAGCCTGAGCCCCAGACAAGCTGTTGCCCCCATTCAGGACACAACAGGATGGGCTTTGAGATCAGCCACACCGAGGCACACATCAGTGCCCTTTTTGTCCCAACAGGTGATGGCAGACACAGAATCCACTGGGCTCTGGTCTCAGCCCCACCAGGTCTCTTATCTGAGAGCACAGCACTGGCAGCTGTTACGGGCAAGAAGCAGATTCATTGGGTTGTGCTGCAGAATCACAAAGGGCTTGATGTGTTTTCCTAGAGACTGATCTGAGCAGGGCCTGGGCCAATGGGTAGGATTCTAACAGTCATGGGAAAGAGTGGGAATCAGGTATGGAAAAGTGCCATGCATCTGAGGGATATACCATGGCTGGGCTGGAGGCTCTCTCCTGAGAAATGCCTGCAGTACAGTTTATCTGATCACGCCACTTGGATGTGTCTCCTGGACACATCTTGATAAGCATAAAACTAGAAGATTAAATAAAGTTTGTTATCAAAGTCTCTGTTTTTTCTATGGCGGCACATGGAAAATACCTTGTGCTCTCTATTTGTCCTGTAACCTGATGTTCTTTCAAAGTAGTTCTTATTGACAAAAAGATAGCATTCTCATGAAAATAAACTGCAGGTGTAGTAGTGGTAACAGTAACAGTCATAAAATGACATCATTAAAACGTGGGGTAGAAGGCCTCCTTCGGGATGGAGAAAAACACAACAAAAAAGCCCCACCAAAAATGAACAACAGAAAAGCAATCCCACCCCACCCCCCCACCCCCCCAAAAAATGCCCAACCAAAAAGACAAAACTCCAAAGTCAGTCCATTTCTGTGAAGTTTTTTTGCTGTGATGACTGATTGGAAGTCAGGAGTCTAAGGAGAATTTAGGAAGCTAAAAATTCTGTTCAGTTTGGCCACTAGCACACAGGACTTGCCTAGATCATTTGCTAGGTCACAGCCTTCTGCTGATCCAAGAACAATCCCTGCTTCAGCCTTTAGCAGAGAGGGAAGCTCAGGCAAACCCAAGCCAGTCCCAGGTGCCCTCAGAGGCAGCAGGAACACCCAGAGCTCTCTCGCTGCCTCGGAGCACAGCACTGCCTCTGGGGAGTCCTAAATGGCCCTGTGACACCGAGCACAGGAGGAGCATTTGGTACAGCCCTGCTGACACCTGCACACAACACACTGTCCCTCAGATAAGAAACACCCCAGACGTACCCAGCAGCTCCAGGTACTCCTCCTCAATCTCCTGTTCCCAGGATGTGCCCCAGCCTGAGTTCCCAGGTTTCACAGAAGGGCTTCCTCGAGGTGATGCTGCTGCAGCAGCAGGTTCAGAGCCCATGATGTGCTGGACCTGGAGCATTTCTGGTGGGCACTGTTCCTGTGCCTCACTCCAAACTTGGGGTTCTTCATTGCCACACATTCCCTGCAAGTCTTCGCAGGCTGCCCGGTGAGATGTCAACACTTGCACCTCAAGTCAAACAGAACAAAGCAGTCAGACACTACAGCTTGTCTCTGTCAGCCAGGAGTCATCGACTGTGAGGAAAGGCAAAGAACAGACTGACAGGGGATACAACAGCTTGTTTCAATCCTCCATCTGGGTCACCAAGTTCCACTGTAAAAACACCTCAAGAAAAAAGGAGAGCAGGAACAGGCCAGCAGGAATCAATTTGGATGACTGCTGACCAAAAGGCCAAAGGACAAGTTTCACTGTCCAGGGCAGATGTTGAGATTCAGCACACCGGGAAATGTCCTTCAGAGTGACTGTGATACACACACACTACAGCAGCATGGCACTCAGAGGCATGGCCCCACTCCCTGCTGCTCTGCACTGGAAAGGCAAGAAGGGCAGAAACCACCAGACTGGTGACTGCAGTGGCTGCATGCCTCTTTCACTCACTTGGTTTTGCAGAGACTGACGGAAGCGATTAAGTTTCTCTCTGATGATTTTCATTTCTTCCTCCAGCTGCCTATGCCTTGCCTTGATCATACTGTGAGCTGTCTGAAGCTCTGCATCCAGCTGTTCCTTCATGTTCTCTAATAAACAAAAGAGAGGACATTTCATGAGTGGAGTGGCTACCACTCTTTCACTCACCTGGTTTTGATGATCGCCCCTCTGCTGATGGAGATTCTCCTCTTGAATTCTTCCCATGTCTTCCTTGTTCTTTCTCTTCACTGCCATGATGTCACTCTGAGCTTCGGGCAGCTCTGCTTGTGGCTCTGCCTTGATGTTCTGTACACACAAAAGCAGAGCAAGGGACTGAGAGCTGCCATCAGGCTCAGCTTTTTTCCTCTTGCAGCCTCAAAATCACATTTATTCAGCCCCTTCTTTCTGCTTCCCTCCCCACATCTGCCTCCATTGCAAACCTCCTGTCCCAGGGCTGATCACTGCAGATTGCAAGGCTCTGTGCCTCCATTGCCTGTGGGACTCCTGGCCTCCTCAGTCCCAAGAGCTCTGGTTTATGCCCCTCTCCCTGCCCTTCCCTCTGTGGCCTGGCCAGTCAGGCTTACCTGGCCATTCTCCTGTGGCTCTTCCACCTGCTGCCTGAGCTGCTCTTCCTGCCCTTGGGCTGGGAACAGCTCTCCCTGAGTCTGGCATGGCAGCTCAGATGAGGCAGTGTGCTCCTGCTCTTTCTCTAGAAGCACCTGCACAGAAAGCAAGAGAAGATGGGTTTCAACTTCCCATACGCCCTTTGTGGGCCAAGACTCACAGACTGCTGGGCTCACACGTTCCCAAAGCACTGTGCTGCTGCTCTCCTGGGTCGTTCTCTGCCCGAGGGGAGGCACAGATTCCAAAGTGACCCTGGCCCTACAATCAGGGGCCATCTGGGACTGAAGCTCCAGCAGCCTCTCAGGCAGCTGACAGGGAAGGGGTGGCATTTCTCAAGGGTCTGGTGAGGGCCTCCCTCTGCTTCCGCCGTGTCCTGTTTGTCTTTCAGTAGTGACTGACTCCCCGCCCTGTCCCACAGCTCCATCCTGGCTCTGCAGGGGCTTCCTGGGTGAGCTCACTCCTTGTGAGAGACACTTCTGGAGTTCACCTTCTCTTCAGGCCTGCACCAGCATTCCTCCTTCCTGACATCCACACTCTTGTTAGAAAACCGGGTCATTCAGGAGATAAGGATGCATGCAAAGGTCTCTGATGGAAGTCAGAGAACCTCTATGGCCACCTCAGTATATGGAGGAGGACCAAGGTGTTTCTTCTCCCTCTTTTGTCAACGGAGAATTCTGACCAGCAGTAACAGAGTTTCTCATAAGGCCCCGTTAACGAATGCACTTACACAGCCCTGGGGATGCCAGTGAAGGAAACCATGTGCCATGTATGGCATGGCATGTATGAGCAGTGTCACCAGACCCCAGCTACAGCATGGGATAGTTCCATTCCCTTAAGACATGCAAAAATTTAAAGGACAAATGAAGGCTTCAGGTGAGAAAAGGCTGGAGTAGGAAAACATGAGGGGAAAAAACAACCATCTCTGGAGGGGGAAACATCTCTGCCTGCTCAGGATCAGTCAATGGAACTTGTCTCTACTTCTCTCCTGAAGGGATGCCTTTAGGTGAGCTTTGCATCTTCCACTGCTTTGGAGCAGAGCCAGGAAGATTAAAATCGATAGATAGACAGATCTCACTTTTATCATCTCTCTTTACTGTGCTGTAGTATTTACATTCTTTGAATGGAGAGAGATATAATTCTCTCTCCTAGGTTTTTTTTAAGGGAAGGTAGTGAGGAACTCATAGAAGGAGAGAAAACAATTATTATCCCTACTTGCTGTTCTTGTTTTTGAGTACATGAAGAATGTGTTATAGTGATTGTTTACAGAAAGTGATTTGTTAATTGGATTTTAGAGATAGTTGTTTAGACTGATTAGATAATTAGATAAAAGGCTGTGTGGAGACAGTCGCGAGTTTTTCTTTCGTATGTTTTCAGTATAATATCTCTTTAGTATAGTTTTAATATAGTACTAGAGTAATATAACATAGCTTAATAAAGCATTTGTTTAAACTTCTAAATCATAGAGTGAAAGCACATTTTTTGCCACGTGGGGGTCACCCTGAATCAATCCTGTCCTTTCTGTCGCTACACACATCAGCACTCGGCAGCAGTGCCCCAACCAGCAGCCATCCTGAACTTGCTCTCCTGTTGCTTCAGTAACCCACACTCTTGGGGAATCTGGAGCATGTAGGTCCTTAAGGAATGCAATCAGACCCAGAGCATTGCACTGGGAACGGCTCTCTTTGTGCATCTGTGCTCGGGCAAGTTCTTCGCTTGGACTCGCCCACACTGATGGTGCTGAAGTGGCTGGAATCAGAAATGCAGCCCAGCCCCTCCCAGCTCCTCTAATCTCTGAGCACCAGCTGGAATGCAAGGGCATTGATTTCCTACTCAGTTCCCAAACACAACACACACTGATTCCCTGGGCAGCCAAAAGACACGGGAGCCGTTTACGTGAAAAGGATGGGCAAGCCCTACTGGCTGGTCTGGCACCAGAACAGCTCGTTCTGCACCAACATCCCTGCCCCAAACGATGTGTTCTTGTGCAAAAATACTGCATTGTCCAGAACTGCCCCCTTGAAAACTGAAATTCTAGCAGAATTTCTGCCAGTGCTGTAAAAGGGTAGGAAAGACTGAGAAAAAAGCTCCCTTGCTCCCTGGAGAAGGAGAAATTGCACAAGGCTTCTCCTTCTAGCAAACAAACAAATCAACAAAATATGAAAGCGTTACCCACACCAGTGTCTAAAGCACTTGGATGCAGTGAAGGGATGTTTGGCAGGCAAACAGCCCTCGTGCTGAGCATTGGCTCTATGGATCCAAGGCAGGGATCAATGGCAGTCTGCCTGAAGGTCCCTCATGAGCCCCCATTGTCCAGGCTAAAGCTCCCTCAGCACCTCCTCCCTGGCCTTGTGCTGCACCCCTTGCCCAGCTCCCCTGTCCCTCTGTGCCCACGCTGCAGCCCCTCCATGACTTTCTGCTTCCCAGGGCCCACAGCTGCACACAGCACTCCAGCTGTGGCCGCAGCGCTGCCCAGCACAGGGCCACGCTCCCTGCCCTGCTCCTGCTGCCCCACTGCTGCTGGCACAGCCACCGTGCCCTTGGCCTTCTGGGCCCCCTGGCCCCACGCTGCCTCATCTCCAGCTGCTCACGGCCGCCAGCCCTGCGTCCTTTGGGCCCACGCAGCTCCCCAGCCACAAAGGTGCCCATTGCACTTCAGATACAGCAGGCACCGTTGCAAGATGGCCTTCCTGTTCTACCACCTCATGTTCCAAGTAGATATCATCAAGTTTGATAGGAATAGCATTCTAAGTCCCTCTCTTTAAATTAAAATGATCTAATTCAACTGTACAGGAAATTGCTCTTCATTAAATTTTCCCTATCTGCTGTCGGCAAGCATCGTTCTCTTTTCAAAACTAGGTTTTTAGTTCTTCAAACTCTGAGAAGGAAATTTAAAAATATCTATCTCTGCCTTTATTATTTTTGTTACAGGCATGAATATGGTTTTTCTTTCGGCCTTCCTAGCTGGCCCTCTACAGTCTACTGCTACTGGCCAAGCTCTCAGCTTGCTCTACAAGTCTTAAACACCAGGAACATGAAATGTTCCTTTCTCACTCACCTCAGGATCTTCAGCGCTGCTGAATACACGCTTCAGGTGTCCTGTAGTGGGAAGGGAAAATGAACCAGATGCTGTCAGAAAACTGCCTGGGCTGCTGAATCCCACAGAACAAGTCAGCCCAAACAGAGATGATTTCCCATTTCACAACATCCCTCCAGGAGACACATCTCATTCACACCAGCCAGCAAGAGACCAGGACAATATTCTTGGTTGTGCCTACACTGCAGCCAGTTTAGCCAGGAAATGAATACAAATATGATCAAGCAAATGCAAAGTGTTTTTAGCACTCAATGCTCCTGTTCTACCAAACACATAAGACAGCTTCTGAAATCTTCTCCTTCAGGTACTCTTTTTTTTTCACTCAGTGTCATGCACTGATTCTGATTAACTTGCAGGAAACCGTTGCCCAGAAAAGCTTCCCCAAAATCCCCCAGAGGTGGCGCAGTTCTATTGTGGAAAAGCACAGCAGCACTTCCTTTCAAAGGGAACACTATTTTAGCATTTAGTAAAAGGTCAAGTTAGTCAAATCCTTTCATGACAAAATTTAAAAAGAAAGAAGCTTTCTCGGAATTCTGGGAACAACTGCAGAGTTTTTGGAAAGCCTTAAAGAAGGTCTGCCAGTCTACATTTTCAAAGGTGTCCTGCTTGTCCCAGCAACCTGAGGAAATGACAGACTCTGCTGCCACAGACTCTCCCGTGCAGGGAACGCAAGCCCTGCAGGTTCCCCTGCAAATGCTGCCCCTGTGGCTACAGACACCCCCTTTTTAGCTGAACCTCTTGACAGGAGCTTTACCAAAGCAGAGGCATCCTAATGCTCTTTCTGTTTCAAAATCAGAAACTCAGCCCCCAAGGAAGAGCAGGAAGACATACAAAAGCCAGGTTAGGATACACCCTAAGCTAAGCAGAAGGGAAGCCTCTACTTACGTGCAAAATTTGTGAAATAATAAATGGAATAAGTAATGCCATATGCAGCAAAAGCTGCAGTGGCCAGATGGTTAATTATTGGCATATCTGCAATTTTTCTAAACGCTAAAAATACAAGCCTCTTGTCAGTGGGCAGCTGCCTACTGACAGATGCTTTGACCAGGAAGGTTCTCCTGATCTGAGCAAGGCCTAGGGCTGCTCTGACACTCAGGCCTTCCGTGCACCAAGGCAACCTTCTGATGCCACTATGACGACGGCACAACCATGCCCTGACATCACAAAGGGACAGCTCTGTGTTGGTCTTTATGCAAAGCAATAACCAACCTTCCCTACAGAAAACACAAAAGAGCCTGGGAAATTCTCATCTGTCACAAAGCACCGAAAATTCCCCTCATGGGCCAAACCCTGTTGTTCAGGGGATCCAAGAGGAACTCCAGGAGTGCCCCAAGCACCTACAGCCTGTACCCCAACTGAGCACTCAGATGGGACACAAGCAAAGGAAACCAGACCAAGATAATGGCCCACAGCTTTGCACGTGTGAGAAAGGACTCTCACTTTTAAAATTTTAAAGGTTTAGTAAACCTTAACAAAGGACTGAATAAGGAAAAGTCGCATCATTGGGAGTCTCTGTGATTAGCAGCCATGTGCTCATCTGCAAAAAGGATGCTCTGCCTTTTATACCCTCAGCCCCTCCAAAAGTTTTGCCAGTCAACTCTTTCTCTGCTGCCCATGGGTGGAGATTACTTTCCTGCATCCCGACTGGAGGTCAGGTGTTGTTACACCCTGCCTGCTGGTCACAAGCCAGCCCTCCCCAAATGCCCTGACTGCCCAGGCTGTTACAAGCGGGACGGGAAAGAGGACTATGGGAGGATATATTACAATATAATCACTACTCATGTGAACATCCACATAACATCTGCTTCTTAATTGTCAGACCCAACCATTGCATTACTTGTCCAGAACACACAGAACCAGGAGAGAAGCCACTGTTGGCACCACAGCTGAAATGCTTCCTAACAAATCTCCCCACATATTTGCACCTTTATTGGACATGCCCAGGGCTCCGGTGCGTGTACATCTCTGCCTCTCTTCCCCTTTGGCAGCAGTGGAACTGGCAGCATCTGCCCGCCAGCAGCAGCTGCTCCCAGCTGGGAACGCCACTGGCGGCGCTGATTTCCAGAGGCTTCTGTGTGCCAGGGGAAGCCAAGGCAGGAGCGGGCTGAACGGTGCTGGCGCTGCTGCTGCTCTGTGCCAGAGAGCCCCGGCTGGGCAGGGCACGGTGCCCACTGCGCTGCGGGCTCCTTCTCCTGCCACAGCTGGGCACACCTGGCAACAAGGCATGACAACCTGTGGGCAAGCCAAGGGGTTTCTGGGGCTGCACTGCTCTGCACACACCCAGCACACCTGCAGCACACAATTTTAACCCTCAAACAGGTAAACCAAAGGAAAACAACTGGAAAAGATTACATTTTCACCATTCTTACCTGCTCAACAGAAGTCTTCAAAATGAACGTTACCAAGCAAGGCCCAATTCCTGCTGCCAGCTCAGGGTTAGAAGAGAGGCAATCCTTGATCTCAGCACTGGGTGTGTGGGGAATCACTTCCCTAACACGTGCACACCCAGCAATCTCACTTACTAGTTTGTATCCATGGATCTAAGACATATTCAATACTTTGCTGAAACTCACAGGCTAAATATTCCCCCAAATGATTTCATTAATTGATTGATACTTATTGACTTCTTGATACTTAAATCACTTCTCCGAATTTACTGACAAGAGAACTGGAGTGTCCTGTAGGTCCCTACTGGTCATTGCCCCAGGTTCAGGAGGAGACCCATGCAGAAAATAAGCCAGGACAAAACTGGGCTTGCAAAGCAAATTCTTTCTATTTGTTGCAGTAGCAAATAATACATACCAAGCCCTGGATTCCTAAAAATCTGCTGAGCAGGAGAAGGAGGTGGAGCGTGGTGCTCGGCAGCAGGGGCAGGTGGGCAGTGCACTTTCAGGACATCCCCTGGAGCAAAACCACGTGCATCTCATCCTTCTCACCCTTCCAGCTCAGAACCAGGCCTGGGATCTCCTGCTCAGGAGTGGAATTTCCCAGTTACAGCATCGGCTCACCCATGGCTGGTGTGTGAGATGAGGCCATGAATCCAGGATTTAAAAGAACTGGAAGATTTAAAATTTTAGCAAGATTTAGTTAGGGGGAAAGAGTATAGCAAGAAGAGTAGAAATAAGAAGGGATAATTAATTTTTATCAGATAAGGTAGTTAAGGCTAGGGTAATATGTCACTTGCCTGTCTTTACTATGTTTAAAGAAGCAGGATGGGATGCGGATTTCTTTGTGACAAAGAAGAGGACCGTAGCCTGCACCTGGGCCCCGAAACTACAACTATAGCCAAGGGGTGTGAAAGCCTGCCAACAGATCATAAGGAAAGAGGTCAAATTGAGGAAGACGTCTTGGCCTTCATCAGAAGGAGACCATTCCCTACTTTAAAACCCACCAACCCATTTGAAGTGAAAGACTGCAGAAATGTGAAGGAACTTTGGACTCAATTATAATACATTTTAATTCAAAGGAGGGTAGGCAGTGTTATCTAATGAATATGTGTTAGGTTTTTTGGGATTTATATGAATGTGTAAGATATTTTAGATGAGTAGAGATGAGAGAGAGAGCCAGTGGTTCTTCACGCATGTCTTTAGGAGACAACTCCTCGTGTGCCTGGCTGTAATTAACACACCACCTCCTACCTTTAACTGTGGGGAGTCCTATTCCACACCTCATTTGCTGACCGCGGCAGGAACGCTTCCCTGCTCCAGCAAGAACATCCGGGCTCTGGACGTCTCTGGGCGCTGCCAGGACATTCCTTTCCTGGAGGCACCTCCGCTCTCGGCTGCTCCTCGTGGGGGACAGACAAGACTGCTGGCACTGTGGAGAAAGGAACCTTTAACTCTGTATAAAGTAACCCGTAAGGCGTATGCAGGGGAAGGGCTGTTCACAAGTCACACAGAGATGTCCTGTGCACGACGTACGCCTGTGCAGTTTGGGCTTGGGTCTGGCTGATGGCAGAAAGGATTTGCTGTGTCAATAAGGACCTGCTAGGAATTCTGGGGGTGAATTGAGCAAATCCTGTTTTATTGCTGCTGTTTTTCCTTTGTGTTGTAGTTGTGGTTGTATTTTCAGTGTGTGAATGTTTGAGGAAGATGATGTGGGTGGATGCCGATGTGGTGTATGGTGTGTGTTGTGTTGAGAAGAGTGAGCTCTCTGTCCCCTCATAAAGAGATATTCCCTTCCCGGTGAGCCTGTGTGTGTGGACTTTCTAGTTGCAGGGATTGGTACTCCCTGTGACACCTGGTGCTTGGGTATACAGGGGGGTTGAGTGGTTTTTCTCCCACACTGTGGTCATTTGGGACTGCACGGTTGTGTTTGGGGAGATTTCAGGATTTTGTTTTCAACAAGTGCAGCAATTTATGCAGAAAACTACAGTGTGGTGATTTATTATGCTGAACTATGGCAGTTCCTTTCTACTGCCCCCCTCTCCGAGCATTTACAGTCTCCTGCCACGAGGAGGACACTCTCTTGCCTCCCCTGGACATCCTCTTTCCTTTCCTGGACACTCCCTTTCTCTCCTGGAGCTGTTCTCCATTAAAGCTGTGGGACTTTGGTCCCGGGAAGAGAGAGCGCCTCTCGTCTTTTGCTTTTGTCTTTGTCAGTGTCACTGGGCCCAGAGCTCGCCAAACTGATCCCCCACAAGATGAAAACTGACAAATGGTCCCATATACACAGCTCAAAAATTGGCCACATTTTTGATGGACTTGAGTGTTCGCCACATTTTGGAATTCCCTATTCCTACACAGGTCAGGCAATTGTTGAAAGGACGCACCACACTCTAAAACCATTCTACAACAAGAAAATGGGGAGTGGCCCAAGCAACACCCCAGATGAGGTTGAGCAAAGCTTTCTATGTCTTTATGTTTTTAATAGCTCATTTGCAGGAACGAATCCTCCAATTTTTAGGCACTTTTCAAACAGCACACAGGAAAAATTGAAAGAAAATCCTTCAGTTTTGATCAGAAACCTTGAGTTAGGACAAACTGAAGGACCATTTCCACTAATCACTTGGGGCAAAGGGTATGCTTGTATTTGCACAGGTGCCGGACCTAAGTGGGTCCTGGTGAAGGATGTGAAACCGTCTCATACACAAGAGCACACCGACAATTCCACCAGCAGGGAAATGAGCACGCAGACGTGAGCCTCACGGAGAAGCTACGGTGCATGCCAGACGTTCCCCGTTCAACCTGGGAAAGCTACAATTCTGGAGTTTGATGTTGATTTTTGGACTGGGAAAATGGTTTGTATCATAGAGCTCTTTCAGCAAAAGCGTGGTGTCCATTGTGTTCCAAAGAATTCTAAGATATCCAAATTTGTAAAAATTGAAGGTTAGAGGGACAGTTTAGTGCCCTATAGTTGGCCAGTCCCTGAACAAGCGCTAAAAGATTTGCTTGAGAACTGAAATAGATGGGGAAGCTTTTGCCAAAAAACAGCTGAACAGGAACATGGAGCTTGATCATATGATATACTGGCACTTGTTGGTTTTGCTTGCTTGCTTTTGCATGCATACATGCCTGTAGATCAACCAAAAACGAAGGTTTGCCTTGCTTTAGCCAAGTCAGCAGGCTCAGACACCGTGTGTTTGACCCATTTCAGCCCAGACAAATCCTTTGCAACACGTCTGGTTGGTGTGCCTGTGCCAGCCAAGGAGCAGCCAATACCCAATCGTGACAAATATTGGTGTGAGGCTGCCAACGAGACCAATCCCATAACCAGCTGACATCACTGGGCCCCTGATCTTCTTAAAGCACTTTCTGAACCTCAAGAATTGGAATTCTTGGTTCATTGGTGATGGAATTTTGTTCTGAGTTTCAGTACCAGGGAGATCCACAGTTGAATGTTACTCCCCATCATCCTGAGGACAGATACTCCAGTTTGTGGTGCAATTGCAGTAGCCCAGTGCCCCCTAAGGGTGAAACTGCTGATGAGTAGATGACCTAGATGAGTCCCCACATCAATTAGCAACAGAATATTGGCTCATTTGTGGAGACAGAGCCTGGCAGGACATTCCCTCAAAAATTAAAGGTGGCCCATGTAGCATCAGACAACTCACTGTGATAGCACCTAACGTTAAAAAAGCCATCAAGAGAAAACACAGAGAAAAAAGATTTGCCCATCATTATAAAGAAAACTGTAATAGCAATTTCAGACCCTAGGGCCCTGCAAAATGAGGTACATTGAATTTATTTCTACATCAACTTGCCTTGGGTGAGGCATTGAAACCATGACACCGATTGGGGTGTTGGCTGAAGAAAGAAGACAGTGCTACTTCCATTGCAATTAGTGACATGAGGACTGATGTTAGTGCTGTCAGACATGCAACCTTACAGAACAGAGCAGCAATTGATTTCCTTAGCAGCCATTCCATGTGTTCAGTGTCACCCCCATGTTCAACACTGTCACTGTCAGCTTTGACAGCTTTTGGACTGTGTTTGAGAAGTCAATTTTTTCTGACTGTTGAAGGGCTTTGGGGCCCAGAGTTCTTGTTAGGAACAAGGGATTAAGTGTGTGAGCCATGGAGTTGTTGGACCAGGTGTTTTGTCTAAGTGGTGAGAAGGGTTTCTTCCTTTCTGTTTCTCTTTCAAGGGGAATATTAATGTTGCCCCTGAGTCCTCAGGAGGGGAGCCTGTGGACAGAGCTGCAGCAGAGGGAGCTTTGCCTGGCACCGAGAGCTGTGGGAACAATCCCCAGGAGCCCGAGGAGCCTGGTAAGGACAGAGCCCCCACTGGTTTAGAGAGGGGTGAGATGGCTGCTCTGAGCCTGCCTCTGGCAGGGAGGGAGATGAGAAGGCTTGAGTTCCTGTCTGCAGCCTTGGTGCTTCCTGGTGCCTTGAGTTCAAATCCTGCACTGGCACAGCCTGCCTGAGCCCTGCCCTCCACGCTTCTCCAGAGGCTCTGACACTGAGTCCTCTGAGGGAATCCACAAAATTAGAGAGTTTTGGGAAAGCTGCAAAGGCAGGTCTCAGATACAGCAGAACTGTGATTAGAGCCAAGCAGCAGCCGTCAGATAGGTCAGCAGAAAACTTATTTAAACTGCAGAAAAGCAAGGACAAATAGAACAATGGTCTGTGTATTAACGCTGGTCTAGAATAAATCTCCAAGCTACAGAAAAGGATATCTAGCAAGATATTGGGAAGGTTGAAGCTTAATAATGCAGCTCACTGCATTGTGTTTTAAGGCTTACTGGTAGGTATTGTCTTCAAAATAAACAAGCACTGTTTTAACCAAAGGTACCTGTGCTTATAGTGATTGGATCCAACTACTGTCAATATGCTTTTGCTTTGTGTGATTGGTCAAAAAACTTTTAAAGTAAGTTTTAACATTAAGTTCCTGGTCTGCTGCCTGGGATGTGAGCTGCTGGCATCTTCCCATTGTCATAACCACGTAATGAGAGTGATGCTGGAAAACAAACAGCTCGAGGCGCGTTCCTCAGCAGCCCCGGCCCGCTCGGGATTTCTACATAGCCCCTGCCAGCGTCAAATGGCACGGCTTGATTTGCAGGGCAGACAGTCTTAAACATCTGCAATATCCTATCAGAGTCCTAGTTTGGCTTCATTCAAAGAAAGGGGAGAGTGCACCTAACACTGACCACTTGTTAGGCAATATCTTCCACCTTGCCCTTGTACCCCTACAGAGAGGCTGTCTGCAAAAGGCCCAGAACACCCTCCAAATCTGCAGCAAGGCCAGGAAAAGCAGGCAGAGAATCTTTCTGTTATCAAGGTCCCCCTTCCTAGGCGACTTGACCCTTTCTACCTGATTCTCACTTGAGATCTACCCATGATAGAGCATTGCAGGAAAACACTTTAAAGGGTCATTAACCAGGACCTGCTTGGAAAGCAAGGGTAGAAACTCTTTCCCTCCCTGATGGGATGCGGGCTGGCAACTGCTGCTCTGAAGATGTGCAGCTGCTCCTGTCTGGAGAGGCCATGGAAGGGCTGTGATGGTCTATGGGAACCAGAGGAATGATGAGCTCAGGTTGGCATTTGAGCTTCATGGGAACAAGCAGAATGAAGAGCTCACAGTGGAGATGAAATTTGCCTGTGCCTGGCTCCTCCAGTGAAACCCCAAGAAGTCCAGATGAAGCAAACACCTTCTCCCAAGAAGCTAGGAAACCTCAGAGTCCTGAGCACCTGCACTTAGCCTGGAAAGGCCGGGAGGCAGCTCTAAATCCTCAGGTGAGGCAGCACTGAGGTCCTGGTATGAGAGCGCTGTGTAGCAGTGAGGGAAGGAAAAGGGAAGCAAAGGGAAGGCTGGGTCACTTTTGGTCTTTGGGTGTGTTTCCCTTGGCAGCAACTGTACTGTCAGGGAAAACAAAAGCTCCCTGAATTGTTAAAACTGAAAATCAGGGACAAAGACTCTCTAACTAGTCAAAGTTAGAAGGTGTTATGTTCATTACGTGCGGCACAGGGGAGGGTCATTCCCAAAATGCATGACCGCTGGCCGGGCTCGGCTCGGCTTGGCACAGCACAGCAGGATCCCGCAGGACAGGGAAGGGCAAGGCAGGCAGGGAAGGGCAGGGCAGGGCACTGGGAGCAGTGACAGGCTCTGTCCCCACACTGCATCCCATGCCTGGGTCACCATCGGGGACAGAGAGGAAGGACATTGCTCTGTCTTGGCTGCAGAGAGGAGGCAAAGGGGGAGTTAGAAAACATTCATTTGGACTCCTTTTCAGCAGACTAGCTGGTTTTATCTCACCATGTCTGCCTGTCTTTGGCAGAGGTGGCACATTTCTACTGAACTGGAGCTACGGCAGCAGGAATGGGAAGCAATTTTGTCAGCATTGATATCAAAGCCAAAGCGCTGCCCCATGGATGGATATTGCTTTCTTCATGGGATTTTTGGCTTAGAGTTGTAGCAAACTCACACTGGTGTCTTCCCAAATGGTGTTGCCTTTTTCTTTCCTCAGGAATCACCTCTTCTTTTTCTTCCTCCCATCTGGGGACAGCTCCAATGCAAATGCCTCCTGCAGCCAACTCTTGTCACTGTAGACTGACAAAGGAGATCTTGCGATGGAGAGAGACTCCCTAGAGCTGCTGTGGAGAGCTGAGGGGGGAAGCTTTGTCCCTTAGTCTTGAAGTCTTGCTGGGGAGCTGCTCATGCTCTGGGGGACGGACACCAGTGGTGTTTATCCAAGTCTTGAAGGTTCATTCCTGTAAAGAAAGAAAGTATATGGATGCCAGATAGAGAAATAAGGTATACGGGAGAGAGACGTGGAAAAGGAGAGGGGTAATAGAGAAAGGAGCCCTCCGCAGGCAGAGATCAATCTTCATGGAGGTAATGATCAGTGCTTAGTTCATTGCAAATCTCAGGGTACATTTATATGGTAATGCAGGGTTCAGCACCGGGTGAATACATATAACTGGTTACAAAGTGTTATGTGTAGGACAAAGAGCTAACATATCTTTGGTCAGGTACATAGATTGGCAAAAGTGTCAGCAGAACATTCTGCCCCATATCCTCTCTTCACATCCTTAGAACATCTTGCTTCACATCTCTTTTCCTGGGGTACATCTTGGCAAACTTCTTTATATTATTTGCCCAAGGACAGCATGTTTCTGCTCTAAGGCACGTATGCAAGGTTGTGCAGCTTGCTTCTATCCAGTGTCTGCTCAAAATGCTCTCTACATTCCTGATCTTCCTGACACACCACAGAGACTTTGGGGTTGGTGCATTGGCGAACAAATTTCATTCTGGGAACTTCTTGAATTACTGCAATTACCTTTTTTTTTTTTTTTTTTTTTTTCTTTCCTCCAGAAATATTGTCATAATCTAATGCTTCCAAAGAATCTTTTCCTACTTTTTGGGGAATTCCTTTGCTCCCCTCCCAGATCAGGCCAATTCCCAGGGCTCCTTCCCAAAGTGAGGGGCAGCCCATGGCCTCCACTCTCCAGCTGGAACAGAAGGAAGCACAGAGTTTGCTGATGTGGGAGAGGAGCTTCTCTTTCCTGCCTGCTTTTCCTTTGGGACAGGTTGGTGTGTGCTCATTTGATAAAGACAGATTTAAACTCTGAAGCAGCTGTGTTTCAAACTGCTCCCTTCTCCAGCTCTTCTGTGGGTATCCTCGGACAAAAGGCCTCTTGGTTGGAGCTCCCTGTGGCAGGTTAAGGAAGGAGGTTGATATTTCAGGGTATTGACTGCTGAAAGCAGCTGGTTTCTGGAGGTGTCCAGAGCTGGGAGTGGCTCCTTTTCTCACCTGCCTGCAGCAAAGGAAATTGCAAAGTGGGAATTTCATTTGTGGAGATGGCCACCAGCGGTGTTTGCCAAGAGATGGGCTGGCAGAGAGGCAGATCTCATGCTAAACTGGCTGTGTGTTTGTTTTAATGGTGGAGAGGGTCAGAGATGCAGACACCGACACCAGCTGAGGGAACAGTGTAATTTACTGTAATGCAAAAGTGCAAAAAAGAGTCAGGAAAGGATAAGCTAAGCAATGCACCTCAGCATTATTACAAATGGGTGCCTCTGGTGATTAAGGAAGATCCATCAGCAGGTACCCCAATGGTTTCCCCTTCATGCAGAGCTGCACATCAGCTGGGGGAAGCTGTCCCAGCCCAGCCCTGCAGAGCCACGGCCGGGAACCGGGAAATCCTGCAGTGCCTCCACCTTTGGTGGCCACGAGGCTCCCGAGTGCGCTGTGAGAGCAGACCGGCTCTGAACGTGCTGGACGAGCAATGTGCCAGAGCTTCTGCTGGGGCACAGCTGGTGTCATTCTCCTCTTGGTTTTCTCCCCGAGCCTGCCCAGGGCTCAAGGAGGAACCAAGGCCAGGTGTGGCCTTGTCCATTTTCCTCATGCAGAAAGGTGAAGACGTGTTTCACCAGTGAATGCATGTAACAATCCTTTTGATAGTAACACTTGGTTAAGGAGCAGGTACATAGAAGATTGGGTTGGGAAGGTCATCTAGAGGGCAGCTTTGGCTCAGGTCCTGTTGTTGAGGCTTCAGTCAGGGTCTGTTGTTCAGGCCTTAGTCCTTCAGTATTTTGTGGTGCAAATCACACCTGTGCAGAGCTGGAAACAAACAAGTCTGTCCTTAGCACATTTGAGACAGGGAACAGGATTAGCCCTGCAAGGCCAGGCTGGGGCCAAGAGCACAAGGCCAGCACCCTGCTTTTGCCCACAGGCAGCCCTGCAGAGCAAGCAGCCCCTCCTGCCCAGGGGCTGAGGTGCCCGAAGCTGCCTCCCCGCTGTGCAGCTCTGCAGAGCCCGCGGGGCGCAGGGTCCTGGGCAGCCAGGGCAGCCCGGCTGCCTTGGGGCACAAGGAGTGGCCCAGAGAGAAGCTGCTGCCCTTTGCTTTGGAACTGTTCCTCGGAGTCTTGTCATTAATGCACAGTGTCTGATGTGTTTTCCTTTCCTCTCCCAAATTTAACACAGCTTTCTGAGAAAACTGACTGATGTAGCTGCTGCTGGTGGTGGTGGTGCTTTTGTCTGCAGGTGAGGGCAGGTGATTTGGACCAAGGATGGAGTCCATTGTTAACACCCCAGCTTTGCCAAGTCAAGAAAACCATTCACAATTGGGCTACCAGTGCTCAGCAGTTTTCCTAGTTTTTGGAAAGCTACCACCTGAAGAAACCCAAGAGATTTTTCTCCAGGAGGACACCAGCAGTAGCATGATGCCAATGTTTTCCACCCCTTTTCTGTGTCTTTTAAGAGTTCCGCAGTGCCCAGCAGGAATGAAATGACCTGTGATAATGTGATTTGAGAGCTCTGTGTTGTTCGTTGCTACATGAGTGTTCATGACAAGCTGGACACCCCACTTGTGGCTCGGTTGAGTTAAATTCATCCCAATTGTGTGCAAACAGCAGCCCTGAGATGCTGAGAAGAGCAGGCACAGTGGGTGGGTGTGCATGCACACACCCGGGGGCTGACTGCTCTGTGGGCAGATGGTTTTGCACTGTTGTAAATCTTCACTCTCCCAAGCTGAAAGACTATTTCAAATATATATCTTAAATGAAAATATATATCAAAAAATAAAATTGTCCAAAAATACATGTACATTAAATTTCATGCATATTATATATTATATATTTTGATTTCTATTCTATTCTATTCTATTCTAAATATATGAGATCATTTTTGAAGCCTTTGCTTGTGGGGGATATTAGATGATCTCCTAGTGTTTGTACATTTTTGCTTTCTGCTACTGCTGATCCTAGCAGCAACTCCCTGTCAGTTCTTCCAGGTCACTTCACACAAAGGGATTCCATCATTTCAGTGCCTGTGAGAGCTTGGCACTGAAATGCCAAGTTGATTCCCAGCTCTCCAGCCTCCCTCTGGATTTTGGGGCATCTCAGCACTTGTGTCCATGGCCCTCCCTTCATCCCCAGCCTGCAGCAGTCACAGTCGCTGCTGCCTCCCCCTTGCTGCAGCTCTTTTGCCAAAGTGCTGCCAAAGGCAGCAGAGCTGGCTCAGGATCCCTGCTGGCTTCTGCTCTCTGGGATGAGCTTCAGGGGGACACTTGGAGCCCTTTCCTAAAGAGCTGCCCGTGGGATGAGGGATTTGTCCTCCCCGGGTGGCTCCTGCTTGGATTCTGTGCCCATGGAGCCCCGGAGTTTTCTCAGCAGCCTCTGCAGCGAGTTCTGAGCCAACGTGGGGCTCTGCTGCCAGCCCAAATCTGCGCTTCCCCTGCCCAGCCCGAGTGCAGGTGGGGCATGTGCCGGGCATGGCCGGAGATTGGCACGGCCAAAATCCTCCAGCATTTACATCTGCTCATGGCTTTGGGTAGCACAAATCTACACTTACTTCAGTTGAAACATTGCATTTATTGCAGATAGCTACACCCGCACTACTAATGTACAAATACACAAACATTAACTTATGTTTAAAAATGAAATTTATTTTAAATTACAACATCTGTGCTAGCTACCAATATGGAAACATAGAAATATCAATTTATGAATAAAATCTAATTTATTCTGAGAATTGTGCTATGTAAATATATACAGATATCAACTTGAGTGAAAAAAAGTTACTTTATTGCAACCGTCTGCAACAACTCACTGTACACAAATGTTGAAGTTACTGAATTGAAGTTTAACAATCAAATTTATTACATATTACTACAACTGTACAGCCCATATACAAATACAGAAACATCAATATCCCTCTCTAAAGAATCTCAGATCCAGAACTAAATAAATAGAATTGTAGAACTATACAACTCCATATATAATAAATAGAAGTAAATACATATATGGGCATAACAATATAGAGATGTAAACATGCATTACATATTTCATGACATATAACATGACAATATAATACAAATATAACAAACCTGTCTATAAATACACAAATATCAATGGACCAATAAAAAAATCCATACAACTCCAGCAATAGAAATGCACAGCTACAGAGCTGTACAACTGTGTAAACAGAGAATATACACGCATCAATATAACAATATACACACATAATATCCCTATACAAATATCAGTCAGTGTATGTAAATATCCCTATACTTGTACCTATCCAAATCTAGCTACACATCCATAAACAGCACCAGATCAGGAGGGGTTGCAGCCGCCGATGTTCCCAGGCTCTCCCTCGGCTCCTCCTCCCGAGCAGAGCAGCTCTCCTGGACAGGGACAGCAGATGGGACATCTGGCAAGCACAGGGAACAGTGAGTGAGTGTGGGGACGTTTCCCTTGGCAGCAGCTGCGCTTCCATCAGGGAAGAGGAAATGTCAGAGCCTCCCCAGGAGGGTCAGAAGGAAAAGCAGCCGAGCGGGCCAGGCTGTGGTGAGCTGTTCGCTTCTTTCTGGCATCCCAGTTGCTCTGAGGGAACTCCCTCATGTCAGGTTATTGAACCACCTCTGCACTTACCAAGACTGTGGCCCCCAAATCAATCAGCATTTATGGCTCCAGCTGCTTGCACCAATGACAGGGAATGTCCTCTAACAGTGCTGGGGCACAAAGTTACCTTGCACAGGTCATCTGACAGGGCCTTGTTCTTTCTGTGCTTCCTGTGTTTCTCCTTACCTTCCACTTGGAATTTTTACAGCATTTCTTTTTCTTTCCCCTTAATCTGTGCTGAAATGTGTTTCTCTTCCAAGATTCAGTTTCTTCAGTGATTCTGTCAAGCCTTTCCTCAGAAGCTTTTATCATGGAATTCAGTGTCAATTTCAGCAATTTTGGTGATTTTCTGTGAGATTTATGCAAGTGTCCTGTTCATTGGGCACCATTTAGGAAGGTACAAAAGAGAACAAGGATGTTCTTTATGTCAGTTCACTAGTGGAATATTCATGGACAGAGAGAGTGATTAGCTGAATCTACATCTACCCCTGACCTGAAAGTGCAACAGGTCATTTGGGGAGAAATTACAGACCAATTTCTCCTTCTACCAGCCTGTATTCAAATGTAAAGTAAATAGAGCAGGGTGAGAATGTCAGTGTTCAGCTCTGGAAGTGCCTTATTAAGGTGTTCTGAAAGTAATGGAGATAAAATCTGGGTGGGCATTCCTAATTTCCAGACACTCATTGTCAATTTCATTGACTCTGAAAGCAGCAGAGATGTGCACATCATACCTTATCAATCCATTTGGGGATGTTTTAGGTTCAGATTCTCTGAGGCTTCAGATTTTTAGATCTCTAGACAATGCTTCCAGGAATCTAAATAGCTTTCAGAAATTAAACTTTTTTCCTTTTTTCCTCAGTCTTTGCACTCATGTCCACCAGAAACCCTCAGTGAATGGATTCCACTCTAATCCATCTCCAAGCTGAATCTCCCAGCTGTGTTCACATTGGTGGTTCGTGTGTCTCTTCTGCACAGCGCAATTTTAAAATCTTCGTTCCTTATAATCTCTGCCCTTCCTTTTCTGTTTTAGCTTGCAAATGCATGCAGATGTATCAGAAATGACACATCTAATTTCTGATGCATCAGTTCCTGTCTAGCAATTTCATTTTATCCTGTTCTGATGTTATGCTAGCCTTGTATGTTTTATTCTAAGTGGACTCCTGTTTTCTTGCATGTGGAAGTTTTACAATGCAATGCTCTCATTCACCTGCTTTCATGAAACCCTTCATTAACATTAGCACAAGTAACTGTGTGATTCCCTTCTGCTTTGTAGAAGATTTGGGAAACTCAAGTCCTGCTCAGCTACAGAAAAACATACATGGTGCTTGGTAATTCCCCTAAGAGCTTAAGTTAATGGTAAACAACTGCAGCTTATTAATTTCACAGAAATTGGGAGAAAAGACATTGCAAATATTGAGGAATGTAGTGCAATATTGATGGGCATCCCTCAGTTATCCAGACAGACTGATGTCACTGGCAAAATTCCCTCTTTTCCAAAGGTTTTCATTTGCTTTGGCTGTGCTTCGTATGGCTGCAGGTCACATTTCCCTTGATTTAGGAAGTATCTTGGCAGTTACTCTTGGTGGTATATCTTGCTAATTCTGCCCTTGGAGGAATTACTCAGTTCTGCAGTCCTTATTACATGCCCTGTTCTAAAAGATGTCTATGCTATTTTCCCTCTCTCTGTGTTTTCACACTTGTTCAACAAGGTTTTCTTTCTTAGAATATTAATCACAACATCCCAAAGGATTAAAAAATGCTTAGGTATTTTTCCCTTAGTATTTACTAAAGAAAAATAATAATTAAATAAAACCTGTATGCATGTAAATCTGGATGTAAAATACAAACAGAAATTAACTTGAGAGTTCTCCCAAAAACCTTAAGGAAAAAACCCCATTTATTCTATAAAGCCCAGAGTATTCATCTACAGTAGACAAAAATGGGCATGTTCTAGAAGAGAAAATCTGTGCAATGGTTCTGCACAGAATTCTATGCTTTCAAGCTTTTTTCCCTTCAGTGGGAAATGGCAGTGCCATTCTCTGAACTGTAATGCTCTGAGCATGTTCTGCTCACCATGGCAGCTTTCTGCTCTCCCCTGGTACAGATCATCCTCCCAGCAAAGGGGGAGTGCAGCCACCACAACTCGCAGCTCCTTCCACACAGCAAGAACCTGAAGGACAGAGATGGCTTTCACCAGCTGCTGCGGGTTCTAACACTGCCACCTCTCAGCTGCCGAAAGCCTGAATTTCTGTGTTGCAGTGCGTTAGTTTATTGAGTCAAATGTTCTGTTATATAGTGGTATGTTCAAGTGTTCCCCGAGTTACTACAGTTAGTTTCTCCCCTATGTTATGCCCTCCTACCCAAGTGTCCCTCAAGGAATCCACTCCCACCTCACCAGATTTTCCCTGTCTGTCAAGACAACCCGGCCCCTTTGCCCCATCCATCAGCCCAAACCCTACCCTTTGTTCCAGAAAGTTCCCTGTCCCTCACCCTAAGATCCAATCCCTATCCCAAAGCTCTCTCTTCCCCTTGTTCTGATTTGTTGTAGCCCTCAAAACCGACCCCAAGAGTCGCTTATTGGTTACTATATGGTGTCCACCCCGTGTTTTGAAAGATTTTAAAAACCCATGCAGAGGAGTGCTGGGGGTTCTTTCAACATCTGTTCCCATTGGGCATTCTCACCTGTGAACCTTTGCCCCGCCTCTCCTGATGAATTTGCTGCACTTTACACCGCAGAAGAGCCTCCTCTGCTTCCTTCACTCGGCCCTCCAGGGGTCTCTACTGCTGGGCATTTGGCCTAGAGGTTATGGCTCAGGCAAGACCCTAACCTAGCCAGTTCCCCACTCTTGCCATTGTCCCTGGAGCATCACAGAGCTATCCAGGGCTGCAGAGGGCAGTGACAGTGACCCATGCCCTGGCATGTCACAGCCCCCAGAGCCACGCCTGCCAGGCCACAAGCCCCAGCCCTGGTCCCCACTGCGGCCTCAGGGGCTCCTGGGCATCCTCACCCTGAGTGCAAAGGCAGCCTCAGGAGCCCCCCAGGGCGCTCTGGATCCAGGCTGCAGACACACTAAAGCCAGCACTGAAAGGGACATGGATGGGGACGGCAGCTGGATCTTCCAGTGCTCACCGCTCCTGACTACTCTCTAAGTGACCCAAACCTCATTGGCAGCACCTTGAGCACATTTACCCTGCTCGCCCCTCCTGGAACGTGGTGTTCTCACATCATGTGAGATGTGAGGATGCAGGGAGTGACCAGCTCCCAGCTGCTCTGCTACCCTGGCCTTGCTTTCTGTGTGCCAGCCATGAACTTAATGGATATACTCCTGAGAAACCTAGCACAACATTTGCCTCTCAGGAGCTCTGTGGCAAAAAAAACTCCACTAATCCCTAGTTTTTGCACAGAGAAGGAGGTCCTGACATAAGGCACATGCACAGGCAGGGCTCTGGCATACGAATTCCTGAGCCGCAGGATTCCACCCATTGTTGTTCCTAGCTACTTTGCTGATATTTAAGAGCCAGTTCTGGACAAGACCTGCTGCTGCCAGGGTAGGAAAATTTGGAGAAAAAAAGGTGCAGGAGACCACCAAAAAAAACCAAGGGGGGAAACCCTTAGGAACACAGAGCACAACAGAAGTCCTTGGAGATGGGTCAATAGAAAATGCCAGCAGCAGTGAGCAGAGCCCGATTTTGCTCACTGCCACCCCAGGGGCTCCTAAGCCCTGGTGGCTTTCTGCCTGCTTCTGGCCCCTGGCCACCATGGCCCACTGCACTCGCTCTGAGTCACCTACAGCATGCCTGGTGCCTCTTGATTTGCTGACCCTGGCATGTGAGGCTCACTGAGGGAAAGGTGGCTGTCCCAATGCTGAGGGCACACGTGGCTCACTGAGCAGACTTGAGGCTTCCCCAGCAGCTTGCAGGTGCCTTATGTGTCATGTTACAGTGCTTGTGCTCCTGCCTCTTCCTGTCCCTCTTCTCACCCTCAGCCAACCTGCACCCTCTGTCCTACCTTCAGTAAACCCTGTTGCATCAGACACGGTGTCAAGAGCCCTCCTTCGGCTGCCGGTCGAGCGCACATTACACCCTCCGGGCCTGGGAGCAAGGTGGGCTGGGAGAGCTGGTCTCTCAGACCAAGAGGGAGCGGCTCTCCACAGCACCTGCCCATGGACCTTCCCCGCACCAAATAAAATCATCTCCAAGCTTAGCTAGTAAGCTAGTACGGTATAAACCATTAATTGCCTGGAAATCTGGCACTAGTCTCTAAGTGCCATTAGGTTTCTTTATTGCTAATCTAGCAGTATTCAATTCTGACTTTTATTCTTTTAATAATCCTGATGTCAGGGATATATTGATTGTTGGTTCTATTTCTTTCCTAGCTTCTAATCTTCAAGGGTATTGCTTTCTGACTACTGGCTCAACTCTTGTGTGTAGCTCAATTTTCACAGGGTCTGCTCGTTTTGATTTTCCTGGGCTATCAGTATCCCATACTCTGGGGTATACCTGATTCAATACTTGCTCTAAATAGTTCTTCTTGTTTGTTGGTCTTGTGTCAATTGTCAGTCCTACTGCTAAAACTTCTCATTTGTCTTCAGGTACCTTCCATGTTAGTTTTCTTTCTCTAAACGGAACTCTTGTTTCTAAATTTTCAAGCAAAAAATCCATGCCTAGGACAGATTTGAGTGAGTTTGGTAAATAAAGAAACTGATGTATTCCCATTTTCTTCTTGATTTTACATTGAAGTGGTTGCAGGAAGAATGCCTTTTCTGGCTCCTATTGCTGGCAGATAGTTTTCACTTTTGGGTATCAGTGCTTGATTCACGTGTGAAAATGTGTCTCCACATTTAGTTAAAAATTCAACTTCTTTATTATTCTTTAGCTGTATTTTAACCGGTAACCTGCTAGGGCAAGAACTGCCAGTCTCGGTCATTCCTGGTATCTGGTGAACATTGCACAGCAGCCGGCATCGTTCGCGTCCCACAAAGGGCTTACGATAGGACACAGCTTGTCTACTGTGCCTTGTAAGGCTCCACTAGCAATTTGTCCCTGCACACGTGCTCTGGCTGCCTTGATCGCCAACTCTTTTGCTGCTTTGGTTAGCTCTGTCAACATGAAATCAGGATCACCTCAGCCTGGCTCTTGACTTGTGACTACGAACTCCAATCTTTTTGCTACTTTGCTAGGGTTTTCTCTTTCCATTTTAACGTTTTCCCACCAACTGTTCAGGGCACTAGTAGAAAAGCAGATGTTCACCCACATGGCTTCTCCTGGGGGACTCAAGTCTTGCCTTAAGGGGGTGACTAAAGGCAAAGCTTTCTTGGTTTTATTCCGTGTGTTGCTTGTCACTGAGGCTCTCTGAAATCGTCCCCTCACCTGGATTATTCATCTCATCCTCACTGCCATTTGGCTTTCATTCAGGGGGCAGAGTGGTTGCCTGAGGGGGAGTGTACCCGAGCTGGCCTGGGCTAACTCGGCTGTAAATCTTGGACACCTAGAACACAATCTTCTTCCTGGGGCATTTCAGCCATGTTCAAACATCTCTGCCCTATGCTGAATGCTGAATGACATCTCTTTCTTTTCTGCCTCTTATCTCTTTCCAAAGTTAGGACTAAAAGTCCTGTGGGGCCAAATCAACGCCACAATTTTTTGTGGCACTCAGATTTATTCTTCAGGGTAAAAGCCATGTCTGCATATATATCACCGGATCTCATTTTTCTTCTTGTCTTAAAAATAACATCAACTGTAACAATGGATCATAACGTTCCATTAGGGAGTCACATTTCACCACTTTCTAATTGATACTCAGCCTACCATTGGGTAAGAGTATTTCATCAGGTGACCTTACACGAAAAATTACCCTCTGGGATTCCCCCCAAAGCTTTCTCATCTGCTAAATTACATTCTAGTGGACTCTTTTTAATACCATCATTACTTCTTGTGTTATTCATTCTTCATGCTATCTAAATTTCCAGTCTTAGCAGGATGTATTAGTACTTCTCGTTTCCTTCTCTTTATCCTCTGTATACTACACTTAACATGCACGGGCTGTCTCTGAGTCACCCAGCACCAATATTCTTTTTTATAGTCCTAACAAGCAGTGAAAACAAAAGGATTCCCCGTTCCACACAATCTACAAGGAATTGGGCTATGATCGGACATACAACGAGTTTCTGAAAACACTGCCTAAAGTCCTACTCAGGAGTATATACTCATGTAAACCTAGAGGTCAAAACCCTTGACTTTTGATGTAGTGTCTAAAAGCTTGGGTGACTGCTCAATGTTCTTCGATCACTTCTCAAACTCAGACGGGCTTGGTGCTGTGCCCATTTCCCTGGGGTGTTCCGGTTTGTGTTTATTTATCAGTTATCGTAGAATGGTTTGTTTTCATGTACCCCGTCTTTTCCCCAAGTTGGTTTACCCGTAGGTTTTGCCTTCCCTCAAAGCTGTCCCTCATGCCATTTCCCTTTGTTCCAGCTCCTTCCCTGCCTCTCAAGATAATCCAGCTCTTTATTCCTGAACCTTCCCTGTCACTTTTGCCTTGCACCAACCCCTGACTGCACCACCCCTTTGGAATTCCCCTATTGCTGGAAGCCCCACTGGCTCATGTGACCTACCCTCTCCTCTCATCTGTCCTAATTAGTCCCCAGCATCTGATGGAATGCCCTCGCTCCTCCCCTGCAGATTCCTTATTGCTCAGTCGTTTGTATCCACCCCCTGAGTTGTATGTACCCCGATAAAATCCCCTGCACAGAAGTGCTGGCGACTCTTTCAGGCTGAATCCATCCCTTGGGATAAACCTTTGCCTTTGGAACCTAACAACAGAGGAGCCTCCTCCTTCTCTTTGGCCTGCTCCGTGCTGCAGTGAGTAGATCCTGAACCACTGAGCAGTGGCTCACCAGGGTTAGCCGCGGGCAGAACCCACGCCTTGGCCATTCCCCACTCCCGGCGCAGCGCCGCAGTTTTCCCAAGAGCCAGCCCGGGCTCCGCTGGGCTGCGTCCATGGGGAACCCGTCCCAGTGCCTGACCGCGCTCTGGGTGAAAAACCTTTTCCTGATACGGAAATGAAACCTGCCCCGTCCCAGCTCCCTGCCCTTTCCTCCAGTCCTGTCACTGGTCCCAACAGTGACGAGAGCTGCAGCAGCCCCTCTGATTCCCCTCAGGAGGATGTTGAAGACCACAACGACGCCCTTTACTCTCCTCCAGGCTGAACAAAGTGGCCTCAGCTGCATCTTGGGCTTCCCCTCCAGGCCACAGTCCATCCTTGCAGTCTTCTTTTGCATTCTGGCTAATGGTTTCATAACTTTTGATACTGTGCTGCCCAAAACTGCGCCCGTCGGCTTTCAGCACGTCTCTTGGCTGCTGCTACAGGGTGTGGGCACCATCATCAGAGACACAGAAGAGCTTCTCCTCCCAGAGTTATCCTTATCCTCTGCACTTCCACGTGTCTGCCTTGATGTTCACTGGGGAATTTCCCACTTTGTGGCCGCTCAATGCTGTGCTCAGCAAGGACACAGTTTGGTTGGGACGTGAGCTGCCAGAGCAAGACATGCAGCAACGGAAGCTGAGAATAGCAGAGACTGGGCAGATTCTGGTTTTTTCCAGAATGTGGGAAAGAGAGTGAGAAAAGCACAAGGAAATTTACGAGTGTTAACTTTGCAATCTAATTGTCCTGGGAAACTCAGCAATGGATGGTGCTCTGGTGCTACTGCCAATGCCTTCCATGAGAAAAATTCATTTCAGGATGGAGCAACATCATCTGACAGAGACCAAGTGTGCCAGCAGTTGCTCCAGGTGCTCCTGCCATCAGCCCCTGCAGGTAGGAGCACAGCCCCCCATGCACGAGGCCTTTGGCTCCTTCTGGCACAGAAGCCCCTCAGGGGCACAGGTCTCTGGGGCAGGAGACAGGCACCAGCGCTGCCAGGGCTCGGGGAGTGGCAGGTCTGCTTGGCCGGGGACTCTGCCACACCTGCTGATGTCAGCGCTCCCCGGGCCCCAGGCCTGAGAGCAGCGATGGTGCCCGGGCCCACACGTTCCTTGTGCGTGTCACACCGGCGGGTTTAGGACGGCCACCAGCCGGGACGTGTCCCGAGGAGGCCGTGCCAGCTTCCCTGCAAGGCCCCGTGCCCTTCCCAGAACGGCTGCGACGGCAGCCCTGGGGGCTCCTTCTGCTGCCCTGAGCCCACAGAGCAGGGCATCGTTCGCTGATGCTCTGAGCCCTTCCTAAAGATCCGGTCGGCCTGCCTTAGACTCCTGGGGCCAGCCATTCCTTCCAACCTGGGCCACTTTGGGTGGGCTGGGCCTGGCCCCATGGCAGGCGGCAGTGTGTGCAAGGGCCCTTGGTGACACGGCGCCGCACAGTCATTGTGACATGGAACCGGGTGTCCAAGGGCCCTCTGTGACACCTGGTGACATAGGAGCTGGCGCTGACAAGAGCACGCCACAGTGCTCAGAGCACGCGACGCGACAGGACGGGACAGAGCGGTGCCGTGAGGAGCCCCCGCACAGCACGCTCGTTCGCGTCCCACCTGGAGCTTTTCTGAAGCCTTGTGTCTGCAGCTGAGCTCGAGGCCAGACCACAAGGCCTTGCTGACCCGTGGTCTCCCTGAGGCTTCTCTTCTGCAAGTGCCCTTGAGGTCAGACCACAAGTCCTTGGCAGGAGTCTCCTGTCTTTGTGGCAGGAGCCCTTGAGACCGAGTGCAGGACTTGCTGTCCTGTAGGCTTCCTGAGGCTTCTTACTTGAAGGTGCCTTCCAGGCACCATTGCACGACTTGGTGACTTGGAGCTTTTGCAGGGCATCTCTCCTGCAAATAGCCACCAATCCAGTCAGAGACATGGAGCAGAGACCCCCGAGAGTGCCCGAGCTGGCCTGGGTCGAGGAGGAGGAAGAAGGCCCTGGAGCTGCCCCGGCACAGCAGACTGAAGAGGTGGTGCCCTTCCAGTCACCGCAGGAGGGTGAGTGGCGGAGCTGGGCCACAGGACTGGTGCCTGCTGCCAGCTTGGCCCCACACCGTGCCATGCTGTGCTGTGCCATGCTATGCCCTGGGGACATGCCTATGGACAGGACGGAAGAGGGGCCGGGCAGACACCCCGCAGTGGCCGTGCTCCATCCCCTGGGGCATCCCGGGCCTCTCCCTGCCTGGGGAGCGCAGGGCTGGCCCGTGTTCTCCGGCCTCTCCCGCAGCCCCTCATCTCTGGCTGCGCTCGCTCTTTGCCAGATGCAGCCCTGGAGCGCAAACAAGAGCAGGAGTCCAGCCGTGGCCGCTTCCGCAGAACAGCGCAGGTACCTGCAGCCACCCCCACCTGGGCTGGGCCTGCTGTCCCTGCTCAGCCCAGCACCGTGTGTGCAGCGCTCCATGCAACATCCCCGGCTTCTTGCCCTTCTCCTACAGTTCGTTTGCAACTTCCTCAAGAGAGTTAAAGAGGAGGAAGAGACCATCGCCACGGGCGTAGGCCTCAGACCATACTCGCCCATCTTCCTAAGCAAGACCAGTGCTGCCCTGCTGTCTCTGCTTGTCGAGGAAGACTTTTACACTCCAAAGCAAGTAAGCAGCCTGTGGCCAGGCTTTGGTCCTCCCAGCAATTGCTTGGCCTCCCCAGCCATGCATGCTGCTTGCTGTGAGCCTTTCAGGCCACATGGCAGTGGGCTGGGAAGGGAAGCACTCCTCTGGGGAAGCTGGGAACATTGCTCCCTCTGGCAGCTTTCCAAGTCTCCCCGTGCCTTCTCCAGGTGCCTGCCATGGTGAGCTACATCCACCAGTGGCTCATGGCCAATGATTCTGCTGAGCACAGGCTGGACAAGACCCTGCTGCATCTCACCGAAGCACAGCCAAATGACGCAGTCATCACGCTCCTGCGTGTGGCCCCGTCCTGTGACAGGTATGGGGCCCACCTGCCCACAGGGCTCAGGCCTCCCCAGCCCATCACCCTGTACGGCCTGCCCCAGGTGTCTGAGCAACAGAGAATTCCAGAGCCCTCTGGCTGCTCCCTTTCCCAGCCCTGCCATGTCAGCCCCTCAGCCAGCTGCCATGCTCCCTTGCCGCCTCTCAGGGCTCTGTCCCCACAGGGCTGGGCTGCCTGGCTGCTGCTGCCAGGGGGGCAGTGGGCACAGGCAGAAATGGCAGCCAGGTCAGCTGCCCCCGCTGCTGTGTCTGAGACCCCCCCTGAGACACAGCTCTAACCCCGCAGAGCTGCCATGGCCATGTGGAAGACCATCATGGGCTCAGCCAGGACTGTGGAGCTGGCGCAGCTGATCCTCCTGGATGTGCTGGGGAGCTGGCCAGAGTACAGCACCTGCACCTCCGATGGGGACGAAACGGGTGTCTTTGCCCTGGCTGTGAGTTCCTGCAACTGGCCTTTGCAGGCCCCAAGGCTGCCTCTCCAGCAGCTCTCCATCCTCCTTCCCTCGCTGCATCTCCCTGCCTCAGGCACTGGCCTGAAACCTGGCCCAGGGGCAGCTTCAGGCCCACCGGGCCCCGTGCTCCCCCTGCCAAGGTCTCTCCTGGCCTCTCCCTGCCACGCTCGGGCCCAGCCACACGCACACCTCGGCACTGAGCGCTGTCTCGGGGGGCTTTGTCCTTTGCAGGCAACTGTGGTGATGTGGAAGATCCTCCAGGTGCCCTGTCTCCCACGGATCTTGAAGGTGTATTTCCCCCGCCTATTTGTGCATCTGCTATTCCAAGTGTTCTTCAGCACTCTGGATATGCCAGAGGCGGTGGACACCTTCTGGAAGGGATGCCAGGAAGAGCACGGCCTTGCCACCAGCCCCAACAGGTGCCCCATGCCACTCCTCCAGTCCCTGCCACGTGGCCTGCCAAGGAGCCAGTGCTGCCGCTGTGACCTGGGCTTTGCTCTGCACACAGGTTTGCAGTGCGCACCCTCAAGTCCCTGCTCTGCCTTCTCCGCTGCGAGGATGTGGTGGTGGCAATGGAGCGCAGGTGTGCCTGGGACACGCTGCTCTCTCTTGACACTCACCACTTTGCCGTGGCTCTGCTTGCCAGGTGAGACCCCCTTCTCCCCACTGCCTCTGACATTGCTGCTCTGTGCCCAGGTGCCTCACAAAGTGTCCGTGGTGGCCATGGGCCAGAGGGCCTTGTCACTAAAGGAACGGCCAAGCAGACTGGAAAAGGCTGGCAGAGGACGGTGCCCATGAGCAACCAACTGCCAAATGGCCCACGTCCCCTTGCTGGAAGGGTGCTGGGGAAAGATGAGAACTGGATGAGTCACGCCTGGGAGAGGTTTGCCTCACTGGCTCGGGGTCTTGTTTCCTTTTTCCCCTCTTCAGAGAAATTCGCCGCTTAGCCATCCACTTTTGTTCTGCGATTGCATTCTACCTGCTCGCCCTGCTCGGCAAAGAGATGCCATACTGGGATTTCCCTGCCCTGGCATTCCTTGTGGAGGTGAGCCTCAAGGCCAGCGCTGCCCGGCTGAGCCGCCTCCCAGCCCTCTGGCCTCTCGCAGCCACAGCTGCCAGGACAGTGCCCGTGCCCTGTGCTGCTGCCTGGGCCCGGCCCTGTGCGCTTCTGGCGCTTCCCGGCTCCCCTGTCACTGCCCTGTGCCTTTCAGGTCCTCGAGTGCCTGGACTTGAGGGAATGCAGTGACAGCGTTCTGGAGATCCTGGCACAGAACCTGCAGAGCGAGCACATGGCTAGGCGTTACTTGGCACTCCGAGGCCTCGTAGTGCTGGGCAAGAATCCCTTGATGGTGAGAAGGGACAGTGGCTGAAGCCGTGCAGGCAGCGTGGGGCTGGGCAACACTGTCGCTTGGCCTTGCATGGGCTTCGGCCACTAGGGCAGCTGCTCCCAGCTCTCCTGCCTCCCGCTCCAGCTGCCCCAGAGCTTCGGGACAGGCCTTTGGCCTCTGGGCCCTGCGGCCTTTCACAGGGCGGCCTTTCACAAAGTGGTGTTCCACACAGGCCGAAAAAATGCAGAGCCTGACTGAAAGTCTTGTGGAGCTCCTGGAGGAAAATGACAGCGACATGATCAGGATGAGCATTCTTCTCCTGAGATATTTGCTCCTGGATAATGGTGCCCCAATAGCCACCCCCATTGCCCTGCAGCTGGCTGAGGCGCTCCTGCCACTCTTTGACAGCGTAAGGCCCTGTGCCCACAGCCACGGCCACTGGCTGCTGCCGGGACACTTGGTGCCCTGTGCAGATGCACGCCTGTGCCCTGGAGGGCCTGAAGCAGCTGATGCTCAGGTCTTTTGCCCTTTCCTTTCATCCAGGATGATATCCAGGTGCAGCTGAGCTCCATGGCTGTCTTTCAAGAGATGCTGGACTTATTAACAGAAGAGGGAAGAAAGGCCCTCAAGTCCCACGTGCGCCAGAGCCTGCTCCCTCTCTACTTCCACTGCCATGATGAGAATCAGATTGTTGCTGAGGTGAGCACTTGTGGCCAGCTGCCGTCCCCCTGGCAGGGGCTTGGGCTGCCTCCTGCCCTGGCACCTTGCAGGCTGCAGCCTCCTCCAGCCTGTGCTACTGGGATGGTCCTGTGCCCTGGACTGTGGGGCCATCTGTGCCTCTCTGTTGCTCTCCAGGCCTCCCGGGAAACGCTGCATTCCTCAGCCAGATTCCTGAAGAGGAGGGATATTGAACAAATGCTACACGTGGATCAGAGCTTTGGCGAGTGCCTGGTAAGAGCAGCCGAGAAGCCCCAGCCTCAGCATGGCGAAGGACGCTGAGGGCGGTGCTCAGCGTGGGGGACGGGCAGCTGTGACCGCTGCTGCACCCAGAGGTCGCGCGGGCTCTTCTCCAGGCTCCCGCAGGCCCGAGTCGGGTGCCCTGGGAGTCCGAGCCCGGCGGGGCTGCGGGGCGGCACTGCGGCTCCCCGGGCAGCAGCCGGCCCTCTGCCCCCTGCCCTCGGGAGCCCTTGGCCAGCGGCTGCTGGCCGCGCCTCAGGGCTGTGCGGGCAGGGGAGGCCGGCGCTGGGCGCAGACAGCGCCCCGCCCAGGGGCTGAGCCCGCGCCAACCCTTCCCTCCTGCTGCTCTCTGCAGCTGGCAGAGGACAGGAGGCGAGCGGCCGAGCAGCTGCGCCAGGCCCTGCGCTACCTGCAGAGCCCACAGGAGCCCCTGCGAGAGGCGGCCGTCAGGTTCATGGGTGAGTCCCGTGCCGGGCTCCCTCCCCGGCCCGCCGCAGCTCGGCCCCGGCCCCGCCTGCTGCCCCCGGCAGCTCCAGCCGGGCCCGGCGCCGTGGAGCCCTGCCTGGCCTGGGCATTGCTGCTGCCGCCCTCTGGCAGCCGTGCCCTGGGGCGGCAGCGTGCGGCAAGGGCCCGGGCTGAGCCCTGCCGGGCCAGCAGCCCGTGTGGCCACAGCGCCGGCAGCGCCGCTGGCAGGGAGCTGTGCCGCTGGGGCCGTGACAGGCTCTGTGTTCACAGGCATGGCCGGGCGGCACCTGAGGGGGCAGCAGCAAGAGCTGCAGCTGATCTGCACTGGTGAGTGTGTGAGGGCAGCCGGCTGACCGCGGGGGCTGGAGGGGGCAGCTGCAAGCCCTGCCCCGGCTGCGGAGGGCTCTGCTCCCGTGGACAGAGCACACAGAGATTTCAGGGCTACGTGTGGCATTCGTGGCCAGCACCTTCGGGCTGATCCCCTTGCTCCCTTCTCCCTGCGGGCCTTGGCAAGAGCCGGCCGGGATAGCGCCGGCAGGGGCTCTCCTCGGCTCCCTGCACATGCGGGATCCGACCTTGCCTCTTTTCCGCTCTCTTGCAGCCCTTGAAGAAATGGCATGTGACAGCAGTCCTGCAATCAGAGATGCTGCAGTTGA
Organism: Ammospiza caudacuta; assembly: GCF_027887145.1. Lineage (NCBI taxonomy): Eukaryota > Metazoa > Chordata > Aves > Passeriformes > Passerellidae > Ammospiza > Ammospiza caudacuta. The sequence goes on along the minus strand of NC_080614.1, from coordinate 1,449,858 downwards.
ATTTTCCTTAGTTCTCCGGGCCCTACAGAGAGCTCCCTACTCCCCATGGCGTAAGCTGCGAGATCGATTCCGCAGTGCATGGAGGAAACGGCCTCGTCTGTGCAGCACTGCCGTGCTGTTCTGCTGGAGCTCCGCAGAGAGATGATCTGAAAGACTCTGTCTGCTGGGGCCATTTAAGCCAGCAGGGATTTGTGTTTTTTCTTCAAGATTTTTCTGTTTGTATTTTCGTTTTTTGTTGAGTATAGAATATCATAGAATAGAATAGAATATCTTCCAATACACAGAGTGCCAGGATCTTTCTTTTCCTGCACAGGGTCTGTAGGGCATATGGGGAGAGGGGGAAATAGGTGCTTGTGCTCAGCCAGCTGTCCGGGCGTGCAGTGTCGCAGGGAAAATGGCCAGAAGCCCCTTGGCCTTTGGTGGTTCTGCTGAAGCCTTTGTGCTGCCGACAGAGCGGCTGGGCAGGGGCCGGAGCTGCGGGGATCCCTGCCAGAGCGGTGCCTGGCAATGGCCACAAGCCCTGTGCCGGGGAGGAAGGGCCATCCGTGTCCTCCTGCCCATGCGCTGCTGGCTGCCTTGCTGAGGGCTCTCAGGTGCCTCTGGATGGGGCTCCTCTGGAGCTGCTGTGGGGCTGCGGCGCTGCTGCCGGCAAGCTTGGCCAGGCTGGGGGAGACCCTGAGGGGCTGGGGCGCTGCTAAGCCCTGAGCAATTGGCTGGCAGAGGCCATAGGCAGCCCCCTGGCAGCCGCCTCGATCCTGACAGCCGGCTGCTCTGGCGCTCCCAGGTTTGTGGCCGGTTGGAGGGACCCCCTGGGATCAGGCGTGGAACCCTGGTCCTGGCCTTTCAGGGCTGTGAGGCCAGCTGTTGTGGGGCTGGGCATGTGCCCTCCCTGGGCTCCAGACTGGAGGCCCCGTGCCCCTCAGCCTTAGGCATTGAGCTCCACTGTCTGATATCCAAGTCTTGTTCCTATTGCTGTGGGGGAGGCCGAGCTCTGTGGCTTTAGGCCCCATTGAGCCAGAAGAGCAGCAGCTTTGAGCCCACAGGGGCCACAGAAAGGCCCTCTTGGACCACGGGCATTCCTGTCCTTCCCAAGGCAGGGACACATGAGAGTGCAGCGGGCACCTTCAGGGTGCCACGCTGGCTTTGCACTGGGCCACCTCCCTGTGCTGTGCTCGGCTGGCTCTTTGCTTTGCTGCTCTCGGCCTTGTGTCGTCGTACTCCTCTGGCTGCCTGCAGCCAGGGGCACCCCTATCAGGAGGGTGAAAGGCCCCGTCTCCAACATGTCAAGGGGGAAACGGAGCTCTCCCAGCTCTCAGCCCACGCTGTAAGCAGAGCGGAGCCTTTTCCAAGCCCCGGTGGCTTTCTGCCGGCTTCTGGCCCCTGGCCACCATGACCCACTGCACTCGCTCTGAGTCACCTACCGCATGCCTGGTGCCTCTTGATTTGCTGACCCTGGCATGTGAGGCTCACTGAGGGAAAGGTGGCTGTCCCAATGCTGAGGGCACACGTGGCTCACTGAGCAGACTTGAGGCTTCCCCAGCAGCTTGCAGGTGCCTTATGTGTCATGTTACAGTGCTTGTGCTCCTGCCTCTTCCTGTCCCTCTTCTCACCCTCAGCCAACGTGCACCCTCTGACCTACCTTCAGTAAACCCTGTTGCATCAGACACGGTGTCAAGAGCCCTCCTTCGGCTGCCGGTCGAGCGCACATTACACCCTCCGGGCCTGGGAGCAAGGTGGGCTGGGAGAGCTGTTCTCTCAGACCAAGAGGGAGCGGCTCTCCACAGCACCTGCCCATGGACCTTCCCCGCACCAAATAAAATCATCTCCAAGCTTAGCTAGTAAGCTACTACGGTATAAACCATTAATTGCCTGGAAATCTGGCACTAGTCTCTAAGTGCCATTAGGTTTCTTTATTGCTAATCTAGCAGTATTCAATTCTGACTTTTATTCTTTTAATAATCCTGATGTCAGGGATATATTGATTGTTGGTTCTATTTCTTTCCTAGCTTCTAATCTTCAAGGGTATTGCTTTCTGACTACTGGCTCAACTCTTGTGTGTAGCTCAATTTTCACAGGGTCTGCTCGTTTTGATTTTCCTGGGCTATCAGTATCCCATACTCTGGGGTATACCTGATTCAATACTTGCTCTAAATAGTTCTTCTTGTTTGTTGGTCTTGTGTCAATTGTCAGTCCTACTGCTAAAACTTCTCATTTGTTTTCAGGTACCTTCCATGTTAGTTTTCTTTCTCTAAACGGAACTCTTGTTTCTAAATTTTCAAGCAAAAAATCCATGCCTAGGACAGATTTGAGTGAGTTTGGTAAATAAAGAAACTGATGTATTCCCATTTTCTTCTTGATTTTACATTGAAGTGGTTGCAGGAAGAATGCCTTTTCTGGCTCCTATTGCTGGCAGATAGTTTTCACTTTTGGGTATCAGTGCTTGATTCACGTGTGAAAATGTGTCTCCACATTTAGTTAAAAATTCAACTTCTTTATTATTCTTTAGCTGTATTTTAACCGGTAACCTGCTAGGGCAAGAACTGCCAGTCTCGGTCATTCCTGGTATCTGGTGAACATTGCACAGCAGCCGGCATCGTTCGCGTCCCACAAAGGGCTTACGATAGGACACAGCTTGTCTACTGTGCCTTGTAAGGCTCCACTAGCAATTTGTCCCTGCACACGTGCTCTGGCTGCCTTGATCGCCAACTCTTTTGCTGCTTTGGTTAGCTCTGTCAACATGAAATCAGGATCACCTCAGCCTGGCTCTTGACTACGAACTCCAATCTTTTTGCTACTTTGCTAGGGTTTTCTCTATCCATTTTAACTTTTTCCCACGAGCATCCCAGGCTCCGCTGGGCTGCGTCCATGGGGAACCCGTCCCAGTTGCTGACTCTGCTCTGGGTGAAAAGCGTTTTCCTAATACGGAAATGAAACCTGCCCCATCCCAGCTCCCTGCCCTTTCCTCGAGTCCTGTCACTGGTCCCAACAGCGAGCTCGGTCCTTGAGTGGCCATTAATTGTAAACATCCAACATGGGCCAATCACAGGTGCACCTGTTGCATTTCACAGCAGCAGATAACCATTGTTTACATTTTGTTACTGAGGCCACAGCTTCTGAGAAAGGGAAAAAATCCCAAAGAAAGGATTTTTCACAAAAGATGTCTGTGACACCAGGGATTTCTTAGTTCGTTGTCACCAGAAATGGGTCAGGGAAAAAGTAAGTTCCTTGACCCAGGGGCTGCGGATTGTGTGAGTAATTCACAGCAGTTTGAGGTATCTAGGAACTGTGAGGTGGGTTCTCAGGGGGAGAGCATTCCTCAGGACAGCCCACTGGGGATGATAATACGGTTTGGAGATGAATGGGAATCCCAAAGGAGAAAAAGTAAACAGAAAATAATTAAGTATTACATGTTTAAATGGAAAAAGGAAATGATCCGGAAAGATAATTTTTATTGGTCTAAGTTCGGATCATTTGAGGATTATATTTGCCAGGCTCTAAATATATATGTGAATTCAAAAGACCCTGTTAATCAGGAGGAGAGTGAAAATGCTGCCTTTTGGAGTCCTGAGGGGAGAAGTAGGTCTGTTGTTCAGAGGCAGGACAGGGCACTTCAGGAGTTATTGAGAGGAGCACAAAGGGTGTATGTGAACAGAGATAAGAAAAAGCAGAAAGCAGATGCCTGAATTTTGGTAGCAGCAGTTAAAGAAATGCAGGCAGCTTTGAATACAGAAAAATCCACAGAGAAAAACAAAGAGCAGATGTCAAGATCTATCTTTAGGAACACAAGACCTGTGTGTTTTTCCGACCACAAGAAAGAGCACCTAAAAAAATTCTTGCCCTACCTTAAAGGGTGCAGGTCCTACCTGTTTTTACTATCATAAAAAGGGGCACAGACAAAAAAAGTTGCAGGAAGAAAGAGCAAGATGAGGAAACTTTTAATGGAGGTCAGGGGCTCTGTTTAATGAAGGGGACTGAAAAACACCACCAGAAGTGTGTTGATAAGTTATATTCTTAGTCAATACAGGAGTTTCTCAGTCGACAATGACAAAATTACCCCAGGGATGTGAGATAAGTTGTGAGCGAGTTCCAGTAGTTAGAATTACAAGAGAGGCTTTTCCAGTTCCTGTAATTAAAGGGGTGCAAATTTAAACAGACGACAAATTTGGAGTAAATGATTTATTGTTGATACCAGAAGCGGAGAATAATTTATTAAGCAGAGATCTAATATTAGCCTTAAATTTACAGATAAAACCCTGGGAAGGAAAACTAAAAAATTATTCTTTAACTGAAGAAGATAATCTGGAAATTAATGATATGGGTTGGCATTTGAGTGAAGTGGGGAAGAGCTTGGGGTAAAGGAATCTGGTCCCCTTAGTCCCTCCTGGTCAGCACAAGCCTGTGAACTTTATGCATTACTCCGTGCATTATTCATACTAAAAGAGCAAGAAGGGACTATTTATAAAGACTCCAAATATGCTTTTAGTGTAGTACATACTTTTAGAAAAATTTGGAAGGAAAGGGGACTTATAAACACTCAAGGGAAAGGGTTAGTACACGGGGAATTGATAATTCAGATACTTGAAGCTTTAAAAAGCTCAAAGAAAATAGCAGTAATTCATGCAAAGGGACACCAGAGAGAGAGGGATATTAGAGTCAGAGAGAATAATTTGGCCGACGAAGAAGCAAAAAGAGCGACCTTAAGGAAAAAAAAACCCAAAGCAAAAATACTGAAATCATTACCTTACAAGAAACAGAATTCAGCAGGGGACACTTTCTCTTTCGCTAGCAGAACTGGCAGCTATAAGGAAATTAGGAAAAACATTTAAGGAGGGAAAGTGGGTTTTTCTTTATAGCAAGATTATGATGCCAAAACCAGTGGCACATTAGGTCTTAGATAACTTGCATAGATGGACACACTGGGGAATAAGAGCCCTTTGTGATCACTTTTTAAAATTTTATGGGTGTATAAGGATATTTGAAATTGGAAAGCAAATCACCCAGAGGTGTCTCACCTGTCAAAAAGTAACTAAGAAGGCATTAAGAAGCCCTCCCTCTGGAGGATGCAAAACAGCCTACAGGCTATTTGAAACGATCCAGGTTGATTTTACAGAATTGCCTAAAGTGAGTCGGTGGAAATATTTCTTAGTTATAATAGATCAATTAACTCAGTGAGTTGAAGCATTTCCAGCAGCTCAGGCTACAGTTCAAACGGAGGCCAAAATATTGTTGGAATATGTAATTCCAAGAATGTGATAATGTGGTGGGATTTAAGTGGATTTATATTAACCCTGATTTAGTAAGAATGAACTAAGCATCCTGGAGTGGCTGCCGACCGCAATTCCCTTGAGCTCAGAGGCAGAAGAACGCTGGTGGAAAAGAATAAAAGACTTTCTGAATCAGTGGGAACAGCCTAAAAGGATCAAAGATCTCCTCCAAAATTACCCACCAGCAACATTATTAGAATTTATTACAAAACTGCAATTCCAGAAACTGAGATTGATAACACCTGTTGTTGAAAGAGTCCAGAGACAACTAAAACATTGGCAGTGCAGTAAACATGGTTTAGGGTGTCATCCCTGGATATGTATTGTTTGCACACTTTGCTTTAACTCATGGTGGAGAGTACCTAAGAGGGAAGAGAAGGAGAAACAATTGATTTGCTTGCTTTGCTATAGTTATGTATTTAGACAGCTAACTATAGAACGCATTGCTAGTGATTTTTTTTAGATACCAATGAGACTGGGAGACGGGACCCTTCCAGAAGCAATTGGATTAATAGAGAACTTAAATCAATTGGTTCTTGCCATATTGGCTATAGCACAAATAAGAGAACAAGCAATTTATAATATTATAGACCAGTGTCTCATAATCAATAGTTGTTGTGGAGAAGAAGTCTATATATCACATCATAAGCGCATTCCAGGGGCATATTGGCCTGGCGAGTGTGCCTATTGGAGGCTGTGATTTAATGCACTTCTTGCACTTGAAGTAGAAAATATTTAGTGAAATCTTATTGTGGTTGACGCATCCCTGAAATTTTGGAAAATACAGATTTATGGTATTCCAGCCTAACCTTTCCCCTGTTCTTGTCGTTTTAATTATTTCTTCTTAACCAGCCAGAACTGAGAAATGGTATTTAAGAGGGGACAAGCAAACTCTGTGGGGCTATGGGTACCAAATAAACTAAAAACACCAGTGACTAGATCCCTAGATATTACCTTTGCTACTGAGAAGACTAGCATCTCGGCCCTTGGTTGCAACCCAAGGGGCCTTGAGAAAGGTAGAAAGGTAGATTTCCTAAAGAAATCTATAATATTATTTTCACTGTGATCATTCTGGTACCCTGGATGGTTGGCCAAAGCCAGAGAGCCACACTGGACAGAGTTTCATCAATAAAAAAGCAAACAGGGCAAAAACAAAGTCCCAGCAATTTCAATATTTGTGACTATTGCAATCACCCTATGAAGATTAAGGACAAGATGGGATCTGTGTTTGTGACACACCCATATGTTAGTTCTGCCTGCTACAATCACAACCACTTTATAGATGTTTGTGTTAAAGAAAGAAAGATGCATTGGGTAGGGAAAAATTTAAACTATAATGGACGAGCTCCTCATCCCCATGGTAATCAGATTTGCCCCCAGTATGAAAAGTTCTTTTGTTTTGAAAGAGACGATAATTGAAATAATCCAAGTATAAGCATGGGAAACCAGGCACTAAGAGAAAAATTGAAAGAGAAAATAAAAGAAGAGAAAGAAACAAAGGAGAATAGAGGAAAGAACAAGAGAAAAGAGTCAAAAGAATTGGCTGAATTGTATAAATAGCTTAAACAGCACTACAAAGATTGGAACCTGCCAGCCTCGAATAAGAATCTGTTTGTGAGGTTGATGCAAGATATTGCTACAGAATTGGGATTATCCAAATGTTGGATTTGTGGAGGTCTAAAAATAGCTGAAAAGACGGACGTGGAAAAGTGAGAGCTTAGCTCCAGAACAATTTTTAAAATGGAACCATACCCAAATTTCTAGAACATTGAAGAGACTTGAAAGATAGATTCTAAGCTATCAAGTAATTGAAATCATTTGTATAACTCAAGAAGGAAGAAAATTTAATAAAGTAGTGGGGCATACTCCTTGTAAATCCACATTGGTGGTCAATATGGATAATCGTTCAAAAGTTTGGTGACCTGAAACCCCTGTTGGTTATTAGAGACCAATAAAAAAAAACTGTGAATGGGATGAACAGATTGATTTATGCTGGTACAGAAGTCCTGGAGCTAACCCCTACCAATCTATCAATGGCTCAGGATTGGTCATGGGGATATAGGACCCTAATTTGCCTGTTGAATCGAGTGATAGGGCCCCAAGTAGTAGTGGAAGTGGTGTCAAATCACACCACTGGTGCCTTAAAAATGTTGGCCAGGCAATATACACAAATGCGGGCATTTGTGTACCAAAACAGGATTGCCCTAGACTATCTGTTAGCAGAAGAAGGAAGAGTTTATGGGAGATTTAACAAATTTTACTGCTGCATAGAAATTGAAGAAAATGGAGAAGCTATCACTGAACCTGTCGAGGAAATTAAAAGGGTGGCTCATGAGCCAGTACAAAAGTGGAATTCAATCTAGAAAGCAGATTGGTGAGATAACCTCTTTGGAGGTGTTTGGTAGAAAAAGTTAGAGTTCATGTTGTTTTGTTCAATTTTGAGACCTTTGTTTCTGCCTTGTATGATTCCATGTTTTATTAGGCTAATTTGCTCAGTGATTCAGGAGATGCAGATTACAATAATATCTCTAGATTCAGAATCAGTAGAAAGAGGAAAACCAAAATCTGTGATGGTACTAACAGCTGAATCAACCGGTGTTAAATAATAAGGACCTAAACAGATTGAAATAGCCCAGGAAATGCTAACCAAATTTGAAAAAAGTCTGGAAAATTAGAGGCAGCAACAGAAATGCTGGAGAAATTTGAAGCTGAAGAGACAACAAGAAAATCCAAATTCTGAAGAATATAAAGGATATCAGGGCATAGATTTTTAATAAAGCACGGAACATAATGATCAAGAAGAGAAATGGGGGATTTGTGGTAAATAGGTATGATTCATGCTGACAAAAATTGAAACAGGAATCAATATTAATACAATAATTAATATTTGTGGATAATAAAACAGTTAAAAATTGTAATGCCAAAGAAGAAAGGGAGAAGAGGGGCTCCACCCCCCTCCCTGCAGATGTTCAGGAACAGGAGGAAAGCAAGAGATAACAGTTGCTAAAAATTAACACAGAAGGGAAACTCTGGTTGGGTCCCAGAAAAATGTTAATTATAAGGGATTTATTGCCTTGATATGTAGATGTAGTGATATGTTAGTCTTGGCTTACATTGTACTGGCTTGGTGGCGCATGTGTAACCCAAAGGTGAATTAAAAGACACACAGGAAGACTACGAAATCTTCATCAGACGACCTCCAAAAGACTTGTGCGACCACCAAACTCAGTGGCGGTAAAGGTGGTAATGAGGGTGGAGATAGAAATATGACAAACTGAAAATGGGAGGAGATGATATTAACACATGGCATGTAAGGGGGTAATTTTCACTTGGCAAGCTCATATGTGAGGTGGCACGGGTCCAAGAGCCCTTCACTCTGTACCCCACATTTTTTTTTGCTTATGCGCTATTATTTGAACCAAATTATCCCTTATTTATGTATTTTCTCAACTATTCAAATAAAATTGCTGCTATCTCAAATATTGTTTGGGTTTTTTTTATGATGGGAATATTGGGCAAACATAACACAGACAGCCAAAAAAGCTCCTTGTGGGCAGAGCTGGCAGCATCGGACCCCCAAATTGTGTCCAGTGCTGCCTTGTGTAGCCCAAAATCGCCAGTAGAGGCACTGGATGTTTGTGCACCGGGATGCTTTAGGACTATGGCTGAAATTTAGGAACCCCGGCCCTAATTACAATGCCTCCTTAACGGTCTGCAGCACCCAGAGCAGAACTGGGGCATTGGCCCAATCAGCTCCAATTTTGCCCCATTTTGCCCTCCCAAGGCACTGCTTCCAGCCTGGGCTGTCCCTGTGCTCCAGCTGCAGCTGTAGAGCCCTCAGAGCTGCGGCTCTGCTCTCCTTCTCCTCCTCCCCCTGTGGCTTCTGTGTAGGGACCAGCAGTGGCCCAAGAAGAGCAGGAACTCCAAAAGTGCTCTGGAGCCCCCTGAGGAGCCCTGGCAGAGTCAGCACCGAGTACCAGCTTTCCTCAACATGCCAGGGCAATTCAACATTTCCAGAGTGGCTGTGCCAGGGCTGAAGGAAGAAAACGGAGTGAAAGGCTGAGGGTTTGCAGGAATTGCGGTGTAAAGCCACTAGACGGGCTGCTGTGGACCCAAGACCTGCCTGGGGTCAGGTGCTGCCTTCCTTCCATTCAGGATCAGGGACAGCAGTCGCAGGTGTTGCAAAGGGCGTGTGCCTGAGTCCAGGACACTGCTACGCTGCCGGTGGGCACTGGGATCCAACCTGCTGCCTTGGCGGCTTCTGCCCGCTGCCGGTGGTGGTGCCGGGAGCGATTGGTGCCCGTGAGTTTGCAAAAGGAGCGATTTCCCCTCCTCCCTCCCGTCCGAGGCTGCCATGGCCCCTGAGGGGATGGAGCTGGACCGGGGCGCCCCCTGCTGGCCGGGAGTGCTCTCTGCAGCGCCCCCTGCTGGCCGCAGTTAGAACTGCCACAAAAACCAACTGTGCTGAGCGGGAGGGAAAGTTCTGGGTTTCTCTTGTTTGTTCTGTTCTGGTTTATAAATTTCCCAGTAAAGACCTGTTATTCCTTTTCCTACACTTTGGCCTGGAAGCCCCACCATTTCTGAAATTAGAAAACATTTTTGACATGGGTCTTCATTCTATTCCAGGAACATTCCCACTTTCTTGGCACATATTGCTCATAAACGAGATTTCAGCTCCTGAGCTGCAGTGTGGATGGGACAGACACCTAAAGGGAAGACAGGATCAGGGACTTGGCCACCTCATGCTCTGCCCTTTAAGCCAGTTGGGCCACCAAGGGCCCTCTCCCCAGATGGCACTTCTGGTCCCCCGACCACTCAGGAGCTGGCTTTGGCAGAGTGTCACACTGTCCCCAGTGTTCCATGGCTGACAGACTGATGGACAGATGGGGCCCTGTCTCACCAAAAGCAAGGCCTGACCCACCCCTGCCACACATAGCTGTTCCAAAATATCTCCGGACATCACACTTTTCCTGTCTCTGAAGCCCCACCATGTGCCATGGTCTGATCCCAACTGCTCTGGCAAAGGGGCAGGCTCCAGAACCCTCACAGGGCCTTCGTGGCATTGTTGTGGGATGATCACGGGAGAGGAGGGGTTTGGGAGGGGAGAAGAGGAGGGGAGAAGAGAATCCCGAGCCTTCTGAAGGCCGCTTTGGCCATCAGAGCGAGGAAGATCCAAGGCCATGCCAGGTTACTCTGGCGTGGGAAACATGCTGGGAGGAGTGTTCAGGGTTTGTTACTTGTTGGGGTCTCTCCTAGGAAATTGTTCTTTTTGTGACTCTTTGGACTCTGAAACTTGTTGCTGTTGCTGGTGGTTTCATTCTCTCTTGTTGCTGTTTCAGGAAATTGTTCTTCTCTCAGTCCTTTGGGATCTTTCTCCCTTCACAAGGAGGTTGAGGAGCAATTTTTTAGTGGCAGCATACACAAGAGTGGGTGCCCATGGGTGGGTAACCCCAGTGCCCCCCAGTGTCACAGCACATTCCCGTAGATGTCACTGGGTTCCCGTGGTCGCCCCTGGGGTCCCCGCAGCTCCGCGTAGGTCACCTGGGGATCCTGGAGTGTGGTGGCACGGGGGGACGCTGCGAGACACACGGGCTGTGGGATCTGGGTGGGGTGACACTCGTGGGTGAGGTGTCCCTCTGTGTGTGTCCCCACCGTACTCACCCCCTGCCCTCTTGGTGACCATGGCGTGGGTGTACAGCACCTCCCCCTCCTCTGGGGGGGCCGGGGGATCCGGGGGGACCCTGAAGGAGCAAAGGGGATGTGGGGGAAGAAATGGGAGGTCGTGGTGGTCGGGGTAAAAGGAGAGAGTGTGGTTTGAGCCCCCACTCACCTTTCCTGCTGCTTTCTTGCAGTTGCAGAGGAAAGAGGGGAGGGGTGACTGTGGGATCCGAGGGCTATGACCCCTCTCAGGAATCCTGAACAGCCAAGGGGCCCTCAATTTCCCACAGGACCCCCAAGCATCCCTGAGGTCCCCCAGAATTCATGAACATCCCCAGTGCCCCCGACCAACTCAGCCTCAAGAACCCAAAGCCCGGCAGAGACAGACACCCAAACACCCCCAAGGGAACCCCCAACATCCCTGCAGGATCCTCCAGCACCTCCCCAAACCCTAAAGGACCCCCAGACAAGGTCACAATTCTGGGGCTGTGGGTGCTGTCTAATTGCTCCCCAACTCTGGGGACCTCTACAGCTCCCTGGGACCCCTGTCTCCCCATTGTCATCCACCCATATGGTGCCACTGATGCCAGGTCACAATGACACCCACAAGCAGGTGCAGGAACAAAAGGGCCCAACCGACCCCTGCAGCCACTGCAAGAAACAGAGGGGGACACGGTGTCAGGGTGTCACCCATCATTCCAGGGGTCCTGCACTCCCTAGTGACCCTGTGTGTCGCCACCTGTGTCCCTGTGTCCCCATGTTTTCACTGTCAGTGCCAGCTCAGGGCTGAGTGCCCAGAACACACGGTGCCCTCCTGTCCCAGCTGGTTGGTGGCCACTTACTGGTAGGTGGCCCACATTGATGGCTCTGAGCTCCAGGAGGGCACCCCAGGCAACCTCCTGCCCATTGTGAAGCCAGGTGAAGGTGACAGGGGCTGAACCCACCTGCACCTAGCAGCGCAGGGTCATGGGGTCACCTGCACGCACCTGGTGTGACAGGGGACTGGGGATGATGGTGGCATTGGCCACGGGCACTGTGGGGACACAGACAGGGCTGAGGGCACAGGGAGGGGCTGGCAGCCGGTGTGGGTGGGTACGGACAGGGGGGATGGGTGTGATGGGGGATGTCGGGGATGAGGTCACACCGTGGAGGGGTGAGAGGACACAGGGCAGAGGTGGGGGGACACAAGCAAGGTGTCCGGGGGTCATGGAGGTGCCCAGGCAGGAGACCCAAGGGGTCTCTTGGGGCTCCCTGTACCCATCCTAGCACTCATTGCGCACCGTGACGCAGAGCCAGGCACTGCTCTTCCACATGGCCTCCCCTTGGAGAGCACCTGGCAGCTGTAATTCCCCGAGTGGGAGACCCCCACAGCGGGTGAAGACCCCTGCAGGCCCCCCACCACTTGCCCGTCCTGGTAGAACACGTGCAGGAGGGGGGCTCAGGGTTGCAGGGGCCCGGGGGTGCTGAGGCAGCTGAGAGTGAGGGGGGAACCTACGGTGAGATCACGGGGACCTTCCAGCACTTGCACCATGAAGAGCTCAGGGAAGGAGAGGGGAGGGAGATTTGTGACCCCAAGTTCCCTGGAAGGGGCTGGAGGTGTCAGGGTGGCAGCTCTGGGATGCTCACCATGCACTGTCACTGTCCCCAGCGCAGACTCCTTCCACACCCAGTATTCCACCTGGCCTTTGAAGCTGTAGTGGCCACTGTGGTTCAGCTGCAGAGGGGACAGGGACAGCTCAGTGCTATTGGAGAACACCTCCAGATCTGTCTCCTTTTGGTAGAAGGACACCGAGGTGACCGTGTTGTTCCACCAGCCCTGGCAGCACAGTGTCACTGTGTCCCCCTCCAGTAGCGCCTGCCCCAGTGCCTGCAGTACCAGCAAGTCTCGGAGACAGAGAGGATTCATCACATCACATGACAGGGATCTGGAGGGTCCTGGTGAAATCAGGACCCCCACTGGGTCGCACTCAGTGCACCAGTGTTGTGGTGTGCTGTAATGTCCCATTTTGGCCTTCCAGGTCACTTTCCCAGGTGTGCCTATACGTCTCTCCCTTCCCCCTTGCCCCCATGCTGAGTGAGTCCTGTCCATCAGGCTGAACATTCCAGCGAGGCGTCGTGTGGTTGGTCAAGTTCAAAGGATGCCCCTATGCCCAGAGGTCATTGGCCTTTCTGGGTGTCATCTTCCCCTGAGACCCTGCCCCTCTCACCTGGTTGGTGGCTCACCTGTACCTCCCCTCCCCCTGTCCCTTAGCTTAAAAGGTGAATGAGACCATGCGGCCGGGGTTCTGTTGGAGCAGTTGCTCACGTTCAGACCTCTGCAACCATGGAATAAACCTCTGGACATTAAACCCTCCAGCAGAATCCTCTCCTTTTTCTCTTCACCATCGCCTGAAGCTATTCCTCCTGAGGTAAACGGGGTTCCTAACAAGCCTGGACTTGTTCAGTGCCCAGCTGCAATCTCCAGCAAGCCAAGGTATCTCTGGGGTGACACACCGCAGTTGCTGCCTTTGGCCCAGCAGCGAGGGTCAGACCGGCCCAGGCACAATCTAACTGGTAATATTGGGAGCCTTTTTTTCCAATACACCAGAGGTCATCAATTCCATCAACAGGATCCTCTCACTCTGGGATGCTCTGGGATGTCCCAGAGCAGGGGACGAGCTCTGGTAACACAGGAGGTGACCTATGGAGCAAAGACCACCAGGGGCCCTCAGGGATCTCGTGGGTCCCAGGCTGGGGACACCTAAACATCCCTCATCATTTGAGATTCTCAGGGGGAAACTGCGCCTGGTGCCAGGTCTGACACACCAGTAGGTGTCTTTCTTGGTGACAGTGATGTTTTCCTGTCCGTCCTGCACCCAGCGCTCCCTGTCCTTGTACCAGGTGGTAGCACTGGCAGTCCCCGAGCCCTGACAGGTCAGTGTCACCCTGTCCCACAGCACTGCCGGCCTCCACGGGGACTCCACCAGGAGCTGGGTGGTCTGGGCACCTGTGGGTGACAGGGGACACCAGACTACCAGGGCCAGCGCAGGGCTGAGGACAGCAGGGTCAGGTCATGGCATCCCCTGAGGACTCACCAGCGAGGCCGAGGGTCTGGGCTGAAAGGGCGAAGGGACAGGGCTGGATGGGGGATGGCACTGCAGGGACAGCAGCACAGGGAATATGGGGTGTTGGGGCTGTCCCCAAAAGGTCTCCATGGGGGCATTGGTGTGGCACAGATGTCTCAAGGGCAGGGACACAGTGGCCAACCCATGTTCAGGAATGGGGACCCTGTGCTGACACTGGTCAACATCAGCAGCCCCACAGCCACATCCCCATGGCCCTGCACCCATGGTCCCATTCCATTGGCACCTGTCCCCATGGCCCATCAGCATGGTGCTTGTCCTCTTGTCCCTGTCCCTGCATCACTGTGTCCCTGTCCCCACAGCTGCCCCAGCCCCAAGGTTCCTTCTTCAACATCCTTGTCCCAACATCTCTCTCCCCTGTCCCCACATCCCAGTTCCCCTATTCCTGAGCCCTGTTCCTGTCCCCAAAAGCCACCCCAGGACTCTGGTCACACTGGGCTCAATGCTCTGCTGACCCTGGGGACCTCAGGGGACCCCACAGCTCCCCTGTGCCCTGTCCTCTCCCCATGCCCGGGGTGTCAGGCCCGTGCCCAGGGGACTCACCCCACAGGAGCAGCGCCACCTTCCCAGCCATCCCGGTGTCCCCAGCCATGTGCACTTGCTGTCACTCATTGCTGTGGCCACCGCTCCCCTGGCTGGTGACTCTTGGATGAAGGGGAAGGAAGCGAGGTCATGTCCGTCCCCACATGTAGGTGGCCCTTGGTGGGGGCAGGGTGGCCACAAGCTGGGCACAGGCCAGGGACATTCTGGGATAGTCTGGGGACATGGTTGGCGATGGTGTTGCCAGGAGTGGGGGGCTCAGGGGATGTGGGGAACCAAGGGTGGGTGTCCAGGGGAATTGGGGTCTCCATGCCTAGGGGGATTCAGGGATGGAAGTGCTGTGGAAACAGGGTCCCCAGGGATTTGGTGTCGTGGCATGTGGGTGCCGGAGTTGGGGGCGCAGGGGGAAAAACGGGACCCTTGGGAATAGGGGTTCTGAGGGAAGAAGCAGCCCATGGGATGGGCTCAAGGCAATGGTGGTGCTGGGCAATGGCAGTTCTGGGATAGAAGTCCCCAGGGAGGAGAGACCAAGGCAATGGGGGTCCCATGGTTGGGTTCCCAGGGGAATGGGGGTGCCCGGGATGCGCAGTGGCTGGGTGGGCACAGGGGTCACAGCTCCTTCCCAGGGTGCTTCAGAAATCGGGGTGACCCAGGGCCCAGCGCTGCCTCCCTGGGGTGCTCATTTCCTGGGGAGGTATCACATGGGGGTCCTGGGTTGCTGTGCCTCTGTGCCCACCCCCGCCCTTGACTTTTTCCTCTCTTTATTTCTCTTATTTCCCTATTTTCCTCACTTTTGTGCAATGTACCTCCATCCCCAGTTCCTGACGCAGCAATCCTGGGAAACACCTGAGCAAAGAACAGGTTGGGGGCACCCAGGAGAGAGGGAAGATGGGGAGTGGGGGACGCAGGAAAGGGTGGGCAGGCTGTGGGGGATGGGGGTGTTGGGCTGTGTCCCCTCAACACTTTCACTTTCTTTTTCCTAGACAAGAAGGAAGAGGCCATTTGTGCTCAGTTTCAGATGGGAAAGGGGCGGGGTTCTGTCCTGGGGGACACATCAAGGGGGGTCCTGTCCTGAGAGAATCCTGTCCCAGGGGGTGACGTATCCTGGCATGGGGGGTCCTGTCCCAGAGGGTGGCAGTTCCAGAAATGTCCCTGCACGTTCCTGGCCGGGTGCCTGTCCCAGGGGTGGCACATCCTGGGGACCCCTGTCAATGCAAGGGTGGGGCCCAGCCATGGCCCAGCCCCACTGCACAGGGATGGCCATTGCCCAGCCCTGCTCTGGCCAGCGCTAGGTGACAGCCGGGACCTGAGGGTCTTCCCTGCCCCCTTGGCTTTTATTCTGGCACTTTTAGAGCTGCTGCAGAGGTGAGAATTCTGTGGGTGGAAAAAGGCCTGCCTGTGGTTTCCTCAGCCCTGCAAGAAGCACAAGACCCAAAGACAGGCCAAGCAGTGGCTCTGAGAGGGCCTTTGATGGTTTTCAGAGCAGGGCTGGCTGGAAACTCCCCCTGCAGGGGCAGCTGAGAGGGAACCGGTCCAGAAATGCAACAATTGATCACTTTGTCCCTTTGCCCAAGGGACTGAGAAAAACCACAAAACTACTGCAAGGACAACACAATCTGCTCAACAACCTGACCTGGACCCTCCTTCTTGAACAAAACCTGCAGCCCTTTGGAACCTCATGGAAAGAATGTGTGTGTTCTGGATGTGTACACCAGAAGAGAGGGGAAAGTGTGAAAATATTGAGCAGGGGTGGCACACCAGGGGCTGGGGAACAGGGGTGTCACAGCAGGAGCAGGGAGTGTCCATGCAGGGGAATTCAGGGCAGGCTGGAGTGGATTTACCAGGGAATCAGACCCTGAGGCACACACAGGCATTTCCACAGATTCCTGTGCACTGTCCCAAGGATAGACAGAGCTTCTCCCCTTCTTCAATGGGAAGTCAATCAGGTTTCAGGGTGGAAATGAGAAACACAGGGAGAGTTCCTAAATATGGGTCAAGAAAAGGTTTCCTTATGGGCTGGGTTGCTGCCCAGCAGGCAGGGAATAATCCCATGGAGCTGTTGGACACTCAGGGAGATAAAGCTGCTGTGGGATGCAGCAAGAGAACCAAAACTTCTCATTTCATTGTGATTTGTTTGTGTTTTTATTGTGAGGGATTTGTTGGAAAAGCAATGGGTTCTATAAACCAGACCATTATATACCTTGTCAGATTGATTTTTGATGAGTTTGTTCTTTCTTGGGAAAATAATGCTTTTGCTTTTATTCTATAGATGTATAAGTTTGTCTCAAGCAATTTGGCATCAGGTGTTGCCTGGGATGGAAGGCCAAATGGGGGGACCTGACCCAGGGATGTGTGGAGCAGGGAAACAGAAACTCTCAGGACAGCCCTGGGGTGCCCCAGGGTGGGGGCTGTGCTGGGCCTTGGGTCACCCCAAAATCTGAGGCACTCCAGGAAGGAGCTTTGACCCCTGTGCCCACCCAGCCACTGCCTATCCCTGGCACCCCCATTCCCCTGGGAACCCAACATTGTCCACCAAGAGGGCAGGGGGTGAGTACGGGGAGGACACACGCAGGGGGACACGTTACCCATGAGTTTTACCCCACCCAGAACCCCAGCCCGTGTGTCTCGCAGTGTCCCCCCGTGCCACCACCCTTCAGGATCCCCAGGTGACCTACGCGGAGCTGCGGGGACCCCAGGGGCAACTGCAGGAACTCGGTGACATCTATGGGAATGTGCTGTGACACTGGGGGGAACTGGGGGGTACTGGGGGTGCCCACCCATCGGCACCCACTCGTGTGTGTGCTGCCACTAAAAACTGCCCCTCTCCATCCCCATGGGGGCACAAGGATCCCAAAGGGCTTAGAGAAGAACGATTTCCTGAAACAGCAATGAGAGAGAATAAAACCAACAGAAACAGGAACAAGGTTCAGAGTCCAAATGGTCAAAAAAGGAACAATTTCCAGGGAAAGCCACAAAAGGAATAAACCCCAAACGCTGTCCCCAGCATGTTTCCTCCACCAGAGGAACCTGGCAGAGCCCTGGACTTTCACTGCTCTGATGGCCACAGCGGCCTTCAGGTGGCTCTGGACTCTCTTGTCCCCTGTTCCAAACCCCTCCTCTGCCCTGTACCCAAGACGATGATCTCACAGAGGCCCTGTGAGGGTTCCAGAGCGTCGCTCTTTACCAAGGATTAGGGCATGGCACAGGGTGGGGTGTCAGAGACAGGAAATGTTTGATGTCTGGAGATATTTTGGAACACCTGTGTGTGGCAGGTGTGGGTCAGGCCTTGCTTGTGGTGAGAGACAGGGCCCCATCTGTCCATCAGTCTGTCAGCCATGGCACACTGGGGACAGTGTGACATTCTACCAAAGCCAGCTCCTGTGCGACCACATGAGCAGAAGTGCCATCTGAGGAGAGGGCCCTTAGTGTCCCAACTGGCTTAAAAGGAAGAGCATGAGATGGCCAAGTCCTTGACCATGTCTCCTCTTGAGGTCTCTGTCCCATCAACTCTGGAACCCAGAAGTTGGCAACTCTTTAATTGACATTTAAATTAGAAATGTCAGCCAAGGAAAGTAAGAACATTCCTGGAATGGAAAGAAGACCCATCTCTTACATTTTTAAATTTGGAAAATTATGTGGCTTCCAGGCAAAAGTGTAGGAAAAGGAATATCAGCTCTTTACTAAGAAATTTATAAACCAGAACAGAACAAACAACACAAACCCAGAACTTTCCCTTCCACTCAGCGCTGTTGGTTTTTGTGGCTGGCCAGGGAACGGCTTTTCCTCAGGCCTGGCTCTCTCTCTCTCCTTGCCTTGCCCAGGTGCTGCTGGCATTGCTGAGGGGCTCTCTGCAATGGCAGTTCCAGCTGCAGGTCCAGGTCCAGCCCTTGGGCTCCTCCTGTGCAGACTGAGCACAGCAATGGGGTGTCCCAGCTCCCTGTGCCCAGGGAGCTCTGGGCAGGGCAGCCTGGGAGGCTGGCACTGAGCCCACTCTCCTGACTCTGGGAAAGGCAGGAGCCACTTTGTGTGCCAGGGATCCCTCTGCTCTCAGCTGTGTCTCCTGGCTGTCCAGGGTAACAGAGGAGTGGATCTCAGAAAGGTGCAAGTCCAGGGCAGCTGGAACAGGAGAGAGGGACAGAGCAGCTCCCCTCATTCTGCACTAAGCCTCAGACAATCCTCCTGCCTCTCTGGACTCTGTTCTTCCACAGTGCCACAGAATCTTCTGCCTCTTGCATTCCCCGTCCCATCACCCAGGCAGCTCCTCTGCCACAGGAGAATATTCTTTATCCAAGTCCTAACACTAGGACTGGCCTCTGCCCTCACTGTTCTCCTGCACTGACTGGGAGTCAGGGCTGATTCCCAGGTGTCCTGCAGGTCAAGGTCCAGCTCCTCACACAACATTGGCCAGCAGCAATCGGGGCTCCAGCAGCAAAGGTGAAGGAATGTCTCCTAGACATGGACAGGGGGAGGTGTCAAGTGGCAGGAAAGGGTCTATGAGAAACAACTTTGATTTTCTGTGAGAAATCTCCCCTCAATTACCACTCTAATTCCTTCTTCAAAAGGTTCCAATGGCTGGAGACAGCAAATGTCCAACAGCAGCTCCATCAGGCACTTCTTCCTGCTGGCATTGGCAGACACACGGCAGCTGCAGCTCCTGCACTTCTGCCTCTTGCTGGGCATCTCCCTGGCTGCCCTCCTGGGCAACGGCCTCATCATCAGCGCCGTAGCCTGCGGCCACCACCTGCGCACGCCCATGTTCTTCTTCCTGCTCAACCTGGCCCTCAGCGACCCGGGCTCCATCTGCACCACTGTCCCCAAAGCCATGCACAATTCCCTCTGGGACACCAGGGACATCTCCTACTCAGGATGTGCTGCTCAGGTGTTTCTGTTTGTCTTTTTCTGTTCAGCAGAGGTTTCCCTCCTGACCGTCATGTGCTACGACCGCTACGGGACCGTCCTGGGCAGCAGAGCTTGTGCCCACATGGCAGCAGCTGCCTGGGCCAGTGCCTTTCTCTATTCACTGCTGCACACAGCCAATACATTTTCCCTGCCCCTGTGCCATGGCAATGCCCTGGGCCAGTTCTTCTGTGAAATGCCCCACATCCTCAAGCTCTCCTGCTCCAAGCCTTACCTCAGGAAAATTGGGCTCATTGTGGTTACTGCCAGTTTATCATTGTGTTGTTTTGTGCTCATGGTTTTCTCCTATGTTCAGATCTTCAGAGCTGTGCTGAGCATCCCCTCTGAACAAGGACGGCACAAAGCCTTTTCTACCTGCCTCCCTCACCTGTCTGTGGTCTCCCTGTTTTTCAGTACTGGCACATTTGCCTACTTGAAGCCGCCCTCCATCTCCTCTCCTTCCCTGGATCTTGCCCTGTCAGTTCTGTACTCGGTGGTGCCTCCAGCCCTTAACCCCCTCATCTACAGCCTGAGGAACCAGGAGGTCAAGGCTGCAGTGTGGACACTGATGACTGGATGGTTTAAGAAACCCTAAACTGCTGGTCATGTTCTGCAATATGCTTGCAATTCAAGTTGTCTTTGATAGTAGTTAGGTTTGGTGCTTTATGTGTTGTCTTTTTCTTTTGTTTTAGTTTTTTTAAGATTGTCCAGAAATAAATGCCATTGTTTGTGCCATTTCTATATTTGTTTCTTTCCACCTTTGCTGTAGTCATAGACTGTGTAAATGAGGTGCTGCACTCTCGGTGGCTTCAAATGAACTAAAGTATCTCCCAGCAGTTTTCAAGGGAGATCCCCTTTTTTTCCTTCTCTGGAGCTGCAGCAGCAATGTCTGTGTGCAGAGCTGGGGGCAGATCAGCGCTGACTCAGCAGCTGTGCCCAGCAGCAGCAGCACTTGGTGTTGCCAGTGCTGCTGCCGTGGCCCTGCCCTGCTGCCCTGGTGGCCCTGGTGTTGCTGCAGGGCCTGAGTGCTCTTGGGGCCGGGCACAGCCCTGGAGGTGGCACTGCCGGGGCTGCAGCAGGAACAGGCCATGGGCACTGCTGGGGCAGTGCTGACGCCTCAGCCCAGGGCCTGGGGGCTCCAGGCTCCTTGCCCAGGCTCTCTCAAGAACACGGCCAGGCCAATGCTCAGCACAGAAAGAGCCCTGTGAGCAGCCCCAGGCTGGCCGTGGGCAGGCTGGGGGCAAACAGCATGGCTGGGGCTCTGCAAGGGCCCTGGGGCAGATGGGAAGGAGCAGCAGAGCAGGGGCTGATCCACCCCCAGTGCGCTGCACAGCCCAGGGCAGCGTCCCAGAGCGTCCTCATGGAGCTGCCAACAACATCCCCCCTGTGCAGCCCTGGCCTCTGCCCCAGCTCACACAGGCGCCCCATCCTTGCAGGCACAGACACGGCAGCACTGGCTCAGCAGCCCCTGTTTGCATTGCACAGAGCAGGGGGAGCACCCCCATGCTGTTGGTGTGGGGACATGAACCTGAGGGAGCACAAATGCCATCAGCCCCTGGGGCCAGTGAGGGCTGGGGGACACCAGGGAAACCACTCAGGTTTCTCTTGGCCTCTGCAGTCAGCCAGAAACTTTGCTCCCATCAGCTGGGAGTTTTCTGTCCCACTGCAGATGCTGTTGCTCAGAGCCAGGGCTGTCTGGCAGCCACCCCAGACTGCCCCAAGCATTTCCTTTCCTTCAACTGTGCTTTCGTTCTTTTTTCCTGATCCAGATTTCTTCCTCTTGCCCACCCCTGTTCCCTCCCCTGCAAACAGCCCATCCCTGTTTGCCCTTTCCTCTCTGGCCCCACTCCCCATTGCAGTTCCTGACTTGGCCCCATGGGAACGTCCCTTGGGCAGCAGGATCATCCTACAAATGCTGCAGGAATTGTCTGCAGGCTCCTGCAGTGCCTGGTGCTGCTCCCTTGCCAGAGGCACCCCAGGCCAGGGGGGCACATCTGGGCTGCTGTGTCTGGCTCTGGGGCTCCCTGTTCTGGGCAAGGAGGAGGAGCTGCAGAGGCTCTGCAGGACTGACAGGATGGGCTTTGGGGTGGGCAGGAGAAGCTGAGGGACCTGGGCTGCTGGAGCTCCTGAAGAGGAGGCCCAGGGCTCCTCCTGCAACTGCTCCAAGGGTGGTTTCAGAGAATCACAGAATCAACAAGGTCTTAAAAGACCTTGGAGATCATCAAGTCCAATCTGTGCCCTGATACCACCTTGTGTCCCCTGAGCCTCCTCTTCTCCAGGATAAACAACCTGAGCTCCCTCAACCACTCCTCACAGGACTTGTGTTGCAGACCCCTCACCAGCCTTGTTGCCCTTCTCTTGACACACTCCAGCCCCTCCATGTCCTACCTAAACTGGGGGCCCAGAACTGCAAAAGCACTCAAGGAGCTGCCCAAGCAGTGCTGAGCACAGGGGAAGAATCACTGCCCTGCTCCTGCTGGCCACACCATTCCTGATCCATAGGAGTGCCAGGGGTCTGATGAGAGAAATGGTGGGGAGGGAGTGGGGATAAGGTCTAATTGATTGTCAGGCATGAAGGGTCTTGATTTTCATATATGTTCAAATTGCATTAGAAGGTGCAGGGGGTCAAAATCAATTGCGCATTGCTGAAAATCTATCTATAAACAGGAAAAGAAAACAGGACAAAACAATTTTTTCCGTCTTGTTTTCAATACCATATATTGACTTTCAATATACTTCTGGAATGTGCATAATTAACCATAAGAGAATTGAAAACAAATTATTCCTAGGGACTTTTCATGTTCAGGTGTTTTGAACAAATATTTATGTGCTTTTCTCACTGAATTCCTGAACTTAAGAGCTCAAGAAAGAAGAGGCCACTGGAGTAATTAAATTCATCAGCAACCTCCAAGTGGCTGAGGATCCATCCTCATCAGAGCAGCAATGAACAGAAATGGGCACAGCTTTGTGGCTGCCCCAGCTTTGGCCTGGGCCCTGGGCCTGGAGCATGAGGGCCCCAAGGCCGGAGCTCTTGTGCTGCCCTGGGCAGATGGGATGGCAGCAGGGGCTGCAGAGCTCTCAGCACCTCAGCCCGAGGGCAGCAGGGCAGCCAGGGAGCCTCCTTTGGCCTTGGCCAAGCACCTTCCCCCATGGCTGGGGCTGAGTCCTGGGGCAGCTGCAGCTGCTGCTGTGCCCTTGCCAGGGGCTGAGGCCGTGGGGCAGTGCCCAGAGCAGCCTGGCCTGAGCAGAGCTGTGGGGCCAGAGCCGGCTGGGCTGGGCTGGGGAGAGGTCAGCCAGAAAAGGAGGGAAGTGAAAGAAAAATGAATGAGTGGGGACCCCGGGAGGGTTTGACCCAGGGGGAAGGAGGGGATCCCTGGTCCAGGCACCTGTAGGAAGGTCGTTGGGCAGGAGGGATTTACTCAGTAGGGAGAGTGAGAAAGAGAGTGAATGAATAGGTTCAATTTCCTTGGAGGGGTTGGTAGCAGGCAATTTAGTATGTGATTAGATGGTGAGAGGACGGGGCTAATAGATAGAGAAAGAGGGAGAGAGAGGAGTGGTACAAGTAGATTGCAGAGGGAGAGATAGGAGTGGAACAGGTAGATTGAAAAGGCAGTGTGACAGAGTAGTAAGTGAGGAAGTTGAGTCACGAGGTGAGTGTGGGAAACTAAGACTCTCCTGGTACCGGGGATTTTTTAGTTTGTTGCCGCCAGAAATGGTTCAGGGAAAGAGTAAGTTCCTTGACCCAGGGGCTGCGGATTGTGTGAAAAATTTGCAGTGTGTGAAAAATTTGAGGTATCTGGGAACTGTGAAGGGGGTTCTCAGTGGGGGAGCGTTCCTCAGGACAGCCCACTGGGAATGATAATACAGTTTTGGGATGAATGGGGATCCCAAAGAGAAGAAAATCAAGAAATTCAGAGGGCAGTGCCTAAGGGACATAATATAGGAAAAGCTTTGAGTGAGCATCAGAAAAAATATGAGTCCCCAGCAGAATGGTTAAAAAGATTAAAAAGAGACTTGCAATTATATTCAGGTATAAATACTGATACTGCAGTAGGGCAGGTTCTGTTAAAAATTCAGTTTGTGACCAGGTCTTGCAGTGACATCAGGAAAAATCTGGAAAAATTAGAAGACTGGCAGGACAGGGGACTTCAAGAGTTACTGAGAGAAGCACAAAGGGTGTTTGTGAACAGAGATGAGGAAAAGCAGAAAGCAGATGCCAGAATTTTGGTAGCAGCAGTTCACGAAATGCAGGCAGCTTTGAATACAGAAAAATCTGCAGGGAAAAACAAACAGCCGATGTCAGGATCTATTTTTAGGAACACAGGACCTGTGCATTTTTCCCGCCACAAGAAAAGACACTTAAAAAAATTCTTGCCCCACTTTGAAGGGTGCAGGACACACCTGTTTTTATTGTCATAAAAAGGGGCACCTGCAAAAAAATTGCAGAAAGAAACAGCAAGATGAGAAAACTACTCAGGAGAATCAGAGAGGTCAGGAGTTTTGTTTAATGAAGAGGACCAAAATACAACCAAAAGAGCCCTTGATAATAAAGCTAAAAATAGGTCCTCAGAGTGAAGAAGTTATATTTTTAGTCAATACAGGAGTTTCTTGGTTGACAGTGACAAAATTACCCCAGGGAGATATGTCGTGAGTGAGTTTCAGTCATTGGAATTATGGGAGAGGCTTTCCCTGTAATAAAAGGAGTGCAAATTGAAACAGATGACAAATTTGGAGTCAATGATTTATTGTTGATACCAGAGGCCGAGAATAATTTGTTAGGCAGAGATTTAATAATAGCCTTAAATTTGCAGATAAAACCCTGTGAAGGAAATCTTAAAATTTATTCTTTAACTGAAGAAGATAATCTAGAAATTAATGACACAGGTTGGCATTCAGGTGAAGTGGGAAAAAGTTTAGGGTAAAGGAGTCTGGTCCCCTCCGTCCCTCCTGGTCAGCACAAGCCTGTGAATTTTATGCATTACTTTGTGCATTATTAATACTAAAAGGGCAAGAAGGGACTATTTATACAGACTCCAAATATGCTTTTAGTGTAGTACATACTTTTAGAAAAATTTGGAAGGAAAGAAGACTTATAAACATTCAAGGGAAAGGGTTAGTAAACGGGGAATTAATAATTCAGATACTTGAAGCTTTAAAAGGCTCAAAGAAAATAGCAGTAGTTCATGTAAAGGGACACCAGAGAGGGAGGGATATTAGAGTCCGAGAAATAATTTGGCTGATGAAGAAGCAAAAGAAGAACGACCTTAAGAAAGGGAGATACTGAAATCATCACCTAACAAAAAATAGAAATTCAGGAAGAGACGCTTTCCCTTCCACTAGAAGAACTGGCAGCTATAAGGAAAGTAGGAGTAACATTTAAGGAGGGAAAGTGAGTTTTTCCTGATGGCAAGATTATGATGCCAAAACCAGTGGCACATTAGATCTTAGATAACTTGCATAGACAGACACACTGGGGAGCAAGAACCTTTTGTGATCACTTTTTAAATTTTATGGGTGTATAAGGATGTTTGAAATTGGAGAGCAAATTACCCAGGGGTGTCTCACCTGTCAAAAGGTAAATAAGAAAGCGTTAAGAAGCCCTCCCTCTGGAGGATGCAAAACAGCCTACAGGCTATTTGAAAAGATCCAGGTTGATTGTATAGAATTGCCTAAAGTGGGTTGGTGGAAATATTTCTTAGTTATAATAGATCAACTAACTCAGTGTGTTGAAGCATTTCCAGCAGCTCAGGCTACAGTTCAAACAGTAACTAAAATACTGTTAGAACATGTAATTCCACTAATATGAGAATATGGTAGTGTTAGCATTCAAAAACACATAATCACGGGGGATTATATGCGGTGCTTTTTATTGAAGAGCTCTGGGAATCAGGGTATATTCAACCCAAATCTGATTCCGACCATACATCCAAAATGATCATGTTTTTATACTCTATCGTTACATAACTTTCATGTTAATTATTAAACTTATGTTGTTCTATTGTATCCATAAATTTAACCCCTCTCTGAATTTCCAACATAGTTTCTCATTATTCTTCCCATGGTTATGTAATAATTACATTTAATTACTAAACAAACATCACATCTAACAATTATATAATTTATCATACTGCTTACGCAGGTGCAGTTGATCTGGGAAAGCACAAAGCCTAACATTTTAGATTCTATCTTTAACTTTTTCCAGGGCTCCACTATCAGTAGGATTTAAGTTGCTTTTATTAACCCTGATTTATTAAGAATGAACTAGGCACTCTGGAGTGGCTGCCGACCGCAATTCCCTTGAGCTCAGACGCAG
This sequence comes from Ammospiza caudacuta, assembly GCF_027887145.1. Classification (NCBI taxonomy): domain Eukaryota; kingdom Metazoa; phylum Chordata; class Aves; order Passeriformes; family Passerellidae; genus Ammospiza; species Ammospiza caudacuta. The sequence continues at coordinate 1,424,065 of NC_080614.1, read as the reverse complement.
AAGAACACCGGTGGAAAAGAATAAAAAGACTTTCTGAATCAGTGTGAACGGCCTAAAAAGATCAAAGATCTCCTCCAGGATCACCCACCAGCAACATTATTAGAACTGATTACAAAATTGCAATTCCAGAAACTGAGATTGATAACACCTGTTGCTAAAAGAGCTCAGAGACAAGTAAAATGTTGGGAGTGTAGTAAACATGGTTTAGGGTGTCATCCCTGGATATGAATTGTTTGCACACTTTGCTTTAACTTATGGTGGAAAGTAAGAGGGAAGAGAAGGAGAGACAATTGATTTGCTTGCTTTGCTATGGTTATGTATTTATTCAGCTAATTATAGAATGCATTGCTAGTGATTTTTTAGATACCTTTGAGACTAGACCCTTCCAGCAGCAATTGGATTAATAGAGAACTTAGATCAATTGATTTTGGCTATATTGACTATAGCACAAATAAGAGAATGAGCAGCTCATAATATTATAGACCAGTGTCTCAAAATTGATAGTTGTGGGGAAGAAGAAGTCTATATACCACAACGTAGGTGCATTTCAGGGGCACATTGGCACGGTGAGTGTGCATATTGGAGGCGGCAACTTAATGAACTCCCCGCCCTGGAAGCAGAAAATAATTAGAAAAATCTTATTGTGGTTGGCACATCCCTGAAATTTTGGAAAATACAGGTTTATGGTACTCCAGCCTAATCTTTTCCCTGTTCTTTTCATTTTAATTATTTCTTTTTAACAAGCTAGAACTCGGAAATGGCCTTTAAAAGGAGACAAGCAAACTCTGTGGGGCTATGGGTACCAAGGAAACTAAAAGGACCAGTGACTAGATCCCGGGATATTACCTTTGCTACCGAGAAGACTGGCATCTTGGCCCTTGGTTTCAACCCAAGGGCCCTTGAGAAAGGTAGAAAGGTAGATTTCCTGAGGATTATTTTCACTGTGATCATTCTGGTACCCTTGGCAGTTGGCCAAAGCCAGAGAGCCACACTGGAAAGAGTTTCAGCAATGAAAAAGCAATCAGGGCAAAAACCAAGTCCCAGCAATTTCAACATTTGTGACTATTGCAATCAACCTGTGTGGATTAAGGACAAGGTGGAATCTGTGTGTGTAACACACCTGTATGTCAGTTCTGCCTGCTACAATCGCAGCAGTGTTATAGATGTTTGTATTAAGGAAGGAAAGGTGTATTGGGTAGAGAAAAATTGGGGATATAATGGATGAGCTCCTTTTCCCCATGGTAATCACATTGGCCCTTAATATGAAAGGTTTTTTTGTTTTAAAAGAAATGATAATGGAGATGATCCAAGTATAGGAATAGGAGGCCAGGCACTAAGAGAAAAATTGAAAGAGAAAATAAAAGAAGAAAAAGAAACAAAGGAGAATAGAGGAAAGAACAGGAGAAAAGAGTCAACAGAATTAGCTGAATTGTATAAACAGCTAAAAGAGTACTACAAAGATTGGGATTTGCCAGCCTCAAATAAGAATCGGTTTGTGGGATTGATGCAAAGGATTGCTACAGAATTGGAATTATCCAAATGTTGGATTTGTGGAGGTCTAAAAATGGGTAAAAGATGGCCATGGAAAGGTGAGAGCTTAGCTCCAGAGCAATTTTTAAAGTGGAACCACACCCAAATTTCTGGAACATCGAAGAGACCTCAAGGATGGATTTTAAGCCATCAGGTAATTAGAACCATTTGTATAACTCGAGAAGGAAGGAAATTTAATAAAATAGTAGGGCATACTCCTTGTAAATCCACATTGGTGGTTAATATGGATAATTGTTCAAAAATTTGGCGACCTGAAAACCCTGTTGGATGTTGGGAACCAATAAAAGAAATAAATTGTGAATGGGATGAACAGATTAATTTATGCTGGTACAGAAGTCCTGGAGCTAACCCCTACCAATCCATCGACAGCCTGAGGTCTTATTGGGAACAACTAGAGAAAACTGATAAGAAATGGAAAGCCCCAGATGGGATATATTGGATTTGTGGGCAACGAGTATACAGTGAGTTACCTCAAAAATGGGGAAGAACCTGTATTTTGGGAGTAATACAACCCTCCTTCTTTGTTCTACTGAGGTCTAGGAGCAATATGCTGGAACTCCACTGTATGAAACCCTGCAGTGGAGTAAAGGAGATTTAAATTTAAATTTTCCAACAGCAGGAGGGAATCAAAAATGGGGGGAGGTCGAATGGCCTGCAGAACAAATTATAGCATATTATGACCCAGCAACATGGGCTCAGGATGATTCATGGGGATATAGGACCCCAATTTACCTGCTGAATAGATTAATAAGACTCCAAGCAGTAGTGGAGGTGGTGTCAAATCACACCTCTGGTGCCTTAAAAATGTTGGCCAGACAATATACACAAGTGCGGGCATTTGTGTACCAAAACAGGATCACCTTAGACCATCTGTTAGCAGAAGAAGGAGGAGTTTGTGGGAGATTTAATGAATTTGAGTGCTGTGTAGAAATTGATGATTATGGGGAAGCTACAACAGAACTTGCAGAGGAAATTAAAACAGTAGCTCATGTGCCAGTACAAAAGTGGAATTCAATCTTGAAAGCAGATTGGTGGGGTAACCTCTTTGGAAGTGTTTGGAGGAAAAAGTTAGAGTTCATGTTGTTATGCTCAATTCTGAGACTTCTGTTTCTTCCTTGTATGATTTTGTGTTTTATTAGGCTAATTCACTCAGTGATTCAGGGGATGCAGATTACAACAATGCCTCTAGATTCAGAATCAGCAGAAAAAGGAAAACCAAGATCTATAATGGTATTAAAAGCTAAGTTGACCCATGTTAAAGAACAAGGACTTAAAAAGATTGAAGTAGACCAGGAAATGCTAACTACACTTGAAAGAGAGTGTGAAAGACTAGAAGCAGTAACAGAAATGCTGGAAAAGTTTGAAGCTGAAAAGAGACAACGAGAAAACCAAAATTCTGAAAAATATAAAAGATATCAGGGCACAGCTTTTTAAATACAGCATGAATCATAATGATCAAGAAGAGAAATGGGGGATTTGTGATAAATAGGTATGATGCGTGCTGATAAAAATTGATACAGTAAAATAGTTAAAAAGTTGTAATGCCAAAGAAGAGAGGGAGAGGAGGGGCCCCCTCCCCTTCCCAGCAGATGTTCTCAAGGACCACAGGAAAGAAGGTGAGATACAGTTGCTAAAAATGACTAAGAACCTGGTTCGGTCCCAGAAAATGCTAATTATAAGGGATTTATTGCCTTGATATGTAGATGCAGTGATACGTTAGTCTTGGCTTGGTGCGCATGTGTAACCCAAAGGTGAATTAAAGGACAAAGAGGAAGAGGAGAGGTCTTCATCCAAAACAACCCCCAAAGACTTGTGCGACCACCAAACTGAATGGTGGCACATGCGTGATAAGGGTGGTAATGAGGATGGAGATAGAGATATGACAAACTGAAAATGGGAGGAGATGGCATGTACACATGACATATAAGGGGTGATTTTCACTTGGCAAGCTTGTATGAGGTGGCAAGGGTCCAAGAACTCTGTACCCCGCGGTTATCTTTTGCTTATGCGCTATTATTGGAACCAAATTATCCCTTATTTTAGTCAAGTTATATTGTATCCAATTTTATATCTTTTTTTTTTATTTTAACTATTTAAATAAAATTGTTACTACTTTTAATATTGTTTGGCTTTTTTTATGATGGGATAAATGGGCAAACATAACATCATGATGCCATTAACTTGAGAAATGAGGAGGGTCCTTGCTGGGGCATGGAGCACATGGGGGACAATCTTCTGGGTGAGGCACAGCCTTTGACAAATCTGTGTAAAAGACATAGTGTGTAACTTATCTGGAAGTGCAAGAAATGCATTACATGCTAGTTGTTGGCTCATCTGTAAGACTTGATCAATGCTCCTAGCCTGGGCAGTGGCAGTAGCCCCGGGCCCTTTGCCAAGTAACTGTTGTGCTGTTAAACCATACAGAGGATCACCCTGCACTCTAGCTCTTGCAGCTTCTTGAGCACACTTTTCCTCCCAGCTTTTATGAAACATCACCTGCTGATAGGGTGGCATTTTAAGTCTTATTAGGGTATGCACATCAGCTGGAATTAATGCGTTAGATGGAAAAATATACTGCAGAAGTGACTGTGCAAGTTGGCATTTTCAACCAAATTGTGAAAATGCAGCTCTCATCTTTTCTAAAATCTTCCAATCGAAAGGTTCTCAAACTCTACTTGCAGCATTAGTTACTACAAGAAAAGCTTCTACATCATTGGAGAGAAGAGTCCCTTCTACAATAGCTTCTGCAATAACTTTTTTCTACTTTTGTTTCTCTTTGGTGGAGATAAAACTTGGCCTGCAATTCCACAGAAAGAATTAGGAGGACCATGCTAATTTGGGAAATTGACACTGTTTGCCCCTAGCATTCAACAGATGCTTGACATCAGGCACAAATTCCAACGTCCAAAATGTAGTGAGCATCTATTAGGCTCAGACTGCAAGGATAATGTAGAATTGTGGAATTGGCCTTCGGTTATCCTGGCATCACTTTTTACACCAGGATTAGCTTCATCACAGGCCCTTACATCATTCAAACGATTGGCTTGTTGGACAGGAAAACAAATTAACATTACATCTGCAATCCGGAACGAGCTTACCACTGATGTAGGTAGCATACACCACGCTGTGTTACAGGATAGGACTGCTATAAATTTTTTGTTGCTAGCACAAGGAGATGAGCGTGAAGATTTTGAAGGGATGTGTTGCATGAATCTCTCTGACCACTCTGGATCTATTGACAAGAAATTGTCATTGCTTAAGGAGAATATGAAAAAGCTCACAGTGGTTGAGAATTCTTTTGATGAGTGGCTAAAGTCCTGGGGAATAACAGGCTGGCTCAAGGATTTAGTACCCTTTGCAATAATGATACTTTGTCTTCTTTTTTCAATTCTGCTTGTAGTGCCTTGCTGTGAAGAAAATAATTGAGCGTGCTTTTAAATCAGTCTGGCTTGTGCAAAAACAAAACCAGGGAACTGTTGAGAGTTTTTTGCAGATTGAGGAGTTCTGGCTAGACAAGGGCCATATTCAGCCGATGCACAATCCAACCTGCTTGTACTAATGGACAATGGACACATTCACAAACAATGGATAATGGACATATTCAGAAATGGGGTTGGTATATCCTTGAGAAAAATACAAGAAGAGTCATCAGGACTCAGCAAGTTTGACAGCAAGCTTGGGAAAGAAGGAAAAAATTGAACCATGAGTGGGCCAGAAGACAACAGCAAGACGCGTGAAAAATTAGGTGATCCAATCAGCATTCTATTTTAGATGTGTAAACAACTAGGATTAACCAATCATGTATTAGCTAGAGACACGTGGACAGTAGAGATTTATTATAAATATAGTCTTTTTAGGGATAATAAATTTGGCCTCACTGGATCATATTGGTTGTGGTGTGATATCCCTGAACCTCCGCACCCCGCACAAGGGCAGCTGGGGAGGCCCAGCCCGGGCAGCAGCAGAAAGGAATTTCCCTGGCAGGGCAGGGCTGTGGTGCAGCACGTCCCCAGCAGGAGCCTGGAGCAGCCCAAGGCTCTGTGTGGGCAGGCAGGGGCAGGCAGGAGGCAGAGCTGTCAGCAAAGGAAGGGCCCGTCCAGGTGGGGCAGCCGGGGGATGCCGACAGCCTGCAGGGACAGAGGCGCAGGGCAGGGACACCGTGGGACAGCCGGGGCTGCACAGGGCACAGGGATGGGCAGCAGCTGCGAGACAGCCCTGCCAGAGCCAACATGGGCAGCACTTTGGCCATGGCTGCTGGGCCTGGGCCTGAGGCCATGATGGGACAAGTGACCCTTGCAGGCCTGGGGCCTCATTGCCTCCTCGTCCCTGCTCAGCAGCCTGGCAGGGGCCGACATGACAAAACTAAGCTCACAGATGTTGCAAAAGCAGGGGAAAAAGTCAAGGAGGAAGACCCAACTTAGGGGGCAAGATATGAGGGACATGGCATGGACACTTCAGAAAACAACCAAAAAAAGAAAAAAATCTTTCCCAAAGTCAAAGCCATCAAAATGCAGGCAGGCCATACGCCAGCAAGTGCAGGCACATGCAGCAAATCTTGCCAAAATTGATCCCCACTGAAGGCCAAAACAGAAAAGAAGGACCTACAAACACGCTGGAATGGAGACACCATCAAAAGAAATTGCAATTGGAGGAGAAAAAAAGAAAATTTGAGAAATTTAGTGACTCTAAGAAAATGGCCCGGGATTATATCAGGTGCATTGCAAAGGACCAAAACATGCCAAAACAAAGCTCACAGAGGTGGCAAAAGCAGGGGAAAAGGTCAAGTAGGAAGACATAACTTGGAGGGGAATATATGAGGGACATGGCATGAATACTTAAAACAAAAAAAAACAAAAAAAAATCGTTCCCAAAGTCAAAGCCATCAAAATGCAGGCAGGCCATACGGCAGCAAGTGCAGCACATGCAGCAAAGCTTGCCAAAATTGATCCCCACTGAAGGCCAAAACAGAAAAGAACGACTTACAAACACGCTGGAATGGAGACACCATCAAAGGAATTGCAAGTGGAGGAGAAAAAAAGAAAATTTGGGAAATTTAGTGACACTAAGAAAATGGCCCAGGATTATATCAGGGGCAGTGCAAAGGACCAAAACATGCCAAAACTAAGGTGACAAATTTTGCAAAAGCAGGGGAACAAGTCAAGGAGGAAGACCCAACTTAGGAGGCAAGATATGAGGGACATGGCATGGACACTTCAGAAAACAACCAAAAAAAGAAAAAAATCTTTCCCAAAGTCAAAGCCATCAAATGGAATGGCATGCCATCAAGGGCAGCGACATGCACCAAAGATTTCCTCTATTGGTTCCCATTGAAATCGCAAGATTCCTTTTCCCTACCAGAAGGCCAATGAAATTTCCTTTCGGGAAGGGAAACGGAATCTTGCGAATCCCAAAAGAAAGGCTTACAAACACTCTGGAAAGGAGATAGGTTCAAATGAAATGCAATTGCAAAAAGCAGAAAATCGGGAATTTTAGTGTCTTCAAAAAATAAGCTGTGAGGAAATCAGCTGCATTGCAAAGGACCAAACCATGCAAAAACTAAGCTAACAGATGTTGCAAAAGCAGGGGAAAAAGTCAAGGAGGAAGACACAACTTAGGGGGCAAGATATGAGAGACATGGCATGGACACTTCAGAAAACAACCAAAAAAAGAAAAAAAATCTTTCCTCAAAGTCCAAGCCATCAAATGGCATAGCATGCCATCAAGGACAGGGACATGCAACAAAGATTTCCTCAATTGGTCCCCATTGAAATCGCAAGATTCCTTTTCGATTTTGCCAGTAGGAAACCACAGTTTTCTTCAAGAAGAAGTTTGGAACACACTGAGCCACAGATGACAGCATTCTAGAAATCTGCAGAACAGGTTTAGAAAGACTGAATTTTTTGGCTAAAGACCCCTGAAATATTTCTAGAAAGTCTGAAGTTAATGAAAAATGGATGTTGGTATCCTTCAGTGATGAACATTAGCCAACACTTTGGCTTTGTGTTGTGCACCTGAGGCCAAACAAAAGTGTTGGACTGGCTGATCTGAGCTCTTTTGATCTCAGTAAAGAATCCTTCAAGCCACAGGAAAAAGGTGGCAATGCTCCTTTTTGCTGGCCAACCCAAGGTTTCCCAGCACAGCCATTTGCCCAGGCAGCCCAGAGCAGTGGTCACAGTGCCAAGGCTGACAGAGCTCAAGAAGAGTTTGGACAATGCTCTCAAGCACATGGAGTGACTCTTGGGGTCACTGCACATGGCCAGGAGATGGACTCGATGACCCTGATGGGCCCTTCCAACTCAGCATATTCCATGATTCTATGACCCTTATTCACACCATGAGGTAACTTCATGTTCCCTTTAGTTTCCACTCTTGCGTGGTTTCACCTTTACAGCCAGACACAAAACGGTTTTCCTGTTTTGGGAGGTGAAATGAAGATCATTACTTGTGTCCTTGTGGCAGTCCTGAGCAAGCTTCCCTGCCACGTGTGGCAGCCTCTCAGCCCTGGGGGTGCCTGCGAGCTGGGTGACTCCAATTCTCTCCACCAGGGACAGGAGGAGTTGGGCCGCACACTCGCGCACCGGGGCGGGGCGGCTGCTGGGGAGGAGAGAGCAAACCCTGGGCACAGGGACAAGGAGCAGCGGCAGCGCCGGCCTTGGCCAGAGCTGCTCCCTGCCCTTGCTGGGGGAAGGAGCCTGGGCTCTCCCTGCACCTTCAGACACCTGCACAAGGCTCTGTCCTCAGCTAAACACAAAGGTAGCATTGCACACTAGGCCTGCCTGCACGGAAGAGGGAGGAATTCAGTCTCCCTGCACTGTCTGATACTCAGTTTCTTTCACAGTATTTACTCGGAGAAAGATTAAAGTAATACATGATATATGAATAATTTAGCAATTAAGGACAATTGATGCTGGCCCATCAGAGGGCACCCAGTACACAGAGCTACAGCAGGACTGAGGCTCTTTCCACCCATTTATCCCCAAATCTGCAGACCTTTGGAAAACAACAAATGCAGGGAAAACACGTGGTGGGCTGTGAAGTTGCAGGATATCCAGCAATGCAGCCTGTTTCTTCTGTGGGGCTTGGCAATGGATCCATCTGAATGTTTTACCCTATTGCAAAGCTGAGGAAAGGGTGGCAGGCAGTTTAGCCAGGCTGTCCTGTTCTAGAGAGTGTCTCTTGGGAACTATCAGGCCCAGCACCAACATTCAAGGCAGCATTTGCTTCAACTGTGCCATGGCTGTCAGCCTGTGGAGGTGCCTGTAAAGTGGTTCATCTTCTCAAGGCTAACATGAAACATCAGTTTGCATAGAAAGTAGAGCTCTAAGGCCAGGACAGTCATACAAGGCTCCTTTGGCAGGAGCTGCACCTGCTGTGCAGGCTGTGCCACACCCAGCAAATGGTCCCCCATGTGCTCCATGCCCCAGCAAGGACCCTCCTCATTTCCCAAGTTAGTGGCATCATGAGGAGACATGGTTTTCCCAGGGCCTCTGTGGTTAGCACTGTGAAATACCAAACACTGCTCACAGCTGCAATTGCAATTGCCCCTCTGCCCACAAAAGCACAAGGCTCTATCCTTGGCCTTTGCAGGCACTTTCCCTTCCCCATCAGTCACCACATCTAGGAAAATCTGACAGACTGGGAGAACTGCAGGAAGCAGCAGGAAGCTGAGTCAGAGGAGCTTTAGTTTGGATATCAGGAAAAAGGGTTTTTCACCCAGAGGGTGGTTGGGCACTGGAACAGGCTCCCCAGGGCAGTGGTCACAGCACCAAGCCTGACAGGGCTGAAGGAGCATTTGGACAGCAATCTCAGGCACTTGGTGTGACCCTTGGGCTGTTCTGGGCAAGGCCAGGAGCTGGACTCCATGGTCCTGATGGGCCCCTTCCAGCTCCCCATATTCTACACTTCTGTGATTCTGAGAACTGATGGGCTGCAGGAGGGCAGAAATAGGTGACGAGAGGACAGAAGTGAGGTTGGTTGGAGAATCAAGTCACTGAGTTCATAGAAGATGCAGGATACAGGACCCTTCCCTCCAACCATTCCCATTCTCTGTCTCATCCCTTCTCCCTGCCACACACACAAAGGTGAAGAATATCACTAAAAGAAGAAGAACCTACTTGACTCCCATGTCCATGAGAGCAGTCATTGCTCGTGCAGGAGTCACATTCTCCACCAGGATCCCCAGGGTCTGACTGGTTGCTTTCTGAACAAATTCTGGGGAGATGGACACCATCTGGAGAAGGACCCGAGCACCCTCATCCACCTCAGAGTCCATGTCCTTCTTCAAGGTCACAGAGAGCTCTCCCAGAGTGACAATGGCAGAGCAGGACACCTTGGAACGGAGGTTGGTCACCTGGGGAAGCCATGAGGGGAAACATAAGAATCATCTTGGAAAGAAAACCAGTTGCCTTCAGGAGAAGTCCCAGGAAATGACAACACATCCCACTGTGTCCAGGGGAACATACAAGTACAGGAAGAGCTGGAGAGCACAAGCACAGAAAGGCACTTACTCTGGCATCAATTTCTGGCCTCAGACCTGCTCACTGTGGGCCTAAAATAAAAATTCCACTCAGTGTTCTACTTAACACTTCTAAAATGTCCACAGCTTTCATTTTAGGCCCTTTTACTAGAAAATTAAAGCAAGGGCTGCTTTCAAATCATCAAGGCACAAGTCATAAAGATAAAAGAGTCAGGTGCTCCTGTTCCAAAAAGCAACACCAGCAGTTGAAGCACTCAGCCAGGAAACAGAAAACACAGGCTCAGGTCTACAGAATAATTTGCAGTGTTGAATTACAGCTTGGGCAGAGACTGGGACTCTGGGAAATAACATCATTAGCGTCTCAGTTTCTGCATTTGCACTCAAAGACGAGTGTCAGATACCCGACCTGGCAGTAAATACAGCTGCATGTGCCCACAGATCCTACAGATAGCTGACAGAAATTAGAAATCTCAGGTCTAAAACCAGAAATGAAGGCAGACTCTGAGCACACATGGAGATGAACAAGTGTTGCCCGATTTATAGATGACACAAAACTCGGATAAGTTTTGTGGGTGCTTTATTAAGGGCCCGGGGAACTGGGGTCTCACGTCCCAAAATCCGAGCCCCCAAATTCACGTGTGGGTGCTTCCCTCTTATACATGCGATTCATAACAAAGTCTCCAAGAAACAGTTTCCCCGTTCCCCTTGCCTGGTCACAGACCCCTTGTGATACATTCTTTGGTTCACAAACAAGATCATTAATCCACTTCTTATCTTATTCTAAGAGCATTGTATGCTGCCTCCAGACAGGTTAGCATTCTTACTTTCCTGCACTAGTTTAATTATTTATTAAATCCCTAAGACTACCTGCTAGGTTACGCACACAAAACTCAACACACTTTTCAACGGCTACAAAACTACTTTTTAACAAACCAGTTCACACACAACTCACTATAATTAAATATTTTGCTAAATTTCATTTCTTTTCCAACATTTCCCCCCTTTTGAGCATCCTTCAGTCCTGCTTCAAGGATGCTCAATCAACAGTAACATCTTCATAACGAGGTGGGGAGTGTTCCTCATTCTGCCGCCCGCGGGTCATCGCCTTCAGCAACCGGAGAGATCGCCTCTTTTCCTTTTCGATCACACCTAAGAGGCATCTATATACAATCCACATAGTCACTAGAAATACTAAAAACATTAGTACATATTGTATAGCAGACGTAATCCAGCCAGACAGGTGAAGCCCCAAAGAATCAAATACTGCTCCTATCCAATTATGCTGTGCTTCCTTTTCAATTTCCTTGGTTTTTGTTTCCAGTTCTGCCAGTTGAGAAATATCTTTCTCAACTTCAAGTGTAACATTTGGAATGTGTACACAGCAATGATCTATTCTCCTACTCAGGTAACCACAAACTCCATGCTCTTTTAACAGTAGCAAATCCAATGCCATTCTGTTTTGTAGGGTCATTCTTGATGTAGCTTGCAATTGCAAATTTAGATCTTTAAATCCCTTCTTAGTAGCTGCTGCCAACCTTTCTGTCTGTCCTAACAAATTGTTGAGCATTTCCCTGTTTCGATATGTCGCTACCGGAGGGAATAATGACTCCAATATCCATCCAAATTGCACTCCTGAGCCAGGTTCATGCCACTGCTCCTCTAGGGATTCTTCCCTCTTTCTGAGTCCTTTCCTTTGGATCAATCTATTCTGTTTCCAGTATGGACACAATGTGGGAACCCCTAGGGTGATTTGTGTTACTGATCCATCTAGAGGTAAATGTGTGGTCCACTGTCCGTGTCCCAACACCCAGACTAAATTTCCAGGGCTATGCACAGTAGTAGATCTGCAATCTATAGGTCCATCCATGGACTCTCTGCTAACCGTGTGATCATACCCCCTACACTCGCATCCCCACTTTAATGCCATTTTCACCGGTACCAATCCAATTCGGTCTTCCGGTGTATCACATGTAAAAACCTCAGTACAATTCCAATCCTCTTTCTGCGGTCTGAACTCTGGGGAAGATGTAGACGTGAGAAGGGCCCTATGATGTGACTGATTCTTTACTCCTGACCATTGGATGCACCATTGTACTTCCCCAAGGTAATTATAGTGTTCCAAAACACTAGGTCCCCATAATGTCTTCCAACTATTCCAGGTGTCAAAATTCTGTGTGACATTCTGACAACTCATCTCATTTCGTTGGGATTTCGTTCTTATTCGTACTGTATTGCATGGCTCATCTATTGGGGTTGCAATTAAACACCTCCTGGTATTTTGAATCCAACCATAATGATTGGATTTCTTTTCACATTCCTCTCTAGTCATAGCCCGAATGGTCATACACAAATCTCTCCATACATCTACTGGTTTGGGAACTGACTGGCAGGACCATGAAACATTCTTGAATGTTTCAGGCATTTTGGTTACTGGTATTATTCCCCAGGGAATTGGTTCACCTGCAGCCTGTGGTAATGGCAGGCAAGCTGTTATTTTAGTCACATTCTGCATGATCCCAAAATCTCTGATTAATCCTACCACTAAGTTTTCCTGCTCAGTATTGCGTTCTATTGTATCATTAACCTCTCGTCTACTCCTTCTACCGTGTCTCTGTAAGGATAACATCATTCTGTCATGCCTCCACCATGCATTTCCTATTCTAGGATTAGTGACACTCGACCACCCACAACCTTTGCCTTCCTTCTCCCACCAACTGGTCCCGTCCTCTATTCTGTCCCAGGTCAGTTCCCTATTTTGCTTCTACCATTTGACCCAAAGGTTCCTTTGATATCTTGATCTTACTAGGAAGGAACAATTTATTCTGAGAGGTGGCCCATCTCACATGTCCACTGCCATTGATACTGGATTAATCTTTATGTTTTCAGCACGATCCCCTGTCCATGGCAAAACCCTCATACTCACTCTTTTGGAATCAAAACTATCCCGTATTTTGACCAAGCATGTATATTCTCCCGTATCGTTTGTGGTTACCTTGGTAAGATTCAGTACCGTGTTTCCTTGTTGTTTGTCCTGATCCCAACCGACTCCTATCTTGCCTCGGCTTCTTTCAGCCCCCCGTTGCCATATTGCAATAACTTCACCGGCCTCAACTTTCTGGCTGTCAAAGATAACACAAGTTAATTGAACATCCATCCCTTCCATGACTGTAACCTTTGTTTCTTCAACCTGTACTAGAGTAGACCCTTGAACGGGTAATAGTCTCATGATCACTAGCAGTAATATAATTAAGAAGGCGGCTTTGCGCGGAAGATCATCCGGGTTGGAGACACTATCTGGGTTTCCCACTGGAACGGTGCCTTCTTTACCCTGGTGTAATGGATCCAAGCATCCATCCCCTGGACCTTCACCGCCGTGTAGGTCGTCATCATCACCTGGTGGGGTCCGCTCCATGATTCCCGTAGCGGATCCGTGATCCACTTCTTGACGTACACCTGGTCCCCAGGCTGGATGTCGTGGACAGAATTCTCCAGCGTGAGCGGTCTATTTCACTGTAACGTATTTCTTAAAGAATTCTATTAAGTGACATAACATACTCTGCAATCGCCTGGTCCCCACTCACATGTACCTCCCCTTTTAATACAGTTGCATGATATGGTTTGCCATATAATATCTCATATGGACTTACGCCTACCTTTTCCCTTGGTTTAATTCGAATCCTGAGTAGGGCCAAAGGCAAAGCTTGAGGCCAGTGCAGTTTAGCTTCCTGGCAAATCTTTTTGATTTGTCCTTTCAGGGTTTGATTCATCCTTTCCACCTGCCCACTAGACTGAGGTCTCCAGGGGGTATGCAAATTCCAGGTTATATCTAACATTCGTGCTAATTCCTGCACTACCCCGGCTATAAAATGCGGACCCCTATCTGATGACAATCCTAAAGGTACTCCAAATCTTGGTATTATTTCTTTTAACAAGGTTTTTACCACCTCCTTAGCCTGATTAGTTCTACATGGAAAAGCTTCCGGCCACCCTGAGAATGTACATACGTACACTAACAAGTATCTGTATCCCTGTGCCCTAGGCAATTCAGAAAAATCAGCTTGCCAGTAATCTCCTGGTTGTGGCCCGACTTGCAACTTTCCCATTTGTATTTGTCTCCTAACTACTGGATTATTTTTCAAACATACCGGGCACATTGCATTAACTCTTTTTGCCATTGTTAACATCTGATTAGAGATTATCTCATTCTTCAAAAATTTTACCAATACCTCTGCCCCCCAATGACATTTATTATGTTCTGATTCCAAAATAAATTTCATTATGCGGGTAGGTACCACTATTTGTCCCATTGGTGTAACGTACCACCCAAGTTGATTCTTCTGTGCCCCTAGCAAGTTTATTAGTTTTCCATCTTCTATTGAATATTTGGGCTCCTGATTCAGGTATGGGGTAGCCGGATTTGTTCTTACCGGTACCAATGCCATTTGAGTCCATACTTCCCGTGTCACTTGCGTGCTGTAACATCAGCAAATCGATTTCCTCTGTAAACGTCTCCTTCCGCAGTCTGATGTCCTCTAACATGCATTATTGCAACTGCTTTGGGACTGTGTATCGCATCCAGTAGCTGTAGCACTTCTTCCCGGTGCTTGATGTTGGTTCCCTGTGAATTCAAAAGCCCCCTTTCCTTCCATAATGCCCCATGTACATGAACCACACCAAAGGCATATTTAGAATCTGTCCAGATATTAACCCTTTTGTCCTTGCTCAAATACAGGGCTCTGGTGAGTCCAATTACCTCTGCCTTCTGGGCCGAAGTTCCAGGTAACAAAGCCCTTGCCTCTATTACCTGATCCAATGTTACCACTGCATACCCGGCATAGCGAGTCCCATTCTCGACAAAACTGGATCCATCAGTGTATAGTTCCCATTCAGGTTCTTCCAATGGTTCATCCTTTAGGTCGGGTCTGCGAATCCAGTTGTTTAGAGAAGTATCCCACTGGCCTCTTCCAGGATCCCACCTTCTGGGTGAGGACCCCCAATGCCAGTTTTTGCCTCTCATTCACGTACAACTGGAATTCCTTGGTCAGGTCAGGGAGTCCTAGGGCTGGGGCCTCCTTTAGTGCCTGTTTCAATTCCTGGAAAGCCTTCTTTTGCTGTGTCGTCCACTCCAACCGATGCTGCTTCAAGGCCTCATATAGTGGCTTGGCTAGGAGACCGAAATTCATGATCCACAGTCGACACCATCCCACCATTCCTAGACAAGATCTCAATTCCTGATGGTTACGAGGCAAAGGAATAGCACATATTGCCTCTATTCGGTTTACTCCCAAATGTCTCTGCCCTTGTGTGATCTCACAACCGAGGTAAATAACGCTATTTTTGACCAATTGAGCTTTTTCCTTAGAAACCTGATACCCTGCTTGGCCAAGCATGTTGAGTAATTTAATTGTTAATTCCACGCACATTTCCCTTTCCTTAGTAGCCAGAAAAATGTCGTCCACGTACTGCAGGACTACATACAAGGATGGGGATATTGTTACCTGGGTTATCTTCCATTCCTCCAGCTCCTTGGCCAGTTGGTTTCCAAAAATAGTAGGGGAGCATTTAAATCCCTGTGGGAGTCTTGTCCACATAAGCTGCTTCTTTCTCCCAAAATCAGGACTCTCCCACTCGAAGGCAAAATATTTCCTACTCTCTACTGCCAGTGGGATGCAGAAGAAGGCATCTTTAAGGTCAATCACTGAGAACCATTTAAACTCCTCCGATACAGATGTTAACAAGGTATAAGGACTAGCAACAACTGGATGTATGTCTTTCACTATTTCATTAATAGCCCTTAAGTCCTGTACCAAACGGTACTTACCATTAGGTTTCTTTACTGGAAAAATTGGAGTATTATACTCCGATTCACATTCCTGTAATATTCCTTGAGCCAAAAATTGTTTAATTAACGGGGCTACTCCCCTCCTTGCCTCAAGCTTCAAGGAGTATTGCTCTATCCTCACTGGTCGGGCCCCTTCCTTTAGCTCCACCTTTACTGGCTGCGCAGCTTTAGATTTTCCGGGGACCCCTGACTCCCATACCCAGGGTACTACAGCCTGCTCAATTTCTTCTGGAATAGGAGAGGCATCCACTTCCTTGATTACAAAAATGCCTGCTATTTGTTCCTCAGGTATTTCCAATTTCACCCTTCCCCCTTCAAATATTATTTTCGCATTAAGTCGGGACAACAGGTCTCTGCCAAGAAGGGGTGTGGGGCAGTTTGGCATATACAAAAATTGGTGATCTAATTCCTTCCCCCCAAACCTAAGATTTAAAGGTTGTAAAAATGGTTGTTCCTCTAGCTTCCCTGTTGCCCCCACCACCTGTACCGTTGTGTCACTCAAAGGTCCCAATTGTCTATTGAGTACAGAATAAGTAGCTCCAGTGTCTACCATAAATTCTTGATCCTTTCCATCTATTTCTAAAACTACCCTTAAATCCTTTTCTAGTCAGCTTTGATTCTGATAGTTTCCCAAAACTAGTGCTTGAGCGACTTCTGCTGGTCCTCCTGTGAATCCTCCCACAGGAGCATTCCCCATTGGACCTGTCCTTAATCCCATGTTTCCCATGCCCATACCTCCTCTAACCGGGCATTCATTTTTCCAGTGTCCCAATTGTCGGCAAAACGCACACTGGTTTGGATCCAACCTCCCCATGTTAGGTGCAAACCCAAATCCTCCCCGACCTCTTGGCAACCCCCCTCTGTCCACGATTAGTTCCTCCTCGACCCCTAATGGGTCTTCCTCCTGCCCCTGTCTGTTGCATTACAGCCAGAATACTAGCTTGTTGTCTTTTTGCAATTTCTTTTTCCCTGTTGTTGTATACCTTCCACGCTACCTCCAGCATTTTATCCAAACTTCTAGTATCCTCTCCTTCCAGCTTTAGTAACTTTTTCCTAATATCCTCTTGTGATTGCCCCCATAAACAACAAGGCCAATTGAAGTTTTCCTGATTGATCCTCTACATCTAAATTAGTAAACTTCCGAGCCATGTCTTTTAATCGTTCTAAAAAGGCAGACGGAGACTCATTCTTGTCCTGCTTGACCGAATACAACTTAGACCAGTTCATAGTCTTAGGTATTCCTGTCCTAATTCCTTCCACCAACAATTCCTGATATCGTTTTACAGCCCTTATTCCTCCCGTAGAGTTTGGATCCCACCTAGGTTCCTCACTTGGTACCAATTCATCAACTGTCTCATTTAGTTGTCTCAACCGAATCTCCTCACGAGCCTTTTCTCTAGTGGCTCTAATAACCATTTCCTTTTCCGTGGAATCCATTATAGTATCTAATAATACCTGTAAATCATTCCAGTCCGGATTCTGAGTCTTTATTACCATTTTAACCACCCTTGCCACCCTTTCAGGATCCTCCCGATAACTCCCCGCTGATTGCTTCCATATTACCAAATCCCCGGGGGAGAAAGGCACCTTTATAAGTATCCTTTCTCCCTGTGGTCCCACAGCTTCCCTTAACGGCGCAATTAACTGTGGCCCCTTCTGCCCCTTCCTTCCCTTGTGAGTCCGCCCTGCTAACGGAGTTCCTTTAACACTCTCATTCTTTTCTAAATCACCACCATCACTATCACTCTCACTAGATCCCGTTTTTATAGCTATATCCGCAGAGGGAGCAGGGGGCACATTAGGAGCAACCGGAACCCTCGGAGGTGCTATACAATAAGACAAATCTTCCTTGACTGAAGGATACAAATTACGCTCCTTTCTTTCTTTACATCCCACACACTCCCTTTCATCATTCACTTCTAAAACAAAAATACCGCATTCCTTTTGCCATTCCTCTTTCTGATATAAAACGAAAAACAAATCCAAATATGGTATTTCATCCCATTTCTCATTTCTCCTTAAAAATTGCATCAAAGATTCCATTATCCCCAATTCCAGTGTACCATTCACCGGCCATCCCACTTCCCCAATCTCATATTCAGGCCACCAATGATTACAATAATCTATCATTTTGCTTTTATCCAATTCTTGATAATACCCCTCACTTTTCCACCGTTTCAATATACAACCTAATGGTGTATTTCCAGGTATTTTACCATTGGCTTGCACTAAGGTTTTAAAAGTTTTAAAAGACATCATATGACAACCTTTATTTCCACTATTAATCCCAATAAACCAATATACCTTAAACCAATATACCTTCTCGCCGTCCTTCCCTAAAACAAACAGGAGGTGAGTTCCGGTCCTGCGTCCTTAGACGTCTTATGGCCGGAGCCTAGGCTTTTTTACCAACCACCAAATCCAAATCCAATTATCACCTTTTTCCAATATAAAGCACCTTCGGGCTCACCTTGGCAATTGTCCAACAGGCGCGGGGTGTCGGGTACGACCGATTACTCCCCGAGAAGTGCTCGGTGCCGGCTTGGAGTAGATCAGGACGCGAACCGCCCCAGCAGCCCTTGGAGTCCTGCCGCGGTCGCCAGAAAACTGTTGCCCGATTGATAGATGACACAAAACTCGGATAAGTTTTGTGGGTGCTTTATTAAGGGCCCGGGGAACTGGGGGACTCACGTCCCAAAATCCGAGCCCCCAAATTCACGTGTGGGCGCTTCCCTCTTATACATGCGGTTCATAACAAAGTCTCCAAGAAACAGTTTCCCCGTTCCCCTTGCCTGGTCACAGACCCCTTGTGATACATCCCTTGGTTCACAAACAAGATCATTAATCCTCTGCTTATCTTATTCTAAGAGCATTGTATGCTGCCTCCAGACACGTTAGCATTCTTACTTTCCTGCACTAGTTTAATTATTTATTAAATCCCTAAGACTACCTGCTAGGTTACACACACAAAACTCAACACACTTTTCAACGACTACAAAACTACTTTTAAACAAACCAGTTCACACACAACTCACTATAATTAAATATTTTGCTAAATTTCATTTCTTTTCCAACACAAGCACATACCTACTCTACACACCGTGTATGAAGTATAGGGGACAATTCAGAACAATGTTCTCACCTCGCTGGTAACTGCCAAGCAAACCTGACGGAGGCTTCAAAGCAGGACCTCTGAATGGGACCCAGCCAGGTGTTGGATGGTGAAGAGTCCCTTCTCGTTCAGCTCCCTGAAAGGCAGAAGATTGATTTTTCTCTCCACCAAGGCAGCACCCTCTGAAATGAGCAGCACTGGGACAGGTACATAGAGGTGTCAGGGATGGGCAGGGGCCTTTGGAGCCTGCAGTTGCTCCTCAGCTTGGTCCCTCTCCTGCAGAGGCTGGTCCAGGCCAACACTTGGGTGGTGCTCTGGGGCCTGGAGCCAGGGGTGAGGCACCACATCCAGCTGTGCAGCAAGCCCGACGGTACCTCCATGGACGGCGTCTGGGGGCCCTGGTCACAGGCTCTGGCTGCAGAGACCCCCCACTCCTCCGGTGAGCAGCCATCCCCTCTGCAGGGTGCTGGAAGCAACAGCAGGGAGGCACCCACGCCTGGGGCTCCAGGGGTGAGGGTCCTGTTGTAGCAAGGTGTAACTCCCAAGTTTTGGGGGGCCAAGGGGAAGCAGCCCCCTCCCTGTCCTGGCTCTCCCTGCCCAGGAGACATCGGGCTGTGCTGCAGAACCCCTTACCTGCGGCACGAGCGCTGCGAGTGGAGCTGGGACCCTGCAGAGCCCCACAGCTCCCACCAGCTCCTCTACCAGCCACCTCCGAAAGCAGCCCTTGCTTTAATTTTCTAGTAAAAGGGCCTAAAATGAAAGCTGTGGACATTTTAGAAGTGTTAAGTAGAACACTGAGTGGAATTTTTATTTTAGGCCCACAGTGAGCAGGTCTGAGGCCAGAAATTGGTGCCAGAGTAAGTGCCTTTCTGTGCTTGTGCTCTCCAGCTCTTCCTGTACTTGTATGTTCCCCTGGACACAGTGGGATGTGTTGTCATTTCCTGGGACTTCTCCTGAAGGCAACTGGTTTTCTTTCCAAGATGATTCTTATGTTTCCCCTCATGGCTTCCCCAGGTGACCAACCTCCGTTCCAAGGTGTCCTGCTCTGCCATTGTCACTCTGGGAGAGCTCTCTGTGACCTTGAAGAAGGACATGGACTCTGAGGTGGATGAGGGTGCTCGGGTCCTTCTCCAGATGGTGTCCATCTCCCCAGAATTTGTTCAGAAAGCAACCAGTCAGACCCTGGGCATCCTGGTGGAGAATGTGACTCCTGCACGAGCAATGACTGCTCTCATGGACATGGGAGTCAAGTAGGTTCTTCTTCTTTTAGTGATATTCTTCACCTTTGTGTGTGTAGCAGGGAGAAGGGATGAGACAGAGAATGGGAATGGTTGGAGGGAAGGGTCCTGTATCCTGCATCTTCTATGAACTCAGTGACTTGATTCTCCAACCAACCTCACTTCTGTCCTCTCGTCACCTATTTCTGCCCTCCTGCAGCCCATCAGTTCTCAGAATCACAGAAGTGTAGAATATGGGGAGCTGGAAGGGGCCCATCAGGACCATGGAGTCCAGCTCCTGGCCTTGCCCAGAGCAGCCCAAGGGTCACACCAAGTGCCTGAGATTGCTGTCCAAATGCTCCTTCAGCCCTGTCAGGCTTGGTGCTGTGACCACTGCCCTGGGGAGCCTGTTCCAGTGCCCAACCACCCTCTGGGTGAAAAACCCTTTTTCCT
This sequence comes from Ammospiza caudacuta, assembly GCF_027887145.1. Classification (NCBI taxonomy): domain Eukaryota; kingdom Metazoa; phylum Chordata; class Aves; order Passeriformes; family Passerellidae; genus Ammospiza; species Ammospiza caudacuta. The sequence continues at coordinate 1,403,414 of NC_080614.1, read as the reverse complement.
GATATCCAAACTAAAGCTCCTCTGACTCAGCTTCCTGCTGCTTCCTGCAGTTCTCCCAGTCTGTCAGATTTTCCTAGATGTGGTGACTGATGGGGAAGGGAAAGTGCCTGCAAAGGCCAAGGATAGAGCCTTGTGCTTTTGTGGGCAGAGGGGCAATTGCAATTGCAGCTGTGAGCAGTGTTTGGTATTTCACAGCAGGTGCAGCTCCTGCCAAAGGAGTCTTGTATGACTGTCCTGGCCTTAGAACTCTACTTTCTATGCAAACTGATGTTTCATGTTAGCCTTGAGAAGATGAATCACTTTACAGGCACCTCCACAGGCTGACAGCCATGGCACAGTTGAAGCAAATGCTGCCTTGAATGTTGGTGCTGGGCCTGATAGTTCCCAAGAGACACTCTCTAGAACAGGACAGCCTGGCTAAACTGCCTGCCACCCTTTCCTCAGCTTTGCAATAGGGTAAAACATTCAGATGGATCCATTGCCAAGCCCCACAGCAGAAACAGGCTGCATTGCTGGATATTCTGCAACTTCACAGCCCACACCGCATTTTCCCTGCATTTGTTGTTTTCCAGAGGTCTGCAGATTTGGGGATAAATGGGTGGAAAGAGCCTCAGTCCTGCTGTAGCTCTGTGTACTGGGTGCCCTCTGATGGGTCAGCATCAATTGTCCTTAATTTCTAAATTATTCATATGTCATCTATTTCTTTAATCTTTCTCCGAGTAAATACTGTGAAAGAAACTGAGTATCAGACAGTGCAGGGAGACTGAATTCCTCCCTCTTCCGTGCAGGCAGGCCTAGTGTGCAATGCTACCTTTGTGTTTAGCTGAGGACAGAGCCTTGTGCAGGTGTCTGAAGGTGCAGGGAGAGCCCAGGCTCCTTCCCCCAGCAAGGGCAGGGAGCAGCTCTGGCCAAGGCCGGCGCTGCCGCTGCTCCTTGTCCCTGTGCCCAGGGTTTGCTCTCTCCTCCCCAGCAGCCGCCCCGCCCCGGTGCGCGAGTGTGCGGCCCAACTCCTCCTGTCCCTGGTGGAGAGAATTGGAGTCACCCAGCTCGCAGGCACCCCCAGGGCTGAGAGGCTGCCACACGTGGCAGGGAAGCTTGCTCAGGACTGCCACAAGGACACAAGTAATGATCTTCATTTCACCTCCCAAAACAGGAAAACCGTTTTGTGTCTGGCTGTAAAGGTGAAACCACGCAAGAGTGGAAACTAAAGGGAACATGAAGTTACCTCACGGTGTGAATAAGGGTCATAGAATCATGGAATATGCTGAGTTGGAAGGGCCCATCAGGGTCATCGAGTCCATCTCCTGGCCATGTGCAGTGACCCCAAGAGTCACTCCATGTGCTTGAGAGCATTGTCCAAACTCTCCTTGAGCTCTGTCAGCCTTGGCCCTGTGACCACTGCTCTGGGCTGCCTGGGCAAATGGCTGTACTGGGAAACCTTGGGTTGGCCAGCAAAAAGGAGCATTGCCACCTTTTTGCTGTGGCTTGAAGGATTCTTTACTGAGATCAAAAGAGCTCAGATCAGCCAGTCCAACACTTTTGTTTGGCCTTAGGTGCACAACACAAAGCCAAAGTGTTTGCTCATGTTCATCACTGAAGGATGCCAAACATCCATTTTCCATTAACTTCAGACTTGCCTAGAAATATTTCAGGGGTCTTTAGCCAACATATTCAGTCTTTCTAAACCTGTTCTGCAGATTTCTAGAGTGCTGTTATCTGTGGCTCAGAGGGTTCCAAACTTCTTCTTGAAGAAAACTGTGGTTTCCTAGTGGCAAAATCAACCCAAACCACCAAAATCCCCTTTCCTTTGATGAATAAATTCCCATGAATAGCTGCCAAGAACACCAGAGCAACTAGCTGTCCCGGTGCATACCCATAGTATAGAATAATCAATAGGATGCATGAGGTGTTTTGTCCTGGCTTCCCTGCCAGGTAAAGAAAGGCAAATTATTGTGCAATGGCAGCAAGACACTGCTAACAGGCTCTGACAACAAAGCAGATGTGTTTTGCTTATTCCCTGGGATCTTTTGATGCCACAGAAGCACACCCCCAAATGGTGAAATGGTATTTTTCTGTTGCCGCACATTCTCCTCTTGCCTCTTGTGTTCAGCTGACAGCACTGTGCAGTGTCAAGTGAGGTAAATCTCCCTCTTTGCTGAGTAGGCAATGCCTTCTCGTGCAAGAATTGCACCTGATGAGTTTAAGGTATCAGTCTCTTCTGTTAACACTCTTCCTGTGTTGGTTCACTTTTCTTTCCCTTGAAGCCATCCTGCCTTAGGCATTATGGATAGGAGATGGTGAAGATTTTGCTCAATCATCAAAAATTTAAAATGCTTCTGGAACAATCTCTTTCCCCCCGTGACCTGGAAGATATTCTGACAAGAATTAAAAAGAAAGTAAGTTCTTGGCAGGAGAAATGTCTCCTTTGTGCAAGTATTGCCTCTGCTAATATGAGATCAAACATACCCAATCTGTCTTTAGCTTGTTCCTCTTCTGCTGAATCATTTTGCTCCTGGGAATGAGCTGTTAATCTTCAGCCTGGTCATCAGCAGACCACAAAGAAACTGATATTATTAGGGAAAAAGTGGGGTTTTGAATATTTTCAATATCAGTCACAAAGAGGAAAGGGAAAGAGGAGAAAATGGATTTACATTTAAGCATTAGCCCCCACCATGCTCTCCCCACCCTGCCCCCTGTAAAGCAATTAAGTGAGAATTGTGCTTCTGAAGATAACAGAGTCTTTGCAAAGGACACTGGAAGTAGTAGTGCCAAGAAAATTTCCAAATTTACAAAAGATGTCCAGGTCAATCCTAGTTACTACAATGACTGTCTGTCTTTTGGGAATACCGCCCTGCTGTCCAGCCCTATGGAGCTGGAAGAAGCTTGGTGAATTCAGCAGCATCCAGTGGAAAATCCTTTGTTTGTTTGAGGGAGGATTTTATTTTTTTTTATCAACATTATAGAAGGGAGCCTGCCTTTGTGCAGGCACAGGGAGAGTGAGTGTTGAACCAAATCAACTTCCAACACAATGGGCCAACCCCCAAAAGAGTCTAGTTTGTTCTGCTGCTTCCTTCACGAACACTTGTTGCCTGCCAGTTTACATTATTCCCATTTATGCTCAAGACTAAGGAATTTGGGATTTTAGACTGCTGCTCAGTCTGGTAGCACCCACAACCTGCCTTGGGCTTTTGAAAACAAAGAGTTGGCATCACTGAATCTCTGGTCTGTTTCCATCTGTAAGTTAGGAAATGTTTCCCTAAGCCTTGGCAGCAGTGATCCTGGTTCTAACTTGTGTTTTCAACAGGGAATTTCCTGATTTATATTCGAAAGATTGATGGGGTTTCTCTGTGTCTTTGTAGGGGATGGAAAACCAGAAGGCTGAAGGCCCATCTGTCAAGGAGCCGGTGAAGGAGAGGAACGATGGCTCAGAGGAGCCCCAGGCCACATTGTCTGCTGGCAAACGGTGCTGAGCACTTTTGTCAGATGTGACAAACACATGACAAGCTTTACATGCCTCTTCCTCAGGAAAAACTGTCTGGCAGAGATGACCAATGCCACAGATTGTTTCCTTTCCCTATTCTAGGATAAAAAATGTCTACTTGTGCATTGTGCTGAACACAACTTCTCTGGAGGGGTGTCCACAAAAATGGAGAGACAAACAGACACCCATTGGTGGCAGCTCAGACGATCCAGTGCATGGCAAGGGCAGTGTTGTGGAGGCTGGGAGAGAGCCAAGTTTCTGCTACCTGACTTGGGACAAGTAAATTCAAACAATGTTGTAATCATATTGTTGTATATCATATTTCCAGTCTCATACCTTCTTGGTGGTTTTCTCACAGCAGCTCTTCACAGCAGTGTCATTGTTGCTTCTCAGCCAGGGCTCCTCTGCAGCCCTCCCTGAATGCCTCACCCCCTTTTATCCCAGCTACCTCCACGGGCCAAAGCTGCTGCCCAATTAAGGACATCACAGCTGCAGCCCATTTACAATAACTAGAATCAGGGCAGGGTCACTTATACAATACAGAGATCTTTTATTGCCCTGTTTTAAAAAAAAAAGCCCAGTTTTAAAAAAGCCCTGTTTTATAGGGGCCTGAGTAAATATATGTATTTACTCAGGCCCCTATAAAACAGGGCTTTTTTTTCACCTGAATGGAGTCTTTTTCAGATGGGTGTTTTGATGAGAAATCTCAGTCTGGAAGCAAGATGCCGTTCCACAAAGATGCAGTTCTCATCTGTGAGGTTTGGCCTGGCTGAATCATGATTTTCTTTCCCTGAAACAGTACCAAGTTTGAGTAGTAAGGAGCAAGGCAATTCCTGAACAACTTCAGTCAACAGGTGTCTGAATGTGGACTTTTTGCCTTGATATTCCTGTCCTTCAAGTAATTTGCTTGATGGACAGCATGTTTGGTTTATCTCCCCCTGTGCTGCAATCAGCATTTAAGACAGGAATTTGCTCCTTGCTGTCTCTTCATGGCAGCTGCAGAGCTGCTTGTACCTGTTCTCCTCTGATAGCAGAGGAGATTTATTTAGCTCTGTCCTGCTCAGCAGGGGCAGGAAAGTGACCACATGTCCCAGTAGCACAGCTGGCATCTTCCTGTGCTCATGGAAGAGACAGGTTGATCAGGAGAATTGTTCCCAGTGGGGTTGTTAAGCTGTGCATCTGATCTCCAGGGAAGCAAATGAAATGTGAGCATAGTTCTGGGATGTCTGGCTTCTGTTTTTATCTGTTACTGATTTTCTGAATCCTTCAAATATGGCCCTGTTTATCTGTTCAGAATGCATCTGAGCTACTTTTCCAGATTGTCATGCCTGGTTATAGAGACACTTCTCCAGAGTGATGAGTTTCCTTATTCTAAGACACACATGTCCCATATGAGGAGGCATTTAAACTTGGCAGTAGTGTCTCTCTTTCTCCACAAAGCAAAGTGACCTGTGTGCCCTGGCAGCCATCTGAAGATAGATCAGATGCATCTCATCCTTGGCTTTCCTGAGTGAGCAGTGGTGAGAATGTCACTTGCAGATTGTCAGCCATACTGATTATCATGAGGTCCACATTGTTCTTCAGATCCTCATGATTTTCCAGCTTGAAATGACATAATTAGGAAAGCTGCTCAAGATGTTTTGCTCACAATTAACTGCAGGTATTGTCTGTGGCTGCAGCTCTCTCCATAGAGAGCAGCAGGCACAACTTTGCCAGGCATTGTCCTGGGGAAGGCTGTGAGAAGATCAGAGAAAAGAATGAGAAACAATTCTTATCTTCACTTGCTGCACTTGTTGTTGTGAACATGTGGAATGTGTTATGGAGATTTGTTTACCAAAGGGTAATTTCTTAATTGGTCACTGGTGATGGTGTTTTGGATTCAATTGACCAATCTGGTCTGTCTGTATCAGACTGTCTGTGAGGGCAATGAGTTTCAGTATAGTATAGTATAGTAGAGTGTAGTATAGTATAGTATAATAGAGTGATTGATCAGCCTTCTGGAATCATGGAGTCAATGCTAATTATTTCCACTATGGGGATGCCATGCTATGATAATTATCACCACCACATCCTCATTTGGTTTTATTTTCCAGGGTGAAATCTCCCTCTGATGGACACCTCCTACCCCGTGCAAAAGCCCAGGTCACGTCACCTCCAGCTGTGGAAGAAACGGAGCTGCTCCAGAAGCTTCACCATCTCCTGGAAGCCAAGGGGTTTCAGGCACGGATGGAAGGAGTGGAACTCCTCCTAGACCTGTGCAAAACCAGCCCCCAGCTCATCTCCACTAACATTGCCCAAGTATGTAGGGTATCTTCACTGCTCCTTTCCTTTAGCTCCTTTCCTCAGCCTGTAGCAGCAAAGTTAATTCAGTGTGTCTTGGCACTCTGTCCTGGCTGTTTGGGACATGCTGGTCCCTCTCACCCAGACAAATGTATCTCAGGTCCAGGCTTCAGGACAAGTCATTTCAGTCCAGCTGTATTTGTCTGGCAGGTGCCTATTGATGCTGTTCATCAGATGATGGCAGAATTTTCTTCTGGTGTAACTGCTGCTCTCTCCTACTCGCAGCTGGGTGAAGTGAAGGGAATCCAGCCCCTGAAAGCATGGCAATTGTTCTCTAGACCAAAAATGGGTTTGCACAGGGAAGAGAAGTATCAGGCTAGGTTGGTTTAAACCCAGTTGTTTTATTTAAGAACACTTCTATACACTCCATCTTGTCTGACACAGGCACAGCTCTGGCTACTCATTTCCATCCTTGTTCCTATTCCTCTTGGTAAAGACAGTGCTCACCCTTTTTGGGGGGTCTTTTTTTCTCTTTGGAAAAGGAGGAAAACAGCTACGGACTCATCTCCGCCTTCTCCTCCCAGTAGCTGCTTTTTCCCTTTTTCCAGGAAAAGGTGCCTGATAATGTGGCTGTCAAAGGACTGAACCTGCTCTAATGAGAGCTGTACAGCACATGACATTTCAGAAGTCCACCTGTTACTTAGAGAAATTGTCTGGATCCTGGAAGAGTTGATCAGGGCCCTGCACTTCTCCAGACACTGGCTCAGAAACAAACATAAGAAAACTTAGATCTTCTCCAGCCATAGTTTTGGCAAAATCATCTTTGCCCTCAGTACTTGAGGCAACTGTATAGAAAACCAGGCATTGTAAACATCTGCTTCCATTCAAAGCAAAGGTACTCTTTTAGCATTAAAAAATGGAATTGATTTAATGATTTATAGATGGAGAGAAATGCCATAGGAACCATTCAGTCCCCAGCCAAACTTCCTAAAAACAGAAGAAAATCTTTCAACCAGCATGAGGTTGTGCCACCATTCCAGTGAGTGGCCCACAGGAAAACAGTGAAATTGTGCAAGCGAGTGCTGACCTGACAGAAAGGATCACTTTCATCTTTGACATTGCTGACTGCTACAGCCACTCTTCAAACAGGGGCATTTGAATCCAGCTTTCACCTTGCTTGTTCTCTTCACAGATTTTTGATTATTTTGTCCTGAGAATATCTGACAGCCACAAGAAAGTGAAGCAGAGGGTGCTGGACGTGCTGGCTGAAATCACAGGAGCCCTGAGAGATGCCTTGAACCCGCTGATCATTGGTTTGGTGGAAGGAATAACAAAGAGCCTGAACTCAAAGGATCCCAGGGTTCGTGGGGCAGCTGTGAAAGCACTGGGAGAATCCATTGCTCATTTGGGTAAGGCTGAGCCCTGGCAGGGACTCTCCTCAGCTTCGTCTCTGTCTCTCCTGCACAAGAGAGCGCTGAGTGCCTTGACAGCTGCTCTTGTCTGTGGAACCCTCCAGCTGACACCCACCAGAGGCTGTGCAGGTGCAGTCCTTATGCACCATCCCCAACAGGCTGGAATGGGATCAGCATTTCCCAACAGTCCCAGGAGCCCTTGGCTCTGTGCTGCTTGTCTGAAGAGCAAGTCCTGGGCTACAGCTCTGCTACAGTTCAGGGGCAAAGGGGGTTTGGAGTTTGCTTGGGCCCCGTCTGACTTCCCAAGTGAACAGCTTTGCTGTTGGCATGAAGGGACACTCACCCATCAGAGCTTCTGCAGGTCAGCCACCTGCAAGGCTCTACATTAGAGGCATTACTGCCTATTTTCCACTTTTCTTCTTTGTCTTCTATGTTCAAAGGGGAACTTGTGATTCACCAAGTTAATTTCTTTATATCAAACAGGTATAAACCCAGCTGTCAATGATGCCTTGTTCCACGTGTTGTTTTGCGTGGGGCAAGATGGCCACAGCAATTAACTACATAGGCAAGGGCTGCTCTAAATTCCTTTGCCACACAGATTTATGTCAGCTCTGAGAATGCTGCACTGGGGAAATATGCCTGAAAAAAGGAGTGTTGAAGAGGCAGGTCTTCAAGGGGAGCTTCCACTTTCTCCCCCCCAGCTGCTCTGTGAACTCAGGAACTGCCTGACTCAGTGCCTTTCTGTGACCCAAGTATGGGGCTCTTCCTTTGTGCTCTGGGATGCAAAACCTTTTCACTGCTTCCATGTGACTGAACTCCTGAGGTCCCTGATGTGAAATGTTTTAACACAGCTCCTGCTACAGCAGACAACTTTGGATTTACAAATGTGAAAAGAGAGCTTTTCTTTTGGAACTTAAAACCCTGCCAAGCAGGCTGGAAGGAAAGAAGAAAAGGATTCAAAAACCAGCAGAAATGTACTTTATTTTTTAAAATGGGGTTGGCCTGCCCTTTCTCCTATGACCTAAGAAAAGTGAGCAGAAACGTGTGTTTCCCTTGTAGATAAAGTGTCCCTGCTGCAAGAGTTCACCTACCAATGGAATCACCTGAGTGGCCAAGCCCTGCTGGATGTCACCGAGCGTATCACAGGTTTGGCCTCCCCTTCTGAGCCCAGAGCTCTTCCCAGGGAGCATTTACAGGGAATGCCTGTGAGCAGACAGCAGAGCAGCTCCTCCAAACCAGGAGGTGCTGAGCTTGTCCCTGCTGCCCCATGGCCAAGGCAGGTGGGTTTGGCAGGTTTTCCCTGGCTGCTGCAGAGCTGGGCAGCACCTGAGATGGGGGCGGCGCTCGGCCTGGGGCTGAGCTCTCACTGGGGCATCTCAGAACCACCTCCAGCAAAGGGAGGGCTAAAAATGCCCCAGCTGGCTCCTCTCTGGGGAGCTCAGGGACATCTGTGATCTTTGAGGGGAAATGGTGGCAAATGCTGTTTCAGGGCATCCGTTTCTTTTGTCCTCACAGAATTCTTGTTTGTCTCTTGGAAAGTTTTGAGGCTGAACCGTGCAGGGCCTGGGGGTCACAGCTTAGGCCAGAACTCAACAGAGGTACCAGAGGCACGGGTTTAGTGCAAGGCAGCCTCTGGGGCACAGGGACAGAAGCAGAGTGCTGAGGCTCCCTGCCTGTGCTGTCAGAGGGGCCTTGGACTGAGCCTTTCAGGGTGTGCAAACAGTGTCTGCCTGTGTCAGCGCTGCCCAAAATGCTACACATGCAGCTGATAATTGACTCCTCAGAGGAGCTTGCTGTGTCAGCAAGGGCCAAGGAATGGAAAAAGGATAATCTCAATATATAGCAGAGAAGATGATTGATAGCCTTGCTTCAACTGGGGCTAAATCCACTAATTATGCCAATTTCTTTGAATGTAAGGTTTAATACACTTTGTGTCTTCATTAGGAATCTCAAAAGGGCATGTTCAGTGATTGGGAATGTCAAAGGCCCTTTAAAGAGCATTTGAATAAAGTAGATCTCCAGCAATAGGGAATTTAGTTTAGCACTTCTTTTGATCTCTTTTTCAAATAAAGAAATTAACCAGAAATTAGGACTACTTTAGAAAGAGCAGATGTTCTCTCTGAGATTTAGCAGGACCGGATTTAGCTGTTCCTCACATTCAGTAGTCACCGATGTCTTTAATTGCATTTAAACTGAAATGAATTCCCATTTTAAAACGGGTACCATAACCCTTTCTTGCTTAGCAGAATTGGTTTTGGGTACTTGCAGGAGCTCTTTCAATGTTGATGTCTGCTGGTGGATTAACAGCATAGAGAAAAGGAAGTCTCTTCCACCACAGAATATTAAGTGGCTGCTAGATAACATTTTGTCTGATCAGAAAATAACAATGGTCTCCAGAGCATTTCAGGTTTTCATATCTTAGCCAAATCTGCCTGTTGCAAGGAGCCTGTTGGTAGTAAGCTTTTGTCTATGTTTGATACAGTTCAGTTAGGAAAATGGGCAGAGAGATTTCAGAGACAATGTGAGAAAACACTCGTGTTTTGGTTACCTTTCAGTCCCCTGTGTAGCATTTTTCCTTCTCTATGCCCCTATTTGAGTGGACATTATAGGAAAAAAATGCCATTAAGATTGAGAGGGGAAATGGCATTAAAATGTGGAGATGCCCAAATGCCAAGGCAATGGGGTCTGGGTAATTCTGTAAGACACCCTGAGGTTTGAAACAGCTCTTTGTTGGAAGCCCCAAAAGCATTCTGCCAAAGACCCCAGCTGGCCACTGATGTTTCTCATCCAGCTGTCAGGCAGCAGCCATCTCTGGTGGGCTGGAGTTTTGAGGTGTGTTCTAATCCTGCCCTTTGCTGTGTGCCGCTGAGCGCAGGGAAGAGCCAGATTAGACATTTGGCACTTGGCATCAAAGTTACAAAAATGGAATCAACCGTTTTATTAGAAATCTCTCCATTTCCTCTCTATGGTGCATTTCCAAATCTTCAGTGTGGGTTTAGACAACTTCTTAATGGAAATCAAAGGCAATTGGACATTTCATTCATTGTTCATGCAGAGATTGTGAAATAATTTAGTAAAGGTAGGAAGTCTGCCACAGGGACAGGGCTCTGGTTGCAGCAGTTAGTGCTGAGGGGTGGGTGGTTCTGTTTCCAGGATGCTCAGCTGCTTTGCCCGTTTCTGGACCAAGGGGCTCTGGGTGCTGTTTTGCTGCTCTTGGCCAGAGAGGCTGGCAAGAAGCAGAAGCAGAGGTGGATCCCTGTTTGCAGTGAGGCTGGTGGGTAAGGAGCTGTGTCTCTGTCCCGGCAGTGCTTGTGCAGGGGGTTCATGCCAGGAGCCCTGAAGTCGCCCAGCGCGACGCCCTGCCCGTGCTCTGGCCCTGCCTGGAGAACAAGGCGCTGCCTGTGCGGAGCGCCAACGTCCGCACCGTGGCCACCAAGCTGGCCTCTGCCCTCTGCAAGGTGATGGGCACCCAGCTGAAGAAATGTGCTGCCAGCAAGCCTCCACATGTGCGGGAAAACCTCTCCAAAATGCTGGGCTGGTGAAGGCGAGATGTTCTCCAGAAAGCTGAGGAAGCGCTGAGTTGGACACCTCTGGATTTGCCTTTTGAGCTGTGCCAAAAATGACAAAATCCTAAGGAAGGGTGTGCATCTGCCCCGCTCACTCCATTGCCCTTCCTAGTCATGGCATGGGGGCCTGGAGCAACTCCAGATTATTGACAAGGTGAAGGCAATCATGGCTCAGCCGCACGCAGAGGTGAGGGGGGAGCTGGGCCAATCTCTGCTGGGAGGAAGGGCCTTGTGGCAGCCCAGAGAGGCTGTGCACATTGCCAGGGAACAGCTGTGCCCTGCATGTGCCCCTGCAATGAGCTGTGCTGCTGCCAGTGCCCCTGGAGCTGTGGGGCTGCTGAGCTGTGGGGCAGGCAGAGGAGCAGGAGGGTGCGTGTGCAGCTGAGCCATTCCTGGAGAGCACAGGGCTCTGGGCTCCCTGCTGTCCCGGGGCAGCCCAGAGGCCAGGCTGTGCCTGTGCCAGCTCTGGGCAAGTGGCTCAGGGTTTGCCCTGGCCTGCCTCAGTGTCTGCCAGCAGGAGCATGTTTCCCTGTGCAGCTGTTTACACATCTCCAGGAAATGTGTCCCATGAAATGCAGAGCTTCAGATGCTTTAGGTTTGCATGGTGGCCTCTGCTAAACTTTGCCTCTCTGTTAAACTTTGTGTCTCCATTTTGCAGATCTGACTGGTTACAGTCTTACTGAGAAGTTTTCTCTGGACACTTCAGATGTTCCCTCACCCACAAAGTCCTTGCCTCCCCTCCAGAAGAGCTCTCTTTCCGCCAAGCTCAGGAAGAAGCTGCCGCCTGTATGAAGAGTGTTTGCAGATTGGGATTGATGTGTTAGGCTTCATAGTTACTGCTGTACATATGTTCTGATCTTTAGATACAGTTCTGAATGAATGTGTTTTGATTGTATCTTTAAAATTTGATGACATATTTTTAATTGTATATATTTTATTTTGACGATGAAAAAAAGTAAGTAAATAAATGAAATTTAAATAAACCAAGAGGAGAATGTGAGACCAGCACCTGCTAGCCTAGAGATTATGGGAGTGCAGCTCACTCGGTGTGCCAGTGTCTCACCACATCCTTTCCTCATTGGGCCTCTCCTCTTCCTCTTTGGCCATGCTTTCTTTGTGTCATCTGTGCTGCTCGTTGTTACTTGGCATTACAACGGGGCCACACTTTGACATGTTTGGGGGACAATGGATCCAAAAGATCCTATCTAGTCAAAGGTTTTCTACCTAGGTGTGTTCTGTGCTCACCAAAGTCCTGAGCAAAGAAACCAAGAGAAGTGTGCCCAAAGCTTCGCTCCTTTGCAATTTCCCACAGATCTGGCTCACAGGTGTCTTCAGTCACAATTCCATAGGTAAGAAGAAGTCATGTATTTCACTGGGAAATGATGCACTGCTTTGGCACATGTATATTTATCTGGGATAGCAGTGCAGCTGTGTTGTTTGCACCTTGTTTGCAGAAGGATGAGTGCCCTGGGAGGCCAATAACAAGTGACAAGGGCTCCTCAAATCTGCACTGCAGCCTGGGTGCCATTCAGCCCAGAGCTAGGGGATCATTTGTTCCCGTGGACCAGTGCTTGCCAGTGGAATGAATTCCTGCACAGCTGGAAGAAGCAATTCTGGATTCAGCTCCAGCTCTTGGTGGGCTGCATGATCATTGACAATGCTGCACTTCCAGAAATTATTCTGCAGTTTCCTTTCATAGTCATTTGAACCTTTTAAACTTCACATCTCAGTTTGCTTTGCCTTAGGGAAAAACACTTTTGGGCCCAGTGCAAACTGTAACCTTTTGGCAGCAAAGTCCTCATGGTTGCCTGTTGAAAGCGAAGGAAGCCAACCCACCTTGTCGTTGATCAGCATTGACTTCGATTTATTGATCAATCAGCCACTTTATATAACAGTGTTAATTAACTTCATGCATATTGCAAAATCCAAGCTCACGATAAGTTACAGAGAAAACTCTAACCCCTCCTTTTGTTTAAAATACCTGTGGTTTGTCTATTGAAAATAGGATCAGTGTTCTCAGAGAGCCCAAGGACAGAATGTTTGCCTGTTATGGGAAGACTGTCTGAGAACCTTATTGTTTAACAAGTGGTGCTTGAGAGAGCCTAATCATTTATAGGATCAAGCCTGGGAAATGCTTTACAACTACCTTTTACTTTTCCCTCAACTGTATACCTTCATGGCCTCTTTCTTTATGCCATGCTAGAACCAGACTCTCCACAGTTGCCAGCTTCTGATGTTACACAATGTCACCTGGCTGCATGTGTTTGCTTAGCTCTGGGTCTAGTCCTGGCCTAGTAAAGCCCAGGCAGGGAGGCACATTGCAGGGAAAATTGGTCCATGAGCTTCTGGGGTTGCCATCAGCAGCAGAGTCAATGTGCCCTTTGGGGATTTCTCTGGAGACAAATTTAGGGACCTACTCCATGCTACAATATTCACTTAGATCTTTCTAAAATATCCTAGAAAAGGCTGTGAAACTTCACATCTCCTTGCACAGCCAGTGTTTGAAGAGGGGCATTTTTGTCCCTCCTCAAAGTCATTGCTCTTGCACACCAGAAACATGAACATCCACCAACAGGAATGATGCATGGTCCTGCTGCTGCTGCTTCAGAGCACTGGGCAGTGCAGACCTGGGTATTACCAATATGAGCACTTAATTAGCATTTCATGCTCCTTCAAACTATCCAGATCTCAGGGCTTTTTGTTTCAAAGCAGCCACTGCACCATCTCTAGGGAAGAACAGGAAATGGGAAACAGCAACTGCCAGCCTTGCAGGGGTGTGAGAGAAAACCTGAAGTGTCTGCATCAAAAGATGAATGGGAAGAGTGTAATGGCCAAAGCAAACGCTTCGTTAAGATAGCAGGAGCCGTTCTTTACTGCATGCTTGCATGAAGATCATTTGGGATCTCCTTTTTGGGTCTCATGCAGAAAAGGACCTCTTAATAATACCACGCTACCTAAACCAGATTGGGATGCAGCTCTGTAGTGGTTCACAATGAAGCAGACGGCCTGCTTTGTCACTGCCAGCCCTGCTGAGCCTGCGAGGGACTGTAGTGTATCCCATGCCTGTTTTGCCTCCAAGCAGAGCTTGGTTTTCCTTATTAGTGTGGAGTAAATACAAGAGTAATAAAATGGGCAATTAAACTGGCCACTTTGGAGGATATGCTCATGCTTTGGCATGTCAGTCCTGTACCTCATGCACCCAAGGCTTGTTACTCATCATGAAATATTTTAACAAAAAAACCTCAGCTCTCATGTTACATCTGAATAAAACTGCATCAGATCATCAAGAATTCTGCTGTCAGGAACAAGACAAGAGCCTTCCGACACTCACTTGCAGCTGTCCCGGATTGCTGCAGCCCTTTGTGAAAAGCTGCTGCAGACAGAGTGTTTGGAGTTGGTTTGGGCCTTTATGAAAGATCTGTGGAGCAGTGTGCAGGGCTCTCCTGGCAGGAAACTGTTTGTCCAAGCCCAGGGACACGGTGCCGGCAGGAGCGGAGCGGCCCCGCTCCCAGCCCGAGAGTCTGTGGGCTGAGCCACGCCGGGGAGACAAGGCAGCGAGGGGCTCCAGCCCAGCTGCTTCACTGCCCTGCCCGCTCCATGGAGCTCTGCCGTGGGAGAAAGCCGACACCGGACGAGTCCCCGAGCTTCCATCAGCTGCTGGAACTGCTCCGTGACAGCTCCTGTTCTTCCGAGAGAGACCCCAGCGCCTTCTTGGAACGCGTGTCATGGGGGGATTCTGCTTGATAATAAACTGTTGGGGGTTTTCCACTTCCATCCATTAGTAATAATTTCCTATTGCTGGAAAGGGATTGTTGGCACACTTTAGAGGAGACAACTTATTGCACAATATCCTGTTTGAAGTTGTCTCAAACTGTGTGAGACAGATGGCTTCACACAGGAGCATCCCCAAGGCTGCTGAGGGGAAGGCACAGAGGAAGACAAACCCAGTATTTCTGAGGGAACTCCTTGACACCAACCCAAGCTGAGTTGTCAAACAGCAGACCTGATGTTTCGAGACATGGGCCAAAGGGGAAACCTTTCAGTGTGTTTGGTCCAGGCTGGGCTATGCTTGAGGCAAAGGTGTGTCAGTGTGTTGGATAATACTCTTTTCTTGACCTAGAGATGGGGCAACTGAGAGGTGTTTTAAAAACTTTTATTCTATTTTCAGTCTCATGAGAATGGTGAGACAATACAGATGTTATAATTCACGCCGTCACCATCAGAAGCCAGTTACTTCCTAATTATAATACATTATAAGCGTTTCTTGGTCTATCAGCCTTTTGCCATGCCATGTTGTAGATGCCTTGTAGCCAATTCTTTAAAAATACTCTTTGTGGGTCCCACTACAATGCATCTTTCATAGCTCTGTTTTTCTAAAATCTTATTTGCAAGGCCATCTTTTGAAACTTTTCCAGCTCCATTTCTCTCTCAACAATATCTGTCCTATTCCATGGAAATTTTTAAGTTAGCGTTTCTTGTCTCAAGATTTATATACAGATTCATACTGTGTGGGCCTTCTATTAGGTCCTAAAAACTTTCTACATATCCATTTCCCACATCAGTGCACTTGGCTCCTTCTCTCCTCATTGTGCCTGGCAAGCCCAGGAGCCCAGAGCTCCTGCAGAACCCATCACAGCACTCAGTGGGAGCAAACTTGTGTCCAGTCCTCACCCGGAGCTGCGGTGCCTGGCATTCCATCACTCTGGAATGAGGAACTGTTCCTGCTCTTTCACAAGGAGCTAAGGAGGTTTGGCCTTCAGATCAATTGTCTGCAGGCTCCTGCAGTGCCTGGTGCTGCTCCCTTGCCAGCGGCACCCCCGGCCAGGGGGGCACATCTGGGCTGCTGTGTCTGGCTCCGGGGCTCCCTGTTCTGGGCAGTGAGGAGGAGCTGCAGAGGCTCTGCAGGACTGACAGGATGGGCTTTGGGGCGGGCAGGAGAAGCTGAGGGACCTGGGCTGCTGGAGCTTCTGAACAGGAGGCCCAGGGCTCATCGTGAAAGTGCTCCAAGTATTCTTTCAGAGAATCCCAGAATCAGCAAGGGTGGAAGAGGCTATGGAGATCATCAAGTCCAATCCGTGCCCTGACACCACCTTGTCTGCCCTGGGCCTCCTCTCCTCCAGGATAAACAACCCCAGCAGCTCCCTCAGCCGCTCCTCACAGCTCTTGTGTTCCAGATCCCTCATCAACCTTATTGCCCTTCTCTGGACACACTCCAGCCCCTCCATGTCCTTCCTAAATTGGGGCCCCAGAACTGCAAACAGCACTCAAGGTGCTGCCCAAGGAGTGCTGAGCACAGGGGAAGAATCCCTGCCCTGCTCCTGCTGGCCACACCATTCCTGATCCAGGCCAGGAGCCATTGGCCTTCTTGGCCACCTGGGCCTACAGCACAATTCCAGCAATTTGCTGGCACAGAAAATTACCATCTGGCAATTTCCCAGTGCTGGCACATTCCCCACTCAGATCTGGTGTGCACTGCCAGTGCCCACATCTGGAAATTTTCCTCTTCTGGCACCACCCATATCCAGAATTTACTGGCAAAGAAAGCTAAAACCTGGCAATTTCCCCTTGCCAGCACTGCCCAATCTGGAGTTTGTTGGCAGCAGGATCCCAAGAAAGAAGGAAGGAAAGAAGGAAAGAAAAGAGGAAGGCATCCAGATCCAGTCATTCCTGGAGCCTGGAGCCTGAAATGGGCTGTTTGCTGGCACTGCCAGTGCCCTGATCTGGAAATTTCCCTATTCTGGCACAGCCCAAGAGCAGCAATTTGCTGGCACAGAAATCCAAAAGCCGAGGTGTCGCAGACATTTTTTCACAGAAATCCTTTCTTTCAGATTTCTGCCTCTTCTGGAAGGCAGAGGCCTCAGAAGAGAATGTAAACAATTGTTATCAGCTGCTGTGAAATGCAATAGGATGCACCTATTTTGACCTGTCATTGGTTCATGTTCCCATGTTTATAATTAAAGGCCAATCACAGGAACAAGCTAGGGACAGAGTCCCTGGACACAACTTTTTTATAGAACCTTTCTTTCTATTCTTAGCTTAGCAGCATCTGAAACTTCTCTCTCTTTATTCTATTTAGTATAGTCATAATGTATTATATATCATATATCAATAAATCCAGCCTTCTGATCAAGAAACAAGATTCACCGTCCATCTCTCACCCTCAGCGACCCACTCAGGTGCCAGTAATACCGAGGCAGCTTCCTGCTACTGGGTCTGCCACCACCCCCACATCTTGTGTTTCATGAAACCAGAACCCAGATTTGGAAATTTCTCAGTGCCAGCAGAGCCCAAATCTGGCAGATTTCTGTTGCTGGCAATGACTCCACCCAGATCTGGTGTTTGCTGGGACTGCCAGTGCCCAGATTTGGAAATTTCCTGATGCCTTCACAGCCCAGGTCTAGCAATGTGGTGTTAGCTAGCCTAGGAAGAGAAGTTCCTCAGACTGTGACTTTCCTTTTTCTTGGAACTGTTTAAACCTGCTCTGGACTGAAAACCCAGACATACACCGGCAGCTCACACCTGTGGCACACCGAGCTCTGGGACGCTGCATTCCAGCACCAGAGGGACTTAGAAGAGACTGAGGGAGCCAACTACAACCCACAAAAAGGACTTCCTGAATTTGCCATCTCTTCAGCACTGTCAGAGGTTTTATTTAATATTTATTTAATATTCATTTTTCATGCTTGTGAATACTTTACTTGTTAAATAGACTGGGTTTTTTTCACTTTTCTCAAGGGAAGTCTTTTCCTGAACTAGTAGGGGGAGAGGCCGCTTGAACTTGCTTTCTAGGCGGACCCCTTTTGGAGGTTTCCTCCCAAAATTTGCCCTCAGCCAGCACAAACAGTCATCATGAAAATTGTACCAGTGGCGTAATTTCCTGGTGGTAAATCTTGTGACAGAAGCTTGACCTTGTTCTCCATGAGAGATTCTTGGGAAGAGCAGACAGGAGAAGATTCCTGGAAAACTGAAACAGCTTTCCAGATGTGAAATGGAAATGAAAGAAACAATCCAAGATGTTTTCCTCTATTTATTTCTATGCTCCCCTTTTCCATGTTACACTACTTCTCCATCCCAGTAATTCCAGATGCACAGCACCTCTAAGATCAGTGACTTAGTGATTTTTAGACACTCTAAAATAGCATGAGCCACACACAGTTTTCCTTCCCCTGTTTTTACTGGAAGGCAACACTGGAGGTGTAAGTGCAGTGCTGGGGTCAGGTAGGAATCCTACCCCAAGGGAAGTGTCCCGACAGTGTTTGACCCTCGGCAAGGACAATGCACAGCAGCGAGCGAGGGGATCGCTGTGCCAGCGTGCAGGAGTCGGGGCTCTGCATGTGGGCTCAAGGCCGCAAAGTTCCCGTGTTTGGATAGACAGAGGGGCTGTCCCCGGGGCGTGCGGGGCTCGAACGTGGGGCTCGTGGGGCGAGTGGGGAACGGACACGGGGACGAACGGCCCCGGTGCTTCAGTTGCAGCGGTGGCAGCAGCAGCGGCGGCAGCAGCGGCGGTAGCAGTGGCAGAAGCAGCGACAAAACAGATAATTTAGAATGCTCTTTCTCTTTCTCTTTTTCTTCCTCTTTTTCTCTTTTTTACTCTCCCTTTCCCGCTGTCGGGCACCCTTCTCTCGGGGTCCCTTGCCCGGCGTCCCTCTCCTCTCCCCGCCTCCCTCTCCCCTTCCGGGCCGGGCCATGCCCCCGGCCCGCCCCCAGCCCCGGGCGGGGCTGCCCCGTGCCCGGCCCCGGCCGTCCCGCCATGGTCTCGCCTCCACCCGGCTCTGACCGTGCTGGCGGTGGCGTTGCCGGGCAAGCATCAGTGCCTTGGGCCAGGGCAGCATCGCCGCCCTTTGCCTCCGCCTGGTCTGAGCCCGGCCCCGGCCCTGGCCCCGGCTCCTCCCGGGGCCCGTGGAGGACACACGGAAATGAAATTTCCTTACGGGAATGGAAAAGGAATCTTGCGATTTCGATGGGAACCAAGAGAGGAAATCTTTGGTGCATGTCCCTGCCCTTGATGGCATGCCATTCCATTGATGGCTTTGACATTGGGAAAGATTTTTTCTTTTTTTGGTTGTTTTCTGAAGTGTCCATGCCATGTCCCTCATATCTTGCCCCCTAAGTTGGGTCTTTCTCCTTGACGTTTCCCCGTGCTTTTGCAAAATCTGTGAGCTTAGTTTTGGCATGTTTTGGTCCTTTGCACTGCACCTGATGTAATCCTGGGCCATTTTCTTAGAGTCACTAAATTTCCCAAGTTTTCTTTTTTTCTCCTCCACTTGCAATTCCTTTGATGGTGTCTCCATTCCAGCGTGTTTTTAGCTCCTTCTTTTCTGTTTTGGCCTTCAGTGGGGATCAATTTTGGCAAGCTTTGCTACATGTGCCTGCACTTGCTGGCGTATGGCCTGCCTGCATTTTGATGGCTTTGACTTTGGGAAAGATTTTTTCTTTTTTTGGTTGTTTTATGAAGTGTCCATGCCATGTCCCTCATATCTTGCCTCCTAAGCTGGGTCTTCGTCCTTGACTTTTTCCCCTGCTTTTGCAACATCTGTGAGCTTAGTTTTGGCATGTTTTGGTCCTTTGCACTGCACCTGATATAATCCTGGGCCATTTTCTTAGAGTCACTAAATTTCCCAAATTTTCTTCTTTTCTACTCCAATTGCAATTCCTTTGCAATGCAGCTGATTTCCTCACAGCTTATTTTTTGAAGACACTAAAATTCCCGTGTTTCTGCTTTTTTCAATTGCATTTCATTTGAACCTATCTCCTTTCCGGAGTGTTTGTAAGCCTTTCTTTTGGGATTCGCAAGATTCCTTTTCCCTTCCCGAAAGGAAATTTCATTTCCTTTTGGGAAGGGGAAAGGAATCTTGCGATTTCAATGGGGACCAATAGAGGAAATCTTTGGTGCATGTCCCTGCCCTTGATGGCATGCCATTCCATTTGATGGCTTTGACTTTGGCAACGATTTTTTTCTTTTTTTTCGTTGTTTTCTTAAGTGTCCATACCATGTCCCTCATATCTTGCCCCCTAAGTTGGGTCTTCCTCCTTGACTTTTTCCCCTGCCTATGCAACATCTGTGTTCCCTCTTTTAGCATGTTTTGGTCCTTTGCACTACACCTGATATAATCCCGGGCCATTTTCTTAGAGTCACTTAATTTCCCAATTTTTCTTTTTTTCTCCTCCAATTGCAAATCCTTTGATGGTGTCTCCATTCCAGCGTGTTTGTAAGTCCTTCTTTGCAGTGGGGATCAATTTTGGCAAGCTTTGCTGCATGTTCCTGCACTTGCTGGCGTATGGCCTGCCTGCATTTGGGAGGGTTTGACTTTTGGAACACTTTTTTTTTGGTTTTTTTTTTTTTTTTAAGCATTCATGCCATGTCCCTAATATCTTCCCCTCCAAGTTTTTCTTCCTCCTTGACTTTTTCCCCTGCTTTTGCAACATCTGTGAGCTTAGTTTTGGCATGTTTTGGTCCTTTGCACTGCACCTGATATCATCCCGGACCATTTTCTTAGAGTCACCTAATTTCCCAAATTTTCTTTTTTTCTCCTCCAATTGCAAATCCTTTGATGGTGTCTCTATTCTAGCGTGTTTGTAAGTCCTTCTTTTCTGTTTTGGCCTTCAGTGGGGATCAATTTTGGCAAGCTTTGCTGCATGTGCCTGCACTTGCTGGCGTGTGGCCTGCCTGCATTTTAATGGCTTTGACTTTGGGAAAGATTTTTTCTTGTTTTTCTTTTTGCTTTAAGTATTCATGCCATGTCCCTCATATCTTGCCCCCTAAGTTGGGTCTTCCTCCTTGACTTTTTCCCCTGCCTATGCAACATCTGTGAGCTTAGTTTTGGCATTTTTTGGTCCTGTGCAATGCAGCGGATTTCCTCACAGCCTACTTTTTGAAGTCACTAAAATTCCCGATTTTCTGCTTTTTTCAATTGCATTTCATTTTAACCTATCGCCTTTCAGTGTGTTTGAAAGCCTTTCATTTGGGATTCGCAAGATTCTTTTTCCCTTCCCGAAAGGAAATGAAATTTCCAATCGAGAAGGGAAAAGGAATCTTACGATTTCAATGGGGACTAATAGAGGAATCTTTGGTGCATGTCCCTGCCCTTGATGGCATGCCATGCCTTTTGATGGCTTTGACTGTGGGAAAGATTTTTTTCTGTTTTTGGTTGTTTTCTGAAGTGTCCATGCCATGTTCCTCATATCTTGCCCCCTAAGTTTTGTCTTCCTTCTTGACTTTTTCCCCTGCTTTTGCAACATCTGTGAGCTTAGTTTTGTCATGTCGGCCCCTGCCAGGCGTCTGAGCAGGGACGAGGAGGCAATGAGGCCCCAGGCCTGCAAGGGTCACTTGTCCCATCGTGGCCTCAGGCCCAGGCCCAGCAGCCATGGCCAAAGTGCTGCCCATGTTGGCTCTGGCAGGGCTGTCTCGCAGCTGCTGCCCATCCCTGTGCCCTGTGCAGCCCCGGCTGTCCCACGGTGTCCCTGCCCTGCGCCTCTGTCCCTGCAGGCTGTCGGCATCCCCCGGCTGCCCCACCTGGCCGGGCCCTTCCTTTGCTGACAGCTCTGCCTCCTGCCTGCCCCTGCCTGCCCACACAGAGCCTTGGGCTGCTCCAGGCTCCTGCTGGGGACGTGCTGCACCACAGCCCTGCCCTGCCAGGGAAATTCCTTTCTGCTGCTGCCCGGGCTGGGCCTCCCCAGCTGCCCTTGTGCGGGGTGCGGAGGTTCAGGGATATCACACCACAACCAATATGATCCAGTGAGGCCAAATTTATTATCCCTAAAAAGACTATATTTATAATAAATCTCTACTGTCCACGTGTCTCTAGCTAATACATGATTGGTTAATCCTAGTTGTTTACACATCTAAAAGAGAATGCTGATTGGATCACCTAATTTTTCACGCATCTTGCTGTTGTTTTCTGGCCCACTCATGGTTCAATGTTTTCCTTCTTTCCCAAGCTTGCTGTCAAACTTGCTGAGTCCTGATGACTCTTCTTGTATTTTTCTCAAGGATATACCAACCCCATTTCTGAATATGTCCATTATCCATTGTTTGTGAATGTGTCCGTTGTCCATTAGTACAAGCAGGTTGGATTGTGCATCGGCTGAATATGGCCCTTGTCTAGCAAGAACTCCTCAATCTGCAAAAAACTCTCAACAGTTCCCCGGTTTTGTTTTTGCACAAGCCAGACTGATTTAAAAGCACGCTCAATTATTTTCTTCACAGCAAGGCACTACAGGCAGAATTGAAAAAAGAAGACAAAGTATCATTATGCCAAAGGGTACTAAATCCTTGAGCCAGCCTGTTATTCCCCAGGATTTTAGCCACTCATCAAAAGAATTCTCAACCACTGTGAGCTTTTTCATGTTCTCCTTAAGCAATGACAATTTCTCGTCAGTAGATCCAGAGTGGTCAGAGAGATTCATGCAACACATCCCTTCAAAATCTTCACGCTCATCTCCTTGTGCTAGCAACAAAAAATTTATAGCAGTCCTATCCTGTAACACAGCGTGGTGTATGCTACCTACATCAGTGGTAAGCTCGTTCCGGATTGCAGATGTAATGTTAATTTGTTTTCCTGTCCAACAAGCCAATCGTTTGAATGATGTAAGGGCCTGTGATGAAGCTAATCCTGGTGTAAAAAGTGATGCCAGGATAACCGAAGGCCAATTCCACAATTCTACATTATCCTTGCAGTCTGAGCCTAATAGATGCTCACTACATTTTGGACGTTGGAATTTGTGCCTGATGTCTAGCATCTGTTGAATGCTAGGGGCAAACAGTGTCAATTTCCCAAATTAGCATGGTCCTCCTAATCCTTTCTGAGGAATTGCAGGCCAAGTTTTATCTCCACCAAAGAGAAACAAAAGTAGAAAAAAGTTATTGCAGAAGCTATTGTAGAAGGGACTCTTCTCTCCAATGATGTAGAAGCTTTTCTTGTAGTAACTAATGCTGCAAGTAGAGTTTGAGAACCTTTTGATTGGAAGATTTTAGAAAAGATGAGAGCTGCATTTTCACAATTTGGTTGAAAATGCCAACTTGCACAGTCACTTCTGCAGTATATTTTTCCATCTAACGCATTAATTCCAGCTGATGTGCATACCCTAATAAGACTTAGAATGCCACCCTATCAGCAGGTGATGTTTCATAAAAGCTGGGAGGAAAAGTGTGCTCAAGAGGCTGCAAGAGCTAGAGTGCAGGGTGATCCTCTGTATGGTTTAACAGCACAAGAGTTACTTGGCAAAGGGCCCGGGGCTACTGCCACTGCCCAGGCTAGGAGCATTGATCAAGTCTTACAGATGAGCCAACAACTAGCATGTAATGCATTTCTTGCACTTCCAGATAAGTTACACACTATGTCTTTTACACAGATTTGTCAAAGAAAGAATGAAGACTTTGATAAATTTGTAGACAAATTACATGAAGCTATCGATAATCATTCTGATTTCAATTCAGACACAAAGATACAATTGGATGGACTTTGGGATCATTTCTCCATTCCAAATGGCTTTACCCTCTTTCCCAGTCAAAAGAGCCTTCCATCTCTTCCAAAAATTGCCTGCTGAAACTCTTCTGCTCCCATCCAAATCAGTTCACTACTCCAGCATAACCCTTGAAGCACGGACAGATGACCCTTCAACTAATTATAGTAGAAAAGAAGGGTATTTATTGCAGCCCTGGTCACATGTGAACTAGTTTCCAGAGACATGTGCAAGGAGTTGCAGACTCCTGCTCTCTATTTCTACAGAAAAGGATTTACATTAGGTTTCTAAGGACCCAAAATACATCCAAAATACATAATTATTACCTGCCTGCTTCGCATTTTTATCAGCTGAATATCTATTACAGCTGTGCAATTGTATTCCCTTAAGTGGATTGGTGGGATTTTGAAATGAGGGAGTGGTTGTATGGGAGGAAGAAAGCAGTCTTCCTCATGGTGAACTCTCCTCCCATGGCCAGTTGGCAAGACCTTTTGACCTGCTGCTCATGGTCCAAGCCTCTCCTAACTGTTCAATTATTCTTAAGGCAAGGTCTTTCTATGGTCTCAGCTTCTTCACAATTGCTTCCTCTATCCCTGTCACTCCTAGCTTTATGTTCCTAATATATTTGGTACTCTTTAACTAAGGCACATGATTTCTGCTACCTGTATTACTAACTTAGCTTCTTACCTCATTTTAAAATCTTAACTAAAATATGCAATCTTCTACTATCCCAATTCTCTTCCCAGCTGGGCCCTCGACCCATCTGCACTTTTCAATTTTCCTCATTACATTTTCAGCTAAGCCCTTGACTCACCTCAGGCACATCCCTGACTGCCTCTCTCCCAGCAGCTCAGAGCTGCATTGCACAGCGCTTGCTGTGCACCACAGAGCACAAAGCAGGCTGGCCTGCTGGGCCTGAATATTTCTGCCAAACACTCTGCATCTCACACCTTTGCTCTGGCTCAGTGCAGAACTGCAGGGTTGCAGGCGCTTCCTCCCAGAGGTGCGTGAGGCGCTGGCTGCTGCAGATGGGCCCTGCCAAGCTGTCCCTGCCTCACGCTGGCCTCGCTTCCCTGGCACAAGTGCCGGGCCTGAAGGAGCTGCCCTGTGCTCCAGCCTGCCGAGCAGCCCGGCTCCCTGCCCCGGTGCCCAGAGTGCTGCACACACTGCTGGCCTTTGCCAGGAGTCGCAGGGCAGCCGGCGGAAGAGGAGGAATCCTCAGGCAGCCCAGCGGCCCGCGGCTGCCCTTGGCCTTTCTCTGCTCCTGGGCACGCTCCAGACGGCCATGGCCCCCAGGCCGGGCTGTGCCCAGCACGGCTGCGCTTCCCCTCGGCAGCAGCCAGCTGCCGCCTGGGCTCTGAGAGCGGAGGATTCGCCCGCTCCCAGCAAGAGGCACCCAGGGCCCGGCTGCTGCCTCTTGCAGCTCCAAGGGCCTCCTTCCAGCCTGCCTCTGCCGGGGCTCAGGCTGCTCCGGCCTCTGCCGGGGCTCTGCTGGGGCTCCAGCCCGGGCAAGGCCGGGCCCGCTCTCACCTCACAGGCGCTGACAGCTCTGCGCCACAGGAGACCTTCCCGAGCACCCTCTCTGATCTTTCTGCTTTCTCACTTGAGCAAGGCTCTCCTCCAGCCAAAGAGATTATTGCATTTAGGGATACAAATCCAAGTGGCAGGAACCCCATTGCTCTCCAGTCACAGCTGAAGGCCTGCATCTGCACAAGATGTTTGGGCTGCCTCATTCTTCCTTTGGTTTTGCCTTCAAATGCCATTGCCCTTTCTGCCTCAACTAGAAATACCACAGCTGTGCCATAACCAGCCAGTGGGTCATATTCCAAAGGCAGTGCGGTCTGGAGAGGATGAATGAAGAAGAGCCCTCCTCACTTATGAAACCATACAAAAAGAGCCATATGTGTGACTTAGTACCAATAAAAAACAATTGGTAATTCAGAAAAAAATGTTGAATATTCTGAAGGGGTCAGAAGGAGGAGAATCTTCCAAGTGAGTTGATGTTTCAGAAACTTTATTAATTACAACTCTAATCTATAATTCTATACTACAAATCTCTTTAGCAACCTTACTCTACAATCCTACTCTAAATTGGTAACAGAGATAACATCTTGACATGATTCCTATGTTCTCGTCTCCTAGTGTTAGGGTTAGGTTTAGGCTTAGCCTTAGGCTTAGTCTTAGGTTTAGGCCTAGGCTTAGGCTTAGGCTTAGACTTAGGATCAGGTTTGGGTTTAGGTTTAGGCTTTGGCTTAGGCTTAGGTTTGGGGATAGGGAAAGGGTAAGGGAAAGGGTAAGGGATAGAGATAGGGATAGGGTTAGGGTTTGGGTTAGCATTTAAGGTTAGGGTTAGGTTTTAGGTTTAGAGTTTAGGGTTTGGGTTATTCGTCTTCTTCACTGAGTTGATGACTTGTGCCAGGATGAATGGTGGCTTGGCTGAAGTTACAAATGGATGCTGTCCACCGGAAAAAAAAAAAAAAAAAAAAAAAAAAAACAAAACAAAGAACAGTGTACCATTACTTTCCAAGCTCATTACTTCAGGGACTCAATCAGGATACATCAAGTTCCTGGAAAGACCCAGAAAGAGGAGCAATGGGACCATCTGCTCCCCAGCCATCCCCAATGTGCAAGACCTTGCCATCACAGGCAAACCTGGCCCAGAATCCCACTCATCTGTTTATTGTGATGTCTTCATCATGCTGGGATTTTTGCCCTGCCAGCGCTCTAGAAATGGCGCTTTCTGTCCCTGGGTTTTCTTCCTTTCAGGAAACTCCAATGACTCACATAGGTCCCTGCCTTTGAAAGACAGGCACTGTGCTGATTCCCACAGGGACAGAAAGCAGTGTCTGCCTTTCCATGCCCTGCCCCTCGTGTGCTGGATGGCACCTTCCTTCCCAGCAGGGCCAGCCCAGTGGCACTGGGCCCTGCAGTTCCCTCTCTGCCACACAACCTGCCAGTAACCCTGGCACAGTTCCCGTCTGCTTGAGCGCGCCAGGCAGCAGATGGGCCTGGGACAAGACCCTCCCAGCTGTCCCTGTTTGCATGGCAGAAACCTCTGAGGGTGGGCTGGGGGGCACCAACCAGGGCCCCTCAGAGGCTCACAGGGAGCCCCCCACAGCCCCTCCTGCCCACAGCCAAATCTCTGACCCCTAGGCTGGGACTGGCTTCCTTGGGTTCCTCCACTACCATTTCATGTCTCTGTACGCTGCATTGCTCTACTTCAATTATTTTGCCCTTAGATAAAGCAGAACACTCCACAAAATCACAAAAGAGGGCAACAGACACAGTCAGAGGACAGAGCACCTCTCCTCACAGGAAATGCAGAGGGAGCTGGAGTTATTCAGTTTTGTGAAGAACAGGCCCCAGGGAGACTTTATTGCCACTTTCCAAAACTTCACAGTGGCTTTGAAGAAAGTGCGGGACATCTTTTTTAACAGGGCCAGTTACAATAGGATATGGACAACTATTTTTAAACACTAAGGGCATCTAATGAGAGTAGGTCTAAGGAAGAACTTGTGTACTCAGAGCATGGTGCCACCCTGACACAGCTTGCCCCAAGAGCTTGTAGGTGCCCCATCCCTGAAACCATTCCGGCTCCGGTGGCAACGGGCTCTGAGCAACCTGATCTCTTTAAAGATGTCCCTGCTCATTGCAGGACACTTGCACCAGAGGACATTTACAGGGCCCTGCCAGCCCAGCCCAGTCTAGGATTCCTCACCATTTTCATTTGAAGAGCAGCAAGAGTGGAGGTGAGGAGGAAGGGGGCTCATCTGCTGCCTTGGGCTTGAGTGGAGGAGGAGCCCATCCCTCAGAGCCTGTTTCACCTGCAGCCCCTTCACATTTTACCTGCAGGAGCTCCTTGGCAGACCAGCGCTGCTCCTCGTCTGTCTGCAGGCAGCAGCTCAGGAAGTCACGCAGCAAAGCCGAGAGGAGCTTGGGCTGCCGCAGCTGTGGAGTCCCTACTGTGGCTATCAGGTATGTAGCCTGGAGAGAAAGGAGACACCAGGCTCCACCTCCTGCTTTCACATCTCTAAGGCTCTCCCAGATCCCTTTGTTTAACCTCTGTTCTTCAGTGGCAGTTTCTGCCCTGGCACAGACCCAGAGATGACTTTCCTTTACCAACCAAAAACCCAAACCCCGATGCAGCCACAGCTTTTCCACCATCCTGCAGATCTTGCCTTGGCAGCTGATTTCATTGCCTGACCTAGTTAGTGGGAACTACATCAGCAAAAGGACATTTGCTTCTCTGAGGATTCATGCCAGCTTGAGATGGTTTTTGGAAGAGGGACTTTGCTACACTAACTAATTTCAAGGGTTAGTACATGAAAGGCATCTCTGCAGTGCTTGTTGGTCCTTTAAGCGCACGTGCCCTAGAACAAAACTCATCAAGCTTTTTGTGCTGTTCTTGAAAACAATGGGAATTGGAAGAAAAGAAAGGAAATCCATCAGTTAATACCCAGGTAGGGAAACAAACATTTACAATCTCCTCTTCAACACAGACACATTAAGATGCCTGCACAAATGTATTGGGATGAAAATGCCTGCTTGGGCACACAGGAGCCACTTGCAGCTCCGTCTCTCAGCAGTCTGAAAATTTCAGCTTCCCATTTTTGCAGCCAAAGAAAAATTGTCTAGGTCAGAAGAAGGAGAGGTTCCATCCCTATGGACACCCTCTAGTCATTTGGCTGCTCAAGTCAATGCATTAATGGTAGGCCCATGCCAGAAAGTGCCAGGAAACAAACAGGAGGTTTTGGCAGGCTCTCCACATCACCAGGCTCTGGCTTGGTGACGTGCAGAATGTTGCTTGGGCTAGGAGAGAAACACGGTCACTGAGTGTTTCAGCAGCACTGCACAAGAAGCAGAAGAGACTCTGTGCATTACACCCTCATGCCCATGTTTTCCAGTGAGAAGAAACTGCACACAGGGTTAGGTTCCTCTCTAAAGACCACGGTTTTAGAAACTTTGTTGGGTTTGGGTTTCCTTCCTTCATTTCTGGAAAGATAACAACACTTTTAAGATGCTTTTCCCCTGTTATTAAGGCCATCTACACAGACAAAAGAACTGGAACCACTAACCCAAAGGAAAGTGTTGAGTGAGAATGGAGTTTGTTTGGAGTTTGTTTGCAGGTGGTAAGGCTTGAGTTCCCCCACTGATGCAAGCAAAAGTACAGCAGATGCTGATGTGTTGCAGGGACATTTGTAGGAGGGGACCTTGGTGGAAGTAGTTGCAGCAGATGGCAATGGGATTTTGTCCAGTGGCACACAGGACATGGGACAGGTGAGAAAGACAGTGGGATCAGTGAGTATTTGCTCCTTACCGTGCCAGAACTTTCGCCCATGTAAGGAGGTTCTTGTTCTATCATTTCAATTCCCACAATTCCAAAAGACCATATGTCCACTTTGGGGCCATATGGTTGACCTGTCACCACTTCAGGCGCCATCCACCAAGGAGTCCCGGTTACCGAGCACCGTCTGCTCTGCTCAGGGCTGAGCTGAGTAGCGAGGCCAAAATCAGCTGAGGAGAAAACAAAATACTGGTTTTATCTGAATTCTGTGCAATTAGGAAAGCAAGCAAAAGAATTCCCCAGTAGAAGCTTGAAATTGCTCTGTTGAATCTCCTGGCATTGGCGACTTTAAAAATCCCCCCATGTTTTACACTGTCTCTAGCAGTGGCTTTTGTTCTTTGGAAACTTTAGACTCGTAACTCCCTCCCTCTGGAAGGGACCCACACAGAGCAAGGCCACTCTTGACTGCTTGTGGCTCCTTCTACCTCTGTGCACGTTGCAACTGTGCCCTCAGCTCGCAGCAGGGGTCCCTGCACTGCCACCAGCACCATTTTTGGGGAGCTGGCAGTCACGCCAAGCAGCCCCACAGCCACATCCCTGGAACGCTGCACCTGACCAAGAATATACTGACCCAGTTTGACAGAACCGTCCGTTCTGAGAAGGATGTTGTCACTCTTCACGTCTCGATGGATCACATCGTTTGCATGAAGAAAATCCAGTCCTTGCAGGCACTGAGCGAGAAAACAGAAACAGAAGGGCAAAAATGAGTGGTGTGATTTCATCACACAAGAAAGGAAACAAAGAATCTAAAAGATTCCCTCTCCAGGGGAATGGGGAGTAATGGCACAACAGTCATGGCCACTGAGAGGAAGAGCTTGCTGCTCCAACACTTGCAGAGCAGGACCTTTCTGAGGAAAGGCACGTCAGCTTTTGAAAGAGCAACAGCACCTGCTGTTGTAGGCTGTCCCCTGCCAACCAGCCAGGATGACTCCTGCTGCAGCGCATGTGCTCAGAAGCAAAGAGCATTCTGGCTGCACTCCTATCCTTTTTAGCTGAGCACTGAGAGAAACGAGTCTCTCTCTTCTTTCTTTGCTCTTTGTTTCAAATCCTGCCACCAGCACCTTTGCTTTTACAGGCAAGGAATGCAGTGAAGACAGACTCCAGGCAAACATTTAGAGAGGCAAGGAGGAGAACAGCAACTACAAATACAAGAGACAGAGCGAGAATACAACAGCAGGAGATAAGAGTACTGGCACTGAGTACAGGGAGTGCAGGGGCACTGGCAGGCCTTTCACTTGAGATGCTTTTACTTGCCCATAGCATAGCAGCAACACAGAAACAAAGCTCGGCACAGGAAACCTCTCCTGTTCTGAGCCCCTGTTTCCCAGACAATCCTGCCCAAGCCCTTGGAAACACAGATGGCATTGCTGACCTCCCGACTGATGGCTGCCATCTCATCTTCAGACAGGCAGGTCTGGCTGACGATGTCGCTCAGGACACCTCCATCCATGTACTCTATAACCAGCAAGAGTTCCTCGCCCAGAAGGTAGCTGAAAGAAGGAAACAAGGGGGTAGAGATGAACATGCATGGCTACGTTGATTTTTTGCTTCCAGGTTTCTTATTTCCAGATGCCTTTGTGACAAGGACAGAATCAAAGGAATAGACATTCCCTCTTGGCTGTGCATTATTTGCAATCTGTGCAGTCTCATAGAGAAAGACACATCTGTGAAAAAGGAGATGTCTTAGATGGGCAGCAAATGAAAAGTGCAGTTTAGATACAGCCCAGATATAAAACATGCCAGGCATGGTGTTTCTGGAAATAAGCACCTAGTCTTCCTGGCATGCATAGCAATGGCAAAGAGGGGCAACAATCCAAGGGAAATCCACTTTAGGATGGTTCATCTGCACTTAAGAAACTTTAAAAAATCAATCCCAAATAAATGTGGAGGCAGTGAACTTTGAGGCTATTGAGTTAGGAAGATACAGCTGATCCAGGTTTTGAATAATTTTGGAGTAATTATCAAACTAGGTGTGCCAGGGAAGACTCATGCAGACAAGATGCACTCTCTTCTCATCCATTGGAGATGAGTAGAGAAATATGAATAAATAAAAATTAACAGCTTTACTTGCTGCCACTGACCAAAGTGGGTTTTTAACCTCTCATGTTTGCTTTATGTAAACACACATCCATGGGATAAGACCATGACCTCTCACCTGTCTAAATAATTCACAACATTGGGACTCCTATACGTCTTCATGATCGTTATTTCATTAAAGGTTAGCTCCTTCCTCCTCACTCCTTGAAGATTTATTTTTTTTATTGCCACCTAAAATGACATTGAAAATCAGGAACTTGAGGGGTTGGTGGCACGAGACCACAAGGCACGTGGAGCGAGTGATTTTGCAATGACACAGCTGAGCTGTGCCAAACTGCCTTGTGATTAGGCACTGCAGTAATCAGGAACTGACATTCCAACAGCCCATTTCTCTGCTCCCTTGGGAGCCAGTTACAGGACACGTGGGGCCACTGACATTTTGCCTTGACCACTTGGTAACAACGGTGTCTCAGTTATCACCCACAAACCTCTGACCGCACTCTCTGCTGCTTTGTTTGGGACTCAGAAGAAGGAATCCATGCCTTAATACTCTGTGGATACATCTTGTGATATGGGCAGGGCTTAGGGCTTTCAAGGACGCCTTGCAGATCTCTCCCTACGTGCAGTTCCCTAGTGCAGCACTGCAGGTGGCTAAGGAACCGCCAGGAACTTTCAGATGGATTTGCTGGCAGCCAGAAATGAGAATTCAGGACTCTGAAGCTGTAGCCCCAAAGAGCAGTGAGGTGCTCGCAGGCACCACCTTTGTTTTAGCAATGGAGAGCGAGTGAGCGCGTCCTTCTCTGAAAGGAACCGCTGCCCTCCGTGCCTTCCTTCCGGCAGCTGAGGAGGACAGAGTCCCAAATGTGTTCTGTGGGCTGGCACCAGTCTGTGCTTCTTGTGCCTTTTCAGCACAGCTCTGCCCAAAGCTCCAGCCACAGCTCACACCAGAGGGGAAAGCCCTCGAGTGCAGCAGAGCCTGCAGGGGTTGTTGACATTTACCTCTCCTCCTGTGGCACTGTCGAGTGCTCTGTAAACATGCCCAAAAGTCCTAGAAAAAAAACAGAAGCAGAGAAAGGAGAAGCTGTTTAGATCTTGCAGTGAAAGCCAGCCCACACAGGAGATCTCTGCTGCAAGTGTCAAAACCTGCAGGATGCAGGAGGGCTCTGCCAGAAGGGAGATGATGCATTTTCCTCTCAAGTGCATGGGCACTGGGCCTGTTCCTGAAGCACTGGGGTCCAATTTCTAAAGGGAGTTTAGTCTTTCCTCTTGGGTTTCACTGTCTAAACAGTGTGGTTCCTATCCTGACCACAGAGTGTTTCCCTCTTCAAACCAGGGGAAAGAATTGTTCCTGGGAACTGTGGGAACTGTTATCTCACAGCTTTGATAGGGCATAAGTTGCTTTTTCAGGCAAGCAAGTTACTTCTCTTTTCATTAGTGTGCCAGTATGATTTTGAGACACACAAAAAATGCTAAAGAAATTAACACAGAGCTGTCCCACACTTGAGAGACAAGGAGACCTTCCAGGTCCTGTTGCTTGATGCAGGCAAGACCTCGGTAGCAAGGCATCTCTGACAATGCCTTCTGAGCCCACTCACAAATTCTGAGCAGCATTGAGAGACGGGACGATCTATCCCCAGTGTGTGATCATCTTTGCAGCTGTCCTGACTTCACGCTGGATAGACATTCCACCCCAAACACACCTGGCCCACGGTTGTGCAGGAGTAACTGCTGTTGGACTCACCCGCTGCCAATATAATTCAGATGTGTGTATTTCATCAGGGGATTTTCAGTGGTGTTCACCATTCTCCCTGAGGGAAACAAAATGCAAGATGCTGACTTTAAAGCAGAGATCCCAGCTTCCAGGAGATACAAAAGGCAGCCCCAGCGCCTGGAGCTCTGAGCCCTTTGTGGTCGGCTGGGTAACAACAAGCACAACCAGGCAGACAGCCCTGCAGCACAGGTGGCCAGCACAGAGACTGATTTGTACAGTCTTTTGAAGAGTTCTCTTGACAGGAAACAAAGCACAGGGACATACAATCCCAGGAGAGGAGGACATCTACCCCACCTTTCAGCAGTTTGCCAAAGGAATGCCTTCCCATTTGTAAACCAGAGCAGCTCCAGCTGTAACTGATCCTGACGGGGCTTTCAGCATCAGGACCCTGACCTGTTTGTGAGCAGGCTGAGCTCAAAGATGCCCCTCTCCCAGCTAAGGAAGGCTCCAGCCTCTGCAGTCCCTCCAGCCCTCAGGGACAGGGCAGCGACCACAACAAGGCTGGCAAAGCCCCAGCATGAGCACTGACAGGCACTGATGGGAAGAAGCCAGAGTGAGCCTGAGCCCCAGACAAGCTGTTGCCCCCATTCAGGACACAACAGGATGGGCTTTGAGATCAGCCACACCGAGGCACACATCAGTGCCCTTTTTGTCCCAACAGGTGATGGCAGACACAGAATCCACTGGGCTCTGGTCTCAGCCCCACCAGGTCTCTTATCTGAGAGCACAGCACTGGCAGCTGTTACGGGCAAGAAGCAGATTCATTGGGTTGTGCTGCAGAATCACAAAGGGCTTGATGTGTTTTCCTAGAGACTGATCTGAGCAGGGCCTGGGCCAATGGGTAGGATTCTAACAGTCATGGGAAAGAGTGGGAATCAGGTATGGAAAAGTGCCATGCATCTGAGGGATATACCATGGCTGGGCTGGAGGCTCTCTCCTGAGAAATGCCTGCAGTACAGTTTTATCTGATCACGCCACTTGGATGTGTCTCCTGGACACATCTTGATAAGCATAAAACTAGAAGATTAAATAAAGTTTGTTATCAAAGTCTCTGTTTTTTCTATGGCGGCACATGGAAAATACCTTGTGCTCTCTATTTGTCCTGTAACCTGATGTTCTTTCAAAGTAGTTCTTATTGACAAAAAGATAGCATTCTCATGAAAATAAACTGCAGGTGTAGTAGTGGTAACAGTAACAGTCATAAAATGACATCATTAAAACGTGGGGTAGAAGGCCTCCTTCGGGATGGAGAAAAACACAACAAAAAACCCCCACCAAAAATGAACAACAGAAAAGCAATCCCACCCCACCCCCCCACCCCCCAAAAAAATGCCCAACCAAAAAGACAAAACTCCAAAGTCAGTCCATTTCTGTGAAGTTTTTTTGCTGTGATGACTGATTGGAAGTCAGGAGTCTAAGGAGAATTTAGGAAGCTAAAAATTCTGTTCAGTTTGGCCACTAGCACACAGGACTTGCCTAGATCATTTGCTAGGTCACAGCCTTCTGCTGATCCAAGAACAATCCCTGCTTCAGCCTTTAGCAGAGAGGGAAGCTCAGGCAAACCCAAGCCAGTCCCAGGTGCCCTCAGAGGCAGCAGGAACACCCAGAGCTCTCTCGCTGCCTCGGAGCACAGCACTGCCTCTGGGGAGTCCTAAATGGCCCTGTGACACCGAGCTCAGGAGGAGCATTTGGTACAGCCCTGCTGACACCTGCACACAACACACTGTCCCTCAGATAAGAAACACCCCAGACGTACCCAGCAGCTCCAGGTACTCCTCCTCAATCTCCTGTTCCCAGGATGTGCCCCAGCCTGAGTTCCCAGGTTTCACAGAAGGGCTTCCTCGAGGTGATGCTGCTGCAGCAGCAGGTTCAGAGCCCATGATGTGCTGGACCTGGAGCATTTCTGGTGGGCACTGTTCCTGTGCCTCACTCCTAACTTGGGGTTCTTCATTGCCACACATTCCCTGCAAGTCTTCGCAGGCTGCCCGGTGAGATGTCAACACTTGCACCTCAAGTCAAACAGAACAAAGCAGTCAGACACTACAGCTTGTCTCTGTCAGCCAGGAGTCATCGACTGTGAGGAAAGGCAAAGAACAGACTGACAGGGGATACAACAGCTTGTTTCAATCCTCCATCTGGGTCACCAAGTTCCACTGTAAAAACACCTCAAGAAAAAAGGAGAGCAGGAACAGGCCAGCAGGAATCAATTTGGATGACTGCTGACCAAAAGGCCAAAGGACAAGTTTCACTGTCCAGGGCAGATGTTGAGATTCAGCACACCGGGAAATGTCCTTCAGAGTGACTGTGATACACACACTACAGCAGCATGGCACTCAGAGGCATGGCCCCACTCCCTGCTGCTCTGCACTGGAAAGGCAAGAAGGGCAGAAACCACCAGACTGGTGACTGCAGTGGCTGCATCCCTCTTTCACTCACTTGGTTTTGCAGAGACTGACGGAAGTGATTAAGTTTCTCTCTGATGATTTTCATTTCTTCCTCCAGCTGCCTATGCCTTGCCTTGATCATACTGTGAGCTGTCTGAAGCTCTGCATCCAGCTGTTCCTTCATGTTCTCTAATAAACAAAAGAGAGGACATATCATGAGTGGAGTGGCTGCCACTCTTTCACTCACCTGGTTTTGATGATCACCCCTCTGCTGATGGAGATTCTCCTCTTGAATTCTTCCCATGTCTTCCTTGTTCTTTCTCTTCACTGCCATGATGTCACT
This sequence comes from Ammospiza caudacuta, assembly GCF_027887145.1. NCBI lineage: Eukaryota > Metazoa > Chordata > Aves > Passeriformes > Passerellidae > Ammospiza > Ammospiza caudacuta. The sequence continues at coordinate 1,368,334 of NC_080614.1, read as the reverse complement.
CTGAGCTTCGGGCAGCTCTGCTTGTGGCTCTGCCTTGATGTTCTGTACACACAAAAGCAGAGCAAGGGACTGAGAGCTGCCATCAGGCTCAGCTTTTTTCCTCTTGCAGCCTCAAAATCACATTTATTCAGCCCCTTCTTTCTGCTTCCCTCCCCACATCTGCCTCCATTGCAAACCTCCTGTCCCAGGGCTGATCTCTGCAGATTGCAAGGCTCTGTGCCTCCATTGCCTGTGGGACTCCTGGCCTCCTCAGTCCCAAGAGCTCTGGTTTATGCCCCTCTCCCTGCCCTTCCCTCTGTGGCCTGGCCAGTCAGGCTTACCTGGCCATTCTCCTGTGGCTCTTCCACCTGCTGCCTGAGCTGCTCTTCCTGCCCTCGGGCTGGGAACAGCTCTCCCTGAGTCTGGCATGGCAGCTCAGATGAGGCAGTGTGCTCCTGCTCTTTCTCTAGAAGCACCTGCACAGAAAGCAAGAGAAGATGGGTTTCAACTTCCCATACGCCCTTTGTGGGCCAAGACTCACAGACTGCTGGGCTCACACGTTCCCAAAGCACTGTGCTGCTGCTCTCCTGGGTCGTTCTCTGCCCGAGGGGAGGCACAGATTCCAAAGTGACCCTGGCCCTACAATCAGGGGCCATCTGGGACTGAAGCTCCAGCAGCCTCTCAGGCAGCTGACAGGGAAGGGGTGGCATTTCTCAAGGGTCTGGTGAGGGCCTCCCTCTGCTTCCGCCGTGTCCTGTTTGTCTTTCAGTAGTGACTGACTCCCCGCCCTGTGCCACAGCTCCATCCTGGCTCTGCAGGGGCTTCCTGGGTGAGCTCACTCCTTGTGAGAGACACTTCTGGAGTTCACCTTCTCTTCAGGCCTGCACCAGCATTCCTCCTTCCTGACATCCACACTCTTGTTAGAAAACCGGGTCATTCAGGAGATAAGGATGCATGCAAAGGTCTCTGATGGAAGTCAGAGAACCTCTATGGCCACCTCAGTATATGGAGGAGGACCAAGGTGTTTCTTCTCCCTCTTTTGTCAACGGAGAATTCTGACCAGCAGTAACAGAGTTTCTCATAAGGCCCCATTAACGAATGCACTTACACAGCCCTGGGGATGCCAGTGAAGGAAACCATGTGCCATGTATGGCATGGCATGTATGACCAGAGTCACCAGACCCCAGCTACAGCATGGGATAGTTCCATTCCCTTAAGACATGCAAAAATTTAAAGGACAAATGAAGGCTTCAGGTGAGAAAAGGCTGGAGTAGGAAAACATGAGGGGAAAAAACAACCATCTCTGGAGGGGGAAACATCTCTGCCTGCTCAGGATCAGTCAATGGAACTTGTCTCTAATTCTCTCCTAAATAGATGCCTTTGCATCTTCCACTGCTTTGGAGCAGAGCCAGGAAGATTAAAATCGATAGATAGACAGATCTCACTTTTATCATCTCTCTTTACTGTGCTGTAGTATTTACATTCTTTGAATGGAGAGAGATATAATTCTCTCTCCTAGGTTTTTTCTAAGGGAAGGTAGTGAGAAACTCATAGAAGGAGAGAAAACAATTATTATCCCTACTTGCTGTTCTTGTTTTTGAGTACATGAAGAATGTGTTATAGTGATTGTTTACAGAAAGTGATTTGTTAATTGGATTTTAGAGATAGTTGTTTAGACTGATTAGATAATTAGATAAAAGGCTGTGTGGAGACAGTCACGAGTTTTTCTTTCGTATGTTTTCAGTATAATATCTCTTTAGTATAGTTTTAATATAGTACTAGTGTAATATAACATAGCTTAATAAAGCATTTGTTTAAACTTCTAAATCATAGAGTGAAAGCACATTTTTCGCCACGTGGGGGTCACCCTGAATCAATCCTGTCCTTTCTGTCGCTACACACATCAGCACTCGGCAGCAGTGCCCCAACCAGCAGCCATCCTGAACTTGCTCTCCTGTTGCTTCAGTAACCCACACTCTTGGGGAATCTGGAGCATGTCGGTCCTTATGGAATGCAATCAGACCCAGAGCATTGCACTGGGAACGGCTCTCTTTGTGCATCTGTGCTCGGGCAAGTTCTTTGCTTGGACTCGCCCACACTGATGGTGCTGAAGTGGCTGGAATCAGAAATGCAGCCCAGCCCCTCTCAGCTCCTCTAATCTCTGAGCACCAGCTGGAATGCAAGGGCATTGATTTCCTACTCAGTTCCCAAACACAACACACACTGATTCCCTGGGCAGCCAAAACACACGGGAGCCGTTTACGTGAAAAGGATGGGCAAGCCCTACTGGCTGGTCTGGCACCAGAACAGCTCGTTCTGCACCAACATCCCTGCCCCAAACGATGTGTTCTTGTGCAAAAATACTGCATTGTCCAGAACTGCCCCCTTGAAAACTGAAATTCTAGCAGAATTTCTGCCAGTGCTGTAAAAGGGTAGGAAAGACTGAGAAAAAAGCTCCCTTGCTCCCTGGAGAAGGAGAAATTGCACAAGGCTTCTCCTTCTAGCAAACAAACAAATCAACAAAATATGAAAGCGTTACCCACACCAGTGTCTAAAGCACTTGGATGCAGTGAAGGGATGTTTGGCAGGCAAACAGCCCTCGTGCTGAGCATTGGCTCTATGGATCCAAGGCAGGGATCAATGGCAGTCTGCCTGAAGGTCCCTCATGAGCCCCCATTGTCCAGGCTAAAGCTCCCTCAGCACCTCCTCCCTGGCCTTGTGCTGCACCCCTTGCCCAGCTCCCCTGTCCCTCTGTGCCCACGCTGCAGCCCCTCCATGACTTTCTGCTTCCCAGGGCCCACAGCTGCACACAGCACTCCAGCTGTGGCCGCAGCGCTGCCCAGCACAGGGCCACGCTCCCTGCCCTGCTCCTGCTGCCCCACTGCTGCTGGCACAGCCACCGTGCCCTTGGCCTTCTGGGCCCCCTGGCCCCACGCTGCCTCATCTCCAGCTGCTCACGGCCGCCAGCCCTGCGTCCTTTGGGCCCACGCAGCTCCCCAGCCACAAAGGTGCCCATTGCACTTCAGATACAGCAGGCACCGTTGCAAGATGGCCTTCCTGTTCTACCACCTCATGTTCCAAGTAGATATCATCAAGTTTGATAGGAATAGCATTCTAAGTCCCTCTCTTTAAATTAAAATGATCTAATTCAACTGTACAGGAAATTGCTCTTCATTAAATTTTCCCTATCTGCTGTCGGCAAGCATCGTTCTCTTTTCAAAACTAGGTTTTTAGTTCTTCAAACTCTGAGAAGGAAATTTAAAAATATCTATCTCTGCCTTTATTATTTTTGTTACAGGCATGAATATGGTTTTTCTTTCGGCCTTCCTAGCTGGCCCTCTACAGTCTACTGCTACTGGCCAAGCTCTCAGCTTGCTCTACAAGTCTTAAACACCAGGAACATGAAATGTTCCTTTCTCACTCACCTCAGGATCTTCAGCGCTGCTGAATACACGCTTCAGGTGTCCTGTAGTGGGAAGGGAAAATGAACCAGATGCTGTCAGAAAACTGCCTGGGCTGCTGAATCCCACAGAACAAGTCAGCCCAAACAGAGATGATTTCCCATTTCACAACATCCCTCCAGGAGACACATCTCATTCACACCAGCCAGCAAGAGACCAGGACAATATTCTTGGTTGTGCCTACACTGCAGCCAGTTTAGCCAGGAAATGAATACAAATATGATCAAGCAAATGCAAAGTGTTTTTAGCACTCAATGCTCCTGTTCTACCAAACACATAAGACAGCTTCTGAAATCTTCTCCTTCAGGTACTCTTTTTTTTTCACTCAGTGTCATGCACTGATTCTGATTAACTTGCAGGAAACCGTTGCCCAGAAAAGCTTCCCCAAAATCCCCCAGAGGTGGCGCAGTTCTATTGTGGAAAAGCACAGCAGCACTTCCTTTCAAAGGGAACAACTATTTTAGCATTTAGTAAAAGGTCAAGTTAGTCAAATCCTTTCATGACAAAATTTAAAAAGAAAGAAGCTTTCTCGGAATTCTGGGAACAACTGCAGAGTTTTTGGAAAGCCTTAAAGAAGGTCTGCCAGTCTACATTTTCAAAGGTGTCTTGCTTCTCCCAGCAACCTGAGGAAATGACAGACTCTGCTGCCACAGACTCTCCCGTGCAGGGAACGCAAGCCCTGCAGGTTCCCCTGCAAATGCTGCCCCTGTGGCTACAGACACCCCCTTTTTAGCTGAACCTCTTGACAGGAGCTTTACCAAAGCAGAGGCATCCTAATGCTCTTTCTGTTTCAAAATCAGAAACTCAGCCCCCAAGAAAGAGCAGGAAGACATACAAAAGCCAGGTTAGGATACACCCTAAGCTAAGCAGAAGGGAAGCCTCTACTTACGTGCAAAATATGTGAAATAATAAATGGAATAAGTAATGCCATATGCAGCAAAAGCTGCAGTGGCCAGATGGTTAATTATTGGCATATCTGCAATTTTTCTAAACGCTAAAAATACAAGCCTCTTGTCAGTGGGCAGCTGCCTACTGACAGATGCTTTGACCAGGAAGGTTCTCCTGATCTGAGCAAGGCCTAGGGCTGCTCTGACACTCAGGCCTTCCGTGCACCAAGGCAACCTTCTGATGCCACTATGACGACGGCACAACCATGCCCTGACATCACAAAGGGACAGCTCTGTGTTGGTCTTTATGCAAAGCAATAACCAACCTTCCCTACAGAAAACACAAAAGAGCCTGGGAAATTCTCATCTGTCACAAAGCACCGAAAATTCCCCTCATGGGCCAAACCCTGTTGTTCAGGGGATCCAAGAGGAACTCCAGGAGTGCCCCAAGCACCTACAGCCTGTACCCCAACTGAGCACTCAGATGGGACACAAGCAAAGGAAACCAGACCAAGATAATGGCCCACAGCTTTGCACGTGTGAGAAATGACTCTCGCTTTTAAAATTTTAAAGGTTTAGTAAACCTTAACAAAGGACTGAATAAGGAAAAGTCGCATCATTGGGAGTCTCTGTGACTAGCAGCCATGTGCTCATCTGCAAAAAGGATGCTCTGCCTTTTATACCCTCAGCCCCTCCAAAAGTTTTGCCAGTCAACTCTTTCTCTGCTGCCCATGGGTGGAGATTACTTTCCTGCATCCCGACTGGAGGTCAGGCGTTGTTACACCCTGCCTGCTGGTCACAAGCCAGCCCTCCCCAAATGCCCTGACTGCCCAGGCTGTTACAAGGGGGACGGGAAAGAGGACTATGGGAGGATATATTACAATATAATCACTACTCATGTGAACATCCACATAACATCTGCTTCTTAATTGTCAGAGCCAACCATTGCATTACTTGTCCAGAACACACAGAACCAGGAGAGAAGCCACTGTTGGCATCACAGCTGAAATGCTTCCTAACAAATCTCCCCACATATTTGCACCTTTATTGGACATGCCCAGGGCTCCGGTGCGGGTACATCTCTGCCTCTCTTCCCCTTTGGCAGCAGTGGAACTGGCAGCATCTGCCCGCCAGCAGCAGCTGCTCCCAGCTGGGAACGCCACTGGCGGCGCTGATTTCCAGAGGCTTCTGTGTGCCAGGGGAAGCCAAGGCAGGAGCGGGCTGAACGGTGCTGGCGCTGCTGCTGCTCTGTGCCAGAGAGCCCCGGCTGGGCAGGGCACGGTGCCCACTGCGCTGCGGGCTCCTTCTCCTGCCACAGCTGGGCACACCTGGCAACAAGGCATGACAACCTGTGGGCAAGCCAAGGGGTTTCTGGGGCTGCACTGCTCTGCACACACCCAGCACACCTGCAGCACACAATTTTAACCCTCAAACAGGTAAACCAAAGGAAAACAACTGGAAAAGATTACATTTTCACCATTCTTACCTGCTCAACAGAAGTCTTCAAAATGAACGTTACCAAGCAAGGCCCAATTCCTGCTGCCAGCTCAGGGTTAGAAGAGAGGCAATCCTTGATCTCAGCACTGGGTGTGTGGGGAATCACTTCCCTAACACGTGCACACCCAGCAATCTCACTTACTAGTTTGTATCCATGGATCTAAGACATATTCAATACTTTGCTGAAACTCACAGGCTAAATATTCCCCCAAATGATTTCATTTATTGATTGATACTTATTGACTTCTTGATACTTAAATCACTTCTCCGAATTTACTGACAAGAGAACAGGAGTGTCCTGTAGGTCCCTACTGGTCATTGCCCCAGGTTCAGGAGGAGACCCATGCAGAAAATAAGCCAGGACAAAACTGGGCTTGCAAAGCAAATTCTTTCTATTTGTTGCAGTAGCAAATAATACATACCAAGCCCTGCATTCCTAAAAATCTGCTGAGCAGGAGAAGGAGGTGGAGCGTGGTGCTCGGCAGCAGGGGCAGGTGGGCAGTGCACTTTCAGGACATCCCCTGGAGCAAAACCACGTGCATCTCATCCTTCTCACCCTTCCAGCTCAGAACCAGGCCTGGGATCTCCTGCTCAGGAGTGGAATTTCCCAGTTACAGCATCGGCTCACACATGGCTGGTGTGTGAGATGAGGCCATGAATCCAGGATTTAAAAGAACTGGAAGATTTAAAATTTTAGCAAGATTTAGTTAGGGGGAAAGAGTATAGCAAGAAGAGTAGAAATAAGAAGGGATAATTAATTTTTATCAGATAAGGTAGTTAAGGCTAGGGTAATATGTCACTTGCCTGTCTTTACTATGTTTAAAGAAGCGGGATGGGATGCGGATTTCTTTGTGACAAAGAAGAGGACCGTAGCCTGCACCTGGGCCCCGAAACTACAACTATAGCCAAGGGGTGTGAAAGCCTGCCAACACATCATAAGGAAAGAGGTCAAATTGAGGAAGACGTCTTGGCCTTCATCAGAAGGAGACCATTCCCTACTTTAAAACCCACCAACCCATTTGAAGTGAAAGACTGCAGAAATGTGAAGGAACTTTGGACTCAATTATAATACATTTTAATTCAAAGGAGGGTAGGCAGTGTTATCTAATGAATATGTGTTAGGTTTTTTGGGATTTATATGAATGTGTAAGATATTTTAGATGAGTAGAGATGAGAGAGAGAGCCAGTGGTTCTTCACGCATGTCTTTAGGAGACAACTCCTCGTGTGCCTGGCTGTAATTAACACACCACCTCCTACCTTTAACTGTGGGGAGTTCTATTCCACACCTCATTTGCTGACCGCGGCAGGAACGCTTCCCTGCTCCAGCAAGAACATCCGGGCTCTGGACGTCTCTGGGCGCTGCCAGGACATTCCTTTCCTGGAGGCACCTCCGCTCTCGGCTGCTCCTCGTGGGGGACAGACAAGACTGCTGGCACTGTGGAGAAAGGAACCTTTAACTCTGTATAAAGTAACCCGTAAGGCGTATGCAGGGGAAGGGCTGTTCACAAGTCACACAGAGATGTCCTGTGCACGACGTACGCCTGTGCAGTTTGGGCTTGGGTCTGGCTGATGGCAGAAAGGATTTGCTGTGTCAATAAGGACCTGCTAGGAATTCTGGGGGTGAATTGAGCAAATCCTGTTTTATTGCTGCTGTTTTTCCTTTGTGTTGTAGTTGTGGTTGTATTTTCAGTGTGTGAATGTTTGAGGAAGATGATGTGGGTGGATGCCGATGTGGTGTATGGTGTGTGTTGTGTTGAGAAGAGTGAGCTCTCTGTCCCCTCATAAAGAGATATTCCCTTCCCGGTGAGCCTGTGTGTGTGGACTTTCTAGTTGCAGGGATTGGTACTCCCTGTGACACCTGGTGCTTGGGTATACAGGGGGGTTGAGTGGTTTTTCTCCCACACTGTGGTCATTTGGGACTGCACGGTTGTGTTTGGGGAGATTTCAGGATTTTGTTTTCAACAAGTGCAGCAATTTATGCAGAAAACTACAGTGTGGTGATTTATTATGCTGAACTATGGCAGTTCCTTTCTACTGCCCCCCTCTCCGAGCATTTACAGTCTCCTGCCACGAGGAGGACACTCTCTTGCCTCCCCTGGACATCCTCTTTCCTTTCCTGGACACTCCCTTTCTCTCCTGGAGCTGTTCTCCATTAAAGCTGTGGGACTTTGGTCCCGGGAAGAGAGAGCGCCTCTCGTCTTTTGCTTTTGTCTTTGTCAGTGTCACTGGGCCCAGAGCTCGCCAAACTGATCCCCCACGAGATGAAAACTGACAAATGGTCCCACATACACAGCTCAAAAATTGGCCACATTTTTGATGGACTTCAGTGTTCGCCACATTTTGGAATTCCCTATTCCTACACAGGTCAGGCAATTGTTGAAAGGACGCACCACACTCTAAAACCATTCTACAACAAGAAAATGGGGAGTGGCCCAAGCAACACCCCAGATGAGGTTGAGCAAAGCTTTCTATGTCTTTATGTTTTTAATAGCTCATTTGCAGGAACTAATCCTCCAATTTTTAGGCACTTTTCAAACAGCACACAGGAAAAATTGAAAGAAAATCCTTCAGTTTTGATCAGAAACCTTGAGTTAGGACAAACTGAAGGACCATTTCCACTAATCACTTGGGGCAAAGGGTATGCTTGTATTTGCACAGGTGCCGGACCTAAGTGGGTCCTGGTGAAGGATGTGAAACCGTCTCATACACAAGAGCACACCGACAATTCCACCAGCAGGGAAACGAGCACGCAGACGTGAGCCGCACGGAGAAGCTACGGTGCATGCCAGACGTTCCCCGTTCAACCTGGGAAAGCTACAATTCTGGAGTTTGATGTTGATTTTTGGACTGGGAAAATGGTTTGTATCATAGAGCTCTTTCAGCAAAAGCGTGGTGTCCATTGTGTTCCAAAGAATTCTAAGATATCCAAATTTGTAAAAATTGAAGGTTAGAGGGACAGTTTAGTGCCCTATAGTTGGCCAGTCCCTGAACAAGCGCTAAAAGATTTGCTTGAGAACTGAAATAGATGGGGAAGCTTTTGCCAAAAAACAGCTGAACAGGAACATGGAGCTTGATCATATGATATACTGGCACTTGTTGGTTTTGCTTGCTTGCTTTTGCATGCATACATGCCTGTAGATCAACCAAAAACGAAGGTTTGCCTTGCTTTAGCCAAGTCAGCAGGCTCAGACACCGTGTGTTTGACCCATTTCAGCCCAGACAAATCCTTTGCAACACATCTGGTCGGTGTGCCTGTGCCAGCCAAGGAGCAGCCAATACCCAATCGTGACAAATATTGGTGTGAGGCTGCCAACGAGACCAATCCCATAACCAGCTGACATCACTGGGCCCCTGATCTTCTTAAAGCACTTTCTGAACCTCAAGAATTGGAATTCTTGGTTCATTGGTGATGGAATTTTGTTCTGAGTTTCAGTACCAGGGAGATCCACAGTTGAATGTTACTCCCCATCATCCTGAGGACAGATACTCCAGTTTGTGGTGCAATTGCAGTAGCCCAGTGCCCCCTAAGGGTGAAACTGCTGACGAGTAGATGACCTAGATGAGTCCCCACATCAATTAGCAACAGAATATTGGCTCATTTGTGGAGACAGAGCCTGGCAGGACATTCCCTCAAAAATTAAAGGTGGCCCATGTAGCATCAGACAACTCACTGTGATAGCACCTAACGTTAAAAAAGCCATCAAGAGAAAACACAGAGAAAAAAGATTTGCCCATCATTATAAAGAAAACTGTAATAGCAATTTCAGACCCTGAGGCCCTGCAAAATGAGGTAGATTGAATTTATTTCTACATCAACTTGCCTTGGGTGAGGCATTGAAACCATGACACCGATTGGGGTGTTGGCTGAAGAAAGAAGACAGTGCTACTTCCATTGCAATTAGTGACATGAGGACTGATGTTAGTGCTGTCAGACATGCAACCTTACAGAACAGAGCAGCAATTGATTTCCTTAGCAGCCATTCCATGTGTTCAGTGTCACCCCCATGTTCAACACTGTCACTGTCAGCTTTGACAGCTTTTGGACTGTGTTTGAGAAGTCAATTTTTTCTGACTGTTGAAGGGCTTTGGGGCCCAGAGTTCTTGTTAGGAACAAGGGATTAAGTGTGTGAGCCATGGAGTTGTTGGACCAGGTGTTTTGTCTAAGTGGTGAGAAGGGTTTCTTCCTTTCTGTTTCTCTTTCAAGGGGAATATTAATGTTGCCCCTGAGTCCTCAGGAGGGGAGCCTGTGGACAGAGCTGCAGCAGAGGGAGCTTTGCCTGGCACCGAGAGCTGTGGGAACAATCCCCAGGAGCCCGAGGAGCCTGGTAAGGACAGAGCCCCCACTGGTTTAGAGAGGGGTGAGATGGCTGCTCTGAGCCTGCCTCTGGCAGGGAGGGAGATGAGAAGGCTTGAGTTCCTGTCTGCAGCCTTGGTGCTTCCTGGTGCCTTGAGTTCAAATCCTGCACTGGCACAGCCTGCCTGAGCCCTGCCCTCCACGCTTCTCCAGAGGCTCTGACACTGAGTCCTCTGAGGGAATCCACAAAATTAGAGAGTTTTGGGAAAGCTGCAAAAGGCAGGTCTCAGATACAGCAGAACTGTGATTAGAGCCAAGCAGCAGCCGTCAGATAGGTCAGCAGAAAAATTATTTAAACTGCAGAAAAGCAAGGACAAATAGAACAATGGTCTGTGTATTAACGCTGGTCTAGAATAAATCTCCAAGCTACAGAAAAGTTTATCTAGCAAGATATTGGGAAGGTTGAAGCTTAATAATGGAGTTCAGTGCATTGTGTTTTAAGGCTTACAAGTTGGTATTGTCTTCAAAATAAACAAGCACTGTTTTAACCAAAGGTACCTGTGCTTATAGTGATTGGATCCAACTACTGTCAATATGCTTTTGCTTTGTGTGATTGGTCAAAAAACTTTTAAAGTAAGTTTTAACATTAAGTTCCTGGTCTGCTGCCTGGGATGTGAGCTGCTGGCATCTTCCCATTGTCATAACCACGTAATGAGAGTGATGCTGGAAAACAAACAGCTCGAGGCGCGTTCCTCAGCAGCCCCGGCCCGCTCGTGATTTCTACATAGCCCCTGCCAGCGTCAAATGGCACGGCTTGATTTGCAGGGCAGACAGTCTTAAACATCTGCAATATCCTATCAGAGTCCTAGTTTGGCTTCATTCAAAGAAAGGGGAGAGTGCACCTAACACTGACCACTTGTTAGGCAATATCTTCCACCTTGCCCTTGTACCCCTACAGAGAGGCTGTCTGCAAAAGGCCCAGAACACCCTCCAAATCTGCAGCAAGGCCAGGAAAAGCAGGCAGAGAATCTTTCTGTTATCAAGGTCCCCCTTCCTAGGCGACTTGACCCTTTCGACCTGACTCTCACTTGAGATCTACCCATGATAGAGCATTGCAGGAAAACACTTTAAAGGGTCATTAACCAGAACCTGCTTGGAAAGCAAGGGTAGAAACTCTTTCCCTCCCTGATGGGATGCGGGCTGGCAACTGCTGCTCTGAAGATGTGCAGCTGCTCCTGTCTGGAGAGGCCATGGAAGGGCTGTGATGGTCTACGGGAACCAGAGGAATGATGAGCTCAGGTTGGCATTTGAGCTTCATGGGAACAAGCAGAATGAAGAGCTCACAGTGGAGATGAAATTTGCCTGTGCCTGGCTCCTCCAGTGAAACCCCAAGAAGTCCAGATGAAGCAAACACCTTCTCCCAAGAAGCTAGGAAACCTCAGAGTCCTGAGCACCTGCACTTAGCCTGGAAAGGCCGGGAGGCAGCTCTAAATCCTCAGGTGAGGCAGCACTGAGGTCCTGGTATGAGAGCGCTGTGTAGCAGTGCTGTCCAGAGCCACTGCCAGGAAGTTCTGGGAGCTCCAGTCTATGAGATTCAGTTCTACAATTTGAAAGAGCAATGCAGGTCACACCATGCTTGGCTAGAGAGCCCTGCCCTTCACCCGTGCTGCTGCAGCAGGTGTGGGTGCACATGTGCACACACACACGTGCAGGTGAGGGGCAGCCTTCTGAGTGTCACTATGCCCAGCTGCTGGGGCCAGGTACCCTGCTCCAAGGCATCTACACTGTGCCCTAGACCACTGTCCCGCTAAGGCCACACAGGGACACTCCAGAAGGGGTCTGTGCTAGCCTGGGTACACCAAATAATACAGATAGCCCAGTTACACTGTCCTAGGAACAGCAATCCAGTGCAGAATGTTCTGGATGCCCAGCACTCAACCCTGTAGCCGACTTACAGTAGTCGTTGAACATCTCTGGTGCATCCAAGACCCGTTCTGGCTTTGAGGGAATATTTCTGCTATTCTTCCTGCTGGATCCAGGTGCCATTTTCTGACTGTAGGGCACTTTCAGCTTATTCTGACAGCCTGTGTGCAGGGGAACAGATTTGTTAACCTGAGTTAGTTTCCTCCCAGCTGCTCACCCAACTAGGAATCCCTTGGAGTGAAAATGAAGTCCTAAGAGAAACACTCACAAGCCTGCAGTGCACTAAAATCACTGGCAGTATGAACTGCTGAACAGGGGTGAGCTACAATTTCCTCATTCATGGAAACAAATTTGACAAACACTTGGGTTTTTGAATCCCAATATATTTAGTTGCAGTTTAAGCTAGAAAGTGCACAGAAGAGGGTTTGATGCTCTTACAGACTTCATGAAGGTTTGGAACCTGCAGTATAGGTGAAAGTTCACTGACATCTTTTCATAAAAATCTTTTCTTTAGGATTTTTCCCCTTCTGAGAAGCTGTGGCCTCAGCAACAAAAGGTAAACAATGGTTATCTGCTGCTGGGGAATGCAACAGGTGGATGTGTGATTGGTCTCGGGTGGATGTTTGGATTTACTGACCACTCAAGGCAGAGCTAGGTCTTGCTCTCTGCTGAGACACAGCCCTTTGTTTATTCATTCTTTCTCTATTCTTAGCTTAGCTAGCTTCTGAGAACTTTCCTTCTATTTCTTTTAGTATAGTAATAATGTAATATATATCATAAAATTATAAATCCAGCCTTCTGAACATGAGGTCAAGATTCTCGTCTCTCTCGCCACCCTGAAGACCCTTGCAAGCCCTGTAACAGGTGACCAACTGGCAGTCATAGCAACTCTCCTAAATAAATTCACTGTAACTGGTATGCCCTCCCTCGACCTCAGGAACCTTAAGAAAGGAGACTCCAGCCTGTACAGCTCTCAGAAACCAGTTGATTTCTCCTGTGACCACACACAGAGCCTCTGTGTTGCTGTTCCCCAGACCTGATCTCCCCTGCTGATTCAGCTCACACAGAGCCTGTATCACACCTTCTGGAGCATTCTGTGGTTTTCCTCTGAGGTGGAGGATTTTTGCCTCTTCTACATCAAAACCATTCAGATTCACTGCCCAGGCTTTCTGTTGCTCCTACAGAGACAAATCACCCTCAGTGCAATGCATTTAAAACAATTCCCACACTGCAATTTAAACAGACACCTAAGTCCCCTTCTCTTAGAATCTGAAGATGTTTGCCTGTGCTGCAAGGGTCAGTCACACAGAGGCAGGTCAAAGCACTTTTTCCTCAGACTGTCATACATCGTCCTGGCTCACATTTTCACACAATGGCAAATTCAGTGTCATTGCCAGTGGGAAAAGCCACAGCCACAAAGCGACCAAATGCTTCACAAACAGATTTCAGAAGACAGTGTAAAACATTCCAGAAGTGTTCCCTGTGGAGACATTGTCCTAGAATAGCTACCACCAGCAGTTTCACTTTGCATAGGCTCACAGCTTTGTGTTTGTGTTGCCTGCTACATTTTAAAGCCTCATTAGTCAAAAGCCAAATTTTGCTACCAGAAGCAGCATAGGCTTCGAGTGCATGGCAGTCTCTACAGCTTCAGTCTCATGCTAGGCTCCTGAAGCCCAGAGCTGCAAGTAGTGATGGCTGGGACTTGTCAGTCCCGTCTGCCCACTTGATAGAACCTCTTGTTCACTGCTCTGTAAAGGGGCAGGAAGGAGTAGCGGTTGTTGAAGCAATTGTAACTTAGCAACATGCTCACCTTCTTGGTAGGGGAATCCTCAGCAGGGTCATTCTCTTTGCTTAGGAGGAAATTTGCCATCTCCATCTGCATGGTGCTGCGTTTGGGAATGTAGCGATCCCCCCCGGCCTTTGTGGGGTAGCTTTGAATTTTGGATCCAGATTTACCTGCATTCACATATGAAAAGATTGTCTTACAGCTATTTAAAAGCCTGCATTAGAGCTTTCACGGGAGCAAACCCAACACTCTTCCACATCACACCCACCAGACAAGTAGGACTCTGAGGTCTCATGCCACACAGTCACAACTAACTTATATTTTCCTCCCTGCCACCAAGTTGGTTAGGGACAGTGTGATGCAACTCCTTGGGTCTAGTGCAACAATTCCAGAGTCCAGAGATAAGGGGAAGATACAAAAGCGCTCACAGGATGTAAAGCTGTCAGCTGACAGTCCTGCCCACACTCGTCCTAGCATACAGCTGTGCCAGCAAGGCTCAGCTGGGCAAACAGCAGCTCGCCAGCCCCAGTGCTCAGAGCTCTGCCCCTCATGCTGGCAAGGAGGTGGGTGGCTGTCAGGAGCACAGCCCACCTCCTCCTGCCTGAGCAGCAGCCGGTAGGGCAGCGTGGCAGGGAGCCCAGAGCCCCATGGCTACGGACAAGCAGCCTGGGCGAGGCTCCCGCACTCAACCTCTGCCGCCGGTGGCCGGCGCTCACCGGCTGTCGTGGACGGCGTCTTGCTGGAGCTGTGGGAGCGATTGCCCGGCTTCACGGGCCACACGCCGACGGGGCTGGGCCCGGGGCCGCTCTCCTTGGCCTTGCGCTGCCATGGCGCAGGCGGCGCGGTCGGGATCAGCGTGTCCAGCTTCAGCAGCCCGTGCAGGTCCGCCTCCAACAGGAACTGCGCCGTGGTCCTGCGGGCGGGCGGGGTTAGCCGTGCCCAGCGGCCGGGCTGAGCCTGCTCCGACAGCCCCGCCGGCCTCCCCACCACCGGACCGTGCAAGCGCTGCGGCCGCTCCTGCCCGCCAACGCACACCCCCACTCTCCCCAGCCGCTCCTCGGGACACTCCGTCAGCCGATACGCCCTCCCTCCCTCCGCTCCTCGGGGGTCCTTGATCAGACGGCACCTCTTCCAGCCGCTCTTTGGGGCTCCCTCCGATAAGCAACATTCTCCCTTCCCCTGCCCGCCTCACCACAGCCTCCCCGCTCGGGACTGCGCCTGCAGGCCGCCTCTCCGGCCCTGTGGCACGCTCACCTCCGCGGCGCCGCCGCCGCTCGCCCGCCCCGCAGCATTTCAAACGGCGGGCGGATGGGGCCCCGCTGGGCCGCTTCACACCCACCGGCCGCGCACTGCC
Organism: Ammospiza caudacuta; assembly: GCF_027887145.1. Lineage (NCBI taxonomy): Eukaryota > Metazoa > Chordata > Aves > Passeriformes > Passerellidae > Ammospiza > Ammospiza caudacuta. The sequence continues at coordinate 1,353,152 of NC_080614.1, read as the reverse complement.
CGGCGACGGCCGCGCGACGCAACGCGATTGGCTGAGCCGCGGGACGGGGCGGAGCGCTCCGCGCATGAAGTGAGGGGGCGGGAGCGGAGGCGGGACCAGGTCTTGCTAAGGCGGGGCGATCCGCGCCGGGGGCGCGGCGCCGCAGGAGGGACCAGGCGGGGGCTCGGGGGGAACAGGAGTTTATGGCGGGGTGGGGGCGGTCGTGGCTGCCCGCGGCTCCCAGCCGCTCATGAGCAGGTAGGACTGGTTGGCCATGTCGGTGCTGGACAGGCGGCCCCCAGAGTGCTCCGGCGGCGGGCCGGGCAGCACCTCCAGCAGGCAGGGCAGGACGGTCTCCTCTGGCGGCTGCTTTTCGAAGGCATGGCCTGGGGCGACATGGAGTGGACGGGGTAGGGGCTGCCCTTCGAGCTGCCCCCGGGAGCAGCTGAGTCGCCCTGCCCACCCACTGGCCTGGCCGTGCTTGCTGCTTTCCTGGAGGAAGCTGCCCAGAGCACGGTGCAGCTCAGGAACGGGCGGCCGGAGTTTCGGCTTCATGTTGCTGGGTACGCAGGAAGGGGCATCGAATTTACCCTCAGACTTGAGGTGCCCTAATGCCCCATGCAAGGTGCCCAGGCTTGGTGCTGGACCCCCCCGCCTGCCCCCGGCACAGCCCTTACCTGTAGAGGGAGGGGAAGGTGCAACACAGCCCCAGGAGCGCTGCTGAGAAGAGCAGCGGCACCACCGTAACACTGGGGCTGAGCCAGCCTGCATCGGCGGAGGAATGCCGGAACTGTAGCCTTTCCCAGAGCCACCATCTCTGAGCCCCTCGCAGCCCCCTGCCCCGTGCCCCCCTCCCCATTTCCAGCACTGTCTGCCTCTTGCCCTCAGCCGTGAGGCTTCTGCGGCCGCAGCCTCCAGCCCTGCCCCTTACCCGCATCGGCCACGGCATCAACCACAACGGGTTTGGTCCCGGCGCTCCAGCTGCCCGGGTACCACGGCCCGCTGGGTTGGGCCCGCACCTGCGCGGGGTAGCGGGAGCCTGGCCGCAGGTCCAGGACCTCTTTCCTCGCTGCTCGCGGAACCTGCAGGACCTGCGGGGCAGAGCCGAGGCGGAGGCATGGCTGCTGTGGGCTGGCACCAAGGGGCGGATCCCGCTTGGCCCGAGCCCGCGCCTACCGTGTGTCAGCAGCGGAGGGGGCAGCGCTGCTCGGGCTTCCCTGGGCAGGCCTTGCCTTCCAGTCATGGCTTTTCTCCATGGCATAGCGGACCTGGTAGTCCAGCTGCTCTGCAGGCAGCTCCAGGGGCGGCAGCCACTGCACGCTCAGCCGGCCCTGCGACACTGTTGCCTGCACAAGCTGTGGGGCATCTGTGAGCATTGCTGGTGTTGGGGATAGGCATTCGTCGCTCCTGTGAAACGGGACATGGGACACTGTGTCCCCTGTGAGCCAAGCAGGGGCTGCGGTGGCACTGGGACTCACCAGCCTGGTGCAGCCAAAAGGGCTCCTTGAAGTAGCTGAGTGTGGGCAGCATGTGGGTCCTGGTGACATTCACCAGGACAGAGATGGCACTGCCAGCCTTGGGCTGGAAAGTGCAGGCATAGGTGCCCTGTGCCCCCCTGCTTACCTCCTCGCACTGTTGCCATGCATCTTCCCTGTGGGAGGAGTGGGGAGCCAGTCAGTCTCACCAAAGCAAACCCACAGCCAGCATTCCTCCTGCTCTTCCCCCGGAAAGCTACTGCTGCTTGTAGTTGGAGGTGCAATGTGGTGAGGGGGTATGAGATTGGTGGTGGAAGGGCAGGACAGAGCAGGGCATGGGCAAGGGGCCCAGTGTGGGATATTGGGACACAGCAGGACCAGTGGTCTCTGGGATGTGCCTGCATGGGTGCCACCTGCCTGCCATGCCCCTTACCTTGTGCCAGCCCCGCTCGGAGGTGGCCGGTAGAGGAGCTGGTGGGAGCTGTGGGGCTCTGCAGGGTCCCAGCTCCACTCGCAGCGCTCGTGCCGCAGGTAAGGGGTTCTGCAGCACAGCCCGATGTCTCCTGGGCAGGGAGAGCCAGGACAGGGAGGGGGCTGCTTCCCCTTGGCCCCCCAAAACTTGGGAGTCACACCTTGCTACAACAGGACCCTCACCCCTGCAGCCCCAGGCGTGGGTGCCTCCCTGCTGTTGCTGCCAGCACCCTGCAGAGGGGATGGCTGCTCACCGGAGGAGTGGGGGGTCTCTGCAGCCAGAGCCTGTGACCAGGGCCCCCAGACGCCGTCCATGGAGGTACCGTCGGGCTTGCTGCACAGCTGGATGTGGTGCCTCACCCCTGGCTCCAGGCCCCGGAGCACCACCCAAGTGTTGGCCTGGACCAGCCTCTGCAGGAGAGGGGCCAAGCTGAGGAGCAACTGCAGGCTCCAAAGGCCCCTGCCCATCCCTGACACCTCCAAGGACCTGTCCCAGTGCTGCTCATTTCAGAGGGTGCTGCCTTGGTGGAGAGAAAAATCAATCTTCTGCCTTTCAGGGAGCTGAACGAGAAGGGACTCTTCACCATTCAACACCTGGCTGGGTCCCATTCAGAGGTCCTGCTTTGAAGCCTCCGTCAGGTTTTCTTGGCAGTTACCAGCGAGGTGAGAACATTGTTCTGAATTGTCCCCTATACTTCATACACGGTGTGTAGAGTAGGTATGTGCTTGTGTTGGAAAAGAAATGAAATTTAGCAAAATATTTAATTATAGTGAGTTGTGTGTGAACTGGTTTGTTTAAAAGTAGTTTTGTAGTCGCTGAAAAGTGTGTTGAGTTTTGTGTGTGTAACCTAGCAGGTAGTCTTAGGGATTTAATAAATAATTAAACTAGTGCGGGAAAGTAAGAATGCTAACGTGTCTGGAGGCAGCATACAATGCTCTTAGAATAAGATAAGCAGAGGATTAATGATCTTGTTTGTGAACCAAGGAATGTATCACAAGGGGTCTGTGACCAGGCAAGGGGAACGGGGAAACTGTTTCTTGGAGACTTTGTTATGAATCGCATGTATAAGAGGGAAGCACCCACACGTGAATTTGGGGGCTCGGATTTTGGGACGTGAGTCCCCCAGTTCCCCGGGCCCTTAATAAAGCACCCACAAAACTTATCCGAGTTTTGTGTCATCTATCAATCGGGCAACAGTTTTCTGGCGACCGCGGCAGGACTCCAAGGGCTGCTGGGGCGGTTTGCATCCTGATCCACTCCAAGCCGGCACCGAGCACTTCTCGGGGAGTAATCGGTCGTACCCGACACCCCGTGCCTGTTGGACAATTGCCAAGGTGAGCCCGAAGGTGCTTTATATTGGAAAAAGGTGATAATTGGATTTGGATTTGGTGGTTGGTAAAAAAGCCTAGGCTCCGGCCATAAGACGTCTAAGGACGCAGGGCCGGAAGTCACCTCCTGTTTGTTTTAGGGAAGGACGGCGAGAAGGTATATTGGTTTAAGGTATATTGGTTTATTGGGATTAATAGTGGAATTAAAGGTTGTCATATGATGTCTTTTAAAACTTTTAAAACCTTAGTGCAAGCCAATGGTAAAATACCTGGAAATACACCATTAGGTTGTATATTGAAACGGTGGAAAAGTGAGGGGTATTATCAAGAATTGGATAAAAGCAAAATGATAGATTATTGTAATCATTGGTGGCCTGAATATGAGATTGGGGAAGTGGGATGGCCGGTGAATGGTACACTGGAATTGGGGATAATGGAATCTTTGATGCAATTTTTAAGGAGAAATGAGAAATGGGATGAAATACCATATTTGGATTTGTTTTTCGTTTTATATCGGAAAGAGGAATGGCAAAAGGAATGCGGTATTTTTGTTTTAGAAGTGAATGATGAAAGGGAGTGTGTGGGATGTAAAGAAAGAAAGGAGCGTAATTTGTATCCTTCAGTCAAGGAAGATTTGTCTTATTGTATAGCACCTCCGAGGGTTCCGGTTGCTCCTAATGTGCCCCCTGCTCCCTCTGCGGATATAGCTATAAAAACGGGATCTAGTGAGAGTGATAGTGATGGTGGTGATTTAGAAAAGAATGAGAGTGTTAAAGGAACTCCGTTAGCAGGGCGGACTCACAAGGGAAGGAAGGGGCAGAAGGGGCCACAGTTAATTGCGCCGTTAAGGGAAGCTGTGGGACCACAGGGAGAAAGGATACTTATAAAGGTGCCTTTCTCCCCCGGGGATTTGGTAATATGGAAGCAATCAGCGGGGAGTTATCGGGAGGATCCTGAAAGGGTGGCAAGGGTGGTTAAAATGGTAATAAAGACTCAGAATCCGGACTGGAATGATTTACAGGTATTATTAGATACTATAATGGATTCCACGGAAAAGGAAATGGTTATTAGAGCCACTAGAGAAAAGGCTCGTGAGGAGATTCGGTTGAGACAACTAAATGAGACAGTTGATGAATTGGTACCAAGTGAGGAACCTAAGTGGGACCCAAACTCTACGGGAGGAATAAGGGCTGTAAAACGATATCAGGAATTGTTGGTGGAAGGAATTAGGACAGGAATACCTAAGACTATGAACTGGTCTAAGTTGTATTCGGTCAAGCAGGACAAGAATGAGTCTCCGTCTGCCTTTTTAGAACGATTAAAAGACATGGCTCGGAAGTTTACTAATTTAGATGTAGAGGATCAATCAGGAAAACTTCAATTGGCCTTGTTGTTTATGGGGGCAATCACAAGAGGATATTAGGAAAAAGTTACTAAAGCTGGAAGGAGAGGATACTAGAAGTTTGGATAAAATGCTGGAGGTAGCGTGGAAGGTATACAACAACAGGAAAAAAGAAACTGCAAAAAGACAACAAGCTAGTATTCTGGCTGTAATGCAACAGACAGGGGCAGGAGGAAGACCCATTAGGGGTCGAGGTCGGGGAGGAACTAATCGTGGACAGAGGGGGGTTGCCAAGAGGTCGGGGAGGATTTGGGTTTGCACCTAACATGGGGAGGTTGGATCCAAACCAGTGTGCGTTTTGCCGACAACTGGGACACTGGAAAAATGAATGCCCGGTTAGAGGAGGTATGGGCATGGGAAACATGGGATTAAGGACAGGTCCAATGGGGAATGCTCCTGTGGGAGGATTCACAGGAGGACCAGCAGAAGTCGCTCAAGCACTAGTTTTGGGAAACTATCAGAATCAAAGCTGACTAGAAAAGGATTTAAGGGTAGTTTTAGAAATAGATGGAAAGGATCAAGAATTTATGGTAGACACTGGAGCTACTTATTCTGTACTCAATAGACAATTGGGACCTTTGAGTGACACAACGGTACAGGTGGTGGGGGCAACAGGGAAGCTAGAGGAACAACCATTTTTACAACCTTTAAATCTTAGGTTTGGGGGGAAGGAATTAGATCACCAATTTTTGTATATGCCAAACTGCCCCACACCCCTTCTTGGCAGAGACCTGTTGTCCCGACTTAATGCGAAAATAATATTTGAAGGGGGAAGGGTGAAATTGGAAATACCTGAGGAACAAATAGCAGGCATTTTTGTAATCAAGGAAGTGGATGCCTCTCCTATTCCAGAAGAAATTGAGCAGGCTGTAGTACCCTGGGTATGGGAGTCAGGGGTCCCCGGAAAATCTAAAGCTGCGCAGCCAGTAAAGGTGGAGCTAAAGGAAGGGGCCCGACCAGTGAGGATAAAGCAATACCCCTTGAAGCTTGAGGCAAGGAGGGGAGTAGCCCCGTTAATTAAACAATTTTTGGCTCAAGGAATATTACAGGAATGTGAATTGGAGTATAATACTCCAATTTTTCCAGTAAAGAAACCTAATGGTAAGTACCGTTTGGTACAGGACTTAAGGGCTATTAATGAAATAGTGAAAGACATACATCCAGTTGTTGCTAGTCCTTATACCTTGTTAACATCTGTATTGGAGGAGTTTAAATGGTTCTCAGTGATTGACCTTAAAGATGCCTTCTTCTGCATCCCACTGGCAGTAGAGAGTAGGAAATATTTTGCCTTTGAGTGGGAGAGTCCTGATTTTGGGAGAAAGAAGCAGCTTATGTGGACGAGACTCCCACAGGGATTTAAATGCTCCCCTACTATTTTTGGAAACCAACTGGCCAAGGAGCTGGAGGAATGGAAGATAACCCAGGTAACAATATCCCCATCCTTGTATGTAGCCCTGCAGTACGTGGACGACATTTTTCTGGCTACTAAGGAAAGGGAAATGTGCGTGGAATTAACAATTAAATTACTCAACATGCTTGGCCAAGCAGGGTATCAGGTTTCTAAGGAAAAAGCTCAATTGGTCAAAAATAGCGTTATTTACCTCGGTTGTGAGATCACACAAGGGCAGAGACATTTGGGAGTAAACCGAATAGAGGCAATATGTGCTATTCCTTTGCCTCGTAACCATCAGGAATTGAGATCTTGTCTAGGAATGGTGGGATGGTGTCGACTGTGGATCATGAATTTCGGTCTCCTAGCCAAGCCACTATATGAGGCCTTGAAGCAGCATCGGTTGGAGTGGACGACACAGCAAAAGAAGGCCTTCCAGGAATTGAAGCAGGCACTAAAGGAGGCCCCAGCCCTAGGACTCCCTGACCTGACCAAGGAATTCCAGTTGTACGTGAATGAGAGGCAAAAACTGGCATTGGGGGTCCTCACCCAGAAGGTGGGATCCTGGAAGAGGCCAGTGGGATACTTCTCTAAACAACTGGATTCGCAGACCCGACCTAAAGGATGAACCATTGGAAGAACCTGAATGGGAACTATACACTGATGGATCCAGTTTTGTCGAGAATGGGACTCGCTATGCCGGGTATGCAGTGGTAACATTGGATCAGGTAATAGAGGCAAGGGCTTTGTTACCTGGAACTTCGGCCCAGAAGGCAGAGGTAATTGGACTCACCAGAGCCCTGTATTTGAGCAAGGACAAAAGGGTTAATATCTGGACAGATTCTAAATATGCCTTTGGTGTGGTTCATGTACATGGGGCATTATGGAAGGAAAGGGGGCTTTTGAATTCACAGGGAACCAACATCAAGCACCGGGAAGAAGTGCTACAGCTACTGGATGCGATACACAGTCCCAAAGCAGTTGCAGTAATGCATGTTAGAGGACATCAGACTGCGGAAGGAGACGTTTACAGAGGAAATCGATTTGCTGATGTTACAGCACGCAAGTGGCACGGGAAGTATGGACTCAAATGGCATTGGTACCGGTAAGAACAAATCCGGCTACCCCACACCTGAATCAGGAGCCCAAATATTCAATAGAAGATGGAAAACTAATAAACTTGCTAGGGGCACAGAAGAATCAACTTGGGTGGTACGTTACACCAATGGGACAAATAGTGGTACCTACCCGCATAATGAAATTTATTTTGGAATCAGAACATAATAAATGTCATTGGGGGGCAGAGGTATTGGTAAAATTTTTGAAGAATGAGATAATCTCTAATCAGATGTTAACAATGGCAAAAAGAGTTAATGCAATGTGCCCGGTATGTTTGAAAAATAATCCAGTAGTTAGGAGACAAATACAAATGGGAAAGTTGCAAGTCGGGCCACAACCAGGAGATTACTGGCAAGTTGATTTTTCTGAATTGCCTAGGGCACAGGGATACAGATACTTGTTAGTGTACGTATGTACATTCTCAGGGTGGCCGGAAGCTTTTCCATGTAGAACTAATCAGGCTAAGGAGGTGGTAAAAACCTTGTTAAAAGAAATAATACCAAGATTTGGAGTACCTTTAGGATTGTCATCAGATAGGGGTCCGCATTTTATAGCCGGGGTAGTGCAGGAATTAGCACGAATGTTAGATATAACCTGGAATTTGCATACCCCCTGGAGACCTCAGTCTAGTGGGCAGGTGGAAAGGATGAATCAAACCCTGAAAGGACAAATCAAAAAGATTTGCCAGGAAGCTAAACTGCACTGGCCTCAAGCTTTGCCTTTGGCCCTACTCAGGATTCGAATTAAACCAAGGGAAAAGGTAGGCGTAAGTCCATATGAGATATTATATGGCAAACCATATCATGCAACTGTATTAAAAGGGGAGGTACATGTGAGTGGGGACCAGGCGATTGCAGAGTATGTTATGTCACTTAATAGAATTCTTTAAGAAATACGTTACAGTGAAATAGACCGCTCACGCTGGAGAATTCTGTCCACGACATCCAGCCTGGGGACCAGGTGTACGTCAAGAAGTGGATCAGGGATCCGCTACGGGAATCATGGAGCGGACCCCACCAGGTGATGATGACGACCTACACGGCGGTGAAGGTCCAGGGGATGGATGCTTGGATCCATTACACCAGGGTAAAGAAGGCACCGTTCCAGTGGGAAACCCAGATAGTGTCTCCAACCCGGATGATCTTCCGCGCAAAGCCGCCTTCTTAATTATATTACTGCTAGTGATCATGAGACTATTACCCGTTCAAGGGTCTACTCTAGTACAGGTTGAAGAAACAAAGGTTACAGTCATGGAAGGGATGGATGTTCAATTAACTTGTGTTATCTTTGACAGCCAGAAAGTTGAGGCCGGTGAAGTTATTGCAATATGGCAACGGGGGGCTGAAAGAAGCCGAGGCAAGATAGGAGTCGGTTGGGATCAGGACAAACAACAAGGAAACACGGTACTGAATCTTACCAAGGTAACCACAAACGATACGGGAGAATATACATGCTTGGTCAAAATACGGGATAGTTTTGATTACAAAAGAGTGAGTATGAGGGTTTTGCCATGGACAGGGGATCGTGCTGAAAACATAAAGGTTAATCCAGTATCAATGGCAGTGGACATGTGAGATGGGCCACCTCTCAGAATAAATTGTTCCTTCCTAGTAAGATCAAGATATCAAAGGAACCTTTGGGTCAAATGGTAGAAGCAAAATAGGGAACTGACCTGGGACAGAATAGAGGACGGGACCAGTTGGTGGGAGAAGGAAGGCAAAGGTTGTGGGTGGTCGAGTGTCACTAATCCTAGAATAGGAAATGCATGGTGGAGGCATGACAGAATGATGTTATCCTTACAGAGACACGGTAGAAGGAGTAGACGAGAGGTTAATGATACAATAGAACGCAATACTGAGCAGGAAAACTTAGTGGTAGGATTAATCAGAGATTTTGGAATCATGCAGAATGTGACTAAAATAACAGCTTGCCTGCCATTACCACAGGCTGCAGGTGAACCAATTCCCTGGGGAATAATACCAGTAACCAAAATGCCTGAAACATTCAAGAATGTTTCATGGTCCTGCCAGTCAGTTCCCAAACCAGTAGATGTATGGAGAGATTTGTGTATGACCATTCGGGCTATGACTAGAGAGGAATGTGAAAAGAAATCCAATCATTATGGTTGGATTCAAAATACCAGGAGGTGTTTAATTGCAACCCCAATAGATGAGCCATGCAATACAGTACGAATAAGAACGAAATCCCAACGAAATGAGATGAGTTGTCAGAATGTCACACAGAATTTTGACACCTGGAATAGTTGGAAGACATTATGGGGACCTAGTGTTTTGGAACACTATAATTACCTTGGGGAAGTACAATGGTGCATCCAATGGTCAGGAGTAAAGAATCAGTCACATTATAGGGCCCTTCTCACGTCTACATCTTCCCCAGAGTTCAGACCGCAGAAAGAGGATTGGAATTGTACTGAGGTTTTTACATGTGATACACCGGAAGACCGAATTGGATTGGTACCGGTGAAAATGGCATTAAAGTGGGGATGCGAGTGTAGGGGGTATGATCACACGGTTAGCAGAGAGTCCATGGATGGACCTATAGATTGCAGATCTACTACTGTGCATAGCCCTGGAAATTTAGTCTGGGTGTTGGGACACGGACAGTGGACCACACATTTACCTCTAGATGGATCAGTAACACAAATCACCCTAGGGGTTCCCACATTGTGTCCATACTGGAAACAGAATAGATTGATCCAAAGGAAAGGACTCAGAAAGAGGGAAGAATCCCTAGAGGAGCAGTGGCATGAACCTGGCTCAGGAGTGCAATTTGGATGGATATTGGAGTCATTATTCCCTCCGGTAGCGACATATCGAAACAGGGAAATGCTCAACAATTTGTTAGGACAGACAGAAAGGTTGGCAGCAGCTACTAAGAAGGGATTTAAAGATCTAAATTTGCAATTGCAAGCTACATCAAGAATGACCCTACAAAACAGAATGGCATTGGATTTGCTACTGTTAAAAGAGCATGGAGTTTGTGGTTACCTGAGTAGGAGAATAGATCATTGCTGTGTACACATTCCAAATGTTACACTTGAAGTTGAGAAAGATATTTCTCAACTGGCAGAACTGGAAACAAAAACCAAGGAAATTGAAAAGGAAGCACAGCATAATTGGATAGGAGCAGTATTTGATTCTTTGGGGCTTCACCTGTCTGGCTGGATTACGTCTGCTATACAATATGTACTAATGTTTTTAGTATTTCTAGTGACTATGTGGATTGTATATAGATGCCTCTTAGGTGTGATCGAAAAGGAAAAGAGGCGATCTCTCCGGTTGCTGAAGGCGATGACCCGCGGGCGGCAGAATGAGGAACACTCCCCACCTCGTTATGAAGATGTTACTGTTGATTGAGCATCCTTGCAGCAGGACTGAAGGATGCTCAAAAGGGGGGAAATGTTGGAAAAGAAATGAAATTTAGCAAAATATTTAATTATAGTGAGTTGTGTGTGAACTGGTTTGTTAAAAAGTAGTTTTGTAGCCGTTGAAAAGTGTGTTGAGTTTTGTGTGTGTAACCTAGCAGGTAGTCTTAGGGATTTAATAAATAATTAAACTAGTGCAGGAAAGTAAGAATGCTAACGTGTCTGGAGGCAGCATACAATGCTCTTAGAATAAGAAAAGCAGAGGATTAATGATCTTGTTTGTGAACCAAGGAATGTATCACAAGGGGTCTGTGACCAGGCAAGGGGAACGGGGAAACTGTTTCTTGGAGACTTTGTTATGAATCGCATGTATAAGAGGGAAGCACCCACACGTGAATTTGAGGGCTCGGATTTTGGGACGTGAGACCCCAGATCCCCGGGCCCTTAATAAAGCACCCACAAAACTTATCCGAGTTTTGTGTCATCTATAAATCGGGCAACACTTGTTCATCTCCATGTGTGCTCAGGGTCTGCCTTCATTTCTGGTTTTAGACCTGAGATTTCTAATTTCTGTCAGCTATCTGTAGGATCTGTGGGCACATGCAGCTGTATTTACTGCCAGGTCGGGTATCTGACACTCATCTTTGAGTGCAAATGCAGAAACTGAAACGCTAATGATGTTATTTCCCAGAGTCCCAGTCTCTGCCCAAGCTGTAATTCAACACTGCAAATTATTCTGTAGACCTGAGCCTGTGTTTTCTGTTTCCCGGCTGAGTGCTTCAACTGCTGGTGTTGCTTTTTGGAACAGGAGCACCTGACTCTTTTATCTTTATGACTTGTGCCTTGATGATTTGAAAGCAGCCCTTGCTTTAATTTTCTAGTAAAAGGGCCTAAAACGAAAGCTGTGGACATTTTAGAAGTGTTAAGTAGAACACTGAGTGGAATTTTTATTTTAGGCCCACAGTGAGCAGGTCTGAGGCCAGAAATTGATGCCAGAGTAAGTGCCTTTCTGTGCTTGTGCTCTCCAGCTCTTCCTGTACTTGTATGTTCCCCTGGACACAGTGGGATGTGTTGTCATTTCCTGGGACTTCTCCTGAAGGCAACTGGTTTTCTTTCCAAGGTGATTCTTATGCTTCCCCTCCTGGCTTCCCCAGGTGACCAACCTCCGTTCCAAGGTGTCCTGCTCTGCCATTGTCACTCTGGGAGAGCTCTCTGTGACCTTGAAGAAGGACATGGACTCTGAGGTGGATGAGGGTGCTCGGGTCCTTCTCCAGATGGTGTCCATCTCCCCAGAATTTGTTCAGAAAGCAGCCAGTCAGACCCTGGGGATCCTGGTGGAGAATGTGACTCCTGCACGAGCAATGACTGCTCTCATGGACATGGGAGTCAAGTAGGTTCTTCTTCTTTTAGTGATATTCTTCACCTTTGTGTGTGTGGCAGGGAGAAGGGATGAGACAGAGAATGGGAATGGTTGGAGGGAAGGGTCCTGTATCCTGCATCTTCTATGAACTCAGTGACTTGATTCTCCAACCAACCTCACTTCTGTCCTCTCGTCACCTATTTCTGCCCTCCTGCAGCCCATCAGTTCTCAGAATCACAGAAGTGTAGAATATGGGGAGCTGGAAGGGGCCCATCAGGACCATGGAGTCCAGCTCCTGGCCTTGCCCAGAGCAGCCCAAGGGTCACACCAAGTGCCTGAGATTGCTGTCCAAATGCTCCTTCAGCCCTGTCAGGCTTGGTGCTGTGACCACTGCCCTGGGGAGCCTGTTCCAGTGCCCAACCACCCTCTGGGTGAAAAACCCTTTTTCCTGATATCCAAACTAAAGCTCCTCTGACTCAGCTTCCTGCTGCCTCCTGCAGTTCTCCCAGTCTGTCAGATTTTCCTAGATGTGGTGACTGATGGGGAAGGGAAAGTGCCTGCAAAGGCCAAGGATAGAGCCTTGTGCTTTTGTGGGCAGAGGGGCAATTGCAATTGCAGCTGTGAGCAGTGTTTGGTATTTCACAGCAGGTGCAGCTCCTGCCAAAGGAGTATTGTATGACTGTCCTGGCCTTAGAACTCTACTTTCTATGCAAACTGATGTTTCATGTTAGCCTTGAGAAGATGAATCACTTTACAGGCACCTCCACAGGCTGACAGCCATGGGACAGTTGAAGCAAATGCTGCCTTGAATGTTGGTGCTGGGCCTGATAGTTCCCAAGAGACACTCTCTAGAACAGGACAGCCTGGCTAAACTGCCTGCCACCCTTTCCTCAGCTTTGCAATAGGGTAAAACATTCAGATGGATCCATTGCCAAGCCCCACAGAAGAAACAGGCTGCATTGCTGGATATTCTGCTACTTCACAGCCCACCACGTGTTTTCCCTGCATTTGTTATTTTCCAAAGGTCTGCAGATTTGGGGATAAATGGGTGGAAAGAGCCTCAGTCCTGCTGCAGCTCTGTGTACTGGGTGCCCTCTGATGGGTCAGCTTCAATTGTCCTTAATTGCTAAATTATTCATATGTCATCTATTACTTTAATCTTTCTCCGAGTAAATACTGTGAAAGAAACTGAGTATCAGACAGTGCAGGGAGACTGAATTCCTCCCTCTTCCGTGCAGGCAGGCCTAGTGTGCAATGCTACCTTTGTGTTTAGCTGAGGACAGAGCCTTGTGCAGGTGTCTGAAGGTGCAGGGAGAGCCCAGGCTCCTTCCCCCAGCAAGGGCAGGGAGCAGCTCTGGCCAAGGCCGGCGCTGCCGCTGCTCCTTGTCCCTGTGCGCAGGGTTTGCTCTCTCCTCCCCAGCAGCCGCCCCGCCCCGGTGCGCGAGTGTGCGGCCCAACTCCTCCTGTCCCTGGTGGAGAGAATTGGAGTCACCCAGCTCGCAGGCACCCCCAGGGCTGAGAGGCTGCCACACGTGGCAGGGAAGCTTGCTCAGGACTGCCACAAGGACACAAGTAATGATCTTCATTTCACCTCCCAAAACAGGAAAACCGTTTTGTGTCTGGCTGTAAAGGTGAAACCACGCAAGAGTGGAAACTAAAGGGAATATGAAGTTACCTCACGGTGTGAATAAGGGTCATAGAATCATGGAATATGCTGAGTTGGAAGGGCCCATCAGGGTCATCGAGTCCATCTCCTGGCCATGTGCAGTGACCCCAAGAGTCACTCCATGTGCTTGAGAGCATTGTCCAAACTCTCCTTGAGCTCTGTCAGCCTTGGCCCTGTGACCACTGCTCTGGGCTGCCTGGGCAAATGGCTGTGCTGGGAAACCTTGGGTTGGCCAGCAAAAAGGAGCATTGCCACCTTTTTGCTGTGGCTTGAAGGATTCTTTACTGAGATCAAAAGAGCTCAGATCAGCCAGTCCAACACTTTTGTTTGGCCTCAGGTGCACAACACAAAGCCAAAGTGTTGGCTAATGTTCATCACTGAAGGATACCAACATCCATTTTTCATTAATTTCAGACTTTCTAGAAATATTTCAGGGGTCTTTAGCCAAAATATTCAGTCTTTCTAAACCTGTTCTGCAGATTTCTAGAATGCTGTTATCTGTGGCTCAGTGAGTTCCAAACTTCTTCTTGAAGAAAACTGTGGTTTCCTACTGGCAAAATCGAAAAGGAATCTTGCGATTTCAATGGGGACCAATAGAGGAATCTTTGGTGCATATCCCTGCCCTTGATGGCATGCTATGCCATTTGATGGCTTTGACTGTGGGAAAGATTTTTTTTCTTTTTTTGGTTGCTTTCTGAAGTGTCCATGCCATGTCCCTCATATCTTGCCCCCTAAGTTGTGTCTTCCTCCTTGACTTTTTCCCCTGCTTTTGCAACATCTATGAGCTTAGTTTTGGCATGTTTTGGTCCTTTGCAATGCATCTGATTTCCTCACAGCCTATTTTTTGAAGACACTAAATTTCCCGTGTTTCTGCTTTTTGCAATTGCATTTCATTTGAACCTATCTCCTTTCTGGAGTGTTTGTTAGCCTTTCTTTTGGGATTCGCAAGATTCCGTTTCCCTTCCCGAAAAGAAAATGAAATTTCCTTACGGGAATGGAAAAGGAATCTTGCGATTTCAATGGGAACCAATAGAGGAAATCTTTGGTGCATGTCGCTGCCCTTGATGGCATGCCATTCCAATTTGATGGCTTTGACTTTGGGAAAGATTTTTTTCTGTTTTTGGTTGTTTTCTGAAGTGTCCGTGCCATGTCCCTCATATCTTGCCCCCTAAGTTTTGTCTTCCTTCTTGACTTTTTCCCCTGCTTTTGCAACATCTGTGAGCTTAGTTTTGTCATGTCGGCCCCTGCCAGGCGTCTGAGCAGGGACGAGGAGGCAATGAGGCCCCAGGCCTGCAAGGGTCACTTGTCCCATCGTGGCCTCAGGCCCAGGCCCAGCAGCCATGGCCAAAGTGCTGCCCATGTTGGCTCTGGCAGGGCTGTCTCGCAGCTGCTGCCCATCCCTGTGCCCTGTGCAGCCCAGGCTGTCCCACGGTGTCCCTGCCCTGCGCCTCTGTCCCTGCAGGCTGTCGGCATCCCCCGGCTGCCCCACCTGGCCGGGCCCTTCCTTTGCTGACAGCTCTGCCTCCTGCCTGCCCCTGCCTGCCCACACAGAGCCTTGGGCTGCTCCAGGCTCCTGCTGGGGACGTGCTGCACCACAGCCCTGCCCTGCCAGGGAAATTCCTTTCTGCTGCTGCCCGGGCTGGGCCTCCCCAGCTGCCCTTGTGCGGGGTGCGGAGGTTCAGGGATATCACACCATAACCAATATGATCCAGTGAAGCCAAATTTATTATCCCTAAAAAGACTATATTTATAATAAATCTCTACTGTCCACGTGTCTCTAGCTAATACATGATTGGTTAATCCTAGTTGTTTACACATCTAAAAGAGAATGCTGATTGGATCACCTAATTTTTCACGCGTCTTGCTGTCGTCTTCTGGCCCACTCACGGTTCAATTTTTTCCTTCTTTCCCAAGCTTGCTGTCAAACTTGCTGAGTCCTGATGACTCTTCTTGTATTTTTCTCAAGGATATACCAACCCCATTTCTGAATATGTCCATTATCCATTGTTTGTGAATGTGTCCATTGTCCATTAGTACAAGCAGGTTGGATTGTGCCCTTGTCTAGCAAGAACTCCTCAATCTGCAAAAAACTCTCAACAGTTCCCCGGTTTTGTTTTTGCACAAGCCAGACTGATTTAAAAGCACGCTCAATTATTTTCTTCACAGCAAGGCACTACAAGCAGAATTGAAAATGAAGACAAAGTATCATTATGCCAAAGGGTACTAAATCCTTGAGCCAGCCTGTTATTCCCTAGGATTTTAGCCACTCATTAAAAGAATTCTCAACCACTGTGAGCTTTTTCATATTCTCCTTAAGCAATGACAATTTCTTGTCAATAGATCCAGAGTGGTCAGAGAGATTCATGCAACACATCCCTTCAAAATCTTCACGCTCATCTACTTGTGCTAGCAACAAAAAATTTATAGCAGTCCTATCCTGTAACACAGCGTGGTGTATGCTACCTACATCAGTGGTAAGCTCATTCCGGATTGCAGATGTAATGTTAATTTGTTTTCCTGTCCAACAAGCCAATCGTTTGAATGATGTAAGGGCCTGTGATGAAGCTAATCCTGGTGTAAAAAGTGATGCCAGGATAACCGAAGGCCAATTCCACAATTCTACATTATCCTTGCAGTCTGAGCCTAATAGATGCTCACTACATTTTGGCCGTTGGAATTTGTGCCTGATGTCTAGCATCTGTTGAATGCTAGGGGCAAACAGTGTCAATTTCCCAAATTAGCATGGTCCTCCTAATCCTTTCTGAGGAATTGCAGGCCAAGTTTTATCTCCACCAAAGAGAAACAAAAGTAGAAAAAAGTTATTGCAGAAGCTATTGTAGAAGGGACTCTTCTCTCCAATGATGTAGAAGCTTTGCTTGTAGTAACTAATGCTGCAAGTAGAGTTTGAGAACCTTTCGATTGGAAGATTTTAGAAAAGATGAGAGCTGCATTTTCACAATTTGGTTGAAAATGCCAACTTGCAGAGTCACTTGTGCAGTATATTTTTCCATCTAACGCATTAATTCCAGCTGATGTGCATACCCTAATAAGACTTAGAATGCCACCCTATCAGCAGGTGATGTTTCATAAAAGCTGGGAGGAAAAGTGTGCTCAAGAAGCTGCAAGAGCTAGAGTGCAGGGTGATCCTCTGTATGGTTTAACAGCACAACAGTTACTTGGCAAAGGGCCCGGGGCTACTGCCACTGCCCAGGCTAGGAGCATTGATCAAGTCTTACAGATGAGCCAACAACTAGCATGTAATGCATTTCTTGCACTTCCAGATAAGTTACACACTATGTCTTTTACACAGATTTGTCAAAGAAAGAATGAAGACTTTGATAAATTTGTAGACAAATTACATGAAGCTATCGATAATCATTCTGATTTCAATTCAGACACAAAGATACAATTGGATGGACTTTGGGATCATTTCTCCATTCCAAATGGCTTTACCCTCTTTCCCAGTCAAAAGAGCCTTCCATCTCTTCCAAAAATTGCCTGCTGAAACTCTTCTGCTCCCATCCAAATCAGTTCACTACTCCAGCATAACCCTTGAAGCACGGACAGATGACTCTTCAACTAATTATAGTAGAAAAGAAGGGTATTTATTGCAGCCCTGGTCACATGTGAACTAGTTTCCAGAGACATGTGCAAGGAGTTGCAGACTCCTGCTCTCTATTTCTACAGAAAAGGATTTACATTAGGTTTCTAAGGACCCAAAATACATAATTATTACCTGCCTGCTTCGCATTTTTATCAGCTGAATATCTATTACAGCTGCGCAATTGTATTCCCTTAAGTGGATTGGTGGGATTTTGAAATGAGGGAGTGGTTGTATGGGAGGAAGAAAGCAGTCTTCCTCATGGTGAACTCTCCTCCCATGGCCAGTTGGCAAGACCTTTTGACCTGCTGCTCATGGTCCAAGCCTCTCCTAACTGTTCAATTATTCTTAAGGCAAGGTCTTTCTATGGTCTCAGCTTCTTCACAATTGCTTCCTCTATCCCTGTCACTCCTAGCTTTATGTTCCTAATATATTTGGTACTCTTTAACTAAGGCACATGATTTCTGCTACCTGTATTACTAACTTAGCTTCTTACCTCATTTTAAAATCTTAACTAAAATATGCAATCTTCTACTATCCCAATTCTCTTCCCAGCTGGGCCCTTGACCCATCTGCACTTTTCAATTTTCCTCATTACATTTTCAGCTAAGCCCTTGACTCACCTCAGGCACATCCCCGACTGCCTCTCTCCCAGCAGCTCAGAGCTGCATTGCACAGCGCTTGCTGTGCACCACAGAGCACAAAGCAGGCTGGCCTGCTGGGCCTGAATATTTCTGCCAAACACTCTGCATCTCACACCTTTGCTCTGGCTCAGTGCAGAACTGCAGGGTTGCAGGCGCTTCCTCCCAGAGCTGCGTGAGGCGCTGGCTCCTGCAGATGGGCCCTGCCAAGCTGTCCCTGCCTCACGCTGGCCTCGCTTCCCTGGCACAAGTGCCGGGCCTGAAGGAGCTGCCCTGTGATCCATCCTGCCGAGCAGCCCGGCTCCCTGCCCCGGTGCCCAGAGTGCTGCACACACTGCTGGCCTTTGCCAGGAGTCGCAGGGCAGCCGGCAGAAGAGGAGGAATCCTCAGGCAGCCCAGCGGCCCGCGGCTGCCCTTGGCCTTTCTCTGCTCCTGGGCACGCTCCAGACGGCCATGGCCCCCAGGCCGGGCTGTGCCCAGCACGGCTGCGCTTCCCCTCGGCAGCAGCCAGCTGCCACCTGGGCTCTGAGAGCGGAGGATTCGCCCGCTCCCAGCAAGAGGCACCCAGGGCCCGGCTGCTGCCTCTTGCAGCTCCAAGGGCCTCCTTCCAGCCTGCCTCTGCCGGGGCTCAGGCTGCTCCGGCCTCTGCCGGGGCTCTGCTGGGGCTCCAGCCCGGGCAAGGCCGGGCCCGCTCTCACCTCACAGGCGCTGACAGCTCTGCGCCACAGGAGACCTTCCCGAGCACCCTCTCTGATCTTTCTGCTTTCTCACTTGAGCAAGGCTCTCCTCCAGCCAAAGAGATTATTGCATTTAGGGATACAAATCCAAGTGGCAGGAACCCCATTGCTCTCCAGTCACAGCTGAAGGCCTGCATCTGCACAAGATGTTTGGGCTGCCTCATTCTTCCTTTGGTTTTGCCTTCAAATGCCATTGCCCTTTCTGCCTCAACTAGAAATACCACAGCTGTGCCATAACCAGCCAGTGGGTCATATTCCAAAGGCAGTGCGGTCTGGAGAGGATGAATGAAGAAGAGCCCTCCTCACTTATGAAACCATACAAAAAAAGCCATATGTGTGACTTAGTACCAATAAAAAACAATTGGTAATTCAGAAGGAAATGTTGAATTTTCTGAAGGGGTCAGAAGGAGGAGAATCTTCCAAGTGAGTTGATGTTTCAGAAACTTTATTAATTACAACTCTAATCTATAATTCTATGCTACAAATCTCTTTAGCAACCCTACTCTACAATCCTACTCTAAATTGGTAACAGAGATAACATCTTGACATAATTGCTATGTTCTCGTCTCCTAGTGTTAGGGTTAGGTTTAGGCTTAGGCTTAGGCTTAGTCTTAGGTTTAGGCTTAGACTTAGGTTAAGGTTTGGGTTTAGGTTTAGGCTTTGGCTTAGGCTTAGGTTTGGGGATAGGGAAAGGGTAAGGGAAAGGGTAAGGGATAGAGATAGGGATAGGGTTAGGGTTTGGGTTAGCATTTAAGGTTAGGGTTAGGTTTTAGGTTTAGAGTTTAGGGTTAGGGTTATTCGTCTTCTTCACTGAGTTGATGACTTGTGCCAGGATGAATGGTGGCTTGGCTGAAGTTACAAATGGATGCTGTCCACCGGAAAAAAAAAAAAAAAAAAAAAACAAAACAAAGAACAGTGAACCATTACTTTCCAAGCTCATTGCTTCAGGGACTCAATCAGGATACATCAAGTTCCTGGAAAGACCCAGAAAGAGGAGCAATGGGACCATCTGCTCCCCAGTCATCCCCAATGTGCAAGACCTTGCCATCACAGGCAAACCTGGCCCAGAATCCCACTCATCTGTTTATTCTGATGTCTTCATCATGCTGGGATTTTTGCCCTGCCAGCGCTCTAGAAATGGCGCTTTCTGTCCCTGGGTTTTCTTCCTTTCAGGAAACTCCAATGACTCACATAGGTCCCTGCCTTTGAAAGACAGGCACTGTGCTGATTCCCACAGGGACAGAAAGCAGTGTCTGCCTTTCCATGCCCTGCCCCTCGTGTGCTGGATGGCACCTTCCTTCCCAGCAGGGCCAGCCCAGTGGCACTGGGCCCTGCAGTTCCCTCTCTGCCACACAACCTGCCAGTAACCCTGGCACAGTTCCCGTCTGCTTGAGCGCGCCAGGCAGCACATGGGGCTGGGACAAGACCCTCCCAGCTGTCCCTGTTTGCATGGCAGAAACCTCTGAGGGTGGGCTGGGGGACACCAACCAGGGCCCCTCAGAGGCTCACAGTGAGCCCCCCACAGCCCCTCCTGCCCACAGCCAAATCTGTGACCCCTAGGCTGGGACTGGCTTCCTTGGGTTCCTCCACCACCATTTCATGTCTCTGTAACCTGCATTGCTCTACTTCAATTCTTTTGCCATTAGATAAAGCTGAACACTCCACAAAATCACAAAAGAGGGCAACAGACACAGTCAGAGGACAGAGCACCTCTCCTCACAGGAAATGCAGAGGGAGCTGGAGTTATTCAGTTTTGTGAAGAACAGGCCCCGGGGAGACTTTATTGCCACTTTCCAAGACTTCACAGTGGCTTTGAAGAAAGTGGGGGACATCTTTTTTAACAGGGCCAGTTACAATAGGATATGGACAAATATTTTTAAACACTAAGGGCATCTAATCAGAGTAGGTCTAAGGAAGAACTTGTGTACTCGGAGCATGGTGCCACCCTGGCACAGCTTGCCCCAAGAGCTTGTAGGTGCCCCATCCCTGCAACCATTCCGGCTCCGGTGGCAACGGGCTCTGAGCAACCTGATCTCTTTAAAGATGTCCCTGCTCATTGCAGGACACTTGCACCAGAGGACATTTACAGGGCCCTGCCAGCCCAGCCCAGTCTAGGATTCCTCACCATTTTCATTTGAAGAGCAGCAAGAGTGGAGGTGAGGAGGAAGGGGGCTCATCTGCTGCCTTGGGCTTGAGTGGAGGAGGAGCCCATCCCTCAGAGCCTGTTTCACCTGCAGCCCCTTCACATTTTACCTGCAGGAGCTCCTTGGCAGACCAGCGCTGCTCTTCGTCTGTCTGCAGGCAGCAGCTCAGGAAGTCACGCAGCAAAGCCGAGAGGAGCTTGGGCTGCCGCAGCTGTGGAGTCCCTACTGTGGCTATCAGGTAGGTAGCCTGGAGAGAAAGGAGACACCAGGCTCCACCTCCCGCTTTCACATCTCTAAGGCTCTCCCAGATCCCTTTGTTTAACCTCTGTTCTTCAGTGGCAGTTTCTGCCCTGGCACAGACCCAGAGATGACTTTCCTTTACCAACCAAAAACCCAAACCCCGATGCAGGCACAGCTTTTCCACCATCCTGCAGATCTTGCCTTGGCAGCTGATTTCATTGCCTGACCTAGTTAGTGGGAACTACATCAGCAAAAGGACATTTGCTTCTCTGAGGATTCATGCCAGCTTGAGATGGTTTTTGGAAGAGGGACTTTGCTACACTAACTAATTTCAAGGGTTAGTACATGAAAGGCATCTCTGCAGTGCTTGTTGGTCTTTTAAGCGCACGTGCCCTAGAACAAAACTCATCAAGCTTTTTGCGCTGTTCTTGAAAACAATGGGAATTGGAAGAAAAGAAAGGAAATCCATCAGTTAATACCCAGGTAGGGAAACAAACATTTACAATCTCCTCTTCAACACAGACACATTAAGGTGCCTGCACAAATGTATTGGGATGAAAATGCCTGCTTGGGCACACAGGAGCCACTTGCAGCTCTGTCTCTCAGCAGTCTGAAAATTTCAGCTTCCCATTTTTGCAGCCAAAGAAAAATTGTCTAGGTCAGAAGAAGGAGAGGTTCCATCCCTATGGACACCCTCTAGTCATTTGGCTGCTCAAGTCAATGCATTAATGGTAGGCCCATGCCAGAAAGTGCCAGAGAACAAACAGGAGGTTTTGGCAGGCTCTCCACATCACCAGGCTCTGGCTTGGTGACGTGCAGAATGTTGCTTGGGCTAGGAGAGAAACACGGTCACTGAGTGTTTCAGCAGCACTGCACAAGAAGCAAAAGAGACTCTGTGCATTACACCCTCATGCCCATGTTTTCCAGTGAGAAGAAACTGCACACAGGGTTAGGTTCCTCTCTAAAGACCACGGTTTTAGAAACTTTGTTGGGTTTGGGTTTCCTTCCTTCATTTCTGGAAAGATAACAACACTTTTAAGATGCTTTTCCCCTGTTATTAAGGCCATCTACACAGACAAAAGAACTGGAACCACTAACCCAAAGGAAAGTGTTGAGTGAGAATGGAGTTTGTTTGGAGTTTGTTTGCAGGTGGTAAGGCTTGAGTTCCCCCACTGATGCAAGCAAAAGTACAGCAGATGCTGATGTGTTGCAGGGACATTTGTAGGAGGGGACCTTGGTGGAAGTAGTTGCAGCAGATGGCAATGGGATTTTGTCCAGTGGCACACAGGACATGGGACAGGTGAGAAAGACAGTGGGATCAGTGAGTATTTGCTCCTTACCGTGCCAGAACTTTCACCCAAGTAAGGAGGTTCTTGTTCTATCATTTCAATTCCCACAATTCCAAAAGACCATATGTCCACTTTGGGGCCATATGGTTGACCTGTCACCACTTCAGGCGCCATCCACCAAGGAGTCCCGGTTACCGAGCACCGTCTGCTCTGCTCAGGGCTGAGCTGAGTAGCGAGGCCAAAATCAGCTGAGGAGAAAACAAAATACTGGTTTTATCTGAATTCTGTGCAATTAGGAAAGCAAGCAAAAGAATTCCCCGGTAGAAGTTTGAAATTGCTCTGTTGAATCTCCTGGCATTGGCGACTTTAAAAATCCCCCCATGTTTTACACTGTCTCTAGCAGTGGCTTTTGTTCTTTGGAAACTTTAGACTCGTAACTCCCTCCCTCTGGAAGGGACCCACACAGAGCAAGGCCACTCTTGACTGCTTGTGGCTCCTTCTACCTCTGTGCACGTTGCAACTGTGCCCTCAGCTCGCAGCAGGGGTCCCTGCACTGCCACCAGCACCATTTTTGGGGAGCTGGCAGTCACGCCAAGCAGCCCCACACCCACATCCCTGGAACGCTGCACCTGACCAAGAATATACTGACCCAGTTTGACAGAACCGTCCGTTCTGAGAAGGATGTTGTCACTCTTCACGTCTCGATGGATCACATCGTTTGCATGAAGAAAATCCAGTCCTTGCAGGCACTGAGTGAGAAAACAGAAACAGAAGGGCAAAAATGAGTGGTGTGATTTCATCACACAAGAAAGGAAACAAAGAATCTAAAAGATTCCCTCTCCAGGGGAATGGGGAGTAATGGCACAACAGTCATGGCCACTGAGAGGAAGAGCTTGCTGCTCCAACACTTGCAGAGCAGGACCTTTCTGAGGAAAGGCACGTCAGCTTTTGAAAGAGCAACAGCACCTGCTGTTGTAGGCTGTCCCCTGCCAACCAGCCAGGATGACTCCTGCTGCAGCGCATGTGCTCAGAAGCAAAGAGCATTCTGGCTGCACTCCTATCCTTTTTAGCTGAGCACTGAGAGAAACGAGTCTCTCTCTTCTTTCTTTGCTCTTTGTTTCAAATCCTGCCACCAGCACCTTTGCTTTTACAAGCAAGGAATGCAGTGAAGACAGACTCCAGGCAAACATTTAGAGAGGCAAGGTGGAGAACAGCAACTACAAATACAAGAGACAGAGCGAGAATACAACAGCAGGAGATAAGAGTACTGGCACTGAGTACAGGGAGTGCAGGGGCACTGGCAGGCCTTTCACTTGAGATGCTTTTACTTGCCCATAGCATAGCAGCGACACAGAAACAAAGCTCGGCACAGGAAACCTCTCCTGTTCTGAGCCCCTGTTTCCCAGACAATCCTGCCCAAGCCCTTGGAAACACAGATGGCATTGCTGACCTCCCGACTGATGGCTGCCATCTCATCTTCAGACAGGCAGGTCTGGCTGACGATGTCGCTCAGGACACCTCCATCCATGTACTCTAAAACCAGCAAGAGTTCCTCGCCCAGAAGGTAGCTGAAAGAAGGAAACAAGGGGGTAGAGATGAACATGCATGGCTACGTTGTTTTTTTGCTTCCAGGTTTCTTATTTCCAGATGCCTTTGTGACAAGGACAGAATCAAAGGAATAGACATTCCCTCTTGGCTGTGCATTATTTGCAATCTGTGCAGTCTCATAGAGAAAGACACATCTGTGAAAAAGAAGATGTCTTAGATGGGCAGCAAATGAAAAGTGCAGTTTAGAAACAGCCCAGATAAAAAACATGCCAGGCATGGTGTTTCTGGAAATAAGCACCTAGCCTTCCTGGCATGCATAGCAATGGCAAAGAGGGGCAACAATCCAAGGGAAATCCACTTTAGGATGGTTCATCTGCACTTAAGAAACTTTAAAAAATCAATCCCAAATAAATGTGGAGGCAGTGAACTTTGAGGCTATTGAGTTAGGAAGATA
Organism: Ammospiza caudacuta; assembly: GCF_027887145.1. Lineage (NCBI taxonomy): Eukaryota > Metazoa > Chordata > Aves > Passeriformes > Passerellidae > Ammospiza > Ammospiza caudacuta. The sequence continues at coordinate 1,328,922 of NC_080614.1, read as the reverse complement.
CAGCTGATCCAGGTTTTGAATAATTTTGGAGTAATTATCAAACTAGGTGTGCCAGGGAAGACTCATGCAGACAAGATGCACTCTCTTCTCATCCACTGGAGATGAGTAGAGAAATATGAATAAAGAAAAATTAACAGCTTTACTTGCTGCCACTGACCAAAGTGTGTTTTTAACCTCTCATGTTTGCTTTATGTAAACACACATCCATGGGATAAGACCATGACCTCTCACCTGTCTAAATAATTCACAACATTGGGACTCCTATAGCTCTTCATGATCATTATTTCATTAAAGGTTAGCTCCTTCCTCCTCACTCCTTGAAGATTTATTTTTTTTATTGCCACCTAAAATGACATTGAAAATCAGGAACTTGAGGGGTTGGTGGCACGAGACCACAAGGCACGTGGAGCGAGTGATTTTGCAATGACACAGCTGAGCTGTGCCAAACTGCCTTGTGATTAGGCACTGCAGTAATCAGGAACTGACATTCCAACAGCCCATTTCTCTGCTCCCTTGGGAGCCAGTTACAGGACACGTGGGGCCACTGACATTTTGCCTTGACCACTTGGTAACAACGGTGTCTCAGTTATCACCCACAAACCTCTGACTGCACTCTCTGCTGCTTTGTTTGGGACTCAGAAGAAGGAATCCATGCCTTAATACTCTGTGGATACATCTTGTGATATGGGCAGGGCTTAGGGCTTTCAAGGACGCCTTGCAGATCTCTCCCTACGTGCAGTTCCCTAGTGCAGCACTGCAGGTGGCTAAGGAACTGCCAGGAACTTTCAGATGGATTTGCTGGCAGCCAGGAATGAGAATTCAGGACTCTGAAGCTGTAGCCCCAAAGAGCAGTGAGGTGCTCGCAGGCACCACCTTTGTTTTAGCAATGGAGAGCGAGTGAGCGCGTCCTTCTCTGAAAGGAACCGCTGCCCTCCGTGCCTTCCTTCCGGCAGCTGAGGAGGACAGAGTCCCAAATGTGTTCTGTGGGCTGGCACCAGTCTGTGCTTCTTGTGCCTTTTCAGCACAGCTCTGCCCAAAGCTCCAGCCACAGCTCACACCAGGGGGGAAAGCCCTCGAGTGCAGCAGAGCCTGCAGGGGCTGTTGACATTTACCTCTCCTCCTGTGGCACTGTCGAGTGCTCTGTAAACATGCCCAAAAGTCCTAGAAAAAAAACAGAAGCAGAGAAAGGAGAAGCTGTTTAGATCTTGCAGTGAAAGCCAGCCCACACAGGAGATCTCTGCTGCAAGTGTCAAAACCTGCAGGATGCAGGAGGGCTCTGCCAGAAGGGAGATGATGCATTTTCCTCTCAAGTGCATGGGCACTGGGCCTGTTCCTGAAGCACTGGGGTCCAATTTCTAAAGGGAGTTTAGTCTTTCCTCTTGGGTATCACTGTCTAAACAGTGTGGTTCCTATCCTGACCACAGAGTGTTTCCCTCTTCAAACCAGGGGAAAGAATTGTTCCTGGGAACTGTGGGAACTGTTATCTCACAGCTTTGATAGGGCATAGGTTGCTCTTTCAAGCAAGCAAGTTTCTTCTCTTTTCATTAGTGTGCCAGTATGATTTTGAGACACACAAAAAATGCTAAAGAAATTAACACAGAGCTGTCCCACACTTGAGAGACAAGGAGACCTTCCAGGTCCTGTTGCTTGATGCAGGCAAGACCTCGGTAGCAAGGCATCTCTGACAATGCCTTCTGAGCCCACTCACAAATTCTAAGCAGCGTTGAGAGATGGGACAACCTATCCCCAGTGTGTGATAATCTTTGTAGCTGGCCTGCCTTCAGGCTGGATAGACATTCCACCCCAAAAACACCTGGCCCACTGTTGTGCAGGAGTAACTGCTGTTGGACTCACCCGCTGCCAATATAATTCAGATGTGTGTATTTCATCAGGGGATTTTCAGTGGTGTTCACCATTCTCCCTGAGGGAAACAAAATGCAAGATGCTGTCTTTAAAGCAGAGATCCCAGCTTCCAGGAGATACAAAAGGCAGCCCCAGCGCCTGGAGCTCTGAGCCCTTTGTGGTCGACTGGGTAACAACAACCACAACCAGGCAGACAGCCCTGCAGCACAGGTGGCCAGCACAGAGACTGATTTGTACAGTCTTTTGAAGAGTTCTCTTGACAGGAAACAAAGCACAGGGACATACAATCCCAGGAGAGGAGGACATCTTCCCCACCTTTCAGCAGTTTGCCAAAGGAATGCCTTCCCATTTGTAAACCAGAGCAGCTCCAGCTGTAAACAATCCTGACGGGGCTTTCAGCATCAGGACCCTGACCTGTTTGTGAGCAGGCTGAGCTCAAAGATGCCCCTCTCCCAGCTAAGGAAGGCTCCAGCCTCTGCAGTCCCTCCAGCCCTCAGGGACAGGGCAGCGACCACAACAAGGCTGGCAAAGCCCCAGCATGAGCACTGACAGGCACTGATGGGAAGAAGCCAGAGTGAGCCTGAGCCCCAGACAAGCTGTTGCCCCCATTCAGGACACAACAGGATGGGCTTTGAGATCAGCCACACCGAGGCACACATCAGTGCCCTTTTTGTCCCAACAGGTGATGGCAGACACAGAATCCACTGGGCTCTGGTCTCAGCCCCACCAGGTCTCTTATCTGAGAGCACAGCACTGGCAGCTGTTACGGGCAAGAAGCAGATTCATTGGGTTGTGCTGCAGAATCACAAAGGGCTTGATGTGTTTTCCTAGAGACTGATCTGAGCAGGGCCTGGGCCAATGGGTAGGATTCTAACAGTCATGGGAAAGAGTGGGAATCAGGTATGGAAAAGTGCCATGCATCTGAGGGATATACCATGGCTGGGCTGGAGGCTCTCTCCTGAGAAATGCCTGCAGTACAGTTTATCTGGTCACGCCACTTGGATGTGTCTCCTGGACACATCTTGATAAGCATAAAACTAGAAGATTAAATAAAGTTTGTTATCAAAGTCTCTGTTTTTTCTATGGCGGCACATGGAAAATACCTTGTGCTCTCTATTTGTCCTGTAACCTGATGTTCTTTCAAAGTAGTTCTTATTGACATAAAGATAGCATTCTCATGAAAATAAACTGCAGATGTAGTAGTGGTAACAGTAACAGTCATAAAATGACATCAGTAAAACGTGGGGTAGAAGGCCTCCTTCGGGATGGAGAAAAACACAACAAAAAACCCCCACCAAAAATGAACAACAGAAAAGCAATCCCACCCCCCCCCCCCAAAAAAATGCCCAACCAAAAAGACAAAACTCCAAAGTCAGTCCATTTCTGTGAAGTTTTTTTGCTGTGATGACTGGTTGCAAGTCAGGAGTCTGAGGAGAATTTAGGAAGCTAAAAATTCTGTTCAGTTTGGCCACTAGCACACAGGACTTGCCTAGATCATTTGCTAGGTCACAGCCTTCTGCTGATCCAAGAACAATCCCTGCTTCAGCCTTTAGCAGAGAGGGAAGCTCAGGCAAACCCAAGCCAGTCCCAGGTGCCCTCAGAGGCAGCAGGAACACCCAGAGCTCTCTCGCTGCCTCGGAGCACAGCACTGCCTCTGGGGAGTCCTAAATGGCCCTGTGACACCGAGCTCAGGAGGAGCATTTGGTACAGCCCTGCTGACACCTGCACACAACACACTGTCCCTCAGATAAGAAACACCCCAGACGTACCCAGCAGCTGCAGGTACTCCTCCTCAATCTCCTGTTCCCAGGATGTGCCCCAGCCTGAGTTCCCAGGTTTCACAGAAGGGCTTCCTCGAGGTGATGCTGCTGCGGCATCAGGTTCAGAGCCCATGATGTGCTGGACCTGGAGTATTTCTGGTGGGCACAGTTCCTGTGCCTCACTCCAGACTTGGGGTTCTTCATTGCCACACATTCCCTGCAAGTCTTCGCAGGCTGCCCGGTGAGATGTCAACACTTGCACCTCAAGTCAAACAGAACAAAGCAGTCAGACACTACAGCTTGTCCCTGTCAGCCAGGAGTCATCGACTGTGAGGAAAGGCAAAGAACAGATTGACAGGGGATACAACAGCTTGTTTCAATCCTCCATCTGGGTCACCAAGTTCCACTGTAAAAACACCTCAAGAAAAAAGGAGAGCAGGAACAGGCCAGCAGGAATCAATTTGGATGACTGCTGGCCAAAAGGCCAAAGGACAAGTTTCACTGTCCAGGGCAGATGTTGAGATTCAGCACACCGGGAAATGTCCTTCAGAGTGACTGTGATACACACACTACAGCAGCATGGCACTCAGAGGCATGGCCCCACTCCCTGCTGCTCTGCACTGGAAAGGCAAGAAGGGCAGAAACCACCAGATTGGTGACTGCAGTGGCTGCATCCCTCTTTCACTCACTTGGTTTTGCAGAGACTGACGGAAGCGATTAAGTTTCTCTCTGATGATTTTCATTTCTTCCTCCAGCTGCCTATGCCTTGCCTTGATCATACTGTGAGCTGTCTGAAGCTCTGCATCCAGCTGTTCCTTCATGTTCTCTAATAAACAAAAGAGAGGACATTTCATGAGTGGAGTGGCTGCCACTCTTTCACTCACCTGGTTTTGATGATCGCCCCTCTGCTGATGGAGATTCTCCTCTTGAATTCTTCCCATGTCTTCCTTGTTCTTTCTCTTCACTGCCATGATGTCACTCTGAGCTTCGGGCAGCTCTGCTTGTGGCTCTGCCTTGATGTTCTGTACACACAAAAGCAGAGCAAGGGACTGAGAGCTGCCATCAGGCTCAGCTTTTTTCCTCTTGCAGCCTCAAAATCACATTTATTCAGCCCCTTCTTTCTGCTTCCCTCCCCACATCTGCCTCCATTGCAAACCTCCTGTCCCAGGGCTGATCTCTGCAGATTGCAAGGCTCTGTGCCTCCATTGCCTGTGGGACTCCTGGCCTCCTCAGTCCCAAGAGCTCTGGTTTATGCCCCTCTCCCTGCCCTTCCCTCTGTGGCCTGGCCAGTCAGGCTTACCTGGCCATTCTCCTGTGGCTCTTCCACCTGCTGCCTGAGCTGCTCTTCCTGCCCTCGGGCTGGGAACAGCTCTCCCTGAGTCTGGCATGGCAGCTCAGATGAGGCAGTGTGCTCCTGCTCTTTCTCTAGAAGCACCTGCACAGAAAGCAAGAGAAGATGGGTTTCAACTTCCCATACGCCCTTTGTGGGCCAAGACTCACAGACTGCTGGGCTCACACGTTCCCAAAGCACTGTGCTGCTGCTCTCCTGGGTCGTTCTCTGCCCGAGGGGAGGCACAGATTCCAAAGTGACCCTGGCCCTACAATCAGGGGCCATCTGGGACTGAAGCTCCAGCAGCCTCTCAGGCAGCTGACAGGGAAGGGGTGGCATTTCTCAAGGGTCTGGTGAGGGCCTCCCTCTGCTTCCGCCGTGTCCTGTTTGTCTTTCAGTAGTGACTGACTCCCCGCCCTGTGCCACAGCTCCATCCTGGCTCTGCAGGGACTTCCTGGGTGAGCTCACTCCTTGTGAGAGACACTTCTGGAGTTCACCTTCTCTTCAGGCCTGCACCAGCATTCCTCCTTCCTGACATCCACACTCTTGTTAGAAAACCGGGTCATTCAGGAGATAAGGATGCATGCAAAGGTCTCTGATGGAAGTCAGAGAACCTCTATGGCCACCTCAGTATATGGAGGAGGACCAAGGTGTTTCTTCTCCCTCTTTTGTCAACGGAGAATTCTGACCAGCAGTAACAGAGTTTCTCATAAGGCCCCATTAACGAATGCACTTACACAGCCCTGGGGATGCCAGTGAAGGAAACCATGTGTCATGTATGGCATGGCATGTATGACCAGAGTCACCAGACCCCAGCTACAGCATGGGATAGTTCCATTCCCTTAAGACATGCAAAAATTTAAAGGACAAATGAAGGCTTCAGGTGAGAAAAGGCTGGAGTAGGAAAACATGAGGGGAAAAAACAACCATCTCTGGAGGGGGAAACATCTCTGCCTGCTCAGGATCAGTTAATGGAACTTGTCTCTATTTCTCTCCTGAAGGGATGCCTTTGCATCTTCCACTGCTTTGGAGCAGAGCCAGGAAGATTAAAATCGATAGATAGACAGATCTCACTTTTATCATCTCTCTTTACTGTGCTGTAGTATTTACATTCTTTGACTGGAGAGAGATATAATTCTCTCTCCTAGGTTTTTTTTAAGGGAAGAGAGTGAGGAACTCATAGAAGGAGAGAAAACAATTATTATCTCTACTTGCTGTTCTTGTTTTTTAGTACATGAAGAATGTGTTATAGTGATTGTTTACTGAAAGTGATTTGTTAATTGGATTTTAGAGATAGTTGTTTAGACTGATTAGATAATTAGATAAAAGGCTGTGTGGAGACAGTCGCGAGTTTTTCTTTCGTATGTTTTTAGTATAATATCTCTTTAGTATAGTTTTAATATAGTACTAGTGTAATATAACATAGCTTAATAAAGCATTTGTTTAAACTTCTGAATCATAGAGTGAAAGCACATTTTTTGCCACGTGGGGGTCACCCTGAATCAATCCTGTCCTTTCTGTCGCTACACACATCAGCACTCGGCAGCAGTGCCCCAACCAGCAGCCATCCTGAACTTGCTCTCCTGTTGCTTCAGTAACCCACACTCTTGGGGAATCTGGAGCATGTCGGTCCTTAAGGAATGCAATCAGACCCAGAGCATTGCACTGGGAACGGCTCTCTTTGTGCATCTGTGCTCGGGCAAGTTCTTCGCTTGGACTCGCCCACACTGATGGTGCTGAAGTGGCTGGAATCAGAAATGCAGCCCAGCCCCTCCCAGCTCCTCTAATCTCTGAGCACCAGCTGGAATGCAAGGGCATTGATTTCCTACTCAGTTCCCAAACACATCACACACTGATTCCCTGGGCAGCCAAAAGACACGGGAGCCGTTTACTTGAAAAGGATGGGCAAGCCCTACTGGCTGGTCTGGCACCAGAACAGCTCGTTCTGCACCAACATCCCTGCCCCAAACGATGTGTTCTTGTGCAAAAATACTGCATTGTCCAGAACTGCCCCCTTGAAAACTGAAATTCTAGCAGAATTTCTGCCAGTGCTGTAAAAGGGTAGGAAAGACTGAGGAAAAAGCTCCCTTGCTCCCTGGAGAAGGAGAAATTGCACAAGGCTTCTCCTTCTAGCAAACAAACAAATCAACAAAATATGAAAGCGTTACCCACACCAGTGTCTAAAGCACTTGGATGCAGTGAAGGGATGTTTGGCAGGGAAACAGCCCTCGTGCTGAGCATTGGCTCTATGGATCCAAGGCAGGGATCAATGGCAGTCTGCCTGAAGGTCCCTCATGAGCCCCCATTGTCCAGGCTAAAGCTCCCTCAGCACCTCCTCCCTGGCCTTGTGCTGCACCCCTTGCCCAGCTCCCCTGTCCCTCTGTGCCCACGCTGCAGCCCCTCCATGACTTTCTGCTTCCCAGGGCCCACAGCTGCACACAGCACTCCAGCTGTGGCCGCAGCGCTGCCCAGCACAGGGCCACGCTCCCTGCCCTGCTCCTGCTGCCCCACTGCTGCTGGCACAGCCACCGTGCCCTTGGCCTTCTGGGCCCCCTGGCCCCACGCTGCCTCATCTCCAGCTGCTCACGGCCGCCAGCCCTGCGTCCTTTGGGCCCACGCAGCTCCCCAGCCACAAAGGTGCCCATTGCACTTCAGATACAGCAGGCACCGTTGCAAGATGGCCTTCCTGTTCTACCACCTCATGTTCCAAGTAGATATCATCAAGTTTGATAGGAATAGCATTCTAAGTCCCTCTCTTTACATTAAAATGATCTAATTCAACTGTACAGGAAATTGCTCTTAATTAAAATTATCCTATCTGCTGTCTGCAAGCATCATTCTCTTTTCAAAACTAGGTTTTTAGTTCTTCAAACTCTGAGAAGGAAATTTAAAAATATCGATCTCTGCCTTTGTTACTTTTGTTTCAGGCATGAATATGGTTTTTCTTTCGGCCTTCCTAGCTGGCCCTCTACAGTCTACTGCTACTGGCCAAGCTCTCAGCTTGCTCTACAAGTCTTAAACACCAGGAACATGAAATGTTCCTTTCTCACTCACCTCGGGATCTTCAGCGCTGCTGAATACACGCTTCAGGTGTCCTGTAGTGGGAAGGGAAAATGAACCAGATGCTGTCAGAAAACTGCCTGGGCTGCTGAATCCCACAGAACAAGTCAGCCCAAACAGAGATGATTTCCTGTTTCACAACATTCCTCAAGGAGACACATCTCATTCACACAGCCAGCAAGAGACCAGGACAATATTCTTGGTTGTGCCTACACTGCAGCCAGTTTAGCCAGGAAATGAATACAAAAATGATCAAGCAAATGCAAAGTGTTTTTAGCACTCAATGCTCCTGTTCTACCAAACACATAAGACAGCTTCTGAAATCTTCTCCTTCAGGTACTCTTTTTTTTTCACTCAGTGTCATGCACTGATTCTGATTAACTTGCAGGAAACCGTTGCCCAGAAAAGCTTCCCCAAAATCCCCCAGAGGTGGCGCAGTTCTATTGTGGAAAAGCACAGCAGCACTTCCTTTCAAAGGGAACAACTATTTTAGCATTTAGTAAAAGGTCAAGTTAGTCAAATCCTTTCATGACAAAATTTAAAAAGAAAGAAGCTTTCTCGGAATTCTGGGAACAACTGCAGAGTTTTTGGAAAGCCTTAAAGAAGGTCTGCCAGTCTACATTTTCAAAGGTGTCTTGCTTCTCCCAGCAACCTGAGGAAATGACAGACTCTGCTGCCACAGACTCTCCCGTGCAGGGAACGCAAGCCCTGCAGGTTCCCCTGCAAATGCTGCCCCTGTGGCTACAGACACCCCCTTTTTAGCTGAACCTCTTGATAGGAGCTTTACCAAAGCAGAGGCATCCTAATGCTCTTTCTGTTTCAAAATCAGAAACTCAGCCCCCAAGGAAGAGCAGGAAGACATACAAAAGCCAGGTTAGGATACACCCTAAGCTAAGCAGAAGGGAAGCCTCTACTTACGTGCAAAATTTGTGAAATAATAAATGGAATAAGTAATGCCATATGCAGCAAAAGCTGCAGTGGCCAGATGGTTAATTATTGGCATATCTGCAATTTTTCTAAACGCTAAAAAACAAGCCTCGTGTCAGTGGGCAGCTGCCTACTGACAGATGCTTTGACCAGGAAGGTTCTCCTGATCTGAGCAAGGCCTAGGGCTGCTCTGACACTCAGGCCTTCCGTGCACCAAGGCAACCTTCTGATGCCACTATGACGACGTGGCAACCATACCCTGACATCACAAAGGGACAGCTCTGTGTTGGTCTTTATGCAAAGCAATAACCAACCTTCCCTACAGAAAACACAAAAGAGCCTGGGAAATTCTCATCTGTCACAAAGCACCGAAAATTCCCCTCATGGGCCAAACCCTGTTGTTCAGGGGATCCAAGAGGAACTCCAGGAGTGCCCCAAGCACCTACAGCCTGTACCCCAACTGAGCACTCAGATGGGACACAAGCAAAGGAAACCAGACCAAGATAATGGCCCACAGCTTTGCACGTGTGAGAAATGACTCTCACTTTTAAAATTTTAAAGGTTTAGTAAACCTTAACAAAGGACTGAATAAGGAAAAGTCGCATCATTGGGAGTCTCTGTGACTAGCAGCCATGTGCTCATCTGCAAAAAGGATGCTCTGCCTTTTATACCCTCAGCCCCTCCAAAAGTTTTGCCAGTCAGCTCTTTCTCTGCTGCCCATGGGTGGAGATTACTTTCCTGCATCCCGACTGGAGGTCAGGCGTTGTTACACCCTGCCTGCTGGTCACAAGCCAGCCCTCCCCAAATGCCCTGACTGCCCAGGCTGTTACAAGGGGGACGGGAAAGAGGACTATGGGAGGATATATTACAATATAATCACTACTCATGTGAACATCCACATAACATCTGCTTCTTAATTGTCAGACCCAACCATTGCATTACTTGTCCAGAACACACAGAACCAGGAGAGAAGCCACTGTTGGCATCACAGCTGAAATGCTTCCTAACAAATCTCCCCACATATTTGCACCTTTATTGGACATGCCCAGGGCTCCGGTGCGGGTACATCTCTGCCTCTCTTCCCCTTTGGCAGCAGTGGAACTGGCAGCATCTGCCCGCCAGCAGCAGCTGCTCCCAGCTGGGAACGCCACTGGCGGCGCTGATTTCCAGAGGCTTCTGTGTGCCAGGGGAAGCCAAGGCAGGAGCGGGCTGAACGGTGCTGGCGCTGCTGCTGCTCTGTGCCAGAGAGCCCCGGCTGGGCAGGGCACGGTGCCCACTGCGCTGCGGGCTCCTTCTCCTGCCACAGCTGGGCACACCTGGCAACAAGGCATGACAACCTGTGGGCAAGCCAAGGGGTTTCTGGGGCTGCACTGCTCTGCACACACCCAGCACACCTGCAGCACACAATTTTAACCCTCAAACAGGTAAACCAAAGGAAAACAACTGGAAAAGATTACATTTTCACCATTCTTACCTGCTCAACAGAAGTCTTCAAAATGAACGTTACCAAGCAAGGCCCAATTCCTGCTGCCAGCTCAGGGTTAGAAGAGAGGCAATCCTTGATCTCAGCACTGGGTGTGTGGGGAATCACTTCCTTAACACGTGCACACCCAGCAATCTCACTTACTAGTTTGTATCCATGGATCTAAGACATATTCAATACTTTGCTGAAACTCACAGGCTAAATATTCCCCCAAATGATTTCATTTATTGATTGATACTTATTGACTTCTTGATACTTAAATCACTTCTCCGAATTTACTGACAAGAGAACAGGAGTGTCCTGTAGGTCCCTACTGGTCATTGCCCCAGGTTCAGGAGGAGACCCATGCAGAAAATAAGCCAGGACAAAACTGGGCTTGCAAAGCAAATTCTTTCTATTTGTTGCAGTAGCAAATAATACATACCAAGCCCTGGATTCCTAAAAATCTGCTGAGCAGGAGAAGGAGGTGGAGCGTGGTGCTCGGCAGCAGGGGCAGGTGGGCAGTGCACTTTCAGGACATCCCCTGGAGCAAAACCACGTGCATCTCATCCTTCTCACCCTTCCAGCTCAGAACCAGGCCTGGGATCTCCTGCTCAGGAGTGGAATTTCCCAGTTACAGCATCGGCTCACCCATGGCTGGTGTGTGAGATGAGGCCATGAATCCAGGATTTAAAAGAACTGGAAGATTTAAAATTTTAGCAAGATTTAGTTAGGGGGAAAGAGTATAGCAAGAAGAGTAGAAATAAGAAGGGATAATTAATTTTTATCAGATAAGGTAGTTAAGGCTAGGGTAATATGTCACTTGCCTGTCTTTACTATGTTTAAAGAAGCAGGATGGGATGCGGATTTCTTTGTGACAAAGAAGAGGACCGTAGCCTGCACCTGGGCCCCGAAACTACAACTATAGCCAAGGGGTGTGAAAGCCTGCCAACACATCATAAGGAAAGAGGTCAAATTGAGGAAGACGTCTTGGCCTTCATCAGAAGGAGACCATTCCCTACTTTAAAATCCACCAACCCATTTGAAGTGAAAGACTGCAGAAATGTGAAGGAACTTTGGACTCAATTATAATACATTTTAATTCAAAGGAGGGTAGGCAGTGTTATCTAATGAATATGTGTTAGGTTTTTTGGGATTTATATGAATGTGTAAGATATTTTAGATGAGTAGAGATGAGAGAGAGAGCCAGTGGTTCTTCACGCATGTCTTTAGGAGACAACTCCTCGTGTGCCTGGCTGTAATTAACACACCACCTCCTACCTTTAACTGTGGGGAGTTCTATTCCACACCTCATTTGCTGACCGCGGCAGGAACGCTTCCCTGCTCCAGCAAGAACATCCGGGCTCTGGACGTCTCTGGGCGCTGCCAGGACATTCCTTTCCTGGAGGCACCTCCGCTCTCGGCTGCTCCTCGTGGGGGACAGACAAGACTGCTGGCACTGTGGAGAAAGGAACCTTTAACTCTGTATAAAGTAACCCGTAAGGCGTATGCAGGGGAAGGGCTGTTCACAAGTCACACAGAGATGTCCTGTGCACGACGTACGCCTGTGCAGTTTGGGCTTGGGTCTGGCTGATGGCAGAAAGGATTTGCTGTGTCAATAAGGACCTGCTAGGAATTCTGGGGGTGAATTGAGCAAATCCTGTTTTATTGCTGCTGTTTTTCCTTTGTGTTGTAGTTGTGGTTGTATTTTCAGTGTGTGAATGTTTGAGGAAGATGATGTGGGTGGATGCCGATGTGGTGTATGGTGTGTGTTGTGTTGAGAAGAGTGAGCTCTCTGTCCCCTCATAAAGAGATATTCCCTTCCCGGTGAGCCTGTGTGTGTGGACTTTCTAGTTGCAGGGATTGGTACTCCCTGTGACACCTGGTGCTTGGGTATACAGGGGGGTTGAGTGGTTTTTCTCCCACACTGTGGTCATTTGGGACTGCACGGTTGTGTTTGGGGAGATTTCAGGATTTTGTTTTCAACAAGTGCAGCAATTTATGCAGAAAACTACAGTGTGGTGATTTATTATGCTGAACTATGGCAGTTCCTTTCTACTGCCCCCCTCTCCGAGCATTTACAGTCTCCTGCCACGAGGAGGACACTCTCTTGCCTCCCCTGGACATCCTCTTTCCTTTCCTGGACACTCCCTTTCTCTCCTGGAGCTGTTCTCCATTAAAGCTGTGGGACTTTGGTCCCGGGAAGAGAGAGCGCCTCTCGTCTTTTGCTTTTGTCTTTGTCAGTGTCACTGGGCCCAGAGCTCGCCAAACTGATCCCCCACGAGATGAAAACTGACAAATGGTCCCACATACACAGCTCAAAAATTGGCCACATTTTTGATGGACTTCAGTGTTCGCCACATTTTGGAATTCCCTATTCCTACACAGGTCAAGCAATTGTTGAAAGGACGCACCACACTCTAAAACCATTCTACAACAAGAAAATGGGGAGTGGCCCAAGCAACACCCCAGATGAGGTTGAGCAAAGCTTTCTATGTCTTTATGTTTTTAATAGCTCATTTGCAGGAACTAATCCTCCAATTTTTAGGCACTTTTCAAACAGCACACAGGAAAAATTGAAAGAAAATCCTTCAGTTTTGATCAGAAACCTTGAGTTAGGACAAACTGAAGGACCATTTCCACTAATCACTTGGGGCAAAGGGTATGCTTGTATTTGCACAGGTGCCGGACCTAAGTGGGTCCTGGTGAAGGATGTGAAACCGTCTCATACACAAGAGCACACCGACAATTCCACCAGCAGGGAAACGAGCACGCAGACGTGAGCCGCACGGAGAAGCTACGGTGCATGCCAGACGTTCCCCGTTCAACCTGGGAAAGCTACAATTCTGGAGTTTGATGTTGATTTTTGGACTGGGAAAATGGTTTGTATCATAGAGCTCTTTCAGCAAAAGCGTGGTGTCCATTGTGTTCCAAAGAATTCTAAGATATCCAAATTTGTAAAAATTGAAGGTTAGAGGGACAGTTTAGTGCCCTATAGTTGGCCAGTCCCTGAACAAGCGCTAAAAGATTTGCTTGAGAACTGAAATAGATGGGGAAGCTTTTGCCAAAAAACAGCTGAACAGGAACATGGAGCTTGATCATATAATATACTGGAACTTGTTGGTTTTGCTTGCTTGCTTTTGCATGCATACATGCCTGTAGATCAACCAAAAACGAAGGTTTGCCTTGCTTTAGCCAAGTCAGCAGGCTCAGACACCGTGTGTTTGACCCATTTCAGCCCAGACAAATCCTTTGCAACACGTCTGGTTGGTGTGCCTGTGCCAGCCAAGGAGCAGCCAATACCCAGTCATGACAAATATTGGTGTGAGGCTGCCAACGAGACCAATCCCATAACCAGCTGACATCACTGGGCCCCTGATCTTCTTAAAGCACTTTCTGAACCTCAAGAATTGGAATTCTTGGTTCATTGGTGATGGAATTTTGTTCTGAGTTTCAGTACCAGGGAGATCCACAGTTGAATGTTACTCCCCATCATCCTGAGGACAGATACTCCAGTTTGTGGTGCAATTGCAGTAGCCCAGTGCCCCCTAAGGGTGAAACTGCTGACGAGTAGATGACCTAGATGAGTCCCCACATCAATTAGCAACAGAATATTGGCTCATTTGTGGAGACAGAGCCTGGCAGGACATTCCCTCAAAAATTAAAGGTGGCCCATGTAGCATCAGACAACTCACTGTGATAGCACCTAACGTTAAAAAAGCCATCAAGAGAAAACACAGAGAAAAAAGATTTGCCCATCATTATAAAGAAAACTGTAATAGCAATTTCAGACCCTAGGGCCCTGCAAAATGAGGTACATTGAATTTATTTCTACATCAACTTGCCTTGGGTGAGGCATTGAAACCATGACACCGATTGGGGTGTTGGCTGAAGAAAGAAGACAGTGCTACTTCCATTGCAATTAGTGACATGAGGACTGATGTTAGTGCTGTCAGACATGCAACCTTACAGAACAGAGCAGCAATTGATTTCCTTAGCAGCCATTCCATGTGTTCAGTGTCACCCCCATGTTCAACACTGTCACTGTCAGCTTTGACAGCTTTTGGACTGTGTTTGAGAAGTCAATTTTTTCTGACTGTTGAAGGGCTTTGGGGCCCAGAGTTCTTGTTAGGAACAAGGGATTAAGTGTGTGAGCCATGGAGTTGTTGGACCAGGTGTTTTGTCTAAGTGGTGAGAAGGGTTTCTTCCTTTCTGTTTCTCTTTCAAGGGGAATATTAATGTTGCCCCTGAGTCCTCAGGAGGGGAGCCTGTGGACAGAGCTGCAGCAGAGGGAGCTTTGCCTGGCACCGAGAGCTGTGGGAACAATCCCCAGGAGCCCGAGGAGCCTGGTAAGGACAGAGCCCCCACTGGTTTAGAGAGGGGTGAGATGGCTGCTCTGAGCCTGCCTCTGGCAGGGAGGGAGATGAGAAGGCTTGAGTTCCTGTCTGCAGCCTTGGTGCTTCCTGGTGCCTTGAGTTCAAATCCTGCACTGGCACAGCCTGCCTGAGCCCTGCCCTCCACGCTTCTCCAGAGGCTCTGACACTGAGTCCTCTGAGGGAATCCACAAAATTAGAGAGTTTTGGGAAAGCTGCAAAAGGCAGGTCTCAGATACAGCAGAACTGTGATTAGAGCCAAGCAGCAGCCGTCAGATAGGTCAGCAGAAAACTTATTTAAACTGCAGAAAAGCAAGGACAAATAGAACAATGGTCTGTGTATTAATGCTGGTCTAGAATAAATCTCCAAGCTACAGAAAAGTTTATCTAGCAAGATATTGGGAAGGTTGAAGCTTAATAATGCAGCTCACTGCATTGTGTTTTAAGGCTTACTGGTAGGTATTGTCTTCAAAATAAACAAGCACTGTTTTAACCAAAGGTACCTGTGCTTATAGTGATTGGATCCAACTACTGTCAATATGCTTTTGCTTTGTGTGATTGGTCAAAAAACTTTTAAAGTAAGTTTTAACATTAAGTTCCTGGTCTGCTGCCTGGGATGTGAGCTGCTGGCATCTTCCCATTGTCATAACCACGTAATGAGAGTGATGCTGGAAAACAAACAGCTCGAGGCGCGTTCCTCAGCAGCCCCGGCCCGCTCGGGATTTCTACATAGCCCCTGCCAGCGTCAAATGGCACGGCTTGATTTGCAGGGCAGACAGTCTTAAACATCTGCAATATCCTATCAGAGTCCTAGTTTGGCTTCATTCAAAGAAAGAGGAGAGTGCACCTAACACTGACCACTTGTTAGGCAATATCTTCCACCTTGCCCTTGTACCCCTACAGAGAGGCTGTCTGCAAAATGCCCAGAACACCCTCCAAATCTGCAGTAAGGACACGAAAATCAGGCAGAGAATCTTTCTGTTATCAAGGTCCCCCTTCCTAGGCGACTTGACCCTTTCTACCTGATTCTCACTTGAGATCTACCCATGATACAGCACTGCAGGAAAACATTTTGAAGATCATTAACCAGGACCTGCTTGGAAAGCAAGGGTAGAAACTCTTTCCCTCCCTGATGGGATGCGGGCTGGCAACTGCTGCTCTGAAGATGTGCAGCTGCTCCTGTCTGGAGAGGCCATGGAAGGGCTGTGATGGTCTACGGGAACCAGAGGAATGATGAGCTCAGGTTGGCATTTGAGCTTCATGGGAACAAGCAGAATGAAGAGCTCACAGTGGAGATGAAATTTCCCTGTGCCTGGCTCCTCCAGTGAAACCCCAAGAAGTCCAGATGAAGCAAACACCTTCTCCCAAGAAGCTAGGAAACCTCAGAGCCCTGAGCACCTGCACTTAGCCTGGAAGGGCCTGGAGGCAGCTCTAAATCCTCAGGTGAGGCAGCACTGAGGTCCTGGTATGAGAGCGCTGTGTAGCAGTGAGGGAAGGAAAAGGGAAGCAAAGGGAAGGCTGGGTCACTTTTGGTCTTTGGGTGTGTTTCCCTTGGCAGCAACTGTACTGTCAGGGAAAACAAAAGCTCCCTGAATTGTTAAAACTGAAAATCAGGGACAAAGACTCTCTAACTAGTCAAAGTTAGAAGGTGTTATGTTCATTACGTGCGGCACAGGGGAGGGTCATTCCCAAAATGCATGACCGCTGGCCGGGCTCGGCTCGGCTTGGCACAGCACAGCAGGATCCCGCAGGACAGGGAAGGGCAAGGCAGGCAGGGAAGAGCAGGGCAGGGCACTGGGAGCAGTGACAGGCTCTGTCCCCACACTGCATCCCATGCCTGGGTCACCATCGGGGACAGAGAGGAAGGACATTGCTCTGTCTTGGCTGCAGAGAGGAGGCAAAGGGGGAGTTAGAAAACATTCATTTGGACTCCTTTTCAGCAGACTAGCTGGTTTTATCTCACCATGTCTGCCTGTCTTTGGCAGAGGTGGCACATTTCTACTGAACTGGAGCTACGGCAGCAGGAATGGGAAGCAATTTTGTCAGCATTGATATCAAAGCCAAAGCGCTGCCCCATGGATGGATATTGCTTTCTTCATGGGATTTTTGGCTTAGAGTTGTAGCAAACTCACACTGGTGTCTTCCCAAATGGTGTTGCCTTTTTCTTTCCTCAGGAATCACCTCTTCTTTTTCTTCCTCCCATCTGGGGACAGCTCCAATGCAAATGCCTCCTGCAGCCAACTCTTGTCACTGTAGACTGACAAAGGAGATCTTGCAATGGAGAGAGACTCCCTAGAGCTGCTGTGGAGAGCTGAGGGGGGAAGCTTTGTCCCTTAGTCTTGAAGTCTTGCTGGGGAGCTGCTCATGCTCTGGGGGACGGACACCAGTGGTGTTTATCCAAGTCTTGAAGGTTCATTCCTGTAAAGAAAGAAAGTATATGGATGCCAGATAGAGAAATAAGGTATACGGGAGAGAGACGTGGAAAAGGAGAGGGGTAATAGAGAAAGGAGCCCTCTGCAGGCAGAGATCAATCTTCATGGAGGTAATGATCAGTGCTTAGTTCATTGCAAATCTCAGGGTACATTTATATGGTAATGCAGGGTTCAGCACCGGGTGAATACATATAACTGGTTACAAAGTGTTATGTGTAGGACAAAGAGCTAACATATCTTTGGTCAGGTACATAGATTGGCAAAAGTGTCAGCAGAACATTCTGCCCCATATCCTCTCTTCACATCCTTAGAACATCTTGCTTCACATCTCTTTTCCTGGGGTACATCTTGGCAAACTTCTTTATATTATTTGCCCAAGGACAGCATGTTTCTGCTCTAAGGCACGTATGCAAGGTTGTGCAGCTTGCTTCTATCCAGTGTCTGCTCAAAATGCTCTCTACATTCCTGATCTTCCTGACACACCACAGAGACTTTGGGGTTGGTGCATTGGCGAACAAATTTCATTCTGCGAACTTCTTGAATTACTGCAATTACCTTTTTTTTTTTTTTTTTTTTTTGCTTTCCTCCAGAAATATTGTCATAATCTAATGCTTCCAAAGAATCTTTTCCTACTTTTTGGGGAATTCCTTTGCTCCCCTCCCAGATCAGGCCAATTCCCAGGGCGCCTTCCCAAAGTGAGGGGCAGCCCATGGCCTCCACTCTCCAGCTGGAACAGAAGGAAGCACAGAGTTTGCTGATGTGGGAGAGGAGCTTCTCTTTCCTGCCTGCTTTTCCTTTGGGACAGGTTGGTGTGTGCTCATTTGATAAAGACAGATTTAAACTCTGAAGCAGCTGTGTTTCAAACTGCTCCCTTCTCCAGCTCTTCTGTGGGTATCCTCGGACAAAAGGCCTCTTGGTTGGAGCTCCCTGTGGCAGGTTAAGGAAGGAGGTTGATATTTCAGGGTATTGACTGCTGAAAGCAGCTGGTTTCTGGAGGTGTCCAGAGCTGGGAGTGGCTCCTTTTCTCACCTGCCTGCAGCAAAGGAAATTGCAAAGTGGGAATTTCATTTGTGGAGATGGCCACCAGCGGTGTTTGCCAAGAGATGGGCTGGCAGAGAGGCAGATCTCATGCTAAACTGGCTGTGTGTTTGTTTTAATGGTGGAGAGGGTCAGAGATGCAGACACCGACACCAGCTGAAGGAACAGTGTAATTTACTGTAATGCAAAAGTGCAAAAAAGAGTCAGGAAAGGATAAGCTAAGCAATGCACCTCAGCATTATTACAAATGGGTGCCTCTGGTGATTAAGGAAGATCCATCAGCAGGTACCCCAATGGTTTCCCCTTCATGCAGAGCTGCACATCAGCTGGGGGAAGCTGTCCCAGCCCAGCCCTGCAGAGCCACGGCCGGGAACCGGGAAATCCTGCAGTGCCTCCACCTTTGGTGGCCACGAGGCTCCCGAGTGCGCTGTGAGAGCAGACCGGCTCTGAACGTGCTGGACGAGCAATGTGCCAGAGCTTCTGCTGGGGCACAGCTGGTGTCATTCTCCTCTTGGTTTTCTCCCCGAGCCTGCCCAGGGCTCAAGGAGGAACCAAGGCCAGGTGTGGCCTTGTCCATTTTCCTCATGCAGAAAGGTGAAGACGTGTTTCACCAGTGAATGCATGTAACAATCCTTTTGATAGTAACACTTGGTTAAGGAGCAGGTACATAGAAGATTGGGTTGGGAAGGTCATCTAGAGGGCAGCTTTGGCTCAGGTCCTGTTGTTGAGGCTTCAGTCAGGGTCTGTTGTTCAGGCCTTAGTCCTTCAGTATTTTGTGGTGCAAATCACACCTGTGCAGAGCTGGAAACAAACAAGTCTGTCCTTAGCACATTTGAGACAGGGAACAGGATTAGCCCTGCAAGGCCAGGCTGGGGCCAAGAGCACAAGGCCAGCACCCTGCTTTTGCCCCCAGGCAGCCCTGCAGAGCAAGCAGCCCCTCCTGCCCAGGGGCTGAGGTGCCCGAAGCTGCCTCCCCGCTGTGCAGCTCTGCAGAGCCCGCGGGGCGCAGGGTCCTGGGCAGCCAGGGCAGCCCGGCTGCCTTGGGGCACAAGGAGTGGCCCAGAGAGAAGCTGCTGCCCTTTGCTTTGGAACTGTTCCTCGGAGTCTTGTCATTAATCCACAGTGTCTGACGTGTTTTCCTTTCCTCTCCCAAATTTAACACAGCTTTCTGAGAAAACTGACTGATGTAGCTGCTGCTGGTGGTGGTGGTGCTTTTGTCTGCAGGTGAGGGCAGGTGATTTGGACCAAGGATGGAGTCCATTGTTAACACCCCAGCTTTGCCAAGTCAAGAAAACCATTCACAATTGGGCTACCAGTGCTCAGCAGTTTTCCTAGTTTTTGGAAAGCTACCACCTGAAGAAACCCAAGAGATTTTTCTCCAGGAGGACACCAGCAGTAGCATGATGCCAATGTTTTCCACCCCTTTTCTGTGTCTTTTAAGAGTTCCGCAGTGCCCAGCAGGAATGAAATGACCTGTGATAATGTGATTTGAGAGCTCTGTGTTGTTCGTTGCTACATGAGTGTTCATGACAAGCTGGACACCCCACTCGTGGCTCGGTCGAGTTAAATTCATCCCAATTGTGTGCAAACAGCAGCCCCGAGATGCTGAGAAGAGCAGGCACAGTGGGTGGGTGTGCATGCACACACCCGGGGGCTGACTGCTCTGTGGGCAGATGGTTTTGCACTGTTGTAAATCTTCACTCTCCCAAGCTGAAAGACTATTTCAAATATATATCTTAAATGAAAATATATATCAAAAAATAAAATTGTCCAAAAATACATGTACATTCAATTTCATGCATATTATATATTATATATTTTGATTTCTATTCTATTCTATTCTATTCTATTCTATTCTAAATATATAAGATCATTTTTGAAGCCTTTGCTTGTGGGGGATATTAGATGATCTCCTAGTGTTTGTACATTTTTGCTTTCTGCTACTGCTGATCCTAGCAGCAACTCCCTGTCAGTTCTTCCAGGTCACTTCACACAAAGGGATTCCATCATTTCAGTGCCTGTGAGAGCTTGGCACTGAAATGCCAAGTTGATTCCCAGCTCTCCAGCCTCCCTCTGGATTTTGGGGCATCTCAGCACTTGTGTCCATGGCCCTCCCTTCATCCCCAGCCTGCAGCAGTCACAGTCGCTGCTGCCTCCCCCTTGCTGCAGCTCTTTTGCCAAAGTGCTGCCAAAGGCAGCAGAGCTGGCTCAGGATCCCTGCTGGCTTCTGCTCTCTGGGATGAGCTTCAGGGGGACACTTGGAGCCCTTTCCTAAAGAGCTGCCCGTGGGATGAGGGATTTGTCCTCCCCGGGTGGCTCCTGCTTGGATTCTGTGCCCATGGAGCCCCGGAGTTTTCTCAGCAGCCTCTGCAGCGAGTTCTGAGCCAACGTGGGGCTCTGCTGCCAGCCCAAATCTGCGCTTCCCCTGCCCAGCCCGAGTGCAGGTGGGGCATGTGCCGGGCATGG
Source organism: Ammospiza caudacuta (assembly GCF_027887145.1). Classification (NCBI taxonomy): domain Eukaryota; kingdom Metazoa; phylum Chordata; class Aves; order Passeriformes; family Passerellidae; genus Ammospiza; species Ammospiza caudacuta. Next base: position 1,308,211 of record NC_080614.1, on the reverse strand, counting down.
CCGGAGATTGGCACGGCCAAAATCCTCCAGCATTTACATCTGCTCATGGCTTTGGGCAGCACAAATCTACACTTACTTCAGTTGAAACATTGCATTTATTGCAGATAGCTACACCCGCACTACTAATGTACAAATACACAAACATTAACTTATGTTTAAAAATGAAATTTATTTTAAATTACAACATCTGTGCTAGCTACCAATATGGAAACATAGAAATATCAATTTATGAATAAAATCTAATTTATTCTGAGAATTGTGCTATGTAAATATATACAGATATCAACTTGAGTGAAAAAAAGTTACTTTATTGCAACCGTCTGCAACAACTCACTGTACACAAATGTTGAAGTTACTGAATTGAAGTTTAACAATCAAATTTATTACATATTACTACAACTGTACAGCCCATATACAAATACAGAAACATCAATATCCCTCTCTAAAGAATCTCAGATCCAGAACTAAATAAATAGAATTGTAGAACTATACAACTCCATATATAATAAATAGAAGTAAATACATATATGGGCATAACAATATAGAGATGTAAACATGCATTACATATTTCATGACATATAACATGACAATATAATACAAATATAACAAACCTGTCTATAAATACACAAATATCAATGGACCAATAAAAAAATCCATACAACTCCAGCAATAGAAATGCACAGCTACAGAGCTGTACAACTGTGTAAACAGAGAATATACACGCATCAATATAACAATATACACACATAATATCCCTATACAAATATCAGTCAGTGTATGTAAATATCCCTATACTTGTACCTATCCAAATCTAGCTACACATCCATAAACAGCACCAGATCAGGAGGGGTTGCAGCCGCCGATGTTCCCAGGCTCTCCCTCGGCTCCTCCTCCCGAGCACAGCAGCTCTCCTGGACAGGGACAGCAGATGGGACATCTGGCAAGCACAGGGAACAGTGAGTGAGTGTGGGGACGTTTCCCTTGGCAGCAGCTGCGCTTCCATCAGGGAAGAGGAAATGTCAGAGCCTCCCCAGGAGGGTCAGAAGGAAAAGCAGCCGAGCGGGCCAGGCTGTGGTGAGCTGTTCGCTTCTTTCTGGCATCCCAGTTGCTCTGAGGGAACTCCCTCATGTCAGGTTATTGAACCACCTCTGCACTTACCAAGACTGTGGCCCCCAAATCAATCAGCATTTATGGCTCCAGCTGCTTGCACCAATGACAGGGAATGTCCTCTAACAGTGCTGGGGCACAAAGTTACCTTGCACAGGTCATCTGACAGGGCCTTGTTCTTTCTGTGCTTCCTGTGTTTCTCCTTACCTTCCACTTGGAATTTTTACAGCATTTCTTTTTCTTTCCCCTTAATCTGTGCTGAAATGTGTTTCTCTTCCAAGATTCAGTTTCTTCAGTGATTCTGTCAAGCCTTTCCTCAGAAGCTTTTATCATGGAATTCAGTGTCAATTTCAGCAATTTTGGTGATTTTCTGTGAGATTTATGCAAGTGTCCTGTTCATTGGGCACCATTTAGGAAGGTACAAAAGAGAACAAGGATGTTCTTTATGTCAGTTCACTAGTGGAATATTCATGGACAGAGAGAGTGATTAGCTGAATCTACATCTACCCCTGACCTGAAAGTGCAACAGGTCATTTGGGGAGAAATTACAGACCAATTTCTCCTTCTACCAGCCTGTATTCAAATGTAAAGTAAATAGAGCAGGGTGAGAATGTCAGTGTTCAGCTCTGGAAGTGCCTTATTAAGGTGTTCTGAAAGTAATGGAGATAAAATCTGGGTGGGCATTCCTAATTTCCAGACACTCATTGTCAATTTCATTGACTCTGAAAGCAGCAGAGATATGCACATCATACCTTATCAATCCATTTGGGGATGTTTTAGGTTCAGATTCTCTGAGGCTTCAGATTTTTAGATCTCTAGACAATGCTTCCAGGAATCTAAATAGCTTTCAGAAATTAAACTTTTTTCCTTTTTTCCTCAGTCTTTGCACTCATGTCCACCAGAAACCCTCAGTGAATGGATTCCACTCTAATCCATCTCCAAGCTGAATCTCCCAGCTGTGTTCACATTGGTGGTTCGTGTGTCTCTTCTGCACAGCGCAATTTTAAAATCTTCGTTCCTTATAATCTCTGCCCTTCCTTTTCTGTTTTAGCTTGCAAATGCATGCAGATGTATCAGAAATGACACATCTAATTTCTGATGCATCAGTTCCTGTCTAGCAATTTCATTTTATCCTGTTCTGATGTTATGCTAGCCTTGTATGTTTTATTCTAAGTGGACTCCTGTTTTCTTGCATGTGGAAGTTTTACAATGCAATGCTCTCATTCACCTGCTTTCATGAAACCCTTCATTAACATTAGCACAAGTAACTGTGTGATTCCCTTCTGCTTTGTAGAAGATTTGGGAAACTCAAGTCCTGCTCAGCTACAGAAAAACATACATGGTGCTTGGTAATTCCCCTAAGAGCTTAAGTTAATGGTAAACAACTGCAGCTTATTAATTTCACAGAAATTGGGAGAAAAGACATTGCAAATATTGAGGAATGTAGTGCAATATTGATGGGCATCCCTCAGTTATCCAGACAGACTGATGTCACTGGCAAAATTCCCTCTTTTCCAAAGGTTTTCATTTGCTTTGGCTGTGCTTCGTATGGCTGCAGGTCACATTTCCCTTGATTTAAGGAAGTATCTTGGCAGTTACTCTTGGTGGTATATCTTGCTAATTCTGCCCTTGGAGGAATTACTCAGTTCTGCAGTCCTTATTACATGCCCTGTTCTAAAAGATGTCTATGCTATTTTCCCTCTCTCTGTGTTTTCACACTTGTTCAACAAGGTTTTCTTTCTTAGAATATTAATCACAACATCCCAAAGGATTAAAAAATGCTTAGGTATTTTTCCCTTAGTATTTACTAAAGAAAAATAATAATTAAATAAAACCTGTATGCATGTAAATCTGGATGTAAAATACAAACAGAAATTAACTTGAGAGTTCTCCCAAAAACCTTAAGGAAAAAACCCCATTTATTCTATAAAGCCCAGAGTATTCATCTACAGTAGACAAAAATGGGCATGTTCTAGAAGAGAAAATCTGTGCAATGGTTCTGCACAGAATTCTATGCTTTCAAGCTTTTTTCCCTTCAGTGGGAAATGGCAGTGCCATTCTCTGAACTGTAATGCTCTGAGCATGTTCTGCTCACCATGGCAGCTTTCTGCTCTCCCCTGGTACAGATCATCCTCCCAGCAAAGGGGGAGTGCAGCCACCACAACTCGCAGCTCCTTCCACACAGCAAGAACCTGAAGGACAGAGATGGCTTTCACCAGCTGCTGCGGGTTCTAACACTGCCACCTCTCAGCTGCCGAAAGCCTGAATTTCTGTGTTGCAGTGCGTTAGTTTATTGAGTCAAATGTTCTGTTATATAGTGGTATGTTCAAGTGTTCCCCGAGTTACTACAGTTAGTTTCTCCCCTATGTTATGCCCTCCTACCCAAGTGTCCCTCAAGGAATCCACTCCCACCTCACCAGATTTTCCCTGTCTGTCAAGACAACCCGGCCCCTTTGCCCCATCCATCAGCCCAAACCCTACCCTTTGTTCCAGAAAGTTCCCTGTCCCTCACCCTAAGATCCAATCCCTATCCCAAAGCTCTCTCTTCCCCTTGTTCTGATTTGTTGTAGCCCTCAAAACCGACCCCAAGAGTCGCTTATTGGTTACTATATGGTGTCCACCCCGTGTTTTGAAAGATTTTAAAAACCCATGCAGAGGAGTGCTGGGGGTTCTTTCAACATCTGTTCCCATTGGGCATTCTCACCTGTGAACCTTTGCCCCGCCTCTCCTGATGAATTTGCTGCACTTTACACCGCAGAAGAGCCTCCTCTGCTTCCTTCACTCGGCCCTCCAGGTGTCTCTATTGCTGGGCATTTGGCCTAGAGGTTATGGCTCAGGCAAGACCCTAACCTAGCCAGTTCCCCACTCTTGCCATTGTCCCTGGAGCATCACAGAGCTAGCCAGGGCTGCAGAGGGCACTGACAGTGACCCATGCCCTGGCATGTCACAGCCCCCAGAGCCACGCCTGCCAGGCCACAAGCCCCAGCCCTGGTCCCCACTGCGGCCTCAGGGGCTCCTGGGCATCCTCACCCTGAGTGCAAAGGCAGCCTCAGGAGCCCCCCAGGGCGCTCTGGATCCAGGCTGCAGACACACTAAAGCCAGCACTGAAAGGGACATGGATGGGGACGGCAGCTGGATCTTCCAGTGCTCACCGCTCCTGACTACTCTCTAAGTGACCCAAACCTCATTGGCAGCACCTTGAGCACATTTACCCTGCTCGCCCCTCCTGGAACGTGGTGTTCTCACATCATGTGAGATGTGAGGATGCAGGGAGTGACCAGCTCCCAGCTGCTCTGCTACCCTGGCCTTACTTTCTGTGTGCCAGCCATGAACTTAATGGATATACTCCTGAGAAACCTAGCACAACATTTGCCTCTCAGGAGCTCTGTGGCAAAAAAAACTCCACTATTCCCTAGTTTTTGCACAGAGAAGGAGGTCCTGACATAAGGCACAGGCACAGGCAGGGCTCTGGCATACGAATTCCTGAGCCGCAGGATTCCACCCATTGTTGTTCCTAGCTACTTTGCTGATATTTAAGAGCCAGTTCTGGACAAGACCTGCTGCTGCCAGGGTAGGAAAATTTGGAGAAAAAAAGGTGCAGGAGACCACCAAAAAAAACCAAGGGGGGAAACCCTTAGGAACACAGAGCACAACAGAAGTCCTTGGAGATGGGTCAATAGAAAATGCCAGCAGCAGTGAGCAGAGCCCGATTTTGCTCACTGCCACCCCAGGGGCTCCTAAGCCCTGGTGGCTTTCTGCCGGCTTCTGGCCCCTGGCCACCATGGCCCACTGCACTCGCTCTGAGTCACCTACAGCATGCCTGGTGCCTCTTGATTTGCTGACCCTGGCATGTGAGGCTCACTGAGGGAAAGGTGGCTGTCCCAATGCTGAGGGCACACGTGGCTCACTGAGCAGACTTGAGGCTTCCCCAGCAGCTTGCAGGTGCCTTATGTGTCATGTTACAGTGCTTGTGCTCCTGCCTCTTCCTGTCCCTCTTCTCACCCTCAGCCAACCTGCACCCTCTGACCTACCTTCAGTAAACCCTGTTGCATCAGACACGGTGTCAAGAGCCCTCCTTCGGCTGCCGGTCGAGCACACATTACACCCTCCGGGCCTGGGAGCAAGGTGGGCTGGGAGAGCTGTTCTCTCAGACCAAGAGGGAGCGGCTCTCCACAGCACCTGCCCATGGACCTTCCCCGCACCAAATAAAATCATCTCCAAGCTAAGCTAGTAAGCTAGTAAGGTATAAACCATTAATTGCCTGGAAATCTGGCACTAGTCTCTAAGTGCCATTAGGTTTCTTTATTGCTAATCTAGCAGTATTCAATTTTGACTTTTACTCTTTTAATAATCCTGATGTCAGGAATTTATTGATTGTTGGTTCTATTTCTTTCCTAGCTTCTAATCTTCAAGGGTATTGCTTTCTGACTACTGGCTCAACTCTTGTGTGTAGCTCAATTTTCACAGGGTCTGCTCGTTTTGATTTTCCTGGGCTATCAGTATCCCATACTCTGGGGTATACCTGATTCAATACTTGCTTTAAATAGTTCTTCTTGTTTGTTGGTCTTGTGTCAATTGTCAGTCCTACTGCTAAAACTGCTCATTTGTCTTCAGGTACCTTCCATGTTAGTTTTCTTTCTCTAAACGGAACTCTTGTTTCTAAATTTTCAAGCAAAAAATCCATGCCTAGGACAGATTTGAGTGAGTTTGGTAAATAAAGAAACTGATGTATTCCCATTTTCTTCTTGATTTTACATTGAAGTGGTTGCAGGAAGAATGCCTTTTCTGGCTCCTATTGCTGGCAGATAGTTTTCACTTTTGGGTATCAGTGCTTGATTCACGTGTGAAAATGTGTCTCCACATTTAGTTAAAAATTCAACTTCTTTATTATTCTTTAGCTGTATTTTAACCAGTAACCTGCTAGGGCAAGAACTGCCAGTCTCGGTCATTCCTGGTATCTGGTGAACATTGCACAGCAGCCGGCATCGTTCGCGTCCCACAAAGGGCTTACGATAGGACACAGCTTGTCTACTGTGCCTTGTAAGGCTCCACCAGCAATTTGTCCCTGCACACGTGCTCTGGCTGCCTTGATCGCCAACTCTTTTGCTGCTTTGGTTAGCTCTGTCAACATGAAATCAGGATCACCTCAGCCTGGCTCTTGACTCGTGACTACGAACTCCAATCTTTTTGCTACTTTGCTAGGGTTTTCTCTATCCATTTTAACGTTTTCCCACCAACTGTTCAGGGCACTAGTAGAAAAGCAGATGTTCACCCACATGGCTTCTCCTGGGGGACTCAAGTCTTGCCTTAAGGGGGTGACTAAAGGCAAAGCTTTCTTGGTTTTATTCCGTGTGTTGCTTGTCACTGAGGCTCTCTGAAATCGTCCCCTCACCTGGATTATTCATCTCATCCTCACTGCCATTTGGCTTTCATTCAGGGGGCAGAGTGGTTGCCTGAGGGGGAGTGTACCCGAGCTGGCCTGGGCTAACTCGGCTGTAAATCTTGGACACCTAGAACACAATCTTCTTCCTGGGGCATTTCAGCCATGTTCAAACATCTCTGCCCTATGCTGAATGCTGAATGACATCTCTTTCTTTTCTGCCTCTTATCTCTTTCCAAAGTTAGGACTAAAAGTCCTGTGGGGCCAAATCAACGCCACAATTTTTTGTGGCACTCAGATTTATTCTTCAGGGTAAAAGCCATGTCTGCATATATATCACCGGATCTCATTTTTCTTCTTGTCTTAAAAATAACATCAACTGTAACAATGGATCATAACGTTCCATTAGGGGGTCACATTTCACCACTTTCTAATTGATACTCAGCCTACCATTGGGTAAGAGTATTTCATCAGGTGACCTTACACGAAAAATTACCCTCTGGGATTCCCCCCAAAGCTTTCTCATCTGCTAAATTACATTCTAGTGGACTCTTTTTAATACCATCATTACTTCTTGTGTTATTCATTCTTCATGCTATCTAAATTTCCAGTCTTAGCAGGATGTATTAGTACTTCTCGTTTCCTTCTCTTTATCCTCTGTATACTACACTTAACATGCACGGGCTGTCTCTGAGTCACCCAGCACCAATATTCTTTTTTATAGTCCTAACAAGCAGTGAAAACAAAAGGATTCCCCGTTCCACACAATCTACAAGGAATTGGGCTATGATCGGACATACAACGAGTTTCTGAAAACACTGCCTAAAGTCCTACTCAGGAGTATATACTCATGTAAACCTAGAGGTCAAAACCCTTGACTTTTGATGTAGTGTCTAAAAGCTTGGGTGACTGCTCAATGTTCTTCGATCACTTCTCAAACTCAGACAGGCTTGGTGCTGTGCCCATTTCCCTGGGGTGTTCCGGTTTGTGTTTATTTATCAGTTATCGTAGAATGGTTTGTTTTCATGTACCCCGTCTTTTCCCCAAGTTGGTTTACCCGTAGGTTTTGCCTTCCCTCAAAGCTGTCCCTCATGCCATTTCCCTTTGTTCCAGCTCCTTCCCTGCCTCTCAAGATAATCCAGCTCTTTATTCCTGAACCTTCCCTGTCACTTTTGCCTTGCACCAACCCCTGACTGCACCACCCCTTTGGAATTCCCCTATTGCTGGAAGCCCCACTGGCTCATGTGACCTACCCTCTCCTCTCATCTGTCCTAATTAGTCCCCAGCAACTGATGGAATGCCCTCGCTCCTCCCCTGCAGATTCCTTATTGCTCAGTCGTTTGTATCCACCCCCTGAGTTGTATGTACCCCGATAAAATCCCCTGCACAGAAGTGCTGGCGACTCTTTCAGGCTGAATCCATCCCTTGGGATAAACCTTTGCCTTTGGAACCTAACAACAGAGGAGCCTCCTCCTTCTCTTTGGCCTGCTCCGTGCTGCAGTGAGTAGATCCTGAACCACTGAGCAGTGGCTCACCAGGGTTAGCCGCGGGCAGAACCCACGCCTTGGCCATTCCCCACTCCCGGCGCAGCGCCGCAGTTTTCCCAAGAGCCAGCCCGGGCTCCGCTGGGCTGCGTCCATGGGGAACCCATCCCAGTGCCTGACCGCGCTCTGGGTGAAAAACCTTTTCCTGATACGGAAATGAAACCTGCCCCGTCCCAGCTCCCTGCCCTTTCCTCCAGTCCTGTCACTGGTCCCAACAGTGACGAGAGCTGCAGCAGCCCCTCTGATTCCCCTCAGGAGGATGTTGAAGACCACAACGACGCCCTTTACTCTCCTCCAGGCTGAACAAAGTGGCCTCAGCTGCATCTTGGGCTTCCCCTCCAGGCCACAGTCCATCCTTGCAGTCTTCTTTTGCATTCTGGCTAATGGTTTCATAACTTTTGATACTGTGCTGCCCAAAACTGCGCCCGTCGGCTTTCAGCACGTCTCTTGGCTGCTGCTACAGGGTGTGGGCACCATCATCAGAGACACAGAAGAGCTTCTCCTCCCAGAGTTATCCTTATCCTCTGCACTTCCACGTGTCTGCCTTGATGTTCACTGGGGAATTTCCCACTTTGTGGCCGCTCAATGCTGTGCTCAGCAAGGACACAGTTTGGTTGGGACGTGAGCTGCCAGAGCAAGACATGCAGCAACGGAAGCTGAGAATAGCAGAGACTGGGCAGATTCTGGTTTTTTCCAGAATGTGGGAAAGAGAGTGAGAAAAGCACAAGGAAATTTACGAGTGTTAACTTTGCAATCTAATTGTCCTGGGAAACTCAGCAATGGATGGTGCTCTGGTGCTACTGCCAATGCCTTCCATGAGAAAAATTCATTTCAGGATGGAGCAACATCATCTGACAGAGACCAAGTGTGCCAGCAGTTGCTCCAGGTGCTCCTGCCATCAGCCCCTGCAGGTAGGAGCACAGCCCCCCATGCACGAGGCCTTTGGCTCCTTCTGGCACAGAAGCCCCTCAGGGGCACAGGTCTCTGGGGCAGGAGACAGGCACCAGCGCTGCCAGGGCTCGGGGAGTGGCAGGTCTGCTTGGCCGGGGACTCTGCCACACCTGCTGATGTCAGCGCTCCCCGGGCCCCAGGCCTGAGAGCAGCGATGGTGCCCGGGCCCACACGTTCCTTGTGCGTGTCACACCAGCGGGTTTAGGACGGCCACCAGCCGGGACGTGTCCCGAGGAGGCCGTGCCAGCTTCCCTGCAAGGCCCCGTGCCCTTCCCAGAACGGCTGCGACGGCAGCCCTGGGGGCTCCTTCTGCTGCCCTGAGCCCACAGAGCAGGGCATCGTTCGCTGATGCTCTGAGCCCTTCCTAAAGATCCGGTCGGCCTGCCTTAGACTCCTGGGGCCAGCCATTCCTTCCAACCTGGGCCACTTTGGGTGGGCTGGGCCTGGCCCCATGGCAGGCGGCAGTGTGTGCAAGGGCCCTTGGTGACACGGCGCCGCACAGTCATTGTGACATGGAACCGGGTGTCCAAGGGCCCTCTGTGACACCTGGTGACATAGGAGCTGGCGCTGACAAGAGCACGCCACAGTGCTCAGAGCACGCGACGCGACAGGACGGGACGGAGCGGTGCCGTGAGGAGCCCCCGCACAGCACGCTCGTTCGCGTCCCACCTGGAGCTTTTCTGAAGCCTTGTGTCTGCAGCTGAGCTCGAGGCCAGACCACAAGGCCTTGCTGACCCGTGGTCTCCCTGAGGCTTCTCTTCTGCAAGTGCCCTTGAGGTCAGACCACAAGTCCTTGGCAGGAGTCTCCTGTCTTTGTGGCAGGAGCCCTTGAGACCGAGTGCAGGACTTGCTGTCCTGTAGGCTTCCTGAGGCTTCTTACTTGAAGGTGCCTTCCAGGCACCATTGCACGACTTGGTGACTTGGAGCTTTTGCAGGGCATCTCTCCTGCAAATAGCCACCAATCCAGTCAGAGACATGGAGCAGAGACCCCCGAGAGTGCCCGAGCTGGCCTGGGTCGAGGAGGAGGAAGAAGGCCCTGGAGCTGCCCCGGCACAGCAGACTGAAGAGGTGGTGCCCTTCCAGTCACCGCAGGAGGGTGAGTGGCGGAGCTGGGCCACAGGACTGGTGCCTGCTGCCAGCTTGGCCTCACACCGTGCCATGCTGTGCTGTGCCATGCTATGCCCTGGGGACATGCCTATGGACAGGACGGAAGAGGGGCCGGGCAGACACCCCGCAGTGGCCGTGCTCCATCCCCTGGGGCATCCCGGGCCTCTCCCTGCCTGGGGAGCGCAGGGCTGGCCCGTGTTCTCCGGCCTCTCCCGCAGCCCCTCATCTCTGGCTGCGCTCGCTCTTTGCCAGATGCAGCCCTGGAGCGCAAACAAGAGCAGGAGTCCAGCCGTGGCCGCTTCCGCAGAACAGCGCAGGTACCTGCAGCCACCCCCACCTGGGCTGGGCCTGCTGTCCCTGCTCAGCCCAGCACCGTGTGTGCAGCGCTCCATGCAACATCCCCGGCTTCTTGCCCTTCTCCTACAGTTCGTTTGCAACTTCCTCAAGAGAGTTAAAGAGGAGGAAGAGACCATCGCCACGGGCGTAGGCCTCAGACCATACTCGCCCATCTTCCTAAGCAAGACCAGTGCTGCCCTGCTGTCTCTGCTTGTCGAGGAAGACTTTTACACTCCAAAGCAAGTAAGCAGCCTGTGGCCAGGCTTTGGTCCTCCCAGCAATTGCTTGGCCTCCCCAGCCATGCATGCTGCTCGCTGTGAGCCTTTCAGGCCACATGGCAGTGGGCTGGGAAGGGAAGCACTCCTCTGGGGAAGCTGGGAACATTGCTCCCTCTGGCAGCTTTCCAAGTCTCCCCGTGCCTTCTCCAGGTGCCTGCCATGGTGAGCTACATCCACCAGTGGCTCATGGCCAATGATTCTGCTGAGCACAGGCTGGACAAGACCCTGCTGGATCTCACCGAAGCACAGCCAAATGACGCAGTCATCACGCTCCTGCGTGTGGCCCCGTCCTGTGACAGGTATGGGGCCCACCTGCCCACAGGGCTCAGGCCTCCCCAGCCCATCACCCTGTACGGCCTGCCCCAGGTGTCTGAGCAACAGAGAATTCCAGAGCCCTCTGGCTGCTCCCTTTCCCAGCCCTGCCATGTCAGCCCCTCAGCCAGCTGCCATGCTCCCTTGCCGCCTCTCAGGGCTCTGTCCCCACAGGGCTGGGCTGTCTGGCTGCTGCTGCCAGGGGGGCAGTGGGCACAGGCAGAAATGGCAGCCAGGTCAGCTGCCCCCGCTGCTGTGTCTGAGACCCCCCCTGAGACACAGCTCTAACCCCGCAGAGCTGCCATGGCCATGTGGAAGACCATCATGGGCTCAGCCAGGACTGTGGAGCTGGCGCAGCTGATCCTCCTGGATGTGCTGGGGAGCTGGCCAGAGTACAGCACCTGCACCTCCGATGGGGACGAAACGGGTGTCTTTGCCCTGGCTGTGAGTTCCTGCAACTGGCCTTTGCAGGCCCCAAGGCTGCCTCTCCAGCAGCTCTCCATCCTCCTTCCCTCGCTGCATCTCCCTGCCTCAGGCACTGGCCTGAAACCTGGCCCAGGGGCAGCTTCAGGCCCACCAGGCCCCGTGCTCCCCCTGCCAAGGTCTCTCCTGGCCTCTCCCTGCCACGCTCGGGCCCAGCCACACGCACACCTCGGCACTGAGCGCTGTCTCGGGGGGCTTTGTCCTTTGCAGGCAACTGTGGTGATGTGGAAGATCCTCCAGGTGCCCTGTCTCCCACGGATCTTGAAGGTGTATTTCCCCCGCCTATTTGTGCATCTGCTATTCCAAGTGTTCTTCAGCACTCTGGATATGCCAGAGGCGGTGGACACCTTCTGGAAGGGATGCCAGGAAGAGCACGGCCTTGCCACCAGCCCCAACAGGTGCCCCATGCCACTCCTCCAGTCCCTGCCACGTGGCCTGCCACGGAGCCAGTGCTGCCGCTGTGACCTGGGCTTTGCTCTGCACACAGGTTTGCAGTGCGCACCCTCAAGTCCCTGCTCTGCCTTCTCCGCTGCGAGGATGTGGTGGTGGCAATGGAGCGCAGGTGTGCCTGGGACACGCTGCTCTCTCTTGACACTCACCACTTTGCCGTGGCTCTGCTTGCCAGGTGAGACCCCCTTCTCCCCACTGCCTCTGACATTGCTGCTCTGTGCCCAGGTGCCTCACAAAGTGTCCGTGGTGGCCATGGGCCAGAGGGCCTTGTCACTAAAGGAACGGCCAAGCAGACTGGAAAAGGCTGGCAGAGGACGGTGCCCATGAGCAACCAACTGCCAAATGGCCCACGTCCCCTTGCTGGAAGGGTGCTGGGGAAAGATGAGAACTGGATGAGTCACGCCTGGGAGAGGTTTGCCTCACTGGCTCGGGGTCTTGTTTCCTTTTTCCCCTCTTCAGAGAAATTCGCCGCTTAGCCATCCACTTTTGTTCTGCGATTGCATTCTACCTGCTCGCCCTGCTCGGCAAAGAGATGCCATACTGGGATTTCCCTGCCCTGGCATTCCTTGTGGAGGTGAGCCTCAAGGCCAGCGCTGCCCGGCTGAGCCGCCTCCCAGCCCTCTGGCCTCTCGCAGCCACAGCTGCCAGGACAGTGCCCGTGCCCTGTGCTGCTGCCTGGGCCCGGCCCTGTGCGCTTCTGGGCTCCTGCCGGCCGGCTCCCCTGTCACTGCCCTGTGCCTTTCAGGTCCTCGAGTGCCTGGACTTGAGGGAATGCAGTGACAGCGTTCTGGAGATCCTGGCACAGAACCTGCAGAGCGAGCACATGGCTAGGCGTTACTTGGCACTCCGAGGCCTCGTAGTGCTGGGCAAGAATCCCTTGATGGTGAGAAGGGACAGTGGCTGAAGCCGTGCAGGCAGCGTGGGGCTGGGCAACACTGTCGCTTGGCCTTGCATGGGCTTCGGCCACTAGGGCAGCTGCTCCCAGCTCTCCTGCCTCCCGCTCCAGCTGCCCCAGAGCTTCGGGACAGGCCTTTGGCCTCTGGGCCCTGCGGCCATTCACAGGGCGGCCTTTCACAAAGTGGTGTTCCACACAGGCCGAAAAAATGCAGAGCCTGACTGAAAGTCTTGTGGAGCTCCTGGAGGAAAATGACAGCGACATGATCAGGATGAGCATTCTTCTCCTGAGATATTTGCTCCTGGATAATGGTGCCCCAATAGCCACCCCCATTGCCCTGCAGCTGGCTGAGGCGCTCCTGCCACTCTTTGACAGCGTAAGGCCCTGTGCCCACAGCCACGGCCACTGGCTGCTGCCGGGACACTTGGTGCCCTGTGCAGATGCACGCCTGTGCCCTGGAGGGCCTGAAGCAGCTGATGCTCAGGTCTTTTGCCCTTTCCTTTCATCCAGGATGATATCCAGGTGCAGCTGAGCTCCATGGCTGTCTTTCAAGAGATGCTGGACTTATTAACAGAAGAGGGAAGAAAGGCCCTCAAGTCCCACGTGCGCCAGAGCCTGCTCCCTCTCTACTTCCACTGCCATGATGAGAATCAGATTGTTGCTGAGGTGAGCACTTGTGGCCAGCTGCCGTCCCCCTGGCAGGGGCTTGGGCTGCCTCCTGCCCTGGCACCTTGCAGGCTGCAGCCTCCTCCAGCCTGTGCTACTGGGATGGTCCTGTGCCCTGGACTGTGGGGCCATCTGTGCCTCTCTGTTGCTCTCCAGGCCTCCCGGGAAACGCTGCATTCCTCAGCCAGATTCCTGAAGAGGAGAGATATTGAACAAATGCTACACGTGGATCAGAGCTTTGGCGAGTGCCTGGTAAGAGCAGCCGAGAAGCCCCAGCCTCAGCATGGCGAAGGACGCTGAGGGCGGTGCTCAGCGTGGGGGACGGGCAGCTGTGACCGCTGCTGCACCCAGAGGTCGCGCGGGCTCTTCTCCAGGCTCCCGCAGGCCCGAGTCGGGTGCCCTGGGAGTCCGAGCCCGGCGGGGCTGCGGGGCGGCACTGCGGCTCCCCGGGCAGCAGCCGGCCCTCTGCCCCCTGCCCTCGGGAGCCCTTGGCCAGCGGCTGCTGGCCGCGCCTCAGGGCTGTGCGGGCAGGGGAGGCCGGCGCTGGGCGCAGACAGCGCCCCGCCCAGGGGCTGAGCCCGCGCCAACCCTTCCCTCCTGCTGCTCTCTGCAGCTGGCAGAGGACAGGAGGCGAGCGGCCGAGCAGCTGCGCCAGGCCCTGCGTTACCTGCAGAGCCCACAGGAGCCCCTGCGAGAGGCGGCCGTCAGGTTCATGGGTGAGTCCCGTGCCGGGCTCCCTCCCCGGCCCGCCGCAGCTCGGCCCCGGCCCCGCCTGCTGCCCCCGGCAGCGCCAGCCGGGCCCGGCGCCGTGGAGCCCTGCCTGGCCTGGGCATTGCTGCTGCCGCCCTCTGGCAGCCGTGCCCTGGGGCGGCAGCGTGCGGCAAGGGCCCGGGCTGAGCCCTGCCGGGCCAGCAGCCCGTGTGGCCACAGCGCCGGCAGCGCCGCTGGCAGGGAGCTGTGCCGCTGGGGCCGTGACAGGCTCTGTGTTCACAGGCATGGCCGGGCGGCACCTGAGGGGGCAGCAGCAAGAGCTGCAGCTGATCTGCACTGGTGAGTGTGTGAGGGCAGCCGGCTGACCGCGGGGGCTGGAGGGGGCAGCTGCAAGCCCTGCCCCGGCTGCGGAGGGCTCCGCTCCCGTGGACAGAGCACACAGAGATTTCAGGGCTACGTGTGGCATTCGTGGCCAGCACCTTCGGGCTGATCCCCTTGCTCCCTTCTCCCTGCGGGCCTTGGCAAGAGCCGGCCGGGATAGCGCCGGCAGGGGCTCTCCTCAGCTCCCTGCACATGCGGGATCCGACCTTGCCTCTTTTCCGCTCTCTTGCAGCCCTTGAAGAAATGGCATGTGACAGCAGTCCTGCAATCAGAGATGCTGCAGTTGAATTTTCTTTAGTTCTCCGGGCCCTACAGAGAGCTCCCTACTCCCCATGGCGTAAGCTGCGAGATCGATTCCGCAGTGCATGGAGGAAGCGGCCTCGTCTGTGCAGCACTGCCGTGCTGTTCTGCTGGAGCTCCGCAGAGAGATGATCTGAAAGACTCTGTCTGCTGGGGCCATTTAAGCCAGCAGGAATTTGTGTTTTTTCTTCAAGATTTTTCTGTTTGTATTTTCGTTTTTTGTTGAGTATAGAATATCATAGAATAGAATAGAATATCTTCCAATACACAGAGTGCCAGGATCTTTCTTTTCCTGCACAGGGTCTGTAGGGCATATGGGGAGAGGGGGAAATAGGTGCTTGTGCTCAGCCAGCTGTCCGGGCGTGCAGTGTCGCAGGGAAAATGGCCAGAAGCCCCTTGGCCTTTGGTGGTTCTGCTGAAGCCTTTGTGCTGCCGACAGAGCGGCTGGGCAGGGGCCGGAGCTGCGGGGATCCCTGCCAGAGCGGTGCCTGGCAATGGCCACAAGCCCTGTGCCGGGGAGGAAGGGCCATCCGTGTCCTCCTGCCCATGCGCTGCTGGCTGCCTTGCTGAGGGCTCTCAGGTGCCTCTGGATGGGGCTCCTCTGGAGCTGCTGTGGGGCTGCGGCGCTGCTGCCGGCAAGCTTGGCCAGGCTGGGGGAGACCCTGAGGGGCTGGGGCGCTGCTAAGCCCTGAGCAATTGGCTGGCAGAGGCCATAGGCAGCCCCCTGGCAGCCGCCTCGATCCTGACAGCCGGCTGCTCTGGCGCTCCCAGGTTTGTGGCCGGTTGGAGGGACCCCCTGGGATCAGGCGTGGAACCCTGGTCCTGGCCTTTCAGGGCTGTGAGGCCAGCTGTTGTGGGGCTGGGCATGTGCCCTCCCTGGGCTCCAGACTGGAGGCCCCGTGCCCCTCAGCCTTAGGCATTGAGCTCCACTGTCTGATATCCAAGTCTTGTTCCTGTTGCTGTGGGGGAGGCCGAGCTCTGTGGCTTTAGGCCCCATTGAGCCAGAAGAGCAGCAGCTTTGAGCCCACAGGGGCCACAGAAAGGCCCTCTTGGACCACGGGCATTCCTGTCCTTCCCAAGGCAGGGACACATGAGAGTGCAGCGGGCACCTTCAGGGTGCCACGCTGGCTTTGCACTGGGCCACCTCCCTGTGCTGTGCTCGGCTGGCTCTTTGCTTTGCTGCTCTCGGCCTTGTGTCGTCGTACTTCTCTGGCTGCCTGCAGCCAGGGGCAGCCCTATCAGGAGGGTGAAAGGCCCCGTCTCCAACATGTCAAGGGGGAAACGGAGCTCTCCCAGCTCTCAGCCCACGCTGTAAGCAGAGCGGAGCCTTTTCCAAGCCCCGGTGGCTTTCTGCCGGCTTCTGGCCCCTGGCCACCATGACCCACTGCACTCGCTCTGAGTCACCTACCGCATGCCTGGTGCCTCTTGATTTGCTGACCCTGGCATGTGAGGCTCACTGAGGGAAAGGTGGCTGTCCCAATGCTGAGGGCACACGTGGCTCACTGAGCAGACTTGAGGCTTCCCCAGCAGCTTGCAGGTGCCTTATGTGTCATGTTACAGTGCTTGTGCTCCTGCCTCTTCCTGTCCCTCTTCTCACCCTCAGCCAACGTGCACCCTCTGTCCTACCTTCAGTAAACCCTGTTGCATCAGACACGGTGTCAAGAGCCCTCCTTCGGCTGCCGGTCGAGCGCACATTACACCCTCCGGGCCTGGGAGCAAGGTGGGCTGGGAGAGCTGTTCTCTCAGACCAAGAGGGAGCGGCTCTCCACAGCACCTGCCCATGGACCTTCCCCACACCAAATAAAATCATCTCCAAGCTTAGCTAGTAAGCTAGTACGGTATAAACCATTAATTGCCTGGAAATCTGGCACTAGTCTCTAAGTGCCATTAGGTTTCTTTATTGCTAATCTAGCAGTATTCAATTCTGACTTTTATTCTTTTAATAATCCTGATGTCAGGGATATATTGATTGTTGGTTCTATTTCTTTCCTAGCTTCTAATCTTCAAGGGTATTGCTTTCTGACTACTGGCTCAACTCTTGTGTGTAGCTCAATTTTCACAGGGTCTGCTCGTTTTGATTTTCCTGGGCTATCAGTATCCCATACTCTGGGGTATACCTGATTCAATACTTGCTCTAAATAGTTCTTCTTGTTTGTTGGTCTTGTGTCAATTGTCAGTCCTACTGCTAAAACTGCTCATTTGTCTTCAGGTACCTTCCATGTTAGTTTTCTTTCTCTAAACGGAACTCTTGTTTCTAAATTTTCAAGCAAAAAATCCATGCCTAGGACAGATTTGAGTGAGTTTGGTAAATAAAGAAACTGATGTATTCCCATTTTCTTCTTGATTTTACATTGAAGTGGTTGCAGGAAGAATGCCTTTTCTGGCTCCTATTGCTGGCAGATAGTTTTCACTTTTGGGTTTCAGTGCTTGATTCACGTGTGAAAATGTGTCTCCACATTTAGTTAAAAATTCAACTTCTTTATTATTCTTTAGCTGTATTTTAACCGGTAACCTGCTAGGGCAAGAACTGCCAGTCTCGGTCATTCCTGGTATCTGGTGAACATTGCACAGCAGCCGGCATCGTTCGCGTCCCACAAAGGGCTTACGATAGGACACAGCTTGTCTACTGTGCCTTGTAAGGCTCCACTAGCAATTTGTCCCTGCACACGTGCTCTGGCTGCCTTGATCGCCAACTCTTTTGCTGCTTTGGTTAGCTCTGTCAACATGAAATCAGGATCACCTCAGCCTGGCTCTTGACTCTTGACTACGAACTCCAATCTTTTTGCTACTTTGCTAGGGTTTTCTCTATCCATTTTAACTTTTTCCCACGAGCATCCCAGGCTCCGCTGGGCTGCGTCCATGGGGAACCCGTCCCAGTTGCTGACTCTGCTCTGGGTGAAAAGCGTTTTCCTAATACGGAAATGAAACCTGCCCCATCCCAGCTCCCTGCCCTTTCCTCGAGTCCTGTCACTGGTCCCAACAGCGAGCTCGGTCCTTGAGTGGCCATTAATTGTAAACATCCAACATGGGCCAATCACAGGTGCACCTGTTGCATTTCACAGCAGCAGATAACCATTGTTTACATTTTGTTACTGAGGCCACAGCTTCTGAGAAAGGGAAAAAATCCCAAAGAAAGGATTTTTCACAAAAGATGTCTGTGACACCAGGGATTTCTTAGTTCGTTTTCACCAGAAATGGGTCAGGGAAAAAGTAAGTTCCTTGACCCAGGGGCTGCGGATTGTGTGAGTAATTCACAGCAGTTTGAGGTATCTAGGAACTGTGAGGTGGGTTCTCAGGGGGAGAGCATTCCTCAGGACAGCCCACTGGGGATGATAATACGGTTTGGAGATGAATGGGAATCCCAAAGGAGAAAAAGTAAACAGAAAATAATTAAGTATTACATGTTTAAATGGAAAAAGGAAATGATCCGGAAAGATAATTTTTATTGGTCTAAGTTCGGATCATTTGAGGATTATATTTGCCAGGCTCTAAATATATATGTGAATTCAAAAGACCCTGTTAATCAGGAGGAGAGTGAAAATGCTGCCTTTTGGAGTCCTGAGGGGAGAAGTAGGTCTGTTGTTCAGAGGCAGGACAGGGCACTTCAGGAGTTATTGAGAGGAGCACAAAGGGTGTATGTGAACAGAGATAAGAAAAAGCAGAAAGCAGATGCCTGAATTTTGGTAGCAGCAGTTAAAGAAATGCAGGCAGCTTTGAATACAGAAAAATCCACAGAGAAAAACAAAGAGCAGATGTCAAGATCTATCTTTAGGAACACAAGACCTGTGTGTTTTTCCGACCACAAGAAAGAGCACCTAAAAAAATTCTGGCCCTACCTTAAAGGGTGCAGGTCCTACCTGCTTTTACTATCATAAAAAGGGGCACAGACAAAAAAAGTTGCAGGAAGAAAGAGCAAGATGAGGAAACTTTTAATGGAGGTCAGGGGCTCTGTTTAATGAAGGGGACTGAAAAACACCACCAGAAGTGTGTTGATAAGTTATATTCTTAGTCAATACAGGAGTTTCTCAGTCGACAATGACAAAATTACCCCAGGGATGTGAGATAAGTTGTGAGCGAGTTCCAGTAGTTAGAATTACAAGAGAGGCTTTTCCAGTTCCTGTAATTAAAGGGGTGCAAATTTAAACAGACGACAAATTTGGAGTAAATGATTTATTGTTGATACCAGAAGCGGAGAATAATTTATTAAGCAATGATCTAATATTAGCCTTAAATTTACAGATAAAACCCTGGGAAGGAAAACTAAAAAATTATTCTTTAACTGAAGAAGATAATCTGGAAATTAATGATATGGGTTGGCATTTGAGTGAAGTGGGGAAGAGCTTGGGGTAAAGGAATCTGGTCCCCTTAGTCCCTCCTGGTCAGCACAAGCCTGTGAACTTTATGCATTACTCCGTGCATTATTCATACTAAAAGAGCAAGAAGGGACTATTTATAAAGACTCCAAATATGCTTTTAGTGTAGTACATACTTTTAGAAAAATTTGGAAGGAAAGGGGACTTATAAACACTCAAGGGAAAGGGTTAGTACACGGGGAATTGATAATTCAGATACTTGAAGCTTTAAAAAGCTCAAAGAAAATAGCAGTAGTTCATGCAAAGGGACATCAGAGAGAGAGGGATATTAGAGTCAGAGAGAATAATTTGGCCGACGAAGAAGCAAAAAGAGCGACCTTAAGGAAAAAAAAACCCAAAGCAAAAATACTGAAATCATTACCTTACAAGAAACAGAATTCAGCAGGGGACACTTTCTCTTTCGCTAGCAGAACTGGCAGCTATAAGGAAATTAGGAAAAACATTTAAGGAGGGAAAGTGGGTTTTTCTTTATAGCAAGATTATGATGCCAAAACCAGTGGCACATTAGGTCTTAGATAACTTGCATAGATGGACACACTGGGGAATAAGAGCCCTTTGTGATCACTTTTTAAAATTTTATGGGTGTATAAGGATATTTGAAATTGGAAAGCAAATCACCCAGGGGTGTCTCACCTGTCAAAAAGTAACTAAGAAGGCATTAAGAAGCCCTCCCTCTGGAGGATGCAAAACAGCCTACAGGCTATTTGAAACGATCCAGGTTGATTTTACAGAATTGCCTAAAGTGAGTCGGTGGAAATATTTCTTAGTTATAATAGATCAATTAACTCAGTGAGTTGAAGCATTTCCAGCAGCTCGGGCTACAGTTCAAACGGAGGCCAAAATATTGTTGGAATATGTAATTCCAAGAATGTGATAATGTGGTGGGATTTAAGTGGATTTATATTAACCCTGATTTAGTAAGAATGAACTAAGCATCCTGGAGTGGCTGCCGACCGCAATTCCCTTGAGCTCAGAGGCAGAAGAACGCTGGTGGAAAAGAATAAAAGACTTTCTGAATCAGTGGGAACAGCCTAAAAGGATCAAAGATCTCCTCCAAAATTACCCACCAGCAACATTATTAGAATTTATTACAAAACTGCAATTCCAGAAACTGAGATTGATAACACCTGTTGTTGAAAGAGTCCAGAGACAACTAAAACATTGGCAGTGCAGTAAACATGGTTTAGGGTGTCATCCCTGGATATGTATTGTTTGCACACTTTGCTTTAACTCATGGTGGAGAGTACCTAAGAGGGAAGAGAAGGAGAAACAATTGATTTGCTTGCTTTGCTATAGTTATGTATTTAGACAGCTAACTATAGAACGCATTGCTAGAGATTTTTTTTAGATACCAATGAGACTGGGAGACGGGACCCTTCCAGAAGCAATTGGATTAATAGAGAACTTAAATCAATTGGTTCTTGCCATATTGGCTATACACAAATAAGAGAACAAGCAATTTATAATATTATAGACCAGTGTCTCATAATCAATAGTTGTTGTGGAGAAGAAGTCTATATATCACATCGTAAGCGCATTCCAGGGGCATATTGGCCTGGCGAGTGTGCCTATTGGAGGCTGTGATTTAATGCACTTCTTGCACTTGAAGTAGAAAATATTTAGTGAAATCTTATTGTGGTTGACACATCCCTGAAATTTTGGAAAATACAGATTTATGGTATTCCAGCCTAACCTTTCCCCTGTTCTTGTCGTTTTAATTATTTCTTCTTAACCAGCCAGAACTGAGAAATGGTATTTAAGAGGGGACAAGCAAACTCTGTGGGGCTATGGGTACCAAATAAACTAAAAACACCAGTGACTAGATCCCTAGATATTACCTTTGCTACTGAGAAGACTAGCATCTCGGCCCTTGGTTGCAACCCAAGGGGCCTTGAGAAAGGTAGAAAGGTAGATTTCCTAAAGAAATCTATAATATTATTTTCACTGTGATCATTCTGGTACCCTGGATGGTTGGCCAAAGCCAGAGAGCCACACTGGACAGAGTTTCATCAATAAAAAAGCAAACAGGGCAAAAACAAAGTCCCAGCAATTTCAATATTTGTGACTATTGCAATCACCCTATGAAGATTAAGGACAAGATGGGATCTGTGTTTGTGACACACCCATATGTTAGTTCTGCCTGCTACAATCACAACCACTTTATAGATGTTTGTGTTAAAGAAAGAAAGATGCATTGGGTAGGGAAAAATTTAAACTATAATGGACGAGCTCCTCATCCCCATGGTAATCAGATTTGCCCCCAGTATGAAAAGTTCTTTTGTTTTGAAAGAGACGATAATTGAAATGATCCAAGTATAAGCATGGGAAACCAGGCACTAAGAGAAAAATTGAAAGAGAAAATAAAAGAAGAGAAAGAAACAAAGGAGAATAGAGGAAAGAACAAGAGAAAAGAGTCAAAAGAATTGGCTGAATTGTATAAATAGCTTAAACAGCACTACAAAGATTGGAACCTGCCAGCCTCGAATAAGAATCTGTTTGTGAGGTTGATGCAAGATATTGCTACAGAATTGGGATTATCCAAATGTTGGATTTGTGGAGGTCTAAAAATAGCTGAAAAGATGGACGTGGAAAAGTGAGAGCTTAGCTCCAGAACAATTTTTAAAATGGAACCATACCCAAATTTCTAGAACATTGAAGAGACTTGAAAGATAGATTCTAAGCTATCAAGTAATTGAAATCATTTGTATAACTCAAGAAGGAAGAAAATTTAATAAAGTAGTGGGGCATACTCCTTGTAAATCCACATTGGTGGTCAATATGGATAATCGTTCAAAAGTTTGGTGACCTGAAACCCCTGTTGGTTATTAGAGACCAATAAAAAAAAACTGTGAATGGGATGAACAGATTGATTTATGCTGGTACAGAAGTCCTGGAGCTAACCCCTACCAATCTATCAATGGCTCAGGATTGGTCATGGGGATATAGGACCCTAATTTGCCTGTTGAATCGAGTGATAGGGCCCCAAGTAGTAGTGGAAGTGGTGTCAAATCACACCACTGGTGCCTTAAAAATGTTGGCCAGGCAATATACACAAATGCGGGCATTTGTGTACCAAAACAGGATTGCCCTAGACTATCTGTTAGCAGAAGAAGGAAGAGTTTATGGGAGATTTAACAAATTTTACTGCTGCATAGAAATTGAAGAAAATGGAGAAGCTATCACTGAACCTGTCGAGGAAATTAAAAGGGTGGCTCATGAGCCAGTACAAAAGTGGAATTCAATCTAGAAAGCAGATTGGTGAGATAACCTCTTTGGAGGTGTTTGGTAGAAAAAGTTAGAGTTCATGTTGTTTTGTTCAATTTTGAGACCTTTGTTTCTGCCTTGTATGATTCCATGTTTTATTAGGCTAATTTGCTCAGTGATTCAGGAGATGCAGATTACAATAATATCTCTAGATTCAGAATCAGTAGAAAGAGGAAAACCAAAATCTGTGATGGTACTAACAGCTGAATCAACCGGTGTTAAATAATAAGGACCTAAACAGATTGAAATAGCCCAGGAAATGCTAACCAAATTTGAAAAAAGTCTGGAAAACTAGAGGCAGCAACAGAAATGCTGGAGAAATTTGAAGCTGAAGAGACAACAAGAAAATCCAAATTCTGAAGAATATAAAGGATATCAGGGCATAGATTTTTAATAAAGCACGGAACATAATGATCAAGAAGAGAAATGGGGGATTTGTGGTAAATAGGTATGATTCATGCTGACAAAAATTGAAACAGGAATCAATATTAATACAATAATTAATATTTGTGGATAATAAAACAGTTAAAAATTGTAATGCCAAAGAAGAAAGGGAGAAGAGGGGCTCCACCCCCCTCCCTGCAGATGTTCAGGAACAGGAGGAAAGCAAGAGATAACAGTTGCTAAAAATTAACACAGAAGGGAAACTCTGGTTGGGTCCCAGAAAAATGTTAATTATAAGGGATTTATTGCCTTGATATGTAGATGTAGTGATATGTTAGTCTTGGCTTACATTGTACTGGCTTGGTGGCGCATGTGTAACCCAAAGGTGAATTAAAAGACACACAGGAAGACTACGAAATCTTCATCAGACGACCTCCAAAAGACTTGTGCGACCACCAAACTCAGTGGCGGTAAAGGTGGTAATGAGGGTGGAGATAGAAATATGACAAACTGAAAATGGGAGGAGATGATATTAACACATGGCATGTAAGGGGGTAATTTTCACTTGGCAAGCTCATATGTGAGGTGGCACGGGTCCAAGAGCCCTTCACTCTGTACCCCACATTTTTTTTTGCTTATGCGCTATTATTTGAACCAAATTATCCCTTATTTATGTATTTTCTCAACTATTCAAATAAAATTGCTGCTATCTCAAATATTGTTTGGGTTTTTTTTATGATGGGAATATTGGGCAAACATAACACAGACAGCCAAAAAAGCTCCTTGTGGGCAGAGCTGGCAGCATCGGACCCCCAAATTGTGTCCAGTGCTGCCTTGTGTAGCCCAAAATCGCCAGTAGAGGCACTGGATGTTTGTGCACCGGGATGCTTTAGGACTATGGCTGAAATTTAGGAACCCCGGCCCTAATTACAATGCCTCCTTAACGGTCTGCAGCACCCAGAGCAGAACTGGGGCATTGGCCCAATCAGCTCCAATTTTGCCCCATTTTGCCCTCCCAAGGCACTGCTTCCAGCCTGGGCTGTCCCTGTGCTCCAGCTGCAGCTGTAGAGCCCTCAGAGCTGCGGCTCTGCTCTCCTTCTCCTCCTCCCCCTGTGGCTTCTGTGTAGGGACCAGCAGTGGCCCAAGAAGAGCAGGAACTCCAAAAGTGCTCTGGAGCCCCCTGAGGAGCCCTGGCAGAGTCAGCACCGAGTACCAGCTTTCCTCAACATGCCAGGGCAATTCAACATTTCCAGAGTGGCTGTGCCAGGGCTGAAGGAAGAAAACGGAGTGAAAGGCTGAGGGTTTGCAGGAATTGCGGTGTAAAGCCACTAGACGGGCTGCTGTGGACCCAAGACCTGCCTGGGGTCAGGTGCTGCCTTCCTTCCATTCAGGATCAGGGACAGCAGTCGCAGGTGTTGCAAAGGGCGTGTGCCTGAGTCCAGGACACTGCTACGCTGCCGGTGGGCACTGGGATCCAACCTGCTGCCTTGGCGGCTTCTGCCCGCTGCCGGTGGTGGTGCCGGGAGCGATTGGTGCCCGTGAGTTTGCAAAAGGAGCGATTTCCCCTCCTCCCTCCCGTCCGAGGCTGCCATGGCCCCTGAGGGGATGGAGCTGGACCGGGGCGCCCCCTGCTGGCCGGGAGTGCTCTCTGCAGCGCCCCCTGCTGGCCGCAGTTAGAACTGCCACAAAAACCAACTGTGCTGAGCGGGAGGGAAAGTTCTGGGTTTCTCTTGTTTGTTCTGTTCTGGTTTATAAATTTCCCAGTAAAGACCTGTTATTCCTTTTCCTACACTTTGGCCTGGAAGCCCCACCATTTCTGAAATTAGAAAACATTTTTGACATGGGTCTTCATTCTATTCCAGGAACATTCCCACTTTCTTGGCACATATTGCTCATAAACGAGATTTCAGCTCCTGAGCTGCAGTGTGGATGGGACAGACACCTAAAGGGAAGACAGGATCAGGGACTTGGCCACCTCATGCTCTGCCCTTTAAGCCAGTTGGGCCACCAAGGGCCCTCTCCCCAGATGGCACTTCTGGTCCCCCGACCACTCAGGAGCTGGCTTTGGCAGAGTGTCACACTGTCCCCAGTGTTCCATGGCTGACAGACTGATGGACAGATGGGGCCCTGTCTCACCAAAAGCAAGGCCTGACCCACCCCTGCCACACATAGCTGTTCCAAAATATCTCCGGACATCACACTTTTCCTGTCTCTGAAGCCCCACCATGTGCCATGGTCTGATCCCAACTGCTCTGGCAAAGGGGCAGGCTCCAGAACCCTCACAGGGCCTTCGTGGCATTGTTGTGGGATGATCACGGGAGAGGAGGGGTTTGGGAGGGGAGAAGAGGAGGGGAGAAGAGAATCCCGAGCCTTCTGAAGGCCGCTTTGGCCATCAGAGCGAGGAAGATCCAAGGCCATGCCAGGTTACTCTGGCGTGGGAAACATGCTGGGAGGAGTGTTCAGGGTTTGTTACTTGTTGGGGTCTCTCCTAGGAAATTGTTCTTTTTGTGACTCTTTGGACTCTGAAACTTGTTGCTGTTGCTGGTGGTTTCATTCTCTCTTGTTGCTGTTTCAGGAAATTGTTCTTCTCTCAGTCCTTTGGGATCTTTCTCCCTTCACAAGGAGGTTGAGGAGCAATTTTTTAGTGGCAGCATACACAAGAGTGGGTGCCCATGGGTGGGTACCCCCAGTGCCCCCCAGTGTCACAGCACATTCCCGTAGATGTCACTGGGTTCCCGTGGTCGCCCCTGGGGTCCCCGCAGCTCCGCGTAGGTCACCTGGGGATCCTGGAGTGTGGTGGCACGGGGGGACGCTGCGAGACACACGGGCTGTGGGATCTGGGTGGGGTGACACTCGTGGGTGAGGTGTCCCTCTGTGTGTGTCCCCACCGTACTCACCCCCTGCCCTCTTGGTGACCATGGCGTGGGTGTACAGCACCTCCCCCTCCTCTGGGGGGGCCGGGGGATCCGGGGGGACCCTGAAGGAGCAAAGGGGATGTGGGGGAAGAAATGGGAGGTCGTGGTGGTCGGGGTAAAAGGAGAGAGTGTGGTTTGAGCCCCCACTCACCTTTCCTGCTGCTTTCTTGCAGTTGCAGAGGAAAGAGGGGAGGGGTGACTGTGGGATCCGAGGGCTATGACCCCTCTCAGGAATCCTGAACAGCCAAGGGGCCCTCAATTTCCCACAGGACCCCCAAGCATCCCTGAGGTCCCCCAGAATTCATGAACATCCCCAGTGCCCCCGACCAACTCAGCCTCAAGAACCCAAAGCCCGGCAGAGACAGACACCCAAACACCCCCAAGGGAACCCCCAACATCCCTGCAGGATCCTCCAGCACCTCCCCAAACCCTAAAGGACCCCCAGACAAGGTCACAATTCTGGGGCTGTGGGTGCTGTCTAATTGCTCCCCAACTCTGGGGACCTCTACAGCTCCCTGGGACCCCTGTCTCCCCATTGTCATCCACCCATATGGTGCCACTGATGCCAGGTCACAATGACACCCACAAGCAGGTGCAGGAACAAAAGGGCCCAACCGACCCCTGCAGCCACTGCAAGAAACAGAGGGGGACACGGTGTCAGGGTGTCACCCATCATTCCAGGGGTCCTGCACTCCCTAGTGACCCTGTGTGTCGCCACCTGTGTCCCTGTGTCCCCATGTTTTCACTGTCAGTGCCAGCTCAGGGCTGAGTGCCCAGAACACACGGTGCCCTCCTGTCCCAGCTGGTTGGTGGCCACTTACTGGTAGGTGGCCCACATTGATGGCTCTGAGCTCCAGGAGGGCACCCCAGGCAACCTCCTGCCCATTGTGAAGCCAGGTGAAGGTGACAGGGGCTGAACCCACCTGCACCTAGCAGCGCAGGGTCATGGGGTCACCTGCACGCACCTGGTGTGACAGGGGACTGGGGATGATGGTGGCATTGGCCACGGGCACTGTGGGGACACAGACAGGGCTGAGGGCACAGGGAGGGGCTGGCAGCCGGTGTGGGTGGATACGGACAGGGGGGATGGGTGTGATGGGGGATGTCGGGGATGAGGTCACACCGTGGAGGGGTGAGAGGACACAGGGCAGAGGTGGGGGGACACAAGCAAGGTGTCCGGGGGTCATGGAGGTGCCCAGGCAGGAGACCCAAGGGGTCTCTTGGGGCTCCCTGTACCCATCCGAGCACTCATTGCGCACCGTGACGCAGAGCCAGGCACTGCTCTTCCACATGGCCTCCCCTTGGAGAGCACCTGGCAGCTGTAATTCCCCGAGTGGGAGACCCCCACAGCGGGTGAAGACCCCTGCAGGCCCCCCACCACTTGCCCGTCCTGGTAGAACACGTGCAGGAGGGGGGCTCAGGGTTGCAGGGGCCCGGGGGTGCTGAGGCAGCTGAGAGTGAGGGGGGAACCTACGGTGAGATCACGGGGACCTTCCAGCACTTGCACCATGAAGAGCTCAGGGAAGGAGAGGGGAGGGAGATTTGTGACCCCAAGTTCCCTGGAAGGGGCTGGAGGTGTCAGGGTGGCAGCTCTGGGATGCTCACCATGCACTGTCACTGTCACCAGCGCAGACTCCTTCCACACCCAGTATTCCACCTGGCCTTTGCAGCTGTAGTGGCCACTGTGGTTCAGCTGCAGAGGGGACAGGGACAGCTCGGTGCTATTGGAGAACACCTCCAGATCTGTCTCCTTTTGGTAGAAGGACACCGAGGTGACCGTGTTGTTCCACCAGCCCTGGCAGCACAGTGTCACTGTGTCCCCCTCCAGTAGCGCCTGCCCCAGTGCCTGCAGTACCAGCAAGTCTCGGAGACAGAGAGGATTCATCACATCACATGACAGGGATCTGGAGGGTCCTGGTGAAATCAGGACCCCCACTGGGTCGCACTCAGTGCACCAGTGTTGTGGTGTGCTGTAATGTCCCATTTTGGCCTTCCAGGTCACTTTCCCAGGTGTGCCTATACGTCTCTCCCTTCCCCCTTGCCCCCATGCTGAGTGAGTCCTGTCCATCAGGCTGAACATTCCAGCGAGGCGTCGTGTGGTTGGTCAAGTTCAAATGATGCCCCTATGCCCAGAGGTCATTGGCCTTTCTGGGTGTCATCTTCCCCTGAGACCCTGCCCCTCTCACCTGGTTGGTGGCTCACCTGTACCTCCCCTCCCCCTGTCCCTGAGCTTAAAAGGTGAATGAGACCATGCGGCCGGGGTTCTGTTGGAGCAGTTGCTCTCGTTCAGACCTCTGCAACCATGGAATAAACCTCTGGACATTAAACCCTCCAGCAGAATCCTCTCCTTTTTCTCTTCACCATCGCCTGAAGCTATTCCTCCTGAGGTAAACGGGGTTCCTAACAAGCCTGGACTTGTTCAGTGCCCAGCTGCAATCTCCAGCAAGCCAAGGTATCTCTGGGGTGACACACCGCAGTTGCTGCCTTTGGCCCAGCAGCGAGGGTCAGACCGGCCCAGGCACAATCTAACTGGTAATATTGGGAGCCTTTTTTTCCAATACACCAGAGGTCATCAATTCCATCAACAGGATCCTCTCACTCTGGGATGCTCTGGGATGTCCCAGAGCAGGGGACGAGCTCTGGTAACACAGGAGGTGACCTATGGAGCAAAGACCACCAGGGGCCCTCAGGGATCTCGTGGGTCCCAGGCTGGGGACACCTAAACATCCCTCATCATTTGAGATTCTCAGGGGGAAACTGCGCCTGGTGCCAGGTCTGACACACCAGTAGGTGTCTTTCTTGGTGACAGTGATGTTTTCCTGTCCGTCCTGCACCCAGCGCTCCCTGTCCTTGTACCAGGTGGTAGCACTGGCAGTCCCCGAGCCCTGACAGGTCAGTGTCACCCTGTCCCACAGCACTGCCGGCCTCCACGGGGACTCCACCAGGAGCTGGGTGGTCTGGGCACCTGTGGGTGACAGGGGACACCAGACTACCAGGGCCAGCGCAGGGCTGAGGACAGCAGGGTCAGGTCATGGCATCCCCTGAGGACTCACCAGCGAGGCCGAGGGTCTGGGCTGAAAGGGCGAAGGGACAGGGCTGGATGGGGGATGGCACTGCAGGGACAGCAGCACAGGGAATATGGGGTGTTGGGGCTGTCCCCAAAAGGTCTCCATGGGGGCATTGGTGTGGCACAGATGTCTCAAGGGCAGGGACACAGTGGCCAACCCATGTTCAGGAATGGGGACCCTGTGCTGACACTGGTCAACATCAGCAGCCCCACAGCCACATCCCCATGGCCCTGCACCCATGGTCCCATTCCATTGGCACCTGTCCCCATGGCCCATCAGCATGGTGCTTGTCCTCTTGTCCCTGTCCCTGCATCACTGTGTCCCTGTCCCCACAGCTGCCCCAGCCCCAAGGTTCCTTCTTCAACATCCTTGTCCCAACATCTCTCTCCCCTGTCCCCACATCCCAGTTCCCCTATTCCTGAGCCCTGTTCCTGTCCCCAAAAGCCACCCCAGGACTCTGGTCACACTGGGCTCAATGCTCTGCTGACCCTGGGGACCTCAGGGGACCCCACAGCTCCCCTGTGCCCTGTCCTCTCCCCATGCCCGGGGTGTCAGGCCCGTGCCCAGGGGACTCACCCCACAGGAGCAGCGCCACCTTCCCAGCCATCCCGGTGTCCCCAGCCATGTGCACTTGCTGTCACTCATTGCTGTGGCCACCGCTCCCCTGGCTGGTGACTCTTGGATGAAGGGGAAGGAAGCGAGGTCATGTCCGTCCCCACATGTAGGTGGCCCTTGGTGGGGGCAGGGTGGCCACAAGCTGGGCACAGGCCAGGGACATTCTGGGATAGTCTGGGGACATGGTTGGCGATGGTGTTGCCAGGAGTGGGGGGCTCAGGGGATGTGGGGAACCAAGGGTGGGTGTCCAGGGGAATTGGGGTCTCCATGCCTAGGGGGATTCAGGGATGGAAGTGCTGTGGAAACAGGGTCCCCAGGGATTTGGTGTCGTGGCATGTGGGTGCCGGAGTTGGGGGCGCAGGGGGAAAAACGGGACCCTTGGGAATAGGGGTTCTGAGGGAAGAAGCAGCCCATGGGATGGGCTCAAGGCAATGGTGGTGCTGGGCAATGGCAGTTCTGGGATAGAAGTCCCCAGGGAGGAGAGACCAAGGCAATGGGGGTCCCATGGTTGGGTTCCCAGGGGAATGGGGGTGCCCGGGATGCGCAGTGGCTGGGTGGGCACAGGGGTCACAGCTCCTTCCCAGGGTGCTTCAGAAATCGGGGTGACCCAGGGCCCAGCGCTGCCTCCCTGGGGTGCTCATTTCCTGGGGAGGTATCACATGGGGGTCCTGGGTTGCTGTGCCTCTGTGCCCACCCCCGCCCTTGACTTTTTCCTCTCTTTATTTCTCTTATTTCCCTATTTTCCTCACTTTTGTGCAATGTACCCCCATCCCCAGTTCCTGACGCAGCAATCCTGGGAAACACCTGAGCAAAGAACAGGTTGGGGGCACCCAGGAGAGAGGGAAGATGGGGAGTGGGGGACGCAGGAAAGGGTGGGCAGGCTGTGGGGGATGGGGGTGTTGGGCTGTGTCCCCTCAACACTTTCACTTTCTTTTTCCTAGACAAGAAGGAAGAGGCCATTTGTGCTCAGTTTCAGATGGGAAAGGGGCGGGGTTCTGTCCTGGGGGACACATCAAGGGGGGTCCTGTCCTGAGAGAATCCTGTCCCAGGGGGTGACGTATCCTGGCATGGGGGGTCCTGTCCCAGAGGGTGGCAGTTCCAGAAATGTCCCTGCACGTTCCTGGCCGGGTGCCTGTCCCAGGGGTGGCACATCCTGGGGACCCCTGTCAATGCAAGGGTGGGGCCCAGCCATGGCCCAGCCCCACTGCACAGGGATGGCCATTGCCCAGCCCTGCTCTGGCCAGCGCTAGGTGACAGCCGGGACCTGAGGGTCTTCCCTGCCCCCTTGGCTTTTATTCTGGCACTTTTAGAGCTGCTGCAGAGGTGAGAATTCTGTGGGTGGAAAAAGGCCTGCCTGTGGTTTCCTCAGCCCTGCAAGAAGCACAAGACCCAAAGACAGGCCAAGCAGTGGCTCTGAGAGGGCCTTTGATGGTTTTCAGAGCAGGGCTGGCTGGAAACTCCCCCTGCAGGGGCAGCTGAGAGGGAACCGGTCCAGAAATGCAACAATTGATCACTTTGTCCCTTTGCCCAAGGGACTGAGAAAAACCACAAAACTACTGCAAGGACAACACAATCTGCTCAACAACCTGACCTGGACCCTCCTTCTTGAACAAAACCTGCAGCCCTTTGGAACCTCATGGAAAGAATGTGTGTGTTCTGGATGTGTGCACCAGAAGAGAGGGGAAAGTGTGAAAATATTGAGCAGGGGTGGCACACGAGGGGCTGGGGAACAGGGGTGTCACAGCAGGAGCAGGGAGTGTCCATGCAGGGGAATTCAGGGCAGGCTGGAGTGGATTTACCAGGGAATCAGACCCTGAGGCACACACAAGCATTTCCACAGATTCCTGTGCACTGTCCCAAGGATAGACAGAGCTTCTCCCCTTCTTCAATGGGAAGTCAATCAGGTTTCAGGGTGGAAATGAGAAACACAGGGAGAGTTCCTAAATATGGGTCAAGAAAAGGTTTCCTTATGGGCTGGGTTGCTGCCCAGCAGGCAGGGAATAATCCCATGGAGCTGTTGGACACTCAGGGAGATAAAGCTGCTG
Organism: Ammospiza caudacuta; assembly: GCF_027887145.1. Classification (NCBI taxonomy): domain Eukaryota; kingdom Metazoa; phylum Chordata; class Aves; order Passeriformes; family Passerellidae; genus Ammospiza; species Ammospiza caudacuta. The sequence continues at coordinate 1,276,646 of NC_080614.1, read as the reverse complement.
TGGGATGCAGCAAGAGAACCAAAACTTCTCATTTCATTGTGATTTGTTTGTGTTTTTATTGTGAGGGATTTGTTGGAAAAGCAATGGGTTCTATAAACCAGACCATTATATACCTTGTCAGATTGATTTTTGATGAGTTTGTTCTTTCTTGGGAAAATAATGCTTTTGCTTTTATTCTATAGATGTATAAGTTTGTCTCAAGCAATTTGGCATCAGGTGTTGCCTGGGATGGAAGGCCAAATGGGGGGACCTGACCCAGGGATGTGTGGAGCAGGGAAACAGAAACTCTCAAGACAGCCCTGGGGTGCCCCAGGGTGGGGGCAGTGCTGGGCCTTGGGTCACCCCAAAATCTGAGGCACTCCAGGAAGGAGCTTTGACCCCTGTGCCCACCCAGCCACTGCCTATCCCTGGCACCCCCATTCCCCTGGGAACCCAACATTGTCCACCAAGAGGGCAGGGGGTGAGTACGGGGAGGACACACGCAGGGGACACGTTACCCATGAGTTTTACCCCACCCAGAACCCCAGCCCGTGTGTCTCGCAGTGTCCCCCCGTGCCACCACCCTTCAGGATCCCCAGGTGACCTACGCGGAGCTGCGGGGACCCCAGGGGCAACTGCAGGAACTCGGTGACATCTATGGGAATGTGCTGTGACACTGGGGGGAACTGGGGGGTACTGGGAGTGCCCACCCATCGGCACCCACTCGTGTGTGTGCTGCCACTAAAAACTGCCCCTCTCCATCCCCATGGGGGCACAAGGATCCCAAAGGGCTTAGAGAAGAACGATTTCCTGAAACAGCAATGAGAGAGAATAAAACCAACAGAAACAGGAACAAGGTTCAGAGTCCAAATGGTCAAAAAAGGAACAATTTCCAGGGAAAGCCACAAAAGGAATAAACCCCAAACGCTGTCCCCAGCATGTTTCCTCCACCAGAGGAACCTGGCAGAGCCCTGGACTTTCACTGCTCTGATGGCCACAGCGGCCTTCAGGTGGCTCTGGACTCTCTTGTCCCCTGTTCCAAACCCCTCCTCTGCCCTGTACCCAAGACGATGATCTCACAGAGGCCCTGTGAGGGTTCCAGAGCGTCGCTCTTTACCAAGGCAGTCGGGATTAGGGCATGGCACAGGGTGGGGTGTCAGAGACAGGAAATGTTTGATGTCTGGAGATATTTTGGAACACCTGTGTGTGGCAGGTGTGGGTCAGGCCTTGCTTGTGGTGAGAGACAGGGCCCCATCTGTCCATCAGTCTGTCAGCCATGGCACACTGGGGACAGTGTGACATTCTACCAAAGCCAGCTCCTGTGCGACCACATGAGCAGAAGTGCCATCTGAGGAGAGGGCCCTTGGTGTCCCAACTGGCTTAAAAGGAAGAACATGAGATGGCCAAGTCCTTGACCATGTCTCCTCTTGAGGTCTCTGTCCCATCAACTCTGGAACCCAGAAGTTGGCAACTCTTTAATTGACATTTAAATTAGAAATGTCAGCCAAGGAAAGTAAGAACATTCCTGGAATGGAAAGAAGACCCATCTCTTACATTTTTAAATTTGGAAAATTATGTGGCTTCCAGGCAAAAGTGTAGGAAAAGGAATATCAGCTCTTTACTAAGAAATTTATAAACCAGAACAGAACAAACAACACAAACCCAGAACTTTCCCTTCCACTCAGCGCTGTTGGTTTTTGTGGCTGGCCAGGGAACGGCTTTTCCTCAGGCCTGGCTCTCTCTCTCTCCTTGCCTTGCCCAGGTGCTGCTGGCATTGCTGAGGGGCTCTCTGCAATGGCAGTTCCAGCTGCAGGTCCAGGTCCAGCCCTTGGGCTCCTCCTGTGCAGACTGAGCACAGCAATGGGGTGTCCCAGCTCCCTGTGCCCAGGGAGCTCTGGGCAGGGCAGCCTGGGAGGCTGGCACTGAGCCCACTCTCCTGACTCTGGGAAAGGCAGGAGCCACTTTGTGTGCCAGGGATCCCTCTGCTCTCAGCTGTATCTCCTGGCTGTCCAGGGTAACAGAGGAGTGGATCTCAGAAAGGTGCAAGTCCAGGGCAGCTGGAACAGGAGAGAGGGACAGAGCAGCTCCCCTCATTCTGCACTAAGCCTCAGACAATCCTCCTGCCTCTCTGGACTCTGTTCTTCCACAGTGCCGCAGAATCTTCTGCCTCTTGCATTCCCCGTCCCATCACCCAGGCAGCTCCTCTGCCACAGGAGAATATTCTTTATCCAAGTCCTAACACTAGGACTGGCCTCTGCCCTCACTGTTCTCCTGCACTGACTGGGAGTCAGGGCTGATTCCCAGGTGTCCTGCAGGTCAAGGTCCAGCTCCTCACACAACATTGGCCAGCAGCAATCGGGGCTCCAGCAGCAAAGGTGAAGGAATGTCTCCTAGACATGGACAGGGGGAGGTGTCAAGTGGCAGGAAAGGGTCTATGAGAAACAACTTTGATTTTCTGTGAGAAATCTCCCCTCAATTACCACTCTAATTCCTTCTTCAAAAGGTTCCAATGGCTGGAGACAGCAAATGTCCAACAGCAGCTCCATCAGGCACTTCTTCCTGCTGGCATTGGCAGACACACGGCAGCTGCAGCTCCTGCACTTCTGCCTCTTGCTGGGCATCTCCCTGGCTGCCCTCCTGGGCAACGGCCTCATCATCAGCGCCGTAGCCTGCGGCCACCACCTGCGCACGCCCATGTTCTTCTTCCTGCTCAACCTGGCCCTCAGCGACCTGGGCTCCATCTGCACCACTGTCCCCAAAGCCATGCACAATTCCCTCTGGGACACCAGGGACATCTCCTACTCAGGATGTGCTGCTCAGGTGTTTCTGTTTGTCTTTTTCTGTTCAGCAGAGGTTTCCCTCCTGACCGTCATGTGCTACGACCGCTACGGGACCCTCCTGGGCAGCAGAGCTTGTGCCCACATGGCAGCAGCTGCCTGGGCCAGTGCCTTTCTCTATTCACTGCTGCACACAGCCAATACATTTTCCCTGCCCCTGTGCCATGCCAATGCCCTGGGCCAGTTCTTCTGTGAAATGCCCCACATCCTCAAGCTCTCCTGCTCCAAGTCTTACCTCAGGAAAATTGGGCTCATTGTGGTTACTGCCAGTTTATCATTGTGTTGTTTTGTGCTCATGGTTTTCTCCTATGTTCAGATCTTCAGAGCTGTGCTGAGCATCCCCTCTGAGCAAGGACGGCACAAAGCCTTTTCTACCTGCCTCCCTCACCTGTCTGTGGTCTCCCTGTTTTTCAGTACTGGCACATTTGCCTACTTGAAGCCGCCCTCCATCTCCTCTCCTTCCCTGGATCTTGCCCTGTCAGTTCTGTACTCGGTGGCGCCTCCAGCCCTTAACCCCCTCATCTACAGCCTGAGGAACCAGGAGGTCAAGGCTGCAGTGTGGACACTGATGACTGGATGGTTTAAGAAACCCTAAACTGCTGGTCATGTTCTGCAATATGCTTGCAATTCAAGTTGTCTTTGATAGTAGTTAGGTTTGGTGCTTTATGTGTTGTCTTTTTCTTTTGTTTTAGTTTTTTTTAAGATGGTCCAGAAATAAATGCCATTGTTTGTGCCATTTCTATATTTGTTTCTCTCCACCTTTGCTGTAGTCATAGACTGTGTAAATGAGGTGCTGCACTCTCGGTGGCTTCAAATGAACTAAAGTATCTCCCAGCAGTTTTCAAGGGAGATCCCCTTTTTTTCCTTCTCTGGAGCTGCAGCAGCAATGTCTGTGTGCAGAGCTGGGGGCAGATCAGCGCTGACTCAGCAGCCGTGCCCAGCAGCAGCAGCACTTGGTGTTGCCAGTGCTGCTGCCGTGGCCCTGCCCTGCTGCCCTGGTGGCCCTGGTGTTGCTGCAGGGCCTGAATGCTCTTGGGGCCGGGCACAGCCCTGGAGGTGGCACTGCTGGGGCTGCAGCAGGGACAGGCCATGGGCACTGCTGGGGCAGTGCTGACGCCTCAGCCCAGGGCCTGGGGGCTCCAGGCTCCTTGCCCAGGCTCTCTCAAGAACACGGCCAGGCCAATGCTCAGCACAGAAAGAGCCCTGTGAGCAGCCCCAGGCTGGCCGTGGGCAGGCTGGGGGCAAACAGCATGGCTGGGGCTCTGCAAGGGCCCTGGGGCAGATGGGAAGGAGCAGCAGAGCAGGGGCTGATCCACCCCCAGTGCGCTGCACAGCCCAGGGCAGCGTCCCAGAGCGTCCTCATGGAGCTGCCCACAACATCCCCCCTGTGCAGCCCTGGCCTCTCCCCCAGCTCACACAGGTGCCCCATCCTTGCAGGCACAGACACGGCAGCACTGGCTCAGCAGCCCCTGTTTGCATTGCACAGAGCAGGGGGAGCACCCCCATGCTGTTGGTGTGGGGACATGAACCTGAGGGAGCACAAATGCCATCAGCCCCTGGGGCCAGTGAGGGCTGGGGGACACCAGGGAAACCACTCAGGTTTCTCTTGGCCTCTGCACTCAGCCAGAAACTTTGCTCCCATCAGCTGGGAGTTTTCTGTCCCACTGCAGATGCTGTTGCTCAGAGCCAGGGCTGTCTGGCAGCCACCCCAGACTGCCCCAAGCATTTCCTTTCCTTCAACTGTGCTTTCGTTCTTTTTTCCTGATCCAGATTTCTTCCTCTTGCCCACCCCTGTTCCCTCCCCTGCAAACAGCCCATCCCTGTTTGCCCTTTCCCCTCTGGCCCCACTCCCCATTGCAGTTCCTGACTTGGCCCCATGGGAACGTCCCTTGGGCAGCAGGATCATCCTACAAATGCTGCAGGAATTGTCTGCAGGCTCCTGCAGTGCCTGGTGCTGCTCCCTTGCCAGAGGCACCCCAGGCCAGGGGGGCACATCTGGGCTGCTGTGTCTGGCTCTGGGGCTCCCTGTTCTGGGCAAGGAGGAGGAGCTGCAGAGGCTCTGCAGGACTGACAGGATGGGCTTTGGGGTGGGCAGGAGAAGCTGAGGGACCTGGGCTGCTGGAGCTCCTGAAGAGGAGGCCCAGGGCTCCTCCTGCAACTGCTCCAAGGGTGGTTTCAGAGAATCGCAGAATCAACAAGGTCTTAAAAGACCTTGGAGATCATCAAGTCCAATCTGTGCCCTGATACCACCTTGTGTCCCCTGAGCCTCCTCTTCTCCAGGATAAACAACCTGAGCTCCCTCAACCACTCCTCACAGGACTTGTGTTGCAGACCCCTCACCAGCCTTGTTGCCCTTCTCTTGACACACTCCAGCCCCTCCATGTCCTTCCTAAACTGGGGGCCCAGAACTGCAAAAGCACTCAAGGTGCTGCCTAAGCAGTGCTGAGCACAGGGGAAGAATCACTGCCCTGCTCCTGCTGGCCACACCATTCCTGATCCATAGGAGTGCCAGGGGTCTGATGAGAGAAATGGTGGGGAGGGAGTGGGGATAAGGTCTAATTGATTGTCAGGCATGAAGGGTCTTGATTTTCATATATGTTCAAATTGCATTAGAAGGTGCAGGGGGTCAAAATCAATTGCGCATTGCTGAAAATCTATCTATAAACAGGAAAAGAAAACAGGACAAAACAATTTTTTCCGTCTTGTTTTCAATACCATATATTGACTTTCAATATACTTCTGGAATGTGCATAATTAACCATAAGAGAATTGAAAACAAATTATTCCTAGGGACTTTTCATGTTCAGGTGTTTTGAACAAATATTTATGTGCTTTTCTCACTGAATTCCTGAACTTAAGAGCTCAAGAAAGAAGAGGCCACTGGAGTAATTAAATTCATCAGCAACCTCCAAGTGGCTGAGGATCCATCCTCATCAGAGCAGCAATGAACAGAAATGGGCACAGCTTTGTGGCTGCCCCAGCTTTGGCCTGGGCCCTGGGCCTGGAGCATGAGGGCCCCAAGGCCGGAGCTCTTGTGCTGCCCTGGGCAGATGGGATGGCAGCAGGGGCTGCAGAGCTCTCAGCACCTCAGCCCGAGGGCAGCAGGGCAGCCAGGGAGCCTCCTTTGGCCTTGGCCAAGCACCTTCCCCCATGGCTGGGGCTGAGTCCTGGGGCAGCTGCAGCTGCTGCTGTGCCCTTGCCAGGGGCTGAGGCCGTGGGGCAGTGCCCAGAGCAGCCTGGCCTGAGCAGAGCTGTGGGGCCAGAGCCGGCTGGGCTGGGCTGGGGAGAGGTCAGCCAGAAAAGGAGGGAAGTGAAAGAAAAATGAATGAGTGGGGACCCCGGGAGGGTTTGACCCAGGGGGAAGGAGGGGATCCCTGGTCCAGGCACCTGTAGGAAGGTCGTTGGGCAGGAGGGATTTACTCAGTAGGGAGAGTGAGAAAGAGAGTGAATGAATAGGTTCAATTTCCTTGGAGGGGTTGGTAGCAGGCAATTTAGTATGTGATTAGATGGTGAGAGGACGGGGCTAATAGATAGAGAAAGAGGGAGAGAGAGGAGTGGTACAAGTAGATTGCAGAGGGAGAGATAGGAGTGGAACAGGTAGATTGAAAAGGCAGTGTGACAGAGTAGTAAGTGAGGAAGTTGAGTCACGAGGTGAGTGTGGGAAACTAAGACTCTCCTGGTACCGGGGATTTTTTAGTTTGTTGCCGCCAGAAATGGTTCAGGGAAAGAGTAAGTTCCTTGACCCAGGGGCTGCGGATTGTGTGAAAAATTTGCAGTGTGTGAAAAATTTGAGGTATCTGGGAACTGTGAAGGGGGTTCTCAGCGGGGGAGCGTTCCTCAGGACAGCCCACTGGGAATGATAATACAGTTTTGGGATGAATGGGGATCCCGAAGAGAAGAAAATCAAGAAATTCAGAGGGCAGTGCCTAAGGGACATAATATAGGAAAAGCTTTGAGTGAGCATCAGAAAAAATATGAGTCCCCAGCAGAATGGTTAAAAAGATTAAAAAGAGACTTGCAATTATATTCAGGTATAAATACTGATACTGCAGTAGGGCAGGTTCTGTTAAAAATTCAGTTTGTGACCAGGTCTTGCAGTGACATCAGGAAAAATCTGGAAAAATTAGAAGACTGGCAGGACAGGGGACTTCAAGAGTTACTGAGAGAAGCACAAAGGGTGTTTGTGAACAGAGATGAGGAAAAGCAGAAAGCAGATGCCAGAATTTTGGTAGCAGCAGTTCACGAAATGCAGGCAGCTTTGAATACAGAAAAATCTGCAGGGAAAAACAAACAGCCGATGTCAGGATCTATTTTTAGGAACACAGGACCTGTGCATTTTTCCCGCCACAAGAAAAGACACTTAAAAAAATTCTTGCCCCACTTTGAAGGGTGCAGGACACACCTGTTTTTATTGTCATAAAAAGGGGCACCTGCAAAAAAATTGCAGAAAGAAACAGCAAGATGAGAAAACTACTCAGGAGAATCAGAGAGGTCAGGAGTTTTGTTTAATGAAGAGGACCAAAATACAACCAAAAGAGCCCTTGATAATAAAGCTAAAAATAGGTCCTCAGAGTGAAGAAGTTATATTTTTAGTCAATACAGGAGTTTCTTGGTTGATAGTGACAAAATTACCCCAGGGAGATATGTCGTGAGTGAGTTTCAGTCATTGGAATTATGGGAGAGGCTTCCCTGTAATAAAAGGAGTGCAAATTGAAACAGATGACAAATTTGGAGTCAATGATTTATTGTTGATACCAGAGGCCGAGAATAATTTGTTAGGCAGAGATTTAATAATAGCCTTAAATTTGCGGATAAAACCCTGTGAAGGAAAACTTACAATTTATTCTTTAACTGAAGAAGATAATCTAGAAATTAATGACACAGGTTGGCATTCAGGTGAAGTGGGAAAAAGTTTAGGGTAAAGGAGTCTGGTCCCCTCCGTCCCTCCTGGTCAGCACAAGCCTGTGAATTTTATGCATTACTTTGTGCATTATTAATACTAAAAGGGCAAGAAGGGACTATTTATACAGACTCCAAATATGCTTTTAGTGTAGTACATACTTTTAGAAAAATTTGGAAGGAAAGAAGACTTATAAACACTCAAGGGAAAGGGTTAGTAAACGGGGAATTAATAATTCAGATACTTGAAGCTTTAAAAGGCTCAAAGAAAATAGCAGTAGTTCATGTAAAGGGACACCAGAGAGGGAGGGATATTAGAGTCCGAGAAATAATTTGGCTGATGAAGAAGCAAAAGAAGAACAACCTTAAGAAAGGGAGATACTGAAATCATCACCTAACAAAAAATAGAAATTCAGCAAGAGACGCTTTCCCTTCCACTAGAAGAACTGGCAGCTATAAGGAAAGTAGGAGTAACATTTAAGGAGGGAAAGTGAGTTTTTCCTGATGGCAAGATTATGATGCCAAAACCAGTGGCACATTAGATCTTAGATAACTTGCATAGACAGACACACTGGGGAGCAAGAACCTTTTGTGATCACTTTTTAAATTTTATGGGTGTATAAGGATGTTTGAAATTGGAGAGCAAATTACCCAGGGGTGTCTCACCTGTCAAAAGGTAAATAAGAAAGCGTTAAGAAGCCCTCCCTCTGGAGGATGCAAAACAGCCTTCAGGCTATTTGAAAAGATCCAGGTTGATTGTATAGAATTGCCTAAAGTGGGTTGGTGGAAATATTAGTTATAATAGATCAACTAACTCAGTGGGTTGAAGCATTTCCAGCAGCTCAGGCTACAGTTCAAACAGTAACTAAAATACTGTTAGAACATGTAATTCCACTAATATGAGAATATGGTAGTGTTAGCATTCAAAAACACATAATCACGGGGGATTATATGCGGTGCTTTTTATTGAAGAGCTCTGGGAATCAGGCTATATTCAACCCAAATCTGATTCCGACCATACATCCAAAATGATCATGTTTTTATACTCTATCGTTACATAACTTTCATGTTAATTATTAAACTTATGTTGTTCTATTGTATCCATAAATTTAACCCCTCTCTGAATTTCCAACATAGTTTCTCATTATTCTTCCCATGGTTATGTAATAATTACATTTAATTACTAAACAAACATCACATCTAACAATTATATAATTTATCATACTGCTTACGCAGGTGCAGTTGATCTGGGAAAGCACAAAGCCTAACATTTTAGATTCTATCTTTAACTTTTTCCAGGGCTCCACTATCAGTAGGATTTAAGTTGCTTTTATTAACCCTGATTTATTAAGAATGAACTAGGCACTCTGGAGTGGCTGCCGACCGCAATTCCCTTGAGCTCAGACGCAGAAGAACACCGGTGGAAAAGAATAAAAAGACTTTCTGAATCAGTGTGAACGGCCTAAAAAGATCAAAGATCTCCTCCAGGATCACCCACCAGCAACATTATTAGAACTGATTACAAAATTGCAATTCCAGAAACTGAGATTGATAACACCTGTTGCTAAAAGAGCTCAGAGACAAGTAAAATGTTGGGAGTGTAGTAAACATGGTTTAGGGTGTCATCCCTGGATATGAATTGTTTGCACACTTTGCTTTAACTTATGGTGGAAAGTAAGAGGGAAGAGAAGGAGAGACAATTGATTTGCTTGCTTTGCTATGGTTATGTATTTATTCAGCTAATTATAGAATGCATTGCTAGTGATTTTTTAGATACCTTTGAGACTAGACCCTTCCAGCAGCAATTGGATTAATAGAGAACGTAGATCAATTGATTTTTGCTATATTGACTATAGCACAAATAAGAGAATGAGCAGCTCATAATATTATAGACCAGTGTCTCAAAATTGATAGTTGTGGGGAAGAAGAAGTCTATATACCACAACGTAGGTGCATTTCAGGGGCACATTGGCACGGTGAGTGTGCATATTGGAGGCGGCAACTTAATGAACTCCCCGCCCTGGAAGCAGAAAATAATTACAAAAATCTTATTGTGGTTGGCACATCCCTGAAATTTTGGAAAATACAGGTTTATGGTACTCCAGCCTAATCTTTTCCCTGTTCTTTTCATTTTAATTATTTCTTTTTAACAAGCTAGAACTCGGAAATGGCCTTTAAAAGGAGACAAGCAAACTCTGTGGGGCTATGGGTACCAAGGAAACTAAAAGGACCAGTGACTAGATCCCGGGATATTACCTTTGCTACCGAGAAGACTGGCATCTTGGCCCTTGGTTTCAACCCAAGGGCCCTTGAGAAAGGTAGAAAGGTAGATTTCCTGAGGATTATTTTCACTGTGATCATTCTGGTACCCTTGGCAGTTGGCCAAAGCCAGAGAGCCACACTGGAAAGAGTTTCAGCAATGAAAAAGCAATCAGGGCAAAAACCAAGTCCCAGCAATTTCAACATTTGTGACTATTGCAATCAACCTGTGTGGATTAAGGACAAGGTGGAATCTGTGTGTGTAACACACCTGTATGTCAGTTCTGCCTGCTACAATCACAGCAGTGTTATAGATGTTTGTATTAAGGAAGGAAAGGTGTATTGGGTAGAGAAAAATTGGGGATATAATGGATGAGCTCCTTTTCCCCATGGTAATCACATTGGCCCTTAATATGAAAGGTTTTTTGTTTTAAAAGAAATGATAATGGAGATGATCCAAGTATAGGAATAGGAGGCCAGGCACTAAGAGAAAAATTGAAAGAGAAAATAAAAGAAGAAAAAGAAACAAAGGAGAATAGAGGAAAGAACAGGAGAAAAGAGTCAACAGAATTAGCTGAATTGTATAAACAGCTAAAAGAGTACTACAAAGATTGGGATTTGCCAGCCTCAAATAAGAATCGGTTTGTGGGATTGATGCAAAGGATTGCTACAGAATTGGAATTATCCAAATGTTGGATTTGTGGAGGTCTAAAAATGGGTAAAAGATGGCCATGGAAAGGTGAGAGCTTAGCTCCAGAGCAATTTTTAAAGTGGAACCACACCCAAATTTCTGGAACATCGAAGAGACCTCAAGGATGGATTTTAAGCCATCAGGTAATTAGAACCATTTGTATAACTCGAGAAGGAAGGAAATTTAATAAAATAGTAGGGCATACTCCTTGTAAATCCACATTGGTGGTTAATATGGATGATTGTTCAAAAATTTGGCGACCTGAAAACCCTGTTGGATATTGGGAACCAATAAAAGAAATAAATTGTGAATGGGATGAACAGATTAATTTATGCTGGTACAGAAGTCCTGGAGCTAACCCCTACCAATCCATCGACAGCCTGAGGTCTTATTGGGAACAACTAGAGAAAACTGATAAGAAATGGAAAGCCCCAGATGGGATATATTGGATTTGTGGGCAACGAGTATACAGTGAGTTACCTCAAAAATGGGGAAGAACCTGTATTTTGGGAGTAATACAACCCTCCTTCTTTGTTCTACTGAGGTCTAGGAGCAATATGCTGGAACTCCACTGTATGAAACCCTGCAGTGGAGTAAAGGAGATTTAAATTTAAATTTTCCAACAGCAGGAGGGAATCAAAAATGGGGGGAGGACGAATGGCCTGCAGAACAAATTATAGCATATTATGACCCAGCAACATGGGCTCAGGATGATTCATGGGGATATAGGACCCCAATTTACCTGCTGAATAGATTAATAAGGCTCCAAGCAGTAGTGGAGGTGGTGTCAAATCACACCTCTGGTGCCTTAAAAATGTTGGCCAGACAATATACACAAGTGCGGGCATTTGTGTACCAAAACAGGATCACCTTAGACCATCTGTTAGCAGAAGAAGGAGGAGTTTGTGGGAGATTTAATGAATTTGAGTGCTGTGTAGAAATTGATGATTATGGGGAAGCTACAACAGAACTTGCAGAGGAAATTAAAACAGTAGCTCATGTGCCAGTACAAAAGTGGAATTCAATCTTGAAAGCAGATTGGTGGGGTAACCTCTTTGGAAGTGTTTGGAGGAAAAAGTTAGAGTTCATGTTGTTATGCTCAATTCTGAGACTTCTGTTTCTTCCTTGTATGATTTTGTGTTTTATTAGGCTAATTCACTCAGTGATTCAGGGGATGCAGATTACAACAATGCCTCTAGATTCAGAATCAGCAGAAAAAGGAAAACCAAGATCTATAATGGTATTAAAAGCTAAGTTGACCCATGTTAAAGAACAAGGACTTAAAAAGATTGAAGTAGACCAGGAAATGCTAACTACACTTGAAAGAGAGTGTGAAAGACTAGAAGCAGTAACAGAAATGCTGGAAAAATTTGAAGCTGAAAAGAGACAACGAGAAAACCAAAATTCTGAAAAATATAAAAGATATCAGGGCACAGCTTTTTAAATACAGCATGAATCATAATGATCAAGAAGAGAAATGGGGGATTTGTGATAAATAGGTATGATGCGTGCTGATAAAAATTGATACAGTAAAATAGTTAAAAAGTTGTAATGCCAAAGAAGAGAGGGAGAGGAGGGGCCCCCTCCCCTTCCCAGCAGATGTTCTCAAGGACCACAGGAAAGAAGGTGAGATACAGTTGCTAAAAATGACTAAGAACCTGGTTCGGTCCCAGAAAATGCTAATTATAAGGGATTTATTGCCTTGATATGTAGATGCAGTGATACGTTAGTCTTGGCTTGGTGCGCATGTGTAACCCAAAGGTGAATTAAAGGACAAAGAGGAAGAGGAGAGGTCTTCATCCAAAACAACCCCCAAAGACTTGTGCGACCACCAAACTGAATGGTGGCACATGCGTGATAAGGGTGGTAATGAGGATGGAGATAGAGATATGACAAACTGAAAATGGGAGGAGATGGCATGTACACATGACATATAAGGGGTGATTTTCACTTGGCAAGCTTGTATGAGGTGGCAAGGGTCCAAGAACTCTGTACCCCGCGGTTATCTTTTGCTTATGCGCTATTATTGGAACCAAATTATCCCTTATTTTATTCAAGTTATATTGTATCCAATTTTATATATTTTTTTTATTTTAACTATTTAAATAAAATTGTTACTACTTTTAATATTGTTTGGCTTTTTTTATGATGGGATAAATGGGCAAACATAACATCATGATGCCATTAACTTGAGAAATGAGGAGGGTCCTTGCTGGGGCGTGGAGCACATGGGGGACAATTTGCTGGGTGTGGCACAGCCTGCGCAGCAGGTGCAGCTCCTGCCAAAGGAGTCTTGTATGACTGTCCTGGCCTTAGAGCTCTACTTTCTATGCAAACTGATGTTTCATGTTAGCCTTGAGAAGATGAATCACTTTACAGGCACCTCCACAGGCTGACAGCCATGGGACAGTTGAAGCAAATGCTGCCTTGAATGTTGGTGCTGGGCCTGATAGTTCCCAAGAGACACTCTCTAGAACAGGACAGCCTGGCTAAACTGCCTGCCACCCTTTCCTCAGCTTTGCAATAGGGTAAAACATTCAGATGCATCCATTGCCAAGCCCCACAGCAGAAACAGGCTGCATTGCTGGATATTCTGCAACTTCACAGCCCACAACGCGTTTTCCCTGCATTTGTTGTTTTCCAGAGGTCTGCAGATTTGGGGATAAATGGGTGGAAAGAGCCTCAGTCCTGCTGTAGCTCTGTGTACTGGGTGCCCTCTGATGGGTCAGCATCAATTGTCCTTAATTGCTAAATTATTCATATGTCATCTATTACTTTAATCTTTCTCCGAGTAAATACTGTGAAAGAAACTGAGTATCAGACAGTGCAGGGAGACTGAATTCCTCCCTCTTCCGTGCAGGCAGGCCTAGTGTGCAATGCTACCTTTGTGTTTAGCTGAGGACAGAGCCTTGTGCAGGTGTCTGAAGGTGCAGGGAGAGCCCAGGCTCCTTCCCCCAGCAAGGGCAGGGAGCAGCTCTGGCCAAGGCCGGCGCTGCCGCTGCTCCTTGTCCCTGTGCCCAGGGTTTGCTCTCTCCTCCCCAGCAGCCGCCCCGCCCCGGTGCGCGAGTGTGCGGCCCAACTCCTCCTGTCCCTGGTGGAGAGAATTGGAGTCACCCAGCTCGCAGGCACCCCCAGGGCTGAGAGGCTGCCACACGTGGCAGGGAAGCTTGCTCAGGACTGCCACAAGGACACAAGTAATGATCTTCATTTCACCTCCCAAAACAGGAAAACCGTTTTGTGTCTGGCTGTAAAGGTGAAACCACGCAAGAGTGGAAACTAAAGGGAACATGAAGTTACCTCACGGTGTGAATAAGGGTCATAGAATCATGGAATATGCTGAGTTGGAAGGGCCCATCAGGGTCATCGAGTCCATCTCCTGGCCATGTGCAGTGACCCCAAGAGTCACTCCATGTGCTTGAGAGCATTGTCCAAACTCTTCTTGAGCTCTGTCAGCCTTGGCACTGTGACCACTGCTCTGGGCTGCCTGGGCAAATGGCTGTACTGGGAAACCTTGGGTTGGCCAGCAAAAAGGAGCATTGCCACCTTTTTGCTGTGGCTTGAAGGATTCTTTACTGAGATCAAAAGAGCTCAGATCAGCCAGTCCAACACTTTTGTTTGGCCTCAGGTGCACAACACAAAGCCAAAGTGTTGGCTAATGTTCATCACTGAAGGATACCAACATCCATTTTTCGTTAACTTCAGACTTTCTAGAAATATTTCAGGGGTCTTTAGCCAAAATATTCAGTCTTTCTAAACCTGTTCTGCAGATTTCTAGAATGCTGTTATCTGTGGCTCAGTGAGTTCCAAACTTCTTCTTGAAGAAAACTGTGGTTTCCTACTGGCAAAATCGAAAAGGAATCTTGCGATTTCAATGGGGACCAATAGAGGAATCTTTGGTGCATATCCCTGCCCTTGATGGCATGCTATGCCATTTGATGGCTTTGACTGTGGGAAAGATTTTTTTTCTTTTTTTGGTTGCTTTCTGAAGTGTCCATGCCATGTCTCTCATATCTTGCCCCCTAAGTTGTGTCTTCCTCCTTGACTTTTTCCCCTGCTTTTGCAACATCTGTGAGCTTAGTTTTGGCATGTTTTGGTCTTTTGCAATGCATCTGATTTCCTCACAGCCTATTTTTTGAAGACACTAAAATTCCCGTGTTTCTGCTTTTTGCAATTGCATTTCATTTGAACCTATCTCCTTTCCGGAGTGTTTGTTAGCCTTTCTTTTGGGATTCGCAAGATTCCGTATCCCTTTCCGAAAAGAAAAGGAAATTTCCTTACGGGAATGGAAAAGGAATCTTGCGATTTCAATGGGAACCAAGAGAGGAAATCTTTGGTGCATGTCGCTGCCCTTGATGGCATGCCATTCCATTTGATGGCTTTGACTTTGGGAAAGATTTTTTTCTGTTTTTTGGTTGTTTTCTGAATTGTCCGTGCCATGTCCCTCATATCTTGCCCCCTAAGTTGTGTCTTCCTCCTTGACTTGTTCCCCTGCTTTTGCAACATCTGTGAGCTTAGTTTTGGCATGTTTTGGTCCTTTGCAATGCACCCGACATAATCCCTGGCCATTTTCTTAGAGTCACTAGATTTCCCAAGTTTTCTTTTTTTCTCCTCCCATTGCAATTCCTTTGATGGTGTCTCCATTCCAGCGTGTTTTAAGTCGTTCTTTTCTGTTTTGGCCTTCAGTGGGGATCAATTTTGGCAAGCTTTGCTGCATGTGCCTGCACTTGCTGATGTATGGCTTGCCTGCATTTTGGAGGGTTTGACTTTGGGAACGATTTTTTTTTGTTTTTTTTTGTTTTAATTATTCATGCCATGTCCCTCATATATTCCCCTCCAAGTTATGTCTTCCTACTTGACCTTTTCCCCTGCTTTTGCCACCTCTGTGAGCTTTGTTTTGGCATGTTTTGGTCCTTTGCAATGCACCTGATATAATCCCGGGCCATTTTCTTAGAGTCACTAAATTTCCCAAATTTTCTTTTTCTCTCCTCCAATTGCAATTTCTTTTGATGGTGTCTCCATTCCAGCGTGTTTGTAGGTCCTTCTTTTCTGTTTTGGCCTTCAGTGGGGATCAATTTTGGCAAGCTTTGCTGCATGTGCCTGCACTTGCTGGCGTATGGCCTGCCTGCATTTTGATGGCTTTGACTATGGGAAAGATTTTTTTCTTTTTTTGGTTGTTTTCTGAAGTGTCCATGCCATGTCCCTCATATCTTGCCCCCTAAGTTTTGTCTTCCTTCTTGACTTTTTCCCCTGCTTTTGCAACATCTGTGAGCTTAGTTTTGTCATGTCGGCCCCTGCCAGGCGTCTGAGCAGGGACGAGGAGGCAATGAGGCCCCAGGCCTGCAAGGGTCACTTGTCCCATCGTGGCCTCAGGCCCAGGCCCAGCAGCCATGGCCAAAGTGCTGCCCATGTTGGCTCTGGCAGGGCTGTCTCGCAGCTGCTGCCCATCCCTGTGCCCTGTGCAGCCCCGGCTGTCCCACGGTGTCCCTGCCCTGCGCCTCTGTCCCTGCAGGCTGTCGGCATCCCCCGGCTGCCCCACCTGGCCGGGCCCTTCCTTTGCTGACAGCTCTGCCTCCTGCCTGCCCCTGCCTGCCCACACAGAGCCTTGGGCTGCTCCAGGCTCCTGCTGGGGACATGCTGCACCACAGCCCTGCCCTGCCAGGGAAATTCCTTTCTGCTGCTGCCCGGGCTGGGCCTCCCCAGCTGCCCTTGTGCGGGGTGCGGAGGTTCAGGGATATCACACCATAACAAATATGATCCAGTGAAGCCAAATTTATTATCCCTAAAAAGACTATATTTATAATAAATCTCTACTGTCCACGTGTCTCTAGCTAATACATGATTGGTTAATCCTAGTTGTTTACACATCTAAAATAGAATGCTGATTGGATCACCTAATTTTTCACGCGTCTTGCTGTCCTCTTCTGGCCCACTCATGGTTCAATTTTTTCCTTCTTTCCCAAGCTTGCTGTCAAACTTGCTGAGTCCTGATGACTCTTCTTGTATTTTTCTCAAGGATATACCAACCCCATTTCTGAATATGTCCATTATCCATTGTTTGTGAATGTGTCCATTGTCCATTAGTACAAGCAGGTTGGATTGTGCATCGGCTGAATATGGCCCTTGTCTAGCCAGAACTCCTCAATCTGCAAAAAACTCTCAGCAGTTCCCCAGTTTTGTTTTTGCACAAGCCAGACTGATTTAAAAGCACGCTCAATTATTTTCTTCACAGCAAGGCACTACAGGCAGAATTGAAAAAAGAAGACAAAGTATCATTATGCCAAAGGGTACTAAATCCTTGAGCCAGCCTGTTATTCCCTAGGATTTTAGCCACTCATCAAAAGAATTCTCAACCACTGTGAGCTTTTTCATATTCTCCTTAAGCAATGACAATTTCTTGTCAATAGATCCAGAGTGGTCAGAGACATCCATGCAACACATCCCTTCAAAATCTTCATGCTCATCTCCTTGTGCTAGCAACAAAAAATTTATAGCAGTCCTATCCTGTAACACAGCGTGGTGTATGCTACCTACATCAGTGGTAAGCTCATTCCGGATTGCAGATGTAATGTTGATTTGTTTTCCTGTCCAACAAGCCAATCGTTTGAATGATGTAAGGGCCTGTGATGAAGCTAATCCTGGTGTAAAAAGTGATGCCAGGATAACCGAAGGCCAATTCCACAATTCTACATTATCCTTGCAGTCTGAGCCTAATAGATGCTCACTACATTTTGGACGTTGGAATTTGTGCCTGATGTCAAGCATCTATTGAATGCTAGGGGCAAACAGTGTCAATTTCCCAAATTAGCATGGTCCTCCTAATCCTTTCTGAGGAATTGCAGGCCAAGTTTTATCTCCACCAAAGAGAAACAAAAGTAGAAAAAAGTTATTGCAGAAGCTATTGTAGAAGGGACTCTTCTCTCCAATGATGTAGAAGCTTTGCTTGTAGTAACTAATGCTGCAAGTAGAGTTTGAGAACCTTTCGATTGGAAGATTTTAGAAAAGATGAGAGCTGCATTTTCACAATTTGGTTGAAAATGCCAACTTGCACAGTCACTTCTGCAGTATATTTTTCCATCTAATGCATTAATTCCAGCTGATGTGCATACCCTAATAAGACTTAGAATGCCACCCCATCAGCAGGTGATGTTTCATAAAAGCTGGGAGGAAAAGTGTGCTCAAGAGGCTGCAAGAGCTAGAGTGCAGGGTGATCCTCTGTATGGTTTAACAGCACAAGAGTTACTTGGCAAAGGGCCCGGGGCTACTGCCACTGCCCAGGCTAGGAGCATTGATCAAGTCTTACAGATGAGCCAACAACTAGCATGTAATGCATTTCTTGCACTTCCAGATAAGTTACACACTATGTCTTTTACACAGATTTGTCAAAGAAAGAATGAAGACTTTGATAAATTTGTAGACAAATTACATGAAGCTATCTATAATCATTCTGATTTCAATTCAGACACAAAGATACAATTGGATGGACTTTGGGATCATTTCTCCATTCCAAATGGCTTTACCCTCTTTCCCAGTCAAAAGAGCCTTCCATCTCTTCCAAAAATTGCCTGCTGAAACTCTTCTGCTCCCATCCAAATCAGTTCACTACTCCAGCATAACCCTTGAAGCACGGACAGATGACTCTTCAACTAATTATAGTAGAAAAGAAGGGTATTTATTGCAGCCCTGGTCACATGTGAACTAGTTTCCAGAGACATGTGCAAGGAGTTGCAGACTCCTGCTCTCTATTTCTACAGAAAAGGATTTACATTAGGTTTCTAAGGACCCAAAATACATAATTATTACCTGCCTGCTTCGCATTTTTATCAGCTGAATATCTATTACAGCTGCGCAATTGTATTCCCTTAAGTGGATTGGTGGGATTTTGAAATGAGGGAGTGGTTGTATGGGAGGAAGAAAGCAGTCTTCCTCATGGTGAACTCTCCTCCCATGGCCAGTTGGCAAGACCTTTTGACCTGCTGCTCATGGTCCAAGCCTCTCCTAACTGTTCAATTATTCTTAAGGCAAGGTCTTTCTATGGTCTCAGCTTCTTCACAATTGCTTCCTCTATCCCTGTCACTCCTAGCTTTATGTTCCTAATATATTTGGTACTCTTTAACTAAGGCACATGATTTCTGCTACCTGTATTACTAACTTAGCTTCTTACCTCATTTTAAAATCTTAACTAAAATATGCAATCTTCTACTATCCCAATTCTCTTCCCAGCTGGGCCCTCGACTCATCTGCACTTTTCAATTTTCCTCATTACATTTTCAGCTAAGCCCTTGACTCACCTCAGGCACATCCCCGACTGCCTCTCTCCCAGCAGCTCAGAGCTGCATTGCACAGCGCTTGCTGTGCACCACAGAGCACAAAGCAGGCTGGCCTGCTGGGCCTGAATATTTCTGCCAAACACTCTGCATCTCACACCTTTGCTCTGGCTCAGTGCAGAACTGCAGGGTTGCAGGCGCTTCCTCCCAGAGCTGCGTGAGGCGCTGGCTCCTGCAGATGGGCCCTGCCAAGCTGTCCCTGCCTCACGCTGGCCTCGCTTGCCTGGCACAAGTGCCGGGCCTGAAGGAGCTGCCCTGTGCTCCAGCCTGCCGAGCAGCCCGGCTCCCTGCCCCGGTGCCCAGAGTGCTGCACACACTGCTGGCCTTTGCCAGGAGTCGCAGGGCAGCCGGCAGAAGAGGAGGAATCCTCAGGCAGCCCAGTGGCCCGCGGCTGCCCTTGGCCTTTCTCTGCTCCTGGGCACGCTCCAGACGGCCATGGCCCCCAGGCCGGGCTGTGCCCGGCACGGCTGCGCTTCCCCTCGGCAGCAGCCAGCTGCCACCTGGGCTCTGAGAGCGGAGGATTCGCCCGCTCCCAGCAAGAGGCACCCAGGGCCCGGCTGCTGCCTCTTGCAGCTCCAAGGGCCTCCTTCCAGCCTGCCTCTGCCGGGGCTCAGGCTGCTCCGGCCTCTGCCGGGGCTCTGCTGGGGCTCCAGCCCGGGCAAGGCCGGGCCCGCTCTCACCTCACAGGCGCTGACAGCTCTGCGCCACAGGAGACCTTCCCGAGCACCCTCTCTGATCTTTCTGCTTTCTCACTTGAGCAAGGCTCTCCTCCAGCCAAAGAGATTATTGCATTTAGGGATACAAATCCAAGTGGCAGGAACCCCATTGCTCTCCAGTCACAGCTGAAGGCCTGCATCTGCACAAGATGTTTGGGCTGCCTCACTCTTCCTTTGGTTTTGCCTTCAAATGCCATTGCCCTTTCTGCCTCAACTAGAAATACCACAGCTGTGCCATAACCAGCCAGTGGGTCATATTCCAAAGGCAGTGCGGTCTGGAGAGGATGAATGAAGAAGAGCCCTCCTCACTTATGAAACCATACAAAAAAAGCCATATGTGTGACTTAGTACCAATAAAAAACAATTGGTAATTCAGAAAAAAATGTTGAATTTTCTGAAGGGGTCAGAAGGAGGAGAATCTTCCAAGTGAGTTGATGTTTCAGAAACTTTATTAATTACAACTCTAATCTATAATTCTATGCTACAAGTCTCTTTAGCAACCCTACTCTACAATCCTACTCCAAATTGGTAACAGAGATAACATCTTGACATAATTGCTATGTTCTCGTCTCCTAGTGTTAGGGTTAGGTTTAGGCTTAGGCTTAGGCTTAGTCTTAGGTTTAGGCTTAGACTTAGGTTAAGGTTTGGGTTTAGGTTTAGGCTTTGGCTTAGGCTTAGGTTTGGGGATAGGGAAAGGGTAAGGGAAAGGGTAAGGGATAGAGATAGGGATAGGGTTAGGGTTTGGGTTAGCATTTAAGGTTAGGGTTAGGTTTTAGGTTTAGAGTTTAGGGTTTGGGTTATTCGTCTTCTTCACTGAGTTGATGACTTGTGCCAGGATGAATGGTGGCTTGGCTGAAGTTACAAATGGATGCTGTCCACCGGAAAAAAAAAAAAAAAAAACAAAACAAAGAACAGTGAACCATTACTTTCCAAGCTCATTGCTTCAGGGACTCAATCAGGATACATCAAGTTCCTGGAAAGACCCAGAAAGAGGAGCAATGGGACCATCTGCTCCCCAGTCATCCCCAATGTGCAAGACCTTGCCATCACAGGCAAACCTGGCCCAGAATCCCACTCATCTGTTTATTGTGATGTCTTCATCATGCTGGGATTTTTGCCCTGCCAGCGCTCTAGAAATGGCGCTTTCTGTCCCTGGGTTTTCTTCCTTTCAGGAAATTCCCATGACTCACATAGGTCCCTTCCTTTGAAAGACAGGCACTGTGCTGATTCCCACAGGGACAGAAAGCAGTGTCTGCCTTTCCATGCCCTGCCCCTCATGTGCTGGATGGCACCTTCCTTCCCAGCAGGGCCAGCCCAGTGGCACTGGGCCCTGCAGTTCCCTCTCTGCCACACAACCTGCCAGTAACCCTGGCACAGTTCCCGTCTGCTTGAGCGCGCCAGGCAGCAGATGGGGCTGGGACAAGACCCTCCCAGCTGTCCCTGTTTGCATGGCAGAAACCTCTGAGGGTGGGCTGGGGGGCACCAACCAGGGCCCCTCAGAGGCTCACAGTGAGTCCCCCACAGCCCCTCCTGCCCACAGCCAAATCTCTGACCCCTAGGCTGGGACTGGCTTCCTTGGGTTCCTCCACCACCATTTCATGTCTCTGTACCCTGCATTGCTCTACTTCAATTCTTTTGCCATTAGATAAAGCTGAACACTCCACAAAATCACAAAAGAGGGCAACAGACACAGTCAGAGGACAGAGCACCTCTCCTCACAGGAAATGCAGAGGGAGCTGGAGTTATTCAGTTTTGTGAAGAACAGGCCCCAGGGAGACTTTATTGCCACATTCCAAGACTCTTCAGTGGCTTTGAAGAAAGTGGGGGACATCTTTTTTAACAGGGCCAGTTACAATAGGATATGGACAAATATTTTTAAACACTAAGGGCATCTAATCAGAGTAGGTCTAAGGAAGAACTTGTGTACTCAGAGCATGGTGCCACCCTGGCACAGCTTGCCCCAAGAGCTTGTAGGTGCCCCATCCCTGCAACCATTCCGGCTCCGGTGGCAACGGGCTCTGAGCAACCTGATCTCTTTAAAGATGTCCCTGCTCATTGCAGGACACTTGCACCAGAGGACATTTACAGGGCCCTGCCAGCCCAGCCCAGTCTAGGATTCCTCACCATTTTCATTTGAAGAGCAGCAAGAGTGGAGGTGAGGAGGAAGGGGGCTCATCTGCTGCCTTGGGCTTGAGTGGAGGAGGAGCCCATCCCTCAGAGCCTGTTTCACCTGCAGCCCCTTCACATTTTACCTGCAGGAGCTCCTTGGCAGACCAGCGCTGCTCCTCGTCTGTCTGCAGGCAGCAGCTCAGGAAGTCACGCAGCAAAGCCGAGAGGAGCTTGGGCTGCCGCAGCTGTGGAGTCCCTACTGTGGCTATCAGGTATGTAGCCTGGAGAGAAAGGAGACACCAGGCTCCACCTCCCGCTTTCACATCTCTAAGGCTCTCCCAGATCCCTTTGTTTAACCTCTGTTCTTCAGTGGCAGTTTCTGCCCTGGCACAGACCCAGAGATGACTTTCCTTTACCAACCAAAAACCCAAACCCCGATGCAGCCACAGCTTTTCCACCATCCTGCAGATCTTGCCTTGGCAGCTGATTTCATTGCCTGACCTAGTTCCTAGTGGGAACTACATCAGCAAAAGGACATTTGCTTCTCTGAGGATTCATGCCAGCTTGAGATGGTTTTTGGAAGAGGGACTTTGCTACACTAACTGATTTCAAGGGTTAGTACATGAAAGGCATCTCTGCAGTGCTTGTTGGTCTTTTAAGCGCACGTGCCCTAGAACAAAACTCATCAAGCTTTTTGTGCTGTTCTTGAAAACAATGGGAATTGGAAGAAAAGAAAGGAAATCCATCAGTTAATACCCAGGTAGGGAAACAAACATTTACAATCTCCTCTTCAACACAGACACATTAAGATGCCTGCACAAACGTATTGGGATGAAAATGCCTGCTTGGGCACACAGGAGCCACTTGCAGCTCTGTCTCTCAGCAGTCTGAAAATTTCAGCTTCCCATTTTTGCAGCCAAAGAAAAATTGTCTAGGTCAGAAGAAGGAGAGGTTCCATCCCTATGGACACCCTCTAGTCATTTGGCTGCTCAAGTCAATGCATTAATGGTAGGCCCATGCCAGAAAGTGCCAGGAAACAAACAGGAGGTTTTGGCAGGCTCTCCGCATCACCAGGCTCTGGCTTGGTGACGTGCAGAATGTTGCTTGGGCTAGGAGAGAAACACGGTCACTGAGTGTTTCAGCAGCACTGCACAAGAAGCAGAAGAGACTCTGTGCATTACACCCTCATGCCCATGTTTTCCAGTGAGAAGAAACTGCACACAGGGTTAGGTTCCTCTCTAAAGACCACGGTTTTAGAAACTTTGTTGGGTTTGGGTTTCCTTCCTTCATTTCTGGAAAGATAACAACACTTTTAAGATGCTTTTCCCCTGTTATTAAGGCCATCTACACAGACAAAAGAACTGGAACCACTAACCCAAAGGAAAGTGTTGAGTGAGAATGGAGTTTGTTTGGAGTTTGTTTGCATGTGGTAAGGCTTGAGTTCCCCCACTGATGCAAGCAAAAGTACAGCAGATGCTGATGTGTTGCAGGGACATTTGTAGGAGGGGACCTTGGTGGAAGTAGTTGCAGCAGATGGCAATGGGATTTTGTCCAGTGGCACACAGGACATGGGACAGGTGAGAAAGACAGTGGGATCAGTGAGTATTTGCTCCTTACCGTGCCAGAACTTTCACCCAAGTAAGGAGGTTCTTGTTCTATCATTTCAATTCCCACAATTCCAAAAGACCATATGTCCACTTTGGGGCCATATGGTTGACCTGTCACCACTTCAGGCGCCATCCACCAAGGAGTCCCGGTTACCGAGCACCGTCTGCTCTGCTCAGGGCTGAGCTGAGTAGCGAGGCCAAAATCAGCTGAGGAGAAAACAAAATACTGGTTTTATCTGAATTCTGTGCAATTAGGAAAGCAAGCAAAAGAATTCCCCGGTAGAAGTTTGAAATTGCTCTGTTGAATCTCCTGGCATTGGCGACTTTAAAAATCCCCCCATGTTTTACACTGTCTCTAGCAGTGGCTTTTGTTCTTTGGAAACTTTAGACTCATAACTCCCTCCCTCTGGAAGGGACCCACACAGAGCAAGGCCACTCTTGACTGCTTGTGGCTCCTTCTACCTCTGTGCACGTTGCAACTGTGCCCTCAGCTCGCAGCAGGGGTCCCTGCACTGCCACCAGCACCATTTTTGGGGAGCTGGCAGTCACGCCAAGCAGCCCCACAGCCACATCCCTGGAACGCTGCACCTGACCAAGAATATACTGACCCAGTTTGACAGAACCGTCCGTTCTGAGAAGGATGTTGTCACTCTTCACGTCTCGATGGATCACATCGTTTGCATGAAGAAAATCCAGTCCTTGCAGGCACTGAGCGAGAAAACAGAAACAGAAGGGCAAAAATGAGTGGTGTGATTTCATCACACAAGAAAGGAAACAAAGAATCTAAAAGATTCCCTCTCCAGGGGAATGGGGAGTAATGGCACAACAGTCATGGCCACTGAGAGGAAGAGCTTGCTGCTCCAACACTTGCAGAGCAGGACCTTTCTGAGGAAAGGCACGTCAGCTTTTGAAAGAGCAACAGCACCTGCTGTTGTAGGCTGTCCCCTGCCAACCAGCCAGGATGACTCCTGCTGCAGCGCATGTGCTCAGAAGCAAAGAGCATTCTGGCTGCACTCCTATCCTTTTTAGCTGAGCACTGAGAGAAACGAGTCTCTCTCTTCTTTCTTTGCTCTTTGTTTCAAATCCTGCCACCAGCACCTTTGCTTTTACAGGCAAGGAATGCAGTGAAGACAGACTCCAGGCAAACATTTAGAGAGGCAAGGAGGAGAACAGCAACTACAAATACAAGAGACAGAGCGAGAATACAACAGCAGGAGATAAGAGTACTGGCACTGAGTACAGGGAGTGCAGGGGCACTGGCAGGCCTTTCACTTGAGATGCTTTTACTTGCCCATAGCATAGCAGCGACACAGAAACAAAGCTCGGCACAGGAAACCTCTCCTGTTCTGAGCCCCTGTTTCCCAGACAATCCTGCCCAAGCCCTTGGAAACACAGATGGCATTGCTGACCTCCCGACTGATGGCTGCCATCTCATCTTCAGACAGGCAGGTCTGGCTGACGATGTCGCTCAGGACACCTCCATCCATGTACTCTAAAACCAGCAAGAGTTCCTCGCCCAGAAGGTAGCTGAAAGAAGGAAACAAGGGGGTAGAGATGAACATGCATGGCTACGTTGATTTTTTGCTTCCAGGTTTCTTATTTCCAGATGCCTTTGTGACAAGGACAGAATCAAAGGAATAGACATTCCCTCTTGGCTGTGCATTATTTGCAATCTGTGCAGTCTCATAGAGAAAGACACATCTGTGAAAAAGAAGATGTCTTAGATGGGCAGCAAATGAAAAGTGCAGTTTAGAAACAGCCCAGATAAAAAACATGCCAGGCATGGTGTTTCTGGAAATAAGCACCTAGCCTTCCTGGCATGCATAGCAATGGCAAAGAGGGGCAACAATCCAAGGGAAATCCACTTTAGGATGGTTCATCTGCACTTAAGAAACTTTAAAAAATCAATCCCAAATAAATGTGGAGGCAGTGAACTTTGAGGCTATTGAGTTAGGAAGATACAGCTGATCCAGGTTTTGAATAATTTTGGAGTAATTATCAAACTAGGTGTGCCAGGGAAGACTCATGCAGACAAGATGCACTCTCTTCTCATCCATTGGAGATGAGTAGAGAAATATGAATAAATAAAAATTAACAGCTTTACTTGCTGCCACTGACCAAAGTGTGTTTTTAACCTCTCATGTTTGCTTTATGTAAACACACATCCATGGGATAAGACCATGACCTCTCACCTGTCTAAATAATTCACAACATTGGGACTCCTATACGTCTTCATGATCGTTATTTCATTAAAGGTTAGCTCCTTCCTCCTCACTCCTTGAAGATTTATTTTTTTTATTGCCACCTAAAATGACATTGAAAATCAGGAACTTGAGGGGTTGGTGGCACGAGACCACAAGGCACGTGGAGCGAGTGATTTTGCAATGACACAGCTGAGCTGTGCCAAACTGCCTTGTGATTAGGCACTGCAGTAATCAGGAACTGACATTCCAACAGCCCATTTCTCTGCTCCCTTGGGAGCCAGTTACAGGACACGTGGGGCCACTGACATTTTGCCTTGACCACTTGGTAACAACGGTGTCTCAGTTATCACCCACAAACCTCTGACTGCACTCTCTGCTGCTTTGTTTGGGACTCAGAAGAAGGAATCCATGCCTTAATACTCTGTGGATACATCTTGTGATATGGGCAGGGCTTAGGGCTTTCAAGGACGCCTTGCAGATCTCTCCCTACGTGCAGTTCCCTAGTGCAGCACTGCAGGTGGCTAAGGAACTGCCAGTAACTTTCAGATGGATTTGCTGGCAGCCAGAAATGAGAATTCAGGACTCTGAAGCTGTAGCCCCAAAGAGCAGTGAGGTGCTCGCAGGCACCACCTTTGTTTTAGCAATGGAGAGCGAGTGAGCGCGTCCTTCTCTGAAAGGAACCGCTGCCCTCCGTGCCTTCCTTCCGGCAGCTGAGGAGGACAGAGTCCCAAATGTGTTCTGTGGGCTGGCACCAGTCTGTGCTTCTTGTGCCTTTTCAGCACAGCTCTGCCCAAAGCTCCAGCCACAGCTCACACCAGAGGGGAAAGCCCTCGAGTGCAGCAGAGCCTGCAGGGGCTGTTGACATTTACCTCTCCTCCTGTGGCACTGTCGAGTGCTCTGTAAACATGCCCAAAAGCCCTAGAAAAAAAACAGAAGCAGAGAAAGGAGAAGCTGTTTAGATCTTGCAGTGAAAGCCAGCCCACACAGGAGATCTCTGCTGCAAGTGTCAAAACCTGCAGGATGCAGGAGGGCTCTGCCAGAAGGGAGATGATGCATTTTCCTCTCAAGTGCATGGGCACTGGGCCTGTTCCTGAAGCACTGGGGTCCAATTTCTAAAGGGAGTTTAGTCTTTCCTCTTGGGTTTCACTGTCTGAAAAGTGTGGTTCCTATCCTGACCACAGAGTGTTTCCCTCTTCAAACCAGGGGAAAGAATTGTTCCTGGGAACTGTGGGAACTGTTATCTCACAGCTTTGATAGGGCATAAGTTGCTTTTTCAGGCAAGCAAGTTACTTCTCTTTTCATTAGTGTGCCAGTATGATTTTGAGACACACAAAAAATGCTAAAGAAATTAACACAGAGCTGTCTCACACTTGAGAGACAAGGAGACCTTCCAGGTCCTGTTGCTTGATGCAGGCAAGACCTCGGTAGCAAGGCATCTCTGACAATGCCTTCTGAGCCCACTCACAAATTCTGAGCAGCATTGAGAGACGGGACGATCTATCCCCAGTGTGTGATCATCTTTGCAGCTGTCCTGACTTCACGCTGGATAGACATTCCACCCCAAACACACCTGGCCCACGGTTGTGCAGGAGTAACTGCTGTTGGACTCACCCGCTGCCAATATAATTCAGATGTGTGTATTTCATCAGGGGATTTTCAGTGGTGTTCACCATTCTCCCTGAGGGAAACAAAATGCAAGATGCTGACTTTAAAGCAGAGATCCCAGCTTCCAGGAGATACAAAAGGCAGCCCCAGCGCCTGGAGCTCTGAGCCCTTTGTGGTCAGCTGGGTAACAACAACCACAACCAGGCAGACAGCCCTGCAGCACAGGTGGCCAGCACAGAGACTGATTTGTACAGTCTTTTGAAGAGTTCTCTTGACAGGAAACAAAGCACAGGGACATACAATCCCAGGAGAGGAGGACATCTTCCCCACCTTTCAGCAGTTTGCCAAAGGAATGCCTTCCCATTTGTAAACCAGAGCAGCTCCAGCTGTAACCGATCCTGACGGGGCTTTCAGCATCAGGACCCTGACCTGTTTGTGAGCAGGCTGAGCTCAAAGATGCCCCTCTCCCAGCTAAGGAAGGCTCCAGCCTCTGCAGTCCCTCCAGCCCTCAGGGACAGGGCAGCGACCACAACAAGGCTGGCAAAGCCCCAGCATGAGCACTGACAGGCACTGATGGGAAGAAGCCAGAGTGAGCCTGAGCCCCAGACAAGCTGTTGCCCCCATTCAGGACACAACAGGATGGGCTTTGAGATCAGCCACACCGAGGCACACATCAGTGCCCTTTTTGTCCCAACAGGTGATGGCAGACACAGAATCCACTGGGCTCTGGTCTCAGCCCCACCAGGTCTCTTATCTGAGAGCACAGCACTGGCAGCTGTTACGGGCAAGAAGCAGATTCATTGGGTTGTGCTGCAGAATCACAAAGGGCTTGATGTGTTTTCCTAGAGACTGATCTGAGCAGGGCCTGGGCCAATGGGTAGGATTCTAACAGTCATGGGAAAGAGTGGGAATCAGGTATGGAAAAGTGCCATGCATCTGAGGGATATACCATGGCTGGGTTGGAGGCTCTC
The DNA here is from genome assembly GCF_027887145.1 of Ammospiza caudacuta. Lineage (NCBI taxonomy): Eukaryota > Metazoa > Chordata > Aves > Passeriformes > Passerellidae > Ammospiza > Ammospiza caudacuta. The sequence goes on along the minus strand of NC_080614.1, from coordinate 1,248,445 downwards.
TCCTGAGAAATGCCTGCAGTACAGTTTTATCTGATCACGCCACTTGGATGTGTCTCCTGGACACATCTTGATAAGCATAAAACTAGAAGATTAAATAAAGTTTGTTATCAAAGTCTCTGTTTTTTCTTTGGCGGCACATGGAAAATACCTTGTGCTCTCTATTTGTCCTGTAACCTGATGTTCTTTCAAAGTAGTTCTTATTGACAAAAAGATAGCATTCTCATGAAAATAAACTGCAGGTGTAGCAGTGGTAACAGTAACAGTCATAAAATGACATCAGTAAAACGTGGGGTAGAAGGCCTCCTTCGGGATGGAGAAAAACACAACAAAAAACCCCCACCAAAAATGAACAACAGAAAAGCAATCCCACCCCACCCCCCCACCCCCCAAAAAAATGCCCAACCAAAAAGACAAAACTCCAAAGTCAGTCCATTTCTGTGAAGTTTTTTTGCTGTGATGACTGATTGGAAGTCAGGAGTCTAAGGAGAATTTAGGAAGCTAAAAATTCTGTTCAGTTTGGCCACTAGCACACAGGACTTGCCTAGATCATTTGCTAGGTCACAGCCTTCTGCTGATCCAAGAACAATCCCTGCTTCAGCCTTTAGCAGAGAGGGAAGCTCAGGCAAACCCAAGCCAGTCCCAGGTGCCCTCAGAGGCAGCAGGAACACCCAGAGCTCTCTCGCTGCCTCGGAGCACAGCACTGCCTCTGGGGAGTCCTAAATGGCCCTGTGACACCGAGCTCAGGAGGAGCATTTGGTACAGCTCTGCTGACACCTGCACACAACACACTGTCCCTCAGATAAGAAACACCCCAGACGTACCCAGCAGCTGCAGGTACTCCTCCTCAATCTCCTGTTCCCAGGATGTGCCCCAGCCTGAGTTCCCAGGTTTCACAGAAGGGCTTCCTCGAGGTGATGCTGCTGCAGCAGCAGGTTCAGAGCCCATGATGTGCTGGACCTGGAGCATTTCTGGTGGGCACAGTTCCTGTGCCTCACTCCAAACTTGGGGTTCTTCATTGCCACACATTCCCTGCAAGTCTTCGCAGGCTGCCCGGTGAGATGTCAACACTTGCACCTCAAGTCAAACAGAACAAAGCAGTCAGACACTACAGCTTGTCCCTGTCAGCCAAGAGTCATCGACTGTGAGGAAAGGCAAAGAACAGACTGACAGGGGATACAACAGCTTGTTTCAATCCTCCATCTGGGTCACCAAGTTCCACTGTAAAAACACCTCAAGAAAAAAGGAGAGCAGGAACAGGCCAGCAGAAATCAATTTGGATGACTGCTGGCCAAAAGGCCAAAGGACAAGTTTCACTGTCCAGGGCAGATGTTGAGATTCAGCACACCGGGAAATGTCCTTCAGAGTGACTGTGATACACACACTACAGCAGCATGGCACTCAGAGGCATGGCCCCACTCCCTGCTGCTCTGCACTGGAAAGGCAAGAAGGGCAGAAACCACCAGATTGGTGACTGCAGTGGCTGCATGCCTCTTTCACTCACTTGGTTTTGCAGAGACTGACGGAATCGATTAAGTTTCTCTCTGATGATTTTCATTTCTTCCTCCAGCTGCCTATGCCTTGCCTTGATCATACTGTGAGCTGTCTGAAGCTCTGCATCCAGCTGTTCCTTCATGTTCTCTAATAAACAAAAGAGAGGACATTTCATGAGTGGAGTGGCTGCCACTCTTTCACTCACCTGGTTTTGATGATCGCCCCTCTGCTGATGGAGATTCTCCTCTTGAATTCTTCCCATGTCTTCCTTGTTCTTTCTCTTCACTGCCATGATGTCACTCTGAGCTTCGGGCAGCTCTGCTTGTGGCTCTGCCTTGATGTTCTGTACACACAAAAGCAGAGCAAGGGACTGAGAGCTGCCATCAGGCTCAGCTTTTTTCCTCTTGCAGCCTCAAAATCACATTTATTCAGCCCCTTCTTTCTGCTTCCCTCCCCACATCTGCCTCCATTGCAAACCTCCTGTCCCAGGGCAGATCACTGCAGATTGCAAGGCTCTGTGCTTCCATTGCCTGTGGGACTCCTGGCCTCCTCAGTCCCAAGAGCTCTGGTTTATGCCCCTCTCCCTGCCCTTCCCTCTGTGGCCTGGCCAGTCAGGCTTACCTGGCCATTCTCCTGTGGCTCTTCCACCTGCTGCCTGAGCTGCTCTTCCTGCCCTTGGGCTGGGAACAGCTCTCCCTGAGTCTGGCATGGCAGCTCAGATGAGGCAGTGTGCTCCTGCTCTTTCTCTAGAAGCACCTGCACGGAAAGCAAGAGAAGATGGGTTTCAACTTCCCATACGCCCTTTGTGGGCCAAGACTCACAGACTGCTGGGCTCACACGTTCCCAAAGCACTGTGCTGCTGCTCTCCTGGGTCGTTCTCTGCCCGAGGGGAGGCACAGATTCCAAAGTGACCCTGGCCCTACAATCAGGGGCCATCTGGGACTGAAGCTTCAGCAGCCTCTCAGGCAGCTGACAGGGAAGGGGTGGCATTTCTCAAGGGTCTGGTGAGGGCCTCCCTCTGCTTCCGCCGTGTCCTGTTTGTCTTTCAGTAGTGACTGACTCCCCGCCCTGTGCCACAGCTCCATCCTGGCTCTGCAGGGGCTTCCTGGGTGAGCTCACTCCTTGTGAGAGACACTTCTGGAGTTCACCTTCTCTTCAGGCCTGCACCAGCATTCCTCCTTCCTGACATCCACACTCTTGTTAGAAAACCGGGTCATTCAGGAGATAAGGATGCATGCAAAGGTCTCTGATGGAAGTCAGAGAACCTCTATGGCCACCTCAGTATATGGAGGAGGACCAAGGTGTTTCTTCTCCCTCTTTTGTCAACGGAGAATTCTGACCAGCAGTAACAGAGTTTCTCATAAGGCCCCATTAACGAATGCACTTACACAGCCCTGGGGATGCCAGTGAAGGAAACCATGTGTCATGTATGGCATGGCATGTATGACCAGTGTCACCAGACCCCAGCTACAGCATGGGATAGTTCTATTCCCTTAAGACATGCAAAAATTTAAAGGACAAATGAAGGCTTCAGGTGAGAAAAGGCTGGAGTAGGAAAACATGAGGGGAAAAAACAACCATCTCTGGAGGGGGAAACATCTCTGCCTGCTCAGGATCAGTTAATAGAACTTGTCTCTATTTCTCTCCTGAAGGGATGCCTTTGCATCTTCCACTGCTTTGGAGCAGAGCCAGGAAGATTAAAATCGATAGATAGACAGATCTCACTTTTATCATCTCTCTTTACTGTGCTGTAGTATTTACATTCTTTGAATGGAGAGAGATATAATTCTCTCTCCTAGGTTTTTTTTAAGGGAAGAGAGTGAGGAACTCATAGAAGGAGAGAAAACAATTATTATCTCTACTTGCTGTTCTTGTTTTTTAGTACATGAAGAATGTGTTATAGTGATTGTTTACTGAAAGTGATTTGTTAATTGGATTTTAGAGATAGTTGTTTAGACTGATTAGATAATTAGATAAAAGGCTGTGTGGAGACAGTCGCGAGTTTTTCTTTCGTATGTTTTTAGTATAATATCTCTTTAGTATAGTTTTAATATAGTACTAGTGTAATATAACATAGCTTAATAAAGCATTTGTTTAAACTTCTGAATCATAGAGTGAAAGCACATTTTTTGCCACGTGGGGGTCACCCTGAATCAATCCTGTCCTTTCTGTCGCTACACACATCAGCACTCGGCAGCAGTGCCCCAACCAGCAGCCATCCTGAACTTGCTCTCCTGTTGCTTCAGTAACCCACACTCTTGGGGAATCTGGAGCATGTCGGTCCTTACGGAATGCAATCAGACCCAGAGCATTGCACTGGGAACGGCTCTCTTTGTGCATCTGTGCTCGGGCAAGTTCTTCGCTTGGACTCGCCCACACTGATGGTGCTGAAGTGGCTGGAATCAGAAATGCAGCCCAGCCCCTCCCAGCTCCTCTAATCTCTGAGCACCAGCTGGAATGCAAGGGCATTGATTTCCTACTCAGTTCCCAAACACAACACACACTGATTCCCTGGGCAGCCAAAACACACGGGAGCCGTTTACGTGAAAAGGATGGGCAAGCCCTACTGGCTGGTCTGGCACCAGAACAGCTCGTTCTGCACCAACATCCCTGCCCCAAACGATGTGTTCTTGTGCAAAAATACTGCATTGTCCAGAACTGCCCCCTTGAAAACTGAAATTCTAGCAGAATTTCTGCCAGTGCTGTAAAAGGGTAGGAAAGACTGAGAAAAAAGCTCCCTTGCTCCCTGGAGAAGGAGAAATTGCACAAGGCTTCTCCTTCTAGCAAACAAACAAATCAACAAAATATGAAAGCGTTACCCACACCAGTGTCTAAAGCACTTGGATGCAGTGAAGGGATGTTTGGCAGGGAAACAGCCCTCGTGCTGAGCATTGGCTCTATGGATCCAAGGCAGGGATCAATGGCAGTCTGCCTGAAGGTCCCTCATGAGCCCCCATTGTCCAGGCTAAAGCTCCCTCAGCACCTCCTCCCTGGCCTTGTGCTGCACCCCTTGCCCAGCTCCCCTGTCCCTCTGTGCCCACGCTGCAGCCCCTCCATGACTTTCTGCTTCCCAGGGCCCACAGCTGCACACAGCACTCCAGCTGTGGCCGCAGCGCTGCCCAGCACAGGGCCACGCTCCCTGCCCTGCTCCTGCTGCCCCACTGCTGCTGGCACAGCCACCGTGCCCTTGGCCTTCTGGGCCCCCTGGCCCCACGCTGCCTCATCTCCAGCTGCTCACGGCCGCCAGCCCTGCGTCCTTTGGGCCCACGCAGCTCCCCAGCCACAAAGGTGCCCATTGCACTTCAGATACAGCAGGCACCGTTGCAAGATGGCCTTCCTGTTCTACCACCTCATGTTCCAAGTAGATATCATCAAGTTTGATAGGAATAGCATTCTAAGTCCCTCTCTTTAAATTAAAATGATCTAATTCAACTGTACAGGAAATTGCTCTTCATTAAATTTTCCCTATCTGCTGTCGGCAAGCATCGTTCTCTTTTCAAAACTAGGTTTTTAGTTCTTCAAACTCTGAGAAGGAAATTTAAAAATATCTATCTCTGCCTTTATTATTTTTGTTTCAGGCATGAATATGGTTTTTCTTTCGGCCTTCCTAGCTGGCCCTCTACAGTCTACTGCTACTGGCCAAGCTCTCAGCTTGCTCTACAAGTCTTAAACACCAGGAACATGAAATGTTCCTTTCTCACTCACCTCGGGATCTTCAGCGCTGCTGAATACACGCTTCAGGTGTCCTGTAGGGGAAGGGAAAATGAACCAGATGCTGTCAGAAAACTGCCTGGGCTGCTGAATCCCACAGAACAAGTCAGCCCAAACAGAGATGATTTCCCGTTTCACAACATCCCTCCAGGAGACACATCTCATTCACACCAGCCAGCAAGAGACCAGGACAATATTCTTGGTTGTGCCTACACTGCAGCCAGTTTAGCCAGGAAATGAATACAAATATGATCAAGCAAATGCAAAGTGTTTTTAGCACTCAATGCTCCTGTTCTACCAAACACATAAGACAGCTTCTGAAATCTTCTCCTTCAGGTACTCTTTTTTTTTTCACTCAGTGTCATGCACTGATTCTGATTAACTTGCAGGAAACCGTTGCCCAGAAAAGCTTCCCCAAAATCCCCCAGAGGTGGCGCAGTTCTATTGTGGAAAAGCACAGCAGCCCTTCCTTTCAAAGGGAACAACTATTTTAGCATTTAGTAAAAGGTCAAGTTAGTCAAATCCTTTCATGACAAAATTTAAAAAGAAAGAAGCTTTCTCGGAATTCTGGGAACAACTGCAGAGTTTTTGGAAAGCCTTAAAGAAGGTCTGCCAGTCTACATTTTCAAAGGTGTCTTGCTTCTCCCAGCAACCTGAGGAAATGACAGACTCTGCTGCCACAGACTCTCCCGTGCAGGGAACGCAAGCCCTGCAGGTTCCCCTGCAAATGCTGCCCCTGTGGCTACAGACACCCCCTTTTTAGCTGAACCTCTTGACAGGAGCTTTACCAAAGCAGAGGCATCCTAATGCTCTTTCTGTTTCAAAATCAGAAACTCAGCCCCCAAGGAAGAGCAGGAAGACATACAAAAGCCAGGTTAGGATACACCCTAAGCTAAGCAGAAGGGAAGCCTCTACTTACGTGCAAAATTTGTGAAATAATAAATGGAATAAGTAATGCCATATGCAGCAAAAGCTGCAGTGGCCAGATGGTTAATTATTGTCATATCTGCAATTTTTCTAAACGCTAAAAAACAAGCCTCGTGTCAGTGGGCAGCTGCCTACTGACAGATGCTTTGACCAGGAAGGTTCTCCTGATCTGAGCAAGGCCTAGGGCTGCTCTGACACTCAGGCCTTCCGTGCACCAAGGCAACCTTCTGATGCCACTATGACGACGGCACAACCATGCCCTGACATCACAAAGGGACAGCTCTGTGTTGGTCTTTATGCAAAGCAATAACCAACCTTCCCTACAGAAAACACAAAAGAGCCTGGGAAATTCTCATCTGTCACAAAGCACCGAAAATTCCCCTCATGGGCCAAACCCTGTTGTTCAGGGGATCCAAGAGGAACTCCAGGAGTGCCCCAAGCACCTACAGCCTGTACCCCAACTGAGCACTCAGATGGGACACAAGCAAAGGAAACCAGACCAAGATAATGGCCCACAGCTTTGCACGTGTGAGAAATGACTCTCACTTTTAAAATTTTAAAGGTTTAGTAAACCTTAACAAAGGACTGAATAAGGAAAAGTCGCATCATTGGGAGTCTCTGTGACTAGCAGCCATGTGCTCATCTGCAAAAAGGATGCTCTGCCTTTTATACCCTCAGCCCCTCCAAAAGTTTTGCCAGTCAACTCTTTCTCTGCTGCCCATGGGTGGAGATTACTTTCCTGCATCCCGACTGGAGGTCAGGCGTTGTTACACCCTGCCTGCTGGTCACAAGCCAGCCCTCCCCAAATGCCCTGACTGCCCAGGCTGTTACAAGGGGGACGGGAAAGAGGACTATGGGAGGATATATTACAATATAATCACTACTCATGTGAACATCCACATAACATCTGCTTCTTAATTGTCAGAGCCAACCATTGCATTACTTGTCCAGAACACACAGAACCAGGAGAGAAGCCACTGTTGGCATCACAGCTGAAATGCTTCCTAACAAATCTCCCCACATATTTGCACCTTTATTGGACATGCCCAGGGCTCCGGTGCGTGTACATCTCTGCCTCTCTTCCCCTTTGGCAGCAGTGGAACTGGCAGCATCTGCCCGCCAGCAGCAGCTGCTCCCAGCTGGGAACGCCACTGGCGGCGCTGATTTCCAGAGGCTTCTGTGTGCCAGGGGAAGCCAAGGCAGGAGCGGGTTGAACGGTGCTGGCGCTGCTGCTGCTCTGTGCCAGAGAGCCCCGGCTGGGCAGGGCACGGTGCCCACTGCGCTGCGGGCTCCTTCTCCTGCCACAGCTGGGCACACCTGGCAGCAAGGCATGACAACCTGTGGGCAAGCCAAGGGGTTTCTGGGGCTGCACTGCTCTGCACACACCCAGCACACCTGCAGCACACAATTTTAACCCTCAAACAGGTAAACCAAAGGAAAACAACTGGAAAAGATTACATTTTCACCATTCTTACCTGCTCAACAGAAGTCTTCAAAATGAACGTTACCAAGCAAGGCCCAATTCCTGCTGCCAGCTCAGGGTTAGAAGAGAGGCAATCCTTGATCTCAGCACTGGGTGTGTGGGGAATCACTTCCCTAACACGTGCACACCCAGCAATCTCACTTACTAGTTTGTATCCATGGATCTAAGACATATTCAATACTTTGCTGAAACTCACAGGCTAAATATTCCCCCAAATGATTTCATTTATTGATTGATACTTATTGACTTCTTGATACTTAAATCACTTCTCCGAATTTACTGACAAGAGAACTGGAGTGTCCTGTAGGTCCCTACTGGTCATTGCCCCAGGTTCAGGAGGAGGCCCATGCAGAAAATAAGCCAGGACAAAACTGGGCTTGCAAAGCAAATTCTTTCTATTTGTTGCAGTAGCAAATAATACATACCAAGCCCTGGATTCCTAAAAATCTGCTGAGCAGGAGAAGGAGGTGGAGCGTGGTGCTCGGCAGCAGGGGCAGGTGGGCAGTGCACTTTCAGGACATCCCCTGGAGCAAAACCACGTGCATCTCATCCTTCTCACCCTTCCAGCTCAGAACCAGGCCTGGGATCTCCTGCTCAGGAGTGGAATTTCCCAGTTACAGCATCGGCTCACCCATGGCTGGTGTGTGAGATGAGGCCATGAATCCAGGATTTAAAAGAACTGGAAGATTTAAAATTTTAGCAAGATTTAGTTAGGGGGAAAGAGTATAGCAAGAAGAGTAGAAATAAGAAGGGATAATTAATTTTTATCAGATAAGGTAGTTAAGGCTAGGGTAATATGTCACTTGCCTGTCTTTACTATGTTTAAAGAAGCGGGATGGGATGCGGATTTCTTTGTGACAAAGAAGAGGACCGTAGCCTGCACCTGGGCCCCGAAACTACAACTATAGCCAAGGGGTGTGAAAGCCTGCCAACACATCATAAGGAAAGAGGTCAAATTGAGGAAGACGTCTTGGCCTTCATCAGAAGGAGACCATTCCCTACTTTAAAACCCACCAACCCATTTGAAGTGAAAGACTGCAGAAATGTGAAGGAACTTTGGACTCAATTATAATACATTTTAATTCAAAGGAGGGTAGGCAGTGTTATCTAATGAATATGTGTTAGGTTTTTTGGGATTTATATGAATGTGTAAGATATTTTAGATGAGTAGAGATGAGAGAGAGAGCCAGTGGTTCTTCACGCATGTCTTTAGGAGACAACTCCTCGTGTGCCTGGCTGTAATAAACACACCACCTCCTACCTTTAACTGTGGGGAGTTCTATTCCACACCTCATTTGCTGACCGCGGCAGGAACGCTTCCCTGCTCCAGCAAGAACATCCGGGCTCTGGACGTCTCTGGGCGCTGCCAGGACATTCCTTTCCTGGAGGCACCTCCGCTCTCGGCTGCTCCTCGTGGGGGACAGACAAGACTGCTGGCACTGTGGAGAAAGGAACCTTTAACTCTGTATAAAGTAACCCGTAAGGCGTATGCAGGGGAAGGGCTGTTCACAAGTCACACAGAGATGTCCTGTGCACGACGTACGCCTGTGCAGTTTGGGCTTGGGTCTGGCTGATGGCAGAAAGGATTTGCTGTGTCAATAAGGACCTGCTAGGAATTCTGGGGGTGAATTGAGCAAATCCTGTTTTATTGCTGCTGTTTTTCCTTTGTGTTGTAGTTGTGGTTGTATTTTCAGTGTGTGAATGTTTGAGGAAGATGATGTGGGTGGATGCCGATGTGGTGTATGGTGTGTGTTGTGTTGAGAAGAGTGAGCTCTCTGTCCCCTCATAAAGAGATATTCCCTTCCCGGTGAGCCTGTGTGTGTGGACTTTCTAGTTGCAGGGATTGGTACTCCCTGTGACACCTGGTGCTTGGGTATACAGGGGGGTTGAGTGGTTTTTCTCCCACACTGTGGTCATTTGGGACTGCACGGTTGTGTTTGGGGAGATTTCAGGATTTTGTTTTCAACAAGTGCAGCAATTTATGCAGAAAACTACAGTGTGGTGATTTATTATGCTGAACTATGGCAGTTCCTTTCTACTGCCCCCCTCTCCGAGCATTTACAGTCTCCTGCCACGAGGAGGACACTCTCTTGCCTCCCCTGGACATCCTCTTTCCTTTCCTGGACACTCCCTTTCTCTCCTGGAGCTGTTCTCCATTAAAGCTGTGGGACTTTGGTCCCGGGAAGAGAGAGCGCCTCTCGTCTTTTGCTTTTGTCTTTGTCAGTGTCACTGGGCCCAGAGCTCGCCAAACTGATCCCCCACGAGATGAAAACTGACAAATGGTCCCACATACACAGCTCAAAAATTGGCCACATTTTTGATGGACTTCAGTGTTCGCCACATTTTGGAATTCCCTATTCCTACACAGGTCAGGCAATTGTTGAAAGGACGCACCACACTCTAAAACCATTCTACAACAAGAAAATGGGGAGTGGCCCAAGCAACACCCCAGATGAGGTTGAGCAAAGCTTTCTATGTCTTTATGTTTTTAATAGCTCATTTGCAGGAACTAATCCTCCAATTTTTAGGCACTTTTCAAACAGCACACAGGAAAAATTGAAAGAAAATCCTTCAGTTTTGATCAGAAACCTTGAGTTAGGACAAACTGAAGGACCATTTCCACTAATCACTTGGGGCAAAGGGTATGCTTGTATTTGCACAGGTGCCGGACCTAAGTGGGTCCTGGTGAAGGATGTGAAACCGTCTCATACACAAGAGCACACCGACAATTCCACCAGCAGGGAAACGAGCACGCAGACGTGAGCCGCACGGAGAAGCTACGGTGCATGCCAGACGTTCCCCGTTCAACCTGGGAAAGCTACAATTCTGGAGTTTGATGTTGATTTTTGGACTGGGAAAATGGTTTGTATCATAGAGCTCTTTCAGCAAAAGCGTGGTGTCCATTGTGTTCCAAAGAATTCTAAGATATCCAAATTTGTAAAAATTGAAGGTTAGAGGGACAGTTTAGTGCCCTATAGTTGGCCAGTCCCTGAACAAGCGCTAAAAGATTTGCTTGAGAACTGAAATAGATGGGGAAGCTTTTGCCAAAAAACAGCTGAACAGGAACATGGAGCTTGATCATATGATATACTGGAACTTGTTGGTTTTGCTTGCTTGCTTTTGCATGCATACATGCCTGTAGATCAACCAAAAACGAAGGTTTGCCTTGCTTTAGCCAAGTCAGCAGGCTCAGACACCGTGTGTTTGACCCATTTCAGCCCAGACAAATCCTTTGCAACACGTCTGGTTGGTGTGCCTGTGCCAGCCAAGGAGCAGCCAATACCCAATCGTGACAAATATTGGTGTGAGGCTGCCAACGAGACCAATCCCATAACCAGCTGACATCACTGGGCCCCTGATCTTCTTAAAGCACTTTCTGAACCTCAAGAATTGGAATTCTTGGTTCATTGGTGATGGAATTTTGTTCTGAGTTTCAGTACCAGGGAGATCCACAGTTGAATGTTACTCCCCATCATCCTGAGGACAGATACTCCAGTTTGTGGTGCAATTGCAGTACCCCAGTGCCCCCTAAGGGTGAAACTGCTGACGAGTAGATGACCTAGATGAGTCCCCACATCAATTAGCAACAGAATATTGGCTCATTTGTGGAGACAGAGCCTGGCAGGACATTCCCTCAAAAATTAAAGGTGGCCCATGTAGCATCAGACAACTCACTGTGATAGCACCTAACGTTAAAAAAGCCATCAAGAGAAAACACAGAGAAAAAAGATTTGCCCATCATTATAAAGAAAACTGTAATAGCAATTTCAGACCCTAGGGCCCTGCAAAATGAGGTACATTGAATTTATTTCTACATCAACTTGCCTTGGGTGAGGCATTGAAACCATGACACCGATTGGGGTGTTGGCTGAAGAAAGAAGACAGTGCTACTTCCATTGCAATTAGTGACATGAGGACTGATGTTAGTGCTGTCAGACATGCAACCTTACAGAACAGAGCAGCAATTGATTTCCTTAGCAGCCATTCCATGTGTTCAGTGTCACCCCCATGTTCAACACTGTCACTGTCAGCTTTGACAGCTTTTGGACTGTGTTTGAGAAGTCAATTTTTTCTGACTGTTGAAGGGCTTTGGGGCCCAGAGTTCTTGTTAGGAACAAGGGATTAAGTGTGTGAGCCATGGAGTTGTTGGACCAGGTGTTTTGTCTAAGTGGTGAGAAGGGTTTCTTCCTTTCTGTTTCTCTTTCAAGGGGAATATTAATGTTGCCCCTGAGTCCTCAGGAGGGGAGCCTGTGGACAGAGCTGCAGCAGAGGGAGCTTTGCCTGGCACCGAGAGCTGTGGGAACAATCCCCAGGAGCCCGAGGAGCCTGGTAAGGACAGAGCCCCCACTGGTTTAGAGAGGGGTGAGATGGCTGCTCTGAGCCTGCCTCTGGCAGGGAGGGAGATGAGAAGGCTTGAGTTCCTGTCTGCAGCCTTGGTGCTTCCTGGTGCCTTGAGTTCAAATCCTGCACTGGCACAGCCTGCCTGAGCCCTGCCCTCCACGCTTCTCCAGAGGCTCTGACACTGAGTCCTCTGAGGGAATCCACAAAATTAGAGAGTTTTGGGAAAGCTGCAAAAGGCAGGTCTCAGATACAGCAGAACTGTGATTAGAGCCAAGCAGCAGCCGTCAGATAGGTCAGCAGAAAACTTATTTAAACTGCAGAAAAGCAAGGACAAATAGAACAATGGTCTGTGTATTAATGCTGGTCTAGAATAAATCTCCAAGCTACAGAAAAGTTTATCTAGCAAGATATTGGGAAGGTTGAAGCTTAATAATGCAGCTCACTGCATTGTGTTTTAAGGCTTACTGGTAGGTATTCTCTTCAAAATAAACAAGCACTGTTTTAACCAAAGGTACCTGTGCTTATAGTGATTGGATCCAACTACTGTCAATATGCTTTTGCTTTGTGTGATTGGTCAAAAAACTTTTAAAGTAAGTTTTAACATTAAGTTCCTGGTCTGCTGCCTGGGATGTGAGCTGCTGGCATCTTCCCATTGTCATAACCACGTAATGAGAGTGATGCTGGAAAACAAACAGCTCGAGGCGCGTTCCTCAGCAGCCCCGGCCCGCTCGGGATTTCTACATAGCCCCTGCCAGCGTCAAATGGCACGGCTTGATTTGCAGGGCAGACAGTCTTAAACATCTGCAATATCCTATCAGAGTCCTAGTTTGGCTTCATTCAAAGAAAGAGGAGAGTGCACCTAACACTGACCACTTGTTAGGCAATATCTTCCACCTTGCCCTTGTACCCCTACAGAGAGGCTGTCTGCAAAATGCCCAGAACACCCTCCAAATCTGCAGTAAGGACACGAAAATCAGGCAGAGAATCTTTCTGTTATCAAGGTCCCCCTTCCTAGGCGACTTGACCCTTTCTACCTGATTCTCACTTGAGATCTACCCATGATACAGCACTGCAGGAAAACATTTTGAAGATCATTAACCAGGACCTGCTTGGAAAGCAAGGGTAGAAACTCTTTCCCTCCCTGATGGGATGCGGGCTGGCAACTGCTGCTCTGAAGATGTGCAGCTGCTCCTGTCTGGAGAGGCCATGGAAGGGCTGTGATGGTCTACGGGAACCAGAGGAATGATGAGCTCAGGTTGGCATTTGAGCTTCATGGGAACAAGCAGAATGAAGAGCTCACAGTGGAGATGAAATTTCCCTGTGCCTGGCTCCTCCAGTGAAACCCCAAGAAGTCCAGATGAAGCAAACACCTTCTCCCAAGAAGCTAGGAAACCTCAGAGCCCTGAGCACCTGCACTTAGCCTGGAAGGGCCTGGAGGCAGCTCTAAATCCTCAGGTGAGGCAGCACTGAGGTCCTGGTATGAGAGCGCTGTGTAGCAGTGAGGGAAGGAAAAGGGAAGCAAAGGGAAGGCTGGGTCACTTTTGGTCTTTGGGTGTGTTTCCCTTGGCAGCAACTGTACTGTCAGGGAAAACAAAAGCTCCCTGAATTGTTAAAACTGAAAATCAGGGACAAAGACTCTCTAACTAGTCAAAGTTAGAAGGTGTTATGTTCATTACGTGCGGCACAGGGGAGGGTCATTCCCAAAATGCATGACCGCTGGCCGGGCTCGGCTCGGCTTGGCACAGCACAGCAGGATCCCGCAGGACAGGGAAGGGCAAGGCAGGCAGGGAAGAGCAGGGCAGGGCACTGGGAGCAGTGACAGGCTCTGTCCCCACACTGCATCCCATGCCTGGGTCACCATCGGGGACAGAGAGGAAGGACATTGCTCTGTCTTGGCTGCAGAGAGGAGGCAAAGGGGGAGTTAGAAAACATTCATTTGGACTCCTTTTCAGCAGACTAGCTGGTTTTATCTCACCATGTCTGCCTGTCTTTGGCAGAGGTGGCACATTTCTACTGAACTGGAGCTACGGCAGCAGGAATGGGAAGCAATTTTGTCAGCATTGATATCAAAGCCAAAGCGCTGCCCCATGGATGGATATTGCTTTCTTCATGGGATTTTTGGCTTAGAGTTGTAGCAAACTCACACTGGTGTCTTCCCAAATGGTGTTGCCTTTTTCTTTCCTCAGGAATCACCTCTTCTTTTTCTTCCTCCCATCTGGGGACAGCTCCAATGCAAATGCCTCCTGCAGCCAACTCTTGTCACTGTAGACTGACAAAGGAGATCTTGCAATGGAGAGAGACTCCCTAGAGCTGCTGTGGAGAGCTGAGGGGGGAAGCTTTGTCCCTTAGTCTTGAAGTCTTGCTGGGGAGCTGCTCATGCTCTGGGGGACGGACACCAGTGGTGTTTATCCAAGTCTTGAAGGTTCATTCCTGTAAAGAAAGAAAGTATATGGATGCCAGATAGAGAAATAAGGTATACGGGAGAGAGACGTGGAAAAGGAGAGGGGTAATAGAGAAAGGAGCCCTCTGCAGGCAGAGATCAATCTTCATGGAGGTAATGATCAGTGCTTAGTTCATTGCAAATCTCAGGGTACATTTATATGGTAATGCAGGGTTCAGCACCGGGTGAATACATATAACTGGTTACAAAGTGTTATGTGTAGGACAAAGAGCTAACATATCTTTGGTCAGGTACATAGATTGGCAAAAGTGTCAGCAGAACATTCTGCCCCATATCCTCTCTTCACATCCTTAGAACATCTTGCTTCACATCTCTTTTCCTGGGGTACATCTTGGCAAACTTCTTTATATTATTTGCCCAAGGACAGCATGTTTCTGCTCTAAGGCACGTATGCAAGGTTGTGCAGCTTGCTTCTATCCAGTGTCTGCTCAAAATGCTCTCTACATTCCTGATCTTCCTGACACACCACAGAGACTTTGGGGTTGGTGCATTGGCGAACAAATTTCATTCTGCGAACTTCTTGAATTACTGCAATTACCTTTTTTTTTTTTTTTTTTTTTTTTGCTTTCCTCCAGAAATATTGTCATAATGTAATGCTTCCAAAGAATCTTTTCCTACTTTTTGGGGAATTCCTTTGCTCCCCTCCCAGATCAGGCCAATTCCCAGGGCGCCTTCCCAAAGTGAGGGGCAGCCCATGGCCTCCACTCTCCAGCTGGAACAGAAGGAAGCACAGAGTTTGCTGATGTGGGAGAGGAGCTTCTCTTTCCTGCCTCCTTTTCCTTTGGGACAGGTTGGTGTGTGCTCATTTGATAAAGACAGATTTAAACTCTGAAGCAGCTGTGTTTCAAACTGCTCCCTTCTCCAGCTCTTCTGTGGGTATCCTCGGACAAAAGGCCTCTTGGTCGGAGCTCCCTGTGGCAGGTTAAGGAAGGAGGTTGATATTTCAGGGTATTGACTGCTGAAAGCAGCTGGTTTCTGGAGGTGTCCAGAGCTGGGAGTGGCTCCTTTTCTCACCTGCCTGCAGCAAAGGAAATTGCAAAGTGGGAATTTCATTTGTGGAGATGGCCACCAGCGGTGTTTGCCAAGAGATGGGCTGGCAGAGAGGCAGATCTCATGCTAAACTGGCTGTGTGTTTGTTTTAATGGTGGAGAGGGTCAGAGATGCAGACACCGACACCAGCTGAGGGAACAGTGTAATTTACTGTAATGCAAAAGTGCAAAAAAGAGTCAGGAAAGGATAAGCTAAGCAATGCACCTCAGCATTATTACAAATGGGTGCCTCTGGTGATTAAGGAAGATCCATCAGCAGGTACCCCAATGGTTTCCCCTTCATGCAGAGCTGCACATCAGCTGGGGGAAGCTGTCCCAGCCCAGCCCTGCAGAGCCACGGCCGGGAACCGGGAAATCCTGCAGTGCCTCCACCTTTGGTGGCCACGAGGCTCCCGAGTGCGCTGTGAGAGCAGACCGGCTCTGAACGTGCTGGACGAGCAATGTGCCAGAGCTTCTGCTGGGGCACAGCTGGTGTCATTCTCCTCTTGGTTTTCTCCCCGAGCCTGCCCAGGGCTCAAGGAGGAACCAAGGCCAGGTGTGGCCTTGTCCATTTTCCTCATGCAGAAAGGTGAAGACGTGTTTCACCAGTGAATGCATGTAACAATCCTTTTGATAGTAACACTTGGTTAAGGAGCAGGTACATAGAAGATTGGGTTGGGAAGGTCATCTAGAGGGCAGCTTTGGCTCAGGTCCTGTTGTTGAGGCTTCAGTCAGGGTCTGTTGTTCAGGCCTTAGTCCTTCAGTATTTTGTGGTGCAAATCACACCTGTGCAGAGCTGGAAACAAACAAGTCTGTCCTTAGCACATTTGAGACAGGGAACAGGATTAGCCCTGCAAGGCCAGGCTGGGGCCAAGAGCACAAGGCCAGCACCCTGCTTTTGCCCCCAGGCAGCCCTGCAGAGCAAGCAGCCCCTCCTGCCCAGGGGCTGAGGTGCCCGAAGCTGCCTCCCCGCTGTGCAGCTCTGCAGAGCCCGCGGGGCGCAGGGTCCTGGGCAGCCAGGGCAGCCCGGCTGCCTTGGGGCACAAGGAGTGGCCCAGAGAGAAGCTGCTGCCCTTTGCTTTGGAACTGTTCCTCGGAGTCTTGTCATTAATCCACAGTGTCTGATGTGTTTTCCTTTCCTCTCCCAAATTTAACACAGCTTTCTGAGAAAACTGACTGATGTAGCTGCTGCTGGTGGTGGTGGTGCTTTTGTCTGCAGGTGAGGGCAGGTGATTTGGACCAAGGATGGAGTCCATTGTTAACACCCCAGCTTTGCCAAGTCAAGAAAACCATTCACAATTGGGCTACCAGTGCTCAGCAGTTTTCCTAGTTTTTGGAAAGCTACCACCTAAAGAAACCCAAGAGATTTTTCTCCAGGAGGACACCAGCAGTAGCATGATGCCAATGTTTTCCACCCCTTTTCTGTGTCTTTTAAGAGTTCCGCAGTGCCCAGCAGGAATGAAATGACCTGTGATAATGTGATTTGAGAGCTCTGTGTTGTTCGTTGCTACATGAGTGTTCATGACAAGCTGGACACCCCACTTGTGGCTCGGTTGAGTTAAATTCATCCCAATTGTGTGCAAACAGCAGCCCTGAGATGCTGAGAAGAGCAGGCACAGTGGGTGGGTGTGCATGCACACACCCGGGGGCTGACTGCTCTGTGGGCAGATGGTTTTGCACTGTTGTAAATCTTCACTCTCCCAAGCTGAAAGACTATTTCAAATATATATCTTAAATGAAAATATATATCAAAAAATAAAATTGTCCAAAAATACATGTACATTAAATTTCATGCATATTATATATTATATATTTTGATTTCTATTCTATTCTATTCTATTCTAAATATATGAGATCATTTTTGAAGCCTTTGCTTGTGGGGGATATTAGATGATCTCCTAGTGTTTGTACATTTTTGCTTTCTGCTACTGCTGATCCTAGCAGCAACTCCCTGTCAGTTCTTCCAGGTCACTTCACACAAAGGGATTCCATCATTTCAGTGCCTGTGAGAGCTTGGCACTGAAATGCCAAGTTGATTCCCAGCTCTCCAGCCTCCCTCTGGATTTTGGGGCATCTCAGCACTTGTGTCCATGGCCCTCCCTTCATCCCCAGCCTGCAGCAGTCACAGTCGCTGCTGCCTCCCCCTTGCTGCAGCTCTTTTGCCAAAGTGCTGCCAAAGGCAGCAGAGCTGGCTCAGGATCCCTGCTGGCTTCTGCTCTCTGGGATGAGCTTCAGGGGGACACTTGGAGCCCTTTCCTAAAGAGCTGCCCGTGGGATGAGGGATTTGTCCTCCCCGGGTGGCTCCTGCTTGGATTCTGTGCCCATGGAGCCCCGGAGTTTTCTCAGCAGCCTCTGCAGCGAGTTCTGAGCCAACGTGGGGCTCTGCTGCCAGCCCAAATCTGCGCTTCCCCTGCCCAGCCCGAGTGCAGGTGGGGCATGTGCCGGGCATGGCCGGAGATTGGCACGGCCAAAATCCTCCAGCATTTACATCTGCTCATGGCTTTGGGCAGCACAAATCTACACTTACTTCAGTTGAAACATTGCATTTATTGCAGATAGCTACACCCGCACTACTAATGTACAAATACACAAACATTAACTTATGTTTAAAAATGAAATTTATTTTAAATTACAACATCTGTGCTAGCTACCAATATGGAAACATAGAAATATCAATTTATGAATAAAATCTAATTTATTCTGAGAATTGTGCTATGTAAATATATACAGATATCAACTTGAGTGAAAAAAAGTTACTTTATTGCAACCGTCTGCAACAACTCACTGTACACAAATGTTGAAGTTACTGAATTGAAGTTTAACAATCAAATTTATTACATATTACTACAACTGTACAGCCCATATACAAATACAGAAACATCAATATCCCTCTCTAAAGAATCTCAGATCCAGAACTAAATAAATAGAATTGTAGAACTATACAACTCCATATATAATAAATAGAAGTAAATACATATATGGGCATAACAATATAGAGATGTAAACATGCATTACATATTTCATGACATATAACATGACAATATAATACAAATATAACAAACCTGTCTATAAATACACAAATATCAATGGACCAATAAAAAAATCCATACAACTCCAGCAATAGAAATGCACAGCTACAGAGCTGTACAACTGTGTAAACAGAGAATATACACGCATCAATATAACAATATACACACATAATATCCCTATACAAATATCAGTCAGTGTATGTAAATATCCCTATACTTGTACCTATCCAAATCTAGCTACACATCCATAAACAGCACCAGATCAGGAGGGGTTGCAGCCGCCGATGTTCCCAGGCTCTCCCTCGGCTCCTCTTCCCGAGCACAGCAGCTCTCCTGGACAGGGACAGCAGATGGGACATCTGGCAAGCACAGGGAACAGTGAGTGAGTGTGGGGACGTTTCCCTTGGCAGCAGCTGCGCTTCCATCAGGGAAGAGGAAATGTCAGAGCCTCCCCAGGAGGGTCAGAAGGAAAAGCAGCCGAGCGGGCCAGGCTGTGGTGAGCTGTTCGCTTCTTTCTGGCATCCCAGTTGCTCTGAGGGAACTCCCTCATGTCAGGTTATTGAACCACCTCTGCACTTACCAAGACTGTGGCCCCCAAATCAATCAGCATTTATGGCTCCAGCTGCTTGCACCAATGACAGGGAATGTCCTCTAACAGTGCTGGGGCACAAAGTTACCTTGCACAGGTCATCTGACAGGGCCTTGTTCTTTCTGTGCTTCCTGTGTTTCTCCTTACCTTCCACTTGGAATTTTTACAGCATTTCTTTTTCTTTCCCCTTAATCTGTGCTGAAATGTGTTTCTCTTCCAAGATTCAGTTTCTTCAGTGATTCTGTCAAGCCTTTCCTCAGAAGCTTTTATCATGGAATTCAGTGTCAATTTCAGCAATTTTGGTGATTTTCTGTGAGATTTATGCAAGTGTCCTGTTCATTGGGCACCATTTAGGAAGGTACAAAAGAGAACAAGGATGTTCTTTATGTCAGTTCACTAGTGGAATATTCATGGACAGAGAGAGTGATTAGCTGAATCTACATCTACCCCTGACCTGAAAGTGCAACAGGTCATTTGGGGAGAAATTACAGACCAATTTCTCCTTCTACCAGCCTGTATTCAAATGTAAAGTAAATAGAGCAGGGTGAGAATGTCAGTGTTCAGCTCTGGAAGTGCCTTATTAAGGTGTTCTGAAAGTAATGGAGATAAAATCTGGGTGGGCATTCCTAATTTCC